>NC_136065.1:1555410621-1556610621 GCF_964261635.1 Lissotriton helveticus
ATGCTATGCTATGTTTTGTTGTGTTTTCTTATGCTATGCTATGCTATGTTTTGCTATGCTTTGCAATGCTGTGTGTTGTTATGTATGCTATGTTTTGTTGTGTTTAGTTATGCTATGCTATATTTTGTTGTGTTTGCTATGTTTTGTTATGCTATGTTTTGTTATGCTATGCTTTATGTTATGCTATGTTTTGTTATGTTATGCTGTTTTGTTCTGCTGTTTTGTTGTGTTATGTTATGCTATGCTATGTTTTGTTTTACTATGCTATGTTTTGTTTTGCTATTCTTTGTTATGTTATGCTATGGTTTGTTTTGTTATGCTATTCTATGTTTTGCTGTGTTTTGCTATGTTTTGTTATGCTATGTTTTGCTATCCTATGCTTTGTTTTGTTATGCTATGCTATGTTGTGTTTGTTATGCTATGCTATGCTTTGTTATGCTATGCTGTTATGTTGTGTTTTGCTATACTATGCTTTGTTTTGCTATGCTATGTTTTGTTATGCTATGTTTTGTTATGCTATGTTTTGTTATGCTATGCTATGCTTTGTTATGCTATGCTATGTTTTGCTATGCTATGCTTTGTTATGCTATGCTATGTTTTGGTATGCTATGCTATATGTTGTGTTTTATTATGCTATGCTTTGTTTTGCTATGCTATGTTTTGATATGCTATGCTATGTTTTGTTGTGTTTGATATGCTATGTTTTGCTATGCTATTATATGTTTTGTTTTGCTGTGCTATGTTTTGTTGTGTTTTGCTATGTTTTGTTATGCTATGTGTTGTGTTTTGTTATGCTATGTTTTGTCATGTTATGCAATGTTTTGTTATGCTATGCTATGTTTTGTTTTGCTATCCTATGCTTTGTTTTGTTATGATATGCTCTATTTAGTTTTGCTATCCTATGCTTTGTTTTGTTATGCTATGCTATGTTTTGTTGTGTTTTGTTATGCTATGCTATGTTTTGTTGTTTTTTGATATGCTATGCTCTGTTATGCTATTTTTTGTTATGCTATGCTATGTTTTGTTGTGTTTTATTATGCTATGCTTTGTTTTGCTATGCTATGTTTTGTTATGCTATGCTTTGTTATGCTATGCTATGTTTTGTTATGCTATGCCAAGCGTTGTTTTGTTAGGCTATGCTATGTTGTGTTTTGTTATGCTATGATATGTTGTATTTTGTTATGCTATGCTATGTTTTGTTGTGTTTTGTTATGCATTGCTATGTTTTGTTTTGTTTTGTTATGCTATGCTAGGTTTTGCTATGCTTTGCAATGCAATGTTTTGTTATGTATGCTATGTTTTGTTGTGTGTTGTTATGCTATGCTATGCTATGTTTTGTTGTGTTTTGCTGTTTTGTTATGCTATGCTTTGTTTTAAGTTATGTTATGCTATGTTTTGTTCTGCTATGTGTTGTTGTGTTTTGTTATGCTATGTTATGTTATGTTATGCTATGTTTTGTTATGCTCTGCTATGTTTTGTTTTGCTATCCTATGCTTTGTTTTGTTATGTTATGCTATGCTATGTTTAGTTTTGCTATCCTATGCTTTGTTTTGTTATGCTATGCTTTGTTGTGTTTTGCTATGATTTGTTATGCTATGCTATGTTTTGTTGTGTTTTATTATGCTATGCTGTGTTTTTATATGCTATATTTTGTTATGCTATGTTTTGTTATGCTATGCTATGCTTTGTTATACTATGTTTTGTTATGCTAAGCTTTGTTTTGTTATGTTATGCTATGTTGTGTTTTGTTATGCTATGCTATATTTTGTTGTGTTTTCTTATGCTATGCTATGCTATGTTTTGCTATGCTTTGCAATGCTGTGTGTTGTTATGTTTGCTATGTTTTGTTGTGTTTAGTTAAGCTATGCTATATTTTGTTGTGTTTTGCTATGTTGTGTTATGCTATGTTTTGTTATGCTATGCTTTGTTTTACGTTATGTTATGTTTTGTTATGTTATGCTGTTTTGTTCTGCTGTTTTGTTGTGTTATGTTATGCTATGCTATGTTTTGTTTTACTATGCTATGTTTTGTTTTGCTAATCTTTGTTATGTTATGCTATGGTTTGTTTTGTTATGCTATTCTATGTGTTTTGCTATGTTTTGTTATGCTATGCTTTGTTTTATGTTATGTTATGCTGTTTTGTTCTGCTATGTTTTGTTGTATTATGTTATGCTATGCTATGTTTTGTTGTTTTACTATATGTTTTGTTTTGCTATGCTTTATGTTATGCTTTGTTTTGTTATGCTATGATTTGTTATGCTATGCTATGTTTGTTGTGTTTTGTTATGCTATGCTATGCTTTGTTGTGTCTTACTATGCTATGTTTTGTTTTGTTAGGCTGTTTTGTTTTGCTATCCTATGCTTTGTTTTGCTGTGCTTTTGCTATCCTATGCTTTTGTTTGTTATGCTATGCTATGCTGTGTTTTGTTATGCTATGCTATGTTTTGTTATGCTATGCTGGTGAGGGTATGTGAGGGTGTGTGTGTGAGTGTGTGAGTGTGTGTGAGGGTGAGTGAGGGTGAGTGAGGGTGAGGTGGGTGAGGGTGTGTGAGGGTGAGGGTTTTTGAAGGTGATGGTGTGTGAGGGTGAGAGGGTGAGGGGGGCGAGGGGGTGTGAGAGTGAGTGAGGGTGTGTGAGGGTGAGAGGGGGTGTGAGGGTGAGGTCGGTGAGGGTGTGTGAGAGTGAGGGGGTGTGAGGGTGAGGGGGTGTGAGGATGAGTGAGGGTGAGAGGGTGAGGGGGTGTGAGGGTGAGTGAGGGTGTGTGAAGGTATGTGAGGGTGTGAGGGTGAGAGTGGGTGAGGGGGTGTGAGGGTGAGGGGGTGTGAGGGTGAGGGGGTGTGAGGGTGAGGGTTAGGGGGTGTGAGGGTGAGGGGGTGTGAGGGTGAGGGTGAGGGTGTGAGGATGAGGGGTGTGAGTGTGAGTGGTGTGAGGGGGTGTGAGGGTGAGGCGGTGTGAGGGGGTGTGAGGGTGAGAGGGTGAGTGATGGTGAGGATGTGTAAAGGTGAGGGGGTGTGAGGGTGAGAGGGTGTGTGAGGGTGAGAGGGTGAGTGAGGGTGAGGGTGTGTGAGAGTGAGGGGGTGTGAGGGTGGGGAGGTGTGCGAGGGGTCGGAGTGTGAGGGGATGAGGGCGAGTGAGGGGGTGAGGGCGTGAATGTGAGTGTGAGTGTCTCCAATGAATGTCGCTGCTTCGCCTTCTTTGAAAATGTTCAGTGCTGCAACTAGAGCATGCCGCCCTAATTATCACAGCATGAGGCCCCTAAGTGATAATTATCACAGCATGCAGAGAGGCGCCCCACGCTGCTGGAGCACTCAACTGTACATTAATTATAGTTAAGTGCTCCAGCAGCCTGGGGCGCCTGTTGACATGCTGTGATAAGTGGGGTCTTTGCTGTGATAATTGTTACTTGTGGAGCACAAGCTGTTCCACTGTGAAGCTCGTTCACAGACCTGAATCGGCTCGTGCCCATACTACAATCGGCTCGTGCACAGGTTTGTCTCCAGGTCTGTCTCCCTTGGAGGCAAACACGGTGACTATAAGTCTCGTTGACGGCAGCTCTTCGCGCTGCAACGCCAGCGAGACCTAAAAATGAGAGTCCATTTGTTTCCTTCATCCTGGCTCAGTAATTCCCTGTGGATCTCACAGTGGGTCGACGTTTCGGCCCCCTACAGTTATTTACAGGGGCCATCCTCGGGACGAGACGAAGATTCAATAGTAACAGGGTACAAAGGTCACCTGGAAAACGAGCTCCAAAATGGCGCAGTCTCAAGAGCCTTCTGCAGCGGTCCACTGATCTCGTGCAACAATGCACTCTTCATGAAAAGACGACATCGGAATCAGGGTCTTGAAACTCTGGATTGACACAACATTTCCACATTCAAGGGGTACAAATCGGAATTGCATCCGTTGTCCAAATGTTTTGCCAGCACTAACCGCTTTGATTCACAGTCCAGAGGACTGTGCTGGCAAAATGCCAGCGCTAAAAGAAGGTGAACCAAAGCGGAGGTTAGTACTGGCAGCCAGAGCTAACCACCTCACTTCAAATTGTATGTTTAGGTCCTAGTTTTAGCATATATTTAAGATACATTACATGTAGTCCAATGCTCCACTTATGAACTCATTAAAAAAAAAAAAAGGCACCAGCACAAAATTAAGCACTGCCTATATCAAACCCATGTTCAATAATATCTATGGGCTTAGTGTTTGCCCCACTTCCAAATAACATCCAAATCATTCAACCGACTTCCAGTGAAGAAAGCCATACATGTACAGAAATACATTTAATATGACATGTTCAGCCAGTCCTCAATACCACCCCTGAACCCAACATACATATACATATATCTATATCTCTCTCTATATATTTATCTCTCTCTCTCGCTCTATATTACCTACTGGCGATCGCCAGTAGGTATATATAGTTAGGATTTTTTCTCTATGGGATTTTTGAAAATTCTATGTCTAATAACTTTGGCGTTTGTGGACGGAATTGGCTGAAATTTTCAGGAAAATGGCACATTTTGTTTCTGAGCAGCCCTGGAAAATTTGGGGGGGGTTCGTCAAGGGGGGGGCGAGAAAAAAGGGGGGTCCCAAAACGTGTTTTTAACATTGAGTTTTCCATAGGGCGGTTGGCCTCACTTTTAGCCCGAACGGCTGAATGGATTTGCACGAAACTTGGCAAAATTGTAGGGACTGGTAGCCCGATGTGCCTTTGCTAGGTCTCAATATATGTGCTCCAGTGGATTTTGAGAAATTAACGTTCAAAAAAAGATATATATCTGTAACAGCGGACCGGGCAGCGCTCCGGTTCGCGGACTTTTCGCGGTACGGAGCTTTGTGAAGCGAAGCTGATTGGTTCTCCGGCGTCTGTGAACATTCCAAACAGTCCGTAGCGGCCGCCATCTTGTCTCTCGGTAGGATCGAGAGACAAGAGGAGGCCAAAGCGAAGGGGCAAATGACCATAAGGGGGCATAGTAGATCCTCGCTGACCCCCTAGGTTTGATGTGGAGGTTTTAAAAGGGCCCCGCGGGGCAAAAAAAATAAATAATAATAATAATCGAACGGCTGAATGGATTTGCACGAAACTTGGTAAAATATTAGGGACTGGTAGCCCGATGTGCCTTTGCTAGGTCTCAATATATGTGCTCCAGTGGATTTTGAGAAATTAACGTTCCAAAAAAGATATATATCTGTAACAGCGCTCCGCTTCGCGTAACGGAGGTTTGCGAAGCTGATTGGTTCTCCGGCGTCTGTAAACATTGCAAACAGTCCGTAGCGGCCGCCATCTTGTCTCTCGGTAGGATCGAGAGACAAGAGGAGGCCAAAGCGAAGGGGCAAATGACCATAAGGGGGCATAGCAGGGGCGGCTGGTGACATTTGAAAGTGGCGGGGCGTAAACTAATTTGCATATTGCACCGCAGCGAGCGCAGCGAGCGAGCCCGAACCACCTTGCATCCATCCATACATCATTCCACCCACCCATCCATCCACCAATTCTGCATCCATCCTGCATCCATCATTCATTCATGCATCCACCCATCCATCCAGCATCCATCATTCATTCATTCATGCATCCACCCATCCATCCAGCATCCATCATTCATTCTTGCATTCACCCACCCATCCATCCATCCTGCATCCATCATTCATTCATGCATTCACCCATCCATCCACCCATCCATCCTGCATCCATCATTCATTCATGCATCCACCCACCCACCCTGCATCCATCATTCATCCATCCACCCATCCATCCATCATTCATTCATGCATCCATCCATCCACCCATCCATCCACCCATCCATCATCCATCTTGCATCCATTCCTGCATCCATTCATGCATCCACCCATCCACCCATCCATCATCCATCATCCATCATTCATTCATGCATCCACCCATCCATCCATCCACCCATCCATCCTGCATCCATCATTCATGCATCCACCCATCCACCCACCCACCCATCCATCCACCAATTCTGCATCCATCCTGCATCCATCATTCATTCATCTACCCATCCACCCATCCTGCATCCATCATTCATTCATGCATCCACCCATCCATTCATCCACCCATCATTCATCCTGCATCCATTCATGCATCCACTCACCCATCCTGCATCCACCATTCATGTATTTTTATGACCATATAACTTGCACACAGCTTGTCAGTGTTTAATACCAGTCTCGAACCTTGTACTCCAGCACCAATGATACATGATTAATATTAATTGTTTTTAAAGCGTGTATTTATTCGACACCAATTTCACACCTTAGTCGGAACATCATTTTTATTTGTTTTTTAAAATATCTATTTATTTAACACCAAAGTAAGTCATGTTTACATTTTTATGGTTCCATAAGAGGCTCGAACCTGGTTTCCCAGCACCAAAGTCGGCCGTGCTATCCGTCAGGGGTTATGTAACCGGGCCGCCCCCTGGTCCTCTCTCTAAGGGGGAATTCACATGAAAATGATCTGCGCATGCGCGGGCATGTTTGTGCCCAAAAATACACTTGCGCAGCTACAGCAGCCCGAACCTCTCCCCCCCCCTCCTTGCGCACTCCGGGAAGGTCGGGTGTCTCCCGGTCTCTCTGTTTCCCGGCCGGCAGATAGCGCGATGTTTTAAAATAATTGTGTTTGGCTTCTAGTGACGACGTGGTGGGTCCATGAGGCTTAGTGGGGCTACGCCCCTACGCCCCAATGGACGCACCGCGCCTGGGGCATAGTAGATCCTCCTTGACCTCTTAGGTTTGATGTGGATGTTTTAAAAGGGCCCCGCGGGGCAAAAAAAATAATAATAATAATAATCGAACGGCTGAATGGATTTGCACGAAACTTGGCAAAATTGTAGGGACTGGTAGCTCGATGTGCCTTTGCTAGGTCTCAATATATGTGCTTCAGTGGATTTTGAGAAATTAACGTTCAAAAACAAGATATATATCTGTAACAGTGCTCCGCTTCGCGGAGATAAAATTATATCTGTATTACCTAGCTGTTGCTAACACCAGTTAGCGACGGCTAGTAGGAGATAGCGACCATCTTGGGCTCCACTTTGCATGTGAGTGATATTTATCACTAATGACATGCAAAGTGGGCATGCCAAGATGTTAGCGACTGGAAACAGTTGCTAACATCGCTATCTACTATTATCAACTTTAGGAAATATTTGCAATAAGCGCGAATATCTCCAAAAACTAACACCTGCCCTGAGCAGTTCTTAGCCATGTTATCCAATGGGAGGTGGATAACATGGCTAAGAGCATTAGCTCGGTAATGCATGAATATCGCTGAGTTTTCAGCGATATTAATGCATTGCGGTCGTTTTTTATCGTATTTGCGATAAACCTTGATAATAGCAAGGTTTATCTGCGATAATTTCTGACGATGCTTAGCGGTAAAAAAATCGTTGCTAAGCATCGTTAGGGATAAATATCGCTTAACTTTGGTAATATGCCCCAACGTCTGTTAACGTTCGATTCGAAGGAAATCAGGAAGTGTTGAAAAACATTGTCTGCGCCATCTTGCCTTTTTTCAAATGCCACACTTTTGTCGTGCACGGCAGTCATTTTAGATGCCTTGACCAGACCCACTCTGTGCACGCTGTCGATCCTTAGCATGGCTCCCCACCCTCGCAAGCATCTCCCCCAGGCAGTGGTCACCCCCGCTCTCTGTCTTATGCATGGGTAATAAACCACCCCCCATCTGCGCTGCTCTTCCCTGAGAATCACACCCTGTGCCCGCCCGACACCTCCCTTTCGCCCTATTCACTACCGCACCCTCTGACACTCCTTTTCCTCTGTGTCCGATTGTCCAGGCCGGTCCTAGGGTATCAGCTAGCCCTGCAGATGTAGTTTATGGCCCCAGCTGTAAAGAATCACCCCTCTTCAAAGGAGTTATAGTAGATCAAGGCCCACACTCGATGAGATCCGTCACAGCAGACGCGTTCCTATTATCTGAAAACCATCCTGTATTGTGATTGGGGAGGGGACCGAGCCTGAAGCGGAAGATTCCAGGGATGACTCTTTGTACATCAAAGTTTTTACAATTATGTGTCACATTAAAAATATATAGCACTCCAACAAAGTAGTAAGATTATAAAACTTTAATAACTTATAAATATATAAAAGAAAACAAAAACAGTAATAACATATAAACATTTTTAGGGAAAAACAACGAAGTAGCGGTCGGCTGTGCGAATAGTCCCAACGCAGCACAACGTCCAGATTTTTGGCGTGGGGCGTCGCGGGGGGTGGGTCATCAGTAGCAAACTGTTGTGAGAATAGTTCCAAGGCAGCAGAACGATGGCACCAAGGTGATGTCCAGTAAGTTGCCGCACTGGTTTTGGTATCCTACAATGCTGCTCCGAATAACGGCGTGGGGCGCCCCAGGGGAGGCGGCGTGAACGGGCCTCTCAAGGTGGAGTCTCGTCTGTTGTAGTGGGGCGCCCCTTTACCGTTTCAGTTGCCATTCCGTCCGCTTTTGGTCCACTGTGTCAAAAGCCGCAATTCAGCTGAGTTGCGCCCACTCTTGCGGTGCAGCGATAGGCGGCTGTCACAGGACTCTCAAAATGGCGGCAGGCTGTTTCCTTTTTGGGCCTGGTCCACTGAAATGGCCCTGGGACACCTTGGAAATCGGACGCTTGTCTGCTAGGTCTTGGACCCCATTCTCGAAAGCGTCCCCTCCGCCTTGAGGATTCATCAAAAGTTTTGGGGGCCCCCGACTCCTGTAGGCTTCTGGTGGGGAGCGGCTGCCATGATTGCTCGCGGAATGACTACGACGGAGCCACGAGATGGTGGTGCTTTCATGGTGACGCCAGCTTCAGTCTGAAACATCCAGAAACAAGGTGGGGCTTTCATCGTTTGGGAAAAAAAAAAGTTTTCATCCAATGAAAAGTGTTGTTTTTAGGTCATATGATCAAGCCTTCCATCATTAGGAAACCAAAAGTAAAATGAACCAATGAAAAGTTTTATAAACAAGTCACATGACCTGTTATGCGGCATAGGGTATAAAATGCGGAGAAAATACGTTGGCACGTGAGGCGGCGTCAGTAGCGGACCGATGTGCGAATAGGCCGAAGGCAACACAACGCGCCAAGATCCGGATGGCACCGAGGTGGTGTCCAGCAAGTTGCAGCACTGGTGTGGCCATCCTACAATGCTGAAAGTCGGCGTGGGGCGCCCTGTTGGCCTGTGAGTTCGCGTCAGTAGCGGACCGATGTGCGAATAGGCCGAAGGCAGCACAACGCGCCAAGATCCGGATGGCACCGAGGTGGTGTCTAGTAAGGTGCACTGGTGTGGCCATCCTACAATGTTGAAAGTCGGCGTGGGGCGCCCCGTTGGCCTGTGAGATGGCGTCAGTAGCGGACCGATGTGCGAATGGGGCCAAAGGCAGCGCAACAATGTTTGCTGAATAGAAGACACCACAAGGCGCTGAGATGCCAAGATCCGGATGGCACCGAGGTGGTGTCTAGCAAGTTGCAGCACTGGTGTGGCCATCCTACAATGCTGAAAGTCGGCGTGGGGCGCCCCGTTGGCCTGTGAGTTTGCGTCAGTAGCGGACCGATGTGCGAATAGGCCGAAGGCAGCACAACGCGCCAAGATCCGGATGGCACCGAGGTGGTGTCTAGTAAGTTGCCGCACTGGTGTGGCCATCCTACAATGTTGAAAGTCGGCGTGGGGCGCCCCGTTGGCCTGTGAGATGGTGTCAGTAGCGGACCGATGTGCGAATGGGGCCAAAGGCAGCGCAACAATATTTTCTGACTAGAAGACACCACAAGGCGCTGAGATGCCAAGATTCGGGGATGGCACCGAGGTGGTGTCTAGCAAGTTGTGGTACTGGTGTGGCCATCCTACAATGGTAAAAGTCGGCGTGGGGCGCCCTGTTGGCCTGTGAGATGGTGTCAGTTGTGGACCGATGTGCGAATGGGGCCAAAGGCAGCGCAACAATATTTTCTGTATGGAAGATACCACTAGGCGTTGAGATGCCAAGATCCGGATGGCACCGAGGTGATGTCTAGCAAGTTGCTGTACTGGTGTGGTCATCCTACAATGCTGAAACTCGGCGTGGGGCGCCCCATTAGCCTGTGAGATGGCGTCAGTAGCGGACCGATGTGTGAATAGGCCGGAACCAGCACAAGGCGCCAAGATCCGGATGTCACCGTGGTGGTTTCATAGTTGAGAGGCACTTCATCTGCAGTGGGGCGCCGAGATCCGGATGGCACCGAGGTGATGTCTAGCAAGTTGCTGTACTGGTGTGGTCATCCTACAATGCTGAAACTCGGCGTGGGGCGCCCCATTAGCCTGTGAGATGGCGTCAGTAGCGGACCGATGTGTGAATGGGGCAAAGGTAGCGCAAGAATATTTTTGGAATAGAAGACACCACAAGGCGCTGAGATTCGGTTAGCACCGAGGTGGTGTCTAGCAAGCTATGCAGCTGAGTTGCGTGCGCACTTGCGGCGAATAGGTCGAAGGCAGCACAACAATGTTTTCTGAATAGAAGACACCACAAGGCGCTGAGATTCGGTTACCACCGAGGTGGTGTCTAGCAAGTTGCTGCACTGGTGTGGCCATCCTACAATACTGCTCCGAATAACGGCGTGGGGTGCCCGAAGGGGGGGGGGGAGGCGGCGTGAACGGGCCTTCCTAGGTGGAGGCTCGTCTGCTGTAGTGGGGCGCCCCTTTACCGTTTCAGTTGCCATTCAGCTGAGTTTCGGCTGCTCTTGATGCTACAGCGACAGGCGGCTGCAACAGGACTCTCAAAATGGCGGCCTGTTCTTTGGATTTGGGCCTGGTCCACTAAAATGGCCCTGGGACACCTTAGAACTCGGACGCTCGATTTTTTTTTCCTTTCCTGTACATGCAAAAAAAGGTAAATGCCCGGTACGTCACACGCTTCATCTGCCACGATGAACTCTCCAGAGGAACCGAAAAAAAATATAGTTATGGTAACTATACCATGCATTGTCATATGGAGAGGTGGCACCAATTAATTATAGTGCTGCATAAAAGAGAGATTTGGAGGAGAACCCCTGACCTGGTAGTACATTCATCAAAGAAGTGGCACTGACAGCATCAGAGGCAAGGGAAACGGTCCCAAATATTTAGAAGAACTTTGGAAAGATTAAAATGACATGTTTAGATTGTGGCAAATTAATTTCATGTGGACAGATGAGTGTCACTCTAATAAATACAGCATATGAACATCATCATAGTCGATGGTTGGTAGAGACATTTTGACTATATCCTGGACCTGCCCGTCCTCGCCGTAAATGGCGCCGGAATAAATGGGACTCGTAACTCCTTGTTGTGTACTGGTTGCAGAACCTTGAAATCACGAGATACGTATGCAGTTTTGAAGCACATGGCGGGCGGGGACGAGAATTGATTGAATATTTCGACATCCCTATTGATATTAAGTTCTGATGTGTTATTGATTACTGTACTATTGAAAGTTCGAATTAACGTCACCCATGGTACTTGCCCGCAAATGTATATCTAGATAATTTTATTGTAACTGGCCCTGTCGTATTTTAATTATAAAATGTACGTCCACCGATTCCGTAACTGTTAGACACCTTAGTTCTTGCAACCTAATGGCCCGCCCGTTACGTTCCTCTACAGTGTAAATGTACTACTCATCATATACGATTACAGTTTGCTCCGTGGCCGGCCCACGTGGTTATAGGCTCGTATTTGTATAATGAAATTTTCACAATAAAGGTTTTTAAAAGAAAACATGGTAGTAGTATATACATTGGTAAAGTTTTTAATAATAGTCACTGTTTTAGAATCATTAAAAGGCAAGTGAAATAAAGCAGACCAATTACATGAAGGGTAAAAGGTATAATACGAAGGAACGCAGTAAAGATAAATGGTCAAGGGCTGTTGTGTTTTTTACTCCTGCAACATAAGGGTGATCGATAAGAATCTCATATTCAGGCGTATCGGCGACTAAGACAGCAGGTCGACCCTCTTTTGCTCAACGGCTCCGTCATGGGACGAAGAAACGCTCTTTTTCTCGAAAAAAGAATATATTTTACTTGCAGGACAGTTGTACATTTTCCGGGAAAGTACATTAGCCTGGAACATTATAACATATATTTAAGAAAAAATAATGTTTGGAAGTAATAAAAAGCGTAATTTTTAGGTCATATGACAAAGCCTTTCATCATTAGAATAAGAAAAGTAAAATGAACCAATGAAAAGTTTTATTAACAAGTCACATGACTTGTTATGCTTACGTTACGCGCTGCGCGCCCCGGATGACTTCCGGATGCGCTAACGCGGCGCGTCATATGACGCATTACGCGACAACGCAGGTCCAGAATATAGTCAAAATGTCTCCACCAACCAGCGGTCGGAACACAACCCCTTTCAGCAGGCTAAATAGTTCTGTTAAATGACAACAGAAGGGACAGGCAACAAGAACCATCAGTCAAAGAGGGGAGGGCTAGTTCTTCTCGACCGGGTTACATTGGGGCGCTACCGGAACTGATCGAATTGGTAGTCTACAGTGTTTCT
The DNA here is from genome assembly GCF_964261635.1 of Lissotriton helveticus. Taxonomy (NCBI): domain Eukaryota; kingdom Metazoa; phylum Chordata; class Amphibia; order Caudata; family Salamandridae; genus Lissotriton; species Lissotriton helveticus. The sequence goes on from NC_136065.1 coordinate 1,555,423,138, forward strand.
GGATGTTTCAGACTGAAGCTGGGGTTAGCATGAGAGCAGCACCATTTCGTAGCTCCGTCGTGGCCATTCCGCAACCAATCATGGCAACCGCTCTTTATCGTTATTTTGGGCGGGGTGGGTGGCGGAGCCGAGCTGTTTTGCAGCCATCATTGTGTGGAGTTCAGTTCATCTCACTAGTTTCGTATTTGTCATGAGGGGTTGTTCCTAATGTTTCTATTTTAGCGAGGTCAAAAAGAGATCCCATTAGTGGCCTACTGATTTTGCTCGATTCCTTTTCTTTTTTTTTTACACGATTTTTCGTTATCTGCAAAGACTAAACAGAGTATTGCGACTCTGTGTTTGTTTGTAAATAGAGAATGAACCAAAGAGAACCAATTCTAAAACAGTAAATACTTGGATAACAATCAATCAAATGGAGAGAGAAGCAGGCACGACGTATTACAACGGGGGCAAAGGCCTGCGTTAACTACCCTTCACTATGTGCAAAGAGAGAGTACTCCTAATAGAAATGAGGGGGGGGGCACCATTCAAAGCAGATCAGTGTGCATAAACACGAAAATGTTTTCACTTACCACGTACTTGACATTCGACAGCTTATGATATTTGCTATTAAAAACCCATTGAAATTCACTGAAAAAAACATAGGTTATAGACCATATATAGTTAGGAATTAGCATTTACAAAACCTTGAAAATTCACTGAAAAAACCTTAGGTTATAGACCATATATAGTTAGGAATTAGCATTTAAAAAAACCTTATTTTACTCACACAAAACCATTGAAATTCCATATATAGTTAGTTGCACTAACTATATATCGCGCACCCGCAATCCACTGCTGATGATGTCACATATTACATCATTCATGACATGGTCAGTGACATCACTGATGACATCACTGATGACATCTCAAATGACATCACTGATGACATCACTGATGACATCTCATTTGACATCAATGACCACATCACTGATGATATCATTCATGTGACAATACAATGCATCTCCTCACATTTTAATATAACCTCTGTTTCACCCAGTGTTAAATACAGAGTATAATTTTTGAAACCATTGACACACCAATACTAGTTACTACATACGTACTCACTGATTCCTACGTCTACACACACATTCACTCATTCACCCATACAATCATTCATACATACAATCACTCATCTTTACAACACTATCATATGCACTCATACACCTATACAGACACTCACACTCTGCCACTCATCCATGGAGTTACTCACACACCTAGTCAGTCCTGTAAAGAATCAATCACACTTCCATTTTCTTGTCTATACAGTTAAACATAGAGCACCTTACATTTTCAAACATATACTAACACATACTTACTTTCTTATACAATCATTGATACAAGTACACATTGATCTGCACAGAGTCACACACCTCCCAGCCAGCCACACACACACTCAGTCTCCCATACAAATACTTGGACAATCAATCAATAACCCATATAGTTAATCATATAGCTACTGATCAACACATGCAGCAGTTTACAGAACAACAGACATAATGATGCACAAATTAAGACAGTTTAGTCACTAACCCATGCCCTCAGTGAGACACATTTAATCACTCACTCATACATTCAGTCATGCACCTACTAAATCCTTCGTCCAGACACTTATACATCTACTCATTCTTCAATATGTAAAACATATTTAAACTATACAGAAACACACAGTCACTGGATGATGTCATCAGTGATGTCATCAGTGATGTCATTTGAGATGTCATCAGTGATGTCATCAGTGATGTCACTGACCATGTCATGAATGATGTAATATGTGACATCATCAGCAGTGGATTGCGGGTGCGCGATATATAGTTAGTGCAACTAACTATATATGGAATTTCAATGGTTTTGTGTGAGTAAAATAAGGTTTTTTAAATGCTAATTCCTAACTATATATGGTCTATAACCTATGGTTTTTTCAGTGAATATATATATATATATACATATATCAATCAATCCGACCATTTGTAGAGCGCACTACTTACCCGTGAGGGTCTCAAGGTGCTGGGGGCAGGGGGGATGCTGCTACTGCTCGAAAAGCCAGGTCTTGAGGAGTCTTCTGAAGGTCAGCAGGTCTTGAGTCTGCCATGGGATGGGAAGGTTGTTCCAGGTCTTGGCGGCGAGGTGGGAGAACGATCTGCTGCCAGAGGTCGCTCTTCGGATGCGGGGGACTGTGGCGAGGGCGAGGTCGGTGGAGCATAGCTGGCGGTTGGGGATGTAGAAGCTGAGTCGTCTGTTGAGGTATGCTGGTCCGGTGTTATGGAGTGCCTTGTGTGCATGGGTGTGGAGCTTGAAGGTGATCCTCTTGTTGACGGGGAGCCAGTGCAGGTCTCTCAGGTGGGTTGTGATGTGGCTGTGGCGAGGGATGTCGAGGATCAGGCGTGCAGAGGCATTCTGAATGCGTTGAAGTCGTTTCAGGAGTTTGGCCGAGGCTCCTGCGTAGAGAGTGTTTCCGTAGTCCAACCTGCTGCTGACGAGGGCCTGGGTGACCGTTCTTCTAATTTCGGTGGGGATCCACCTGTAGATCTTATGGAGCATGCTGAGGTTGTTGAAGCAGGACGATCAGATGGCGTTGACCTGCTTTGTCATGGAGAGTGTGGAGTCGAGGATGTACCCTAGGTTGGCTGCATGGTTGGTGGGTGTTGGAGCTGTTCACAGTGCGGTCGGCCACCAGGAGTCGTCCCAGGCCGAGGGGGGGGGGGGGATCTGAGGATGAGGTCTCCCATCTTGTCCGAGTTTAGCTTCAGTCGGCTGTTCTTCATCCACTCGGCGACCGCTTTCATTCCTTCGTGGAGGTTGGTTTTGGCAGTGTGGGGGTCCTTGGTGAGGGAGAGGATCAGCTGGGTGTCATCGGCATAGTAGATGATGTTGAGGTCATGCAATCGGGCAACGTGGGCGAGCGGTGCCATGTAGATGTTAGAAAGTGTTGGGCTGAGGGATGAGCCCTGGGTACGCCGCAGATGATCTCAGTGGCTTCGGATTGGAAAGAGGGGAGGTGGATACTCTGGGTTCTGCCGGAGAGGAAGGAGGTGGTCCAGTCCAGGGCCTTCTCTTTGATCCCTGCTCCGTGGAGGCGTGTGCTTAGGGTGTGGTGGCAGACAGTGTCGAAGGCGGCTAACAGATCCTGGAGGATGAGGGCCACGGTTTCTCCGTTGTCTAGCAGGGCCCTGATGTCATCGGTGGCGGCGATGAGGGCAGTTTTGGTGTGGTGGTTGCTGTGGGTACCCAGACTGGGACGGGTCTAGGATGCTGTTCTCCTCGAGGTAGCGGGTCAGTTGTTTGTTGACGGTCTTCTCGATGACCTGCGCCCGGAACGGGAGCAGGGAGATTGGCCGGAGGTTCTTGTGGTCCTTGCAGTCAGCCTTGGGTTTTTTGAGTAAGGCGTTGATTTTGGCATGCTTCCAGGTCTCCGGGAAAGTTGCTGTCTCGAAGGAGATGTTGATGGCTTTCCGGAGGTGGGGTGCGATGGTGGTGCTGGCTTTGTTGAAGATGTGGTGTGGGCATGGTTTGACAGAGATCCGGAGTGAATGGTGTTCATGATTTGATGGTGTCATCAGTGTATACACATATATATATATATATATATATATATATATATATATATATATATATATATATATATATATATATATATATATATATATATATATATATATATATATATATATATATATATATTCAACTCCAAACAATTATACTCGCACTCGTCCAGGAATGTACATTAGCAGGTTTTATTTTATCATTGTGCCATCACAGCACACAGCATAACAACCTACGCGTTTCGATCACTAGATCTTGGTCACGGTTAGTTTGTTTGTAACCGTGACCAAGATCTAGTGATCGAAACGCGTAGGTTGAATTTAATTCAGGGAAAGCCCGTCCCTGTGAACTCGCACCAGCTGTGCAAAAGTGTGCCCTTGGTAACGGGATTACTTTGGTGTTCAGATATATATATATATATATATATAGATAGATATATATATATATATATAGATATATATATATATATATATATATATTATATATATATACACACACACACACATATATATATATATATATATATATATATATATATATATTTATGTATTTATTTATACAGAGAGAGAAAGAGAGATATATAGATAGATAGATAGATAGATAGATAAATAGATAGATAGATAGATAGATAGATAGACAGATAGACAGATAGACAGATAGATAGATAGATAGATAGATAGATAGATAGATAGATAGATAGATAGATAGATAGATAGATAGATAGATAGATAGATAGATAGATAGATAGATAGATAGATAGATAGATAGATAGATAGATAGATAGATAGATAAATACATATACGCGCACCCACACACACTCAGACACTCCCTACCCCCCTTCCAATCATCAGTGGACCACGTGCTTGCTTCACGATACTCAATGACTTACCAGTTGGTTTAGCATCTATCACAGTGCAGATCTGCCTGTGGTATAAAACTTGTACATTACATCCCAACTATCTAGAACGGTAAACTTTCCTTCTCGATTCAGGTTTCTTCAAATGTATTTAATAAAGGAAGCAGTCTCCCTCAGACATAAACATGACACCTATGAGAAAGTGTTCAACAATCGGGCTGAATAGTAGTCCAACAAAAAGTAATAAAGTCCTGTAAGGTCCAGATAAAGGTTCAATAATTCAAACTGATCTCTGCCCCTGATAGCTATGGTACAGACAAGACAGGACTATCTTACAGAAAATGTGGAAAGCACACAGCATTTCCAAAACAGTTAGAAAGTCAAAAACATCATAAAAATCTCACTTAATTTTTTTAAAATAGAGAGAAATTTAAAAAGCAAAATGATACCAAAGAAACAAAAGTCCGGTAAGCGGAACAGGAGATAAGTATTTTTAAAAGTATAAGGCAAAAAGTGGAAAGAAAAAATAAAGAGCCAATAGAAGGTACAGTGCACAAGTAAGTGGAACTGCGATTTCAGGCTGACTGTGATGAAGCGCAGACTGGATACACCAAGTGTATTTATCCCGCTCAAGCATTTACCTTCGGACTTAGTCTCTGAAATGGCGGTAAAAATCCTACAAAGGGACAAGGCAGCATGTAGTGTCCAGTAAAGTCATATAGGTGTTGAGCGAGGTCCCAAATGAAGCAGTTTGTTTTGGTGGGAAATGCACATAGAGGGAAAAGGCACATTTTGTGCCCAGGGATGTCCTCTTGTCAGCCAGATACATTTGTTGCCTTTTCCTGGTCAAGACTCCTACCGTCTGAGTCTGTTTTTTCGAGCTTTCATACTTCCAGTTGGGCAAAGTGGAAGGCTGTATCCAGGAAATTCACACCAAAGTCAGATAGGCTTGCTGCAAGGGTCTGCTGAACTGGATTTTGAGACAGTAAAAAGCTCTGAGCAGGACTAACATGATATTGTTGCTCAGCGAGGTCACATCATTGGGGTGTTTGATCAAGGTCTTCCGGCGGTCTGGACACCACTACAACTCCCATGACCTCAGGGACCGCACTTTGATCCACAGAACATTTGCTGGAGTGAGTGCTGATAGTGAGGTCTACTTTTGCACAGTTCAGTAACCAGTGGGTAGGGGTGACTCCTGGGCACTCCCTAACCAATGCATAAAGGTTCCTGGGATAAACATACCCAAAATTATAGCACAATCTGTTTGCCTTGCTGCAAATTATCCAAGAGTGCACAATTTTAAAGGGAAATCTGACAAAGCACAGGCCTTTTGCCCTTGGAGGGAGCTTGTGTGCCAGGCATGCGTGTGTTCAAGAAAATGAACAGTCCTTTCTCCTCGCTACACCAACTGGTTCTGGGACCTGGTTCCCCTTTCACTGGAACAGATCCTAACTGGCTACCTTGGGCCTAAAGACAAAGGATTCCCCTTCCTCCGGTCTCTCCTTACTATACATTTTGAATAGGCAGGCTTCATCTTTGTCCCTTTCAAGCTAATAAAGTTCCAGAAACCTCCTCAGCTTCCCTTTGGAGCTGATATGGATCATGTGACCCACACCCAGTCCACCCTTTTACCAGGTATAAGCCAATGCCATGCACTGGAAGCAGTTTTCACAACTGCTTAAGGTCAAGCAGTGACAGGGCAGCTGCTGGCAGGCTAATGCAAATTAGTCTCTAGAAGCTTCAGGCAAGGAAAACGAAACTTCCTAAACGTTACTTTTCCTAAATATTTATTAAAACTCTAATTTCACTATTAAATTAGACTTTTTTTTATTTAATAACAAATTTTATTGGAATTTTTGCCAATATATCATGGTCCAAGGGGCCCATTTCATGCATTTAATTGGAAAATATTAAATAATTTTACAAAGATTGTGATACATCAGCAAAGGCATGAAGGAAAATAAAACTATTAAAACTAACTCTGGCACAGGCAGTGCACCCCCCATCCCGTAAAAATGTAATGTCTAGATAATCAAAGTGGTCAAGTCCACTAATCAAGGGAGGGTCCGTGACTATGTGGGTGTAATTCCTGTATAATAGTAGATTACATTTGACTTTAAATAAATATTTAAAATAGTGGTTAAACTATTTTCTAGCTTGTCCCAAACCCAACATAGCAGAACTAATATTTTAATCTATACTCAAGTGTTACTCAAAGGACAAACAGATTTTTCAATAGTGAAAATAGCTTCTGGGAGCTTGTGACTGCAGGTGCATGGTAACATTCAATGTCTATGTGTCCCACTTTAAATACCACGTACCCTACCTTGTGGACTATAAAGAATACATAGGGGTGATTTATTCATATTTATAGGAAGGTTTTCCCCTGTCAAAAGGATTCTTTGCAAGTTTAAACTACAGCAGTCAGGCTTCAATGGTAGGCTTTAAGCCATGTTTTCCTTATCTCGCTAGTAGATGGCACAATAGGGTTGCAGTCTGCAGGTGATATTCAAATGGCATGGATGTAGTTTCTACATCATATACTATGGCCTCACATGAGTGTTAAGTATGCTTCTAGGGATCAGTCAAATTTGAAATGCTTCATGGGTCAGAACACATGCGCTGTATGGCAGCGCCTCAGTGTGCAGAATCTAAACAAACAGCAATAAAATTAAGCAAATAATATAGGTGACCATGTAAAAACAGACATTTTTCATAATACCTAATTCAGTACATCTTTCCTACAATGACCATCAGACCTGTGGTCCAACTGGTTCAGACCTTCATTGTGGTCCAATTATCTAAAAATACTGTTACTCTGCCTGGTGGTGAGCACAGTGCTTCAATGCCTTTCAATCTAGAACATTCTCCAGACCTATTATGCACAAGAGCAGCGCAGCTCTGTTCCTCCATCAGCCTGTTCCCTTCTAAGCATTAAGGGTCAGACAGTCCCCTCTGGGTACCCACTAGCAAATATTTAATGGAAAAGGATGCAGCTGCAAAAAGTAATGGGAAAGGCGACATGCATAACTGCAAAGTAAATATTTAATCCTGAAGCAGCCATTATCCTAACGAGATTGTGTGGTAAGACAGATGAAGGTGACACTGGCAGAGCATTAAATCCAGATCAAGTTGCTGAGCGGGGAATTAAACACCTTCCTGTCAGTCGGCACATGCAGGAGCTGCAGGCATCGATGAGATGGACGGCCATGTATGGAGCTTGGACCAGGGAGATGGAGGGCAAATGCAGAGCTTGCCTGGAAATAAATAGAGGTGGGTGAGCCAACAAATGAACAGAGACCCGAGCCAGAGCTCAGCCGAGGGTCTGGCATGCCTCCAAGATCCAGGGCACTAACAGAGTCTTGAAAATGGTTGGTGTGTAAATCGTGTGCCAAACCTCACAGAACAAGCACAGCCATGTTGTACAGCAGCACGGTTGATGTGCAGCATGAATTAAAGTTATTTTTTAAAAGCCATGGCACAGCCAACACTGGCCATGTCAAAGCGCTTTCTTTTATTGCTGGATCAGGCAACACAGAGGTAAGGGGAAGCAGCGATGAGGGCAGACTGTGTGAGGTAAAATGCTATGACGTAGACAGTGGTGTCTGCTCCATAGTGCTCTTTTTTTGTTATGGTGGGTGGAGGGGTCAACATGGGCAACGGAAGGAGGGAGGGGCAGGCAACACAGACAACGGAAGGAGGGACGGGCAGGCAGCATGGGCGTCCGCAGAATTTTTTCCAGGGGGGGCAAAATGTTAACGTCATTACCATCCTCTGACATGATGTGTGCCAGGTGGGGCACAAGAAAAACTGGGGCGCAGGAGGAGCCATGGGGGGGCAGGAAGCAGGCCGCATATGATCTCATACACCATAGGGTTATTGTGCCACAGCCATCTCTTTCGTTTGTGGCCTTTGGTAGATATCATTCACACCTTCTAGAAGCTGGCAAAGAAAAAAGCAGAGCTCACCTGCAGACAGGAGCGGCTCTTGGCCAAAAGTGAAAAAGCACAGGCATGAAAAGGGGTTAGAAACCTGATGCAAAGGCTTAATGGAAGGCTCAAGCTGCCATTGTCTGATTAGCAATTTCTAATCTGTTTTTATGTCTCCACTATTGAATACACCACATTATTCATATCCACATGACCAAAGCAGTGAAGACACTATAACTGCATCATAAAAAAAAACATGTAGAGTCAGTCTGCATTTGCTGTTAACCTGCACAAACGAATGAGAATTAAAATGTATGACAAATGTATTTATTTTGGAAATGTATTAACTTAAATAACTTAAAATAAATAAAATCAAATATATTACCATAAATAAAATAACAGCTGTTCTCTTCCAAATTGGAAAATAAAACATATAAACTTAACCTGAATAACTGTTGCAGGAATTGAAAAAATGTACAGTCTTGCTGAAATTTAACAGTCACATTTTTCAATGAGTAGTAGTTTTATACAGTTTTTGTTCATTGGTTAGTTTACTGATCTCGAAAAAATGACTGTAAACATCTGTAGTCTTGTGCAAATTTATCAATTACTTTTGCCCACCCCAAGGCGGGCAGGCACTCCCATACCATACAGACAAAGGTGGCAAAAGAAAAACATCACTACAAAAACTTTCCTGTCAGACAACGCCTTTATTTGCTTCCTGCATAAGCATTTTGTATTGTGCTGTATAACTTACGCATAGACTGATAATACGAGTGTCAGAGGGTATGATCTGTTACTCCTCGTCCATAGAGTCTTTCCTATTCCAACACACTCATGCCCACCCCTCTGTAATAGGTCAGAATCGTTACACACACAATGGGACAGGCCTTATCATCCCCAAAAGGATGAATGCAAGTGGTGAGTGTGACCCACTGGAGTTTGAATGCTATATGTAACTGACACTTATGTCTTTGTGCTATGACCATTAATACACTCCGTTCTATATATTAGAGACAGAAACTGCTAGACTGCATTGCGCGCACGCACAAAATGTGGTTACACAAACCTAAATAACGGCCAAAGCTCAACGCTTACCCCAAATATATCCCATAGAAGGTTGCATTTGAACCAAAGCTTCACTTAGTTTCACAAAGCACAGAAAGCAGGCTGCAGGATTCTGTACCCCGGCAGCAGAGAACCTCCAGTTCTCTCAGTCCAACACCCTCTGCAAGCATGGATGACCTAGCTCCTAGAGGCGATCCACATTAAAAGTGTATGACACACGAAAGTGCACCCTGCCACTTTGTGCAGGTGCGTCCCTGCATAGAGAACCACTAGCTGCTAAATAACCAAACATATAATCAAAAATAATAACCCTTGAAGTTCTCTTGGCGGAAGGACACTGCATCCCACACTGCATTGGGAAGTAAGGCTTTCAGGACATGTATGTCACTGCAGCAGTGTCCTGACGATTACCCAGCATCTACTACCGATGACATACCTACATCTGGCTATCTGATTACCCAGTACGTACTACAGATGACGTACCTTTATCTGGCTGTCTGTGGAGCACTGCACCTCCCTGACTCTTCCTGGCACTAGCTGCTGAAACAACAAAACACAATACGATCAGGCTCTACACTCTGTCGGACCAAAGAGTGTTCTCAGTGGTCAAAGTGGGGGAAAATAAAATGTAGGGGAACTGTGGGCGCAGAATCAGAGTGCATGAATAAGCAGAGGATTGGGTCAGTGGGCATAGTCAGAAGTGCGGCTGGAAAAAGCAAAACATCCCCATTATTAGTATTTGTTTGGCATTTCACTGATCAGTTACAGCTTATTACGTTATTTGACTCAACCAATGGATACACATGTTTATTTAAGGTTTAATATGAGTTCTTGACATTACAATACATTCACAATGTGGGATATGTTCCCGATCACAGAATGTTCCAAATACGCTTAAAAGTGGAATCACAAGCCATTTGTCATCAGCACTTCTCCCTTTTTCCACAAGAACAGTTCAAACATGAATGCCAAAATATTGTAGTTTGCAAATGTATTCCACATAATCATGGTTCTGCCATACTTGCCCCATAATACATCATCTGTTGCATAATCGGACAATTCTAACTAAAAATAGTTTGTAGCTCAAATGCATCAGAAATTACTAAAAAACGTGACTTCTGTTGCTGCGAGGTGGAGACCCTTTGCAAAGGTTGACTGGTCACCTTTCTCACTGCTGCATTTGTATGTTACTCTGGTACTGAGGCTAAATCTTTGCAAAGACAGTTAGTATGTGTAAGAATGTCAAACGAATAAAGCATCAGAAAATGTACTGCATTACGCTGCACCCCTTTTTTGGCTGTATAATTTAGTTAACACTGGAACATAATTTTGTCGTCCATTGCTGCATAATTGTGTGGCCCCAAAGCAGACAGTGCATGTTAAAGGTGCTTGTGCATGAAGCAGAAAAGGCCCTAAAGCTTGCAAACTTAGTTTGGTGTGCGTGCAAATCCTTCATTGTCGATCCCTGGTGAGTTGCACTACTTCTGCAGAAACAAGGCCAAAGAAGGTAGCAATGGGTGAGGCGGACTAGCCTCAGGGTCCTATGACCTCTGTGACAGAGTCACTATTGCACTAGGGTGTGCTGCTCCGTAGGCCTGCACATAAGACTGAAGGTGAACTTCGGTACGGATTATGGTGCACAGGCCTTCAAGATTAACCCACATTTGACCCCGCTACGGTCCACCTGCTTGTGCTAAGACACCAGGACTTCTAAGGTCTAGCATGGGAATGTGCTCCCTTAGGAGAGAAGGATGAACCTGGTTCCCCAGTTTCAAATTCGGAAGCTCTGGCCATAGTGCCACATCTTCTCCCCCACTGAACACCATACTCTTCCACTAAAAGAAACTTGCACTGCCTTTAGATACAATCCAATTGTGTCCTGCTATAAACGCCTGGAAGCAACTCAATTCAAATTATGCACTAGACGAGAGTAATATTCTGTCTGAAAAAACAGTAAGAACCTCCTACAAAAAGCAAACACTCACAGGGAATGCACGACTAAGTAAAGTATGTGAAATGTAAGCAGGAACAACATGCTTACCTTAATGTTTTTGGGTGAGTGGGTGGATGGATTAATGTATTAGTGAGACAGGGGAATGGGCAGGTTCACATATGCTTCAAAATGCTCATTACAACAGCTGAAAGCTAGTCTCTGAATTAAAAGGGGGTCATATGGTAACCATATCCAAACTGTAAGCCCAATACACAGCAGCTTAAAACATTATGTCCAATCACTCATGCCAAAGGATTCTATTCTTCAAAAAAAATCATTTATTCTAGCCCATGGGTTTCCACTTCAGCTTTGCCAGGCCGACTTTGCTGATTACTGACATGGGAGCTGGCACCTCTATTCTCCCTAGCCTACTTCATGAGGAATGGGTCTTTGGCCTACAGTGGTAGTCCTCCCGGACACGGGCATAGGGAGCTAGAGCGGCACACTGCCACTCGGGAGGGTGAACTCCCCCATCTATAACCTGACATTGTGGACTGTGGATGGGGTCCCTGGGGCCAATAGGTGGCTCAGGAAGGGGAGCATGCACATTCCCTCACCCCATGAGTGAAAATGTACATCCAGTCCTTGAAGATTCTTTTAACAACTCCAAAGTTATTGGCAAGGCAAAAAATAAATTTCCTATGGAAGAGTTTTCCCAAATGGTCTTTGAATACAAAATGAGCGACCCATCACAGATGTGTGAAAAGCAGGGAGTGTGCTGACCTCAAGTGAAGAGAGCAGGTGAATGGAAACTGCTAGGTGCACTGAAGAGGAGGAGCAGCTGGGTGGAGGACAAGAGACAGCACTGCCCACAAGTGAAGAGAGTGGCTGGTGGAAGTGAAAGAAAAGAGCTGCTCACTTTTGAGAGGGAAAGAACGCTCCTGCTGATGCTATGGTACAGTGAAACTGCACTCAAATGGAGTGCTGAAAAAAAAGATTTTTTGAAGGAAACAACTCCTCCAGTCAGGCTCTGTGATACAAAAATGCTCGTGTATTGTCAAACACAAGAATAGAGAGGGAAGCCAGCAAATCAGAAGTATGATTGTGAGATTGACAAGAAAGACGTCTAATCTCGAGGAAGGGCCTGTTACAGATTCTACTCAATGACTATTTTACATACCGGAAACAATAGGTCTGCCTAGAGGCAGGTAATGCTATCTTTAGCCAACACCTAAAAAAAGAGGTAGATTTATACTGGGCGCGGGTTAGCACCAGAAAACCTAATGGGACCTGTAGGAGAAGTTTAGAAATATAGCATGGAACCAGAGCAGCAAAAACAGAAATTACAGTAAAGAGAATGAGTAGAGAGCTACTTAGGAAGCAAATGTTCAGTTCATTATTAGTATCAAATTGGTTACTAATACTGCTTAATAGACAGCGCCCGTAGAGGGTGCAATTTTCCTAAGACCTTGCACCAAAGAATCAGAATTATTATATATAAAAATTCTTGCTGACAACGTGATAGTGTTGGCTAAACGTATTCATACCGAAAAGAACACTGAAACAGCCATTTTGGAGCTGTGGTCGAGGATCATGTGGCACTTCAACCCAACAGTCGGTTGCTCCATTATAAGCAGATTCTGTACACAGCATATTTCCGCAAAAGTATACACTTTGTGTGATCTATAATTGCAACTTCGAGCGCACTTACTATCAAATTCGCATGATTGTTCAGTTAATTCATGACTGATAAACCTAGCTGAGAAGGGAGACGGAGGTGAGCAGTCCAAGGGGTTCAAACGTCACCTCGATGCAAATAATCAGCTATTTATAGCCCGCAAGGACATGCTATTATCTTGATGACTTACTTCAACTTCTTCAAGCTGTGGGAGCAGGCAAGCCCGGGCCTTCAATCTCTGTAATCTTGCCGGTCAGCAGTCGAGGCGTGCGTTTTCCCTAATTCCTGCTAATACTGACGGTGTCACGGCCCTGGAAACAAACACCACTATGGTGGGGGCTCTGTGACCTTACGCGCGGGCGCGGTACCTTGCAGCGTAAGATAGGTGTCGCAGCACTCTCCGTCACCGTCATGATGTCATAGGGATTTGGTGCTGCTGCCTGCTGGCCTAAAATTATACAATGAAGAGGCCTGCTCACAAAATTAAAAGTTCAGATTCCGATCATCATCCATTGACATGATTCTATTTCTAAGAATGGAAATAAAAATGGAAAATAAATGCCACACTGACAAAACAATTACATTTTAAAACACACCACCACCACGGCACCAGACATTGCAGGCCGGGTGATCCAGGGGGGGGCAAGTGCCTCCCCTTGCCCCCCCTGCGGACGCCCATGGCAGGCAGCACAGACAACGGAAGGAGGGAGGGGCAGGCAGCACAGACAACGGAAGGAAGGAGGGCAACTGGGGGCGGAGTAGACCAGCATGAACAATGAACAGAGGGAAAGAGGTGGGGGCAAGCCAAAAAGGACAATAATTGGAGGGAGAATAGGGGCAAGCCAAGGAGGACAAGTGGAAAAAGGGAGGATGGGGGCAAACCAACATGGGCAACAAAAGGAGGAAAGGCAGGTTGTGGCAAGAATATGAACATAGGAGGAACCGTGAGGAAAGAGAATTTTATGAGGGAGCCAGATGAAAAAGACACACTATGGTAGAGTGCTTAAATCCAAAGAAAAATATAGCACCTAAAAAACAGGACCAGTGGAAGAACACAAGTAATGCATCCATGCAGGTGAGAGGCAAACACATGAAGAGGAAGGAAGCATACGACAACTGACCCATAAGAATGAAGCAATTGAGTGACAATGAATCCAACCAATGAAAAGCAATGGGTAGACCCCAAGACCACCGATGAAAAACAAAAGGTCTTGAAGAGACAGGTCACGCACGGTCTAAGACAGACTTACAAATACAATAAAGTCTTGTCAAAATTAAGTATTTAATTAACGTGCTGAAACACTTCACCTACATCTATCAGATGATATCACTGCATTGAGCTATATGTATTAAAAGTGGTAGTGTTTAAACATGAACTTAGAACTAAATACCTCTGTGCCTTAGCAATAATGCCATTCGTGAACTAACAGGCAAGTCAGTTGTCACCTACACCCTATAAAAGGCCTAGATTATTATTATTAATGGAACAACAACGTCGCCTATTAAATTAAATCAGGGGAAGTTTATGTTCAGAGCACATCCTGAATTCACAGGAGCTCTTATGCAGTAATTATTCTTTTCTCCCCAAAAAACAACCAGCTTCCCATCCAAAAGTGCATCACAGACCTTAACGCCCTCAACTGCACCTTGTCCCTAGCCACCTCAGTCAAATCCTTGGGCATCTCCCTTGACAACCGCCTAACTCTCAACGTACACATCAACAACTCTGCCAAAGGAGCCCTCTTTACCCTCCGTAACCTTAAGAAAATTAAGCCCTTCATCCCAATTGATGACTTTAAATTGGCAGTCCAATCGTTTGCTCTATCGCGCATTGATTACGGCAATGCCATCCTCACCGGAATTCCCAAAACCCACCTGGCACCTCTTAATCTGTGCTCAACCTCGCGGCTAGGCTTATCACGGACTGCAAACGATTTGACCACATCACTCCCGCCCTTAAATCCCTTAAATGTCTCCCCATTGAAGGTAGATCCACATATAAAACAGCCTGCATTACACACAAAATCCTCCACCAAAACACACCAACATACCTCTCCAACAAACTGACCAAAGCAGGCTGCACGCGATCACTGAGAAGCTCCAACACCCTCCTACTTATCCCCCCCTACAGAAAAAGAATTCCACTCAGTCACGCTCCTTTTCAGGCAATGCCCCACTTATTTGGAATGCCCTCCAAAAAGACCTCCGCTGTAACCAGTCCTACCCTAGCTTCAAAATAGAACTCAAACTTCTTCTCCTTAAAAAATACTGGGGTTTCTAATCGCTCCCTGGTAGCCCCGCCCCTCTGCACCACCCCGCCTAGCTGCTCCGCATATGACTTGTGACCACCCGCCTGGCCAACTCCTTTTCCGTCTATCTGATCACCTTTACTCCCCTCCTCATGACCCTCATTTCTCTTGCCTTTTATTTTTTTATTTTTTTAATACTTAAGTGAGGCTTCCTGCCAAACTGTGACCGCTATTTTGTATTAATCAGAGTGTCTAGCAATTTGTTTTTACTCTCTTATCTAGATGTCATGTATCCTATGTGGACGTGCTCTTTTATTATTCCATTGTCTGTGCTTATACACACTGTACCTGTTGGAAACACCTTGTAAAGCGCTCTGATACTCCTGGGTCCAGCCAGCGCTATATAAAACCTCTTAAATAAATAAATTAAATAAATAAATGAAGTAAAAAGTAGTACAGTGAAATAAAGTATTTACCTAGGATTTAGTCAAGCGGAGAACCCTAGATTGCTCCTATGTTTCTTTCTTTCCCTCTTCTGTTTTTCATTAAAAGGTTAATGCTTTGTCTTTAATTATTGCCGCTTGAAGCTAGTACATGGGCGTCAGACAGCAGGGGCATTGTCGTGTCCACGCGGTCAGGACGCCACAGGCATAACATAGGCCCCTGTACCCGTTGCAGTGAGGGGGTGGTGAGGAGGGGTTCGCGAGGGTGCGGTGCAGGGAGGAGGGTGTAGTGCAGAGGGGGCCCTACGGTATTCAGCCTAAAACCTATGTATCTTCCTTTTAGGAAGTAATATAGCTCACAGGAGAAGAGCCAAGTTCAGTGCACCCAATACAAATGAAGGCTGGGAGGGACTTACAAGGAAGATTGGTGTTAGATTTCACAAACAACTGAAAAGTGAAAGATGAAGCACAGGGAACATTTGAAGGACCGGGCCTAACAGTGCTTAAAATGGGCCGATACAAACCAATACTAAGTGGCGTTCTCCACTCATCAGTACCAGAACTTCTCTGTAGCCAGGGAGAGAACCGGTACTCTGATAAACGTTCCCTGAGCCTGCCATACTGTCTATCTTTCAGGTCAGGACAGGAGCCGCTCTGCTGCTGGGGAGACTGTAAGTGGACTGCACTCCTATATAAGCGCAATTATTGCTGAAGTCTCCACCACTCCGTAATTTCAAGTGCAGGGTCAAATTAGGCCCTGCACAGTCAACCGCACTATGCGTTTCGTGCCAGACAGTGTGTCCTGACGAAGAAGTGGTGAGGGAGACTTCCCGCAGCCAGGTCGAGTTGGAAAGGCTGTGAACAAAGCCAGTAATAGTAGTTCGACTCAAAGGGGCACAATGGAGCCCTCTCCAGCTCATGGAATGTATTTTTTGTAAAATAGAAACATATCGTCTGTTAGCCAAAATGAATTTGGATGTAAAATTTTAACATATTAAACATATTGAATGCTATGTATGGATGTAACAAAGTGCCCTGTTTTTGTATGGTTGCCCCCACATGTTGCCAAATTGTTGATGTACTTTTACCGATTGTGCCCTGGGATCCTGCCAACAGGGACCCAAGGCCTTTGCTCTTTCCCTATACTGCTTTGAAACCAAACCCAATTGGCACTCTTTGGCTACATGTCAGTCCCTTGTAAATGGTACCATATTTACCAAGGTCACTGTGGCCAGGGAAGGCCTCTAAGAGCTGAAACACTTATTGTGCCACCCTTAGAGGCCCTGAACCATTACACACACACAAACTGCCATTGTAGGCTGTGTGTTTTGGTACAGAACAAAGTAAATAGTCGACATGGCATATATTCCTGTGTTTTGAATTAATGATCAGCGCACTCCTATTATGAGGAAGAGAAAAACTGTTTCAAATTTAAAACAAAGATGCGTGCTACCCAGTGAGAGGCAGCCAGCCTCGTAATACAAGTAGCCCTTCTGGTGAATGTTTACCAGTATACTGGAAGCACAGCGTAAATTGTAGAATCAAAACTTCACAATATTATGAGACAAAAAGAAGGCAATTCATTCCATTGGTTTATGCAAAAAATATAATAACCAAAGAACCTTGAGATCAGATCAATATCACCATCTGATTACAAAGAGTGAAAACAAATAAACGAAGTTCCAACCATGATATACAAAGAACTCAATTCATTAATAGTTCTGAATTACATATCTATTACATGTTGCGACTAGATTACCCAGACCAGCACAATGCATTTTGGGATTTTATTCATCCCTTCTTCAGGGTCCATTGCGAGGAAAAAAATTAAACACACAGTCAATGTTTGAATGTTCAGTATAGTAATGAAAAATTTTAACAACACAATTAGCGCCCAGTGATGGCAAAATGGAAAATAACACCTGAATATGTGTTACGCACTGCAATGGAGAAAAATCATAAGGAAATGAACCATGCTTGTGCAAGACTGTTCGAAGGAAGATTGTGATCAGAATGGATATAACGTGATTGTGAAGAATTAAACTGAAGTGAACAAGAGACAAAGGAAAATTTTATCTGAAAGAATATAGAGTGATCATAGAGAATTTAACTGGAGTGAACAGGATACACAAAGTCTTCGCCAAGCGGTAAAATCAAAAGTTGAACGTGGTATTACACGCAAGACCCTTATTGTGTATCCACTACGAGAATCATGGATACCATTATGACTGCCACGCAGATAGTAGAACTGCAAGTGTACTTAATGGAAAGTTACTGTGAGCTGTGGGAACAAAAAGCCACTGTCTGCTGAAATCTAAAGTGACGGGGACGGTGTCTAAACTGTGAAGGAAATAAAAAAATGCCCACTGTCATATCCCTAAAGCCTTCAATTGGTTGTTGTAACATGGTAAAAAATTGCATTTACCTCGAAAAATACTAGTGTGGTAAATGTGTCTTCTGTTTCTAAATTTGAACCAAAATAAGCCACTCTAGCTTGAGACCTGTAGAAAACATCATATAGTATATCTCATTAGCGCCCAAACAATGCCAAAAGAACAGTAAAACCAATGTGAAACCCCTAGTGAGTGCTTACCACAATTGCTGTCACTGTTGAACCTAGAGTGAACTTCACTAAAGTTTGCTCCGTCACGCTGTTAGCTACCATGCATCTCAGCTCTACAAGAAGAGCCATGAAACCTTACTCAAAGTCCCATGCATATGTATGTGTAATTCATGCGCTGGGGCACCACTGTGTCAAATAACGAGTAGCCACTACTCACCGGAAAATTTCTTAAAGCACCCCCATTAGAATGACCAATCCGCTGAATACCGTGGAGAGGTGTGGCGCCGCGGCCAGGGCGACTGACGCTGGAATCTGGGGACCACGGTTCGATCTCCGGCTCCGGCGGCAGGTTAGCCCAGCACCATGTGTCTCTGGGCAATAGCTCGCTTAATCTTCCCGACGGCCCCCAGCGCCTAGAGACCCTTACGGGTGATTGTGCGCTTTACAAAAATGTGGACTTTATACCGTGGTACCCGCTGCGAGGAGTAGACACGATTCGTGCAAACACATTTAAAGGTGCAAATAATCTCTGTGTGCCATGCCTACAACCCACTGCCCTGGCATAGGTCAGCTACCACTCTTGCTGGGTGCACTATACCAGTGGTGAGGGTACAGGTGCATGAGCCCTGTACACCTACAGTGTCTAAGCCAATTCTTAGACATTGTAAGTGCAGTAATGCCATTAAGAGTATATGGTAGTGGGTGTTTGTCATTACAAACTACACAGCACCTTGATGGCTTAACTGAAAACTGGGAAGTTTGGTGTCAAACTTCTGAGCACATTAAACCCACAATGATGCCAGTGTGGGATTTAATGAAAAATGCACTCAGAGGGCATCTTAGAGATGACCCCTGAAAAACTACCTAAGCCTAGTGTCCTGGCTGAGTTACGGCTCGCCGCCTGCCACCATCAGACATGTTTCTGGACCCCTGGGCTGAGAGCCTGCTGCTCTCGGGGGTCTGAAACAATGCACATCCTCGGGGACAAGGTGCCAAGCCTCCTCCCCGAGGATGGGCAGGGTCCATGAAGAAGAAGCTACAAAGGCGTGCTGCCTTTGTGAGCTACCCCAGCCATTTGCTACTTCCAGCAACTGGCCCCCACTGGTTCTGACCCCCACTTTGGGCAGGAGAATTGGCGGGAAAATTACGTGAGGAAGGGAGGTGCCAACCCCACCCCTCAGGTGGGAAAGGTGAGGTAAAGCACACTGTCAGTCCCAGCCATCTTGCAGATGGGGGGATTGAAGCAACCAGAGAGAGGTATATGCCCCCCCTCCCACTACCCACCCCAAAGAAGGGACCCATTGGTCCCAACCTTTACTTACATGTAACACCCCTAAATCTAGTATTTAGGGGCAACCCCCAACCTAGCCTCCTCAGACGAGCATTGACCAGAAGAAGAGAAAAAGGAGGACCAAAGACGGCATGCTGAACTAAGAAGAGGGGGAAGTCCAGTGTCGTGGCCCCAGCCCTACCGGCCTGTCTGCACCTTGAACCTGCTCTAGCGAAATCCTGGTGTGTCCTGTAGCCAGCACCCCTCAGGAACCCAAAGGACCTGCCCTGCCTTCCAAAACCAAGACTTTGTCTTGCGTGTGCACCACTCTGCACCGGATGCCCACGGCCCAACTTCGGGTGGCCCAAAACCACAAAGAGGTCTTCCCGGTGATCCCGACCTGAGATCTGGTGATCACTGACCTGCCTCGAATCTGCAATCGGCGACTGCAGACCCTTTCTGGTGGATACCCTCCGACCGCGACCAGAGCTGGTAAGAAAATCCAACACCCAAAGAAACCACTGCACCCGATGTCCCACTGCCTTGGGTGGCCCAACCGAAGGTGACCCAGCATCCCAACTTACTTCTCCAACTGGTAGCTACCTTCAGAAGCTCTTCATCCCCGAGCCTGCAGTGTTTGTTGCATCACAGAGAATCTCCATTGAAAACAACAGGGCATCCGACGCCAAAACAGCACCCTGCACCCAGCCGGTGTTAATTATAGACATATATAAAAAAAGAAAAATAATGACAACTAAAGACAACGTATTTGACACAATCCAAAATTCTCGTGAAAATGTACAATGTCCAAATTATTTTCAGCTCACTACATCTCATGTGTTCCCCTCTGGGGATGAAAGAACATCTTTCAGATTCCTTCCCTTGTTATGACCAATATATTATTCTTAGTCACTAACATCTCTATCTTATATCCACAAGTGGTATATTGCACTTATGTGTACAGAAGGATCTCACTATTCTTCCCCAGGTATCATGCCAATGCGTTTCGACCTCTGTGTGGATCGGGGATACGTGCGCTTTTATGTCGAGGTCATCATCAGGGAGTAAACTTCAATCTGGACAATACTCTAAAGAATAAATGAGAATTTGGATAATAGTTCTATTTCAGGAAATAATTTTTTTATAAACAGACATTTTTTTCTGATACATTTATGGCAGACATATTGGGCCAGATGTACGACCCAGTAATTTGCGACTCAAAAATTGGGATGTACAACAGTGTCTCAGACACTGCTTATGATTCCTTATGGGGTCGCCAATTGCATGCCTCATTAACATTAATGAGGCAGGCGCAATTTGCAACCCCATTAGGAATGGCTAGCACTCACAGGTATGGTGGCCTGCTGGGGTCAGCAGACCACCATGTCTGTGACTGCATTTAAATAAAGCAGTTTTTTTTAATGCAGCCCGTTTTCCTTAAAGGAGAATGAAATGCATTTAAAAAAACTGAATAATGAAACTTTTCAGTTTCCTTTTTAAGGGCAGGCAGTGGTCCCTAGGACCACTACCTGCCCTGAAAAAATATTATGACCCATTCGCAAAGGGGAAGGGGTCCCAATGGTTTACTTGAAGTAGGTGGTACATTGCGATGTTTTGCTACCACAATTGCGGTCGCAAAACATTCATACATACAAGTGCGAGTTGCCATTAAGAAGGGACGCCCTTGGCACGCCCCTTCCTAATAGCGAGTCACAAAACTTATTTTGTGAATATGTGAAATTTGATGATTCGCAAAATGAGGTTTGTGCTTGGGCATGCCCTAAATTGCGGTCGCAAACGGGCCAATTTCTTGTTCAAGACTGCAATTCAGGGTCGTACATCTGGCCCGTAGTCCTTTATGGTGCCATGCCTATTTAATTTTACTTTTTGCATGCAGAGTCCCGTGCATTATGTAGTGTCCAGAGTCTAGTATTCATTAACTACTACCAGTGCAACCAATATCCTTCCATGTTCATGCAGAGGTTGTAGATTTTTTGTGGTTTTATAGTACCTTAAGGTTCATTGCTCTTGTCCGAGTGTTACATGCATAATTTGGGCACAGTGAATAAGAAAGAAAACCTCTGTGTGAATATATTATATGTTGCCTTTCCCTTAATGTACAGTGATATTAAATAAATGTATGTTTAAGAAAATATATAAAGTGGGCTCACCACGAGTTCTACAACAGTTTGCATTCAAAATGCAAATCCTTTCCTTTTCATCAATGAATCTCCTCATGTACGTAAAGGAACCAAACGATTTTTTTTTTAATAGAGTAAGCCTTGTACAATACTGTACAACTTACATTCCAATTTACTGACATACTTTAGAAATATGTTTCTCTTACAGATGGAATATCAGCATAGAAAATTCTAAAAGCTCCAGCCCAACTAGTTTCAGCTTACACAATTCCTTGTTTCCGCAACCGGCGTTTATGAGTCAATCACCGTGTATGTGGAAAAAATGGCAGTTTATTATTCAAATATGTTGCTTGCCTCCTGGGCAATGTAGATTAAAAAGTAATCTAAAAAGCAACGTGCACGGTCATCTGTAAAGTAACTAAAAAGTAATTTTGACCTGTGGACTTAGCTGTAATTCAACCAACTGCATTTGAACCTGCATTCAACTGTAAATCACTGCATACGATTTGGCAAACTATTGTTTCACTTACCTGCACCAGGCTTGGCTTGGTTCTAGAAATAAAATAACTAAATGACATTTTTTATACAAACAAATTGGTCTGAGTTTTTCTTTGAGTGTGTGACATCATTTCTTGCCAGTGTGTGTACAACAAAAGCCTTACTGCTCATCCACACTACCACTTATAGAGAGTAAGGTGCTATCTACTTTTACCTCTGCCTACCTTTGGGTTCCACTGGACTCTGGGTGGCGGAGTGGGCAAGTGCCTGTTATGTGTGCTTGCAACCATAAAGTGTGTGTGTTTGTTTATCTCCAGTGCCCACCATGATCAAAATGCTGCTAAAGTCCCCATGCAGCTCGCGAGCCCAGCTCTGCAAACTCTTTATCAGCATTCTGCAGATAACCTACAATGTAAGAAATCAGAGGGGCTGGTCGGTAAAAGGTGGACCAGTGGAGTTGGTTGGTGGTAGATGGCCACTGGAGGCTCTGGCTCCATTATCATGGGGAAGAGTTTTACCATTCAGATAAGGATTCAGTGGTGGGGGTGTTGTCATTGGGCGGTTGAATGACCATGATATTTTTAAAGAAGGAAGTGAAGGATCTAGAAGGAAAACGGCTGAGCTAGTGAGGGCACTGGTACATTTAGCCTTGTGGCCTGGTGAGTGTTGCCCCATGAAATAAAACTTGCCAGTGGGCCTTTTGTTGCCCTAAGCCTCTCTTTGACTAGTCAGTACAAGCCCTTCAGTGCTGGACCACCGACCCTCCATGATATCTGATTGGTGCAAAAGTAGGGGTGCACTTTTTTACGGACCTTGCTCAGAAGGCACTGCTTTTGTTGTAATTACAGCCGGAATATGCCCGTGTTGTGGCTGCAGTTGCACCTGTGCACTGGAGCAGAACGCAGCTGGCCTTGTGCTGTTTGAAGTAAAGGTGCACACACTCCACAGGACATGGCATGCTGTTACTCTGATTGTGCTCGGTGTGTGTGTAAACTCTGTCATGCTGGGGAGGGGTGTATCTGGAGAAATCCTACCTCATTCTTCCAATGCTGAACATGCAGACCAGTGAGTCATGCAACAAGTTTTATTTTTTTATTTTAGTTTATAAAGTTTTATATAGCGCGAACCAGATCCCGAGGGATATTAGAGCACTTTACAAAAGGATGAAAGGTAGTGAGGTGCATTCTACAGAGCAGGACAGACGGGTAAAGAGAGGGATTGCTACCCCCTCCTCTCCCCCCCTCCCCCCCAACATTTTTTCAAGCAGGCCCTGATCAGATACAGAGGCAAACGTAGAGGGAGAGAGGACAGGGACAGACAGACTGCAGGAAAGAGTAAGATGCACCTTGGATTGTAAGAGGCTGGGGAGTGAGATACAGGTTACAGGGGTATCAAAGAGAGAAAGGCAAAGCTGAGGGGCAGGGGGGGGGGGAAGAGACAAGGGAGAGGAAAAAAGTGCAGAGAAAATGAGAGACGGGCATGGAAGGAGGATGAGACCTGGGAGGAACAGGGCAAGCTAAAGAGTGGACAAACCAGAGGAGAGAGAGAGAAAGAAAGGAAAGATACATTTTAAGCACATAGATCACAATGGGAATGAGAGAGACTGCGGAAGAGGAAACGAGTCAGGGGAGAGGAGATAGGCAAAGGTGAGAATATCACCATATCTTTTGGTAAAAGTCATGACATTATCATGTCTATTTTTATATTATGCAATGGACATAGTGGCCTCTATTGATATATGTTGGCCGAGAATTCTGTAACAATAGAACATTTATTCCATACACTTTTGGCTAATCCTTTCTTATAAGATGCACGTTATTATCTTTGCTTCTTTACGTATAGCACTTGTACTCACACTTCTAAGCACGGTAAATATCGGATGCTTTTGTTACCCATTGTTGATGGTCATCAATGTACCGACCATAGGTATTGAGCCCATCATATGATTGCATCTTAAGCCCGCCTCTAGATCCGCCCAATCCCCCCGGCCCCCCCCCCCCATGGCTCATTTGGGTGAGTACCTCTACTTATTTTTCCCATTTAAAGCACTGATAACAGCACGTTAAAACGTCGTAAGATTGTTGACGCAATTCAAAAAATAAATACACTCTCCCATTCAGATCCAGCATTTTGGGGCACACCAGTAGGTGAGGGGGGGGGAAGCACTGACACAGACACCAAAATAGTGTGATAAAGGCTGCTTTATTGGAATCAGGTGCACCTAAACAACAACCCACCTGGCCTGTGCCGAACAAAACTACTGCTCACTAAGTAACAACTGCCTGACAGCCCCCCACCCCCACCCCTAAAGTTAACCCCAACATTGCATCTGAAATACAAACATCCGCTCAGCAACCTACCCCCCTACCCACCGACTGAATGACCACAGTGACCTCAATGACCTCAACCCCCCGCCTATCAATACAGCCCCAGGCCTCCAGCAAATACCCCCCTATCTCCTTAGGAAAGCGCCAACAAGTACCAGCACCTGTTCCAGCGACATCACAACTCTTAACACCCTAACATTCAGTGCACCATCGTCCAACAAAACCCCTCACAACCCTGGAAGAAGACCCCCCCACGCAAAAAAGGCCCCCAGGGACACCCACCCACCCCTCGGGGAAAACACAGGGAGGGAGGGCGGGACAACGATTACACCACGGATCACCCGGCTGCTGTGTCACTGCACCACAAACGGTGTGCAGTGACACAAAATGGCCGGTTTTATCGGGACAAGCCCAAAACGAGCCCAAGGAAGCTCAACCAGCCCAGCTACGGCAACCCACAGGGCTCAAACTCCCCCCCCCTCTCCTGCTGCCCTAAACTTCCCCGGGGGGGCAAGCCTCCCGCTGGTCGGCTGCCCCCCCCAAATCCCCATTGGGGCACACCAGTAGGTGAGGGGGGGAAGCACTGACACACACACCAAAATAGTGTGATAAAGGCCGCTTTATTGGAATCAGGTGCACCTAAACAACAACCCACCTGGCCTGTGCCGAACAAAACTACTGCTCAATAAGTAACAACTGCCTGACAGCCCCCCAACCCCACCCATAAAGTTAACCCCAACATTGCAACTGAAATACAAACATCCGCTCAGCAACCTACCCCCTACCCACCAACTGAATGACCACAGTGACCTCAATGACCTCAACCCCCGCCTATCAATACAGCCCCAGGCCTCCAGCAAATACCCCCCTATCTCCTTAGGAAAGCGCCACTCGGAAGTCGCTTACGACTTCCGACCCCCCCTAGGACTCCTGCCTCCTGGGATACCTGAGCACCCCCAAAGCTCCATCCAACGCCTCCTTCAACTGCACTATGTACAATTCCATTCCATACCTCGATAGGTGGACCCCATCCTCCCTGAAAAAATACACCGCTCTGTAGCGCAATTCCGGGTGCTCCATTCTCCCCACCCCTTCCTTGGCACAAAATTCCCTCATCTCTCGGTTAATCTTCCTCCGGGCCCTGTCTATAGCTCCTGGGCGCTCCGCTCCCCTCCACACCCGCCTTGGGATAAACTCGGACCAGATCACATGACAGCCCGCCCATTGCTTCTTGATTTCCCTCAGGTCCCTCTTCATTTGCTTGAGCAATGCCAGCCCAACACTGCACCAAGTCATTTTCGCCCAGATGAATCACCACCACATCCGGGCACCTCCCCCCCCCCCCCCCCCACCCCCTGACCACCGTATTCAGCAAGGGCAACAACTCATGCCAACGCCTACCCCCTTTTCCCCTCCAGTGACAACGGTACAATCCTTCATCCAATCCCAAATTGAGTGTCCGATGCCTGTTCCACTCCGCATGTTCTGCCCGCTTGACGAATGAGTGTTCCACAATATACACATTCAAAATAGCCACCTCCGGCCCCGCCACAGCACCTGTAAAGACACACATATCAAATTCTGGAATCAATGTAACAACACCACATCCGCCTCCCGCAACCTCACATACGTCCGGTAACAATCTGACTTCCACCGTCCCAGCCTCTGTATCTCCTCCTTCCCCCAACCCCTCCGTGCCGCCTCCGTCGCCGCCCCGATCCGGAAGGAATGCGTCCCGTAAGCCAGTGGGTCCTCACCCAAGTACCGCAGGACGTGCCGCAGAACCCACAACGCCTGAGCCGCCGTCACTCCGTCACCTCCATCTCTACCAAAAACCTCCCCCTCCTTCTCGCCCCGGCACGCCATCAACCTCCTCCCCCACGCCGCGGGACACACCCCCTCCCGACCGCCTGGGCCCAACACCACCCATGTCCCGACCCCCCGTTGGTCCGTCTTGGAGCGACACAAACGCACCGCCACCTCCTGCGCTCGCAACTCCACATCCTCCCACAACACCCCCCGACCCCTCTCGCGCCCAGCAACTCCGACACTCGAAACGCTCCAAAGAACAGCCAGGACATCAAGGTAGAAAAACGCAACGCCTCGCCCCCATCCCTGCACACCGCCGGCAGCGCGCCAATGACTCCTTCCAGCAACTCCACCGAGATGGGACGTCGCAACCGCGCCTTTGCACCCCTCTCCCTCGCCCACCCCTCCAGCAGCCGGGTCCCCAATTCCCCCGCCGACGGGGAGTAACCCCACCACAACTTTCCCATGAACGTCACTGCCGACAACTTGCCCGCAATCGACACCCGCGACAGCCCTCTGTCCATGAGCGCCAGCATGAACCGTACCACCTGTTATTCGCGCAGTCACCGGTCCCCTCGCCTTACCGCGCCAGACAGCAGGAATTGCTCCCAGGCTTGCTCCTACGCCTTCCACGTCGACACCGCTACAGACGCCTTCACCAGCTGAAAGACCCGGCCTCGCCCACCGACCACAGCTCTTCCGGCACCGGCGTCTTGACCTCCTCCGCCGCCGTGGCTAGCCCAAGGAACCTCTCCCACTGTGAACGAGACAAAGCATCCGCAATGTCATTGTCCACTCCTGGGACGTGGCGCGCCTGAAACAGGATGTCATTCTCTAAGCAACGCAACACAAACACCCTCATCAGTTTCAGCACTTGCGGGTCCCGGGCCGACTGTCTGTTCACCACCTGCACGACGGCCATGTTGTCTACCCGAAACAACAACCGCTTGTGCGCCAGCACCCCCGCCCACACCGTGACCGCGACCACCAACGGGAACAATTCCAAAAACGCAATGCTCCGCCCTCCTGCTTCCCATGGAGCCGGCCACTGCTCCGCGCACCATTTGCCATCCCAGTCCAGACCGAAACCGCCGCCGCCCGCCGCATCAGAGTACCTGGTGACGTCGCACTCCCAGTCCTCCGTCGGGGCCATGGGAACTCCATTGAACCATTCCAGGAACGCCCACCACATGCGCAGATCATCCTTCATCCCCGCCGAGAGGCGCACATGGTGATGCGGCAAGGTCAAACCGGACAACGCCAAACCCAAACGCCGGCAGAACATTCGGCCCGCACGCACCACACGACAAACAAAATTGAAATGACCCAAGAGCACCTGCACCTCCCTCACCGTCACCTTCCTTTTTGCCAGCATTCCATCCACCAAACCCAGCATCGCTGACCTCTTGTCTTCTGGTAGGCGCGCTTCCATGGCGACCGAGTCGAGCTCGATACCGAGAAAGGACAACACCGTACTGGGACCGCACGTCTTCTCTGGCGCCAGGGGAACACCGAAATCCCCCATCAACCCGGCCAAACCGTCCAGCTGCCGCTGGCAGTCCGCCGCTCCGGGCCGCCCCACCAGGAAAAAGTCATCCAGGTAGTGCGTCACTGACTCCGAGCCTGTGCGCCTGGAAAAAACCCACGTCTGAGCATACCCTGCCACACTTAGGGCGAACAAAGCGATACAAAAGGGGATGATGGACGGAGCGCTTGAACAAATCAAACACTCACCCCCAGTCAACTGATCTGGGTTTAATCCATCACCATTGACTGGGGGTGAGTGTTTGTATTGTCAACGCTCCGTCCATCATCCCCTTTGGTTTTTCTTTGTTCGCCCTAAGTTGGCAGGGTATGCTCAGACGTGAGTCCCTTGCTCACTTTGCCACTGGATTCAAGCAAGCCCGGCTGAAGACGGCTGTAATGCCAGAAACCGGTCCTGGGAAGCTTGATTCCGGTCCAGGGAAGACATGGCTTGGCAGTTCGGGCTGGACTGTTCCCATAAGGCACAGGGTCAGACTGATTTGCATATAGCCATGTCTGAACTGGGGTGGCTGAGTGAACTAAAGAATGGTGATGGATTAAACCCAGATCAGTTGACTGGAGGTGAGTGTTTGATTTGTTCAAGCGCTCCGTCCATCATCCCCTTTTGTATGGAAAAAACCCACTGCAGGAATGAACTGAAACGCTCAAATAGTGCGCACGAAATGGAGCACCCCATCGGCAGCGCCTTGTCCTCAAATATGAGTCCCTCGAACTGAATCCCCAACAACTGGTGATCCGCCGGGTGGACCGGAAGGAGTCGGAAAGCTGACTTGACATCGCATTTCGCCATCAGCGCGCCCCTCCCCGCTGCCGAGACGAGCCTCCGCGCCACGTCCACCGACGAGTAGGTCACCGACGCCAAGTCCGCCTAAATGTAGGCATTGACCGACTCCCCCTCCGGCCAAGACAAATGTTGTATCAGCCGGAACTTCCCCTCCTCTTTCTTGGGCACCACCCCAATGGGGGAGATGATCCAACCCGGCATCGGCGGCTCCGCGAAGGGGCCCGCCATCCTACCTTCCCTGACCTCTTTGAACAGCTTCTCTCTCACAGTGCCCTTGTGCGCGTTCACTGACTTCAGATTGTCCGCCCAGCGAGCAATCCGGGGGTCCTCACAGCCCAGCCGAAACCCCTCCCGAAAACCACGACGCAGCACCGCAGCATCCTCCGCCCGCGGATATGCCGCTAGCCAGGGCTCCATCCGCTCGATCCTAACCGGCGAACGAGCCTTTGGCCAAAGCTCCGGCTCCCCCCTCTGCCACCCCCCTCCCTCCACCCTGTCCCCCCCCATATTGGGCACCTCCTTGCGCGGGCTGCTGTCCCGGTGGGCCCCCAAGCCCCCAGCAACGCAGCACTGGGTGCCGCGGCCCGCATTTCGAGCACTCGTGCCGGAAACGGCATGCCGCCCTCCCGCACGCTCCTCTATTGAAGTCCCAGCAGGCCCCGGCCATGGCCTGGCCGCCAGACTCCCCCTGCCCCACCCCCCCACGGGTGGGGCGGGCTGCAAAGGAGGGCGGCACCAGCAGCAAACCGCTGGCCGTGTAAATGGTGTGGCCAAACTTGGCCCCGCCCATCGTTTGCTGGTACAAATCTGAATCCAGCTGCCCCCATTGCGCCTCCGGGTCCGCCGCCATGCGCGCCCGGAATTCCTCTTCGTAGTGTGACCACGCGAACCCGCCGTATATCACCTGCGCTCTCCGCACCACATCCATGTATTTGAAAAGCGCGATGGACCGGTCTGGAAACTTCTCACAGTACACGCTCGCGTATATGAGGAAAGCCGCTGACCAGTTATCCAGCATCAGCGGCACCTTCGGGCGCCTAGCCAACTCCTGCTCTTCCTCCTTTGACCCTTCCTTAGACGTCAACTCCCTGTGGAGAAGCTTCAAGATGTCAATGTACTCCCCCTTCCATATCTTCTCCTTCGTTGCCAACGAAAGGTGCGCCCCCAGCGGTTTAGTCAGCCCCATGTACGGTAACTTACGCACCGGGACCACACAACTCTCCTTCCCCCCACCCGCAGAGCCTGTTCCTCCGACTGCCGCCGATCCGCCACACGCGCCTGACCTGTCGCCACCCGTCGCCGCACCATCCGTGCCTACTCCTGCGTCCTGCACGTACCGTCCCCGCACCAGCCGCCACCCGTCTTCTCCCTCGCCCCCAGTCCCCACCGAGACTTGCACACAGCGCCGCTTGCCACTCCCCGCTCCGTCTCCCGCCTTACCTGGCGTCAAGGTCGGCGTCCTTGCCGGATCCCGCCGCCTAACCAGTGGAGCTGAGGGGGCCGTCACTCTGGGCACATCTCCCCTTGCCGGCACCTGTTATACACTGCCAACAACATTACTCGCCCCCCCCCTCCTCCCGAATCTCTCCATCCTCCTCCCACTCTCCATCAGCCGGCTCCACACAATCCCGGACCCCCTTTGGGGGTTCCAGCCGGCTCAACCCCCCCTTCTCCCGACACACCCGCATCAAGTCCACCAGATCCACACTCCCACTCCCATCCGCCACACTCGCATCACAACCAGAAGTATGTGCATCCATCCTCACTCCCCTACCCCCGGTGGCCGTAACAACCCTTCGGGGGGGGGGGCGGTGGAGACGAATCCCGCCTCCATTCGTTGCGGTCATTAGCCAGGTCCCTCGCTGGAGCTCGGCCGCCCGCACCAGACAGAGCCGGCCCATCGTCTTGGTGGTGTGGAGCCGCATGCTGCTCACCCGAGCGCCTCGCGAACAGCTCCTGCCAAGGAAAAAAGGTGGAGTCCAGCATGCGCGGGGGGTCGCCGCCACTCCCCCCGCCCCACCAACTCCCCCCTGCCTCCCCCCCACTACCCCAACTGACCCACCCACTCAGCCCCGGCCCACCCCTCCCCCTCGCCGCTCCTCCGCCTCCGCACCCCGCCCCACCAATCCCCCCCAGCCCGCCTCTCCCCCCCACCTGGCCCCCACAGCCACGCCTACCCTGCCGCCCCCGCCCCGGCAACGAATGCCTGCTCGGGCCCACCATGCCCCCCCCTCCTCCGCCGATGACGAACTCCAATCCAGCTCCATGCCCGCCCCCTCCCCCCCTTCCACCTCCGTGTCATCAATCAATAGTGGTGAGCCAGCCCCCCCCCGCGTCCCCCCCCCCCGCCAGCAGCCCACCCTGTTCCACGGGCTGAGACCCTGCTCCCTCCCCGCGTCCCGCCCCCCCTGGCAGCCCCAGCACCACCCCCGCCCCAGGCCCCCCACCCCACTCCCCACATCCACCTCTGGCGCTACTACCTGAAACCCCGGGTCTGCCCCCCCCACCATGCCCCTCCAACTCTCCACCCGCCTCGCGAGCCGCCCCCCCACGCCCCCAGGCACCTCTCCACTCCCCCCACCCCCTCCACAAATGTCAGCGCCTGCTTCCTCCCTCTCCGCCCTGCCGTCCCAGACCCTCTCCGCGCCTTCCGACGCGGCGCTGACTCCTCGCGCTGTCCCCCACCCCTCGCCCCTCCGCCCCCCTCCCGCCTCGCAGAGCCAGCCACGCAGGCCCGGACTGGCCATTGCGGGCACCGGGCAATCCCCCGGTGCGCCGCAAGGATGGGGGCCGGTTTGGGGCCCTGGGGGCCGTTTTTGTTACAGGGCCGTTTTAGCAGCATAGCTGCAAAATCGGCCGTGTAACAAAATCGGCAAAAACCGGCCCTGGCAAGAGCTCGATCGCACCCCCAGGGGGCCGGCCGAGCACTTTGCCAGGGCCGGTTTTGGTTGTCAGTCCGGCCCTGCAGCCACGTCCGCGACCGCGGCGGCTCGCATGCCAGTACTGCTGCAGCGGCGCCGTTGGCAGCGCGCCGCCGCGCCCTTACCTGGAGGTCGGCCCGCACCATGTCCATGCGGCCCGCCTCGCCCAACAGCCTCAACGCCTCGGCCACCCTGGGGTCATCAAAAGCCACCATACCGCCGCAGACGCCGCCGCACTGGACCGCAACACGCCGACCATGCTGCCGAACACTAGCCAAGCACACCCACCGCGCACGGTTAATCAGGCAACGATCTACATTGATAAACAGCCCAACACAATTTGACAACGATTAGACCACGGACCACCCGGCTGCTGTGTCACTGCACCACAAACGGTGTGCAGTGACACAAAATGGCCGGTTTTATCGGGACAAGCCCAAAAGAAGCCCAAGGAAGCCCAACCAGCCCAGCTACGGCAACCTACAGGGTTCAAACTTCCCCCCCCCCTCTCCTGCTGCCCAAAACTTCCCTAGGGGGGGGGGGCAAGCCTCCCGCTGGTCGGCTGCCCCCCCAAATCCCCAATGTGCCTCCTTTTCAATGTCAAGTACAAACCAAAGCGCTCAGAACGCAGTTGAAATCTTGAGCGATGAACCAAGTTTCAAAGGCGCGCTTCTCCACTCCGAAGGTTTCCAGACATTTGTTGAAAAGTTCTGCCCGCACAGGTACCGGTTTCTAAATCGAAATGGTAATGAATTGTATTCAGTGATACAGCGCTTAGCACCCCTGACGAGGCGTTGAAGCGCTTCAGGGCCGGTAGCTTCTCCTCCGAAGCCCAAAGTTAGTGGTTAACCCAGTGAGACGCTCTGGACTGAACAAAGTATCACCGAAGCACCTGGATGCGGGTGACCTTGCATGAAAGGTCACTGCACCCAGGAGAC
This sequence comes from Lissotriton helveticus, assembly GCF_964261635.1. Lineage (NCBI taxonomy): Eukaryota > Metazoa > Chordata > Amphibia > Caudata > Salamandridae > Lissotriton > Lissotriton helveticus. The sequence goes on from NC_136065.1 coordinate 1,555,455,675, forward strand.
CGCCCTGCACCGCACTGTTTTATAGCGGACGCCCGTGCAGTCTACCAAGGTCGGGGAGGTGCGAGCGTTTCTGGGAAGTCCAGCTATTGCTTGCATCACTATCCGTAAAATGTCATCGATCTTACTGCTCCGTGGGCATCAGATGTCATTTGCTGTCCATTCGAAAGCCAGTGGTAGCCCCAGAGAGGATTGCTCTGTTATCTCTGCATCGGTCAGCGCCTGCAGTGTGCTCTGCAAACTGTTCGAATGGAATAGTTACTGTTTTTTCTGCTCCATTGATTTAGGCCTCCATGGATAAGGTAGGGCATAAGGCAAGGTGACTGTCAGGGCCCTGGCTTTCAGCAATAAATGGATCGGAAGATCTGCAATTATAAAATGCGTGCATTCCGGACTTGGCTTGCAAAGCAGCTTTTCTCTCCCGATAGCATCCGCTTAGGTCTATCATTAATTAAAGTGAGGCAGTTTTCATCCGCCCAGGGTTTTATGGCCGTACAACGACCATTTAGAGAGTGTCCAGATCTTCCAGCAGTCACTCAATAGCTGTTAGAACAGCTGGGTGACATCAGCTTAATTATGCACGCTCCGCCCACAGAGCTATGGAATCCATGCTGCGTCAGGAGGAGCCTGAGGGGCGCCTCGACTTGACGAACTCTAGACTTCCAGGCTGTGTTCTGAGGCTCCCAATAGCAGCAGGGACCGTGGTAAGGGGCAGAGCGAGTGTAAGGGGGTAGAATTCACGACAGTTGTAGCCAACAACGCGGCAGTGGACTAATGCGTCCACTGCAGGGGCCTGTGTTCGACCTCATGGTCACAGGTTCAAATGCGGGTGGGTCCACTCAGCCTTTCATCCATCTTAGGTCGATAACATGAGTACCATTGAGTTGGGTAACAATAAACATCTGTTATTCAGCGCCAAGATGCCCCGTCAGGGGTGAACGTGCCAATTACACATGCTAAGTTATGTTTATGTTAACCAGGGCTGGGAGGGTCAATTGGCTCAGACAACAAACATCTGTCACGGAGATGTCAGTTTCTCAGCTCTTTCAAGCAAAGTCATCCATCACAACCAGGTGTGTCTGACCACTTAGCTGTGGTACCCCAGAGGCAGAGGCCTACCCGCTTTCCAGTTAAAGAGACCACATTTGTTTGGAAGAGTAAAGACCTCAGTTCATTGGCTGCTTTAATTTACAAGCAATCCTCTCAATTCTCTTTGCTTTCACATTTAAATAGAAGATAGCTTTGTAGTATTGCCTTCCTATGAAAATTCCTTGCTGGGCACTGCCTTCTCTACCAGCTGACCACTGTACCGGTGCCATCAAATGCTATGTCTAATTAGTCATACCAGGTGGTCGTGGAATTCTAACTGTATAGTAGGCGTACTTAATCATTCATGACAAAGCACGTAGAAACTGTGGCTATAGTCTTCCCACACACCGTCAGTTACTGGCAAGTGGCCATCCATTTCTGGCAGCCATGCACCATTCAATCCAGCACACAGAATGACTTTTCACTTCCAATGTCCGTTCTTCAACAGTCACATATGTACCCCAGATATGCTTCCTTATTTCAGTCTATCAGGCTTGATGGGTGGGCATCCACTTCAGACGTGCCCCAGACAGGGGGAGTCTCTGTTTCCAGTGGCCATGCTTCAACAGTCACCCACAAGTCAATGATGTTTTATATTTGCCCTCAGGGCAATTAGGCATAATGGGTGGCTGCCCACTTCCTGTAGCCATGTTTCAGGTATTCAAGTGCACTTAGTGGCCTCCTGCATCCAGTGGCCGGGCTTCACTCGCCTTTATTTTGATCAGGGCTACTCCATACCTACCACTCCCTATCCCCTACCTGCCCTCATAGCTGAACGTTCACCACCAACATTATGTCTAATGCCCCATCATTTGTCATTTTCCCCTTGGCTGTGTCATTGTATGACTCGGGTACAGAGGCACCACCTTTCGGATGGGGCTGATGGCTAAGCTTGCAGCTGCAGTGGATCAGTTTGTAAGTTTTGCCATGTGGTCAGCCGCGGCCCGTGCAGGTAAGAGCAGTGGGGCGGGGTGAGGCGGGATTTCGACAGATGATGACGAGGGGAAATTAAATAAATAATTCATCATCATCATCACAAGCTTTATTTCGATACAAAGTCATAAAAGCAACACAAAACAAACAAAAGTAGCACCCACAAAACTACATATAGATTAAAAAAGTAAAAAAGTACAATGACACAAATACAATCAATTCATCATAAGATCGAGTTCAAACTGGGAAATAATTAGAAACTTTAAAATACACAGCTAAAACTTCATAGTGCTAGCAGAAATGGCAATATTTAAAAAGAATAAAATGCTTGTACGTGATAATGTTTTCAACAGTAATAGTTTGTAAAATTGCCTGCTGACTGGACAGATAGAACTACTTCATCATCTTCGCAAGTGCTTTTCTTCGTGTCAGCCACGCTTGACCCAGAAACTTTGCCATACAACAGGTTATAAAAGGTCTGGTATCAGTTCTGAGAATTCGAAGTGCAGCATGGTGATCCCGTGTTCCAAACTGCCGGCAGAGCGGGCTCAACCATTATTCATGCGATGGTTTGTATGCCGGACAGGCAAACAAGATATGTGCAGGACTTTCCACATGGGCCAAACAGCTAGGGCAAACTTTTCCATTATTGGTGGACCACTTTGCCGTCACCTCCCCTACTGGGAGAGAGCCGTACCTGAAGTGCATGTATAGTATTCTATCTCTCAGCACATTGATTAGATCCAGGTAAGGTTCAAAGTATCTACTTTGCTTGTGTAGGTAGAACTCTGTTGTCATTTTACCCAAGTTCGTTCTTCTACTATCGCGTTGGTCCACCCATTCCCAGTATAGGCGTATAAGTACCTCTCTCCTTGGTGGTTCCTGACTGACCCAGCAACCACTGAGTCCAATTGCAGATAGCATCTTTTTGGTGTCACATATCCAGCCTATTTTCCCCCCGGTATCAAGCCTAATGACCTAACTAAGTGCCTCTGCGTATGTAGAGAGCTCGGGTGTCCTCCTAATGCGAGCCCAGAATAGTAGTGGGCGCAACCTGGCTACATCGCTTATCGACCGCCTGCCCATATCCAGAAATAGTGGGGTAAGGGGAATATATTTTGGTGCTGACACCAGATCTCTTAGGAATTTGTGTTCTGCTATGGAGAGCTCATCCAATTTATCGTATCCCCAAACTTCGGCGCCGTATAGGGCAGCACTGACCACCTTTGCGTTGTATATCTGGAGGGCTGGGGCTATAGGTCTTGTGTGGTAGAGGCGATGTTCCTTGACTACTGCGCCTGACATACGCTTATGGGCCAACAACAACTTTCCCAGGTGCGGCCTCCAAGACATTTTATCGAAGAACTTTACACCTAAGTAGTCAAAGGTGTCAACTTTTTCAAGGGGGGTCCCTCCTAACAGTGGGCCCTTCCTGCATGCCCTATGGGGGTTAAAAGCCATCAATTTAGTTTTGCTGGCAAAGGGAAAGGCTGTATCTAGTGACTCGCGGCGCTTCTACACTCTGCCAGCGCTTAAGTGAGCTTGCTGTAGGAACTATCAGCGTACTTTTAAAATGTACCGATTTTTCGTATTTTATTTGTAAAATTGTTTATTTGCCCCTGTTTTTACTCTGATCCTCTGCCCACACACTTGCACTATAATCGTGCTCCCACCGCTGTTTTAGCGGGCCGAATTGTGGTTCACAGTGATTATTGTGTATCGCCGCCATCTTGGGGGTAGCCGGGGAGGTCTCGTGGTGCCATCGGGCTGAGCGCTCCAGTGCTCAGGCGGACGGTGAGGTGAGCCTCTACTTAAACCTCCCATGACTTCGCGCAGCGGTGACGCGCAGCGGGCGCGCCCGACTCGTGCCGGAGTCGGGCCAGAGTCTTGCCCGTCTGCGCCCGTCAGCGCAAAGGAGGCGTTTGAGGCGGGAGACCCTGTGCGGACATTGGCCCTTCGAAACTCACAATCAGGTATGTCTAGGGAGTTTTTGCTTTCCCGTAATGTACCTCACGTACTTTGTCATGACGTTCTAATTCCTGGAAAATGGTATTGCCCTGTTTGCTGTGGTCATTGTAAACTTACGCTGACCCCAGAGCCTATCCTGAAAACACCCTCGCATTCTTCTGTCCTACGGGGAGGATTAATTAACGCCCGATCACTCTCCAAGAACGCCCAGAACATTGACGATCTTATTGTGGAGACCAACCTCGACTGGCTCCTGGTTACAGAAACTTGGCTAAAACCCTGGTGTAATCCCGACTTAGCCATTGCCCTCCCGTAGAATTTTCTCATCCAGCGATTGGATAGACCTGAACAACGGGGAGGGGGTTTGGCTATTATCTACCGTAATTCCCTTAAATGTTCTACTCAAGAATTGGCGGATATTAAAGGGGCAGAGGCGCTAGCCTTCTCTTTAGGCATCCATGACTCTTTTACCTTTTCTGGTGCCCTCATCTATCGCCCTCCGGGACCCCCAACAAAGTTTCTGGAAACTTTGGGAGATGTACTGAGCGAGTAAGCGCTTAGATTCTCCCACTTTACAGTATTGGGCGACTTAAACCTGCACTTAGACTCCCTTAATTAACCAGGAGTTGGTTGCTTCATGGATATCATTGACGTGCTTGGACTCACTCTTCTGAATCGCGAACCCACACATCTAGCAGGACATTTATTGGATTGTATCTGCTCAAATTCCACTAGGCTGAGAGTTAAGCTCCCCAGCCCTCAGATTTGGTCCGATCATTTCTTTGTTCCTTTTCACATTGCACTAACTCCTAAACCTATGGTCACCACTATAAAAAGTATTAATAGTCCCGAGGAAAAATACACCCCTAACTGGAAGGAACTACCCAGCAGACCTGATGTTGTAGAAAAGTTAAAAGCTAGTATACCGGTTCTATCAGGTCACACTTCTGCTGACAATCAAAACTTTTGTGATTGGATTGCCAGAGCGGGTGCCTCGTTGGGACCAACCGGCAATAAGAATCCAAGGGCCACCAAGACCAAAAAGAGTGCCCCATGGTTCTCATTGGCCTTGAAATTGGAACTGGGAGAAGTAAGAGTTTTGGAACGGAGGTGGCGTAGGAACTACGATGCTACCGCCCGCAACGCCTACAGATCAGCGAGACGGAAGTATCATGCTGGAATAAAGTTAGCCAAGAAAGCCCATTACCTACAGGCCATCTCCACGGCGGGCCAGGGACAAAAGGAAATCTTCAAGATAGTAAAGGATTTTATGAACCCATCAGCTCTTTCGCAGGAGATTCCTCCGTCTCAAAACCTCTGCAATGCGATATCTGATTATTTTGACAATAAGATCCTCGACATCGTGAAGACTTTCCCTCCAGTACCCGCTATGCCGGTAGTTGCTGAACAGACAGAGGAGGTGAGGACCTCTGCCCGCTTGGAGGAATTTGCCCGGTCTCCCTCGAAGAGACCTCCAAGGCTATTCTGGCCAGCAAATCTGGTTCTCCTTTTGATCCTTGTCCTTCTTTAGTCCTACAGACCCTAGCAGAGGTGGTTAATCCTATCATCAATAGGATTATTAATTCATCATTAGCTATGGCAGACATTCCTAATGACTGGAAGCTTGCAGCTGTCAAGCCTCTCCAGAAAAAGGCACTAGCTGACCCTACCGTCCTTTCCAACCTGCGTCCTATCTCCATGCTTCCGGTGCTGTTCAAACTGGTGGAAAATTTCGTCAATAGTCAACTGACGAGCTTTTTGGAGGAAAATAACATCCTACATCCCAACCAGTCAGGGTTTCGGTCAAAACACTCTACCGAATCGGCCCTGCTTTATACAGGAGAGACCCTACGAACGGCCATGGACCAGGGAAAGAAGGCTGTCCTAATCCTACTTGACCTGTCGGCAGCCTTTGATACGGTCTCACATAACATCTTAGTGGACCGGTTGGCTGCCGCAGGAGTAGGAGGGCAGGCCTTGGCATGGCTTAGGAACTTCCTCAGCAATAGACGCCAAGTCACAGTGTTGGGTCAATACCAGTCTGAAGCAAAGGTCGTCAGCTCTGGGGTCCCTCAGGGCTCGAGTCTAAGTCCTATACTTTTTAACCTGTATATGGTACCCCTAGTGAAACTGATCGCATCATTCCAGATCAGTACAATATCATATGCTGACGACACCCAGCTCATCCTGGTGTTGGACAGGGAACGGCCTGGCGCCGAGGAAGATCTTAAGGAGTGTCTAGCAGCAGCGTTTAAATGGATGACTGACAATCATTTAAAATGTAATGCTGGAAAGACAGAAATCTTGCCGTTTGGGAATCATAATCTGTTTTCCCCAAAAATGTGTTGGCCTGCTGATGCAGAAGCCCCCCCAACACAATTACATCTGTTCGAAACTTGGGTATCAAGTTCGACGATCAACTGTCTTTCAAACATCAAGCGGTGGCCGTCGCTGGGACGTGCTTCCAGATTATAAAAGCTTTGAGGAAGTTCTTTGATCTTCTCCCGTTGCCGGCCAGAAAAACAGTTGCAGTGGCCCTAATAAATTCCAGGTTGGACTACTGTAATGGCTTATATGCTGGAGCTAATAAGGCCGTACTCCATAGGTTACAAATGGTCCAACATGCAGCGGCCCGCCCTGTATTACGTTGGCCCCGTAGGTCTTCAGCCTCAGCAGCACTCAATGCGCTCCATTGGCTACCAATTGGTAAAAGGATTCTCTTTAAGATTCTTATAATCACCTTCAGGGCATTTCAACAGCAAGGACCAAAATACCTGTGTAATGGGTTCAGAAGATATCACCCAACACACTGTTTGAGGTCTGCCAGTCAGAATCTGCTCATAATCCCTCGATTCAAGCTGGCAACAAAAGGTGGCAAATCCCTTTTTGTGCTGGGCGCCAAGGCCTGGAATAAGCTCCCGCCCTCCTTACGATCATTGTCCCAAGAAACTCAATTCAGGAAAGCATTAAAAACCTGGGTCTTTTCGTTAACTGATGTTGCCTGCAGAGCGCTGGTGTAATGTCATGTGTAGTGCAAAGTGTAAGCTATCTCTTTTCCCTCCAACCCTTCCATCTGGGTTGGGTGAGCGCCAAGATACTCCTTGGAGTGATAGGAGCGCTATAAAAGTGTCCTTTACATTACATTACATGATGAGGCCTTGCATTTCGCAGAAATGATGGAATCTGTCAACTAACCGCTGTAGCCCTGCCGGGGTCTTAGATATCAACAATGTGTCATCCGCGAACAACAAAGTTGGTATCTTTTTCCCCCCCAGGGTCGGTGTATCCGCTGGCTCCTCTAAGAGAAAGTCCACCACCCGTTCACATATAGAGAGAATAGGGTGGGGGCCAAAACGCAGCCCTGGCTTACCCCTCGCTTGACAGGGGTACGCTCTGTGAGTTGACCCGGGCCTCCCCACCTGACCTTGGCTTAGGTCCCCTCATGCTCTCGAATTAATAAGTTGAGGACAAAGGGGGGCATACCCATTTCGCTGAGCGTGGCGTGTCCCAGAGCCTGGATCTGGGGACCAGGTCAAAGGCAGTCTTCAGATCGATAAATGCTACGTAAAGACTGCCTTTGCCTAGTACCACAATCTTCCAGTAGATCAAAAGAAATCTGAACACTTGGTCCATTGTCCCAGTCTTTGTTCTGAAACCCACTTGGAACTGGGAAAGAATGTCCCCTTCTTCGGACCATTCCTGGATCCTTTGCAGTAGCATCTGACCAAATACTTTCTGCATAGCATCGATCAGGCTTATTGGTCGATAATTAGCGGGATCATCCCTGTCTCCCTTTTTGTATATTGGAACTATTTCGGCGGACTTCCAAGTCGCTGGGACAGGTGCACCTTTAGCTATGGCATTAGATAGTATTAAAATGTAGCATGTTCATTGGACACAATCAGCCAGGAGCAGATCGCCTGGAAGGCCATCTGGACCTGCGGCCTTTGCAGGAACTATTTTACTTATTGCCGTTTCAACTTCCTTAGGCGTAAAGAGTTCCTCCTCTAATGGATGCCTAAATTGCCCAGTTTGTTCGCCCTCTTTGTCTTCTCCTGCTATACAATAAAGCCCCTCAAAATGTTTAAACCATACTTGGCTGGTAATGTGGTTTGCGGGCAGGTGCAGGCCTGATCTACTGCCCCAGGTGACCAATTTCCAAAAGAGATTGTTGTCCTTAGATAAACATGCAGCATTCTGCTGTTCCCAGCGGGAAACATCCCATGCTATCTTAGCCTTACTTTGGGCAACTTTGTAAGAAGTTCTAGCAGCTTTGATGTGTGTTTTGTTCTTCCCCTTTATAGCCTTAATTAAGGCCAGCCTATTTTCCCTACAATCCCTATTAAACCAGGAGTAAGGGTCCTTGGCAAAGTCACTGGCTTTCGCCTTTTTTGGTGTGGTCAAAAAGTATGCATTGATTTCGGTGATTGTATGCTCGTGGATCCCCGATACTTCTAGAGATCCTGTAATACTAACTGCCGCAGTTTGAAGCTTTGCCAAGCCGGCAGCTAGTTCTTGTTTAATGCCGGCGATTTTACTCTCGCTAAATGCTACCTTTTCCCACTTCAAGATCTTTTTGCAATTTGATGGAACTACATTTTTGGTGACTGCCGGTGACAGCATATTTGCTCGCTCCGAGGAATTAACAACCCAAAGGGGTTTCAGGGTTAGGCACAAAGGGTTGTGATCGCTGTCTGTTGTTGTGCCCACTTTCATATCAATGAGATGGTCCCATAGTCTAATATCTAGAAGGATATAATCAATCCTTGATGGGCCGTTAGTTCTATTAAAGGTATTGGCCCCTCACTTATCGGATTGTGACCTGCCATTGGTGGCTCTTAAGCCATACTCCATAGTAATGGAGTTCATTTGGAGAACCTGTTGGGTCCATCTTTTGACTGGTTGGAGATCTAGTTGGGGTATGGCCCAACTGGCATCTTGGGAATCGATCTCCAGCGATTCATCCCCAGTTAAGGGTTCGTAGGTGCAATTAAAATCACCTGCGACAATGATTCTTGCGTGAGGTGGGCATTTGTCCAAACATTCCTCTAAAGCAGAGATCGTATTTGACGGCATGCCACTCTTGGTCCCTCTTGCATATGTATTAAAAAGCTCAGTCTGGCTACCACCCATAGGCCCCATGATGCTTAGCCACAATATGTCTGGACTTGAGCTTGTATTGGAGGTGATTCGACAATCAAGAGCTATGCTTGTCCAGACAATCAGGCCGCCTGAGGGGTCCCCTTTCCCAATATATACTGCCGAGACAAAGTGGCAAGTGTAGCCATGTTTATATAATGGTTCTAAGCTCCACGTCTCCTGGAAGATACATATGTTGAAATTCCCAACAAAGTCATTCCAATGGGGGAGAGGGAGTTTGCTATTTAATCCTGCCACGTTCCATGATACAATTTTTAATTGCTGACTGGTCATGGGTAGCGCCCTTTGTGGCGAGATGGCATTATTTCCCACAATAAGTTCTAATGGTGGTGAATCGGTGGCAAAGGGTACATCAGTGCATGAATCCTCGTCTAGGTGTATAATTGCCCCATTTTTGCCAGCTAAACGGCAAGAAGCTTGTGTATGGCTATTAGAGCTGGCGAAAACGGTCAGAGGGGAGTGTTTTAACAGTCAATCATTAGTCTCCAAAGAGGATGTACCTGCAAGGTGAATAATTGCTTGTATGGAGTGTGTATTGCCTAGCTTATATGAGGGCTGGTGTCTAAACTGTATGGAAGAGCCAATCGGGGGACAGGTGTGATACTCCAGAGCTAGGTGGTTCTCCGCAATCTCTGGGTCCTTTAGGGCAATTTCAATATCATCAACTTTGGAGAGTGGTGTGGAGCATCACCGAGCTCTGAGTATATAATTTCTGATCACCGAGTGGCACCTCCAAGTGTGGCGAATCCAATGAATTACTTTATTAATTAAAGATTCTTCACTCTCGAAGGAGTTTTTAGTGGTAATATTAAGTCTCGGGACATTAGTCATAAATATTTTTGGGGGTTGTATTCCGTTGCTAATGGATGATGCAATTGTAGATGTTGGAAGAGTTCGTAAATGAGATGCTAAAGGGTGGTTATGATGTTGAGCCTGACATGGCTGGGCAGTTTGTTTTAATGCAAGGGCCTGTGAGGCCTGAGAGGTAGCCATCCTCTTCAGCCTATCCTGTATGGAATTTTCGGGCCTATTCCTGCTGTAGTCCAAACGCTCGTTTGAAGAGTTCCTCTGCAGTAATAAAGCAGGGGTACCTATCTGGGGAGCATTAGTTTCACAGGAGATATTTTTTGAGCTAGAGCTCGATGAGACTAAATTTTTACAGCTATGATTACTAAGCCGCGGGGGGAGACATTGCACAAGAATAGTTATTGTGTTTTTATCTAGGAACCTAAATGGATATTTCTATTTTATGCCTTTGTTCGGCTATAATCAATAATATCCCTATAAAGGCATAGGAATCATATCCATAATTAGTCGTAGCCCATGCAGTCACATTAAGCAAGGCTACTTCCCCGGACTCCTAGAAAGCACAACGAGTTCTCTAAACAAACGAAACCTCCAGCAACCTGGGAAATCCCCCTTGCTTTTGTTTTGATTTCGTCCTAGAACTCTTGTAAAGCACTGTAAGAACGGCCAGTTCTTAGTGACATCTTTATTGACGTTTTACGTCCAACCTTACGTCAAACCCGGCACCTTTCAGGTATAAATATACCAACGTTGCCTTAAGCAAACACACGGTGGTGGTTTTGGAGCAGAGCAGCTATCTACTTGCCCAAGACCCCAGCTGATGCGAGAGCCCACGGACGCTGCCCCTCCTCTTTGACGCACTGAGAGAGACGCTGTCTTTTCTCCTGCCGAGAAATCCACCTCCGGTGTTTCCAGATACCTTCGCGGGTTACTGGGATATCGAGTCCTGAGAGAGAGATACAAGATCTCCTGCTTTCTAAATACCCAGGTACGGAGCTGACTAAAACCTTAGAGAGAATTCTTGAGTCAGATTCTTGGCAAAACCAACTTAACTTAAACTGCTACTTACTTACTCCTTCCCACGTATTAGGCTTAGGTCAGGTACACCGGGGTAGACGTATTTAGAAGCACCAGTTGAGTACGTTAGTCAATGTATATAAGAATGTATATATTTTATCTATTTTAAAGTATCTTATGGCTAAGAAACCATATCAATGCTTTTACAGTATTATTTCTTAATCCTCCTTTTACTGTACGCACTTTACTTTACTATGAGTATTGCAATTGTGGCAATTCATTTCTCTTGTATAAGAAAGAAGACTGCTCAATTAATAACATCTTTTATTGAAAACGCCCGTCTCTCTTTTCTCTGCACTCTGGTGAAACTAAGTATGCACACTTGACTGAGTGAAATAGCTGTCTATTGTTTTCACACGACTCTAGAGATACACTCTTATTCTGAGGGAGCAAAGTTGTCATGTTATATGGTTGTCAGAAGCTAATCCCTTCTTGTCTATCCAGGGAGGTTAAACTCCCCCTCGTTTATTCGAGAAAGTTTCTAGTGACCTCTGAGCTAGCTGGCAAAACTTAAGTCTAATATAGTCAGTAGAGACCTAGTCGACCTCAGTCCTACGTCTACACTGCTGAATATATTATTCCAATGCGCAGAGCCTATTGTGAATATAGGAACTACACTACATAGTGTTTGCCTTGCGAGGTGTGGCCTCCTTTGCTAAAGATGTGACTAGAGTTGTGAGGTCCTCTATCAATTTTTTTAAGTCAACAATTTCTGATCTTAATTCGTTTATAGCAAGGATAGCATCTAAAGGCATGTTTTGATTTACCACGCTACACCCCCCGACGGGATCAGCCGAGCCAAGAGGCAAAGGCTGTAAAGAGTTCTCATTGCACTCATCTACAATAGTGAAAAGGGGATGGGGGCTGGTTTTTTGGATGGTAACTTTTAGAACATCATCGGAATAACTGGGGGATGGACTAGTACCGAACTTGAAGTAGATCTATCATCTAAGTCGCCAGGGATCTGGGGTGCTGGTTGGTTACCCTCCAAAATTTCCTCGCACTCGTTTATTAAAATGTCTATCCTATCGAGCATACAGTTACTACCTGGATGTTTAAGAGACTTCCTGGCCCTCTTCCCTTTGGTAGATTTACCAGCCCCACTCCCACCACTCCCCCCTGTACCTTCCATAGACTTCCGCTTCCCCATATTTAGATGTCCAAATACACCCAAGTGTCACCGAGAATAAGGTCGGTTAGTGACCACAAACTGCCTGTTCAACCAATACTTAATACAGTGTTCTCCAATGAAGAAAGATTGCTAGGTGCACGATTTATAAAGCAATAGATCAAGAAATAATTCAATTAAAAAATACAGAATCACCACAAAATACTACTGGAAGGGAACTGGGACACTATTGAGGTTAGCTGGCCAGAGTGGGGCTTTGCTTGCAAGTCTATTGGCAGTGTCATGTAGAGGGAACCCAAAACAGGGGAGAATCAAACAGTACCTTGCTTGATTTGTCCACGGCGAAATCAAGGGGGGCGGCCCTGCCCTGTCTCTTCCTGTCAGTGACGGGCAAGGACACGCCCGCCCTTGGCCTGGGCTTTGCCCGTGCGCGTCCCGTGCCGCGGTGATGTCCCGCGCCTTTTGGCGCTCTGGTGCGGGCTTGCTCCTCCCTCCTGGGGGGGGGGGGGGGGCGAAAGGCAGCAAAGGCTTGTGGGACAAGGAGTCCCTGAAGAGGCTGTCAAAGGTGGCGTCCCGCGCCGCGGTGATGTCCCGCGCCTTTTGGCGCTCCGGTGCGGGCTTGCTCCTCCCTCCTGTGGGGGTGAAAGGTATCAAAGGCTTGTGGGACAAGAAGTCCCTGAAGAGGCTGTCAACGGTGGCGTCCAGCGCCTTTTGGCGCTCTGGTGCGGGCTTGCTCCTCCCTTCTGGGGGGGGGCGAAAGGCAGAAAAGGCTTGTGGGACAAGGCGTCCATGAAGAGGCTGTCAATGGTGGCGCCCAGCACCGCGGTGAACTCCCGCGCCTTTTGGCGCTCTGGTGCTGGCTTGCTCCTCCCTCCTGGGGGGGGGGGGCGAAAGGCAGCAAAGGCTTGTGGGACAAGGAGTCCCTGAAGAGGCTGTCAATGGTGGCGTCCCGCGCCTTTTGGCGCTCCGGTGCGGCCTTGCTCCTCCCTCCTGGGGGGGGCGAAAGGCAGCAAAGGTTTGTGGGACAAGGAGTCCCTGAAAAGGCTGTCAATTGTGGCGTCCCGTGGTGATGTCCCGCGCCTTTTGGCGCTCCGGTGCGGGCTTGCTCCTCCCTCCTGGGGGGGGGGGGCGAAAGGCAGCAAGGCTTGTGGGACAAGGAGTCCCTGTAGAGGCTGTCAATGGTGGCATCCCGCGCTGCGGTGATGTCCCGCGCCTTTTGGCGCCCCGGTGCGGGCTTGCTCCTCCCTCCTGGGGGGCGAAAGGCAGCAAAGGCTTGTGGGACAACGAGTCCCTGAAGAGGCTGTCAATGGTGGCGTCCCCTAAATAAATAATTAATTTTTCCTCTTCATTGTCTGTTGAAACCCTTCTCACCTGGCCCTACTGCCCCACCGCTCTTACCTGCACGGGCCGCGGCTGCATGTGGTGCTAGTAGCCTCATCGCCAGCAAGGCCCCCATATGAGATTTCTACTCTTCTAAAGCCTACATACAATCAACTGTGGTCAGAACGTGATCTATGTTCTGGTTAACCAGGATCATTCCCAAATTGGATAGGCGAACTCCATCAGGGCCACAGTTCGAAGAGGTCCTCTAGCTCAGTGGGTCTTAAACTTTTGCTTTCTGTGGACCCCCAATTAATCATTACAGGGACCCCCACTGAATCATTTTTTAAATCTGGGGACTCCCACTTGATCATTACTGAAGCTAGGCAGTTTCGCTTATTTGAACTGCAAAACAATACCTAAAAATACAGAAACAAGCATTCAAACAAGTACACAAATAATGAAATTTTTTATTTAATTCACAAATATAAAAAAAAATCAAAATTTCTATTTAAATTGGAAGATTGGAACTTTTCTAAATTCAATTGAGGAAACTCATCATCCATTTTATACTCCATCTGAGAGAGGCAAGTGGACGGCTCCCACAAATCAGTCTGAGGATACTAACTTAAGTTTTAGCCTTCAATTTCAAATGCCTTCAAATTTACAGGACGTTTCAAAATGTTCAAATTTATATACACTTTAGTAATGTGCTAATATTATTCATTTTCTAAGCAGTTGCAGAACCTCTGAGTAGGGATCGCGAACCCCATGGATCCGTGGAACTGATGCTCTAGTTAATTAGGCTATGTCTCACGTAACCCATACCCACAGTGTTTAAGAATTGTAAAAAGACTCAGTTTTACTTTCTCCTGGACCCTTCAACTTTTTCTTGCAATTCTGTCCCTTGCCCATACTGCCTATCTCGGACCATAATAATTCTGTGGCCCAAGTAATCCATTCATGAACAACGGGGAGCATCTCATTGTCTGCAGCAGTGAACCTCTGCTTTTTGCAGTGAGGTTGTTACTACCCAGGTGTATTATTAAAAGTCAGGTGCTGGGAAGTGTCCTATGTGAAACTTAATGAATCCCTCCAACATGTCCAACTGCATGCCTAGTATACCACGCTACTTGTATGCAGACAAAATCATTTTTTTCAATGTCTATTGAACATATGGGTGTCTTGAGGTCTCTGGATATTATAGCAAAATAGAGTAATGGCTGGGAGATTGGCGCAACCAAAATATATAGATAGAATATTGCAAACAAACAACATTTTCTCAAAGCTAATGTCTAAAAATTCTCTGGTGCTCCCGAGGGGGAAGAGCCATCCATTCTTCCTCAATAGGAACATTTCAAAATTGATATTACTGTTCTCCAGGCACACAGAAGTAAATTGAGGTTGTGGTTTCAAAAGTCTTTGTATTAATTGATTTTGATGATAGGAGCCCTTTAGCCAACACATGGGTCGTGTCGTGGAGCCCCCAATGAATGCACGACGCCGTGACTTGGAATAAGGTACTTTTATTAGCTTTGTGGTTACAGCCTCTTCTTGCGTCCTGCCCCTTGCCCTCCTGGTCCTGTTGTGTCCCGCCCTGCTCCCCTGACTGGAAGTGGTGTCCGGTGTCCCCTTGCCCCTACTTCTGACCCAGGGTCCTAGTGCCCACTGTCTGGGCACGACATCTCCCCCTTTGTTGCAAACAAACATTTTCGGTGACGCTGCCTGTGGTCACTGGTAGTGAAGTAACGATAGAGAGAGAGATATAGAGATATAGAGAGAGAGAGAGAGAGAGAGAGAGAGAGAGAGAGAGAGAGAGAGAGAGAGAGAGAGAGAGTGAGAGAGAGGGAGAGGGAGAGAGATAAAGAGAGAAAGAGAGAGAGAGAGAGAGAGAGAGAGAGAGAGAACCTTACAGGGCCTCGTCACTTTACATCTCTTCAATCAGTCTCTTTAGTTTCTTGCATTCCCTTCTCAGCCGTGTTTCTCCGTTGTCCATTTGTGCACCTTCTTCCTGTTTAATTTCCTCCAGCACTGGTGCCTGCTGTTCTTCTGCTTTTGTCTTCAGTTCTTTAAATTGCGAGCTGTTCCTTGTGATGTGATACCGCCCTGCTGATGCTGTTATCATAGGTCCTCACACTTCCGTCACCATCAGCGGATCCTTGAAGAACGCGCTGTCTGACTTCCGCAGCTGTATTTTCCGCACTACCACTGTGTCTCCTTCTTTTAGTTTCGCTTTAGTGGCATGCCTCCTTTGATCTGCGTACGCCTTCATTTTCACTTTTGCTCCTTCGTCTTTGGCAGCTATGCAGCTTCGCTCCTCTCTTGGCGTCACTTCCATCTGTGGTAGCCTTGTCCTGCTCGAGCGTCCTAGCACGAGCTCGGCGGGGCACCGTCCTGTGGAGCTGTGAGGAGTGTTCCTGTAGTCTCTTAGTATCTGGCATAGGGCCTGCCCTATCGATATCTGCATTATCTTAGCCCGATGTACAGCCTTCTTGATTGTTCCCATGAATCTTTCTGCCATCCAATTCACTTGTGGTCACAAAGGTGTTATTTTCCGATGACGGATCCCTAGGTACTCCATAAACTTTCTGGACTCTTCTCCTGAGAACGGTGGGCCATTGTCAGTCTTTAGCGTTTGTGGAGAGCCCCATGCTGCAAAAACATCATCCATTACTGGCAGTGTTGCATTTGCGGACGTTGACGCTACTTGTCTTACAATTGGAAATCTGGAGAATTTGTCTATTATCACTAACAGGTAATTTCCTGTCTCCAGGGGCCCATAGAAATCGGCTGCCAATTCGGTCCACACTGCTTTCGGTAGTTCAGACATCTGTAGCGGCTCCGGCTTGGGCGGCTGCCCCGTCACTTGGCAGACGTGACAATGCATGACAGTGGCTTCAACCATGCTGTCTAGTCCCGGGAACCACACTCTTTCCCGTAGCATTTTATTGGTTGCTACCATTCCTCTGTGTGATTCATGCGCCAGGTCTATCGTCTGTCTCCTCAGTGCTCGGGGCATCACTATTCTTGTTCCTCTCATCATTATGCCATTTTCGGTCTCTGAGAGCTCTTCATGGATCTTCTTGAATGCCAACAGTTCCTCTTTTATTACTCCTTCTTCCAAGATGCTGTTGTTGTTGACATGTCTCCACCTTTGTTGTCTTGTTACCTTCTGGATTGATTGCTTGCTTGCTTCCCCACCTCTCTATTCGGGCGGTATTTTTGCATTGGGATTTCCGTAGATCGTTATTAGTGCTTGGTGATCTGTAATAATTGCGAACGGTTTCCCATAGATGAACATGTGATAATGTTTGCATGCCCACACTACCACTACTGCCAGACTCTCTTTCTCCGATTGAGAATATGCTCTTTCAACGTCTGATACGCTCTTGCTTCCGTAGGCCACTACACACCTTGGTGAGTCCTTGCCTGGTCTGTGTTGTGCCAGTATTGCTCCCAACCCCACTGTGCTGGCATCCACCATCAATTCGGTGCAAAGCAGCGGATCAAAGTACGCCAGGTGATCTACTGCTGTCACGTGTGCCTGATCTCTTCAAATGCTTTGCTGCATTCTTCTGTCCATGCAAAGGTCTGGCCTTGTTTTGTTAGTTCTCGCAGGGGCGCGCTCACTGTGGCAAAGTCTTTTATGTACCTTGCGCAGTAGCTAGCAAGGCCAAGAAATGACCTCACTTCTGCAATGTCGCTTGGCTGCCTTGCTTTCTCTAGCGTGTCCACCTTGCTGCGATCTGGTCGCATTCCTTTTTTGGAGAAGATGTGGCCAAAAAATACCAGCTCGTCTTGCCCCAGTTCACACTTGTTCTCATTTAGCGTCAGCCCCGCCTGCTCTAGTTGGGAACACACATCTTGCAGTGCCTTGTCATGTTCCTCATCTGACTTGCCGAACACCAGAATGTCGTCACTGTAGTTCAGACTATTTTTCACTGGCCTTATTACTTGCCTTATTGTTTCTTGAAATATCTCAGCAGCTGATGATATTCCAAAGCGCAAACGTTTATATCGGAAAAGACCCAGGTGCGTGGAAAATGTTGTGATATATCTGGACTGAGGGTCTAGTTCTAGCTGATGATATCCCTTGCACAGGTCTAGTTTGGAGAACCGTCTTGTGACTGTTAGGCAACTGATCATATCATCGAGGTGAGGTCCAGGGTGTCTTTCGCGTTCGATTGCTGTGTTCGGTATTCTCATGTCGACACATATGCGAATCTTGGACGTGTTTTTCTTCGGTACTGCCACTATTGATGACACCCAGGGCGTCGGTCCTTCGGCTGGTTCCATGATGTCCTGCTAGAGCAGCGCGTCAATCTCTTCTTTTACTTGCGGTTGCAGGTGTATTGGCACTCACCGGTGGTGTTGAGCTACTGGCTTTACTGCTTTATCGATGTGCAGTGTTATTTGGCGCCCCTTTAGCTTCCCCAGTCCTTGGAGTAGTTTGGGATATTCTTTCAAGATGCTTTTCTTCTCTGACATGCTGTATGTCATTTCGAGGAGGCCCATCACCTGGGCTGTGACATTGCTCAGTAGGCACGGTGCTAGAATGTCACCTTTTAGCACGTGAATGTCTTCTTTTATAGTTTGGCCTTTGTATGTCAGATTCTCTGTGAATTTTCCCATGTTTGTCACTGGTTTTCTTGACCCCCATGTGAATACCTCAACTTTTGACGGCATCAACACTGGCTTCACTTCCATCTTCTCATATTCCGACACGCACATGATGTTACATGTTGCGCCGCTGTCTAGCACAAACCGTGCTTTGAGGGGTCCCACGTCTATGGTCACAGACTCCGTCTTCTTTATTGTGTTCTTGTTCACGAGGCGGATGCTTTCTTGATTTCTGCCTTCATTGGTGGGCATGGCAGCAGTGTCTGACATGAGGTATAGTCGTTCTACCTTTTCTTCTTCCTCTTCTTCTCCTGACTCTATCGAGGAGCTTCTGTTTGCTGTTTCCACATGTCTGACATGTCTGCTCGTCGTCATCCTCGGTCTTCCCGACCTTCCTCTTTCTCTTCTGAACTGCAGTCCTTGGCATACAATGGCAAAGTGGTTGCTTCTGTTGTCTTTCCTGCACGCTTGCCCCATTGCCGGGCACGTGCCTCGGTGTGGAAACTCAAGTCCACATCTGTAGCAGGTTGATTCAGTTTGCTTCTTAGTCGCCTATTCATTGTGCTCTTTCTTCCAGCTGCTTGTGCGGTTGTTCTCTGCCATGCGGTGTGCCTGTTCGACTCGCCGTTCTTTTCCCCGCTCCATTTGCTTTGCTTGCACTGTCGCTCTTGCCTCGGCCCTTGCTAGTGACAGGATCTTCTCCAGTGAGGTTGGTTCCTTCAGGATTCTCACACGGAAGTCCGTGTCGCGGCATCCTTCAATGATGCGCAGGCAAATCGCTTGTTCGTTGTCGTACTTGTCGAATTCACAGTGTGTTACTAGTTTCTGCAGTCGCGTCGCAAAATCATCCAAAGATTCGTCCGTGTGTTGAAAGGCTATTGTGAAAGTATATCGCTCAAAATCAATGTTCCTCTGCGGATCAAACTTGTTTGTTAGGCACTTTATTAGCCCTTTGTACGTCGATGTCTCATCTTCTGGTAGGATCACTAGTAGATCGTCTACTTCATCACCCACAAGGTTGAGGAACAGACCCAGTTGTTTTGCCTCTGTCACATCTGTGACCTCCATGTACCTCTTGAATCTAACCCATCGCTCCCATCTTATTCTTACTTGCGGCTCTGAGAGGTTGAATGGGAGAGGTCTGCGATACTGGTCACTCTGCCTTTCGCTTCTTGGCTCTGCCATCCTTGTTTGTCTTTGTGCTCTTGGTGGCACGTGTACTTTCTCCTTTGCGTCAGTATTAGCCTTTTTGCACTATTCTTCTATATTCCTTCTTTTATTATAATATTTTCTTTGTTTGCATCTCTGTTTGTTCTTTTTCTTTTATCTATTTTCTCCTTTTCTCACTTATTTATTCATTTGCACTGCCTTGTGCTTGTTTTACCTTCTTTCTGTGCTGTTTTTGGCACTCTCGTGGCTTTTTTGATACCGCCTGACCTCAAAATGGACGCCGTTTTTTTCCGCTCCCCTAATGGTTCGTTTTACCTGACGTTAAAATGGCCGTCGAGACTTCGGGACCAATCCAAGCGTTGCCTGGTTTCAAAATGGCCACCCAATCTTCTCTCACGCTGATTGGCCAGTCCGCCTGACTCCAAAATGGCTGCTCTCGTTCTCGCGAGAGCTCGCGCTCAGATTTCTCAATGTTCGCGCTCACTCGGTTCATTCAGTCGATGCTTACCGGTGAGTTGGGGTGGGCTCCTGTGCCGTTTTTCTTCTCCTGTACGCCAACCAGGGTGGGCTCCTGGTCTCGCTGATGTTGTCGCTTGGCACTCGACGCGACCCAGGGTGGGCTCCTGGTCTAGCTCCTGCACTCCTGCTGGGCACTCGACACACGTGTGCTCGTCGCCTCGTCGCCAGTTGTCGTGTCGTGGAGCCCCCAATGAATACACGATGCCGTGACTTGGAATAAGGTACTTTTATTATCTTCGTGGTCACAGCCTCTTCTTGAGTCCTGCCCCTTGCCCTCCTGGTCCTGTTGTGTCCCGCCCTGCTCCCCTGACCGGAAGTGGTGCCCGGTGTCCCCTTGCCCCTACTTCTGACCCAGGGTCCTAGTGCCCACTGTCTGGGCACGACAACATGTTTCGTCTCAAGCTGTTGGTCTCACAGCAGACTTTATCAGGGCACAGTTTCGGTCTCGCCAAACAGATCTAGTTTTATGGTCTAATCGAGTTCTGTCAATGGTCGTCACGGCATACTGTATCTGTAATTGTCGTGCTTGGATTCGCAAAAGTGAGTAGTGGAAATATTTTCAGTTAGTATCTCTTCTCATTACGTTATCCAGTCCGCGGTGTAAATAAAGTGCAAACAAAGAAATCCCTGTTTCGTTTTTTTTACATGATTTACTATTACAAAACTAACCCACAGTGAAGATCAACGTGAGGATACTGCCCCATGTTGGGCTTTAACAATTTAAACAACATCAACAGTTTACAGCTACATATCGCTGCACTATAAACCTACCAAAGTCAAACGTCATTTTGATTACACACATTCCAGGGAAGCTATCCTTAAATGTAAATCAGACTCACCTCTGGGTGCATGCTCCCCTACTCTGCTAGCTGCGGCAGTGGATAAAATCAACCAGGTGATCAATTCCATCTTTAACTTCTCCCTTTCTTCGGGAGTCATGCCTGCTGCCTGGAAACTAGCTAAAGTGGTCCCTCTCTTCTTCCGGCCTATACAAAAATCCTAGAAAAACTGGTCAATGTTCAGCTCGGCAGTCGGCAGTACTGTAGATTTCTGTCCATATTAAATCATCTTTGGACTCGGGGGAAAATGCAACTCTGATCCTTCTCGATCTATCTGCCACCTTCGACACCGTCCCACACTCTATCCTCCTTCACCAACTATCTGCTGTGGATGTGAGGGGGTACTGTGTAAGACTGATGCAAGTCCTTTTTGGCCACTGGAGGCCAATCAGTCTGGCTCACCCCCTTTTCAAAGGAGATTAAGGTAGTCAACCAAGGGGAGTGTTCGGACTTTTTGCTTACCCCTACCCTCGTTAATGTTTTCATGTCCCATTTGGCATCTGTGGTCGAGCCGCTTGCATGTAAAATCATTTCACACGCCGATGACACTCGACTGCTCTTCGCCTTCGATGGTTCCCATGCCTCCATTGTAGTGCCATCTTTGAATGGATGCAGAGTAGTCAACTCAAATGCAACTTAGAGAAGACAGAACACATTCAATTTGGTTCACATGAGTTCAACTGGTGGGGAGATCTATGGCCCCCTGCATTTAGCCCTGCCCCCTACATCTCTGGTGGTTAAGAACTTAGGGGTGAAGTTGGACACCACCCGTTCCATGAGGCTGCAGATCTCTGCAGTGGTGGGCCAATGCTTCTCGATGCTTTGCAATCTTAAGAAATTCCTCTCCCCTCCTGCCTCTGGATGCGAGAAGAATGGTGATCCATGATTTGATAACATCACACTTGGATTACACAAATACCCTTTATCTAGGAGCAGCGGAAGCTTTGGTGAATTACCTGCAGGGGGTTTAAAATGCGGCTGCTAGGCTTCTTTTGCATCTACCTAGGCATTCTCCAACCTCCTTGGCACTGAAAGCTTTGCATTGGTTGCCCGTAATGAAACGGAACTTGTTCAAGCCTAAGTTCTGGTTCAAAGGGCAGTGTATCTCTGTAGCCCTGGCTAGTCCCCCTTGAACTGGTACATCATCAAAGGGGGCCCGTCCTCATGTATAAGCAATTAGCCATCCTCCTTTTCCTGCATTTCAAGGTAGGAATCTAGCAGCGTGGTGGGGCAATAGCAATCATCAGACCCCAGTCTATTTAGGGTCACAGCCATGCCTTTGTCCTGTGATACGTTTTTGACTGATGCACTTACAAACGGATGCAATGGTTATTAGTTTTAAAGACATTGATACCCAGGGCCCTGAAACTGCTGTCCTCCCTCAAGTGAGCCACCAACCTGATGCCTGGAAGCCCCCAAAATATGGAAACGTTGCTGATGTATTATCTAAAATACACTGTAGGGTGGTAACGTTTATGTTGTTGCGCTCGTTGGGCTTGGTTCTAGTCCAGCCTTTCAATGCTTTGCCTAGTAGAAAACATTTGTTGGGATTCGGTATTCGTTGGAGTATGTGGTGGTAAGCTATGGCTGTCAATATTAATGTTCTGAGACTGACAAATTGGATTCCCCCATGGCCTTGGCTAAAAATTTGAACAACTTTACCCTGCCCCCACTAGGGCTTGGCCATCATCTCAGATACCAGTGCAAAAAATGAACTATAGTACAGCTGATATTGACAGCATGTGCTGGAGCCAGAGCCATCTTACTGTCCAACTACACACTACACAGCGTTCGATTCCCAATGTATGCACAGCACAAGAGGACACGACGCAGAGAGTGAATGTATTACTTGTACCACTGGCCTGTTGTGAAGTCAATTGATGAGCCTGCTGCCCAATCTGTTGGGCCAAATGCTCAAGGCAACTAAGATGGGGAAGAGTTGCAGGGATGTTATATTATATATTTCTAGTCCTGTTGTGTGAATGCCAGGAATCAGTCCATTTTTGCCACACTAAGCAGGGCTGCAACGCCCTGTCTGCCAGGGGCGTGGGTAAATAGCTGTGCTGGTTGGCTCGATGCCCATGGCAAATGGATCCATTGTAAGTTGTTAAGAATGTCATCCTCAATCGCAGCCGCTGGTCCCCTGGCCCTTTGATTTCTCCTGCGTTGACTGGCCAGGGGCATTTTCACAGTGTTCTAACAAGAATCAAGGCTAAAGCAATCAACCGGAGATCACTGTGCCGTATCGTCTAAAGGTCTCTCTCACCCATCATATCACTCCCTCTTCACCCCCACCAACATGCGCATTACCCAAGCACACTTCAGTTCACACAGCACTGTTGACTGTGTAAACGAGGTATTAAATATTTCAGAAAAAAAAAACTTTGAATAAGCTAATTCACACTTTTACCAAACATTTTGGCGGTGGGAGCTCACTAGGCTTTTGCACCCTCGGAGAACAGTTTGTTTAGTTATCATTATTCCTGATCTTATCTGGTTTTGCTAATCTAAGTGTTTTCAAAAGTATGATTGATCCATAAAATCTATTTGAAAAAAGAAATTCTACAAGGATAAACCTGCTTGAAAATTCCCCTTCAACAACTTTGGAATTCTCAATATCAATGTTAAGTGTCTCATACACTTAAAGTAGTCTTGAAACAGTCACAGACTGTATGCGGCCAAAGCATGGACTTGCGTGATCTGAAAATCCAGAAAATAAAGGTAAAGGACAGACCTACAACTGTTAACATAGTCTGAGCTCAAATTGTCTTAAGCAGCCAACAAGAAGTCTCAGAACTGTATTCTTCTCTTAACATTTCAGCTTTATTTCTGCTTTTTGGTGTTCAGCTCTGTTCCTTGGGGTCCCTACCGCCAACATCTACAGGAGAAAATCAATATTCCTTCCCCTCTTATAATTTGACTGGCTTAGCCCTAGGAATTCTCTCCTGATGGGTAAGACCCACCCTAAGGGTAGAGACCTAATCAAACCTTTCTAATCTTTTGGGGCGGGGGGAAATCTATCATAACGACTCCCACAAAAACCTACTGGATCTCAATCACTCTAGCCATGTGGCAACAAGATACAAAATCTTCTAACATTCTCGTCACAAAACTCGGACACAGCAAGGCAAGAACCATATGCATCCTGAGTGAACGATCATCTGAAGCAGTGTCTGCTAAAAGTGTGCCTGCTGTGAAAACTAAACACTCAAATTGGTGCTGGTCTGAACCTCTTCTTTGACGACTCTATCTCTTGCCTGAAACTCACTGTGACAGTCTCTAAGGCACATACTTCCTGCAGTGTACTACCCAAACCAGAGAAGGTTAAAAACATCTAAGATTTTAGACCTTTCCCCAGCTTTTCAGCTTTCAACACAAAAGTCACCTCCCCAACTATCGACAACCACAGGCTAGGATGTCTATAAAAAAAACAATACTGTTGTTGACTCATCAGCTATGACTGGCAAGCAAAATCCCTCATCCTGTTGCTATTAGTTCCAAAGCTAAACGTATTGTTGACTCTGAATACCACTTTCTCAGTAGTGACAGCTATTTCATCTCAGTTGAAGACTACATCATAAACAACTTCGACAACCATCATACCAACCTGGGCTTCTTTATTGAACGTTCTTTCACATACAGTACCATCGTCAACAGTGGACATTCCAGTAGCACATCAACAAAGGGGGGGACCAGGGGCAAAAAAGCTCCAGCACACAAGCCCCAATTTATGGACTGTAAGGCACAAGGTGTGCTGTTCCTAACAGTAGGAAAGAAGAAGAGGTGGGGGAATAGCTCCTATAAGGAGCAAGGGTTCTCACACACCCCAAAAGGTGTAATGCTTCATCATAGGGCAGCTCCTCGTTAGGCTGGTGCTGCAATGCCCAACGGGCCCCAGAGGGGGGCTCTTTGCCATAGGTCTTTTGAATGTTGAAACATGACACCTTTCGGGGTGTGTGAGGCGACACTGAGCACTCCTGACTCCATCCATGAGGAATCACTGGAATGAATAGAATTTAACATTCACCAGGATATGAACTTGATGTAAATTGTTGGACCAGTCAATGCAACAGCTTTCTTTGAACTGTGCAAAAAGGGTTCCCTGTTAGGACTTTGTCTTTTGTTTGTTTCTGTATATACTTCGACCGCTTTTATTTTGTACACATTGATTTTACATTGCATACTGCATGCTATGTATGAATTTTATATCTTTTTAAATGTCTTTGATCTCTAAAAGTGAATTGTGATATAAACTGTCTTTTTTAAAGAAATACAAAAATCCTCTGGTGCTATAGCTCGAATTTGGTGGTATATCAGTCTGTGGGGAGGGTTCTATTCGACCTCATTGATTAGTTCATGCACTGTGTAGATTCAGTGTGAGTGAGTCCGCGAGTGAATGTGTCTGATATTTGGCTTCAAAAGGAATTTCCCCTTCTCTACTGTATAGCAGTGCCCTGTTCCCTTTGGTTGTGGGGCCACCTCTATAGTTTAATAACACAGACAAACATGGCCACTGCTGTCGTGTAGTTCCTATAAACTTATTAAGGATCTGCGCATTTAGACAACATAGACTATGGGATTGGTGTCTAGACTGATTCCAGACACCCCCACTGGGTATGTTAGCCTGTATACCAGCTGGCTCACAGTGCCACTATAGACTCCTCTTACCAAGGAGAGAATAGTTCTTTGCAACTATCGAACATAACAACTCTGTCCCATCAGGGATCGTGGAAACAGTACAGTACTTTTTGCTAAGTCACTCGTGCTCACTTTGTCTCAGAGAGATACACAGAATAAACGGTGGGGACGTTTTCAATAAGCATTTATTGAACCAGCGTCATTCTAGTATAAAATAGGTGTGCTGAAACAACCATAAGATAGAAATAGATACAAATGATTATAAGCACTAACAGAGTAAAAGGATTGTAGATTCCTACCATAGTGCTAAAACAATGAATACAAGCAGGTATAGAAATATATGACAGTAATAATGCATACTCCTATGATGCGACCCTAACTAGATGTACCTAACTGTACCTAGCATGGATGTAGATGTAGAGCCAAGAATCCCTCTAGGATAAAGCCAACCCCATTACCTGAAGTGAGAGACTGTGGGACCCCATCTTGGTCTCGAAATGGACACCCCGCAAGGGATGTCAGGCCACTGCGAGCTGGAGTGTCTGCATACAGGAACCTCAGCGTCTTGCATAAGTGTGTCAGCATGGAAGTCCTTTTTCTTCTCTCCCCGCCTCAGCAAAGATATGGTGTTTATATACCCAAAGTAGTACCCTCAGGAGATCTACCTTGCTGTGTCATGTCAGACTAGGATGACCGAAGTAATTATCCTTATACTTAGTTATTATGCTTGAGATGATAGCCCTGCTGAGATTCCAAGAATCCTCATGCATAATAAATGAGGCTAGTTTTCGGAGAAAAACCCCACGTCATTCAAGCAGTACCGTAACTAGGTAAAAGATCAGTACCAAGAACCGTTATGTAGTGTAATGGTAGGGGCAATATATCTGAAAGGTCTGGCTACTACTTGAGCCTATATCGTGGTACCTGTATGAAACATAACGCCCACTCCTCATCCGACTGGACGACATACTAAAATGCTAAATGTACTTCTAAAATATGCAGACAACTTAATAAGTCCATATAACATATGTTAAAAATGCTAAAATACTAGCATAAGCTGTAGAAGCCTATTAAAATATGTTCGTATACAAGGTCCGAACAATTATGAGTGCATGAAAGTCATGCAGTTCAGCAAGAAAAGAAAAGGGTTTTCTGTTTTAAAATTCCAAAATGTGCTTGTTTTGAAAAAGGCAACATTTTTCCCAGCACACAATGAGCCAAATGTTTATGTGTCCTGGCTGGGAGACGCAACATCATGTTTGTTTGTTTGTTTCAACTTTATTTCGGCTAATATAGCCATAAAAGCAGGAAGTACAAAAAAAAACATTTACAGACAAGTATATACAGTACCCTATACCAACAAATAGTCACATGATCAGGTTACAATGAATAGAATGGGGCAAACAAACAATTGATCCATATCAAAAATTTTACAAGTACTACATTAAAATCAAGATCTCACTTTATAATTTAAATAAAAGAGTTATTTTTCATGATTTAAAAGCCAGAATTTAAAACCTTTAAAAACCACATTTAGAAGATAAGATCAGTGCATTCTATGGTAACTTATGCAGGGTGAAGAAGACTACGGACCCCAATATTACGTTACAGCTTGTGGCCAAGCTGTTTTCTAATTAGGTACACGTTAAATAAAAATGTACTTATGCAAACCACTACCAGTTGTGAGGTATTAGACTTAATTATACGCTCTGCCTCTTTATAGGACCTAACGCCCATATTTTTACAGAGGGGTCTAATCCAACGGTCCCTAGGTGACTTATAGACCGGACAAACAACATTAAGTGGAGGTCGTCTTCTTTTGCCTTTAGAGAGCAGAGGATACAGGGGCCACTATCATTTTTACCCCCCCCCCGCCCCCACAGGTATTTGCATTCATCTGGAGCACCCCATATCTAAATTGCAAATATAACGTTTTTGCTAATGGTGGTCCTATCTCGTCCATGAATGGTTCAAATGCAGCATTATCCTTTACAATCAGGAATTTCTGGGTCAATATGCCAATGGATGAACTATGGAGTAGCTCACCATTGACATAAGACCAGAAAATGGACTTTAGGAGCTTTTTACACGAGGGTGTCATATTCTGAGGTTCTTCCCAATAATGGGACAACCCTAACCTGATACACCAAAAGGAAATATGTTTTAACCATGCGATTTTCTTATACTCATCAATCTGAATAATTTCTATCAATCCACTTTTATAGTTACACAGCTCCGGGGTTGTCCAAAGCCTTACCCAATACAACAATGGCCTTAAGATTGCTTGGTAATCTGTCAGTTTGAGATTAATATCCAGGAACACTGGTACTAGGGGAGTTCTAGTTGGTAATTTGAGCAACCTACGTATAAAGTGATTTTTTTCCCGTTCAAAGTTGCTTTTACAGCAATGCCCCCAAACCTCAGCGCCATAAAGTGCCGCTGATTGGGCCTTTGCCTTAAATACTTCAAGTGCCGGCGTGATAGCTTTAGAATGACTTGCGCCATGCACTTTTAGGATGGGCATCGAGTTTTGTTTGAAGGACAATCTACTTTTTAGCAGATGCCCCTTCCATGAAAGGGTACTATCCAACTTAATACCTAGATAGTTGAAACTCCCCACATACTCCAGTTTTTGATTAATTAAGGCCAAATTCTTCCTAAAGGAATTTTGCGGGTTTATGGACATATATTTTGTTTTAGATGAATTTATTTCTAACCCCTTCTCTACACAGTAACCATGGAATGAATTCACCAGATTTTGGAGACCCTTCGGACTCTGTGAGATGAGGATTGTATCATCGGCAAAAAGTAATGCCGTGATCGCCTCATCTCCTAACTTCGTGGAGTCATGGTCGCAGTCCCTTAAATATGTAGGTATATCATTAACATTTAATGAGAAGAGCGTAGGCGCCAGCACAAAGCCTTGGCGCACGCCTCGACTCACAGGTATGGGCTTTGAAACTTCACCTTCCTTCCCCCATCTGACTTTAGCGTAGTTCCCTGTGTGTAGTCTAATGAGTTCTTTGAGTAGCTCACCGGGGACCCCCATATTTTTTAGTGTGGTCCACCGGAGATTACATGGGACGAGGTCGAAGGTGGCCCTCAAGTCTATAAACGCCACGTACAAACTGCCCTTTCTTATATTAATGTACTTCCAGCAGATGCACGTGAACCTAAATACTTGATCCACCGTACTGGTTTTTGATCTAAACCCTGCCTGGTATTTAGTCAGTATCTGAGTCCCCTCTATCCATTCTAAAAGTCTATTTAAAATGTGTCTGGCAAAAACCTTCTGTAAAAGATCAATGAAACTAATTGGGCGGTAATTGCCCGGATCATAACGATCCCCTTTTTTAAAAATTGTTACGATTTCTGCCCCTTTTCAACTATCGGGAATTGGCGTTCCAGCCACTATAGAGTTACATAAAAAGTTAATATAAGGCCCCCATACTTCCACGTCGTGCTTCAATAAGTCGCCGGGGATCTTATCAGGTCCTGGGGCTTTGCCTGCTTTGATGGCCTGTAGTGCCTGCATGGTCTCCTCTATGCTAAATCGTAAGGGAACAATACTCAATGCTAAGTTGCTCTCTTGTATGGGCAACCCCTCTTCATCGTGTGAATAAAGTTTAGTAAAATGGTCACACCATGTTTTTTCGTCTAGGTAGAGGTCCTTAGATGATCTACCCTTTCTATTCCCCTTCGATATTAAACTCCAAAAGGTACCCTGATCTCTCAATTTAGCTGCAGTTAGTAGATCATCCCATAGTGCGTCATCCCACGCTTTTTTCGCCTGAGTCAGGATTTTATTATATGCATGCCTGCTATCTCTTATGCACTGGAAATTCTTGGTTTTAACAGCCTGAATCAAGTGGGACTTAGCTAGACGACATTCTTTATTGTACCAAGGATTAGCTAACTCTAAGTGACTTTCATTTGAGTTCTTATCCCTTTTGCAAATTTTACTCAAAAAGGGAGTTAGACTCTGGCCCCTGCCGAGACTGTTACATTCCGATATATCTGTATTTATGGCATAGTAATGTTATTATTTGTGCTCTATTCATCTAATAGTTTCACTGAACAATGTATCGCGTTGTTTTGAAAATGCAAATAAAAATAATAAAATTTTTAAAAAAAGGGAGTTAGAGCATCTACCAGTTGATAGTGTAGGTCTAAAACACCCTGGTTGCCCAATAAGGACTCCTGGCAAGATGCAATGGTGTCGGAAAAAGTATTATAAATATTTAGCATCGTCGCATCTTTAGCCAGGATGTAGGGCCATCTCAGAGCACGCCTATTATTTGATACCTGAAGTTCCCCAAAAGAACTATTTATTGCGACATCTTCAGCTGATTTAGATATAAAAGGCTGAGAATTTAGCCATAATTGAAGTGGAAGATGGTCACTCTCTTTCCTAATATCTATTTTAAAGTCAATAATTAAATACCATAGACTCAGAGAGACCAGTATAAAGTCTATATGTGACTTACAGTTACCTTTACAAAAAGTTGGGGCTGCTGGTCTATCAGACTGTAAGCGGCCATTACATGCCCTTAAGTTGTGACCCACGGTCAGCTGTAGAATTTTAATTGCTGCTACTGTACTTTTAACTGACCCAGTGGAATCCAAAATCGGGATATCATTTGCCATGTCCTGTTCATCGAGTAGGTTATCGAGGCCCAACACTGG
Organism: Lissotriton helveticus; assembly: GCF_964261635.1. NCBI lineage: Eukaryota > Metazoa > Chordata > Amphibia > Caudata > Salamandridae > Lissotriton > Lissotriton helveticus. The sequence goes on from NC_136065.1 coordinate 1,555,485,627, forward strand.
TTCGTATTTACAGTTGAAGTCCCCTCCTACTACCACTAGCGCATTAGGTCCTAGTGTATCTAAAAAGGAGTCCAGTAGCTCTACTACCTTAGATTCCTTATTGGATGGATGTGGTCTATTATATATGTTTATTAGATATACAGATTCTTTTTTCCTTGTCACCATCTTTAGTCCCAATAAATCAGGGGAAGGAATGGACAATGGAGTAACTTCTATTTCTAAATTAACTCTTACCCAGATCACCAGCCCCCGACGCTCTCCCTCTTACTGAGGGAATTGCGTCACAATGAAACGTTTTATACCCGAGCCTATGTGGAATTTCTAAGGCCCAAGTCTCCAGGAAGAGGATGACATCATAATCCTCAATGTAGGTGCACCAAACTATGTCCCGTAAATTTCTAGCTAAGCCTGCTATATTCCATGATATTAATCTTACGGGTAGATTTTCCTTAAGACTGAGTGGGGCTGCATCCAACAATATATCTTGCATAGGTGTACTATCTAGAGGAATAGTTATAATACTTGTTCCTTCCGTTGGAATGTTTCCAGTAATGTTTCCCTCAAGCGCGGTACTACTGATACAGCATAACCCAACCTCTCCTGGGCTGCCATTGCTATCTCCAGCACAATTAGAAATCTGATCACTCACCGCTGCCATTAAAGCAGAGCCAGGTCTAGGGCTATCATTATAATTCAATGTGGGCGCCACTGTCCGTGATTGCTCAAACTCTAGGTTATTCATATTTAGCTTCCCAACCTGAGTATTTGAAGTTACCCCCAAGCCAAGGCTGCCAACCGACAAGAGTCAATCATTCTGATCCAAGGTACTCAATGCATGATATCTATTATGAGTTGGGATCTCGAAGGTTGGGCATGTGCTGGAATTTGGAGGCATGCTTGTGGTATTATGCAGAGGAACCTTGGCTAAATGGCTATAGAAATATCCCAAGGGATGCACACCCACACTATTCTCACCCAGTTTCAAGGATGCTGCTCTAAGTAGCACAGTCGCAACGTGTTGAGGGTGTCTAAAATTGATAATAATACATTCACCCCTACAAGTTTTCCTGGCATTACCGATCCAGGGTACCCGTCTGGTTGTTAATATCTGGTCTGAATAGTTTATCGGAAACCCACAGTTCTTATTCAGCCAGGAAACAGTTTTGTGTTTAAGCGAATCGTGTGATTCCTGGCATGAGTTGGGCTGTGTAGAGTCTAAGGGTGGGACATTGAAAAGTACGACAATGTATGGTTCACAATCGGGTGGGAGATTAGTTGGGCGCATTTTCCTCGGTGGGACTGATGACCCCACTATGCTCGTTGGGACCACTTTAATCTGTGTAGTCTGGCCGTCCGATCGGCCCGTCTCCCTGACTTTAGCCGTACTTACCCTTCCCACCAATGACTTCTGTACAACATTATCAGGTAGATTGTCCCTTTCCCTTAATTTCAAGCTCTCATCTCTAGTTATCTGGGTTAGAAAAACCTCCCAATCTAGAAACTTCAGCTGTCAGGAAATCTATTTTGTGCCACTAGAGGCTTAACAACAATTTCTAATTTAGCCTCAAGCATCTTGGCTATATGGTCCAAAAGGTCAGAATTCATGTTGGTGCCACTGATAATGGTCATGGTCTCCTTGTGACCAACGGTGTTCCTCTGCACTGTTTCAGGTATTTTCTTGTGGTGTGTTCCTCCCCGCTTAGTCTGTGTTTTCCTACATTTCCTTACTGCTCTATTAACTGGGGAGCACCGTAGTGAAGCATCCATGGAATCATCTAGTAAATCCTGGTCTGGTACGTCCTGATCTACAACTGATATTGCCGGAATTTCCACTAGTGGGACATCAGTAAAAACATCAGTAATAGGAGGAGAGGCCAAAATCGAACCACTACTGGCACCAGGGGGTGTAGTAATAATCATCACTGGCGGATTTTCCCGACCCAGTGATTTCCTTCTATCATTATTGATCTTACTCACCATTTTGACTAAATAATTGTCCATAGTTGATTTGTTCTTAGCCATTAGTATTCACTAGATATTAACCCCAAAAACCTTAGTACCGTTAGAATCACGGCTAGTTGGGAATAGGCACACAAAACAATAACTATAACCTTGCAAAGTACTTCCTATCTAATAGTGTGAAACATAAGGTAATTTTAAAAATGAAATAAGCAGTCATACAAATATTTCCAGATGCTTACTTTTTAGGTATAGCAACAACCAGGGGGGGTGGCCCTGCCCTGCCTCGGTCTGCCCGTACTGCACAGACTGCCCCGCCCTTGTCCCGTGCTTCTTCCGCGGGACAGGAGGCATTCCGGTGTTTGTAGGCGCCTCAGGGCGCAGCCTGCGACGTCCCAGGTGCGCCTCGGCCACCGGGGCACCTGCGCAGCGGATCGCCAGGCGAAACGTCCTCAGAGCTGGGGTTGCCTGCCTTCCCGGCCGTTCCCCTTACGGCGCTCGGTGGGCTGGAGGATGGCGGTAAGGAGGGGTGGGGCTGAGCAGCTAACCTTCACGTACTGCCAAGCAAGTTATGTCCCCCTCGGAGCTATCGGCGCTCCGGTGTTTGTAGGCGCCTCCGGGCGCAGCCTGCGACGTCCCAGGTGCGCCTCTGCCACCGGGGCACCTGGGAAATGAAGTCCTCAGAGCTGGGGTTGCCTGCCTGCCCGGCCGTTTCCCTCACAGCGCTCGGTGGGCTGGAGGATGGCGGTACGGAGGTGTGGGACTGAGCAGCTAACCTTCACGTACTGCCAAGCAAGTTATGTCCCCCTCGGAGCTATCGGCGCTCTGGTGTTTGTAGGCGCCTCCGGGCGCAGCCTGCGACGTCCCAGGTGTGCCTCTGCCACCAGGGCACCTGGGAAATGAAGTCCTCAGAGCTTGGGGTTGCCTGCCTGCCCGGCCGTTCCCCTCACGGCGCTCGGTGGGCTGGAGGATGGCGGTAAGGAGGTGTGGGGCTGAGCAGCTAACCTTCACGTACTGCCAAGCAAGTTATGACATCATGTTGTTTGCCATTGCAGACGACGGTCCCTGCAACACCTCACAGATCAGGTCAATCGAGCACAGATGATCTTCTGTATTGCCCACAGCCGATGACGGGGAAGCCTGTATGACATGCAAGGCCTCAGTGCTTGTAGAGGAGCCGGTCTCCATTTCAACAGAAGCTGAAGCGTCCCCTGGTGGCTCTAAGACCGCAGACATCATCATGGGAATACGCTGTGCAGCAGTACATAGGCCGTTATCAGGTCCAGTAAAGCATCAACGTCCGGGGGCGCAACTGAAGGAAGTGTTAGACAGAGATCCAACATGCATTCTTGTCCGCAGAACAGGCATCAGAGGACAGACAAAACACAGTCAATCCAGACTGGTTAAAACTATAGGAACCAAGACTTACTTAGTTCTCGAAGGCGAGCTGTGCCCAGATGGAGTACCGTGCGATCAGGGTTTCGGTGCTCGAAGAGCGTTTTTTCCATCTCCTTGGTGACTGAGATTTCCACTGCGTAGCAGAAAAATTACAATCAGGATTCCTGTTATTAGTAACAGGATTAGCGGAAGTCCTCCAAAAATGCTTCCTAATACGGAGTGTATGAAGGCTGGAATCACTCAGAAGACTTTTTGAAAGGTGCTTAACAGTCCAGAACCTATGCTCCTAAATAGGTGTACAATACCAGTTGTATCAGACAAGTTAAAGATACTTTGTACAATTTCTGTGAAATGGAAAGGGCAATTTGTACAAGAGCCAGAATCTCAGCTGAGGACCTTGCGACCTGAAGAACAAAAGTCTCTCGGCGGAGGTTAAGGGCACGGTTTTCTGTAAAAGCATGGCTTTCATTCAGCTCAGAGTATCAAACTGTATAAAGAACAAATTTCAGCGAAGGCCATAACGGCGCCTCCCTGATTGCGAGGGTCGGTGGAAACAATACTTGCATACAACAAGTAACCCTGGAGCCTACAGTGAGAAGATATGTGATGCCTGGAAGCATCCCACAACAACCTTGATCATTCAGCATCAAGTAACTCCCATTTGAGAGCAACTTGAACACCGGATTAATCACGGCAGCCGGGGACCCTTTCAAATAACAGGATACGTTTGCAACTGAACCGTTACAGGCCCCATGAAGCATGATATTGTGGCATATGAGAGATCCACTTAAAGAGTTCTAGCAGTCAGTACCACTGAGAAATACTTCCATGTCTCCACTCCTGCTTCGAAATCTATACAGCAGCTACCAAGATTCCTTGATGAATTCCTTACCCATTACTTCATATCTGCCTGCCTGTTGTTGTTCTATGCAATACTGCAGCTGGAAAGTTGTGTCTGGTAACGATATATGGCCATGAATTAACCATTCTGTGGACGGTGACTCTGCCACAGTGAAATGTAATTCGTCCAGTTTTTCAGTAGGCAGCATTGTATATTTTGCTCCTCTCTGTGCCATTATCTGCTTCTTAGTTAGATTGTATGCAGAGAACAGGGACATACTAGTGATAAATCCCCAAGGCACACTACCAGAAAACAATGGTTGTAGCGTCCAGCTTAACAATATATTAGAAGGTAGCTGAGACTGTCCGTGCTGTAGTATGGACAAATCCTGTTCTAGTATATCTATAGCAGAAGATACAATGTTGCACAGTGAATAAATCCTGGATGTTAATGTGGTCATACCATTGTTAACCACAGCTAAGGCCTTTTCTAGGTTAAGTCCATCAATTTCACAAAGTCTCTCTGCAGCTTCTTGTTGAAAGACTTTCCAGATCTCATTATAAACAGCGTATAAGAAACATTTCTGATGTGGCGTTTGGGGACCCAATAAAATGTTCCTTATATCCATGTCTTCCGATAGTAAGGATAAGTGTTGTTTCACCTGGGATAGTATCAAGGTTTTTAGCCAATCGAGAAATAACTTTCCAACACTGTATGATGTCACCATCCCCGGATGTTCTCGTTGTACATAGTGTTGGTCCGGCCTAGGGATACTAAACCCTTCGGTGGTACCCCTGAACCCTGACTGACACCTGTTTGTGTCTGAGGGCCAAACTGACTATCCCTTCCAATGGGGTCTGATGAATTATATATGTATGATATCATCTACTGTATCCTCACCATGTGTTGTAAAGTTTTGTCACCCCTCAAAGTGTGATGATGAGGGAATCAGAGGTATCTTAAAATCCTTGTTCTTGGCTAGTCCAAGACAGGAATTCTGTTGCACAGTGTCATTCAGAAATATGGTCTGCTGTGGAATGAGGCACGCTCGAAATAGAGCTTCAGTTCCCTGAACTTGCCATTCCTTTGAACCCCAGACTGATTTTATGTCTATAGTGTCTTTCCATAAGTTGAAACCTTGCTCAGACAGTTGGGAAATAAAGGATGCAGATTAGATCTGTTTGGTGTTTGTTAGCATATTTTTCTGTGCAGTTGTAGGTGCAACCTTATAGTAAAATGAGGTCAGGTCAGAAGTGTTAAACCCTGAAAAATAAGAAAACATCTGTGCGAACGTTCTTGAACTACCTTTCGGTTGTGTGGGCAATGTTGCCAATGCTGGTATGTAAAAACATTACGTGGGATATTGGATTTATGTAAAAAGTGATAACCATAATGTTGGTAACAGTACATTGTGTCGTAATCAGTTGTGTCCTCTAACATTTCAATGTTTGAAAATGCAGCAGGTTGTTCTAAATCAGACAACATATTCTTTACAGTTTCAAAATCCCTATTGCCTGAAAATGTACTGGAGGTAATGACATCATTTTAAAGAAATTTTAAATAAATGTTCTATTTTCATAAGTTCAGTGGGACCAAATACATCATATGAAACTCTGTTCCAAACTATACCAGCAAGAATTTGAACAGCTGAATTGTTCATGAAGGACAAGTCTCTTTGTTCGCAATGAGATGACGTATGAGGTTTCAGGACCAAGTTCACATTTGATACAGCGTTCTGGAAGATAATTTCCATTCATGAGTAAGCTGAAGACAGTCACTAGGCCAATCCAGAATAGATAAAACAATATTCCAGTTATGATCCAGAGCTGTAGCAAGGTGATACTAGGTAAGTCTATTTCAGAAACATGTAGAATTCATGAAGTTGTTGTTTACAGGAAACTTGAGCTGGTATTGTTTCAGGTTCCCTGGGATCAAGAGAAAGGGTATCAGAATTGATGAAGTAGCCAGATGCAGTTCGAGCTATCTTTGGTAGCTCAGCAGGTTTTGTTAAACTAGCATACATCTCTTTTAGAGGCATAGGTGTGTAGATATCGGTGGTAGGCCGAATTGATATTTGTCTTTCATTTGTGTTTTGATGTTCTGTTTCAATAGGAACGAGTTTCATTTCATTGTTGAAAAGTCCATTATTTTGAATTGGTGACTCTTCAAATGTTATGAGTCTTTCTGTCTGAACTTCCTGAATGATAGCGAGAGTAGAGAGTCGGCTACCCAGGAGCCCACGAGGCCTACTATTCAGTATCGGCCACATAGTGTGGTTTGATCAACTTGATGGAGACAAATCTATTTTCTTTTTTGCCTTCAAGAGGTGGAAGAAGTACTGTTCATGTTCCTTCAACAGCCGGGACAGTACAGGCTTTTTGTATGATGTCCCAAATACTTTCTTGTCCACAATCTTTTCTCTGACCCAATCCCCGACTTTTGGAACCCAGGCAGGTCTAGCCGTGACTGATTTGACTTCCCCAGTGGCAGTGCGTTTTACTTGCACATTGCTTTTTAGTGCCCGGAATTCATTGAGATCCTGTAAAACAGCCAAATGTTTATTGATGTCAAATGGTTTTTCATCCGCCACTGTGCTTTCATGGTCGAGATCAGGTACCCACATTCTCGTCCTAAATAGGACTTCGTAAGGAGTGACACCTCCTCGGGAACTTCTTGGCATATTGTTGAGATCCCTCTGGACCCCACCCATATAAGGGATTGACCCAACTACCACATGAATCTAATACTCTTGCTGTTAAAGATTACTTTAAATCTCGGTTTTTCCTCTCCACAACTGAATTTCCCTCAGGATGGTACGAGAGGAGTACCGCAGTGCAACACCAAAACTTCCCATGGCTTAACTTGTAAGCCCTAGAGCTAATCACAGGCCGTGGTCAGAATGTAATGTGCCAACTACATATGTCCCTATGAAGACTTGCAAATCTTTTATAATTGTTCATGTGTAGGTCGAGCGCTGAGGCCAAACCCACAGGATCTAGAGTACGAATTAACTGCCACCAAGATATACTTGTACGCTCCATCTGATTGTAGGGGGCAGCAGTGGTCCAAATAGACCCAAGCAAGTGGTCTTTCCGATATTAGTAATGGTGTCTGCGCTGGACGTTCCACTGTTGAACTCTTCATCTGCTGACAGATGTCGCACTTTAAATCAAATTCTTTGTCTGTTTAGTTAGTCCTAGCCACCAATAGCATTGTTTCAGTAAAGAAACAGTCGCAGTAATCCCTGAGTGTGCAGAACCTAGACCCTCGGGTGCAGCTAGAATTAACCCTAACCTGCGATACAGGTTTGGTATTACTTTATTCCCCACTCCTGGAATTTGAGCATACGGAATGTTATTTGCATCTAACTTCTAGGAGTAATTGAGTGTAAAACTTTTTGGTAGGGTGTGCTGTTTTTTCGTGAAGCATTGACAGCTACCATTATATCTCTGTCTATTCTCTTTCTAGAATGAGTGATTGCAGCTACAGCAGCAGTTTGTATTACCCCTTTTGCGGGTTCATCAGCCAATGAATTCCCTTCAACGTGAACGCCATCACCTTGATGGCTTAGCGTGTGTATCACGTGAGCTCATGGTAGTTTGTTTGTTTTTCACTCAGCTACCTGCTTCCATAGCAATTTATGCTTAATTGTACAACCTTTTAAGTCTTTAAACCCGTTCTGACCCCAGTAGTGAAGATATTCATTGTATGACTGGACACAGTAATATGAATCGCACACAATCAGTGTAGGGACTTCTCAATCGGTATTGATTAGCGCCAGTAAGAAATCTTTTAATTCTGCCAGCTGTGTCGTGCAGTCTCCTAGAGACTGTGTCTTCGTACTGCTAGGATGGAACTTGCCTTCCTGCATATGACCCTTCATAATCGCACAAGCAGCGCTGTATTGTTTATTTCCTAAGGCCGGCTGAGCAGATCCGTCAGTATAAATGATGTATTCATACTGATCTAGAGGCCTTATTTCATTTAGGAGAGGATATTCTTGTTCGTATTGCAAAAAGGCTTGTGTTTTAAGTGTAGAATCAAATTTGTAACCTACATCTGTTGCAGTGAGAGAATTAGCCCATTGTATCCATCTTTGATGTAAAGCTTTAGCATTTGGAATGCTTGCCTTTGTGACAGTCTCTAAGGCTGGTACTGGAGTCATGAGAATTATTCATTTCCCCTGAGCCAGTGCTCTTTCTCTCACTACAGTGGTTTGTACTGCTGTCAGAATTTTTTCTGTGGAAGCAAAATGCATTTCCGCTGGAGCTATCCCAATTGGCAAGCAGATTGTTAAAATTCTTGAGGGCTTGTGTGTGGAAATACTGCCTCTAACTGTGTTATTTTCTAGGCTATCCAGAATGGCATTTGCTCACGTCTAGTGGGCATTTTACCCATAACTGCATGTAGAGTTTGTGGAGTTATTTTAGTTGTAGATCCCTGAATTTGTCCTGCCGGTGTAGCCCTTGCTGGCTGCAGTGTGAGTGTTCTCATCATGAGCTGTGTCAGGTTTCTGTAAAGTTTTAATATTTCCTTATGAAGTGGACATAAGTCTGCTACTGGCATTTTCTCAATGTCTAGATGTGGTGTGTGAGCCGCTAGGACTGGCCAAGTTGCTCCATCTTTTCCGAGCGGACCGAGTCTCACTTTTATTTTTGTGTGTGGAAGGTCTCCTTTAAACCAGTTTATGTGCTCCTGGTCGGTGAGCGGAATTTCAATGTTCTCATGGGGACAGTATTCATCTGGTGTTTCATCTTCAGTGTAAGAGTGAAATGTATTTGTGCGTGCATCTGCTTGTGGGAATTTAACCCATGAATAGAATACCTCTGTTCTATATGATTTGTGTGCCTAAATCACAAATGTTACTGTCCCACTTCTAGCTGTGACTCCATATTCTGCTAGTTTTAAAGTAAGAGCAGTTCTGATATTTTCTGAAATGTTTATTTCGCCTTCTTGTTCCTCCTCCCTTGCCGACGTCGCACATTGTGCTGGTGCAGCGGAGTCTTCGTCAGCCATTATTAAAAAAGAGGAAGCTTCAACAAAACTGAGATAAGGTTTTATGCACAATCGGGAACTGTCTGTCGTTCAAGCTTGATACACCTACAGCAAATACATAGGATATGCCTACTCATATGTGGCGGATTGTTACCTTCCCACTTAAGAAGTCTCTGAGAAAATGGGAGTAGGGGTCTCTGAGAATAGCACAACTGAACTACTCAGATTTGACCGTTAAATAAGTACCAAACGAATGTTGAGCACCATGTTGTGTAGTTCGGATAAGCCTATATAGGATCTGTGCGTTTAGACAACTTAGACTGTTGCATTGGTGTCCAGACTGATTCCAGACACCCCTTCCGGGTATGTTAGCCTGTATACCAGCTAGCTCACAGTGCCACGATAGACTCCACCTACCAAGGAAAGAATAGTTCTTGGAAACTATCCAACATGACAACTCTGTCCCATCAGGGATCGTGGAAGCAGTACAGTACTTTTCGCTAAGTCACTCGTGCTCACTTTGTCTCAGAGAGATAAACAGAATAAACGGTGGGGACGTTTTCAGTAAGCATTTATTTAACCACCGTCATTCTAGTGTAAAATTGGTGTGCTGAAGCAACCATAAGACAGAAACAGATATAAATGATTATAAGCAAACAACAACAGAGTAAACGGATGGTAGATTCCTACCATAGTACTAAAACAATGAATACAAGCAGGTATAGAAATACATGACAGTAATAATGCGTACTCCTACAATGCAACCCTAACTAGATGTACCTAATTGTACCTAGGATGGATGTAGGTGTAGAGCCAAGAATCCCTGTAAGGTAAAGCCAAACCTATTACCTGAAGTGAGAGACAGTGGGACCCCCGTCTTGGTCTCAAGATGGACACCCCGCAAGGGAAGTCAGACCACTGTGAGCTGGAGTACCTGCATGCAGGAACCTCAGCGTCTTGAGTCTGTGTGTCAGCATGAAAGTCCTTTTTCTCTTCTCTATGCCTCACCCTTATAAATAGTTTTCATGCAGGAGATGGTAGTCCTGCTGAGATTTCAAGAATCCTCATGCATAATGAATGAGGCTAGTTTTCAGAGAAAACCCCACGTCATTTAAGCAGTACCGTAACTAGGTAAAAGGTCAGTACCAAGAATCGTTATGTAGTGTAATGGCAGGGAAAATATAGGTTTAAGGTTTAAGGTCTGGTTACTACCTGAGCCTATGTCGGGGTACCTGTATGAAACATAACACTGCTTAAGTGGGCTCCGAACACCATAGTGTTCCTAGTGATGGTGGTGAACTTCTAACAGTCATGGAGAAAAACCAAGATGGCGGATTGAAGGTGCCGTCGGGTGCAGCCTGAGAACGCCGCTCCCACCACCTCACAGATAATCAACTTATGTATGCTTTTATCCTAATGGGCGCGAAGCTAACAGAGCGGTAAACAACGGGACGATTTACCTGAGACTTGTCACTTGCTTCGGACGGCACGAGTCTCAGAGAGCGCAGGAGGACTGGATGCGGATACTGCGTGTGAGCGGCAGCAGCTGCGGCGGGGTCCGCGAGCGTGGAGTGGAGACAGCGGAGACAGGCTGCGTGCGCTGGGCTCGCTGGACCCTGCTGACTTGGCTTGGCTCCGCGGGTCCGGGATCAAGGGCAATCATCGATACCAGGAGCATAGCCAGCTGCTTGGTCAAGAGGGATTGGAGCGCTGCCTTGACGGCGGAGAGCACTTCCGACTCGGAGGCAGGGAGCACTGACATGGCTCCCAAGATCTATGCGAGGAGCACCAGGACAACAAAAGGAACAGGAAACTCCGAGGAAAATGCCGCCTCAGCTGCAAACAATGGGGCAGCAGAGAAGAAGGCGGCGGCAGCAGCTAAAACTAAAACTCCAGCTAAGCCTCACGGAACAGAAGCGGTGATCACAGCTGTCAATGCTGTTAAGAATTTGCTCAACACCGGGAGCCAGGAGAAAGCAGCATACGTCGCTGGTAAGCAACAATCTTTGCGATCATTAATGCTAATTGCTAGCAATAAAGATAACGCTGCCAAAGATAAAGGAGCTAAGATAGCTGTAAATCCAGCGCCGGCAGGGGGCAATATTGAGACTGAGCAGATAATAACTGAAAATGGGGACATTGATACAGATTTGAGGATGGTTCTCCAGAGGGCTTCAGGAAAGAAGGGCTGTGTAACTGAGACTGTTACCGAGTCGGTGATTGAGACTGTGATGGTGATACAAGACAATACAGCTGCTCTAAAGGATATGGATATGGGTAAAGAGAAAGATATGGATATTGATAAGGGGGCAGCCGAGCTGATGTCACAGGCACAACCCACAGTCTCGGACATTAGAAGGGACTCCACTGGTGTCGTCCTGCCCCAGATGAGCTGCGCAGTTACACTTGTCGAGGCAACTGATACTCAAAACTTAGCTCCGGCTACTAGAACCCCCATGGACAAGGCAGAAGAGAGCAACGGAACACTAGTAGAGTCGAATGATGAATATGAAGAAATAATTGATGAGGCGGAGGATAATATGGAGAGCTCCCCACAGGACAACTGGAAAATAGTGACACGGAAAAAGGGAAGAGGGAAAGCTAAAAATAAAATAAGGTGCAAGAAAAACACTACTCAATCTACTCTTTCCTCTACAATAAATCAGGCTAATAATCGTGGAAAACCTATTATGGATGATAGTCCATTACGTAAGTGGATGAAAGCTAAGGGAGGTGTAAAAACAATGGCTTTACGCTTATCAGGCAACAGCTCCATGGGGTCTTCAACTCCGCCGCTAACTAACCAAGATATTCAGGATATCCAAGATATAGAGGCTGATGATCCGTCCACCTCTACAAACCAATTGATTGTAGTCGGTTCTAAAGGAGTACAAGATATACAACTAGACGCTATTTTAAGGGAAGATGGTAGTGAGACGGCCTTAAACGTGAATGAAATTATTGCCGCAACAGAGGAAGAAACTGATCAGGCCGGGCATTACACAAAGGGGTTACATCAGGAAGTCTCCTCCTTGGAGACCCCTTCTATGGCTCTAATTATGCATATGCTGACCGAACAGAGACAAGAGGCACAACAGCATTTCTCACAACTAAAGGAAGATAACTCTAAAATTCAGTCATACTTGTTGGAGGTCAATGGGAAAATGAACAAAGTAACCCAAGAAGTGGAGGTACTTCAGCAACGGGTGGCACAAGTTGAGGAGACTTCGACCAAGCACAATCAAAAAAGTACTAGACACGAGGAGGAAATCCGGGCCTTACAATCCAAGATGGAGGATTTGGAAAATAGGCAAAGAAGGCAGAACCTCAGACTTTTTGGGATCCCGGAGGGGGCTGAAGGGGCAGACCCCAGGGCCTATATAGTCAGACTATGCCAACGTGCCTTCCCAGATCTTGCGGACTGGGATTGGGACTCTCAGATTCAAAGAGCCCATAGGTTGCCTTTAGCTAATAGAAACAGAGACAATAAGTATCCTCGTCCTTTTTTGATTTATTTCGGAAATTTTTTGGTGAGACAGGCTGTTTCTTTAAAAGCTAAACCTAACTCTCCGATTACTACGGAAGACGTGACCTTCTTTGTTCGCTCAGATTTATGTAAATCTACTATGGAGAGACGTTGGAATCTGCGGCAACTAATTGACTCTTTCAAGACTGCAGGGGCTCAGGTCTTCCTCCAAGAGCCTGCATGCTTAAAGGTTATGAAAGCTGGGCATACGTATTATCTTAATCAGGTGAAGGAGGCAGAATCTGTGCTTGATAAGCTTACTAAAGCGTAAGCGACATAACACTACACCTCAGGGTAAGGTTACTGGAAAGGGTTTGATCAATCTGATAAGCTCAAAGGATAAAATGGAGACTAAGGGATTTATGCTAAATTTAGTAAAAATGACATACTTAATGAGGGTGGTGGAAAGGGGCGGGTGGTTGCACCGTTGAGAGGCTGCCCAACCAAAAGGCAGCAGGTATAAAGGGGGGGTGTTTTTCTTTGGTACGGGGGGGGGGGAAGGAGGGGGGGAAAAACAAAAATGACAAGACATGCCATGGCGAAGCTACAATGTACTTAACAAGAAAGAGAGCTTTATGGAGAAATAATATAAGGGAAGCGGCTATTGATTTATTGCATATAAATGACGAATTGTAGGTGTCTTGCCTGGAACGTTTCTGGTCTGAACAATAAGACTAAAAGAAATTTAATCTATCAAGAACTTAAAATGTATGATGCACAGATAGTAATGCTTACAGAAACCCATATATGCTATAAAGATAAAAAATTGTTGAGTCAATTAGGATACGATTTGGTGATTTGCACTACTCTAAATGCACCAATAAGAGGGGTGGCTATCCTAAAGAAAAGATATTGGCAAGGGGAAGTTGTTAAAACGGCAGCAGACAAGGGAGGGCGTTGGGCAATAATGCAAATAAGATTGGAGGGCACTTTATATGTTTTTTGTTCAGTGTATGGCCCCAACAAAGATGAGCCATGGTTATTTGATTGGTTGAATATGGAATTACTTTCTTGGGCAGGAGAACTTATCCTAATGGGAGATTTTAACTGTGTAATGAACTACCAACAGGATACAACAAAAAAAGGAGTAGGGCTACGTATGCGACAAACAAGAGCAGCAATACTGGAACTAGCTAAAATACACAATATAAAAGACATTTGGCGTAGCTTATATCCAGGTCTGCCTGGATTTACGTACTACTCTGCTCCTCATAAACTTTGCTCTAGGATCGATCTAGCTTGGGCCTCAGATGAACTACTGAGGAGAGGAGACATGAAGGTCATGCCAAAAATTTCATCGGACCACAATCCTATAATATTTATATTTGATTCGGCTTTAGGCATAAAAAAAAGACGCACTTTTTCTTTTCCTAGGTACTTACTCTCAGATGAGGTCTTTGTAACCATGCTCAAAAAACAGATAGAGGAGTTCATTACATTTAATAAAGATTCTGCTAATGTGCTGTCAGTTTGGGATGCCTGCAAGGCCTTTATTAGAGGAACAACCCAACAATATATACTTAAACAAAACGCAACAAGGAAAAGAGAAACAAAGTTAATGATGGACGATATTTTACATATAGAAAAACTACTGGCAGATAAGCTTAGAGATGGGGATCGGAATAGCAGAGACATATCACTTCTGGAAAGTAGACTTATAAATATACGTACAGGCATGAAAAGCGCTTTTAAAGAAAAAAATAGTGGCAAGTTACTTAAATATAGATTATCTCAGTATGAATCTGGAGATCGAATAGGAAAGCTCTTGGCTTACAAAGTAGCGGAAGACCGAGCTTCTACATTAATTAAAGCTATAAAAGGCTCTAATGGTATTATCTATACACAGCCAGAAGATATAATGGAGCAATTTGCTTCATACTACGAAGCATTATATACTCCAGAGAGTAGGGCTAGGCCAGAGCAGATCCAATCTTACTTAAACGATAATCTCTCTCTGGGACACTTTTTAGATCAGGAGATTTTGGATAGCTTAGAACTTAATTACACATTAGAAGAATTGCGCTTAGCGGTGTTCTCGCTCCCTTCTAATAAAGCGGCAGGGGAGGACACGATTCCGATTGAATTATATAAGATCTGCGCCGAAGAGCTACTCCCTCTGCTTTGCTTAGTGGTGAACTCTATAGGCACATCTGGTAAAGCTCCGGAATCTTGGAAAACGGCGAAGATTATGTTTTTTTTGAAAAAGAATAAACCTCCATTGGAATGCGGGTCATATCGGCCTATTTCTTTAATAAACGCCGATGCTAAGGCCTATTCTAAACTGATATCAAGGCGATTGGCGTCTATTATGCCGCAATTAGTTAATGAACAACAACATGGCTTCATAGAGGGAAGGGATACTACCGCCCATATCAATATGGCGATTACGGCTTTTGATATTGCTGCAATTAACCTCACCCCACTCGGTATGATATTACTGGATGCAGAAAAAGCATTTGACCGAGTGGGGTGGGACTATTTGTGGAAAGTGCTAATGCAATACGGGTTTAAGGATCGCTTCCTTAGAGGCATACAGTCGATATACAGAGATCCTAACGCTAAAATCAGTTATGCGGGAGCACTTTCCTCAACTTTCGCTATATCTAGGGGGACTCGACAGGGATGTCCACTTTCACCCCTGCTGTTCGCCCTCTCTATGGAGCCTTTTATAAACGCCCTGCAGAATCAAGAGAAGATAACTCCGGTAGAGCATGAACATAAAATTCTTAAAATCACTGCATACGCCGATGATCTAGCCATTTTTACTACTAATGTTATAGATGCTCTAGCAGGAATTTCAGAAGAAGCAGAAAAGTTTGGAGCTATTTCCGGCTACAAATTAAACTTTAACAAAACTCAAACCATTATGAACTACCAAGCTAATCAATCTGTTACTGGGCTTTGCAACTCGGCTGTTTACTTAGGGGTGACAATATCTTCTAAAATAAATGAAATAATTAAACTGAATTACGAACCTTTACTTAAACAAGTTACGTTGATGCTTAAAAAATGGCACAAAATTCCGATGAATATTTTGGGAAGAATTAATTTGATTAAAATGAATCTTTTGCCCAAGTTTTTATATCTCTTTCGTTCTATTCCCCTTCGAGTTAATAATATATTTTTTAAGAAGCTGGAAGGAATTTGCAGCAGCTTTATCTGGAGCTATAAAAAACCTAGGAGGTCAATAGCGATACTAAAACTACCTTTAGAGAAGGGTGGATTAGATTTTCCGGATTTTAAGTCTTATTATTTTGCATCTTTTATAGGGCGCTTTAGGAGCCTATTAAATAAAAATAAAACCTTTTTTTTTCATCAACTTATGTTAGGTAGAAACTCATCTCAATTTCTAACAAGAATACAAGACCCGAATTTCTTCAAACGTGTTAAATTCAAGACAGCAAGGGATGTGGTAGGGTTGTTTAAGTTAGTCATGAAGTTTTGCGACACTTCTTTTTTTCACTCTGATTTGCCATTATTAGATAATCCAGGGCTACCAGGTATTTTTAACGATAATATTGGGAGAGGATGGGCTGATTATGGGATCAAGAGACTGGGAGACCTATATGGCCATGAGGGGTTTCTACAGTTTTCCACTTTACAATTAATTTACTCGCTACCAAGTGAAATGGCACTTAAATACTTGCAAATAAGGGACTATCTTATACGGAAAATGAACCTAATAAAAATTACTAGCTCGGATATTTGGGAAGTTCTGTATAGCTCTAAGGAGAAATCTTTAATAAGCAGAGGATACAAACAATTAATCCAGCATAACTTGGATGATTGTCCCAGACTCTCTCAAAAATGGACGCTTGAATTGGGAACTAATGTGACCCCCCAGAATATCTCAAAGGCTTTCACAACTCTTAACAAAATAACATACTCCTCCAGTTTGAAACTTCAATTATATAGAACGGTCAGCCAACTCTACCACACCCCACAGAAAATTTCTAAATGGTCACAAAATAACGAACGTACCAAATGCCCTAAATGTGATCTGCAAGCAGCTGATCTTATCCATATGATCTTTTCTTGTCCAGCACTGAATTTGTTCTGGCGAGAAATAGAAACCACATTATGGGAAAAACAACTGATCAGCTCCCCACTTACCTCATCTATGGTTTTACTCTATATATACGAGCGGGGCCACGATAATAGAAGTTGGCTTGACATAGCGATTTCTTGTGCTAGACTGGTAGTAGCTAGAGCCTGGATCTCACCAAATCCACCTCAGAGGTCGGAATGGCTAATACTACTTCATGAAATATACACAATGGAGAAGGCCCTTGCTAAAAATAGGACCCGGAAAACGGTAGATAGATTTGAAAAGATTTGGGCTAACTTTGTATAAATATTTAGTGTTTCTCTTTCCTTGCTTTCTATTTTCTTATAAATGTCTTTTTGTTAGGCCAAGTTGTAACATTTAAAGATTGTTGATCTTACTAATTTATGGATTTTTTTCCCCCGATGTCACTTTAAATTATGCTATATTTGTATTTTATTTTTTCTTTTTCCTTCTGATTTGTAATGTCTCTTTGCTTGTGACTTGTCTGTCAAATAAAAAAGTTAAAAAAAAAAAATAAAAAAAAAAGGTTTAAGGTCTGGTTACTACCTGAGCCTATGTCGGGGTACCTGTATGAAACATAACACTGCTTAAGTGGGCTCCGAACACCATAGTGTTCCTAGTGATGGTGGTGAACTTCTAACAGTCATGGGAGCCTGATATGAGCCTGTGCCTGTCAACTCTCTGCCCTGTGACCCCACTAGGGGCCTTGGCCTCTTCCACAGGTCCCAAGGCAGTGAGCGTCATCCCGTTCTGTAGCCACACATCAGGGTCTGCATCCTTACATATAGCAACATTGTCATTTTCGGATGGGCCGCGCAGTTTCACTAGGGCCTGCCAGGTGCCACCTAGTGTCATATGTCTGGGCTTACCCTGCCTGCGTGATTACCTCAAGGATTACTGGAGAAGTCTCACTCTAAATAAGTTTAGTCACTTAAAGTTACACTTGGACATTTTACTCATCACAGCAGAACCGATTTAGGAGCCTTCAACAAATCCAAGAAGGAGTTTTACTTGAGAGCATTCTCCAGCCACTTATTGAAGGAGATATTTTAATGACACCTTGTTTTTGTGTAATTTGACTTCAGGTACTAGCATCTATATTGATGAACTTTGAACCTTACTAGACTCCATCCTCATCACTAAACTAAGGAGGAGCACTGTTGAAATCCATGCACGTGTAGACATATGTAAACCCCCTTCCATATGCAGGTGTCTTCAGACCACTTATGCCTACATTCCAAGGAAATCGCCCCCTCCTGCATTTTGTTTCTTTATTCCTCTGTATGCTGGGTATTTTAAAAGGGACACCAGGATGGTGTTTTTGGTCGCCCATTTTGCAGGTGCACCTGCCCTCGACACTAAGGCACGCAAAGTCCTGAGCTTCAGACAGGCTACTGCGGCCCACCAGGCACCTTTGGACCCTATATTCACCAAATGGAGCTGACAAAACCACCCCCCCCCCCCCACTGTGGCAAATGGCGATTCTCTGTGAGTAGCCTGTAATGCCCCAAGACCCAGACTGTGCCATGTGGCCACACAGCCTGATTTTCCTGTGACTTCGTTGTGGTGACGTTCCCCCCGGTTGCTATTGGGGGCTCGCTTTACTTAATGGACTCCCACACACCGGCCACAAGTCCATCGCACCCTGTACATTTTGCAGCCCAAAAGACCTGTGCTGTTACGACAAACTGGGCTGCGCAGTCCCTTCATAGCCAGCATGAGGACTCCTTCCCTGCTGAGACCCGCCGGTCATCTCCACCTGCAGCCTCCTAGAGGTCCCCCGCCAGCCTTCTGCCATTGTCAACACTGAAGCCCCTTACTGCCTCAATACTTGCTTGGGCTATGTAAGCCGTAGGCACCTAAGAATAGATAGCCTATGGAGCACCATCACTGATTAGGAGTAGTCCTCTAACGATGGAGATGTCTTCACCAGGGCATGTGTCACTGCACTCCCCACCAACCTCGTCATCATACTCGACTCCACACTCTCCATGAACCGCCAGATCAACGCTGTGTCCTCCACTTGCTTCAACACCCTCCGCAAGACCTTCAAATGGATTCCCCAGACTCCAGGAAGGCCGCCACCCACGCACTTATCACCAGCAGACTGGACAATGGAAACTCGCTCTACACCAGAATAAACAAAACACTCCTTCGCAAATTCCAGACTGCCCAGAATGCCGCAGCTAGACTCGTCCTTGGCATCCCACAACATGACCACATCACCCAGCACCTCTGCAACCTTCACTGGCACACTGTTGAAAAAAGAATAACCTTCAAACTACTCACACACGCCTACAAGGCCCTCCATAACATCAGACACCAATACCTCAACAAAATAATCTCCTTCCGCGCACAGAAGAGAAACCTCCAGTCCGCTGACCTTGCTCTAGCCACAATCCCCCGTATCAACAAGGCCAGAACGGGTGGCAGATCCTTCTCATCGTGGCCAAGACATGGAAGAAACTCCAGCCGAAGCCCAACACTGCACCTTTTCAGAAAAGATCTCTTCGGATGACAACGGAGCTGCCCGCTCCCCCCCTCAGCGCCTTGAGACCCTCACGGGTGAGTAGTGAGCTCTATAAATCCAAGATTATTTGATTTATTGATTGACATCTCTATCAGCGGGATAATGCGCTGTACATTCCCCCCTCTCTCATGGGCCTGGACAGTGAGGCCAACTCATGGTGAGTGTGGTGAGCAGCCCTGTACGGTATACTTCACTCCCTTGACCTCCTTCTGGCTTCACACTGACCCTGAACATAGGACCCCTGCACCGCTTAAGCATTCTGTA
The DNA here is from genome assembly GCF_964261635.1 of Lissotriton helveticus. Taxonomy (NCBI): domain Eukaryota; kingdom Metazoa; phylum Chordata; class Amphibia; order Caudata; family Salamandridae; genus Lissotriton; species Lissotriton helveticus. The sequence continues at coordinate 1,555,505,209 of NC_136065.1, forward strand.
GCGCCCGACCACTGGTAACTAACAGCCTGGGGTGCTGTACCGTCATCCTTGGAGCAGGTTTAGAGGAACCTGCATCGTGCAACATGTCCTGAGTCATGCTGTTTGAACAAGTCATCCTTCAGGCCGTGCTTGGTCCACGAGTGGCCTATCCTCACTGAGCAGTGCAAGAAGGGGCTGCTCGCCAGCCTTCCACATCTTGTATTGCCACAGTGGGAGTCTGGCTGCCTCTCTTTCTTGGTTATGCACTTTGGTAAATCCACTGGCAAGTCTGCTTACCAGCTACTCATTACAGGGGTGATCTCCTAACCACGTTCCATGGCTGCTCCCACAGTGATGTCTACCCCCACAGTTACTATGGCCACCCCCTGGCCACAGACAGATATTACAATGCATCTCGGAGATCACTGCGGTAGGTCGCTGCTTGGAAGGCATGGACTCCAAGATATCGGACCTCACTACTGAGACTAAATCTAAATGACCGGATATTGCAGGCTTTCAAGACACAGTGGAGGGGGTGGTGCATCGTCTGTTGACCATGAAAGAACGTCTCAACTGCATCCTCCGGCATCTGCGGAACAAGCTCACAGACCGGGAAGATAGAAGCCATAGGGACAATGTCCAGTTTTTCCCATTTCCGGAACGCTCAGAGGGCTTGGATGTCGGGCTTTGTCCAGGACCTTCTCTCTGGAGAGGTTGCACCCTCTTATTGCCTGCTTTATCCATCATGAGCAGATACGATAACTACTGACCAAAGTCCCTACCCATGGTCATAAGCCTATGAGAAGCTTAAGATTCGCATAGCTGCTGACTTCTCTTGGGATTCCAACAACAAGAGGAAGGATTTCCTGGCTTTGCGGCCCCAACTATGGAAACTTGACTGTTCGAACCGGCTCACATGTGAATCACGAAGGATGGCAGTTCCAAGGACTTTTTGGACCCAGGAGCACTGTGCTCATTCCTGGATAGCCTCTCTGATTAAGAAATGGACTTCCCACCTTTGGGCTCATCTGCTGAAAATCGTCCTTCAGGCAAAGCTCCCCCCCAATCCTCCACACCATCTGGTGGTCATTGGAGTCCCGGCGAGGGCCACAACTGGTGTAGAGATCTGGGCTGCCTGGTCCGAACCCAGAATGGCAAGGACATGGCCCTCAAAGCGGTCACTGCTCTCACTCAGGACAGAGGCCATGAAAAATCCCACTCTCAGCTCAAAACCCAATCCGCCTGGGGTCTGAGAGACATTCTTTCTTGCCATGTTTGCTGTTCTTTTGCCTCAGTCACTGCAAGAAGAGGACTCCGGCATCCTTAGGCTGAACATAATACTACTGCCTGCATGCCTCTCTCCTGCTATGTATAAGAGTTGTGTTGTATTATGGCATTCATGTTCAGTTGTGTTTTGAAATGTTTTGGTATGCATTGCTATGTTATGCAATGCTCTGCCTTGCCAAGCAGCTTGTTGTTGCCTCATACACTGCTGTTTCACTTATTGCAGCTGTTACACCCACGTTATGTCATGGGCCTTATAGCAGAGCCTTCTCCTTCCCTTTCACCAGCCACATGCCCTTCCTCTATTCATCATCACAACTGCCGTTGCTCATGCCTTCTGTCCCATTCTTCCTGCTTCACTTTGGTTTTTTTGGGGGCAGCTGCTGGCCTTCGATGCTCTCTGGCCACAGTGCTGGCGGCTCGCCTCGGAGCAGTGATCCTGTCGCTGATCCACCAAAACACAAGTGGGGTTCATCACTGGCTGCTCCTCCAGAAATCACCTCTGCACACTTGCTCATTCTCTTTGGTCAGCCAAGGATCTACAGCATGATGCCCTCACCCTCTCACTGGATGCCAAGAAGGCATTCGATAAGCTTGAGTGGGAATACCTCTTTGCGACCCTTCGATGGTTTGATCCTGGGGTGGACTTTGTAGCCAAAGTTCGATGGTTCTACAATTCGCCTACTGCCCATGTTAACTGTGGGGGCTTTCTCTCAGAACCGTTCCCAGTCTGGCAGGGGACCCGACTGGGCTGCCCATTGTCACCCTTGCTGTTCCCTCTTGCCCTCTCTACACCAATCCCCACACCTCACCGGTATTACCATCGCAGGTGGGACATCCACCATTTATCTTCACACCAATGAAAAATCGCTTACCCTCTTGGACCTCCCTCGTTCCCTCCCAGATCTCCTGGACATCATCTCTTGCTCTGCTATCCTTTCGAGTATTGAGTTAATTGGGACAAAGGCACAGCACAACCCATGTCACAGGTGACCATGAGTACGGCAGTATCCGCTTATCCCTTCCAATGGAAGTCCTTGCCTTGCACCATAAGTACCTGGGGGTTTACATAAACCGAGTACTGGACCGCGTAGTGGCAGATAACTTAATCTACCTGCTGGTGCATATGAAGTTGTACTTCGAGAAGTGGTCCCATCTCTGACTCTCTCTATGGAGTAGGGTACTGGTGTTACAGATGCTGGCATTGCCACAATACAACTACGTCCTTTGCATGCTGCCCCTACTGATCTCTCTTTCATTGCTGCGTTCCATGGACCAGAGCATCCTTTTTTTTTGTCTGGGGGACCTCTTGACCCCGGTTAGCCAGTAGCAAACTCCTGGCTCATCAATCTTGTGGGGGCCTAGGCCACCCCTCACTTGAGCACTAGGCTCTGGCCCTGCACTTGGCACAGCTCGCTTGTATGCTTCCGGGAGCTCCGGATCCTCCACAGTTGTTACTGGCATAGCGCACCCTGCTGAGTTACCCACACGGACTGCACATACTCTACTTGTGTGGCACACCTATATCGAGCCCCACCAACACAATGCTGCAAGCCATGCTCACATCATTGCCGCAGGCCCACCGCCTCTTCGGGGTAGATCCTCTTCTTCATAACCATGCGCAGTTATGGGGCAACACTAGCATCCGTATAGGTGGAGAGGTGTGGCATTCTGTGGGCATCTACAGCCTCCATCAAGTCCTCGGACAGGATGCCCTTAAATAATTTGCGGTGCTCCACAAAGAATTCAGACACCAATCCCATCAGTCCTGGTGATATTTGCAGCTCTGACATTGCCTCAATCGTCTTCTGGATGTGTGGCCCTGGGTCCTTCAGGCCTCTCCGGTAGCTCCTACTTTAGAACATGGGGCTGCTCCCACTGGGTTATGTCTAGCCTCATATTTTCTCCCTCCCCCTTCTAAATAGTCTCCGTATCACATGGCAAACAAGACTTCAAACAGAATATGAGCAGGAGGATTGGGCATTTCTTCTTGAGGCATTGGATCATGGGACTAGGGAGGCATGATTGAAGTTCAGTCTCTAAGTTACTGCATGATTGGCACTGGACTCCCACAAAACTGAGGGCAGTGGGCCTGTTACCTCATGCAAATTGCTGGTGCTGATGCCATGACCAATGTGACCTGATAAACATTCTCTGTGATGGTCCCTCGGTACAACCTTTTTGGGAGGTAGCAGAACCCCACTGAGTGAGACCCTACCAATCACGTCACCCCTGCCTCGCCCCCTGATCCTTCTACATGATCTTGCGACATCTCCAGATCTTTCCCACCTTCAGGGCCTTCTGCTGCAAAAGGATTTTGCCACAGCTAATATCTGCATTCTCCACCACTGGGGTTCCCTTCACCCTCCTTCCCATGATGAATGGCTCTCAATGATGTACCAGACAGTCTCCTATGAGCGGGTCATATATAACCTACAGGATATGACAAAGAGCTTCCTCCTCAGCTGCACACCTTTCCTCCAGATGAAGCCCATTAGCTCTTAAATGAGAGCGCCCCTGTCTCTAAAAGGGTGACCAGATATTATATCACACTGACACTGCCCTGCACTTCCACCTGGTCATGATCCTTGGGTGTGCATGCCTACTTCCCCTTCGTTCCTCTGCCACTCCCACCTTTTCCATACCTCTCTTCTTCTTTGCTTTCCATCTTTTTTCTTTTCTCCCTTCCCTCTTCTCTCCCTATTCCTCCCACCTCCACTTCTGGGCATGTGGATGCAAGTATGCTTTCCCTGTTTGCTTTTCCTCTATTTGTTTCTTTTTTCCATGTTACATTTTTCTGCAACGTCCCACTCGCTGACCATTATGTGTACGGGTGTGGACCCATGTGTCCTCCTTCATACTGCCCTCCTTGCCCTTCAAGGGCCCCTGCCTTGTGGGAACAACACACGCTATGTACTTAGCACTCTGTTTCATTTTGTACTATGTTTCTTCGTATAGTATGACAGTTTCACAGATGGTACCTTATGTTCTCTGTCCCTCATTCCACTATACACTGCTTTGTTTTAATCTTCCAATAAAGGAATTGCGAAACAAACAAAAAAAGACGTTTTTCGCACGAAGTGCATTCAAAATTATTGAATATGCCTTTTGATGGACCACAGCCAGTGGTGTAAAAACACTTGAGGGGGCTCCTTGCAAAGTACACGGAGGGACCCCCTCCTCCCTGACCCACCACTTTTGTTGAGGGGGTCCCTGGATCTTGCCACCCCCCTAGCACCGCGGCTGTGGGAGCCTATGTTACGCCATTGACAACTGTCTATTGGGAAGCATGTAGAGGATGCAGTATAAGCAATAAAAGCAGATAAAGCCTGCTCTCAATGAAGACAAGGCTTCAAACCGAAAAAAAAAATGGTATCATAAACATGACCACTCATCCTCTGGCACTTTTTGACCCAGCTGCCAGTTTTAATATTTTAACCATACCAACCCACTTCATATCAGTATGGCTCAACGGTGGACATGCCCAAGTAAGGAGCATGGTCCCCTGGTCCAGCAAATTTAAGGACCATGATCGGCGAGCCCAGCTTCTCAAGCCTCCAAATCCATTCAGCATCTGAGTCAATAGGAGGAAAAATACAAACTTTACCCACCCTAATGTGTTACAACATCGAACTTCTAGGAGCTGGATATTATTCAGTACTGTCACACCACAGAATTCATTGCCAACTCACATACGGCACCACGATAAGAGTGCCATTTACATGTGAAAGCCTTGGATACAATGTTAACCAAATGTCTTCAGAAAACAGGCAAGAGCGATGAAGCCAAAGTCCTAAAGCAATTTGGGATGTAGGTATTTTATCCAGGGTGCTTATTGCTGCTAAAGATAGTGGGGAAATAGCACCGCATTCTAGATCTAAAAGCGCTCAATACTTTCCTTAAGAAACAATACTTTGGAATGGCCTCTCTTGTTGACAGGCTACTAATAAACAACAAGGGCAGTTCCTAGCTTCTTTCTACCTGAAGGATACCTACTTTCATATTTCAAGTCACCCCAAGCTCAGGAAGTGTCTTTAGCTCATTGTCAAAAGTCAGTACTTTCAGGTCAAGCCACTGCTCTTTGGTTCTTGGTCACCTTGCAGTGTTCACTAAGTGTCTGGCCCCAGTGCCAGTGCACTTGCAATGTGTTGCGATGAGCAACGCGGTTTTCCTACCTAGACAACTAGCTGATCATAGCCTGATCACCCGAATGCACAAACCAAGCAGCGATTCTAGCCATGTACCTGCCCAAGAAGCTTCTTCTGACTCTAACCATATCACATTAAAACAACATTTTTTTAGGATCTCACATCTCCACGCTCACCCTCAAAGCTTAATCGTCAAACAAAAATGGCAACAAAATTATGTCTCTGGTGAGAGAAGTCGAACATACATGTCTTTCAGTTGCCAGATACAAAGCCATGCTAGGAATGATATCTTGCTTCCTTCTTGTAACTCATTGCCACATTGGAATGTGTACTCTCTAGAGCAACTCGTCTTCAATGTCAACAAGGGACAGGGAATGATGCCACATTTTCTTTGTTTCCTTAAGCACAACAAGGGTAGCTTTTTCATTCTTTCGTCAAAGAACTATGCATATGCCTTGCCTCCAGTCCCTCGGATCCCTGGAGTGCTCAAAAACTGAAAAGCAAACAGACCCTGATAACCCTAACTTGAGCCAAGCAGGTTTTGTATAAAGATCTGTGGTACCTCGTGGATATTCCAAGTCCATCCAAATTGGACCAGTTTCAACTGACCCGGGATCAGTCAAGTTCTGCAGCACAACTCTTGTTTGTTCCACAGGACTGTCAAGCTACTACAGACTTAGAATTTAGATCTTTCAACATCTTACCTTAATGTCAAACCATATTTATGGTGGCAAAAGCAGCTTTAACAGGCAAGACATACTCTTCCAAATAGAAAACATTATGTATTTGGGTAGCGCGTCAAAGAGATCCGTTAGTCATGCGCCCACATGAAATGTTGCCTTATTGTACTGTATCAGGAACAATCTGAAATAAATCTCCATCTATTTGCATTTGGCCACATTAGAGATATTCCAGAACCCAAACACTATCCTTTTTCTCTGCTACAATGGTAAAGAGATTTGAAGAGTTTCGAGCCTGACTGGGAATGAAACACTATTCTAGGGACACCATGAAAAGTCTTTGTTAAGTTCAGTCACAGATCCTCTCTGCAAAGGAAGTCATGGGAACTAGCTCCTTTATCTGACATTACATTGGCCTGGAGAGTGGGGGAAATCCAAGTGCTATCAATTCAGCTCTCTTAATTAAAATTTGAGAAGCTAATGTTACACTCACACCAAACCCAGGTTTCATTAAAAAAAAAAGTATAGTTATCTTTCCATTTGAACCAGAAAATTAATCTTGAAACTTTCTTACAGCAGCCAAGCACTCTGGATAAGACGGTTCTCCAGTTGTTGGACTTTAAATGCCATTTAACACTTTATACTGATATGACAAAGTCTTTCAGGAAATCGTATTAAATATTTATGCCATGAAACCTTGCTAATAATGACTCGGCCTTATCCAAGCAAGGCATAGCTCATTGTATTTCTGCATGCATCACTGTCTGCCATAATAAGTGTGGCAGACATTTCAGAAACAATGTGCACATTCTCTCCACCAGACGGATGACAGTCACAGCCTCGCTCTTTGTTGGAATACCGAATGCTGATATTTATAAGTTAGCAACTTGGTCCTCAATGCACACTTTTACAAAGCAATTCTGCCTCGACATCCTGAAAACAGAGACAGCAATGGGTCGAGGGGTAAAGCGCAAACCAATGAAGGCAGGTCTCATTGTCGCTTTTCTTTATCTTGTGCATTATAAGATAATGAATATAACAATTGCTATTCAAAGATGTGAATTTATTTAAAAAAACACATTGTTGCATGAGAAAGTTATTCAGTTGTAACCTTAGTTCTCCACCTTAGATGAGGCACCTTGCTTCAAGATGCCATTCTCCTGGCTGTGTGTTCTTGCGTGCTCTCCCAAACATTGAGGGTTCCTGTAAAGCCTGACGGTGGAAATTTGTGATTGGTGTGCACCAGAGCACGCAACCATGGAGATCTCTGTACTGGCCTGCGTTTGGTGGGGTAGTGGTGCAAATTTACCATAACGCGGATAAGTGTTTGGGAACTGGTCAAGCAACATTAATAGCTTAACACGCTATTCTCCAAAAAGACAACGTAGTAGGAACAAAATAGCAATTGAACTATTTAATGATGAATCTTGTGTGGCAGATGGAGGATGAGTATCAACAAGAATGCAATCTAGAGGTAATCTGAAAGCTCAATTAAAGAAACTTGAGAAATTATCCAAAAGCAGAAATGACAAACAGCTGGGAAAGCAAAGAACTCTAACCAAGCTCTGCTGAAGATACTGGTGGAAATATACTACATCTGACAGGAAATCAATAGCAGATCAGAATGGATAATTACAAAAGTGAACAAAATGATTAGGATGTAGTTAAAAAGTTTGAGAAGGAGATGAAAGCTAGATTGATGAAAGGGGAAATTATCAATTAGAAAAAAGTTGTAAAATATATGCGAGACAAACCTGATTAAGCATTGGGACAGATCTATACTTTTGCATGCAAAGTTAACCTCCAGCGTAAGGAAATAAACTTGTAACAATAGATTGAGACAGCAATCTGTGGCTACATATGTAAGCTCGGATGTATGTTCTGGGACTGGAACAGATCTTGACGAGGGGTGTTCAACCAGTGAGGCAGAAAAGAAACCTATATTTTTTTATTACGTCCAAGTACACCTGGAGAAGTACTCAGAACAAAAGATACAATGGGTCAAAGAAAGAGGTTAAACAGAAACAGAAAACAATGAGAAGGACAGGGCAAATAGAAGCACGGGGGAGAAGACGATTAAGGGAAGAGGTAAGAAAACATGTAATGACTGAAAGCTCCAACATATCAATGAACTTAACTGAGAAAGACTTTGGTATTGCGGAATCACAGTTGCTAAACCTTGGTTTGTCATTCTCCCGGAAACGCCCTTCAGTTTTCGTACAAATACGCATGAAGGTTTTTAAATTCATTCACAAATAGAAATCCTTTGCTTCCTTTAAAAATAAGGAGAAAAAAAAAGAATTGATGATGCACCCCTTCATATTCATTTGACAATTATAATTTGTGTATAGGAGACCGTGAGAGACTAAGGGATTGTTTTTCCTTAGAACAGGAAAACAAACATGCTATGGTAAATGATAACAGCAGTGGCATAGCAATGTCAGGTGGTACCCAGTTCGGAAAATTTCTTGTCATCCCCGGCTTGACAAAATGGCAAAAATATGTGTTTAAAACAAATATTTTTGCAATGATTGGTGGTACGGCAGCTGCGAAGACCCGGATAATGGTGTGGAACGTTGGCCACTGGGAAGTAAGGCTCTCTACATGGTTCTTCATTCAGTGGCACTGCTTTGAGAGCTGCCACCCACTACAGTCACGGTCTTCAGGATTTGGTAGTTGGCGCTCGGTCAGATTGTTTGGTGGGGAAGACTCACTAGGGAAACTCCACTATGGGGTAATGGACAACTACCACAGCTGAAGCAATTATCCTGCTTTCGGGGCTGGGAGGCCATTGCGATAGATACGGTGGGGGCAGTTATGCCTGGCTGCACTCTCAAGTCCTTTCTTGATCTACAAACAGAATACAACATCCCTCGCACACAATTCTACCTCTATCTCCAGTTCCGGCATGCCTTTACCCCATGCATATCTCATCTGACAGAGTTTCCTGAATTCAACCCCATTGAGGCTAAGGTTTTTATGGGCGACTTGGAAGATCATAATATAACTAAAATATATCTCACAATTATCAACAATACCCCTACTACCCTCCACAAAACTAGGGAGACATGGCAACAGGACCTCAACCTATTAGAAGAAGATGAATGGGTGGAGACTCTAGAATTCCCGCGCAGCGCAGAGATTGTGGCCCGTCTAAGTCTTATTCAGTTTAAATATCTACACAGAGCTTACTTTACAAGACACAGGCTATGCCATGCTGGGTTCATTGCGTCCCTGCACTGCTTGTGCTGCAACTCCATGGAAGGCAACTTCCTGCATACTGTCTGGTCCTGTCCAACGCTGTCGAGATTCTGGAGGGGGTGCTCACGTGCCTGTCAGAGGGTCTGGGGTGGGACATTGCATCCTCACTGCTGTTAGCTTTGCTGCATATTACGGAGGACATCGGGGGTAATAGATACAAGTGCCACCTCTAATTTCTGGGTCTCTTACTGGCAAAGCAAGATATCGCCCGGGCTTGGAAAGACGAGTCTCCACCGTCACTTGGGGTGTGGAGAAAGGGTCTGGACTGCTGTATGGGCCGGAACTTCAGGTCTTTGAAGCAAGCGGATGCCCCCGTAAACACTACCTTGGTAATTGGGGTAGTGAAGAGCACTCCGAAAATAATCAATTGTTTAAAGGTCCTCCAATGGTGCTATGATTAATCAGGATAGTCATTCCTGGGTAGTATGAACAACTGGTTATGGTGGGTGTTAGCTCACCTAATCATGCACTGTTCACCTGGTGCTCCGCACCTTAAAAAATAAAAAATTTACCACAATCTTTTGAACTCGTGTTTACTCTTGTGTATGCATTTATTTTTCACTTTCTCTTTGTAAATTCGCGACTTATGTTATTAGTAGTATTCATAACAATGTCCATACACATTTCTAAATACATTTATCGTTGCATTTTCATTTGCATCACAGTCATTATATACATTGTTTTTATACAAGCATTATTAACCAGGCCCAATGCATTTCGGCACTCGTGGTGGTGCCTTCATCACTACAACATTTGGAAAAGGTGGGCTGACTACAGGGGATTATATCTGGAACCTCCTCCCTGTCTCCTATTGACAAACAGTTGTTATGACACTAGTCATTTGTCATTCGTGTAGTGCTCTTATTCAATGTGACAGTGAGTGGCGGAAACTCTCTCTATATTCAGGATTGTTATATTTGTTAGCCAAAGGCAAAGTGACTGAGTTGTTTTTCACTTCCTTTTCTTTGTTTTTTTTTTAACTTTTTTAATTTGTTGATTGAGGATTCGGAAAAAGCATACAGTATAAACACATTTCAATAGTACAATGCAATAGCGCTTCTCAATATAATAAACAGCTGAGCCATACCAACACATCCTTTTCTTTGTTTACAATTTTCCTTGCGTCTTATTTTCTGTGCAATTAATCCTGTATTATTATTGAAAATGTTGACCCTCATATGTGTCACACTATTTACATACCTTGAGAGCTTTGTATGATCCTTGTATTGTGTTGGCTGTCAACATTGAAATATGTTGTGAAAAAAACTACATATTTTTGCCATTTTGTCACCCCCCTCAGTGATTTCTGGTCACCCCGGCTTGACAAAATGGCAAAAATATGTGTTTAAAACACATATATTTGGCACTTTGTCACCCACTTCAGTGATGACACCCAGGGCGGCCCATACACTCCACACCCCCTTCCTACGCCACTGGATGACAGTGAGGATGGTACTGAGAAACATTTCCTGCATACTTTAGGTATACTGATGCAAGTGCACATACCAACTTTAGACCTACATCTAGACACATACCTCAGCTACCTTTTGAATCCATTGATAATTTTAGCAAGTTAGCGGTCTCCAATTTGAAAAAATTGAACAGGAAGAGCATTCACTTTATTAGAAAGGATGCTGTAGAAAGTAGGATTATCAGTGTGATTATTGAATGCTCTGCCCTTGTCAAAATGTAAAACAAAGGGGACCATCTAGTATTCTGGCTGAAAACTAGGTATATGGAACAAGCGATGAGGCATCTGAATGATCAGATTAGTTATGAAACTAGTTCTAGAAAAAAATCCTTAAAAGGGCAAACAAAATGTACTTTGATTAATTGAACATATGGTTGCAAAAGGAACTTTAAAATGAGATGAGTGTATTTTCCTTACAATGACCAATTTCGAATTGCCCTTCTTCTACCTTTTACCAAAGGTTCACAAAAATAGCACTCGATCCCTGGGAAGACTGGCTATTGCTGCGAATGACAGTCTATTAGAGAACACTTCTATTTACAATACTTGAGACCATACAAGTCTAATTTAAGTATTCTATGAATTCCATACAAGGATCTTTAACATCAGTTGGGAACCTAAATTCTTTTTGGTCCCGTTAGACATGACTTCCTTTTTCTCAAGTATAAATCATACACATGGCCCTAAAGCTTTTAAATAGTTTCTGAGATCTAGACCTGGGAAGTTATATGAATATACCAACAAGCTGGAAAACGTGATAAATGGTATTTTTAATAGAATATTTTCAAGTTTGCTAATGCTATATACGGTCAGTTTAGAAGTACTGCTATAGACCCTTTTTTCACCTCACTGCCCTCTCCAGGCTATGTTAATTTTCATATCACCTGTTGGAAGGAACATGTGCTCCATTGTCAAGATTTGACATATTTCCTGGCAATATAGTAATATGGGGATGATTCACTGATTATCTACTCTTTATCTATAGAAAAACTAAAGGTGATGTTACACAATCTGAGGAAATCCATGTTAAAGCAATACACCTAAATCCACCCTACATGCATCCACCTATCGACAGTGGAACAAACTCAATTTTGAACACTTAGAAACACAGCTAACATCCAGTACAGATCTTGTCACAATAGATTCCATTCAAACACTATATGAGTAGCTACAGGAAGCTTTTGACACTCGGATACCACTAAGAACAACAGAACAAAAGAAAACAGGCACCTTGGAGAAATACAGAAAGATAGAGATTAAAAAGCAAATTAGAAAGCTGCAAAGTACCTGGCACAAAACAAACACCAATCAAGACAAACTTCCTACAGAAACGTAACAGTTTATTCAAGTTAGAGATCAAAAAGCTAAGAAAAAAATACTCTTCAGGCAGAATTCATAATGCCAAATGTGCAAATCATTAATTCGATAAAATTCTCACGAATTTTGTAAACCAAATTGCCTAGAAGGAGCTCATCCCATTACTCGAGATTTCACAGACAAACTGGCAATTCATTGCACGACCAAAGCAGACACATTTGTCTATTTAAAACAAAGAAAAACCACCAGCACAAACCCTTTTCCAACAAAAACACTCCAAGAGTATGCAAACCCATCTCTCCATTACCTCCAACAAATATCACACAATTAATTTATTGACCTGGTCAAAGCAAGGAGGCCTGCCGGCAACCCTCCTGACCAGTGTACATCACAAACGTTCAGGAAAAGTCTTCTAACTACCTCTGCTGCCTCACGAGTAAGGAGAATCATCAACAATTCCTCAACTATGGGAATATTTGCAGAAGAACTAAAAAAGGCATACGTACGCTCATTACTAAAGAAAACAAACCTGAACCCGCTTAACCCCAACAACAGACAAATTACCTTTCCTGTCTTTTCTCTATTCAGAAAGCCCACTGCTGCAAAGCGCATACTTCATGCCTCTAGTTTTCACACACACTCTCAGAAATAGAATGCCACATACAGCAAAATTTCAGGAGCTAAAGGCACTTGTAGCACAACTGAACTTTTTTGAGACAGAATAAAGCAGGATGATGCATCATTCCAGAGAAAGGGGGTAGTGCATTAACATCATAGAGAATGCTGTGGTTAAACCCAAATCAGTAGAAAGGGAAAAAGGATTTGGGACATCTACAAGAAGTGAGAGGAATGTCTAATGAAGACAAGACTGGTCACAACCAATAGCACTAAACACTCTCTAGTTCAAATTAATTGTGTCCCCAATGTATCCTCATTATTTCGCAATCCCATAATAGGGAATATCCTTCATAAGTAACCATACATCACCTTTAGAAGAGCGGACTAGTTCTGAATAATTTATTTAAAAGTGAATTTCAAGATAAAAGGTCTAGTGAAATGTGGCTAAAGGGGAAACCTGGTTTCCACTGATCTGCTAGATGCAGATCTTCTAGGTATGGTGTTGACAGTAAGAACCCGTTTACTGGCAGAAAAGTTAAAATCTGTAAAGTAAAAAAAAAATGAAATTGCAAATAAAAGTGATTCAGCTTGCAATTTCCTGATTTGTCCCACGCCAACGAGCTGCACTGAGAGTATTATTTGGCCTGTGCATAAAAGAATAATTAAACACCTACATGTCATCAAGAACAACAAATCTACCCCAGCTCAATACATTTACAAAAATACAATCGAGAAATGTGTGAGGATTTGAAGCAACATTGAATTGATACAGTAGTCTTAAATACTTGTGGCGGTGATAGGGAAATATACCATAGGTGGCTGGAATCCAGGTATATATACTAGAACTCAATACTAAAGAACCTGCAGGTTTTAATATTGGCAAAGAGCTATTTTATACACTTATGATGAAAACCTTATTCTATTTTCCATCATGAACTACTTTTATGTCTATATGTAATAAATATATATTTGTCTAAGTGCTGTACATGTCAATGACTTGAACGATATCCTTATAAAAATTGATCTAAAAATATTTTTTTAGTTATGCACCGATTCACATATTGTGCAAAACCATAACGGTCCTTTACACCACTCTACAATCGCAGTTGGAGCATCAGGATTCCATTTGCACAATGCCTTAATTGCAAGAACAAGGCGTACACCAAGCAGATCTCACGTAATTCCATATTTTAGCACCTACTGTTAAATTATTTGCATCAAACTTATCTGTCTCCAAGTAGAGACAGTTGAATTTGTCAAGGCTCTGTCTTTCGATGCCCCAGGTGTGGCACCCGTGGGGCGCACTTCTACTGCATGGTGTGAAAGTGCCCAGAAATAGCGAAAGACTGGGGTGCAGTATAAACAATCGATTTTGTTTCCAAGGATGGATGCCCCAGTCCAAAACAAAAAATGGAGTACAAGACGATTGACCTGGCACTGACACGGCATCAACTCTGGATAGCAATGGCATGGTAGGCATCAGAGCCTCCTCCAGTGACAATCTGGCATAGAGCCTTTGAAATAATGCCTGTTGGTCAGACAGGGCAATTGATGTGGGTAACAATCTGGAATGATTGCAACATTGAACTGGAAAAGAATACGGATGATAGACCTCCCTGAGTGCTATGCACATGTTCACTCTAGAGGACCCCTGTCTGGGTTTCCCCTTTTGGGATTTGTGCAGTAGTGGAAATAGGTTGGTGGTCGAAACAAGTGACAACAAACGAAATAGACCTGATTGTGAAGGACATAATCCAATATTTATTGTAGAGCTGGTGGTGGGGGACTACTTCCTCAACCCAAATGCTGGTTTTACTCAATTACCAGTCTTGACCAGTCCTTAATGTCTGAAAAGATTGCCTTTATATATAAAACCACGTTTCTCAGTGAACCCCATATCAACGTACCCCCTAATAAAAGGTGTATACAAACAAAAAATGTGTGAAGGTCAGAAAGTTCGTCCCTGGCACCAAGCCAGGGGCAAACAAACCATTGCCCAAGAGACATCCATCGCCTTGCTTTTCCCTTACTCCGACATCAATCATGGATGTCTTGCCATTGAGCTCAATAACAACCCTGGTGAGTGAATACTACATTCCCTCTCTACTGCTCACCAACCTTGTATCCTTGGTTCCAGGGAGTACCTTGTCAGGCTCAAGGTACTTCCTCGCAACCATAGTGCGGAAGGTTCCAATAGCCCTAAGGGCAGGCATGTTCCTCCCATTGATACTGACTTCCTGAACAAATCCCATTTTCTTAGGATGAATGTCCTTCAGAGCATGTGGGTCCCCTTCCCAAAAATCCATAGATACCAGGTAAAGCACAACCGGACCCTCTCTGGTACCTTTACCCACAGGTAACACACTTGCTATCATGAGTATCACTAGGTTAAATTTCTTGTCTTTTCGATCTTGAGTTTAGTCTATAGTAGAGGTATTTCCAGCACATGAAGGAGAAGGTGACCAGTTAAACTTTGCATTCGAGTAGTAGAGTAACAACGTGCCAGTTGCAATGTGGAGGAGGACTGAGGTCTGTCCGATGGCTGACAGCTGCATCTGCGATCACTCGCTTTGTCGTCGCTCAGCAGGTGTGCCAAAGGGCCAGCAAGGTCCGAACAGCAGGTTAATGAGGGACGAGGAGTCTGAGCAGGTTGCTGGGTCGCGGCTCACTGTGCCTGGCCCAGCCTAGACTAGACTTTGCTTTGGAGGAAGCAGCTGCAATCTGTTGCGTCAATGAGCCATGAGGGAGTCAGGAAGGAGGTGGTGGAAAGGTGAGCTGCAGCATGTTAGGTACTGCAACCTCTGGTGCTGATCAGCGGCATGCGGAAGAGGCTGACCTAGGTATTGTTGCGGCTTGCTCGCCACATAGCTCTCCACTTCTCCTTAAGATCCTCTAGAGCCCACCTGCTCCTGCACTTGATCTTGCTCTTATTACCTCTTCATCCATTTTCCCTGATCCAGTCTTTACCTGTAAGGTCACATCTTCTACTCGCAGACAATGTTTCCTAGCCAACTTTAAAATACTTACCCAGCATGACTGCCATTACCCAGATGTCACTATTAAAGGGAAGTAGTCACTCCACACTTCCTGTCATTTTTTTCTGCAGACGTTTCCCCTAGCTGACACAGGCAAGTAGGGGGTGTATTGTCATGCTTAAAGTTTGTTGTTGCATCAAAGGTACTGCCTCAGCGTCCTTCATTTATTGTATATCCATGTTATTGTTCCCCCCACCCTAAAGCCTTGCCCCAGAAGGCAGAGATCGGGTGTGCGTGCTCTCCCAGTCTTGGTCCCTCAGGCCTGGGAACGTGTTTAAAAGATTAAACATTTTCAATGAGCGGCTCCCAGACTAGCTCTAGCAGTCTTGGAAGGCGAGAAGTGTTGCTAATTGGCCAGCATTCTTCAAGCACATGCAATATTTACAGGGTATTCGTACTGGGTTTAATTAAGGCTTTTACCTAATTTCAGAATGCAAGCCCATTCCAAGATGGCGTACACTTCCGAAATCTTGCAGTAACTGCAGTGAGAATTTCGGTTGCTCAGAAAATGGCTGGCAAGCAGGAAGTCTATCAGTTTCAGTATCTGGTAATTTGGGAAGAAGCACAGTTCGGACCATTATGGAGAAGATTAGTGAGGAAAATCCAGAGCCATCTGCAGAGGCTCCCTCAAAGCCATCCTTACCTGAAATGATTACAATGGCAGTGAAGGCAGCATTCAGGGCCAGGGAAGGTCCTTCCACCCCAACAATTCTCAGGATGCGGGAGCCCAAAGGTCCTGTGGGGAATGTGCTGGATATGGAGGAAGAGACCAAAAAGGGTGTTTTGTTCAGGGAGCTGAACTTTCGGAGGTGCTCCAGCATTTGAGCACCAATTTTAACTTCCTTGGTGTTGACCTGGCCACCTACAAAGGGGACTTTTTGGCGCACTACTTAAAGCCAGAGTCAATCCCTTTACATGCAGCAATTAAAGGATCACAACATAAGTGGAGAGAGATTGATAAGTCTTGTTTTCCGCAATTCCTATCCAAAAGGTATCGGATTGAGAAATTTTCAGAGGGTTTTCAAATTTCTATCAAAGTGGATAACCCTATGGAAGAATTGCCTATCCAGGGTAATGTTTTGGAGGATGCCTCTCCACCAGATTCAGTGGATAAAAAAGTGAATGTGACAATCAAAAGGCTATATGCAACATTTAATTTTGGAGGGAGGGACAATGCATATTCAATTTATACTGTATAGTGACAGCTCATGGATTTTCAGTTCTGAATGACCACATGGCGGAGGGTTGAGGCTGCTTGGCCCTTCTGGCTATGATGAAGCAGCAGGTTCATTTCCTATAGGATGTGTCTTTTGACAACTTATGCCCTTCAGTGGAACATCAGGAGCAGCAGTCTAGGCCCACAGTCATTTGCAGATGCAGACATAGAGGGCGGGTGAATCTCCAAAGGCGAATCTCTCTTTGATGACTCCGAGTTCTTTGGACAGCAATTAGAGGACATGGTAACAAAAACATGGAAAGTGAGATGTTTGTTGGTCTAGATAGGACATATTGACTTTGCACATAAAAATCTGAGGGAGCTTCCCAAGCCTTTCGAAGTAGGGGCTGAATCAAGCCCACCCCACCCCAACTCGGATAAATTCTTGTACCAGCTCCTCTGGGTCAATGCCACCAAAGGCATGGCTATGGTCAGGATGTTTCAGTAGGGGAGGGACAATTGAAGTATTTCAAACCAACATAGGCTTCCGCTGTCTCGGATGCATAGGCAATCAAGGCAGTCTTCGAAGGTTTTCGGTTGGACTTCATGTAAATGTAAATTGATACTTGTATAGCGCACTACTCACCCGCAAGGGTCTCAAGGCGCTTGTACGAATACCGCTGTGGAACCCATCCTGGCTTTCCCTGTGAGGTGTCCACTCCTGGGCACCCCCAAGGTGAAACCAGGCATCCTTAGCGTTGTGGGGGCCGTTGTGGAGATTAAGCAAGCTATTGCCCAGAGTTGCAGAGTGGGACCCATGATTGGAATAGATTTTACATGAATATCATTTGTGTTTTAATGATGCGATTAACTCTGCATACATAGATTCAAGCAGGATGTGGGAGATGTATTGGAATTGGCATTAGTTATCTACACATTAGTTGCAAATAAAAAAAGCAAACGAGGAAAATGTACCCAAAATTAGCAGTTTTAGCCTAAGAAATAAACAATAGATTGTAACCACACTCTGGGTTTTTGTTATATCAAAATTTACATATTTATTTACATCTTCATAGAACAATTATACTTATAAAACGGCGCAAAAGGACTATCAAGGTATAGTCAGTGAAAAGAAAAGGGTGCTCTTGTCGCCGAGGTCCTAAAAACCCCAGGAGCACCAGGGTCGAAACGTCGACGGTTTTCCATTCAAGAGCCTGTACCTTCCCTAGTCCAATCCCCTCTCCCTTTTACATTGTTTTGGACAGGCCCATATGATAGCAGAAGTTTTCCCGCTTTGGTTCATGTAAATATTATAATTGTACATTATAATTTGTTATCCTTCCTTTTTCCTTCTCTAAATCACAAGAGCACCCTTTTCTTTTCACTGACTATACCTTGATAGTCCTTTTGCGCCGTTTTATAAGTATAATTGTTCTATGAAGATGTAAATAAATATGTAAATTTTGATATAACAAAAACCCAGAGTGTGGTTACAATCTATTGTTTATTTCTTAGGCTAAAACTGCTAATTTTGGGTACATTTTCCTCGTTTGCTTTTTTTATTTGCAACTAATGTGTAGATAACTAATGCCAATTCCAATACATCTCCCACATCCTGCTTGAATCTATGTATGCAGAGTTAATCGCATCATTAAAACACAAATGATATTCATGTAAGTTCTGTTTGAATCGATGTCAAGGACCACCTTTCTATATATCATGTATACCCAGGTCCTTTGACTCTGTGGGTGAAACCCCATTGATTTAATGGCCATGATTGGAATAGGCACCGAGGCGAGAAATATCAGGTCCATGGAATTTTTTTGAGCCCAAGACCCACCGAGGTGGGGAATTGAACCCTGGTCCCGGGCTAGACCTCTGCATCAGAGTCTGCCGCTCTAACCATTGAGCCACACTTCTCCACATGTAGATTCTTTTGGATTTTTTCAAGGTGACTCTACTCCCCAGAGACCCATGTAAGGAGGCAAGCACTACAGGATGGAGCCCAGAAGGTGCTTCTCAAAAGTGCAATTGTCCTGGTTCCTCCACAAGAGCCAATTTGAGGGTACTACACAATTCAACTCCAGGTACAGAAGCCCTCAGGAGACTTTCATCCAGTTTTGGACTTAAAGGCCATGAACAAGTTCTTGGCTCTTTAAACCTTCAAAACGACATTACAAAAGCATGTTCCCTTTACTGAGGCAAGGGGAGTGACTCTCTTCTCTGGATATATTGGATGCCTACCTGAATATAGCAATCTTCCACAAACACCAGAGGTTTCTACGATTTACAATTTGAGACCAGCATTACCAGGTTTAAGTCCTGCCTTTCGGGTTGACTTTAGCCCCAAGAGTTTTTACAATGCTTTTGGCTCCTGTGGTGGGTATTTTGCATACTAAAGGTATCCATTTCTATCCCATCTGGATGATTGGCTAGTTAGTTCTTTTTTCTCTTAAGTGAGAGATGATATTACAGAGGTGTGTCACATCCAGAGGAGTCATGGGTTCCTGTTATATCTTGCCAAGTCCAATCTTCAACCAGCACAGAGACTTCAATTCATCAGCGCCTTGTTGTGCATGGACATGGGGATAGTGTTTGTTTCCGCAGACAGGTCACCCAGGCTGGTGGGGCATCTTTCAGATCTTCTACAAAGGACTCATGCATCAGCCCGCTTGTGGTTGCGGAGTCAGGGGAAAATGGCATCAGCTCTGACATCTTGAAGTCGTTCAAATCTGTATGGCTCAGTCCACCATTTATTGAGCCACTGAAAACTCCTGTTCCAAGTTTTAGGCCTTGGTTCTGATCTCTCCTCAGATCAGAGAAAAAGTACAATGGTGGTTAGTTCTGTGGAATTTACAAAAGAGGTTCCAGTTGAGACAGGCCCCACTCTGGTTGTGACAACAGATGCTTGCAAAAAGGATTGGCGTGCAGTTCTCGGGAAAGCCAAAGCTCAGAAATGGTGGTCTTTCCAAGACGTCCAGAAATCATCCAAGTGGGTAAGAAGGGACTTGATGGTCGTGGGGCATTGTGCTACCCGGTCTGAGCGTACCGAACCAAACATGGTGTGGATATTAATATTAATATATGGCCTTCATTTATTGTTCTACGATAATATAGGAGCACTACGAATGTTCCAAGAATCCCTGGGAGAACGGATTCACTCACACTTGGACTTCGATGTGATATTGCTGCAAAGAAATACATAAACCCTGATGAAGTTATTTCAGGGGATGAAATCTATTGGCCGGGCCATTTCATTGA
Source organism: Lissotriton helveticus (assembly GCF_964261635.1). Taxonomy (NCBI): domain Eukaryota; kingdom Metazoa; phylum Chordata; class Amphibia; order Caudata; family Salamandridae; genus Lissotriton; species Lissotriton helveticus. The sequence goes on from NC_136065.1 coordinate 1,555,525,419, forward strand.
CGTTTCAAAGGATAATAAAGAGAATTGTTTTGTGACTTCATACTACAGCTCCCATGTTATTTTGGTCTTGGAGAAGAATATATTGGGATCAACACCATAGAATTATGTGTTCATCGTGAAAGGAGGAGGAAAAAAGGATAACAAGCTCTATAATACAACAGTTGGACTCTTGAGGCACTCCCCTTTGTGTGTTTCTGTTTGATCAATTGGAGGGAGTTGGCCGCAGTAAGAGCCGCCCTTCTCTGGTTCCTTCGGTTTCTCTGGTTCCTTCTCTTGATAAAAGATAAATAGTCTGCCTCCAGGTAGACAATCAGATTGTGAGGGCCTATATCAACAGGTAGGGGTGGATGGTTTTATCTCTATCTTCTTGCCAAAGAGATGTACTCTTGGGCAGAGCTTGGTCTTCTCACTCTCCATGCAGTTTATCTTCCGAGGAGGGAGAATGAGCCTGCGGATTGGATGAGCAGGACCTTCTCATCATCGATCTCGCTATGTCTTTCTCCTTGATCTTTCAAGAGGTAGTATGGAGGTTTGGCCACACTCGGTTGGATCTATTTACCAAAAGGGACGAATTTTTGCCTGACACGCTTTTGCTCTCTATTAATTGTAATAGATTCATTATTAGTGAGATGGCCTCAGAAGCTTCTGTATTGCTTCCTGCCTTTCCCATTAATACCCAGGGTATTACAGAAAATATGGGAGTATCAGGCCTGAGTCATCCTGGTAGTTCCAGGATGGGTGAGAAGACCTTGGTTTCCTCTTTTACAGGAAATGGCAGTGGCTCCTCCATGGACCTTGCCCCGTCAGCCATCCCCATTGGACCAACCGAGTCTGTCACAGGAATCTCTCAGTGGCTTTAATCTGGGGTTTTGGCTGTTGATACGTTTAGGTTATTGGCCCCAGGGTTGCTCTCCAGAAGTAGAGGAATCCATTCAGCAGTCCGGTGGTCCTTCCACTAGAAGGTCATACAACAGGCATCGGGGGAACTTTGAAAAGTAGTTTCACTCTAAGCAGTTCCAGCCCAATGATAGTGACCCAGTCAAGATCTTGGATTTTCTATGGGATGGATTTGTACTTGGATTGGAGGTCTCCACCATTAGGGCACAGTAGATGGGAATCCAGGTTTTCATGGGTAAAGAGATGTTGGTAGTAGTTTCCTTTAGCTTCCTGGCTATTAAGGAGTTTCTATTTCCAACGCCCTGTTATCTGGTCTCAGAATCCTCCTTGGAAACTGTCATCGGTCTTTTAAATATTGACAGAAGCTCTCTTTCAAACTCTTCCTTATTAAATCTGTTAGACCTGTCAGCCCTAGGGTGGTCTTTACCCGCATTTTTTCCCTTTGCGCCTAATTTTTGCCACCATCTTTTTTTGGACCTAGGCGCCTTACCACTACCTGTGGTGCAGGTGCTCTCTCCTAATAATATGGCTGACACAGGCCCCTGCTACTGGGGAGTGGCCATTGAACTTACACGCACCAGTAGTTAGGAGCAGGCTGGGAAATACTGCTACTGTATCTTTGCCGTCCCGCCTTTTTGTCCCATAGACAGACATGTAGAAGCTCTTAGAAGGATGTATGACGATACAACGCGATTATTTAGATTGCGGTACATTACATTGCTGTTTTTACAACGCAAGTCGTTACAACGACTTGTGCTGGAGGGCCCTGGACTTAGGAATAGTATGATTTACTATTCCAACTCCAGCCTACGGAATAGTAGGGAAGGCGTTGGAATAATAAATCACACTATTCCTTAGTCTAGAGCGCCATCCAGCGCAAGTCGTTGTAACGACTTGCATTGTAAAAATAGCGATGTAAATGTATTGCGGTGTTTTGACCGCGTTGTAAAGGTCGGTTTCCTCCTGGAACCTTCCAGCCCCGGGAGGAGTTATGCTTTGCCGCCTTTCAGGAGGGTCACCTGACCTAGGGGTGTAAGAGGAAAGGAGGGAAACCGGACTAGTTAATTGGGGCACCACAGGACCTGGGGGAACCTCTGCCGGAGTATAGGCGGTTGGGTCTAGGGGGGAACATACACTACTGAGACTGACTTAGCTTAGGCCCTGCTGTACCCAAGATAGCTGAGGGACTACCAGCCTGCTGACCTTGCCCAGTAAGGGGGGAAACACAGGAGACCAACTCCAGTGTGCTGCAGTAAATCATCCTGTCTCTTGTCCCTGCCAACTCAATCCCTACCCTTACCCCCCAAGTAACTGCAGCTGGAGTCCTGCTCTCAACTAGCGCTGTAAACCTGAGACCCGCCATTATCTCCAAGCGCTGAGTACCCTGTGAGCGCTGCTGCTACTGGGGGAATCACCAGGTAATGCGCTGTGACAACCAAGCTCTATATTGATAGAACTGCGCTCCCCCTGCGCTATGGGAATGTAATCGGCTACCTGCTGCCAGTGCTGGACCGACAAGCCCTTGCTGTGTCCTGCTACCGGCGCTGTACTCCCTCAGCGCTGCACTACCCGAATTGACTGCCCATGCCGCGGCTGGCCTGAAGGAACTGCATATGCTGCCAAGCGCTGTGCCCTTTGAGCGGGGCCTAGGCCTTGCGCGCACCCGTTGCCACGTGACCGGGGCACCGGCTGCGTCATCGGCCGTGCCCCCTCAGAGTCGCACACCCATTGGGGGCTGCTGCCGCGCCCCTGAATGCCGCTCCCTGATTGGTCCCCGGGCCGGGAGGGAGGAATTGGAAGGCCCGGAGCCCGTCCAGGACTCAGCACGGGGGCTCCAAGGAGAGCGGGAGCCCCCTGCCTCTCCCGGCCAAATTCGAAGGCCCAGAGTGGGGAGCGGAGGAGCAGCTGGGGGCCCGCAAAGCCTGCACAGGCCCCAGAAAGAGCGAAGCCCCAGGTAACACCCTGGGGAGGGCAGAGATGCTAGAACTACAAGTGGGGCTGCCGAGGGGCCTAATGAGATGGGGATGGCAGCCTTGTGACCGCCCCTCACCTCAGGAGACTGGAAATGAGTCTTGAAGGCCCCGTTTAACCCCCGCCTGGAGATAATAGGAATTGGGCCTAAAAGTAAATGCCAAACTGCCCTGGTCAATGATGTGAACTGGGCCTGGAGGAGTCTATACGCCCACTTGGAGTAATAGCTTGGTGGGTGGAAAGTGTGGCCCAGCAGTGTTCATACTGCCTCAGAAGTAGGCTTTGAATTAACCCTTGCATAGGCACTGTGCTTTTTAGGGTGTACCTGCATAGGGAATGTTGTGCATGTTGCCTAGATGACCCCCATGCCTAGGAAATGTTACTTGAATGATCCCCATATCTAGGAAATGTTGTGATATTCTATTCATGCCCATGAAGTGTTACATTGATGTCCATGCTTATAAGAAATGTTCCCTTTGATGTCCCTGAATAGCAGACTTGTTATCTTTATTGAATTGATGCCTAGGAGGTGTTGCCTCTCCTAGCCTAGGACCTCAGAAGTGTTACTTGCCTGAACTAAAAGTAGATAAAGAGTCTTGGTTTATAAAACAACCTGGTGTGGTGTCACTTCCTTGCATGCGAGTTACTATCTCAGTGTGAGTGTGTGCTGCACCACTGCTTTATACATTGCCTTCGGGTGCCTTCCTGCCTCGCGCCAAGCTACTGTGTCGGAATTTGTGACCCCAGTTCTAACATTGGTGTTCAGCGGTGGGATAAGGACTTGTGGTTGTGCAGCACCCTCCAGTGATTCAGTGTGCGCCGTAACGGGACTCCTATTGTAACGCAAGCCTAACAATTCACCCTTCACTGCCTGATTGATTGTATAGGCTCCTGTGTTAAACCTGTTGCCCTCGTCCTAGTGTTCTTTTCTTAAGTTGTCTGGGGCCACACCTGTCAGGATGGAGTTCGAGCTGGCCAACCTAGAAATGTATACAGTGGCGCAGCTGAGGGAGTTCTGTCAGGGGATGGGGTGGCCGTCAAGCGAGGCGCCAAGAGAGAGAAGCTTCAGAAAGCCTTGAGAGCATGGGTAATGGCCCACCCGGAGGGGAAAGTGGATGAGGGACAGGGTGAGCCGGGCGCTCCAGGAGAGCTAGACCTACTGCAAGTAGACCTCAGTGAGAATGTGTTGCCAGGAAGACGTCCCAGGGCCGGCAGTACTGTGTCAGGGAGGAGTGCATCGGAAGAGGAGTATGAGGACAGGAGGGAGGGGAGGCAACTGAGGCTAGAGCTTGCTAGAATGGAGAAGGAACGAGAAGAGAAGAGAAGAGGCTAGCTATGGAGGAGAGGAAGCTTGCGCATGAGCTTAGCCTGCAGGAATTGGAGCTCGGAGCATTGCAGATGGGGGCACAAGGCAACATGAATGGTGGCAGCGTACCCGCTGAGGCTCCACGAGAGCCTAAGTTTTACCTACCTAAGGAGGTGGTGGCCTGTTTTAGTGTCGGGATGACATAAATAAGTGGTTGGCGGCGTATGAGGTGTCCTTGGTAGCCCATGGGGTGCCCAAGAGTTACTGGGGCGGTGGCCTGTATCGGTACATACCTCCAGTTGTAAGGGACACACTCTTGACTTTAGACAAAGGAGATCAGACAAATTACCCTGTCATGAAAGCGGCGGTACTTAAAAAGTTTGGCCTCAATCCAGAGAAGTATCACCAGAGATTCCGCAACAGTCATAAGCTCCCCACAGAGAACTGGGTGGATTTTTTTGATTAAGCCCGCAAGGCATTAGAGAGTTGGGTGCGTGGCAGCGAAGTGAGTGACTATGAAGGGCTGTACAATCTGTTTTTGAGGGAGCACCTTCTTGATAAGTGTTTTCCAGAGCTGTGCCAACACCTGGTGGACCGCAAGCTGACCAACCCGCGGGAGCTTGCAGAGGAGGCGGATACCCGGGTTGGGACTCTGGTGTCCCACAAGAGACCAGGGGGAGACACCCCAAAAGGTGGACAGGGTTTTCCCCAGAGGAGAGAGGGGGGGAGATAAAAAGAAGGAGTTCTTTAAAGGCCCCCGAAATAGACCGCATGGGAAAGGGATAGGTTCCCAACCCCAATCTGGATCCCAGAAGCCCACTTACCCTGACAAGAGTCAGCAGCCCAGAACTGTTCGGTGCTACGAGTGTGGGGAGGTTGGAAACTACAAGGGGATCCCCAGTGTCGCAAAAGGACCCTAGCCCCCTCAAGAGGTAAGAGCCCTGGGGTGGCTAGTGTAGCGCTGGGGGAAGAGTTGTCCCTAGATGAGGAGAGTGAGTGGACAGGTTTGACCCTAGTTTCCTAGGGAGATAGAGAGTGGGTCCCAGAGTTGCAGTTACCCTCGAATACTGCCAAGTACCGGCAGAGGGTACAAAGCAGGAGGTGGAGGCTCTGAGGGAAAAGGGTGCCAGCATGACGATGGTAATGAGACAGCTGGTGTCCCCGGAGCAAGTGATCCCTGACGGATTCCACCCGGTTGTGTTGGCTGACAACAGTGTGGGTCACTACCCTGTGGCCTAGGTTCCCTTTGAGTGGGAGGGGTCTCTGGCCCGTTATGAGTCGCCGTAAGCCCTACCATGCCAGTTGAGTGTCTGCTCGGAAACGATCTGGAGTATACCGCCTGGAAGGAGGTAGAGCTCCAAGCCCACACAGGAATGCTGGGATTACCAGGATGGACTTGATTGGTCACGTGGTCTATGGCTGCCCGGCAAGGAACTCACCCCGGGTTGGAGCCTGGAACACTGGCCCAGCCCAATGCTGAACAAGAAGACGTCTTGGAGGACACACCCTGCGAGATGGATGGGGAGCCCGGGGAGGTGACCCCGGAGTCCGCGGAGGTGGATGTTGTTCCCGTGGGGAACTTGCCAACCCCTGCAGAGTTGCAGGTGGAAGGAAGACCTACCTGGGAGGAATTTTGTCAGGCGCAGAGAGAGTGCCACACGCTTGAAGGCATTGCGGCAGCAGGCCAAAGCCCAAGCGACTGACAAGGAAACCGGCAATTACCATATTTACTGGGAGGATGGCCTCCTCTACAGTGAGCCTAAGGCTCCAGTGCATGGGTCATCAAGGGCCTTAGTGGTCCCCCAATGCTACAGAGCCTTCGTGCTAGAATTGGCACATGAGATACAACTGGCAGAACACCTGGGCCAGGATAAGACCTTTGCTCGGTTGGTGCCCCTTTTTTTACTGGCCCAGAATGCGAGTTGTCTCTGACACCTTTTGTAAGACCTGTAAGACTTGTCAGGCGAGTGGCAAGACTGGGACTAAGTTGACGGTCCCTCTGGAACCGCTCCCAGTTGTCGGTACCCCTTTTGAGCGGGTATGCATTGATATTGTCGGGCCAATGGACCCGCCGACTTTTTCGGGACACCGGTTCATCTTGGTATTTGTCAACCACGCCACCCGGTACCCGAAGGTAATCCCTCTGAGGACCATTACTGCACCTGCGGTGGCGCGGGCCTTGATGGGGATTTTTACCCGAGTGGGATTCCCCAAGGGCGTGGTGTCAGATAGGGGCAAGAATTTCATGTCGGCCTACATGCAGGCCATGTGGAAGGAGTGCGGAGAGACCTACAGGTCTTCCACTCCTTACCACCCCCGGACTAATGGGCTCGTAGAGCGTTTCAACAAGACCCTGAAGGGGATGATCCGGAGCCTGCCAGAGGACTTGAGACGGAAGTGGGAGGTCCTCTTACCCTGTCTGCTATTCTCCTACCGTGAGGTGCCGCAGAAGGGGGTCGGTTTCAGCCCCTTTGAGTTGCTCTATGGACACCCCGTTAGGGGGCTCCTCAGTCTTATGCAGGACGGGTAGGAGACGTTTTCCAAGAAGCTTCCCCGTGATGTGGTCAGCTACATGCTGGCATTCCGCAGCCAGATGGCCAAGCTGTGGAAGGAAGCTTCAGACAATCTGGAGGCAGGTCAAGCCGTCATGAAGGAGTGGTACGACCTGAATTCTCGGACGGTGGAGTTAGATGCTGGACAAAAGGTGTGGATCATGGAGCCCAGAGAGCTTAGCGCCCTCCAGGACCTGTAGACTGGACCATATGAAATTTTGGAGAAAAGAAGCCAGACCACTTAAATAATAGACCTCAAGACCCCCCGACAGCCCCATAGGGTGTTCCACATCAACCGCCTGAAGCCGCACCATGAGCGATCAGAGCTTGCTCTCCTTATGGTGATGGATGGGAGCGAAGAAGAAGAGAGCGAACCTCTTCCGGACCACAAGAAGGAAGGATCGGTGGAGGGAGAGGTCCTCTCCCCATCCTTGACCCCTGAGCAGCAGAGGGACTGCCGCCAGGTATTGGAGCAGTACGCCTCGTTGTTCTCCCTCACTCCTGGGATCACGCACCTGTTTACCCATGATGTGGACACCCGTAAAAACCAAGTCTTATCGGCTGTAGGAAAAGATCAAGACCAGTATCCAGAGTGAGGTCGCCAAGATGCTGGGGGTGATTGAGCCTTCCAGCAGCCCTTGGGCTAGTCCGGTGGTGTTGGCGCCGAAAGCGGCCCCACCGGGCACCGCACCAGAACTTCGGTTCTGTGTGGACCACTGTGGTTTGAACTCTGTGACCAAGACGGATGCTCACCCGATCCCTTGGGCGGATGAGCTTATTGACCGACTGGGAGCAGCTCGGTATTGGAGTACCATCGACCTGATGTCAGGATATTGGCAGATTGCCATGGCGGACGGAGCGAAGGAGAAGACTGCATTCTCCACCCCCGATGGCCACTTCCAATTTCGAGTGATGCCCTTCGGCCTGAAAAATGCTCCGGCCACTTTCCAGCAGTTGGTGACCCAGGTACTTTCTGGCCTGGAGGCCTCCTCAGCTGCCTACCTGGATGACATAGCTGTCTTCAGCAGCAGCTGGGAGGACCCTCTGGAGCATCTCCAGGAGGTGCTGCAGGCTCTACAGTGGGCTGGCCTAACCATCAAGGCTAGCAAGTGCCAGATCGGACAGGGATCTGTCGTCTACCTGGGAAACCTGGAGGGCGGGGGTAAGGTACAACCCTTCCAGGCCAAAATCAAGACCATCTTGCCCTGGGAGCCCCTTAAAACCCAAACAGAGGTCCGGGCTTTCCTCGGCCTCATGGGTTACTACCACCAGTTTGTCAAGGGCTATGGAACCATCGTGGCCCCCCTGACCGAACTAAAATCCAAGAAGCAACCACGCAAAGTCATTTGGACAGCTGCCTGTCAAGAAGCTTTCGACTCCCTCAAGCAGGCGATGTGCACTGCTCCGGTGCTAAGGACCCCGGAAAAAAATTCATTGTACAGACAGACGCCTCTTAGCATGGCATTGGAGCGATGCTCTCTCAACTGAATGAGGAAGGCCAAGACCAGCCAGTGGCCTTTATCTCTCAAAGACTACTCCGCAGGGAACAGCGGTGGAGTACTATAGAACGCAAAGCATTCGCCATGGTTTGGGCCCTGAAGAAGCTGAGGCCATACCTTTTTGGCTCTCAATTCCTCATTCAAACCGACCACCGACCCCTTCACTGGCTCATGCAGAGGAGAGGCGAAAACCCCAAATTGTTGAGGTGGTCCATTTCCCTCCAGGGTATGGACTTTAGGGTATAACATCGACCCGGAGTACCACGCCAACGCTAACAGTCTCTCTCGGTTCTTCCGCCTTAGTGATCAGAACTCCCTAGAGATTGGGAAGCTCTCTCCACTTTCGGATGGGGAGGATGTATGTTAGACCTGTCAGCCCTAGGGTGGTCTTCCACCGCATTTTTTCCCTTTGCCCCTCATTTTTGCCACCATCTTTTTGTTGGACCTAGGCCTCTGGGCGTCAAACAGTGCTGAGGTGCAGGTGCTCTCTACTAATAATAAGGCTGCCACAGGTCCCTGCTACGGCTGAGTGGCCATTGAACATACGTGCACCAGTAGTTAGGAGCAAGCTGGGACATACTGCTACTGTATCTTTGCTGTCCCGTCTTTTTGTCCCATAGACAGACATGTAGTAGCTCCTGGAACCTTCCAGCCCAGGGAGGAGTTATGCTTTGCCGCCTTTCAGGAGGGTCACCTGACCTAGGGGTATAAGAGGAAAGAAGGGAAACCCGACTAGTTAGTGGGAGCACCACGGGACCTGGGATAACCTCTGCCGGATTATAGGCGGTTGGGCCTAGGGGGAACCTACACTACTGAGGCTGACTGAGCTTAGGCCCTGCTGTACCCAAGATAGCTGAGGGACTCGGCCAGCCTGCTGACCTTGACAAGTGAGGGGGAAACCCAGGAGACCAACTCCAGTGTGCTGCAGTAAATCATCCTGTCTCTTGTGCCTGCCAACTCAATCCCTACCCTTCCCCCCAAGTAACTGCAGCTGGAGTCCTGCTGTCAATGAGCGCTGTAAACCTGAGACCTGCCATTCTCTCCAAGCGCTGAGGACCCTGAGAGCACTGCTGCTACTGGGGGATCACCAGGTAAAGCGCTGTGCCAACCAAGCGCTATATTGGTATAACTGTGCCACCCCCTGTGCTATGGGAATGTAATCTGCTACCTGCTGCCAGTGCTGGACAACAAACCCTTGCTGTGTCCTGCTACGGAGGCTGTACTCCCTCAGCGTGCACCACCCGAATTGACTGCCCACGCGGCTGCTGGCCTGAAGGAACTGCATATGCGTCCAAGCGCTGTGCCCTTTGAGCGCTATTTGCCCCAGATCACCGCCGCAGCCCCCGTACCTGCCATCCAGCGCTGTGTCCAGAGGAGCGCTAATTGCCGAGGATCACCGCTGCGGCCCAGGCGCCGCGAAGCCCAAAACGCTGTGTGCCCCGGGCAGTCCAGGGAAGAGTTTGTGTAGTCCCTTGAACCGCCGCGGCCCAGAGGCGAGGGGAGGGCCGCTGCAGGTGTGGCCAGGAGAGGAGCGTGTGGACCCTTGCACCGCCGCGGCCCCCGAAGCCTGGGGAGGGCCGCTGCGGTATGGCCTAGGCCTTGTGCGCAACCGTTGCCACGCAACCGGGGCACCGGCTGCATCATCGGCCGCGACCCCCTCCGAGTCACGCACCCATTGGCGGCTTCTGCTACACCCCTGAAGGCCGCGCCCCGATTGCTTCCCGGGCCGGGAGGGAGGAATTGGAAGGCCCGGAGCCCGGCCTCAGTGCGGAGGCTCCGAGGAGAGTGGGTGCCCCCTGCCTCACCCGGCCGAGTTCAACGGCATGTGTAGGCCCAGAGTGGGGAGCGGAGGAGCAGCTGGGGGCCTGCAGAGCCTGCGCGTGCCCCAGAGAGAGCGAAGCCCCGGTAACACCCCAGGGAGGGCGGAGACACTAGTACTAGCAGTGGGGCTGCCAAGGGGCCTAATGAGATGAGGATGGCAGCCCTGTGACCGCCTCTCACCTCAGGAGACTAGAAACGAGCCCTGAAGGCCCCATTTAACCCCTGCTTGGAGATACTAGGAACTGGGCCTAAAAGTAAATGCCAAACTGCCCTGGTCAATGATGTGAACTGGGCCTGGAGGAGTCTATACGCCCACTTGGAGTAATAGCTTGGTGGGTGGAAAGTGTGGCCCAGCTGTGTTCATACTGCCTCAGAAGTAGGCTTTGAATTAACCCTTGCATAGGCACTGTGCTTTTTAGGGTGTACCTGCATAGGGAATGTTGTGCATGTTGCCTAGATGACCCCCATGCCTAGGAAATGTTACTTGAATGATCCCCATATCTAGGAAATGTTGTGATATTATATTCATGCCCATGAAATGTTACATTGATGACCATGCTTATAAGAAATGTTGCCTATGATGTCCCTTAATAGCAGACTGGTTATCTTTATTGAATTGATGCCTAGGAGATGTTGCCTCCCTTAGCCTAGGACCTTAGAAGTGTAACCTGCCTGAACTAAAAGTAGATAAAGAGTCTTGGTTTATAAAACAACCTGGTGTGGTGTCATTTCCTTGCGTGCGAGTTACTGTTTCAGTGTGAGTGTGTGCTGCACCACTGCTTTACATGTTGCCTTCGGGTGCCTTCCTGCCTCGCGCCAAGCTACCGTGTCGGAATTGGTGACCCCAGTTCTAACAAAATCTTTCTGCATTGTTATGCAGAGTGGTGTTGTTTTATTGGCACGTATAATCAACCTCAGTTCCTTGGGTATTTGTGACAGGTAAGGACTGGATCTGGGAAGATGGACAAGGCAGTAATGCACTGGTTACTTACTGGTCATTACTCTGAGTCCTAGTCTTCCCAAATACAGTGGCAGTGTTCCCACCCTCCTGACTCTAAAGGGGAATGATCATAGTGCTTTTGTAATTATGTTTTTCTGCTTGGTAATAACTGGAAGTGTGGAATGATTACTTCCCCTTTGTAATGGAACCTGGGTAATGGCCATGTTGAGGAAGTATTTTAAAGTCGGCTAGGAAACAATGTCTGCGAGGAGATGTGGCATCATAGGTAATGACTATCAGTGAAGACTTGGGCTCGAAGTAAGATTACCAGTAAGTAACCAGTGCATTGCTTTCTCGAAGCCCAGGACACACTACTGAGAAGAAAAAAAAAGACAAGGCTCTAGGGAGTCCCAGAGACTAGTAAGGCTCTCCTCTAGGAGTCCTATTTGAGTGCCCAGTGCGACGTAGGAAGCCCAATCCATTGGAATAAACAACGATTAAGAAATAATATCTCCATTGATCAACTGCCAAGCAGTGCCACGCTGTAGGAGCAGCTGGTGTGCTCAAGTCTCCAACTAGGGGCCCTAACTGTGGTCTCCCTCAATGGACTGCATTCTCGCCATCTAGGGAGCCTCTGGTGAATAACTGCATGCCCTAGGGGGGGAGGGGGCGCTTTCTGGAGTTCCAGGGAGGAAAGGAGGAACCAATGTGGTTTGGAGCTGCAGCTTTGGACCTCCCCCTTGCCCCCAGCCCCCCCGCCCCCATAAAGCACTAGTAGCCATAGAAGCCAGTTGAAAGAGAAGCTTGGGGCAACAGAGCCCTCCTGGGTCCTGGATCTGGGTCTAATCCAACAAACAATGCCTCTCTGCTGGCATGGCCCCCTTTCTGCTAGCATACTGCTTGGTCCCTTACCACCTACCTTCTGCCACCACCTCAAGAGGAGGGCGTGGACTGGATTTCTATGTCACTCGAAGGCAAGGTAAGGATGGGGCAGAGGAGATCTTCTGTTAACATTGCAAGCTCATCTCCCCATTCCTCCTCGATCACTTCTAAAAGTAATCTGAAGGAACGAGAGGTATTTTGGGTGCAGTGGACCAGAGGCAAAAGTGTAGTGTAGTTCCTATATCCCTAATAGGCTTTGCACAATGGAATAATATATAGACTATAGATTTGACATAGGACTGAGGTCAGTATGTCTCTATTGAGTACATTAAACTTAATTGTGTGTACCAGCTAACTCAGAAATCACTAGAAACTTTCTTGAATGAACAAGAAGGGATTAGTCTCCGACAACTGCATAAACATGACAACTTTGTTTCCCTTAGAGTCGGAACAATATCTTCAGAGTCGTGGAAACAATGGATAACTATTTCACTCAGTCAATTGTGCATGCCTCGTTTCTTCAGAGTAGCACAGAAATAGAGACACGGGCATTTCAATAAAAAGGGTTTATTAAACAGTCTTCTCATGCAAGAGATGTGCACTGCTACAATCGTGAATGCGAAGTATAATGCGTACAGCGTAAACAGTAATATAAATTAATACTGTAATAGCATTGTCTGTTGCTATGACATATATAAAAGTACATACATAAATAACACAGGCTTAAATACTCAAGTTGTGCTTCTAAAATACGCCTACCCCATTGTACCTAACCTAGGTCTAGTACGAGGGAAGAAGTAGGTGCTGGTTTAGCATAGGTTTTAGTTTTGACAAAGAATTGCCAAAGGTTTCTCTAGGTTTTAATCAGCTCCATACCTTAGAATGAGAGAGGTTGGTATCTCTTTTCTGGGACTCGATTTCCCAACAGCCCGCAAGGGGAGTCAGAAACACTTAAGCTGGAATCTCGGCAGGAGGTTTGACAGCTCCTGGTCAGTGCGTCAGCTGGGGAGTTGGCTTCCTTCGGTACTTGCTGCGACAGGCTGCGTCGTGCAAGTAGGTAGTCGAACTGCACCGAACCACACTGTGCTTTGCCATAGCAAGTGAAGGTATATTTATACCTTGAAGGTGTTTAGGAATGCCAGTATTGACGTAAGATTCGGGCATATGAATGAATCTCTAAGGAATAGATGTTCATGCTTAATGAGTTTCTTGGAGAAATCAATATTCAAGCAAGAGGATGTCCCTAACGGTTTAAGAGTCTGGTTTTCCAAGAAATCGTTGTGACGTAGATGAACGGATGTAAGTAGCCATGCTTGTATTTGGGTAGCATGGGCTATGCCTAAATAAGGACTGGATTTCTTTGCCTATATAAGGGCAATGTGAATTGTACCTACATAAGTGCATGAATCAGGAAATTCATGTGGATTCTAAATCAATACACAACACCCACTCCACTTTCCTATGCACGACATTACTAAATTCTAAACATGATAACATATCTAAAAATGTATCGACACATGAAGCACGTAAAGCATGTTACAAACACATTGTAAATAATGTATTCAAACTATTGCAGTGGTGCTGTACACATTAAAGCAAGTATTCATTCTAAGCATATGTATTACATATTAAATGCTAACTTAATGAATCACGAAAATAAACATTTATGAAATGGCTCGTAAATACAGAAGAAAAAGGGCCAAAACCATTTAATGGCAGATTACATAAAACTGTTAGTTTGTGGACAAGGTCATATATTGTCTCTGGAAGTATTCAAAGAATTCTTGTTCTGTACGCATAGTTCTACTATAAGCAGATTACTTTGTGCCAAAAAGGAAAAATACAAATTTGGAGAAAAAAAATTAATCATAGGAAAAGGTTCTTTGTTTTGTAAAAAATGAAGGTCAAATTCAAAGTTTCTCGGAACACTGTGTGCCAAAATCAGAAGTCAGTGTTAGGGCTTGGAGAAAACATGAAATCTTCTATGTCTGTAGACAAAAAATAATCTACCATTGTAGGCGAAAGTTGGATTACCTCATTTAGAAGATTAACCGCACATAGATGTGAAACATCGCCTTCAGCATTGGTCGCGTCAGCAATGTTCGAACTGGATGGTACCTGCGTGCCTATTTCCTCTTGTACCTCAGCATCAGCATTTTGCATCTGTGAGATCTCAATGAATGCCGTCATCAGAATTGGTAGCCGCTGGGGCTAACACAGAGCATGGGCCATTACGGGGTCCAGACAGGTGTCTTGCATGCATTCTTCTATGCATAGCAGGCAGCGTAGAACAGGTAAGATGCAATCTTGCCAGATTGGTCTGAATGACAGAAACCATGTGGTATTTAATTCTCGTAGACGAGGTAACCCCAAAATTTGAATGATGCGCTCACAACACTTCTTCGCCAATAGAGTTGTCTCCATGGAGAACTGAGTGTCGCTGGTGATTTGGCTTGCCATATCGAAGCAGTAGGAGCAAAAATAGGATCCCTGCAATGAATCCGAAAAGGAGGGGCAGTCCGCCAAACACAGAGTGCACGAAGTTGGGAAATATTCTGAGGACTGCTTGAAAAGGTGCCAACAGTCCGTAAAATACGTTCTTAAATAGATGTACAATACCGCCCGTATCAGACATGTTTAAGATACGACTTACCATTTCTGAAAAATGTATAGGGCAGTTCGTATTCATAAGGACATGTATTTCGGCAGAAGTCCTTGCGACTTGTAGATCATAGGTTTCTTTGGCTGAGGTCAGGGCAAGGTTTTTTGCAAAAGAATGGCTTTCATTCTGCTAAGAGTATCAATTCGTATAGAAGAGATGTTCAGTGAAGGCCAGAGAGGCGACTCCCTGACTGTCTTGGTTTGTGGAAACAATACTTGCATACAGCAAGTGACACTGGATGACACAGTTACTAGATATGGTATACCTAGCAACATGCCACAGCAGCTGTGATCATTCAGCATGAAGTAACTCCCATTCGTAAATTGTCCAAAAATTAGATCAATCACTGCAGCTGGTGAAGCTTGCAGGTGACAGAATAAGTTGTTCAAGGAACTATAACAGGCCCCGTGTAAATTAATACCCTGACAAAGGAGAGAACAGCTTAGTGCATTTTTACAGTTTGAACCGCTAAGAAACACCTCACGCCCCCCACTCCAACATCTGTGTGTGTATGGTAAATTCCAGGATGTCTTGATGTATTCTTTACCCAACCTTTCATATTTGCCTACTGGTATGTGTTTTAGGCAATACTGAAAATGGAAAATTGTAACAGGCAGATTGATTGTTCCATGTATAATCCATTCAGTAGCTGGTTTTTCTGCCACTGGTAATCGTAATCTTTCCAGTTTTTCAATGTTCAGCACCATATAGTCTGCTCCCCTTTGTGCCAATTTGATCTGTTTATCAGTGAGATTGAATTCTGAAAACAGTGTTGTGGTATTGATTAAATGCCAAGGCACATAGCCTGAACAAAGGTTTTGTAACGTCCAGCCTAATAGCATGATAGAACGTAGTTGCGACTGACCATGTTGCAACATGACCAAATCCTGTTCCATGATGTCCATGGCAGAAGACACTATGCTGTCCAATGAGTATATCCTGGACGACAGTCATTAACCCATTGTCAACTACAGAGAGAGATTTCTCTAAATGAATGCGATCAATTTCTCGTATTCGTTCTGCAGTGTCTGCTTGCGTAATCTTCCATATTTCGTTACATACAGCATATATAACGGCATATATGAAATTTTTTTGACGCGGACATTTCTAAATCTGACATCATATTATTACCAGACTCGAAGTCCTAATCATCAGAAAAGGTACTAGATGAAACAAAGTCACTAAATTAAATCTTGAATAAGTGTGGAATCTTCAACAGTTCCGACGAGCCAAAAATGTCATATTCTGTTTTGTCCCAGTGTAGTAGCAAGCCTCAGCCAGGCCTACTAGTGCAAGGGATTCGCCCTTCTCTGCTCAGAGTCCTTAGACCAATAGTAAGAAGTTGGCACAGAAACTGGACTAGAAAAAACAGAGTTTATTAAACCTCATGAGGTTGAACTACATTCACACAACACCCTTCGGTATAGCATGAGGTAGCACACTGACTGGAAGGAGCTGGGTCCTTTTATACCCACACAAGGGCTCAAAAGAAGGCGGTACAATTACAAGCTGCTGTTCTTAGGCACATACAAGGAGATACAGAAAATGCAGTCGACAAGTGGGAGGAGCTAACAGTTAGCTAGTTGGAGTAAACACATCCTGACAGTTACATGCTCGGGACAGCTGCAAGCTCAACTGAGCATACATGGAGTGGCAGAAGCTAAATATAATCTGTCTCTAAGCAGAATTCATGAGCAGTTAACAGAAAGGTAGGACAGAGCACATGGCATACAAAATGGCCAACAGAAATACAAAATGGATTCCGTAAAACGGGCAAGTTAATCTCAAAATACTGGATGTCTTCTGCTAATGCTTAACCTAATGATTGCTAAACTACGACACCAGGATATACCATCAGGTATAGGAACGGCTGTGATGTTTACTGCTGACAAGTCTCTTTGTTCACGATGGGATGATTTGTGTGGCTTAAGGAGTAAGTTGACGCTCTTACTTGCTGTGTCCATTTTGACATAGCTTCTATTTATCAGCATACCCAGAGTTATTACTAGAGTCAACCAAAGTAGAAGAAAAAATATTCCCAACAAAATCCAAAGTTCAATCCATGGTGAAACCAAATAAGTCTTTTCCAGAGTCATGGTCGTTAGCCACTATTGTCATCTTCAAAAAGAAAGGGTAGCCTAGTGAAGAAATGGGGTCTTATAGGCCTATATCTTTAATACCCGTAATACCCGTTGATAGCAACATTTTCTCTAAAATTCTAGCTAATAGACTTAATAATTTGATGCCGTTTCTTGTATCCAGAAGGCAACCTGGATGGGACTTCCTGATGAACTCTTGAATGCCATTAGGGCACTCTATTATCAAACAAAAGCTGCCATTAGGATCACTGATACAGTTTCTGAATCTTTTGAGATAACAAGAGGGACTAGGCAGGGTTGCCCCTGCTCCCCCTTGTTGTTTGCCATGTATCTTGAGCCCTATCTTCATAAATTGGTAACTGAGGAAGGAATTATCCCAGTAACGATTAGAGGGAATAATTTTAAAATATTTGCCTATGCGGACGATGTCGCTATTACTACGTCAGACATTAAAAACACCTTACCAAAGATAATATCTCTGGTAGAAGAGTTCGGGGAGCTATCAGGCTACGAGTTAAATATAGCAAAAACGCAGATAATTCATTCTGAAAATGGCCGCCCTAAAGATATGGTGTTTGCATCTGAGGCTCAATATTTGGGGATTACAATATCCCCTAAAGTTGAGGATATTGTTCATTTAAATATTGAACCTGTAATAAAATCCTCAAACGCTACGCTGGAAAGGCTTAATAATCTACATTTTTCTCTTTATGGTCGAACGAATATTTTGAAGATGTTAATTTTTCCAAATTTTTTATACCTATTCCGCACAATCCCTTTGTTGTTCTCGACATCTTATTTTTCTCAAATGGATAGAATGGCATCCAGATTTTTATGGAGCTACCACCGGACTAGACGTGTCATAAGTCGGTGTTCTCTCCAAAGGAAAGGTGGCTGGGGGGTTCCGAATTTTCGACTATATTATTGGCTTATTCTATTAAAATATATGGGCATATTAATATTTCCTGGGATTACTATTGATCAAGCGATATACCCATCAATTTATGAAATATTACTGGGTGAGGAAGTTCCTCAATCTTTAGAAATTAGTTATTACAAAAAAACTAAGTTTAAAATTATAGCAGCGGCTGCCATAATTTGGCGGCAGTTTAAAAAGAAAATTATTAATCTTAAAGATATTAACTATTATACTTCAATCTTGAAGAGCAGGGTACTCCCTGAGATTTTTGATGATCAAGTCATGAAAAGGTGGTATGTTGCAGGTGCTCATACTTTGGGAGATCTTTATAACGATACTCAACTCTGCTCTTTTTCTAGCTTACAAGTTAAATATAATCTGTCAAGACATGATTTTTTTAAATATCTTCAGCTTCGCAACTTTTTAGAAATAAAAGGGCTACTTGTTAATATCTGTATGAATAAAAATGATGTCTTGGAAGCACTTAGGAAAGGGGGGAGAATTGGTTCAATTTATCAGTTAGTAATAAATCAAATGGATGATGATCTTAAGTTAACTGAAATTAAATGGCAAAGGAAAATTGGAACTGTTAAGCTTGATATAGCAAGGTCAATTAAATTATCAACCAGAGTGCTGTTTAATGGCTCATTGCAGAGCCAACACTTTATGGCCATTTATGATTTGTATTACTCACCTGCGAGGCTGGCCAAATGGAAAGGGAGGCATGGTGACAAATGTAACAGATGTGATGAAATAGCTGCCGATTCTAGTCATATGTTTTTTAAATGTCCTAAACTTTCTCAATTTATTGTAGATATTGAATTTTGTATTAATAATAGTTTGGGGATCTCTGTTAAATTAAATATGGAAATGGTTATTCTTGGTCTAGAAACCAATCAAATAGGAACTAGGACATTAGCTGAAGAAGTTTTCTTATTCATTTGTATGGCAGCTTTCCGTTTCTGTATCACCTCACACTGGCTTGATCCCGAA
Source organism: Lissotriton helveticus (assembly GCF_964261635.1). Classification (NCBI taxonomy): domain Eukaryota; kingdom Metazoa; phylum Chordata; class Amphibia; order Caudata; family Salamandridae; genus Lissotriton; species Lissotriton helveticus. Next base: position 1,555,543,960 of record NC_136065.1, read on the forward strand.
TCTCCTGTCTTTAGCCAATGGCTAGCCAAAATTTTATCTATATATCAATTTCAAATGGCTATTTATAGATCTAAGAGTGTTGTAAAGAAGAGATTCGGGTTAAACGTTTGGGCACCAATTCAGAAATGGATATAACTCATTGATTTATTAATTTATACAAGCTACGAGTGGTCAAGTGAATTCATTTATTGTATTTGTACATGTTCTTCTCCTTTTCATTTAGTGTCTATTTTGTGCTCCGTGTCTTGTATAAGACAGGTTTGCTGTATTTTCTGTATAATGTCTGACTGTTTGCTGAAACAAAATCAATAATAAAAAAAATAACAAAAAAAATAATCTGTCTCTAAGCAGAATTCATGAGCAGTTAACAGAAAGGTAGGACAAAGCACATGGCATACAAAATGGCCAACTAATACAAAATGGATTCCGTAAAACGGGCAAGATAGTCTCGAAATACTGGATGTCTTCTGCTAATGCTTAACCTAATGATTGCTAAACTACGACAGACGACCCTTTCAGCATTTGCTGAAGACATCTGTCTGTCTGGGGTAATCTGGATCTGCATCCTGTATATTGATATTCATCATATCAGAAATCTCTTTGCTTAACATTTGCTATTCTTTTGTAGCACTTCTTTTAGCAGGTGTACAAGCAGTAATGCACAAAGAGCAAATCATGGGACCACATTGTATACAAGTACAGCATGTAAATAGTATCACCAGTAGTATACATAGAAAAGTCAGTCGTTTCCAGCCCCAAGTAGCAAAGAGTGTCATTATCCAGTTTGAAAATGTCCAGGTACCAGTCTCTGGGTGAATGTCGGCAGCAATCTTATGTAGTTTAGAGATTGCGTCATAAACTGAAGGTGAGTGGTCTGGGATGAAGACGCAACAACTGCTTCCGATGATGCAGCACGCACCACCACGATCAGCCAGGATCACGTCGAGCACCATTCTATTCTGAAGTGCTACAATCCTTGCGATTTGAAGTTCTTCTGTAATGTTCCCAAGTGCCATAGCTGTCCGATTAGTGACAGCTTCCACTACACAAGTCAATCTTCTAATCTTTCTACTATTTAATGCAGCACCCACAAATAAAAACAAACCCAAATTGAAATCAACATATTGTTGCAGGACGGTGTCTGTCTGATCAATCTCATCAGTACTTGTTGTCCATTTATATCTATTCTTTGAAATATCATTATACAGCTTCAGGTCAATCTGATATGATGCAGGTGCTAAAAACACAGGGGGTAACAAAAATGATATGTAGCATACCCCTGACCATCCAACAGGTAATTGATAATACCCTTTATTACCACAGACGAAGTAGGTATTTTGTGACTATATGAAGCTGCTATTATTTATACCCTCAATGTTTAATACAGTAGTACATTCGCTTCGTCCTACGGGAATTCTCCCAACACTGCTAATACACAAATCTGCTTTGCTCTGGTTACAGATATCACAAAGAGTCCAATGTTCTTCATATTCCTCACATTTGTGAAGACATATGGTGTTAAAATATTGTCCGGTTGGTATTCATTTAGTCCCTTTAGCTTGAGGATAACCGTTCTCATCTTGGTAACATTCTTTATTTAACTGAAAAATGATTCCACCTACTGAAGGCTTTCCATTAGCAAACAAAAGGGCATACCAAGCTTGACATGAACCATTATGAGAAAACGGTAGTGGAATAAAAGGCGTTCCTCCTTTCTTCTGGTGTGCAGGTATCATCCCACAAACCCAACAATTGGTAGTATTTGTAGCATTTTGGGTATGATGTAACATCTGAATGAATGTGTTATTCAGATAGGACTGTCGATGTTTCTGCTCATGATAAGGAAGAGTGTAATAGTAGTGCTCCAGTGGAGCTGGAGTAGTTGCAACAAAAAGCTGTCAAGCAGGAATTGATTTCTCAATGAACCAAGTGGTTATTGCCAAAACCACTAGGGCAACAACAAATCCTACAGCACAAATAATTTTCTTATTCATTTTAATTGACAACGATGCTCGATCTTTCTAAGAACCTGTTAAAAACAATCGTTGGAGCTCTTATCCCTTGGGTAGCCGCTGATTTCTTCGCCACGGGCCAAGACGGGTGGCACTACACTAATGCAGGACTGATCCCACCCCCCCACCCCCACTTGCCTCATCTCTCTGTTTCACAACCCAGGGCGGTAGCTCAACCAGTCTCGTTCAAAACAGATTCTTTCCTCGGTCTCAAATTATATCACACTGTTCCAGGAATCATGTGGTCCGGGAAGACTTCTGTAGACTCGTCAGATGAGATAGCTTGACCCTTCTCCATTTCCAGAATCTCTCGATGGTCGGTCAGCACAGCAGGTTCCACCAAGGCAGGCGATACACGCTTGCAATGCGTGGTATGGAGCCAGTTCTTTCTCTTCGTCACTCGAACTGCTGTGCTTGTAGCCAACAGCACCTGCTCCGGACCTCGCATCCTCGGCTCCAAGCTGTTCGATCTGTCGAAGACCTGGACCATCACCTGGTCACCAGGACGGAGATCATGGGCCTTACCTGTAGATCTATCAGGAAGAGCTTCTCGAACCTGTTGATGAATAGAAGTCAAACTGTCAATTAACTGTGCCAAATAATCATTCAACAGAACACGAGGTACATCATGTATAGGGCGTGGCTTAGGAACTCCCCAAATGTTCATTGGTCTTCCAAATACTACCTCATACGGTGTGAGACCTGATCGTGAGTGTGGTACTTATCTTATGGAGAACAGTGCCAAAGGCAATGCATCCGGCCACTTTAGGGACGTAGAAGCCACTATTTTCGCCAGCTTAAATTTTAAGGTAGCTTTATACCTTTCCACCAATCCTGCTGATTGTGGGTGGAAGACTGCATGGAATTTCTGTTTGATTCCTAATCCTTTAATGACATAAGCAACAACTTGTCCAATAAAATGAGGTCTGTTGTCACTCCACAAAATGTTACAAACACCATACCTAGGGAAAACTCCTTCAGAAGCATCTTTGCTGTGGTAAGAGCAGTATTATCCTTTGTAGGGTAAGCCTCTATCCATATACTGAAAGCACATACCACCACTAGGACATATTTTAGATTATTACAGCGTTCAAGCTGGATGTAATCCATCTGCAGAACTTCAAAAGGTGCGGTTGGTGTATCAAACCCTCCTATAGGAGTTTGTGTCCCTTTTCCAGGATTGTACTGCCAACAGATCAAAAAGGACTGAACCACTCTTTTAGCTGTGCTGGCAATCTCAGGATGCTCCCAGACTTGTGTAAGCAATTTAGTTATTGCTAGAGCTCCAACATGTGCCGGCCCATGTGCTATTTGAACCATAGGTTGTAAATAGGCTGCAGGTAACGTCCACTTATCCATGTCTTCGTTGCGCCAACAACCCTCATCATCCAATATTCCTTCTTTGGACCATTGCTCAAGTTCTGCTACAGAGGCAGATCTCTGTACATCTAGTACTTCCTCTCTAGCATCATGCCATCGTTCAGCTTGAGATTTCACTACGTACATGGAAGTAGTGCTTCGTTGCATCGCAGTTTCACGAGCTACACGAGCTGCAAGGGCATTTCTTTGTCCTATTTTGTCAGTGACCTTCTTGTGTGCGCTACACTTCACAATCGCTATTTTTTTGGGATATGTCAGTGTAGTCAAAAGGTTATGTACTAGTTCTCCATGCATTATCTGCATCCCGTGGGATGTAAGAAAGCCTCTTTACTTCCAAAGAAGGCCAAAATCATGGGCCACTCCAAAAGCATAGAGGCTGTCCGTGTAAATGTTCACACATAAGTCAGTGCTAAGTTCACACGCTCGTGTCAAAGCTATTAGTTCAGCTGCTTGAGCCGACTTCTGAGGTACGCGAGCTGTTTCCACTACTGTCTACGTATGCGGCTGAGGATGTGCCATCTGGTAACTTCAAACAGGATCCATCAACCCACAGCTCCCCATCGACATCTGGAAGGGGTGTATCTTGCAGATCAATGCAACCCTTTGTCTGTTCCTCAGTAAGGAATATACAATCGTGAGACTCCTTTGATTGAGACTGAGTCGCAGGATATGGGAACACAGTGGCTGGGTTTAGTGTTGCACACCTCTTTAATGTAATATGAGGTGCTAACAGTGTCAATTCGTATCCTGTCAAGCGAGCACTAGTTAAATGCGGAGTTTTAGTCTGATTCAAAAGGGCATCTACTGCATGGGGCACTAGCACCAACAGTTTTTGTGACAAAACTATCCCTTCACTCTGACGTATAGACACGGCTGTCGCTGCGACTGAACGGAAACATCCAGGCAACGCACGAGCAACAGGATCAAGAACTGCAGAAAAATACGCACAGGGACGTTGCTTGTCACCGTGTGTTTGCACTAAAACTGACAATGCACATCCATCTTTCTCGTGTACATAGAGTGTAAAGGCCTTCGTATAATCTGGTGTACCTAACACTGGTGCAGAGCAAAGAGCTTGTTTCAACTGGCGAAAAGCATTTTGACATTCATCTGTCCAAGGAAGAGGAATCGGAGTGTTCTTAGTCAAAAGTGCTAGCAATGGCTTAACAATGTGTGAAAAACCCAATATACATTGCCTACAAAATGAAGTTAAACCAATAAATGTACGGACATCTTTCTGTGAGGAAGGTACTGGAGTATTTAAAAATGCTTGAATGCGATCTGATGTCAGTGCACGTCCCTCCTTAGACAGAAGATGACCTATATAGATTACCTTTGGTCTACAATATTGCAGTTTCTTTCGTGATACTTTATGGTGATGTGTCGCAAGAAAAGAAAGTAAGGACAAAGTACATTTTTCACACTGTTCAGGTGTATCAGCTGCCAACAAGATGTCATCGACATATTGTATGAGAGCCACTCCTTCAGGCAAAATAAAAGAATCGAGTTGTCTTTTTAAGGCTTGACTATAGATACTCTGATGCTCAGTGTACCCTTGAGGAACTCTACAAAATCTATATGATTTAAAGTGAAACCGAACAAATATCGGCTATCAGGATGAATAGGGATTGAGAAGAAAGCATTCTTCAGATCCACTACTGAAAATGTAGTTGGAGGGACCAAAGTAAGCAGTGTCGTTATGTCAGATACTACAGGATACTGTGGCACTCCAATCTTGTTGACCTCTCTTAAATCAATGATAAATCTATAAATCTTAGTGTCAGCATCTTTTTTCAAAATGGGAAGAATCGGACTATTGTAAACATTATAAGGCACTTCTTCCACCACTCCCACCATAATCAGATCTTGTACAATACGTGTAAGTGCCTCTTCTCCTTCTCAAGACATTTTATACTGAGGCAATCTCGGCAGTATAGCACCCTCCTTGACACTAATATGTACTGGGGGAATAATCATTTGCCCTACGTCAGTGTCTGAAGTAGCCCACAAAGTACTGGGGAGTGAAGCAAGTGCAATATCCTTTTTAACAATACAGGATCTCTCAATCATGGGGTGGTTGTCATTTAAAATAACCCGTACTCCTTCCGGAGAACATCGTATCGTGGCCCTGAAATATTTAAGCATGTCAAGATCCACAATATTGTCTGGTGTATTTGGAGAAAGCAAAAATGGACATGGAGCAGTAAACTTATCAACATGGAGTGCAAGTGGTTGTGACAATGGGCTAAAGGTGGATGTTCCATCGAAACCTATCGATGTAATAGTTAAGCCAGACAGGGGAGCCCTAGGAATCAAGTGTTTAGACAAGGCGCTACAAGTAGCTCAGGTATCAACCAGAAACTGATCAGTAGAACCCAAAACATGTGCTGTAACATAGGTACCCTTCTGATCTACTGGAACTTCAACTGATTCCTTCCCCATCCTAGGCAATCCTATGCATAAGCAGAATCTTGCAAATTAGACGGCTCATAGTCGGACATTTGATATTGATTCTGTCTGTCAAAAGTATTAGCCCCCTCTTGTCCACGTGTATTAGCGTCAAACCTAGCACGATCATTTGTATTTCCTCTAGGCCCTGAATATCCTGAACGATTTCTCATTTGTCCCCGACCACGTGAACCCTGTTGAGCACGTAGCACCGGACAATTAGAAATCCAATGGCCAAATTGTCTGCAATACGCACACTGATTAATAGACAAATCTACACGAGGGAGGAAAAGACAAATCATAAGATCCATGTCCTCCTCTATTATCACCTCTAGAAGGTGGACCATAAGCTTGAGCCATCATAACCTTTGTCTTTAACTCTTTATATTTTTCATCCTCCTTACTTTTTGCTTCTAATTCTTGTCGTTCATAATACGGAGCCATAGTTAGGAGAGAAGCCGGAGAGGAGGTAGTCCATGAACTTTCGCTGGCCTTTAGGCGACTAGCTATTTCTGGCAAAAGGTTTGTGACATATTTCTCGACAAACAGATGCCTACCCGTGTCATCTGTCAATGACTGGCCACTAAAATCGTGGAATGCTTCTTCAAAGCGTGGGAAAAAATCTGAAACTGATTCATCTATTTTTTGCTTGCAAGACGCTAACATAGTCCAATCTATCTTTTTAGGGGGAATAATCGTTTTTAGGTTAACCAATATAGCTGCTGGAAGATCTAAAATTTGCTGACACGGTTTTTGTGTAGGTTCTCTATCTTTATCTGATTGTTTTATATCGGACCACAATGCTCCAAATACCGCACGATCGTCAACTTTACGCACAGTTCTCCACATATCAGGTGGTAATATTAATCCAAAAAACAAATAAATGTCAGACAAAGTCATAGTACAAGAACTAATGGCACGCTCAATTTCTTCATAAAAAGCTGTCGGATTCTTTCGCGGTTCAGGCAATGCATTTTTAAGAGCCATGACATCTGCTCTATTCCAAGGAGTGTAAACCCAATTATAAATAAAATACCCTTTCTCGTCAATAGAAGTCTTATCATCACTTGTACCTGTTCCTTTAGGAGGAACATATAAAGGCGCGGCTTCCCACATGGGTTTCACATTTACAACATTCTTATCTGTGTCGGGCGTCGGAGCTCGTGCCATGTTGATTCGAGATGTTTGTGCAGCTGCGTCTGCTGCCTTTTTCTCCTCCCGCAAATGGACTGCTTCATCACGTAGTTTAACCAAGCATCTGATTGTGTCAGGCACCTGGGAGAAGACAAAAGAACCTTCACGTAATTGCTTATAATCCGCTGCTATATCATCTGGCTCTACTTTCATTGAATATTTCCTAAATCGCTCATGAACCTCGCCAGCAAATATCTCGGTGAAATATTTTTGTTCGCTTTAGCAGTATTAGTACTACAATCGGCTTTACGCGCCGCAGATCTAATCTGAGAGGAACGTTCGGTATTTAACATTGAGCGAGTGTCTCAAGCTTTATCCTGATCCGTAGGAGAGTCCTCATCTGGCTCATCAGGAGCAGAGGGAAGAGTATATGGAGGTGGACAACGATCTAATAAGAGAGAATCATCTTGGGGTTTATTAAGAATAGGATAAAGAGGCTTACAAATAGCATATTGGCCATTTACCTGTAACTGACGCTCCCTATCTTCCCTTTCTTTAATTTCTTTATTTCTCATTTCTAATGCTTTTGCATGCACACTTTTACGCTGTTCTTTTTCAATCAAGGCCTGTTCACGCTTCATTCGCTCACCCACTTCTTTCTCCCACTTTCACACACAAACGTGTCTTGCCTAGCCTTTCGCTTAAACATCCGTTGCCCCACATACTGAATCTTTCGCAAATCAAATGACCCATGCATAGGCCAACGCAACTCAGGATCCTTGCGGATGTATTTATTCCACAATGTGCTGTACATTATGGACGAAATACCATATTAATATACATATCCCTATCAGGCGTCCCCTTCGGGGGGGGCGGTTGTGTTTCATCAATTCTCAAATTGGTACCACTACAAAAGCAACACATCTTACGAAGTGTGCTGGAAACAGGCATGCCGAAAATAGTGCAAAATATGCATTATTATAAAAAAGTAGCACTTAAAGTACTCTTCATACGTTGCGCCGTTCAAATATTCTTAGGAGTAGAGAAAAATCTCCTCATTACCTGCCTATATGTGCTGCAACACAGATATGGTTCATTTACATAGGACGAGTTCGATATTTTGGCCAATTCATATACTAATGCGTAAGCGTTCCTAAACTACCTTACTAATACAAGGCTTCATACTTACCGCAAGTGCCATAAAATGGCTCTTACCAGGGAAATGGTGTCCAGGTTCCTCCTGCCAAGTTCTCAAATCGACCAAACGGTCATTGCACGGCGAATCAACAGAAGAGATCTCAGTCGAGGACCGGCGCCACCTGGATGGTCAGATCATAAAGAAAGGGAAAATGCAGTGGAAGCCAAGACTCGAGTCTCTTCCGGCAGTGATCACGTCCAAAGCGAGATTCCAATCCTTCGTCTCGACCAGTCCTTCGGCATCCGAGTCGCCGATGAGCCCCACGTTGGATGCGCCAATTTGTAGTATCAAGCCTCAGCCAAGCCTACTAGTGCAAGGGATTTGCCCTTCTCTGCTCAGAGTCCTTAGACCAATAGTAAGAAGTTGGCACAGAAACTGGAATAGAAAAAACAGTTTATTAACCACTTGGATGCTAAGGCCCTGGACAGATTTATTAACAATTTCCATTGAAATCAATGGAAACTCCATGACGAGCTGAGCTCGTCATGAGCGTCCAAGGGGATAAACCTCATGAGGTGGAACTACATTCACACAACACCCTTCGGTATAGTATGAGGTATCACACTGACTGGAAGGAGCTGGGTCCCTTTTTACCCACACAGGGGCTCAAAAGAAGGCGGTACAAGTACAAGCTGCTGTTCTTAGGCACATACAAGGTCAGACAGAAAATGCAGTCGACAAGTGGGAGGAGCTAAAAGTTAGCTAGTTGGAGTAAACACATCCTGACAGTTGCATGCTAGGGACAGCTGCAAGCTCAACTGAGCATGCGTGGAGTGGCAGAAGCTAAATATAATCTGTCTCTAAGCAGAATTCATGAGCAGTTAACAGAAAGGTAGGACAGAGCACATGGCATACAAAATGGCCGACAGAAATACAAAATGGATTCCGTAAAACGGGCAAGATAGTCTCAAAATACTGGATGTCTTCTGCTAATGCTTAACCTAATGATTGCTAAACTACGACATCAGGATATACCATCAGGTATAGGAACGGCTGTGATGTTTACTGCTGACAAGTCTCTTTGTTCACGATGGGATGATTTGTGTGGCTTAAGGAGTAAGATGACGTTCTTACTTGCTGTGTCCATTTTGACATAGCTTCCATTTATCAGCATACCCAGAGTTATTACTAGAGTCAACCAAAGTAGAAGAAAAAATATTCCCAACAAAATCCAAAGTTCAATCCATGGTGAAACCAAATAAGTCTTTTCCAGGTGATGAAAAACTTCAGTTGCTTGTTCTTTGAAAGCTCTTTTCGCTGGCGTAGTTGCAGGTTCGCTGGGATCCTCAGAAAACGTATCAAAGTTAATGAAATAGCCAGAGACAGTTCTGTCAATAGTTGGGATAGCATCGAGATTTGATTAAATCACTGGAACCACTTGATCACTTGTTACTTCGTTGTAGAGCGGTGTTTCATGACAAACTGTTATTTGGGTTTCAAGAGGAACGAGTTCCATGTCTTTATTGCATAGTTCTTTTCTCACTGCAGATTCTCCAATGGTGATGAATCTCTCAGTTTGAACCTCTTAGATTGTAGCTAGGGGAGTGCGTCTGCTAGTTGGTAAGAGCCCACATGGCCTACTGCTTAGTATCAGACACATAGTGTGGTTTGATCAGGTCGATAGACACAAACCTGTTCTCCTTTTTAACAGCAAGGGGCGACAGCATAACTGTTTTTGATCCATGGACAGGTATGGACAGGTACAGGTTGTCTGTTAGAAGGCCCAAATTCCTTCTTGTCTGCGATCTTTTCTCTGACTAGATCTCCAAGCTTTGGGATCCAGTCAGACCTTGCTGGGATGGTTAGTTTTCCCCCAGTGGTGGTTGGCTTCAGGTACACGGTGCTTGGTTTCGTTCTTAGTTCATTTAAGCCCTGTAAAACAGCAAAATGATCTTTGATATCAAAATCATTTTGTTACACCATTGATATGTGGCAATCAAGGCCTGAGACCAACATTCTTGTCCTAAAAAGTACCTCATATGGAGTGATGCCCCCTAGAGGATTTCTTGGCAAGTTGTTAAGACTACGTTGGACACTTATTAGATGTTTGACCCACCCGTCACCCGAACCTAATACCCTAGCTGTTATAGATTGCTTTATGTTCCGTTTTTTCTCTCCACAACCGAATTTCCCTCAGGATGGAATTGACTAGAATACCGCAATGCAATGCCCAAACTGGCCATGGCCTCTTTGTAAGCTCGAGAGCTAAACGCAGGACCCTGGTCAGAATATAGCGTGTCAATTGCATATGTGCCAATAAAGACTCGCAAATCTTTTAGAACAGTTCAAGCATCAGCCGAGCGCGGAGGCCAAATCCAAAGGAACCTTGAACAAGAGTCCACTGCGACCATGATATATTTATAATTGCCATCCTTTGTAATGGTAATCATCTTCTTTGTAGAAGTTAAACATACATGTTACTGGATTTGCTTCAGGGAAGACTATCCATGAATAGAATACCTCTGTTTGGTGATATTCATGTGCCTCTATCACAAAAACTGCCCTACCACCTCTTGATGTTAGGCCATGTTTTATAAGTTTTATAGTGATGGCTCTCCTTAAATTTGGTGGAATTATTACAGCATTTGCATTGGTTTCTTGGAAACCTGTGAAGTTAAGAGCTGTTTCGGCGTTGCCGCCTGTAGCTGTAGTCGAGGCGTTATCCTCGTCAGCCATTTTAATGAAAGTTGCAGAGCAAGTTTCAAGGAAACAAAGATAAGGTGCACAATATTTTGAAACACTGTATCCCTCAACGTTGAACAAACCAAAAAGCTAATACATAAGATTTTTCATCCTAATCAGCTGTGGCAGATATTCTCCCTTACCCACTCCAGGCGTCTATAGGGGTATTAGGAGTAGGGGGCTCTGAGAAAAGCATGACTGAGTTACTTCAGTATCTAGCGTTAAATTAGTGCCTTACCAAAACGTTAGGCGCCATCTAGTGTAGTTCCTATATCCCTAATAGGCTCTGCGCATTGGAATATTATGCACTATAGATTTGACATAAGACTGAGGTCAGTATGTTTCTATCAAGTACATTAAACTTAATTGTGTATGCCAGCTAACTCAGAGGTCACTAGAAACTTTCTCGAATGAACAAGAAGGGATTAGTCTCTGACAACCGCATAAACATGACAACTTTGTTTCCCTTAGAGTCGGAACAATATCTTCAGAGTCGTGGAAACAATAGATAACTATTTCACTCACTCAATCGTGCATGCTTTGTTTCTACAGAGTTGCACAGAAATGTATTTATTTATTTGATGAGTTTTATATAGTGCTGGCTAGACCCGAAGGTATCAGTGGGCTTTACATGAGGTCCCACAATGTTACAAAATTACATCAGTTACAGGATACATCAATTGCAAGAAAAACATTTAAAGATCATTGAAGACGAGGTCACAGGAGCGAAGAAGGGTAAGGCGGTAGGGTGAAGGGGAGAGACGAAGGAAAGTCTGCCCAAAGTCCAGCTGGGTAGGTGACGGCGAGGGGGAAGGCAACAACCCATTTCCTCTTTAGCTATCCGGTAGCTCTTCCGGGCATTAGCCAAAAAGCTAGGTCTCCACTGTCGGAGGTAAGCTCAACAGGTTCTAAGTCCTGATGGGTAAGCAGGATGGAGGATAGGTTCAAGGTCAGGTCGAAATCCAGTTTTTGTCCCAGAGTAGTAGTACAACATGGTAGCAATCGCTGTGACAGACATCTTGGGGTCAGGCAAGGGAATTCTGACCTTGTTGTTACAATCAGCCGGTCCCATTATTATCTTTCACTCGAAGGGGGTGTTTGTTGAGCAATGGAGCAGGTAGAGGCCAGAGCCAGTGTCCGCTTGCCTCCTGTGGAGGAAAGTATTGCTGTGTTATAGCTACAAGGGAGAGAAACGGACGCCATTTTAGGATCAGACTGGGCGCCTCCTATATCCCTCTCACTCTCTCATAAAAACTAATTGGTCTCAACAAAGATGAAGCCATGATTCGTGGTGGGCAACAGACAGCTCAGACACCTTGAATGTCATTTAGATTGCCGAGACGGTGGGGTAGAAGCGGCGGGGCTTACTCTTACTCTGGAAGACGAGGCAAAATAACGGAGGGGCTGCAGGAGGGTGATCAACTACTCACCAAGCCCTCCACAGAGTAGTCCTTGCCAGGAGTAAAGAAACTGAGCTGTGTTTAGAATCGAGGACCCCTGGGTGCAGTGTTAGGCCGCCCGGGTCCACGTGACTGTGGGTGCCATTTTGGGGTCAGGCATAGGTCCCCCTACTGCTCACCAAGAGTAGTACTGAATTACATCCGAGTTGGGAGAGCCCCACTTATTCGTACAGTGCTCCTTCTCTCCAATGGGGGATGGCCCTTGAAGTGGTAGCGCGCCCCGTCTCACCGGCATGGACGGAGCTCTCACTATTGCTCACCAGTGGCCGTTCACTTTCGGTGCCCCGCCCATCCTGATGTTAGTCACCGCAGTGAGTGGCCCTCAGTTCAAGATGTGAGCCAAGGGATAGGGGTGTTGTTTGCTGGGTGATACGGAGGTCAGCGGGTTTAAGGTGCAGTTCCTTTGGCCCCGGGCAAGACCTCCCTGCTCACCAGGCGCCATTTTAGCGTCTTCATAGGTGGGGACAACACGGCTCATATCTACGCCATGCTAGATCAGCGAAGGGAGCTGCACGAGACACTGCCTTTGAAGCATCAGTGATTTAAGTAACAAGATCAGTGATCCGGACTTATTAACTACTTTAACTCCTTCCATATAACTTTTTTTGAAAGAAACCGGTCCTATGTTGCCCCTTCCACTCCATGGGTTTTTTGGTTTTAATAAACCCATCCGGCAATAAAGGCAAAGAGGCATGGCTGCCAAATGGGGGGCATAGCACTTTAAGTAGGAGCTTCACTAGAAATTGAACAAATAGACAAAGATGGACAAATGCTGACAGTTATACTAAAAGACTGGCACCGAGACCTTGACAATCCGTTGGTACTTGTTAATGTATATATTCACCCAGACAGCAAGTCAAGAGCCCTTCTTTCAGCAAATTGAATCAATCGTCTCCCAAAAAGGCTACACAACCACCCACAGCTCAACAACATTGTAACAGGGGACTTCAACATGAACTTGGTGCTGAATTTGGAACGTGATGATATCCTAATGCAACAGGACTTTTCCTGGCGTATTCCAACCCAGGGAGAATACAAGACAAGGCGCAGAGACACCAAGGACTAATTCATTACTAAAGAAATTCAAGCGCTTGGCCTGAGTTTTAAACAGGCAACTCCATCACTTGTTAACATCATGCTCCACTATCGACTTAGCAATTGCATACTTGGCCTTTTTGTTTTAATAAATACATTTCGGATTGAAGGCAAACTGGAAAGTGACCCCCATCCACAGGTTATTGAGCTCACCATTATCTCTCCCATACATAAGCCAACAATCTGGAGTCAATTAAACTCAAAAGGATCCGATAGATACCCTAGTAGGATGTAAACAAGTTTCGAGCTGTACCCCTCAGCTCTTCTTCAGGACGTCACAGGGTCCAGCCCTGTGAGTGCCACTCCAATGTGTTTAAGTGATGCCTAGCAATGAGCATTTAAATGAGATAAAACATATACATACGACACTTCTGTAATTCAGTCGTGTATGTTTTTACCGGCTGTATTAAGCCTCATGGTCAAACAAGGTGAAAGAGGAGGTCCGCGTAACCGATTTGGTGCGGAGGAGCTCCCTGTCGGCAAACCTACTTGGCGACTCAGCTCGAAACTTGTTGACATCCTACTAGGGTTCCGGTCTCCGGTCTCATTGTTTCACCGGATTCACCTAGAGATCCGCCCCACGTTTAATATATCTACCAGGAGCATGACTAAAAGTATTTTCCGCCCACTAGTAAGGTATTTTTAACTCCCACCACCCCACCCACTTTCTTTACACTGCGCCACACATAGTCCTCACTTATTAGTGCTCCTACGTAGTTCGCAAGCCGCAGCACGCCTCAACCCGTAGCGGGTTGGGATGGCCCCAATGATGAAGCATGTCACCGTGAGGAAACTACGGTGAGTGAGGGGACTCAAGAAAAAGGATATCCTCCCCCTTTTTCAAGGTCACATCCATCTACGATAGTGATCCACCTCCACGGCTAGGTTCTCTATCCGACATTTTGGATATTGTTGATTTAAACAGAGCATCAACTGTGACAAATACCGTAAACATTTCAGAATCAAGCTGGGTACATTATTTAAATATCGTTTTTTATCCTACAACAGATTATAAACTACAGACTATTTGCCCTCCTAGATAACGAGGCCAAGTACTTCACCGGGCTTCTTCTAAAAGAGCTAACTGAATGGGTGGCAAAGAAAATATACTCATACCACAGAATCAAACCGGTTTCACCCACGGAGTAGGAACCACAACAAACATCCTGGCACTCTCACCTAACTGATAAAAAGAAACAATCAAAAATCACTTAATCTCTCCTTTATTCGACTGTGTTTGATGCATCCTTCTCTGGGCAAAATTATTGCTTTGGGGCATTCCATTAACATTATTAAAAGCAAAACAACTACTCTACTCTGGTACATGGGTAAGAATACAAACTGGCGACGACTCTACTCTTTCAAAGAAGATCTACACCCAAGAGGGTTTGAAAGAAGTATGTGCTTTGGCCTCTTACACATTTAACTTATGTCTGACTGACATGTCAAAGGCACTCGACGCAGTCACTGCACATCCGATAACTTGGACGTCTACAAATCTCAAACCTTTTATATGCGAATGACATCATGCTCAGTTAAAAAAAGCCTACAACGCCTTATTGATGAACACTCACAATACGTAACAAAGAACAGTATGGCAATTAAACACACAAAAAAACAACACGATGGTGCTAAAAAAAAAAATAGCAGGTGGGACAACTCTTATGGGTGCCTGCACAATCAACAGTTGGAATATGCAAAGGAGTATAAATATCTAGGTGTCTTATTTGACGACAAAGGAACCTTCCTTCCACATGAACAGAAGTTACAATGAAAAAGAAGCACCTTAAAAGTTTCATTTGAAACCATACAAAAATACATGGTCGGCTCAAGCTTTGATCCACTGTTAAAGGTTTTCGCTGCTAAACTGCTACCAACTTTAGCATATGGCAACGTAGCCCTTCACGGGCGGGATACCGCCACTCTTGATACTAGCATGTCAAAAACCTCTGGGCATCTCTTCAGCTTACCTGCTAATGCCTCCCCAGCTAAAATTCGACTGGTGTGCGGTGCTGAGCAAACTTTTAATTGCAAGGAAAGGTGCTTACCTCACAACTTGGCAGAAATTAAGATCATCACCCGATAACACCCTAAGTAAAACCTTATGGCTGAGCTATCCAGAAACCAAATTGGCCCCTTGGCTTTATCTAGAATCTGCCATTAACCGCCTGGTGGCCCGACCACGATGGGTTGCAACATCGCTACTGCAGTTATTAGAAAACAATAAATCGAATAACGAGGGAGCAGTCAGCAACTGAGGATAAGGCCACCTTAGCAAAAAGATCCACGGTGGATGATATTAAACAATTCTAAAATCCATAAAACACAGAGTTACTTATCGCAGGATGGAACTCGCATCTAAAAATGAAATGTTTGGGCTACCGCTTTGCCCATCAAAAAGCACTGTTGCACACTACCCTGGCTTTGGAAAGAGGCCACAAGCTCCTGCCGACTATGTGGGATAGGTGTCGATAATTCGATTCCCCTTTAATGCATTTTTCCTAAACTTCTAACCGATAGGCGTGCCCTCCTAAGAATGCCTTTCAATAACAGGGGCATCCGCCTTTGCAGACAAACAGTGGGTGGTCCACTCCTCCCCAGTGTGTGTCCGAACAAGCTTAGAGGAATGCAGCAATACACGGATCTGTCCGGGGGAGTTCCTCTACTCTTCACCAAGCAGGCCTGGGCTTCTCAAAATATAACACAGGGTCCTCCATGTAAATTAGCATTACAGGAACACTTGCATAGCACATACACTATCCAGTACTGTTACTTCCATGTGTTGTGCCATCACATGGAGAAATACAATCAGCCCACACATTTATTCTGTGTGCATCCCTCAGTGCTGTAGCCTTTCCGTATTGTACAATGATGTATTTGCAAACGCACACACTGCCAGTGCACACATTCATTCTGCGTGCATTGCCTAACACTACACCCTTCATGTATTGTACTTCTCACAAGCACACATACACCCAGAACATGCTTCTCCCGCACTGCACAGCATTACATTTCTCATGCAATATGTCCCTTGCAGGTATATGTCTACCTAGTGCACACATTCAACATGCATGTACTGCACAGCACTTCTCTATCCTTTTACTGTTCCAGTGACGGCAGCTAATTTTAGCAGGGGGGCACACGTACACATACATACACACACACATGCAGTCACATGAGCACAATCATTCGCAACACTCACTCACAAATATACACACATACACACACACACCAAAGATCAAAAATCAAACCTTACCTTCACTGCAGCTCTACAGAAGGGTCGGCAAATGAGGATAGGCAGCAGTCCATCACTCGTCACAGAGTGAGATGGAGCCAGTGAGACGTCTAACCCCACAGCACTCTGTAACAAGGTGTTATTGATTGATACTCAGACATGGGCAATTTAGGGCTTATAACTGCAGTGCCCAGGTCCGAGGCAATCAGTGACGTGCCCCCTTGTCACAAAGGAGAGGGCCTCGAGGCACTTTTGGAAGGCGGGGGTGACGCTCACAGGGCTGTGAAATCCTCAGCCTGGCAAAGTTCAGGTCGGGAAGCCAGGCACCTATGCATTCAGTGCTTGTACAGCTCCTGGCAGACCTGAACAGGAGTGTCTGTCTGGCTGCTGAAAGACACACTCTTGTTGGGGAAACGGTGTGGGCAGGGACGTGACCCCTGCTCATACGAATGGGCCCCTGCTGAACTGTACCCTTTTCAGGAACACATACATCCAATGCAGGAACACAATTCTTGTGCTGCACAGCAGTGCCGAGGGTGAGTGAAGCACACAGAAGCACACCTTCAAAAGGTGAGTGAGCCCGTAGGCCTTCCTCCAGCGAGACAGGTTAAAAAGGATCTGTTCACTCCTACTAAACACTTCATGGTATGCTGCCATCAATGCCCTTGTGCTGCTTAACTCTTGGTAAAGGCAGTAGCCGTCAACAACTATGAGGGTAGCACTTTGGGTTCTCCTATGAGCCCAATAAGACTGAAATCCGCAAGACCGGTCTTTGTCATGGTGCAGACGCATGATCCATTTGCCACTGACAGCAAAAATCTGCATCAGGGATCCAGCCAACAGTACAGTTGGGATGGAAAAGTCCACTGCATGGTAATGGACGTGTACCCCTGCCAGAAGTGCCCCACATAGACATTATATGATTTTGCCCACTTGGTTGCATGAAATTCTACTTAGCATTTTGGCCATAAAGAAGACTTTACAAATGTGTGTATAAAGGAAAGATTGCAAAGAAATGATGTTGTGGTATTTGCCAATTATGTACATTATATCAATGATAGTGAGATACTTATTGGATTGATTTCTAGGACCAGGTACATTGATTATTCTGACTTAGGATAAATGTAATTAATTGCTTTTTTTGTTCAAAAGATGTCAGCGGACCTCCGTGTTTAATGTTTACAGAGAATTGACTATGTAGTATTTTGCAGCTACAAACCTTTTTAAGGCCTTGAGATTTAGATACACTGAAATTAACAGAACTACTAGAAATTAACATTTATTGATAGTGGTTACAGTCAAAATGTGTCAGGAATTGCCACAGACATCCAAGGTTCATGATCCTGGTAGTGGTGGGATGAGTGTCTGAAAAGTTTCAGAGCTCAGTCCAACACCTCCTTGTGTTTGCTTTGTTCATCCTAAGTTGGCAGGGTATGCCCAGATGTGGGTCCCTTGCTAACTTTTCCACTGGATTCAAGCTAGCCTGGCTGATAAGGGGGGTTACCCTGAAACTGGTCCCTGGATGCTTGTTTCCAGTCCATGGAAGACCTGGCTTGGCAGTTCGGGCTGGACTGTTCCCGTGGGGCACAGGGTCAAGACTGATTTACATATGGCTGGGTTCAAACTGGAATGGCATGGTGAGCAAAAAAACGATGGATTTAGGCCCAGCTCTCTGTACTGGGGTGAATGTATGACATTGTTATGCATTCTGTCCATTCGGGCTGAACTGTTCCCATGAGGAACATGGTCAAGACTATTTTGCATATACCTGGGTCAGAACTGGGTTGGCGAAGTGAGTTAAAGAAAGATGATGGATTCAACCTATATCTGTGACTGGGGGATGAGTGTCTGAAAAGTTTCAGCGGTCAGTCCATCATCTGCTTGTGTTTGTTTTGTTCGCCCTAAGTTGGCAGGGTATGTCCAGATGTAGGCCCCTTTCTCACTTTGCCACTGGATTCAAGCTATCCTGGCTGATGGGGGGGTGTTACCCCGAACCCGGTCCCAGGATGCTTGTTTCCAGTCCAGGGAAGACTTGGCTTGGCAGTTCGGGGTGGACTGTTCCCATTGGGAACAGGCTCAAGACTATTTTGCATATGGCTGGGTCAGAACTTGGGTGGCGAAATGAGCTAAAGAACGATAATGGATTCAACCCAGATCTGTGACTGGGGGGGCGATGGTCTGAACAGTTTCAGCGCTCTGTCCATCTCCTTGTGTTTGCCCGGTAGTTTTAGTGCATAAAAATATACCAGCAATTGCTACTGGGTTTCCTTTGTTTTGAAGTAACATCTGGTGGCAGAAATTTTTAAGGCAGTCTAGGGTTATGCAGAACTGTTACATGTTTTTCTTTAACTAAGCACTTATTAGCAGCCACAGAACTTTGGAAAAGACCTAGTGGCTGAAGAAGAGACCTCTTCGAGATTACAGAGAACCCCTGATCCCCCTCAACATCGAAGAAATAGGCATGCATGGGTGATTTGGCAAAATAAGCGATGCTTGTGCTTATACATGGAAATCTCACAAGATTTCCAACACTCGTGAGAGTACAGTCTCAGCAGCCATTCTGAATGACCAGGTTTCAAAATACGAATCCCCTCAAACAGGACAAAAAACAGATCTTGATCTACAACCATGAACTGAGTGGAGCCATTCCTGACACTACAGCTAAGTACCAAATCATGGAGGGGCTTTCCTCATTGAAAATAAAATAAACTAGAATGAACATGTGTTTTTGGGTGAAAATGCTTGAGTTACAAGAGCCCTTTGTGCTTTGATCCTGAAGGCATCTTGAATAATCACAGATGAAGATGGAGAATTATCTATGAAAAGTCCCTATGGAACATGTGGTGATTATTTTGTATGCAATCCGTGTTTAACTTGACTGAAGTGATGCATCCAGTACGTTATACGTTAGGTTGACGGTCACAAAGATGTGCTACACACATCAAAGTGAGTGATTAGCAAAGTCATTTAGAACAACAAGTGCAAGAACTTGACCGAAGACTAAATATCCCAACAAGTTCGGGTAAATGGGACTCTGCAGAAATTAGGTGTGGTGCAACACTTAAAAAGAGAGACTGTTTCAAAACTGTGAACCATAGCTGAATGCTGAAACGAGAGAAAATGAAAATACACAATAGTAAAAGATCTCCAGAGATGTGAACAGGTGAGAAGAAGAATATTGAAAGGGGAAAGTGGGTATAAAAATATGTTGCTTATTAAAATCTTAATTCTGCCTTGTAATTACCTTTGTTAGGGGAACAGGTGTTTCAGAGGTGTTGGAAGAGAGGGAAATGTATCTAAAACGGACCTCTGAAACGGGAAACATCATTTACCACGAAGGCATTACAACTACTAACTTTTACCACGTGACACTTACCACGCAGGGTGCCTTCCACGCAGGGTGCCTTCCACGCAGGGTGCCTTCCACGACGTCTTTACCACGGGCTGGGGGGGAGACGTGGTATTCCTTCAAGTCGTTCTGCGTGGGCTTGGGGGGCAGAGGGGGGGGGGGCTCGGGGGTGGGGGGGCTCGGAGGGGGGCTGGGGGGGGTCTCCCCCCCCAAAAATAACAAGCAGGTTACTTAAAAAAAACGAACATAAATTTAAAAGAAAAAGGAAAGAGCCTCCCCCAAAGACGTGCCGTGTAGGTCAAAAAAGCAGTCCTTTTTAGGTTTTGCCTCGCCAAAAAGATGCGCTCTGCGCATCTTTTTCGCGCAGGCGAAAACCTGATGAGAATTGTAGTGTGCTTTGGGTCGGCCCTCCTCATTCATTGGCTGGCTCCGTAAATGGAGCCTTGCCATTGGACGAGGGGCCTGTCCGTCAATGCCGGACCAGACACGGGGGCGTTCCCGACATTCTTTGGCTTTTGCCGACGTCACGCGACGCCGGGAACGCCCCCGAGTCTGGTCCGGCATTGCCGGCACCTCCCTTGCTCTACTGTCATCACCACAACACTGCGCCCATTTTATCCCAAGCTAAACACTCGGAGAGGCGCAGTGACCGGGTCTTTGAAGGCCGCTCTCCCAATGAAAACAAGTTTTCTCTCCGAGTCAGCACGAGCAGGAAGACGAGCAGCGCGCCTCCCAGCTGGCCTCTCGCATCAGCATCCAGAGCTGCCCTGCGCGGTGTGTAGCTTCAGTGGAGCTTCAGAGTGCAGAGTGGAGCTTCAGAGTGGAGCTTCAGAGTGGAGCTTCAGAGTGGAGCTTCAGAGTGGAGCTTCAGAGTGGAGCTTCAGAGTGGAGCTTCAGAGTGCAGAGTGGAGCTTCAGAGTGGAGCTTCAGAGTGGAGCTTCAGAGTGGAGCTTCAGAGTGGAGAGTGGAGCTTCAGAGTGGAGCTTCAGAGTGGAGCTTCAGAGTGGAGCTTCAGAGTGCAGAGTGGAGCTTCAGAGTGCAGAGTGGAGCTTCAGAGTGCAGAGTGGAGCTTCAGAGTGCAGAGTGGAGCTTCAGAGTGCAGATTCAGAGTGCAGAGTGGAGCTTCAGAGTGCAGATTCAGAGTGCAGAGTGGAGCTTCAGAGTGGAGCTTCAGAGTGGAGCTTCAGAGTGGAGCTTCAGAGTGGAGCTTCAGAGTGGAGCTTCAGAGTGCAGAGTGGAGCTTCAGAGTGCAGAGTGGAGCTTCAGAGTGGAGCTTCAGAGTGGAGCTTCAGAGTGGAGCTTCAGAGTGGAGCTTCAGAGTGGAGCTTCAGAGTGCAGAGTGGAGCTTCAGAGTGGAGCTTCAGAGTGGAGCTTCAGAGTGGAGCTTCAGAGTGGAGCTTCAGAGTGGAGCTTCAGAGTGGAGCTTCAGAGTGGAGCTTCAGAGTGGAGCTTCAGAGTGGAGAGTGGAGCTTCAGAGTGGAGCTTCAGAGTGGAGCTTCAGAGTGGAGCTTCAGAGTGGAGCTTCAGAGTGGAGCTTCAGAGTGGAGCTTCAGAGTGCAGAGTGGAGCTTCAGAGTGCAGAGTGGAGCTTCAGAGTGCAGAGTGGAGCTTCAGAGTGCAGATTCAGAGTGCAGAGTGGAGCTTCAGAGTGGAGCTTCAGAGTGGAGCTTCAGAGTGGAGCTTCAGAGTGGAGCTTCAGAGTGGAGCTTCAGAGTGGAGCTTCAGAGTGGAGCTTCAGAGTGGAGCTTCAGAGTGGAGCTTCAGAGTGGAGAGTGGAGCTTCAGAGTGGAGCTTCAGAGTGGAGCTTCAGAGTGGAGCTTCAGAGTGGAGCTTCAGAGTGGAGCTTCAGAGTGGAGCTTCAGAGTGGAGCTTCAGAGTGCAGAGTGGAGCTTCAGAGTGGAGCTTCAGAGTGGAGCTTCAGAGTGGAGCTTCAGAGTGGAGCTTCAGAGTGCAGAGTGGAGCTTCAGAGTGGAGCTTCAGAGTGGAGCTTCAGAGTGGAGCTTCAGAGTGGAGCTTCAGAGTGGAGCTTCAGAGTGGAGCTTCAGAGTGGAGCTTCAGAGTGCAGAGTGGAGCTTCAGAGTGGAGCTTCAGAGTGGAGCTTCAGAGTGGAGCTTCAGAGTGGAGCTTCAGAGTGGAGAGTGGAGCTTCAGAGTGGAGCTTCAGAGT
Organism: Lissotriton helveticus; assembly: GCF_964261635.1. Taxonomy (NCBI): domain Eukaryota; kingdom Metazoa; phylum Chordata; class Amphibia; order Caudata; family Salamandridae; genus Lissotriton; species Lissotriton helveticus. The sequence goes on from NC_136065.1 coordinate 1,555,566,118, forward strand.
GGAGCTTCAGAGTGGAGCTTCAGAGTGGAGCTTCAGAGTGCAGAGTGGAGCTTCAGAGTGGAGCTTCAGAGTGGAGCTTCAGAGTGCAGAGTGGAGCTTCAGAGTGCAGAGTGGAGCTTCAGAGTGCAGATTCAGAGTGCAGAGTGGAGCTTCAGAGTGGAGCTTCAGAGTGGAGCTTCAGAGTGGAGCTTCAGAGTGGAGCTTCAGAGTGGAGCTTCAGAGTGGAGCTTCAGAGTGCAGAGTGGAGCTTCAGAGTGGAGCTTCAGAGTGGAGCTTCAGAGTGGAGCTTCAGAGTGGAGCTTCAGAGTGCAGAGTGGAGCTTCAGAGTGGAGCTTCAGAGTGGAGCTTCAGAGTGGAGCTTCAGAGTGCAGAGTGGAGCTTCAGAGTGCAGATTCAGAGTGGAGCTTCAGAGTGCAGATTCAGAGTGGAGCTTCAGAGTGCAGATTCAGAATGGAGCTTCAGAGTGCAGATTCAGAGTGGAGCTTCAGAGTGGAGCTTCAGAGTGGAGCTTCAGAGTGCAGATTCAGAGTGGAGCTTCAGAGTGCAGATTCAGAGTGGAGCATCAGAGTGCAGAGTGGAGCTTCAGAGTGCAGATTCAGAGTGCAGAGTGGAGCTTCAGAGTGCAGATTCAGAGTGGAGCTTCAGAGTGCAGAGTGGAGCTTCAGAGTGCAGATTCAGAGTGGAGCTTCAGAGTGCAGAGTGGAGCTTCAGAGTGCAGATTCAGAGTGGAGCTTCAGAGTGCAGATTCAGAGTGGAGCTTCAGAGTGCAGAGTGGAGCTTCAGAGTGGAGCTTCAGAGTGCAGAGTGGAGCTTCAGAGTGGAGCTTCAGAGTGCAGAGTGGAGCTTCAGAGTGCAGAGTGGAGCTTCAGAGTGGAGCTTCAGAGTGGAGCTTCAGAGTGGAGCTTCAGAGTGGAGCTTCAGAGTGGAGCTTCAGAGTGGAGCTTCAGAGTGGAGCTTCAGAGTGGAGCTTCAGAGTGGAGCATCAGAGTGGAGCATCAGAGTGGAGCATCAGAGTGGAGCATCAGAGTGGAGCATCAGAGTGGAGCTTCAGAGTGGAGCTTCAGAGTGGAGCTTCAGAGTGGAGCTTCAGAGTGGAGCTTCAGAGTGGAGCTTCAGAGTGCAGATTCAGAGTGGAGCTTCAGAGTGGAGCTTCAGAGTGCAGATTCAGAGTGCAGATTCAGAGTGGAGCTTCAGAGTGCAGAGTGGAGCTTCAGAGTGCAGAGTGGAGCTTCAGAGTGCAGAGTGGAGCTTCAGAGTGCAGAGTGGAGCTTCAGAGTGCAGATTCAGAGTGGAGCTTCAGAGTGCAGAGTGGAGCTTCAGAGTGCAGATTCAGAGTGCAGAGTGGAGCTTCAGAGTGGAGCTTCAGAGTGGAGCTTCAGAGTGGAGCTTCAGAGTGGAGCTTCAGAGTGGAGCTTCAGAGTGCAGCTTCAGAGTGCAGCTTCAGAGTGCAGAGTGGAGCTTCAGAGTGCAGCTTCAGAGTGCAGAGTGGAGCTTCAGAGTGCAGAGTGGAGCTTCAGAGTGCAGAGTGGAGCTTCAGAGTGCAGAGTGGAGCTTCAGAGTGGAGCTTCAGAGTGGAGCTTCAGAGTGCAGATTCAGAGTGCAGATTCAGAGTGCAGATTCAGAGTGCAGATTCAGAGTGCAGATTCAGAGTGCAGATTCAGAGTGGAGCTTCAGAGTGGAGCTTCAGAGTGGAGCTTCAGAGTGGAGCTTCAGAGTGCAGATTCAGAGTGGAGCTTCAGAGTGCAGAGTGGAGCTTCAGAGTGCAGATTCAGAGTGGAGCTTCAGAGTGCAGATTCAGAGTGGAGCTTCAGAGTGGAGCTTCAGAGTGCAGATTCAGAGTGCAGATTCAGAGTGGAGCTTCAGAGTGCAGATTCAGAGTGCAGATTCAGAGTGGAGCTTCAGAGTGGAGCTTCAGAGTGCAGATTCAGAGTGGAGATTCAGAGTGGAGCTTCAGAGTGCAGATTCAGAGTGGAGCTTCAGAGTGCAGATTCAGAGTGGAGATTCAGAGTGCAGATTCAGAGTGGAGATTCAGAGTGGAGATTCAGAGTGGAGATTCAGAGTGGAGATTCAGAGTGGAGCTTCAGAGTGCAGAGTGGAGCTGCAGATTCAGAGTGGAGCTGCAGAGTGCAGATTCAGAGTGCAGAGTGGAGCTTCAGAGTGCAGATTCAGAGTGCAGAGTGGAGCTTCAGAGTGCAGATTCAGAGTGCAGAGTGGAGCTTCAGAGTGCAGATTCAGAGTGCAGAGTGGAGCTTCAGAGTGCAGATTCAGAGTGGAGCTTCAGAGTGCAGATTCAGAGTGGAGCTTCAGAGTGCAGATTCAGAGTGGAGCTTCAGAGTGCAGATTCAGAGAGGAGCTTCAGAGTGCAGATTCAGAGTGGAGATTCAGAGTGCAGATTCAGAGTGGAGATTCAGAGTGGAGCTTCAGAGTGCAGAGTGGAGCTGCAGATTCAGAGTGGAGCTGCAGAGTGCAGATTCAGAGTGCAGAGTGGAGCTTCAGAGTGCAGATTCAGAGTGCAGAGTGGAGCATCAGAGTGCAGATTCAGAGTGGAGCTTCAGAGTGCAGAGTGGAGCTTCAGAGTGCAGATTCAGAGTGGAGCTTCAGAGTGCAGAGTGGAGCTTCAGAGTGCAGATTCAGAGTGGAGCTTCAGAGTGCAGAGTGGAGCTTCAGAGTGCAGATTCAGAGTGGAGCTTCAGAGTGCAGAGTGGAGCTTCAGAGTGCAGATTCAGAGTGGAGCTTCAGAGTGCAGAGTGGAGCTTCAGAGTGGAGCTTCAGAGTGCAGAGTGGAGCTTCAGAGTGGAGCTTCAGAGTGCAGAGTGGAGCTTCAGAGTGGAGCTTCAGAGTGGAGCTTCAGAGTGGAGCTTCAGAGTGGAGCTTCAGAGTGGAGCATCAGAGTGGAGCATCAGAGTGGAGCATCAGAGTGGAGCTTCAGAGTGGAGCATCAGAGTGGAGCATCAGAGTGGAGCTTCAGAGTGGAGCTTCAGAGTGGAGCTTCAGAGTGGAGCTTCAGAGTGGAGCTTCAGAGTGGAGCTTCAGAGTGGAGCTTCAGAGTGGAGCTTCAGAGTGGAGCTTCAGAGTGGAGCTTCAGAGTGGAGCTTCAGAGTGGAGCTTCAGAGTGGAGCTTCAGAGTGCAGAGTGGAGCTTCAGAGTGCAGATTCAGAGTGGAGCTTCAGAGTGCAGAGTGGAGCTTCAGAGTGCAGATTCAGAGTGGAGCTTCAGAGTGCAGAGTGGAGCTTCAGAGTGCAGAGTGGAGCTTCAGAGTGCAGAGTGGAGCTTCAGAGTGGAGCTTCAGAGTGCAGAGTGGAGCTTCAGAGTGGAGCTTCAGAGTGGAGCTTCAGAGTGGAGCTTCAGAGTGGAGCTTCAGAGTGGAGCTTCAGAGTGGAGCTTCAGAGTGGAGCTTTCGAGTGCAGCTTCAGAGTGGAGCTTCAGAGTGGAGCTTCAGAGTGGAGCTTCAGAGTGGAGCTTCAGAGTGGAGCTTCAGAGTGCAGCTTCAGAGTGCAGAGTGCAGCTTCAGAGTGCAGAGTGCAGAGTGGAGCTTCAGAGTGCAGCTTCAGAGTGCAGAGTGGAGCTGCAGAGTGCAGAGTGGAGCTTCAGAGTGCAGAGTGGAGCTTCAGAGTGCAGAGTGGAGCTTCAGAGTGCAGAGTGGAGCTTCAGAGTGGAGCTTCAGAGTGGAGCTTCAGATTGTCAAGAGCAATGCCAATAGCTCTAACTTTAACAAAGGCAAAACCATTGCATTGTAAATGCTTGTTTTATTTTGGTATACGTGTTTTGACGCTTGTTTCAATGGAGGATGGAAGTAAGGGCTCGTAGAGAAAGACGTGCAGGTAAGACGTTTCTAGGCGTAGTAAAATCCTACGTTGTAAATACCAGCGTGGTAAAGCCACTTGCGATGTAAAATTCGCGTGGTAAAGCCATGCGTGGTAATTGAAATCGTGGTATAATCATATATTCCTCTGAAACCTGTATGCCCAGGTAAGAAGCCACTCAATTTTCATTGAAAACTTTGTAAAATAATATGAGCACTACCATTAGGTCCTTCTTTCCAAAGGGAGACCTGCAACCTGTTTATACTTTATTTTGCCATCCTTATCCCTTGCCCTTAGGCTCATTGTTCCATCACCATGTGCTACAGTTCTGTGTTGGACGAATGGGCAAGAGAGATCGAAGCCTCCATGCTGCCTCTGCAAACGAGCAGAGACAAGCACGTCTTAAGGAACAACGTGACTGTTTACAGAGGATCAATTTGGCAAATATTTTTCTATCACGAAGCAGGATTAATGAAGGTGATGGTCTTTGCTATTGCAGACTTTCAGATATGTAATAATAATTTAGCATACAATCATGCAATTTTGATGTACATACTGTTTTTGGAACAATTTACATGAATGGCCTAACAGTGAAATTCTATGTATGATTCATGTTGGAGGATTCAGTGAATATCTTTTCTATGTCTATCACTATTCATCATGGCTGTATGTAGGCAAAACGCGTTGTCTCCCTTTTCCGTGTTTAGAGACAATAAATATTTCAGCACCACTTCTATTGGGCCAGTGCCTGAGTTCAGATTAAAGTGCAGTCTGTGTTTGGAGAATATATCTATCCATCTGAATATATATTACACGGTTGCAGTTACCATTATGTTGTTGCAAATAGGTCAGATTTTCCATAGGAAGAGCATTTTCCCCCACTGATAACTTTGTCGATGTTTGACAAATCTGCACAAAACTTGAACTTAAAATAAAAAAGTTCATCCATCTCAGCTCTTTTATGGAAAGTTTCGCGCAGATCAGTCAAATGCGGGCCAAAAAAAGGAGAGGGTGGGAGGCAGTTTCAAAACATTGGTTTCCCTTTCTAATTCCAAAGGAATTTTTTTTCTGAGACTGGAAAAAACAGCTGAATGGAACTATGCTAAATTTGGCAAAAAGTAATAACTGTATTCTGAATGTGTGCTTTTTGTGATTTGCTGCAAGTCTTTTGAGAAATTAACATTTAATGGTACCACTGTGCTCCTATGGGAGACATGATACAAACTTCAACTCCATGTTACCGTGCATGCTTCTCCGAGGAAGCCTGCATTGTACCAGTACAGTGGAAGTCTATGTGGCAGGAGCCCGAGAAAAAAAAATAAGAAAAAAAAAGTTGAAAATGTAGGTTGTGCGCACCAGAGTGAAGAGCATGCACAGCACCAGTTGGCTGCATACGGGGGCATTGGCTGCAGGTTGTCTGGGGGACTTGAGTAAATGCTAAAGTTTGAATACGATAAAAAAAACTGAAATTCCAAGTTTTAGTGACTTTGCAGTTGCCATGTTAAATAGACATTAGCTTACATAAAAAAAAAAATTAAACGAAAGGTTACAGTGACGTTCTAGTCTGGTGTTGAAATGAGACAAACATGAATGCTTTAAAACTAAAAAAAACACTGAAATTCAAAAGATATAGTTTATAATTTTGCTGAATTAACTAAAACTAGTGCCCCACTACACACTGTTTATATTCTCATATTACATCACTCATGACCTGCTAAATGACATCATTGGTGAAATCACTGATAAAATGTTAAATATCACTGATGAAACAAAGCTACTGTGTGTATGTGTGGATACACTGCTTGGAAATAGAGTAAGCACAGACGTCTGCATCAAACATTAATGAGGACTGAAAGATTACGCAAATTGGAAATGTTAAAGTGATGACAGAGTAAGTCCACGATGCTTCAGGATCCTTATGGTTCTCAATTGCAGGAATGGGTGAGTAACAATGGTACGGCACCTGCACAGATGCTTCACATTTGTATTAAATATGTGATTATGGACAGAAATTAGGCCTTAAAGGAAACTGCAAAATTGTAAAAAGGAAAAGGAGATGAAACTCAGACTATTTAGACCGGAAAAGCCACTTAAGAACAAGCAAGCCCTGGGGTACTTGACAGAAGAGCGATTATGTCGCACAGCCGTTTGACTCACTTAGAGAAGAAAACAAGGAATGAGCGGTATAGCAAAACAGCCAACGACATGAATGACATCTGTGGGCCTAAGTTCTGAATTAAGATGGAGGCAGACTTAGACCCTAAACAAGGTACTTCCACCCCTGCCAAGATCAATAACGCAGTGTCTTTTTTGACAGGTTTTGTCTTATGAGGTTGGGCAGAAAATCAGAAGAGAATTCGGCAAGAGGACCACCAAGCAACACGGTCAGAAAAGGAACCAAAGTAAAGGGCAGAACGCAAAAAAAAAAAAAGAATACAACCAGATTTAACAGAGTGACACGAGTAATGAGCAAGAGAACATAGAGCAGATGGCAGAACATAACGGCAATTAATCTTACTAACAGAATATTATGTCAAGCTGGAACACAGATTGTATTATTTGCCATAGCCTTCTTTCCAGAGACCACTTTCCCTTACACGCATATGAGGGTAAATGTGTTCAGATTCATACGTAAATTGAAATTTATGAAATTCTTTACAAAGATTAAACACAGAAAACCCCAATTTCCTCCCTTGCTCAGGAGGCTTTGACTGTGTCTAACCTACTGAATGCCAATACTGAAATGCTAAATGCAATGACCAATTTGAAAAGCGAGTCACACACACTAAGGGGCTTTTGGAACTGCATGCACTGACTTTGATAATCGATTTGGCTTATCACAATTAGATGGTGAGCTGAGTGACATGGCAGACACGAATTTCAGCCTAGCATCATATAGCTCAAGTGTTCCACAACTCGTTAGGCACTTAAGCGTTAGCTGTGGCTGATCTGAAGAAATTGTACTGTAAGATAGATATCTGAAATGAGAGTCGGAGAAGAAAGGATTACACTAAAATGAAATCGTCAGTCAAAAAGGCCACAACATATCATCGTAAAACCAGCCAACAAGTGGGAGAATATTGTACTTTGGCTAAGGCGGATGTTTATGGAGCAGGCATACTGCCGAAGAAATTATAAAGATTATTATTATGTGGCCATTAACACAGCTAAATATTTACATAACAAACAGAAGTATTTCATGGAGCTCAAAGACTGGTTGCAAGCAGCCCTTTAAGAGAAAGATGAATACCGTTTTCTGAAGAATCAACAACATAAAAGTCCCTATACAGTATTCACTCCCCAAAAAGCATGAAGTCTCAAACAAGCCTCCTGTCCGCCCGAGTATTTCGGTCAGGGCAGCCCCCCCCCCCCCCCCCCAAACACCTCGATTTGTATTGACATCTTTTTCCTATATTTCAGACTCTCCCGTCTTCTATTAAAGACAGTTTTTTAGGAGTATTATTTTAAATCAAATGGGAACCTGAATATCTGCTGAAGACTAAGGACGTTACCTCCTCGTACACGAGAACATGACATCAAGGTGATCTTTGAAGATCACCGAGACTGCACAACTAATCAAAAAATGTTTTCTTATGCAAGGACACTATGTTCCAACAACTCAGGAGAACGGAGATAGGCACTTATTTCGCCCCATATGGGTTAGTGGGAGAAACAGGTGCTCGGCAGTGCTAGCTATGAGAAATGTGAATTTACCACATTTGTGTTGCAAGACAAGGGGATAGAGCAATTGCATTAGTAAATGCTCTTGGTGTTAATTTGGTTTTGAGCTTAATGCATACTCGTAGTTGTTCAGAAATTGTTTTTCTGGACATTAAGGTGACAACCAAGGACAATCCTAACAACTTCCCTACTCAGAAAATAGAAAACAGTTTCCATTCCTTTGCCATGCACAGGAACATAGGCTTTCCTGTTTTCAGTTTCTATTTTTGGTAAAATCTGGTGGGGTTTTTTCAGTGTTTTCAATATCCTAAAAAACAGTTGTTATCAGTGGTTACACATTTTTGCACCACTAAAAACAACAGAAAATGTGTTTTTCCGGTGTTTATGGAATGATTTGCTTTTTTTATTGCTTGTGCGCTCGCTCTTTCCTTCCAATGTAAACTTCTGTGAAATGTCCCTCTCAGCATTCATAGCCCATTGGACTGAGAACCATCAGCTAGGGGACACAGTTGGGATGACTCTTTCTTTGATGCCACATAAAGCACGAAATTATAAATATTTGTGTTTTAGTTCCTGTATATAAGAAAACAGTGCACCAGAATGGACTAAAAAGTCAATAGCATCCCTCATTAACTCTTAAGATTGAAAGATGCCTTCAACATACCATCTAACAAGTGGCAAGGATCTACTACAGGGAATCACTTCATCTCGGGTATCAATTTTGACAGGTCATCACACAACTTTTTTGTATACGTAGCTGAATCACTGTAAATACAAACATTATCACTCCAATCTTTGTTGAACTCGGAAAGAACCTTTTTTGCAGAGTATTACAAGTGACACAGCGTTCCATGTTTTCTAAAAGTCTGGTGTCATGTTGCTTGGTGATATATATAATTGTCACTATACCTTGCATTGAATGTTTAACGCCTGAGGTGTTGACAATTCATCTACTATCAATACTGACCCACTAGAAACTATGGTCTGATGTATTGAGGGTTTTTACCCATTCTCTGTGGGTAAATGTGATGACACATATTAGGAAAGATGTTTATGAAACCAGCCATTTTACCTATCAGTGAAAGAATCAAATGCAGCCAAAATATCAAATAGGAGTTTGATATTTCCTGATTCTCTATAGTTTATAAAATAATTAAACTAGACCTAAAACACAAAACTAAACCATGCATCTTTAGAACAAAGGCCACAAAACTGAAAAAGTAAAAGGAAGAAGAAACAATATTTTAGTGGCATCCCTAAAGAACAAAACGCAAGCAGAATAACGTTAGCCAGTCTTTCTTACTGCTAGCTTGTATAACAAAGTTACATTGTATTGACCCCTTCAGAAAGAAAAAAAGACTCTTTCACTCTTGTTTTCCATTCTTTGAATGGCATTTAGTTTGTGGTTGTCCGGGTGTTTTTTCAGTGTTTATATGTTTTCACCGGTAAGGGCTATTTTTCTTTCAGTGGGGTTTTATCAGTTATTATAGGTTTAAACCTAAAACCCCACAGCTTAAACATACCATACCATGAAGTACTATTAGCTGAAAGGCTGAAGGTTTCTTGTAGGAACAGCTAAATATAGTAGACCGTCTGAGGCACAGGGTGTACCCCATGAATGTTTTGGAGACAGCCATCCAAAAGGTCAAATCAAAGAAAAGTGATATTTCCCATTTTAAAGAGAAGAGGGTTGAATAAGTCAAACACTTAATTATGGACCATGACACACAGTAGGCAACATGCAGTGGGAAGATGTAAGGGTGGACCCAATAACAGGTACCTAGCTAACCATAACACCCCTGATTACTTTAATACGACTGAGATCTATAACAGATTAACCAGTCACAAGACAGTTACCAGAAATTTTGAAGACATCCTGGTTACCTCCCAAATCAACTTTTTGGAAATCCAATAGAAGCGAAGCCAGCAAATATATGGAGAATTAGATCACTCCTTTCAGAAACAAATCTAAGAAAATTACGATTTTCTTAATGCAGTATATACCCTTGCCTATGCATATGAAAAAACGACATAGGTGGCACTAGTCTTCTGTCCACAGAAGAATACTGCAACATCTATTAGCGATTAAAACTTAGACTATTGCCAGACACTTTACGCTCACGAAATGAGTGAAAGCTAAATATCTTAAATATTATGTGGTAGTCAGTGTCCCCAAAAATATATAGGAGCGATAGTGTGTGTAACCCGAGATACCTAAAATGTAATGCATACTGGAGTTTGAACCTTCCTACATGTGGCTACAATTCTAAATAGATAAGCCCCTCAGTATTTTCTTTGTCACTTACTTCACAAGTTGTGTTCAGTACCTGGATGCTTGTTTGTCTTTTCTTCTCTATTTTAAAAACTAAAACACTCTAAATATTTATATGGATGGATTAACCAACGTTTATTCAGTAATATTTGTTACCATATAAAGACTGATCAAAACAGTGACTACTATTTAGTGGTTATTACAGTGTGGCCTTCTACAACAAATATTTGCCCATTTGGGCTGAACTCCTAAGACCTTTGTGTGTTGATTATTTACCCACTTGAGCCTGCTTTTCAAGTACATTGCAAAATTAGAGATTGATTGACTCATTTATAGATGCAATGAAATGTTTTTTCTTCATTTCCATCATTGCCACATTAATGCAAGTCATGTTTAAATGGGGTCATAGTAAAATGGCTATCGTGAACACTGATTTTCTATGCCACACTGGAAATATCTGAAAAACTGTAGTGTAGTTCCTATTATCCCAATAGGCTCTGCGCATTGGAATAATACCTTCAATAGTATAGGCCTAGACCAGACGTTAACTAGGTCTACTACTGTCGATATTAGACTTAAAGTTTTGGGTTTGCCAGCTAGCTCAGAGTTCACTAGAAACTTTCTCGAATAGGCAAGGAGGAGTTGAACCTCCCTGGATAGACAAGAAGGGATTTAGTTTCTGACAACCATAGAACATGACAACTTTGCTCTCCCCTAATCAAGAGTGTATCTCTAGAGTCGTGTGAAAACAAAAGGCAATTTATTTTACTCAGTCAGTACGTGCATTCTTAGTCTCATGAGATTGTAGAGAAAAGGAAGAGACGGGCGTGTTCAATAAAAGATGTTATTTATTGATCAGTCTCTTTTCTCGTACAAGAGAAATGGATCGATATTATTGCAATACTTATGATTAAGTAAAGTGCATACATTAAAAGCAGAAGTATAAAATAATACTGTAAAAACATTGATATGGTTTCTAAGCCATATGAAGGTTTAAAATGAATAAAATATATTACATACACATATACATTTGACTAATCGTACTCAACTGGTGTTTCTAGCTACGCCTACCCCGTGTACCTGACCTAAGTCTAATGCGTGGGCGGGAATAGAAAGTTACAGTTTAAGTTAAGTTTGTTTTGCCAAGTGACTGACTAAAGAATTCTCTGTGAGGGGTTATTCAGTTCTGTACCTGGAATCTAGGATGGATGAGGGATGGTATCTCTCGTCTGTGGTCTCGATATTCCAGGCTGCCTGCGAGGGCTACCCGGAAGCGCCGGAGCTGGATTTCTCGGCAGGAGAAAAACGGCTTCTCGTTCTCAGCGCGTCAGGAAGGCGGGGCTGCGCCAGCGGGGTCTGCTCTGCTCTGGGCTTCGGCAAGTCTGGCTGCTCCGTCCTCGTCACCACCGCGTGTGTTTGCATAGGGCAATATCGGTAATATTTATACCTTTAAGGTGCCGAGATTGACGTAAGGATGGACATAGATACGTCAATAAGGATGTCATACGACCAGGTCGTTAGCACATTCTTTTGCTGAAGTTCTCGGTGAAATCAAAACAATGGCCGCAGGGTTTTTCCCAAGGTGTCATAGGTTTGATTTGTTATGAGAACTCCGTATGCCTTATCAGGGGCTGGAGGAATATCGCTTGTCTAATTAGATGGCAAGCGTTATGACCTAATCAGATAACACGCTCCTGTGCCGTAGTGTGGCTTTATCAGATAACGGTTCCTGCATCATGGGGGTTTTCTGCCTCATGGGATGGCTGCTAGTTAACTTGTTAGTTTGTTAACCAGAATAGGGTCAGGAATAGGGGGATCGATACAGAACCTATAGGAATACATCACACCCACTCCACGCTAACTATGGACATATTTACTAATCTATGCATAGTAAAACATACTGTAGAGTATCGTGTATACCTTACCACCCCAAAATACATAAATGCATTTTGAATTTATCAAATATACGGGGGAAAAAAAAGCATTTACATGTATTGTATGCACTCAAGCTGTGAAATAATGCTAAAGTAACCACGCATTTGTATACATTATTGCTAAATGGTATATGAGAATTTACACATGAAATGGCTCTTAATACAGAAAAAAGTTTCGAGACCATTCCATCACAGAATACAATAATTACGAACATACCAGCGGGCAGCTAATGTCTATAAGCTATCTAAAAGTAGAAATCTTAGTTCTCTAAGAATAGTCATTACTTTAAGCAGAAGATAGTGTCCCGAAAAATATGCAAAAATATTTTGGGGCTGCTGAAAAAATTTGCTGTCCGTGAACTGGAGGGAAAATTGTTCATGGTATTTTGCTATTCTAGTTGAAGGTCAAATTCAGGGAACGCCGTGTACGAGCTTGCTCAAAAGTCTCTATTTCTGCTCTGGTGAGAACATCATATCATTTAGACTCTCGAAAAAGTTGTCAACAGCTTCCTGGGAGAGTTCCACTAACTCGGAAATAGGTGTAACCATGCATTCGTGCGCATGATTGTCTCCATTGACATTTTGATTTGGATTGCTGACAGAAGGTCGTACCTGATCGATGCTGCTTTCATTTTGAACCTCACTACCCCTTAATCGTAGTGGTGAAGCTTCCACGAATGCCGTCATCAGGATTGGTAGCCGTTGAGGGCAGCACAAAGCATGAGCCTTTGTTGGACTCAACAATGTTTCTGCATCCATTGGCGCATCCGATTGTAGCGTCAGACAGGTGTCTAACACGCATTCTTCTCCGCATAGCAGGCACCTTAATACAGGTAAAACACATCGTTGCCACATTGGTCGAAATGATAGAAACCAAGTCACGTTCAGGTCTCTAAGCCGGGATAGTCCCAGGATTTTTGATATCCGGTCCCGGTATCCAATGGCTAGGATTGTTTCTTCCCTTGTCGCAGGTGTTTTGTCTGTGACATGGTTTGCCATAACGAAATATGAGGACTAAGAATAGGATTCCTGCAATTAGTCCCAAAATGAGGGGAAGTCCGCCAAAAATCGAGTGGACGAAATCTGGAAAAATACCCAGTATGGCTTTGAATGGAGTTAATGCCATCGAAAATACTGTCTTAAATACTTTTGAGACTCCACTGGTATCAGAAATATTTAAGATTTCATTCAGGATTTCTGCGAAATGTATGGGGGAATTAGTCGATAACAATGAATGTATCTCTGCAGTCGTCCTTGCGACTAGGAGATCATACGTTTCTTTTGATGACGTGAGTCTGGTCGGCGTCTGAAGAAGCACTGTTTTCATTCTGCTTAAAGTATCTATTTGAATAGAAGTAATTTTCAAGTTGGGCCATGCCCTTGCCTCCCTGTCTGGAAAGGAGCTGGGGAACAAAAGGCGTCCACAGCACTTGACCTTCGCAGTCGTAGTTACGAGATAAGGAGTCCCGGGCATAAGACTACAGCATCTGCGGTCCACAATTAGAATGTAACTCCCATTGTAGAGTCTTTGAAAGAATGGTTCTATCTCTGTAGCAGGTGTGCCTAGCTGGTGACATGAAAGGTTATTTGAGTTCCCTTCACAGGCTCCATGCAAACTAATTCCGTTACACAGAAGTGTACCGCTTAGTGACATCGCACAATTATTGCCACTAAGAAACACTTTCTGTCCTTTATTACTGACACATGCATGTGAATAGGGCAGGTTCCATGTTGTTTTAATGTACCCTTTTCCCAATTTTTCGTACATGCCAGCCTGTATATATTTCTGGCAGTATTGAAACCTGAAGGTTGAGATTGGAATATTAATTATCCCATGTATTATCCATTCACTGACAGGTCGTTCTGACATTGTCACTGGTAATCTTTCGAGTTTCTCAATGCTCAGGATTGTATAATCAGCACCCTTCTGGGCCATACTGATTTGTTTATCAGTAAGGTTAAAGATATTGAAAAGTGACGTTGTGTTGATTAAACGCCAAGGCACATAGCCTGAACGCAGATTTTGTAACGTCCAGCCAAGCTGTACAATAGAACGCAATTGAGACTGACCGTGTTGTAACAACAGTAAGTCTTGCGATATTATGTCGATTGCTGAAGACACAATGCTGTCCAGAGAAAAAATTCTGGAGGACAGAGTCATTAACCCATTGTCCACTACAGAAAGTGATTTTTCCAAATTAATACGGTCAATTTCCCGTATTCTTTCTGCTGTCTCAATTTGAGTAACCTTCCAGGCCTCGTTATATGCTGCATATACAGAGGCTGCTATAAAACGTTTCTGACGCTGTTTGCGCGGTCCCATAATGAAATCACGCAAGTCAGCACCATCAGTAAGTAAAGTAAGGTGTTGCTTAATTTCTGCCAGTGTGGAAGTCTGTAGCCACTGAAGGCATAATTTGCCCACACTGTAGGTGGTAATTATTCCTGGGTGTTGTCTTTGGGAATATCTAGGGTCTGGCCTGGTCATTTTGAACCCCTGTGTTTTGTTCAGGAATCTGTCTTGACAGTTATTAGTATCTGTGGGCCAGATCAACCACTGTTTCCAATCAGGATGTGTTCTGTTTTGGTTTAGTACATAATTTACGTCTATCTCTTCATCTGTGGAGCTATTGCTGTTCAATGCTGGTTTTGGAATAGACGGTTTATTTAACTCTTTGATTTTGGCTAGGCCAAGACAGGTAGTTTGTTGAACAGTTTCATTTAAAAATATAATTTGTTCTGGGATCATGCAGGCTCTAAACAAAGATTCTATACCCTGTACTTGCCATTCTTTTGTGCCCCAAACACTTTTCAATTCAACATTTTTGTCCCAATAATCAAAACCAAAAGTATTCATTTGTTCAAAGAATGAGTCTGAATATATCAATTTTGTGTTGGTTATCATGGTCTTTGTCCCTGTCTTATTTGACAATTTGAAATAAAATGTTTCAGCATTACTTGTGTTAAAACCTGAAAAGTATGAATATTTGTCATAAATGGTTCTTGAGCTTCCTTTTGGAGGGGTTGCACAATGTTCCCATTGATTATAATGTAAAACATTTCTAGGTTGTGCAGATCTATGTAAAAAATGGTTACCATAGTGGTTATAACAGTACATACTATCATAATTTGTCGAACCCTGCAAATAATCATGTTTGGTAAATTTAGCAGACATCACTAAGTCAGACATCATATTGTTTATACGAAGTCACTCAATGAGATTTTAATTTGGTGTGGATATTTCAGGATTTCAACCGGACCATAGATTTCGTAGTCAGTGTTGTCCCATGCTACCCCACCCGGTATAGGATTGGCTGTGAAGTTGACTGAAGAAAGTTCTCTTTTCTCGACGTGTGAAGATGTGTGTGGTTTGAGGATCAAGTTGATTTTCTGACTTGCTGTGTCCATTTTAGCATATTTTCCCTCAATGAAGCGTCCCAATGTTAGTATCATGATGAGCCAAAGTATGAGGATAAATGCACCAAAACCCACCCAAAATTCAATCCATGGAGAAATTAGGTATGTTTTTTCAGTTGTTTCAAAAGTACTTTAACTTTATCTTTAAAGGTTTTTGTTGATGGCTGTGTCTTTGATTCAGTGAAGCCTTCAGAGGAATCATCGAAGTTTATGAAGTAGCCGGATGCAGTTCTGTCTATTGTTCCAATTGTTTCAGGATTACTGTTTCTTGCATAGTCGTTTGTTACTTCATTATAGATTGGTGTGTCTCTGCTAAATGTTTTTATTTGGGTTTTCAGAGGTCTAAGTTCCATTGCATTGTTGCATAGTCCTTGTTGTTCTTCTGTAGGCGTTTCGAATGTGATTAGCCTCTTTGTTAGGACCTCTGTACTGGTAGCAAACCTCGGTGTTCTGCTACTCATGGGGAGTCCACTTGGCCTACTGTTTGTTATCGGCCACATGATTGTGGTTTTACCAGGTCGATGGATACAACTCGGTTCTCCTTTTTACCAGCAAGCGGCGGTAGTACAACTGATCTTGTCCCGTTGATAGACGGGACAGGAACTGCTTTTCTGTAAGAAGGCCCAAATTCCTTCTTTACCGTGATCTTTTCTCTGACTAGATCCCCGACTTTTGGAATCCAGACAGGTCTTGCTGGGACAGGTGGTGGTTCTTCAGTGGTTGTTGGCTGTTGTTTCAACTTTATGTTGCTCAGGTCTTTTCTTGTTTCGTTTAAGTCCTGTAAAATAGCCAAACGATCTTTGATATCAAAGCTTTTTTCCTTTACCACTGAAGTCTGACTGTCAAGGTCAGAGATTAACATCCTAGTTCCAAATAATAATTTGTACGGACTGAATCCCTTCAGAGAATTTCTTGGCAAGTTATTTAGACTACGTTGGACACTTATTAGATGTTTGACCCACCCAGCTCCCGAACCTAATACCTTTGCCGTTATAGATTGCTTTATGTCACGTTTTTTTCTTTCAACAATTCCGTTCCCCTCAGGGTGAAATGGACAAGAGTACCGCAATGTCACGCCCATGCTGACCATGGCCTCCTTATAAGCTCTAGAGCTAAAAGCAGGACCGTGGTCCGAATGCAGCATGCCAATTGCGTATGTGCCGATAAAGACTCGCAAATCTTTTATAACAGTTCTGGCGTCAGCCGTTCGCTGGGGCCACATCCATATGAATCTCGTGCATGAGTCCACTGCAACCAAGATATATTTATAGTTACCATCCCTTTGTAAGGGACCGCAGTGGTCCAGGTAAACACAGGCTAATGGTTTATCCGAGATTAGAAGGGGCGTCTGTGCTGGACGTCTCACCGTTGATACTTTCATCTTTTGACATATTTCACATTCTAAAACATAGTTCCTTGTTTGTCTTCTCATTTGTGGCCACCAGTATCTCTGTTTTAATAATGATACTGTGGCTGAGACGCCAGCATGTATAGAAGCAAGCCCTTCGTGTGCCGCTATTATTAGTCCTAACCTATGTTCCATGTTTGGAATTGCCCTATCCCCCACTCCAGGGATTCGAGCAAAAGGAACATTGTTTGCATCAGTTATGTATGAGTATTTTACTGGAAAGCCTTTCGGGAGTGTTTCTATCGAATCATTTTCTGTAGCGCTGACAGCCTGTAATATTTCGCTGTCTATTTTTGTTTTTGACCGTGTGATGGCAGCTACGGAAGCCGTTTGCACAGCTGCCTTCGCGGCCTCATCAGCCAATGAATTCCCTGCAACGTGAACGCCATCACGTTGATGACTCAGCGTATGTATCACGTGAGTCTTTGGTAGTTCTTTCTGTAAAAGAACTACTTGTTCCCAGAGCATTTTATGCTTGATTGTGCCACCTTTCGCATCCTTGAAACCATTCTGAAGCCAGATCTGCAAGTATTCATTGTAAGACTGAACGCAATAATACGAATCGCACACTATGAGTGTGAGGAATTCTCGATCGGTATTTTCAAGCGCCATCTTGAACGCCAGTAGTTCAGCTCGCTGAGCTGTACAATCTCCTAGAGATTGTGTTTTAGTGATAGCAGGTTTAAATTTCCCTTCGTGCCAGCGACCTTTAACGAACGCGCACGCAGCACTGTAGGCTTGTTTACCCTCTACTGCGGGTTGTGCTGATCCGTCTGTGTATATTATACAGCCGTAATGTTCTAGAGGCAGAATTTCGGTCGGCGGAGGACATTCAAATTCATATTGGAGAAATTCTTGTGTTTTTAAGTTAGGATCAAATTCGTATGCCACGTCTGTTGCAGCAAGAGAATTAGCCCATTGTATCCATCTCGGATGGAGCGCTTTAGCATTTGGAATGCTTGCCTTTGTTACCGCCTCTAGGGCTGGTATCGGTGTCACGATTATTATTCGTTTACCTTGTGCCAGGGCTCGTTCTTTTGCTATAGCTGTCTGTGTTGCAGTTAGAATTTTTTGCGTTGGGCTGAATTTCATTTCAGCCTTAGTGTACAAGTGTGATTTGAATGCAATTGGTACCTTTTCTCCCTCATTAGAGGTCAGGTATGTGAATCCGCATCTTCCTGGGATGACTCGAATCACAATATTGCGTGTGTTATCACGTGTTTCTAATTTTGTTTTAATTAGCATGTCTGTTTGTAAGGATCTCAGAATTTCTGTGTGTATTTGAGTCCAATTGGTTCTTTTAAAATCTGGTTTTATTAGATCATAAAGGGGTTTGACCCTTTCTGCGTAATTTGCAATGTATGTTCTTCCGAAATTTAGGAAGCCTAGAATTGACTGTAGGCTTTTTAGTGTTCTAGGTGCTTGGAGTACGGCACATTTCTCTAGGAAATTGTCAGCCAGGCTTTTGCCTTCACTTGATAATTCGTATCCTAAGAACAGGACTGTTAGATGGGCAATTCTGGATTTTTTAAAGTTGAATTTGTAACCCTCTGCTGCGAACCCAAGTATTATGGTGTTCACTCTCTTCAAGTGAGTCTCCAAGTCATCATCTGTTAAGTATATGTCGTCGACATACGATAATGCTTCGTCGTCATATGTTTGTAGTAATTCTGTTACTCTCGCTGAGAATACCCCTGGGCTATTCTTGTACCCCTGGGCTAACCGACAGAATTGTTTCTGAGTGCCATTTATTGAGAATGCAGACAAATATCTGCTCTCTGGTGCTATGTTTTGACAAAAGAATTCATTAGAGATGTCTAATGTTGTTTTGTATTTTTTGCGCACTATGTTATTCATTAGTGCAGCACTATGCGAGTTTTGTACTGCAAAAGTTTTGCAACATGAGTTAAGGTGTCGGTAATCCAAAACTAGACGATATGAATTGTCTGGTTTGGAGACCGGAAACAAAGGGTTGTTCATTTGTGAGGTGCAAGTTTCAATCACCCCCTGGTATTCTAGCTGATCTAGGATTTCTTTTACCTGTTTTTTAGCTTCTTGCTTAATTGGGTACTGCCTTTGTGCAGTAGGTTGAGATTTTAACTGGATTTTGTGAGGAGGAGAGTCCTCATCCCATCCTACGTGATTTTTATATAAAGCAGGAGCTAGGGCTACTGCCCACTTTCTAGCAAGTGTGTATTTTTTATGAATTGGGATGTGATTTGAGAAGGCAGGCATAATTATTTCTTCGCCATGAGGGCACTCCCTGAAAAACTCTGGTGGCCAGTCTTTTTCAGCTAGAAGGATGTCATAACCCTTGGAGAGATTATCCCAAAATAGTCCCCTTATTTTTCTAGTCTTATCCCCCTCTATACGTAAAGTTATTTCATATATTTTGTGAGGTTTGCTAACTCTGGTGTCTGCAGTTTCCACTTGAAGATATTCATTCGTGTCCACTGTCTCCAGATGATTCATAAGGACTTTGCGAGCTATGCTCACTTCTGCTGCGCTGTCTAGCATTGTCTGAGCCCATTCTCCGTTTTTCAGTTGTGTCCTCAGTATTCTCGGCATTGTTGACTACCTTGATACTAGCTACCTTTTTTTTGGGAAATTGTAATTTCTTTTTTAGCTGAGCAGGTTCCTTGTCTTTGGACTTGGCGTGCTCTTCTCTTTGTTCTGATCGTCCTCTTCTTTCCGATTTCTGCGAGGAAGTCTGAAAAGATTGAGAGGGACGTGTATCAATGTCTTGATATCTATCAGGCTTCTTTATATTCTCCCTATTTCTAAGGTTATATCTTTTCCCAGAGGGGTCACTCTGGGGTGACCTGTGTCTTTGGTTCGGAGATTTTTCTCTCCGCCGAGGAGACCTTCCTCTGGACTGGAATTTCTTTTCTTTAGGATTGGATTGTTTGTTTCCATCCCAGCTCTTTTTTTGTGATGTTGAATTATTATTAAAAAATATTTTTTCAGGACTTTCAATCAGTTGTGGTTTTACTGGTATTCCACCTAAACTATCTCTACCTAGTTCCTCATAGGATTTTTCTATGATTCTGGCAATTTCAGCTGGTTGGTCTGCTATATCTGTCTCTTTTAACCTCTGGCGGATCGCCACGTTTGCTGCTTCTCCCTTTATGTTGGCTAATAATATAGCCGAGACCTGCTTGAAGTCTTTTAGTAATTTCATACCAAGAGTTAAAGCGGGCTCTGGACCATATTCGTCTTGAATTTGTTTTAGCACATCTGGTATTACCGAAATGGATGGAACACCGTGCGTTTTTGTGTAGATGGAAGCAAAGACTGTACCCCAAGTGTCACAGTCCTCAATGTGTGGTGCGATTCCCATTGGAAGACAGATAGTCAGAATCCTGTGTTTTTCTAACGGGGTGGTGTCTGGAAACACAGCCTCTATTTGGGTGATTTTTTGTGCTAACCAGAATGGTATTTGTTCCCGTTTAGCTGGTACTTTACCTAGGCAGGATTGTATGTTCTGTGGTGTAATTTTATTTGTGTTCCCCTGGTGAGGGGTCAGTTGTGGAATTTTAATTGCTGGTTGAATTGTTGAAGTCCGCATCACATATTGGACTAATTGTCTATGTAGTTTTATTAATTGTTTTAGCTGTGTTAAAAGCTCTGCTTGAGACATCCCATCGATGTCTGGATGTGGTGTGTATCCGGCTAGGACCGGCCACGTTGCTCCTGGTTTCCCTAAGGGACCGAGCCTGGTGATGTGATTATTATGTTTTAGGGCGCCATTAAATAAGAGCAAATGCTCTTGAAATTTAAGTGGTACTTCCACCCCCTCGAAAGGAGTGTACTCTCCAGGAGGTTCCTCTGTTTTGTAATAGTGGAAGTACTTTGTTACAGCATTTGCTGCTGGAAAATGTATCCATGAATAGTATACCTCTGTCTGCCGATATTCGTGTGCCTCAATTACGAATATGACTGTACCACCTCTAGGTGTCAGTCCATTTTCTATAAGTTTTAAGGTTATAGATTTCCTTTTAATGACCGGGATGAGTATTATATCCTGGTCTGCGTCTAGCAGTGCAGTATCAGCTGCTGCGAGTTCAGTTGCTAATCTAACTGCCTCTCTTTCATCATCACTGTCTACCATTTTACCGACAGGATGGTTACTTTGTTTGTTTGCAGATCAGGTTTCTTATGGAAACAAAGATTAGATGCACAATATTTTGGAACGGTGTATCCTTCAACGTTGACTAAACCAAGTACCATACATAGGAGTTTACTTCTGCGAGGTTTGGCGGATATTACCTTTTACCCACTCCAGACGTCTTTGGAGTATTATGGGAGAAAGGGGTCTGAGTGAGAAAGCACGACTGAGTTACTCTAAATGTCTTACGTTAGTTTTATCGCCCTTCCAAACGCGTTGGGCGCCATGTAGTGTAGTTCCTATTATCCCAATAGGATCTGCGCATTGGAATACCTTCAATAGTATAGGCCTAGACCAGACGTTAACTAGGTCTACTACTGTCGATATTAGACTTAAAGTTTTGGGTTTGCCAGCTAGCTCAGAGTTCACTAGAAACTTTCTCGAATAGGCAAGGAGGAGTTGAACCTCCCTGGATAGACAAGAAGGGATTTAGTTTCTGACAACCATAGAACATGACAACTTTGCTCTCCCCTAATCAAGAGTGTATCTCTAGAGTCGTGTGAAAACAAAAGGCAATTTATTTTACTCAGTCAGTACGTGCATTCTTAGTCTCATGAGATTGTAGAGAAAAGGAAGAGACGGGCGTGTTCAATAAAAGATGTTATTTATTGATCAGTCTCTTTTCTCGTACAAGAGAAATGGATCGATATTATTGCAATACTTATGATTAAGTAAAGTGCATACATTAAAAGCAGAAGTATAAAATAATACTGTAAAAACATTGATATGGTTTCTAAGCCATATGAAGGTTTAAAATGTATAAAATATATTACATACACATATACATTTGACTAATCGTACTCAACTGGTGTTTCTAGCTACGCCTACCCCGTGTACCTGACCTAAGTCTAATGCGTGGGCGGGAATAGAAAGTTACAGTTTAAGTTAAGTTTGTTTTGCCAAGTGACTGACTAAAGAATTCTCTGTGAGGGGTTATTCAGTTCTGTACCTGGAATCTAGGATGGATGAGGGATGGTATCTCTCGTCTCTGGTCTCGATATTCCAGGCTGCCTGCGAGGGCTACCCGGAAGCGCCGGAGCTGGATTTCTCGGCAGGAGAAAAACGGCTTCTCGTTCTCAGCGCGTCAGGAAGGCGGGGCTGCGCCAGCGGGGTCTGCTCTGCTCTGGGCTTCGGCAAGTCTGGCTGCTCCGTCCTCGTCACCACCGCGTGTGTTTGCATAGGGCAATATCGGTAATATTTATACCTTTAAGGTGCCGAGATTGACGTAAGGATGGACATAGATACGTCAATAAGGATGTCATACGACCAGGTCGTTAGCACATTCTTTTGCTGAAGTTCTCGGTGAAATCAAAACAATGGCCGCAGGGTTTTTCCCAAGGTGTCATAGGTTTGATTTGTTATGAGAACTCCGTATGCCTTATCAGGGGCTGGAGGAATATCGCTTGTCTAATTACATGGCAAGCGTTATGACCTAATCAGATAACACGCTCCTGTGCCGTAGAATGGCTTTATCAGATAACGGTTCCTGCATCATGGGGGTTTTCTGCCTCATGGGATGGCTGCTAGTTAACTTGTTAGTTTGTTAACCAGAATAGGGTCAGGAATAGGGGGATCGATACAGAACCTATAGGAATACATCACAAAACAAAAACGGACAGGTCGGACCTGTTCTTATTAATTGCGAGATCAGCGATCTCAGTTTTGCTGCATATTGACAACCAGTCAGCATTCTGTTTCTGACAGACAGACACACACACACACATATATATATATATATATATATATATATATATATATATATATATATATATATATATATGGACATGCACACACTTATCTCTATAAATACATATATAAAATATATTTTCACTGAAAAATAAAAAGGTTAAGCAACATTACGGTTAGTTGTTGGAAAAGGATAAAATCTAACATTAACCCCCCCCCCCCCAAAAAAAACTCTTTAATTCACCAGTCATAATATACTGAGCTAACAGCCTCTGCCTCAGCCATTCACTGCTTATAGCCTCACATATTACATCACTCGAGACATGTAAAGTGACATCATTGATTACATCAATAATTATTATTTTAGAGCACTAACTATAATTTCCATGACAAAAAGAATACCCCTAATGTTTTCATTTACTGCAGTAGCCATAATAGGAAATGCTTTCAGATTCACATCTTGATTCCACCGAGATGGATTTAGGTGTGCCACAATTTTGTGATAAATATTGATTGTTAACACTAGTTGCTCATTAGAACTTTGAGGTAAAGCTGCAGTTGATCACAAGGGAGTTAACCAACAGGTTACTGCTGGTGTTGAAAGTACAAATTCCAGTCTGCATGCCAGAATGGTTAACTGAAATGGATGTGAAGATATTTGAGAACTGATAGAAATTTTGTCCTGATTTCAGCTTTCTGAAGCACTAACCATACTACCCCACTTAATTTTGTCTATTTGCAAAGGAATTGCTTTAAGGTTTACAGCTCCGACTCCATCACAACGGCTTCAGGTGTGCTACACGTTTGCCATAAATATGTTTGAGCTCTAGTTCTTTAGAACACTGTAGGAAGCGGCAGTAAAACACTGGGAATCAACTGATGGGCTGCTGGTGGAAGTACATGTTTTACTCAGAACATCAGACTTTATTATTACATGGTCGAGAACGATAGAAAATTTGCTCTTATTTTAGCTTCTGAAGCACCTTCAATAACCTCTATGAGACAATCATGAAGGAAAACAGTTTTCTTTCAAACATGAGCCATCAAATCCCAGCAGAGAATCAGCATTTTATACAGGGTAAAATCACCTTGGAGTACACCACAATTCCTAAAAATAGTATAGCACCACAAGCAAATGACATATTGGGACTGAAGTCTGTTTTCAGCTGTTACATGCACTCAAACCTTGACATCCACTGAAACGTATTTCATTAGGGACCATGTACCAGAGTCCTGTAAAGGCTGGCACAGCATACTGTCCAGGGTTTGGCCAGCCAACCAAAATTCACTTTAAAATGGTCAATAAGAGCATATCTGGATACCAACAGTTCAGACATACCTAACTTTTTAAACCCAGCACCTCTTTAAGCATGGATTTCTAAAACAAGGCTGAACAGGTTTACACCAAATAATGCTTTGAGTAAAGATTTAACATGTGAGAAATGTTGTGTAATCCAGTTTTTCTGTATCTGCTTTAAATATTTCCTATGGGAATGAACATGGGAAATCAAAGTTTTGGAACTCTTCTTTTTCTTGGACCACACTTGAAAGCACACCTTGAACCTTCTAGGAAGGAGTTGAGGTGAAGACATTTGTTGGAAAGCTTTGCTTAGATTTGTCTAATGGAGCAAAACGCTCTTCCTATAGAAACTCTGCCTTAACGCACAAGTTGCTTACCTTCGGTAACAATATATCTGTAAGAAACAGTAGTTAGTGTTAGATTCCTTACCTTAGAATATCCACAGGCGTCAGACTGGCCCGGGAATTTTTTTTGTCAGCAGTACCCTTGCGCGTTGGTAGGGGTCGTCTGCGGCTCCGCGTCCGTCGTCGTGATTGCCGGGATGACGTCGGAGTACTTAGACGCCGCCCTCGTGCGCTGACGGCAGTTCTGTCCACAGCTTTCCGCACCAGGAACACAGAGCCATGCAAGAAACCGACACTGGTGCCATGAAAGTAGGGCCCTCAAAGGGAGTTACCTTAACCCTAGATATCGGTCCGCAGAACAGGGAGGATGGGTGGGGCGGTAAGGACACTAACACCAACTACTGTTTCTTACAGATATATCGTTAACAAAGGTAAGTAACTTGTGCATCTGAAAGAAACAGGTTAGTGTTAGATTCCTTACCTTAGAATAAATACCCCAGCAATACCAACCCCAGTGGTGGGTCTGCGAACCAAGATCACATCAGAAAATCCTGGAGAAAAAGCCTCCTCTCCGGTCTTGGCTGTCCAGGCAGTAGTGCTTAGCAAACGTGTGCAGCGAGGCCCACATAGCTGCCTGACAGATGTCCTGCATGGGGACTCCCCGACGCAGGGCAGTAGTAGCCACCGTGGCCCGAGTGGGATGTGCGCGCAGCCCCACAGGAGGCTCCTTTTTCGCCAAGAAATAACAGACCTTGATGCACAAAACGACCCACCACGAGATGGTCCGCTTGTGCACCTCCCATCCTTCTTAGCGCCCACGTAACCAACAAAGAGCTGGTCGTCCACCCGGAACTGGCGTGTGCGGTCTAGATAAAGACAGCGCACGTTTGGGTCCAGACAGTGGAGCCTCTCTTACTCTTTCGAGGGATGTGGAGGCGAAAAGAAGGTGGGCAAGGTGATGGACTGACCGATTTGAAAGGCTGTAACCACCTTGGGCAGGAAAGAAGGACAAGTCCTCAGAATAACTTTGTCCGGATGGACAGACAGGAAAGGAGGCTTAGAAGACAGAGCCAGGAGCTCACTCACTCTCCTGGCGGCGGTGATGGCAACCAGGAAGGCAGTTTTAAGAGTCAGAAGACGAACAGGACAATTATGAAGTGGCTCAAAGGGAGCGCACATCAGATAAGTAAGTACAAGGTTCAAGTCCCACTGAGGCATTACAAAGGGAACGTGTGTGATGCCTTTCAAGAATCTATTTACAACCGGGGACTTGAAAAGAGAAGGCTTATCAGGAAGCCTTAAAAAGGCTGAAATGGCCGAGAGATAGCCTTTGATAGTGCCCAGAGCAGAGCCCTGCTGGGCAAAAGAAAGGAGGAAGAGGAGAACCTCTGAAAGGGGGGCAGAAAGTGGATCCGCAGCCTTTGCTGTGCACCATGCCACAAATTTGTTCCACCTGCAGGCATATATCGTTTTTGTGGATGGAAGCTTGGCTGCCAGAATCACATCACAGACTTCAGGAGGCAAGTCAAATGGCCTCAACTGTCGCCGCTCAATCTCCACGCCCATAGGTGGAGACAGGACAGGTGCGGTGGAGGACCGTCCCCTGCTGCTGCAACAGAAGGTCCTCCCTGAAGAGGCAGACGAATCCCGGGGGGGGGGGGGGGGGGGGGGGGTAAATCGACTGACATGCTGAGTAGCTTGGGATACCAGTATCTTCGTGCCCAGTCCGGAGCCACAAGGATGATTAGGGCCCGGTCTCGCCTGATCTTCAGCACTCTGGGCAGAAGTGGTATAGGCCGAAAGGCGTCGACAGACCACAGCTCCACTCGCGACAAAGCGTCTCCGAGCGAGTGCCACCTTGGAAATTCCAACGCGCAGAACTGATGACATTGCTCGTTCTCTTTGGTGGCAAATAGATCTAACCAAGGCTCTCCCCACTGCTGAAAGAGACCTTGCGCCACGTCAGAGTTCAGACGCCATTCGTGATCCATCATGCACCGGCGGCTGAGTTCATCCGCCCTGGCGTTCAGGGAACCTGCCAGGTGTTGAACCACCAGGGTGACGCCCTGGTGTTCCAGACATGTCCAGAGGCGCAGACCCTCCTGACAAAGGGTCCACGACCCCACCCCGCCCTGTTTGTTGCAGTACCACATGGCGGTGGTGTTGTCCGTAAACACCTGCACTACACTTCCCCGAACAGAAGGAAGGAATGCCTTCAGTGCAAGCCAGATAGCTCGCAGCTCCAGAAGGGTGATATGGAGCGGGGACTCCGCCGGAGACCAGAGGCCTCTGATCTCCGCCTCTCCTATGTGGCTCCCCCCCCCCCATCCGAGGAGGGATGCATCCGTCACCACTGCGTGCTCTGGTTGGGGAAGGGAGAGGGATCTGCCTCTGATCCAATCGTGGTCCGTGATCCACCAATGCAACTGTCTAGTAGTGCCCTCGAGATCTGGACGTGGTCGGACAGGTTGCCCTGTTGCTGCGCCCACTGAAACTTCAGGTCCCACTGCAGAGCCCGCTTCCGCCACCTGGCGTGATGCACCAGCAGGATGTAGGAGGCCATCAGCCTCAGGAGCCGCAGTGTCAACCTGACCGAAACTCTGGATAAAGGCTGAAAGATCAGAATCAGAGCCTGAATATCCCGAACCCGCTGCTCGGGAAGATAAACCCGAAACTGCACCGAGTCCAGAACTGCTCTGATGAAGAGGAGCTTCTGAGAGGGGCACAGGTGCGACTTCGGCACATTGATTGTGAACCACAGCGAGTGCAGGAGATCGGTCGTAGTCTGGAGGTGGGGCGAGCCCGCCTTCAACAACCAGTCGTCGAGATAGGAGAAGACAGAAACCCCTGATCCGCGCAGATGAGCTGCGACCACCGCCATCACTTTCGTGAACACCCGAGGGGCACTGGTGAGGCCGAAGGGGAGCACAGTAAACTGAAAGTGCTCATGGCCTACCGTGAACAGCAGGTAGCGCCGGTGGGCTGGCAGGACGGGGATGTGGAAATAAGCGTCCTGCAAGTCCAACGCTACCATCCAGTCTCCAGGGTCTAGGGTAGCAAAGACCTGAGCTAAAGGCAGCATCTAGAACTTATCCTTCCGGAGGAAGCCGTTGACGCTCCGGATGTCCAAGATAGGGTGTAGGCCTCCTTTGCCCTTCTTGGGTACCAGAAAGTAGTGGGAGTAGCAACCACGTCCTACCTCTGGCCCAGGAACGTGCTCGATGGCCTCATTGGCCTTCAGCGCCGTAACTTCCTCCTGCAAAAGTTGCAAGTGATCCCCCGACATGCGGTGGTACTGCGGTGGCATGGCTGGAGGGGTCGCCTCGAAGGGGAGGTAGTAGCTCCTTCGGACGATCTGCAGCAACCACCTGTCCGAAGTGATGGTACTCCAGTGGAGGAGGTGATGGTGAACCCTGACCCCTACAGGCGTCGAATGGGTCTGAAAGCTCGGACTAGGAAGGGTTTGAGGCAGATGCTGCGGGAGTGGATGTGGACTGACCTTGCCGTTGCCCCCCTGCACTGCCGCGGCAGTTATCACATTCGCGACCGCATTGAGGTTGGTTCTGCGGCCTGTGGCTGGATGAACGTGTGGGGGTGCCCCTTCCTTGGCCACAAAAGGGGTGAAAAGCAGAAGTCTGCTGGCGCTGGCCCGACAGGCCCAAGGACTTGGTCGTAGCCCTGGAGTCCTTGAAACGCTCAAGCGCACTGTCTGCTTTGTCGCCAAAAAGGCGACGGCCATCGAAGGGCATGTCCATGAGCATGGACTGGACAACCCCCGAAAAATTGGCAGACCTCAGCCAGGCGTGGCAACGGATCGCCACCGTTGTGGAAATCGCTCTGCCAAGCGATCAAGTCCACATCGTAGAGAATAACATGCTGCATCCCGCCCCTCAGCAAGTGCTTAGGCGAGCCGTGTCTGGGCTTCCTCCTGACACTGAGGCAGCACGTCCGCAACCGTGTCCCACAAGGAGTGGGTGTAACGGCCCAAAAGGCAAGCGGTGTCGATAGACCCCAAACTTAGCGAGGAGAACAGTTTCTTCCCAAACTGGTCAAACCTTTTAGGATTCCCGATCTGGAGGAGCAGTCGGGAATGCGGTCTGGTATGTACAGGCCTGGATCTGCGGGGCCCAAAGGCACGCCGGCAGGCCTCGACGGAGGGAAGTGAATCCTCATGGCCATGAGAAAATCACGTATCTCCTCCGGCGTCGCATGCAGTCACCCGAACCCTCAGCCACGTCGTGCGATCGGAGAGGAGAGTCAGAAGAGTGACATCGCTTCTTCGACTTCTTTTGGCATCATCTAATACCTACCGGGGAGGCAGGAGGGTGCATGTGAATCTGCAGCGCTACACGCTACGAACAGATGTTTACAGGGTAAGAAACATGATCCATTTGTAACATGTGTTGGGTGCAGATACACATGCTATGCATAAATTGTAAAGCAGTGCCCCTCAACGCGGTGTCTTTAGGCATGATATGGTGGGATTGTTTTAAATAATGTTTGAAGGACTGTTTGTCCAACTAAGCTTGTTGTCTTGATCCAACATCCACACAATAAAGCTTTGTGAAAAGGGTGTGGGTTTATCCATGTTGAAGATGGGTTAATGTGCTCTGTTGTGCAGTAATGCACACAACCTTTACATTTTGCTGCAGAGCAAGCCCTTTTGATAGGTCTCCTTGCCTCTTTGAGTATAGTTATACATTGGTCAGGTAGCTTGAGATATCCAAATTCTATGACCTCAGTACCCAGACTGCAAGATTGAGGTGTTGAGGATAGGGATGTCTCACCCTGCCCTTGCTGTGTGAGAGAATATTTGGATAATTGGGCAGCTTCTAGTGAGGTTCTAGGAAGAGCTGAAGTAGTATTTTGTAACAGGGTTGACGAGCCCAGGTGGGTGAGATCAGAATAAGGGTCATTGAAGTCTGAGTTTCCGGACCACGAAAGGTAGGATGAGTGGGAAAGGAGGAAAAGCATACGCAAAAATCCCTGACTAATTCATCCATAGAGCATTGCCCATGGATTGTGGGTGTGGATGTTTGGATGCGAAGCTTTGCCATTTTGAGTTTTACACGGTTGCGAACTAGTCGACTGTGGGAGTTCCCCATTGGTGGAAGTATCACTGTAGTAACAGACTGTATTTCCCACACCTGTTGGTGTGCTCTGCTAAGGTGGTCCTCAATTGAGTTGTTCTCCCTGGTATGTATTGCGCTAGGTGGAAGTTGTGACTGTCGGCCCACTTCCATATATTTTGTGCCAGCTGGGATAACCGCATGTAATGGGTCCACCCCACCCCCGTTTCTGAATGCAATACATTGCGGTCATTTTGTCTGTGCCTAGAAGGACAGTCTCCCCCGCTATGCTCCTGAGAAACGCTTTGAGAGCCATTGCAATGGCTAGTAGTTCTAACATGTTGATGCGCAGGACCTGTTGATGTGCTGTTCTGTGTCGCTGAACCACAATGTCCTTCATAGGAGCACCCCATCCCAGAGGTGATGCATCGGTTGTGATTGTTAGCTGTCAGATAGGATCTTTGAAGGCTCGCCTGTTAGTATGTTTGGAGTGTTCCACCACAATAGAGCCTGATAGACCATGGATGAAACCAACACTACATCTTCAATGTTCCCTCCCGTTTGTGACCATTGAGATGCTAAACACTCCTGGAGGGTTATCATGTGCCGGCGAGCATTGGGCACTATTGCTATGCAAGACGCCATCTTTCCTAGTATGCGCATCAATGTTTTGACTTGTAGGTGATGATGTGGCTGAAAAAAATCTCACTATTTCTGGATATTGAGAACCCTCTAGCGTTTGGGGTACGCAGTTCCCAAGACTCTTGCCGTTATGTAACTTTAGGCACAGGTGTGGGCAAGTCACTTTGCTTGGGGAGTAGGGGGGAGGTGGGAAGAGGTGCCGCTCCTCAGCCTTTAATTTTGAAGTCTCCACATTAGTATCCACGCCCTTGCTGGTGGTATTGCAGTTGTTGATGCTGATGGGTAGTATTTGCTGTGATAGGATTGCTGCTCCTCTACCCTTGTACCTCCGAAAGGGCTGCGTTTGGATTGCTGTCTATAAGGAAAGCACTGACTTGGCAGGGTCAGTGTCCGTTTTTCTTTTTTCGAACTAAGTGATCCAAAGAGGTTTTCTCTATCAAGAGGGACATTTAGAATATGCTGCAGTACTTCAGGTTTGAACCTGGAAATGCATAGCCACGCATGTCCTTGGGGCATGAACGATGTGTTTCCACTCCATCTATGGCACACTTGATGGTAGCGTTTGAAATTAGTTTGTCCACGTTGACTAGATCTTCTCCCCACTTTTTATATTATTCTGGGAGTTGTTGCATGAGCTCTTGCATTTTATCCCAGGTTACTCTGTTGTAGCGTGAGAGCAGGCCCACAATTCCCCAATAATTAGCATGCCCAGTGGCAACCTTTTTGGCAGCAATATCATCCTAATACTTTCTTTGTATGGAGGAGGTGCCTCCCCAGTGCCTTGTGCAGCGGCCCTTTTTCTGGTCTGCTGAGGGATGCCCTTGAATGTAGATTGGGTCAGTTTGCACGAGTCTACATTCAATTCTTGGCGTCAGGACCGTTTTGACTGGGTCCTTGAAAGCTTATTAGGAAACATTAAGAATGAATCCAACCATGGGCAATGATTGGACTGTGCGCTCTGTGCATTAATGTGTTTCCACTAGAAAGTCCCTTTCCTCCTCCGTAGAATGCATTGGGAGCTTATGATACTCTGAAGCTCTTTGGATGACACTATATTAAGATGAAGTGTTGTCGCGGGGAGAAGCTTCTGTAGGTACAGGTGGTTCAAGGACCACTTCAGTGTTCCCATGTGTTAGAAATGGGGATCTCTAGTTGGCAGCAACTGGCGCCGAGGTCCAAATGGGGATCCTTCTTCCTGAGTCAGAGTAAGGGGGCTACACCCTTTGATCACCCCTGCTCAACCCCGTGGTAACGTAGCACAAGCAGACAGGCCTATCTCAGAGGCAGTGTGTGAAGCATTTATGACCATACACAATAACACAGGAAAGACGCTACAAACGGACACCACAAGTAGTTATAGAAAAATAGTTATCTTTATATAGACTGAACACGAGGCTAAAAGGGCTCAAGG
This sequence comes from Lissotriton helveticus, assembly GCF_964261635.1. Lineage (NCBI taxonomy): Eukaryota > Metazoa > Chordata > Amphibia > Caudata > Salamandridae > Lissotriton > Lissotriton helveticus. Next base: position 1,555,597,253 of record NC_136065.1, read on the forward strand.
AGCCACAATGCACATAATTACAGATTCACTTCAAAAGCAATAAAGGCACTCAAAAAGGGTGGGGAACGAACTTAGTTTGAGGCCGGGGTCCACGCGACCTGGTGATACACAATGTACCTGAGATTTAAAGGGGCACAGCACGCAGCCTCACAAGGAAGCCACAGTGATGACAGGCGGATTCACAGCTGTAGCAGTCCGCGGCGTGCACTCACGATAATCCTGGGAAGGGGCTTAAAGGTGGGCACCCAGTGGCACATGCAGGTGATAAGATCCTCGAAGTGGTGACTAGTGCAAGCCCTCGGCAGCACAGCTCCTCAGCTGCAGCGGCCCACAATAGCGATGGCGATGATTCTTGTAGGACAGCAAATGCAGGCTCTAAGCGGCACAGCTCCTCAGCTGCGGCGGCCCCCAATAGCGATAGCGATGATTCTCGTGGTACGGCCAATGCGGGCACTCATCGGCACAGCTCCTCAGCTGTGGCAGCGCACAATAGCGATAACTATGACTTTGGTAACACAGAAAACTGCGGGCTCTCAGCAGCAACAGCTCCTCAGCTGTGGCGGCCCACAATAGCGACAATGACTTTGGTAACACAGGCAAATGCGGGCTCTCAGCAGCAAAGCTCCTCAGCTGCGGTGGCCCACAAAAGCGATAACGATGACTTTGAGCCCACGTTCCCCGCAGTAGAACCAGAGGCCCTGGAATTCTCAGAGGCCTCACCTGCAAGTAGAATCCCCCTCAAATAGAAATCCAGGAGGCTGATGGGTGAAGTTGAATGTCCCCGAGACTTCGGCAGGAGGCAATCTCAAATCAGGCCCTTGGGTAGTTGCTTCAGCAAGATGGATGAAAGTTTCAAAGTCCTTTCCCTCTAGTTACACGGACAAAGGTTCGTCTTGACATAAAGAGGTAACACACCGGGTAGGGGTTTCAGCACAGATACTTATACCCTCAAAAAGTCTTTGTTCTCAAAAGTCACAAACCCTGAACCCAGCCAGAACCAGTTTGGTGTCGTCCTGGAGCACTTTGTTTACACAACTGCATCCTGCCTTTTAGGAAGAGGGGAGTCTGCCATCAGACGCACACTGGGAGGTGGAGCCATCATTCACCTCGCCAGGCACAGCCCAGCTCAGATCAAAGGGTCACCCCTCCCCATACTACAACTGCAGATCTCTCTGTTCAATCTAAGTTGGGCTCAGCCTGCTCTGTCCCTCCAAAACCAGACAGCCAATACACAACAGCCGAGCCCACTGACACCCACCTTTCAAAAGTGGCACTTTCAAACACAGAACACAAAAATAATCTTCACCACAAGATGCACTCTAATAATCTGAGCTCAGGCATACTAAACTCGGTTTTCATATCATGTCTCTTGGGTCAATTTACAATAGGGAGCATTAACGCTGTAGCACTGAATGGCAGTGGCACAGCGCCCAGAGCATCCAACACCAGCAAACAGAGAGGAAACAAAAAGGGAAGGCAGACCCACGCCAATGGTGCCAGGTCTAACACCATGGGTCAGGTGTATGTTGAGTATCCTGTGTGCCCTGGGAATCAGTGTCTTGTATTTCTCCCTCTTCTTCTTGTTGTGGAGAGGGTGAGTGACTGATGGGAGTAGGGTGGACGAAACAGAGGGCATGTGTTCCTGTGGTACCGTTTTGGTGGAGGCTAAGGAAAGTGCAACTCCTCTGCCACCCTCTCTGCACTCTCCTTATATTTCTCTTTCATGAATTGCTGCAGTCCCTCAAATATCATCCCCTGGTGTTGAGTGGTTTCTGATAGTTTGAGTGTTTTCTTTCTTTGGCACCGATGGTGTATCTTTAGAACAGTATGTGGTTTAGAAACCCCCGAGCTATGGATTTTCTTCTGTTAGAATTGTGTCGGTGCTGTTTTTCAGCCCTCGGACCCGATGTCTGTTTCGGTACTGTTTGAGGCTGAGCATTTCTTCGGTTCTGATGCCTGTTTGAGGGCTTACTTGGCGCTCTTCGGTGTCAATGTGTCTGTTGGTTTCGAGTGAAGCCTTGGTGTCAAAGGTTCGGTTGGTGCCAATTTGTATTTTGATGCCAGCAGTGTGCCGCAACCGACCCCTTGTGGTGTCCTGGAAGCCCGATTGGGATTGAGAATATTCTTGTCCCTTCTTGGCTCCGAGGTATGCTCACAGAGTCAGTCTGAACTTGCGGGCTGTGGCACACCTTGGCAGGGTAGTGGTGGTGGAGAGTGTAGTATTTTCTTTGCAAAACTCATGATACGTAGCGTAGTCTTTGTCACAGAGATGGAGGTCGGCCTTGATGAAGTAGGCTGTACCGGAGCATGTTCGTCCCCTGACAACGAATGACGTGTTGTAGTGTGGGCTGGCTAAGACTATCTCGCCTCCTGTTGGAGCACTTGCTTCGTTGGCCGCATCTGAACTCTGCCTTGGCTGTCTGCTCCATGGTGTGTGAGAGGCATTGATCCCGTTGTGTCCAAAGAGTTTTCTTGTTCTTGAAGAATGCGTAGGTGGCACACAGTTCTTTGTGCTCTGGAGACCGGCACAAATTGCACATATGTGTCGGAGTGGGCATACTTAGCTCCGAACGGAGGGCACAGTCAGAATAGTTCTTTCTTTGTCTCAATCTCCCGGAGATGCTCATTCTCGATGGGTGTTTGTTACTTGGACGATGGGAAGTCTGCCTGTGTGGAGTCAATCTTTTGGGCTTAGTTTTCTTTTCTGTAGGCAACGTGGTGTCGAATGCTGCAGAGCTCCAAAGCAAGATTCAAGAAAGCTCAGCACATACCCATTAGATTGTCATGAGTAATATAACACAATCAATAATTCTCAAAACCAAAAAACATTGTCATTCATAGTCACAACGAATAAACTCCCAAGAAAGAATTTGTTGGAGACTTCGGTTATAGAAAAAATGTCTTTTATTTTATTTTGATAGATGATGTTTCATTTGATCATATAGAAACACAATACAAAATCATAGCCGACGCGGCGCGTTTCGTCTCCACGAGACTTCTTCAAGGCTTTATTTGTGTTTTTTTATTCGTTCTCTTAATCGAATCCTACTTCAAGGAGCGCCGAGTTTAAGTCACATATTCTTGCTATTGGTAATTGTGTGCAGGACGGAACGTTCAGTACGATGTCCGAATCTGTTGAAAATCCCTGCTCGTACATCATCTATCAAAATAAAATAAAAGAAGAAAGTTTTTCATAACAGAAGTCTCCACCAAATTCTTTCTTGGGAGTTCATTCGTTGTGACTATGAATGACAATGTTTTTTGATTTTGAGAATTATTGATTGTGTTATATTACTCATGACAATCTAATATATGGGTATGTGCTGAGCTTTCTTGAATCTTGTATTTTTTTGGTTATCCAAAATTCTAAGGGAGCTAGGAAGGCCAGGTTCCCAGCTCTTGCACTACCATTGTTTGCCCATATTACCTAGAACAATTATATATACTAGTGCAGGTCTAGGGTGCCTTGACCTTTTATCTTGAGAGCTCCAAAGCAGTCCGCCCGAGCCTGATGATGGAAAAAAAACTTTGCAAACAAAAAAACTTTCTAACAAAGAAAGCGTTCGACATGCGCAATTCCTCGAGGGGAGGCGCGACTATGCTAATCATAAAACTTCTTTAAATTATTAGATAGATATATAAATATATATATATATATATTTATATAACTGAATATAACAAAGGTTACTTGGACGTTCTAGTTAGGTTCAGGTTTTAACCACACAAAAGCATAGAAATTCAGCAGTTGCAGTTATGCTTATGTTAAGAAACTAAAACCTGTGGCCTAAAGTTACCCAACGGCACGAGTTATAGCTTCTTCAGATAGGTGTAACTGCAAGTATAACTAGAACTGCTGAATTTCTATGGTTTTGTGTGGGCAAAACTTGAACCTAACAGTAAAGCCCCTGTAACCTTTGTTTTTCAGTGAATTTATAGGATTTAATGTAAAGTAATAGATCATTGGAACTGCGAGGACCCGCGTATGATCCGCGCCTCTAGGTATACAAAGTTTTATTTCTTAAGAAACTACTGAACAGATTTACACCAAATTACAACAAGCATTTACAATGCAATGGTTTCGCCTTTGGAAAAGTTAGAGTTATTGGCATTGCTCATGACATTTCTTTTTTTTTTTTTACTTATAAATAAATGGCATTGTTATTTACATTGCCAACAGCTCTCTCAGCCCACACAGCCCTCACAGCCCACACAGCTCTCACAGCCCTCACAGCCCACACAGCTATCACAGCCCACACAACTCTCACAGCCCACACAACTCTCACAGCCCACACAACTCTCACAGCCCACACAACTCACAGCCCACACAGCCCCCACAACTCTCACAGCCCCCACAACTCTCACAGCCCCCACAACTCTCACGGCCCCCACAACTCACAGCCCCCACAACTCTCACAGCCCCCACAACTCTCACAGCCCCCACAACTCTCACAGCCCACACAACTCACAGCCATACAACTCTCACAGCCCACACAACTCTCACAGCCCACACAACTCACAGCCCACACAGCTCTCACAGCCCACACAGCTCTCACAGCCCACACAGCTCTCACAGCCCACACAGCTCTCACAGCCCACACAGCCCTCACAGCTCTCACACTTAGGTTTTTAAGGCACTCCTGATGCAGCAATATTTTACCTGAAAATCCCGAAAGCATGGAGTGTGATAATTTCCGGTTATGGTGTTACCCTTCCATTAGGAGACTGCCCTGAGGGTTTTAGAGTTATTGCTGAAATTGTTATTTTTACATTTCAGCATTTGCCTTCGACACTCAGGGCTATATTACATGGACACACTTTGCCAGGTCTTACCTAGTGAAAAGTGTCCTTGAATAAGAATCAAGATTCCGCCTTTTAATTGTAGCTCTATATGTACATATTGTATTTCAATTTATTGCTCTCAATATCTTCCTGTATCTTTTTACTCGGCTGAGAGGATGTCATTATCAAACCTATGTAGAGACACAATGACTACAGCATTAGGAGTAACCTAAAAATCAAAAGAAAAGTTTGATTCGCTTTCTAAAAGTCAGTGTGTGAAACACAACAGGCCTGAAAGCACTCGTCTGTGAGGTCACTACCTCTTCCAGGCTCATCACAGGTGAGTAATGTTAAACACTGCCAACACTGCGAATGGAAGAAAATAGAAAACCCCTTCCACTCCTAAATCAAAGAACACATTCCTGAATTTCCGATTAAGGAAATTTCACCCGAAAATCAAGACAAGAGCTACACTGCTAAGGAGCACCCGCCTTTTAACTGCAGTAAAATGAGCCTCAAATATTGAGCTCTCAGGGCCATTATATTAAATGTGGCCTTACCAGGCACCTGTCAAAGATGATGAATGGATCAGTGTATTTTTGGAACCCGTCAAAGTTAGATTAATAAGAGAAAGAGTGCAGAGTGTTTGATTACCCATGCTGGCTGAGACACCACTTACATGTAAAATACAGCAGCAGTGGTTCCACGCAGGCAGTGGTTCCAGGCAGCTTTGTGTCGGTCAGAATCTAAGAACGAAGCAAGATCGTTCTTAGGAGAGTCCAAGTCCACAAGGGAGGTGGGCAAGCGCATAGAAGGGATCAGGGATGGGGTATGTGCATCTTACCAGCCTAAAAAAAAAAACTTGCCATTTTGAATCGGAGAACAGGTGAATGAGACTGACAGGATACCAGTTCTCCGGATGGAGTTTTTTTTACTATTATTATTATTTGACATTTGCATGGTGCGTGGAGTGGCACGGTCTGATATCACAGCACTATGGGTTGTTCAGGGATAACTGGCACGTTTATGAGGTGGACCATTGCAAGCTGGTGGCTCACTAGGATTGTGGGCATGTGTGAACGTCCAGTAGTGTGAGTAGTGCCACTTTACAGAACTACTTGAAAGATAAATAGCATGTTTGCTCTTGTGAAAATTATATGGTTTTGGCATTTTGCAAACACCTGAAGAGGTGGTGATACAATTCTATGACGGAGAAATGGTGCTCGCAATGGCAGTATTTGACAAGAGAAAGGCCTTCACTGTGAAAAGGGAGAGGTGGCTGCTGTCCCTCTCTCTCGAGATACCAAGCAGCTCAAAGTCTCTGTGAACACGTTGCTGCTAGAAAAAGAAAAGGCAGGCACTTCTTGGCCGAGGACGTAAAGAATAGAAGCGGAGGATTTTGATTTGAGGCAAAAACACTAGAGCAACAAGACAATGGAGCAGAGAACACCAATACTTCAACTAGGGGACATGATATCCCTTTCCAAGCAAGACATGCATCAACTGTGGGCCAGGGAACACACAACAGAATGGAAAAGAACCAACTCTATAACACGCAATGCACTAATAATGAAATAGGGACGGGACAGAAGTAAGCAGACATCCAAACAGTGCTCAACACTCGAGTGGCTGTTGGTAGGAGGATGCAAGACCAGACTGGCCTCCCCTTCCCCCCCTCCCCTAACGGACCCTGCATAGTGTCACCAGGTCACTGGCAGGATAAGGAAAAGATTTAGACTATGACAGAGAACACACTGACAACAGGAACGTGGGTGTCCGTTTCGGGGACAGAGAGAGACAAAAAACGGAGGAAAAGGGCACACAACGAGACCCTGTTACAAGCTGGGTAGGTCAGGAAATACGTAAACACCAGCTCAAGGAATAAGCACACAGTCTTGGGCTCACAAAAAGCGCCAGTAATGAGTTGGGCCAGTGAATACACTGACACGGGAAGGGGGGGGCGGGGGCGGGAACGGCACACGGACAGCGGGAATGGGGGGGCGCAGGAACGGGCACTCACCTGGACTTCTTCCGGTGGAACTTCGCAGTCAAACTTCCCAATGGTTCTCAGAAGGCCTAGCTGCTGCCTATGTAGACTTCAGCGTGGCAACTGCCACGCTCGGTGCAGGCTCCGGTCGCCCCGGTCTCGTCCTGGCTTTGCGGGGCTTCCTTCAGGCTCCCTCACTCATCCGGGAGCAGGCCGATCTTCCAGTCGGCTCCTACACTCACCGGGGGCAGGAGCAGATGCCTTGGAGCTCCGGCGACGGCTTCCTAGGAGCGGAGTCTTGCTTCGGGGGCTGGGCCAATCCCAGCGTGGCCCTGCGGCGAGCCTCCGCTGACATCAGCGCTTCCTGGGCCAATCAGGACGCGACTTCCTCGTCAAGCCCTCCGCCAAGGCCCAATCAGTGCGCGGCTTTCCCGGGTCAGCCGCCAATCAGCAGGCGGACCCTTCGGTGCAGTCTTCATGGCTTTGGAGCTGCGGCGGTGATTTCCCAGGCAAATGCAAGCCCCGGGTCGCGGCGGTGAACACAGTAGACGATCTTTGATTTAGGGGCGCTCCCAGGCAGGGAGTTCTTCGGTCACAGGAAGCGAGGGCTGGAGAGTACGATCTCGGCCCTCGGCAACTCCCCTGGCTGGCGGCAAAGATGAGCGCGGCGCTCTCGGTCAGATGAGAGAGCAGCCAGCGCGCCCCACACCACGCAGTTGAAACCACCTTTGTCTTTAGGCACACGCTGGCTCACAGATTCTCCAGGCCACGATAGCGGTAGGCACCACAGTCACTTCAAACGGCGCACGGACAGGGTGGGGGGGCAGAACGGCACAGAGGACATGAGACGCAGCAAGCACTTACCAGAGGAAGACTTCTTCCGGCGGCGGTCGGCCTCGGAATGACAAAAGCAAACACGGACGACAAAAAAAAAGAAACCCCGCCCACCGCCCGATGACTACACAGAGGGAACGCCCATGGAAAAAATCTCGGGAACGCCCCCGAATCTGGTCCGGCCTTGACGGACAGATCTCTGTTCCAATGGCTAGCCTCCATTTATGGAGCTAGCCAATGGAACAGAGGGGCGTATTCCAGAGTCCTTACTGAAATCAAGAGATTTCTCCTGGAGGCGGAGCTTACGCTCCGTGCTCCAGGCGAAACCTAAAAAGGGCTTTATGCCAGATTTGGTGCAAATCTGTTCAGCAGTTCGGGCTGAAGCCATTTCGTAAATTTGCAAGATCCTCATAGACATTGCATGCAGAAATCGCTTTAGGACTGCCCCTTTTTCTCAGTCCCTGCTTGACGAATCACCCCAAAACTTTTCATGATGAACTAGGAAAAGTAGGCCACTTTTTTGGGGGAAAATTTCATGAAGATTCGTCAAACAGCACTAAAGTTACTAGCAAAACAAAAAACGCTTGGTCTATGGGAAAAGTTGGTCCTAACTTTAACTACTTACTGGCTATCGCTATATATGTGTGTTAATATATATTTTTTTTATAAATATAGAAACACGCATACACTAAAAGGAGATGTGGCCTAGTGACTAGAGCTGCCAACCTTGGAACAAGGTAAAAAAGCTACCTTTGGTTCAACATAGTGTGGTTCTGGACGAATCACAATGCCTCTGTGCCTAAATGCCTGAAATGAAATTTGGTAATAGCCAGATTGTCACCCAACCCCGGTCCCCCTCCCAGTAATGTACAGTACTCCACTGCTTCCTATCAAGGTTTGTACTTCGGCAAAACACTAATTGTGCATGTATGCATGTTCACTTACAAATCAGACCTTCCAGAACTAGTGTCCCAGTCAGAGTAGGGGCAGCCCGTCATGTGAAAGCGATTCATCTCTCACATAACAGAAGTATGTAAAATTTTACTTCCGCTGTAACCATCTGTTTGTAGCATTTATTGATGTAGATTCACATGCTTTGCATGCTCATGCTATCTAGTGTTGGCTCAGACATGTACAACTTGTTTTCCTTCGAAGAAGTCCAATTCACAAGACATGTTGTGACCCCCCTCTTGGTCCACAACGCGCTAGCATACTGACTCCACCTCATTGTTTTCCACTCAACAGCCAAGTGTTGCAAGTGCAGCGCAGTGTTGAAACATTGTAATGTGCATAGTAGAGAGAGTAAAAAGGACATCAAAACATTTGTCATCATCACTGGCTTCCAGGAGGATAAGTGCATGTGAATCTACAGTATATGGTATGAACAGATGGTTACAGTGTAAGTAACATTATCTATTCATAGTGTGTGGGGTTGCAGATCCATATGCTCTGCATGGACTATAAAGCAGTCCCTCTCCAAGGTGGTGGATAGCGAGCAGATGAAGATGTTTGAAAGAGTATTCCTAGGACAACTTGGCTAATTAGCATACACTAGAACGTCTACTTAGAAGGTGAACATAGAATGCTTTTCAGTCATCCTGCAGATGAAAGGTAGGTGAAATATAGGCCAACACATAACATGAGCGCCCTATAAAAATTTAGAATGTGAAAGCCTGTTTCCACTACAGACTTGTTGAAAAGATAAAAGACGGGCAGCTCAATGATCTGCTTAATGTGATGAGTTGATCTGGGTGTCTGAGCTGGCCGTGATGCTGTGTGAAATGGTCCGGCCTGTTCCAGAACTTCTCATGGGGGATTGACTGACATCTCTAGGAGCATTGTAGAGCAGATCTATCTTGCCCAGGTTGGTGCCACCATAAATATCATGGATACTTGCCTCATCTTAGTCACTGTGTATGGGAGGAGAGAGGCAGAAAAGCACAAATATCCTTGATCAGTTCATGCATAGTGCACTAAACATGGTCTGTGGGTGCCAGAACCTGGAGGTGAAGTTTTGGCATGCTAAATTTTCGGAAGTGACGAACAGGTCCATGGATTGAGTCAACCACTGCTGAAAGTACTTGTGAAGGACTTTGTGTGTAGTTCCCACTTGTGGATTTGTTGGTGCATCCAACTGAGGAGCTCAATAATGTTGATCTCCACTCCAGGCAAATACTCTTGTCAACAGGTGAATGTTGTTACAGGTTACCCGGTACCAAATTTCCTGAGATGGTGCATAAAGAACTGGGGGAGTAGGTGCCCTGGTTCTGGAGCTAGTACATGGCTGTCAAGTTATCCATCTTTATTAATTTCCTTCAGTGCTAATGACAAAGCCAGCTCGTCATGGGCGTTACCTGCGCTACGCGGATGACGAGCTGGCTTTGTCATAAACAAGCCATTTTTAAAATTTCAGCCCACAGCGGGAAAACGCGGTAGCGCGGTAGGGGTTAAGACTGTTATATCCCAAATGAGTTTGAAAAAAGCATTGAGGGCAGTTCACTTTCACCTCCCCACCCCGCATCGGCTCAGGAAGTCACACAACCACATTTCTCCTCATCCTTCAGCACAGGAAGTGACATCACTGACTTTCCACCAAAATCGTCCTTAAAAGAAGCCAATCAAGAGGACACTGTCGTTTTTCTTTAGTTTCTTCTGTTGAGCTTGCTCACACACCCTATGCCCTAAATACATCAAATCAAGTTTTATGCTGTAAATAAACCAATTTTTAAAACTAGAGCTTGCTGAACACGGATTGCTTTTTTGTGTAAATTGTATCAACTGCAGTAATTTTGCTGTTATATATCCATTATTTTGCTGTGAATGAACTCTGTGTTGGCCATTATGAGCTAATTTAAGTTAACTACCCAGGTTCACAGACATTTGAGTTGCTGTTGTATGTAAATCATATATCTTGAGCGGTTATACCCTCAAGTGTGTTTTTATCATACGACCAGAGTTCCGGTTGTAATTAATTTTTCTGTTTAAAGGCCCAGTGGATGGCCTCGAACTTCTTACAGTGCAACGTTTCCAAAACGGAGGTGATGCTCTTTGGGGAAGCTAAACGCCTGTGGACTCCTGACTGGTGGCCGCAAGATCTGGGCCCAGTCCCTGAACCTAAACAGTGCGTGAAAAATCTTGGAGTAAAACTGGATCAGGGGCTTTCCTTGAAACAACATGGAAACCAAGTGGTTGGCTCCTGTTTCCAGATCATTGGGCTTCGCCGAAAAGTGTTCCCCCTGCTCCCTGATACCACTAGAAAAACCTTGGTACAGGCGCTTGTGCTGAGCAGGCTTGATTACTGTAATGGATTGCTGTTAGCTGCCAACGAGGGGGTCATCTCCAGATTGCAGGTTGTGCAAAACACTGCTGCACGCCTTGTCCTCAATGCCCCTGCACGTACTCCATCTAAACCCCTGTTAATTAAGCTTCACTGGCTTTCAGTGAGACAGAGGGTATTGTTTAAGACATGTTGTGTCATCCATAAGTGCCTCACAGGGAAAGGCCCCGAATATCTGACAAAAAAATTCAATGCATATGCTCCCTCCCGATCTCTTAGATCGGGAGATCAAGAACTCCTATGTGTTCCTAGGATTAAGAAGGCTAGGCAAGGGGGTAGGGCCCTGTCTGTGGCTGGCCCAAAGCTGTGGAACAGTCTCCCCAGAGAGATCAGACAGTGTAGGGAACATCTTCCTTTTAGGAAGAAACTAAAAACTTTCCTTTTTCAATACTAGTTTATTCGACAAAGGGAAATAATGCTACACTGTAGGACCTGCTCTGTTCAAAGATGACGCCAGGGGCGCGGAGATACTCCTTCGGGAGTAGATTCCCAGCGAGGTACAAGTCTGTAATAAATAAATAAATAAATAAAACTAACATGACCAATAGAGAAGTCCCTCTAGACACAGGTGAGTATATTGCCAAAGTAATTAGCAGGCCCTCGCTCTTTCCTTCCACCACACCATCATGAATTAATCCCGGACTACAACGGATAAAGTAGAAAAGGCTAAGAACAAACAGGTAAGTACAGAACTATATGCGGGGATGCTGACTCAATACTGGAAAGAGGATCTAATTCCAATTGGCCTTCGGGTCTGCAACATTCCGGGATTCTTCCTGGAGGACAAGAAGTTCAGGTGTAGCTTTAGTCATATTGCCATGACGTTTTCCAGACACTGTATGGTGTTAGGTATAGAGACGGCTTTGGAACAAAGTAAGGAGGAACTGAAGGAAATTCCTTATAGATGCAACTCTTAGGTGTTAACAAACTGAACAAGGTGAAAGCTGCCTTAGACAGGTTAACCAAGACAATTGCTGAATTCAACACAATATACTTTTTTTTTTTTTAAAGGCAGAAACTGTAACCAAGGCAATAAACAAACCTATCCAAAGAGAAGGCATATCCCTACTTGGAGGATGACCATCATCCACGGACACAGTTCCTAAATGAGTCTCGGACTTGAGGAAGATAGAAAAATCTAAGAATAGTAACCTTCTCTAAATCTTCAGTGGGCTTGGATGACTCAGATCTACTAAAAGGCCTTATCACTAGTTCAGGACATCAAGGACAACATTTTTTTGGGATCAGGTCAGAGAGGAGAAACAATGGAACCATCATCCAGGAGACACCCAGACACGTCGGAAATTCTACAGGAGGGGACCAGAGTCACCTTGAACTTGGTCTTCAACATTGGTCCAGACAACAGGAGTATTCTGACAATGCCTATATTTAATTAAACATGTCATCTAATTTGGTTTCCCTCCTAAGTATGAGACTATCCTTTCTCATAACAAAAGGACAGATTGTTGTCAAGTTACAGATCGAAGTGCATATTTTTCAGTAAAATACAACTTCAATACTTTATTCTAAATGATGAACAGGGTAATTCACCCTCCCTCTGCAACCAACTTGCAGCCCTCCTCTTTATTCTCCCCAAATTTATTAATGCCTCCTGAACTACTAACCCTTGAGAAACTGGTATTTAGTGAACTAGATTGACTGAATAACAGTAGGGCCTTCACCACTTATAATATCACCATGGCCGAACACAAGGCTCTTAATGACCTGATTAACAATAATCCAATTAGGATAAAATCAGCAAACAATGCTGGTGGCATTCTGGTACAGAATAGAGTCCTGGAAATTCAAAGACTGAATTAAACAATACAAACCACTACAGAAAACTCGGAATTAACTCTTTGTCTGACATTAAAGAAAAGATACTTAGGGTAAACACCCTCAGCAAAGACTACACCTGAACTTTCACACTATGCTGAGGGTTTTTTGCACATTATTAAAGCAGATGTGTTCCACAAAATTGGATGGCTGAATGAACTTAGAAAAATGCTGGGTGATCTTGGTCTTCGCATGTTATGGAAAAACCCAGAGGTAGCTTCATTCCTACAAAGAAAGTCCTTAAAGAAATCTATTGGGAAAAGGTGGCCGCTCGAAATTGGAGCGATACTAGTACAGAGACTATGGCTGGAAGATTCCTAGAAGCAAAGCCCAATCCCAGCCTACAACTCTATTGGGACGCTATAACTAGCCCGAGGGATAGGAAGTTGTTCTTCCAAACCAGAGCGGGTGCCCTTCCCCTAAGATCTCTGACAGGCATGTGGGGTGGTCCATCAATTAGCAATTGCCCCTCTTGTGGAGCACATAATAAAACAATTGGCCATTATTTATTTGCTTGTACGAGCTATGCAGAGCCAAGACGCATCTGCTTACCCCAATGTGCAGTAATTTAGGTACGACTAGTAGTGTGGTAGCTCTAAGAATTATACGCACTAGCACTTTACTGCCTATAGTAATAGCCACCGCCAAATATCTTGGTTGGTCATGGACTATTAGACAAAAGTTTTTAGGCAGTTGATTGTTTCTTTTAAGTTAGCTATCTCTTTAACTTTGTAAATTATGTATGGCAAGAGTGTCTGCATTTTATTTGTAAATTTTTATCTCGCAATGAAATTGATGTATTTTATCTGTTTTAAGTCCTACTTTTAACACAAATGTTTTTTTAATAGTTTTATTGAAGATTGTATATGCTTTTATGAGTTAACCTCGAATAAAGCAAATTGACTTGGATTCCTTACACAATATGAAGTTGAGTTCTTGAATAAGATATATCCTACAACCCCAGTTCTTTACACACTGCCCCAAGTACATAAAAACTGCACTTAACACCCCCTGGGAGACCAATACTCCCTGGTTCAATTCTTGAGCTACTGGGAGAATATGTTAACATGTTCAATAAGGATTTTGTAGCCAGGATTAAAACTTAAGTGAGGGACAGCAGGTTCATGACTAATCTATTTGAGTGAAATGGACCTACTGGTCACTCTAGATATAGAGCCCCTGTATACTAATATAGCTCAGGATTAGAGTTTGAAAGTTATCTGCCAGACTCTTGGTAAAGGTCTCTCTACCAGACAAGTACCCACCAAATTTGTCGATTTGCTTACCATTGCACTCATATCAAACTATTATAACAATGCTGTGGGTGTACTATGGAAGCCACTTTTGCACTGAACGTGAAGAATCTATATGTAGGTCATTTTGAACAGAATTTTGAGCTCACAGAAAACCCATACAATACTGCAATAAGATGCTGGAAGAGGTATATATTCTGAATCATAAAAATGGCGATTGACTATTGAGAGACTAAGATTATTGTTGGAATATCTGAATAACCAGAAAAAATTTGACATTAACTTACAGTAATAACCAGAATAATATACCCTCCTGTGATCTTTTGATTAAACATGATGATAATAAAATTATTACATCCTTGTACAGAAAACCCACGGAGAAACACTTTTCTCTAATAAAATAGCTTTCACCAACGTGCTTTGACAGACGGGGTATCGTTTGGTCAGTTCCTCAGAGTCCGTCATTTTACCCACAGGAATGATTACTTTAGAGAAGCCCGCATACTGTCCACCAAATTACTGGAGAGAGGTTATCCTAGGCGTGCTGTCCGAAATGCCATGAAGAGAGCCTGGCATAGTCCTAGAGAGGAACTCTTACAACCAAAGACCAAACAATCATCAGACCAACTGCTGAGTGTGAACACTTTCTGCACCAATCCCAACAAAATTGTCAGAATACTGAAAAAAACACGAGCACATTTTGCAACAGATTGATGCCCCTTTTTTTAAACTTCCACTTTTTGCTTAGAAAAGGGGCAAAATATGAAAGACCATAAAGTACAAGCCAGTGACAGATTCAGCAAACCAAGCAATAGCATCATATATAGTTGGGGCATGGATCCAGTCAAAGGTCATTTCAAATGACTTCACTCTCAACACCAAGTATTTCACACATGCCACCGTACACATTGAGTTAAGGGCTCACACTAACTGCTGTTCAAATAATGTGGTGTATTGCTTTTAGTTTCCGTGTGAGCTAATCTATGTGGGGGCAAACGCCACAACAACTGAAAGTGAGAATTAGCTAACACAGAAGTAGCATCAGATGTCAACTACAGAATGTCCCAGTAGTGACACTTCGAGCATGACCACACTATAGAAGATATTAAATAGAAGGCGATTGAGAAAGACGCTCTCTCCAAATATCTGGAGTGCAAATGGATAGACAAATGCAACTCGATTCCTGATGGATTTAATACAACAGAGTGGCGTGTCTTCATATCCTTAACAGATCACCAATGGACTTCGGTAAAGCATGGTATTTGGTTAAGCCTTAAATTACTGAATTGTACTGTATCCATTATGTCGTTACACGCAGGTAATGGGGTACGGACCATTGTATCTTATGCGTATCAAGGGACATACACTTGTCCATTTTAATCTTATTTTTATCTTAGGGAATTGAGCGCAATTGTTTTCTAGACCTCATACAAGTTGTGTTATACGGGCCGATTCTCTCTGGACATTCACATGAACATTTAGCTCCTATTTTGGCCTTTAGTATAGGACACCTGGTAATGTAGGTACTGTCCCCTCAAACACTCTTGGAAGGCTGTCACTTGTAATGTAAGCGTCTATATTTGTATTCAGGCATGTCCTATAAGTATATCACATACCTTTTGTTTATGATTCTCCTATCCCCGACTGGAACGCATATACGTTCCACACCTTGCCGTGATTTATCAGTCAGCATGTGGCACGTGCTACATCACAAAACTCTTTTACACAAGTCCCCATAATCAGCACTGGCATGCTCACCTCAAATAAGCATACAGCCTGATTTATGTATTACTAGCGAGCGCTTGCGTTCCAAGCCTAATTTCTGTAAGCAGCCATACTTAAGACCTTATACCCTAACAGTAAAGGTGCATTGCTGCCGTGATTAATAACCTCTGATCGGAAGACTGCATCTTGGACCGAATACTTGGTCCCCACAGGCTTACCTTGGTTTGCTGAAGTTACTGCTCCCAATTATAATTACACGGTTAGGAATTCAATACATTTATGAATCTGGCTGGGTATATTGAGATATTGTTTCCTCTTGCTTATAATGGCACTCTTTTGTCACCAAACCATCAACAGGTACCTATACCTGTAAGTATTTGTGTTTCCTTTAAACAGCGATTATTTTAAGGTCTGCATGCTGTAAATTACACCTTGCCCAAGGGTTCCTTGCTTTTCTCTGGGTACAAGCAGGTATCTTTATATGGATTTCATATTTTGATCGTTCCCGCTCAGCAAGTTCCAGTTCTTATACTCAGCTTTTTTTTAGGCTCCCACAGGCATCTCCTAGTCCTGTGAGATCCTTTGAGTCTATTAAGGGTCGAAACGTCGTCGACACCCATCACAAACAAACTGTTTGCAATTTCATGATTTGCCTGTATAAAGGCAACAGTGCGCCTGTTCAGATGGACTAATTGATATACAGTTGCTTGTGTTCCAACATACCCTTTACTGTTTGTACTACCTATTCACATTTTTGGTTGTGGTTTTTTCACATGGTTGTCACTTTGCATCTAATCTTACAAAGGTTTATGCTGTAAATACACCACTTTTTTAACTGTAGCTTGGAGAAGAAAACAAGTTACTTACCTGTAACTTCAGTTATCCAGTATTGGTATCTTTCATAGATTCACATGCCTGAATCATTCCCCGTCGTCGAGGCGGGAGTCCCACGGTAAATAAAAAAGCAGTGCCAAAAGCACTTTGCAGTAGTAGGCCCTAGAAAAAAGGCCTGAGGCCTATATTATAGTAGCCTATCTACCTCCTTATGCTAAAAGACCCAAAGTCTTTGCTCCAACCAATCAGCTCACAGCACCCTCTAGAACCTTCCCTGCAGAGCCAGCTCTCCTCAGATTTTCGTAGCACAAGTGGGAACAAGTATCCCAAACTAAGAGAACTGACTCTCCGGGGAGGAGGGTGGGTTGCATGTGAATCTATGAAAGATACCAATACTGGATAACTGAAGTTACAGGTAAGTAACTTGTTTTCTTATCCAGTATTGGGGTATCTTTCATAGATTCACATGCCTGAATCAGAATAGCAAGCAGTAAGCCAGGCAAAGTCGGTTGCGGATGGTGGGAGACTTATTGCAGTGCACCCCCATGAGTGTATCGTCAACAACCAACAAACGCTTAGAGATTGAACCATTACTACATCACGTTCAAGTTCAACATTGACATTACTCATTTTCTTTCTGGAAAGAAATCTTAGGCATCATACAACAAAAACACAACATGTTAAATGCTTTCATATATATATAAATACAATCTAATAAAAACATATACTTTAAATGAAATAAGTGAACATCAGTACCTGAACATACTCCTTATGGAAACAGGTGACGTAAAACAGCTTGACCTACTGCCGCATCATCCTGATTTGCTGATTGTAGGCAGTAGTGTCTTGTAAACGTGTGGACATTCTTCCATGTCGCAGCACGGCAAATGTTCTCAAGCGTCACTCCTGCAAATAAAGCCGCAGACGCTGCTACAGCTCTTGTGGAGTGAGATCGAACAGACCTTGTCAATGGTCGATTAGCCTTGACGTGGCAGAATTGAATCGCGGATGCGATCCATCTGGAAATTGTGGCTTTAGTGACCGCTTTCCCCAAAGTATTTTGACCATAAGCCACAAACAATTGATCTGATCTTCTCAAAGTTTTGGTTCTCTGAAGATAGAATTTTAAGCATCTCTTGATGTCTAAAGAATGCAATGACTTTTCAGCCGGGGTTGACGGGTTTGGAAAGAAAACTTTCAGCTTTACAGGTTCATTTAAATGAAACTGGGAAGGCACTTTCGGTATGAATGTTGGATTTGTTCGTAAAGTGACATAGTCCTGGGAGAAATGCAAAAAGGGCTCCTTTATAGTGAAAGCTTGAATTTCTCCCACTCTTCTTGCGGAAGTTAGCGCCAATAATAAAGCAACCTTCCATGTTAAGAACTTGAGGTCGGCTCTATGGATAGGCTCGAACGGATGTTTCATCAGTTGTGATAGAACCGTGTTGAGCTCCCATTCCGGTGGTGAGGGCTTGACTGGTGGATAAGCCCGGAAAAGACCTCTCATAAATTGCTTGATTAGCGATGAAGAGCAGAGTGACTGAGCATTGGTCCTCTTTCTGTACCTGGATAAAGCCGCTAAGTGGACCTTTATTGATGAAAAAGAAAGGCCAGATTGCGCTAAGTGTAATAAATAGGGCAATATCTTTTCTGCCGGTGCCTCTATAGGGTGCAAAGCACTAGAGATGCACCATGCGCAAAAACGCTTCCACTTGAGACGATAAGTCTTTAATGTACTCTGGGCTCTTGCCTTCTCTAGAATGTCCCGGCATTCCTGAGGAATTTGAAGATGCTCAAATTCTAAGAAGTTAGGAGCCATGCGTGCAATTTCAGTGATTGAGGATCTGGGTGAAGTACCTGACCCTCGTTGCGTGATAGTAGCTTCGGAACTACCCGCAGCTTGATCGGTGGCTCCTGAGAAAGTAGCATGAGTTCCTGAAACCAATACTGGCGAGGCCACTTGGGAGCAATGAGGAGAAGGCGACAACTCTCCACTTTCATTTTGCGTACCACTCGTGGAATCAGAGGGATCGGAGGGAAAGCGTATGCATATGTCCCTGACCATCGCATCGAAAGGGCATTCCCCCTTGACCCCTGTTGAGGATACCTGCTGGCGCAGTACCGGCATTTGTTGTTCTGTTGGGTCGCAAATAGGTCCAACCTGGGTTTGCCCCATCTCCGAAACACATAGTTCAACTGGCCGTTGTCCAGTTCCCACTCGTGGCACTCTGACAAAGTTCTGCTCAGTTTGTCTGCCAAGGTGTTGTAGAGGCCTCTGACATGCTCCACTTTGAGGGTTATGTTGTGAACTGTTAACCACCTCCATAGCTCTTGGGCTTGTTTGGATAGTGTTGCCGATCTCGTTCCTCCCTGCTTGTTGATATAAAACATGCTTGTGGTGTTGTCCGTTCTGACTAAGACCGAGGATTCCACTATCCTGGGGAGGAACGCTTGAAGAGACAGACAAATGGCTTTCAGCTCTAGGCTGTTGATGTGGCATCTCTTGTCTTGCTGAGACCATCGTCCCTGCACTTGCAGTTCCTGGAGGTGACCACCCCAACCCTCCATGGACGCATCCGTTGTAAGAATAAAATCCGGAGGATTCTGCAAGAATGGAAGCCCCTGCTCCAGATTGCTGATCTGAGACCACCATTGGAGTGCGTGTACCATCCTGTTGGTGACTGTGATGGTGTCCTCGAATGAACCTGTCGCTTGATGCCATTGACAGTTTAGCTCCTCTTGCAGCGGTCGCATCTTTAGACGCACCAATGGAATGAGGTTGATGGCTGAAGAACACATCCCCAGAAGTGATGCATATAGGCGAACTGAAAGTGACTTTCTTCTTGCCAGCTTTCTGGCTAACGCCTGCAGACGGAGTTGTCTCTCTCGAGACAAGGATGCCTTGCATTCCACCGTGTCTAGGCAAGCTCCTAGGAACAACAGGCTTTGTTCCGGATGCATATGAGACTTGGTTTTGTTGATTGTGAGGCCTAGCGATGCGAAGAGATTGCAGCATGCCGTAATGTCGGCTCTCACTTTGGCTTCTGATGGACCTTTGACTAGCCAGTCGTCCAAATACGGGAAGACCTGCACTTTTGCTGCCCGAAGAGCTGCTGCCACCGGGGCCAGGCACTTCGTGAAAATCCTTGGGGCCGACTTGAGGCCGAATGGGAGAACTTTGAATTGATAATGGGCGCCTGCCACAGTGAAACGGAGGTACTTCCGATGGTTTGGGTGGATTGGGATGTGGAAGTATGCGTCTTCCATGTCCAAGGAGGCCATGTAATCTCCCTCGTTGAGGCAACTGAGAATGTCCGAGAGGGTGACCATTCGAAATCCCTGCTTCTTGAGATATTTGTTCAGATTGCGCAGGTCTAGGATCGGTCGCCATTCCCCGGTTTTCTTTTTTATGAGGAAAAAACGGGAATAGAAACCCGTCCCTCTCTGATGGATTGGAACCTTCTCTACTGCGTTCTTGAGTAGCATAGCTTGAACCTCCTTGAACAATAGGTGAAGACGAGGGGGAGGGGGGCCCCTGGGCGGAGTTGGTGGAGGTTTGGTGATGAACTCTAGGGTGTGACCATGTTGGATCAAGTCTAACACCCACCGATCCGATGTTATATTCTGCCATTGTTGTTGAAAAGCAGATATTTTCGCGCCCACGGGAAGGTAAGGGGTTGGAGGTGGCGCCCAATTGCTCTCACTGTTTCTTGTGACTGTCTCGTCCTTGGTTGTTTGCGCGCCTTCTTCCTCCTTGACGAGAGAAACCAGCCGATCCAGATTGTCTGTAAGCAGACTGGTAGTTTTGACGGTATTGTGGTTGATACTGTCTGCCTTGTTGGTAATAACTTCCCCTGGAAGAATAACCTCGTCCTCTAGCTCCTCTGAACGCACCTCTTTTATATTGTAAGGATCCTAGCGACTTTGCGGTATCCGTGTCAGTTTTAATCGTCTGGAGAGCCTCATCGACATGTTTTCCAAAGAGAGACTTTCCGTCATAAGCCATGTCCAGAATTTTCAACTGAACCTCCGGACGAAACGTAGTGGCTTTTAACCACCCTTGACGTCTCAGGACGGCTGCTCCAGCCAACTGCCTGAAGTTCGTATTCGCCATATCTAGAGCGCAGTCGATGGATTCTTCCGCTGCCCGCTCTCCTTCCATTAAAACTTTCCTGGCTTCTTGCCTTGAGTCCTCTGGCAATAGCTCTATGAATCTAGCCATCTCCGACCACATTTGGCGATCGTAGCGTCCAATAATCGCCATTGAATTTGCTATCCTGATGGATGCTGCAGCCATAGTGGAGAACTTTTTCCCAATAAGGTCTAATCTTCGTCCCTCTTTATCTGGTGGAGTAGAAATAGGGGTAGCTGGGTTCTTTGACCTTTGCTGCGCCGCTTGAGAGATTACCGAATCCGGGCGTGGATGGCCAAAAAGACACGCCGGACTAGAAAGCGGGGCACGATATTTCTTTTCTATTCTGGGTAACACAGCAGGCACAGATGCAGGGTTTTCCATTATCTTTATGCCTTCCTTCCAAATAAACTCAATTATGGGAATGGCTCTAGATATCTTCCTTGTTTCCTCTTTAAAGTCATGGAGAAAACACTCCGTTTGCTCCACTGTAACAGGGAGCTTAAACCTGGTTGATGCCCTCTGCATCAGGTTGTGAAAACCACCTACATCTTCAGGCGGTGAATCTGAAGGTTGTGGAGTCGGAGGGGACGGCATGGGTATAACATATTCATCCCATGGGTCCGATGAAGGAATGTTAGGCAACTCTCCATCTTCTACCTCCTCTTCTGATGATGAATCCAGAGGTTGTGGAGGCAAGACCGGTTGCGTAGTGTCCACAATTGGAGAAGCCGGTGGCTGTTGCCGAGGAGGAGCTACCGTGTCAGATTGAGGTACTTGCGGAGGAAAACGCTGTTTGTAATCCGCCAGCATAGCCTGTAAATCCTGTATCAAATTAGGCGGCAACTGAGTGACTTCCGGGACTCTAGGCCTTCTCTGATGATCCAATGAATGAGGCACTATGATATCCCCTTGGTAATAGTGCTCA
Organism: Lissotriton helveticus; assembly: GCF_964261635.1. Classification (NCBI taxonomy): domain Eukaryota; kingdom Metazoa; phylum Chordata; class Amphibia; order Caudata; family Salamandridae; genus Lissotriton; species Lissotriton helveticus. The sequence goes on from NC_136065.1 coordinate 1,555,618,898, forward strand.
GCGTATGAATCCTCCTCATCATCATCTTGGCACTTGATGACAAGCTCGGATGGATGACGTGCCACCCCAAAAGCACCCTCATCATCATCATCCTCATAGTCATCTTCTTCATCGTCCGCATAGGTTTCCAGAAGATGAGAAGGCATAAGTGGAGATATGTATGAACCTTGTTGCCTCTTAAAAGACACTAGTTGAAAGTTTTTTGTCGCTATTGGCGTACAAAAGGCCTGATTCCCAGTGGCAGGTCTTAATAAAGCTGGTTCCATCGACCTTGATGACCCCGGAGACCAAGGCGCATCCATTTGTTGAAAAGATGTCGTCGTCGACGGATTTATCGTCGACGAGATCGACGACGAGGGCATCGTCGACGATAGGCTTGCCGTCGACGGGGCTGTCGTCGACGGGCTGGACGTCGACGGGACAATCGTCGATGGACTCGTCGTCGATGGAGCCACCGTCGACGGGACGGTCGTCGACGAGGCAACCAATGACGGGCTCGTCGTCGACGGGATAGACGTTGATGCTTTCTTCGTCGACGAGGCAGTCGTCGACGGCGGCGTCGCCGACTTAGTCGACGGGCTCTTCTTAGATGACGAGTTTTTTGATGATGACGGCGTCTTCGTCGACGAGTCGTCTACGAGAGTTCTTTTTGTCACGATACTGATTTTAGTAGACACAATAGGTGTAGTGATAGACGTAGTGGATATCATATCCATAGAAGAAGAGGTTGAAGTGGAGACAGTAGTAACTGGAGAGGAGACAGTAGAAGTCTTACTCACTGTTTTCTTTGCCGGATCGTTGGTGGCTGAGGCTCCAGAGACAGAATGTTTGGATCTCTGTGAAGAGCCTGAAGTAGAGTGGGAGGCCTTAACATGCTTTCTCCCCTCACTTATCTTATCCTCTTGAGACCTCGCCCTCTTGCTAGAGGTAGAGGCTCTGTCATCATCATCCTTGGAAGAGGATTTAAGCCACAAAAGGACTCTGGCCTCCCTATCCCTTAAGGTCTTGGCAGGGAAGGTAACACAGATCTTACAGGTCTTTGCCTCATGCTTGGGATACAGGCAATAAATGCAGTCCTTGTGTAAGTCATCCACATGGACCCTCTTCTTCTCACATGTTCTGCAGGGTCTGAACAAGGCCTTCTTGTCAGACATCTTGAAGCTCTGAAGAAAAAACTGAGTCAAGACTCAGGGAGACTCCCTTCCACACGACGTGCGGTGAAAATCTGAGGAGAGCTGGCTCTGCAGGGAAGGTTCTAGAGGGTGCTGTGAGCTGATTGGTTGGAGCAAAGACTTTGGGTCTTTTAGCATAAGGAGGTAGATAGGCTACTATAATATAGGCCTCAGGCCTTTTTTCTAGGGCCTACTACTGCAAAGTGCTTTTGGCACTGCTTTTTTATTTACCGTGGGACTCCCGCCTCGACGACGGGGAATGATTCAGGCATGTGAATCTATGAAAGATACCCCAATACTGGATAACACTGTTTTACTGAGTGCATTGTTCCAACTAGAGTAATGTTGCTGTCATATAGCCATTATTTTGCCGCAAATGAGCTCTGTGTGAACCATTGTGAGTTTGTGAAATATGCCACTGGTGCGCCAAAGGCAAGCCCATCTCTACCCGAATCACACCCAGTCCCAGCCATGCTTCCATTCTTCTACTACTCTGGTACAGGTTATCGGATACACAACATTTTTTTTTTAACATGGGAGATAAGTGCTTTCATAGTTTTGACTATGCTACTCTTTAATACAGCCATTTACCCGGACTGTCAGAATGCTATTGTCGTGTCTGCCCACAGCACAAGTTACTTACCTTCGGTAACGATACATCTGTAAGTAACATTAGCAGTGATAGATTCCCTACCTTAGAATTACCCCCAGGCGTCAGACTGCATCCGGAAAGTTTTTCGTCAGCAGTACCCCTGCGCGTCGGTAGGTGTAGTCATGCGGCTCTGCGTGCATCGTTAGCGACAGGATGACGTTGCTGGAGCCACTTAGACGCGCCCACGCATGCGAACGTCAATTAAGTACATGACTTTCCGCGCCAGGAATGCAGAGCCATGCAAGAAACTGACCACTGGTGCCATGAAACTAGGGCCCTGAATGTGATGACCTTAACCCTAGAAATCAGTTCGCAGAACGGGGAGGATGGGTGGGGCGGTAAGGAATCTATCACTACTAATGTTTCTTACAGATACCGAAGTTAAGTAACTTGTGCATCTGAAAGAAACACGTAGTGATAGATTCCTTACCTTAGAGTAGATACCCCAGCAATATCAACCCCAGTGGTGGGTCTGCGAATCAAGATCACACCAGAAAGTCCTGGAGAAGAGAACGGCCAAAGACGCAGTCTCTCCGGACTTAGCTGTCCAGGCAGTAGTGCTTGGTAAATGTGTGCAGCGAGGCCCATGTAGATGCCTGAAAGATGTCCTGCAAGGGAACTTCTCGTCCCAGAGCAGTAGTGGATGCCCTCGTCCTGGTAGAGTGGGTGCGCGACTCCACCGGAGGCTCACTTTTAGCCAAGGAGTAACAAGCCTTTATGCACAGAACGAACCACTGAGAGATGGTCCGTTTGTGCACAGCCCGACCTTTCTTGGCACCCAAGTAGCCAACAAAGAGCTGGTCATCCACCCAGAACTGTTGTGTGCGGCTCAGATAGAAAGAGAGTGCATGTTTTGGGTCCAGACGGTGGAGCCTCTCTTCCTCTTTAGAGGGATGCGGTGGCGGAAAGAAGGTGGGCAAAGTAATGGTCTGCCAGATGTGAAAGGCAATGACAACCTTTGGCAGAAAAGAAGGACGAGTCCTTAGAACAACTTTGTCCAGATGGACAGAGCGCAAAGGAGGCTTAGAAGAAAGAGCCTGGAGCTCACTCACTCACTCTTCTGGCAGAGGTGATGGCAACCAGGAACGCAGTCTTTAGAGTGAGAAGATGAAGAGGGCAATTATCAAGTGGCTCAAAGGAAGCACACATCAGAAAGGTAAGAACTAGATTCAAGTCCCATTGAGGCATCACGAAAGGAACAGGGGGAAACATATGTGTGATGCCTTTCAAGAATCTATTTACAACAGGGGACTTGAAAAGGGAAGGCTGATTTGGTAGCCTTAAAAAGGTGGGAATGGCCGAGAGATAGCCCCTGATAGTGCCCAGAGCAGAGCCCCGCTGGGCCAAAGAGAGAAGAAAAAGAAGGACCCCTGAAAGAGTGGCAGAAAGGGGATCCACAGCCTTCATTGTGCACCACGCCACAAACTTATTTCACTTGCAGGAGTATAACGTCTTAGTGGAGGGACACCTGGCTGCCAAGATAACATTAAGGAATTCGGGGGGCAGGATGAAAGATGTCAACTGCTGTCTCTCAATCTCCACGCAAGGAGGTGGAGGCTGGACAGGTGTGGGTGGCGGACCGTCCCCTGCTGCTACGACAGAAGATCCTCCCGAAGAGGCCGACTGATCGGGTGACCGATGCTCATACTGAGTAGCTCGGAATACCATACTCTTCGAGTCCAGTCCGAAGCCACAAGGATAACTTGGGCCCGGTCGCACTTTGGGCAGAAGTGGTATAGGCGGAAAGGCTTACAACAGACTGCAACTAAACTCGTGACGAAAAGCTTCGCAGAGCGAGTGCCACTTTGGAAATTCCAATGTGCAGAACTGATGACATTGCACGTTCTCTTCGGTGGCGAATAGATCTAACCAGGGCTATCCACAGTGCTGAAAGAGACCTTGCGCCACATAAGAGTTCAGACGCCATTTGTGATCCATCATGTCCGGCGGCTGAGTTGGTCCGCCCTGGCGTTCAGAGAACCTTCCAGGAGTTGAACAATCAGGGATATGCCCTGATGTTCCAGCCAAGCCCAGAGGCACAGAGCCTCTTGGCATAGGGTCCACGACCCCGCCCTGCCCAGTTGCAGTACCACATGGCGGTGGTGTTGTCTGTGAACACCTGCACTATTCTTCCCATGACAGAGGGGAGGAATGCCTTCAGTACAAGTCAGAACGCCCGAAGCTCCAGCAGGTTGACGTGGAGCCTGGACTTCGCCAGAGACCAGAGGCCTCTGATCTCCGCCTCTCCCATGTGGCTGCCCCATCCCAGAAGGGACGCGTCTGTTACAACTGTATGTTCCGGTTGGGGACAGGAGAGGGATCTGCCATTGACCCAATTCGTAAGCCACCACTGAAATTGCCGTGCAGTGCCCTCCGAGATCTGGACAGGTTGCCCTGATGCTGTGCCCACTGGAACTTCAGGTCTCACTGCAGAGCCCGCATATGCCATCAGGCATGATCCACAAGCAGGATGCAGGAGGCCATCAGGCCCAGTAGCTGAAGGGTCATCCTGACCGAAACACGGGACAGAGGCTGAAAGATCGGAATCATAGCCTGACAGTCCCGGGGTCGCTGTTTGGGAGGATAAACCCGAAACTGAGCCGAGTCCAGAACCGCTCTGAAGAAAAGGAGCTTCTGCGAGGGAATCAGGTATGACTTCAGCACATTGATGGAAAACACCAGCAAATGCAGGAGGTCAGCTGTAGTCTGGAGGTGGGAGACAACTACCTGGGGCGAGCCCGCCTCCAACAGCCAGTCGTCGAGATAGGGTAAGACTGAAACCCCTGATCTGCGCAGATGAGCAGCGACCAACTCCATTACTTCAGTGAACACCCAAGGGGTGCTTGTAAAGCCAAAGGGGAGCACGGTAAACTGAAAGTGCTTGTGGCTTACCGTGAATTGCAGGTAGCGCCTGTGGGCCGGCAGGACGGGAATATGAAGATAGGCATCTTGCAAGTCCAACGCCACCATCCAGTCTTGTAGGTCCAGGCCAGACAAGATCTGAGCAAGTGTGAGCATCCTGAACTTCTCTTTCCGGAGGAAGCGATTGACGCTCCGAAGGTCTAAGATAGGACGCAGGCACGTGTCCTTCCCGTGTCCTTCTTTGGAACCAGTAAGTAGTGGGAATAACAACCACAATCTACTTCTGGCATCGGAACACGCGTGATGGCCCCCTTGGCTGAGAGGGCCACAACTTCCTGCTGGTGAAGTACCAAGTGATCCCCCAACATGCGGTGGTACTTAGGTGGCATGGCTGGAGGGGTTGTCTCGAAGGGGAGGGAGTAGCCCCTTCGGACAATTTCCAGCACCCACTTGTCCGAAGTGATGTTGCACCAGTGGTGGAGATGATGGCATATGCGTCCACCCACTGGCTTCTGATGGGCCTAAAAGGTTGGACTAGGAAGGCTTGGAAGCGGATGCTGCGGGGGTGGAGGTGGACTGACCTGCCCGCTGGCCCATGAACCGCCTCGACGGTTCCCACGTCCGCGGACACGCTGAGGTTGTTGCTGCTGTGGCCTGTGGCTCTGTGAACGCTGTGGGGCGTCCCTTCCGTGGCCACAAAATGAGCGAAAAGCAGAAGGTGGAGGAGGCTGAGCGGCAGACAGGCCCAAGGACTTGGCCATAGCCCGGGAGTCCTTGAAGAGCTCCAACGCACTGTCTGCCTTATTGCCAAAAAGGTGAAGCCCATAAAAGGGCATGTCCCCATCAAGGTGCTCTGGACATCCCCCGAGAAGCCAGTTGTCCTCAACCAGGCATGGCGCCGAAGCGCTACCATAGTGGAAATCAACCTGCCCAGTGAGTCAGCAGTGTCCAGCCCACAACGTATGGTGAACTTCGCTGCATCTCTCCCTGCCGCAACCGCATGGGAAAGAACTGCCTGGGCCTCCTCCGGGCAGTTGGGCAGCACCTGCGCAATTGTGTCCCACAGAGAGTGGGTATGACGGCCCAAGAGGCATGCAGTGTTCACCGACTGCAGCCCTAAGCTGGCAGATGAAACAGCTTCTTGCCAAACTGATCGAGCTTCTTGGATTCCCTATCCAGAGGTGCAGTAGGGAACGCACTCTGGGATGCCGAGGCTTGGACAACCAAGCTCTCAGGCGTGGGGTGTTGGGTAAGGAAGAGGGGGGTCGCCCGGAGCCAGGCGATGGCGTCGGGCCACGTTCCTGTCCACAGGAGCCCCTGTGTTGGGCCTGGATCAGGTGCCCAAAAGAACGTCTGATTGTGCTTCATTAAGGCAACAAGGGCTCCGAAGAGGTATCTGCCAGTAGGAGCACTTCTGTCAAGAAGTTAGTCCTGACGGCCACCGTAGGGAGTTCGAGGTGGAGAGCCTCGGCTGCTTTACGCAACACCACTGGGTAACTGGCTCCCTTCTCCGTATTCACGGTAGGAGGAGACAGCATGCCAAGGTCAGGTGAGGTGTAAAGACCACTGGCATCCGCCAAATCCTCTGCCCAGTCCAGATCATAATCACAGTCCTGTGCTAGAGGGTCCTCAGACTCCTCCTCTTCCTCTAAAGTCTGTGGAACAAGCTCAAAATAAGGAGGGCGGTCATAGGGCAAAACAGGGCCCATAAAGGTAGCCGGGGAGGCGGGTGGGCGTGTGTAACTCTGCAGCTCTACATGCCAAGAACAGATGCATACTGGTAAGTAGCACTTTCCGTTCAAGGCATATGAGCTGCAGATTACACACTGTGCATAGATTGTATGGCAGTACCCACCTTTAGCGGCGACCACCAGTATCTGTTGCAGTTGTTTGAAACAGAGTTTTTAGCACAGCCTGGCCACAGTGGCATGTTGTTTAGTTTGCACATCTACACAATAGTGTTTTGTGAATGTGTGCAGTGTAGACCATGTAGCTGCTTTGCATATATCATCTAGGGGAATGTTTCCAAAAATGCCATTGAAGCCCCTATTTTCCTTGTAGAATGGGCTTTGGGAGGAATAGATAACGTACATTTAGCTTTGTGGTAACAGATTTGTATGCATTTAACAATCCACCTAGCTATCCCAGATTTTGATATGGGATTACCTTTATGTGGTGGTGAAAAAGACACAAAAAGTTGTTTCGTTTTACAAAAAGTTTGTGTCCTTTCAATGTAGTAAAGTAATGCTCTTTTGACATCCAAGGTGTGGAGAGCTGCGACTGTTTGTCGCTGCGAGAAAAATAAGGGCAGCTCAACAGACTGATACAGATGGAAGGGTGAAATGACTTTTGGAAGGAATTTAGGATTAGTACATAGAACCACTTTATTATGATGCATTTGCAGAAAAGGTTCTTGAATGGTAAATGCTTGTAGTTCACAAACCCTTCTGAGAGAAGTAATAGCTACTAGGAAAGCGACTTTCCAAGTTAGGAATTGCAATTCACATTTACATAACGAACGGTTCAAAGGGAGGTCCCATTAACCGTGTGAGAACAATGGTTAGGTTCCACACTGGTGAAGGTGGCTTTCTGGGAGGGATTATTCTTTTGAGTCCTTCCATGAAAGCTTTTATGGCAGGTACTCTAAAAAGAGATAGATGTTGTCTATTTTGCAAATATGCTGCAATAGCAGCAAGGTGTAGTCTGATACATGTGTAGGCCAAATTACACTTTTGAAGGTGGAATAGGTATCCTATGATGAGTTGAATAGACACACAAAGGATTTATGTGGTTGTTTTGACAGTATATCACAAACTGTTTTCATTTAGCAGCATATCATGCTCTAGTAGTGGGACGTCTAGCTTCTTTAATAACGTTCATACATTCTGGAGGAAGGTTGAGGTAGCAAAACTCTATGACTTCAGGAGCCAGATCGCTAGGTTGAGCTGAGCTTGGTCCGGGTGTCTGATTTCTCCATGGTTCTGTTTTAATAGGCGTGGAGATAGGCTAAGTTTCTGGTGTGGTACCACAGATAGTTACAGCAGCGCGGTGTACCACAGTTGTCTGGCCTAAGTTGGAGCAACTTGAATGAGTGTTAGGGAATGTTGCTGTAGCTTGCGTACCACTAACGGAATTAGTGCGAGAGGAGGAAAAGCGTACGCAAATTGTCCTAACCAGTTCATCCATATAGCATTGCCTTTGGACAGCGGGTGTGGATATCTGGCGGCGAAGTTTGGGCATTTTGCGTTTTCATGGGTGGCGAAGAGGTCTATCTGAGTTTGTCCCCACATTTGAAAGAACGGTTGAAGAATTGCGGATGAAGTTCCCACTCGTGGATCTGCTGTGTCTGTCGACTTAGCAGATCTGCTATGGTGTTTTGTACTCCTGGAACATGTTGGGCTAAGAGGAAGATCTTTAGTGGTATAGCCCATATCCATATCTGCTGTGCTAAGTGAGAGAGCTGCAGAGAGTGTGTTCCCCCTTGTTTGTTTATGTAGTACATGGCTGTCAAATTGTCTGTGCGGACTAAGACAGTTTTGCCTGATACTTGTTTTTGGAATGCTTTTAGGGTTAGAAAAACAGCTGGTAACTCCAAGTGGTTGATGTGGAGTAACTTTTGTTGCGGTGTCCACCTGCCTTGCATGGTGTGATGCAGTAGGTGAGCTCCCCAGCCGGAGAGCGATGCGTCCGCTGTCATGATTATTTGAGGAACTGGCTCTAGAAATGGTCGGCCCTTTGAAAGGTTTTTGGTGCTCCACCATTGCAGAGAGCGATGAGTCCGACTGTCTACCAACACTAGGTCTGTTAAATGACCACAAGCCTGGTTCCATTGGCGTGCTAGGCACTCTTGAAGTGGACGCATTTGCAGTCTTGTGTGAGGTACTATAAATATGCAAGATGCCATCATTCCTATGAGCTGCATGAACACTCGAGCTGGAAGCGAGTGTTGTAGTGTGAATCTTGTTAGGAGATTTTGTACACTTGTTATCCTGGCTGGAGAGGGATAGGCTAGTGTTAGTTGTGTGTTTATTGTAACGCCGAGATATTGTTGTATGTACGAAGGTTGCAGATGTGACTTGGTGTGATTTACTGGGAATCCCAAGTTGTGGAGCAGTTGAATGGTAGCGTGAGTGTGTTGTACACACTGGCTGTATGAGCTGGCTTTTATGAGCCAGTCATCTTGGTATGGGAAGATGTGAATATGCTGTCTTAAGTGTGCTGCTACCACTGCTAGACATTTGGTAAACACCCTTGGCTCCGAATGGGAGCACTTTGAACTGGTAGTGGTGCCCGTCTAGCACAAATCTGAGATATTTTCTGTGCGCTGTGTGGATAGGAATGTGAAAGTAGGCGTCCCTGAGATCTAGAGTGACAAGGAAGTCGTTTTGTAACAAGAGCGGAAGGACTTGTTGGAGTGTGACCATATGAAAATGATCAGACTGTATGTAAATGTTTAGAGGTCTGAGATCTAGATTAGGTCTTAGAGATCCGTCCTTCTTTGGGATTAAGAAATTTAGGGAGTAAACTCATTTGTTATTCTGATTCATTGGGACTATTTCTATTGTATTTTTGTGCAGGAGGGATATCACTTCCTGCCTGAGCAGTGACAAATGTTCCTGTGACATTGGACGCTGCCTGCGTGGTATGTTTGGGGGGGGAGGGTCGATGGATGTTAGTTCTAGACAGTAACCTGACTGAATTATTTGAAGCCACAATCGCAATGGACCGCCCACCGTTAGCCCCTCCTCCGGATTGCCCCTAGGGACTCTGGTACATGGAGTTCTTGAGTGGTTCACCCCAGTGGGTGCAAGTAGGTACTTGTTGAACTGATGATCTCTAGACCCGATACATGTCCCGGGTTTTTGGATATCGCCCGAGACATGGCTCGGGTTTCGGGATAACTTCCCTCATCAGTAGAGAAAATAGTTAGGGGTGGAAGAGAAGGCCGCCAAGCAACCGTCAAAGGCCTCGATGCCCGGGGCTAGCGGTGTGCGCTCCATCGCGATTGCTTCTACAAATAGGCTCCCTTGAGCCGACGGGCTCCTGGACGACGCACCTGCGTGCCGGTTCGGGCATCGAGGCCATTGACTGTCGTTTGGCGGCCTTCTCTTCCACCCCTCAGAATTCCATGTACCAGAGTCCCTAGGGGCGATCCGGAGGAGGGGCTAGCGGTGTGCGCTCCATTGCGATTGCTTCTATGAATTATTTGAAGCACCCACCTGTCTGATGTGATGTGATGTTTTCACAGGCTGGCAAGTGTTGTTGTAGTCTTCCCCCGACAGGAGTGGAATGACGCGGGGGAGGGGAGTCATTGGGCAGGGGTAGAGGCAGAGCGGGAGTTTTTGTTTTTACCTCTGCCTATATTATTGTTACCTCTGTAACCACCCCTTTGGTAGCCCCTACTATAGGTGGATTGTGTGGGGGCTTTGTACGAGGTAGAAGGTGTGTCTGAAGAGTATCCCCTGGTGGCTCCTCTGTAAGATGAGCGGCGAAATGAACGTCTGGGAGCCTGCGACTGCAGGCCTCACATAGATTTGGCCGTATCTGTATCCTTTTTAATCTTTTCAAGGGATACATCTACGTTGGGTCCGAATAAGTGTTGCTCATCGAAGGCTTGGTTAAGAATAGCACTTTGGACTTCAGGTTTGAACCCTGATATGCGTAGCCAGGCATGTCTACGCAACAAACACTGATGTTAACTGCTCTGGAGGCAGTGTCTGCTGCATCAAGCGCACAACGAATGGAGGTGTTTGTAATATTTATCCCTTCTTGGATAAGCTCATTTGCTCTATCTTTGTACTTATCAGGGAGATGCTGCATTAACGATTCTAATTAGTCATAATGTGCCCTGTCATATCTTGCCAATAATGCTTTTGTATTGGCAATATGCCACATGTTTGCTGCTTGAGACGCAGTTCTTTTCCCCGATGCGTCAAGGAGCTTAGACTCTTTATCTGGCGGGGGAGATTCACCCGACGTTTGTGAATTTGCTCTTTTGCGTGGCGTGCATTGGAAAACACAAGCGAGTCTAGTGGTACTGGGCCTTTAATATATGCTGGATCTGAAGGGGCAGCTTTATATTTCTTCTCAATTCGTGGGTTTATGACCAGAGTTCTAACTGGGTCTTTAAAGACTTCAGGAGCATGCCTAATCACTCCTTTAAGCATGGGTAAAATGGATGAGGACCTTTGTGCATTATCAAAGGTATCCATTAGGAAGTCTTCAGCTACAGGGTCTGTATGCATATCCACCCCATGATACTGCTCAGCTCTGTGTACTAATTGATTGAAGCCCATCTTGCCTTCTGGTGGGAAAGGCCTAGAAGGGTATATGTCGTCCTGAGGGACATTTGGGATGTCTGGGGTGTTATAATAATCCCACGGGTCAGGTGAGCCTGGAGGAATAGATGGATCATCTGGATTACCCCCTATATTATCAGAGCTATCATCCCTGTTGTCATCATCTGGTATGATAGAGGATGTAGGGGAATGTTGTGGTAGGGGCACAGGTGGTGATGGCATAGGTGGGGGAGAAGGGGAAGGAACTCTTAGAGGAGAGGTAGCCATGTCCTTTTTTGGATGAGGAGCAGGTGCAGGTGTATCTAGTGGTCGTTTTTTTTTTAACTTCGAGTTACTCGAACAATGGTTGGATCTTTAACTAGAGTCTGGGGGAAATAAGTCCTCTGCAGGAGGCCGATCTTGTGGTGCGGAAGGAGGTTTCGGCACCGAAGTAGCTTCTTTTGTTTTTTTGGCAATGTCTTTAACAGGAGAAGCAGGAGTTTTTTTCGACTCCGATAGTTTTTTCGGCTTGGATGATTTTCTCGGTTCCGGTGCATTTTTCGGATCCGATGGTTTTTTCGGTTCCGGTGGTCTTTTTGAATCCAAAGCTTGTCTGCTTGGTTCCGACCTGGGTTTCGGTGCCGAGGGACTAGCAGTATGCTTTGGCGCCGATTGTTTCGATGCCGGCGTGGTAGGTGATGTTGTCTTTTTCGGTGCCGGTAGGTGTGCGCCAGCACAGTGGGGAGCGACTCGAGCCCGAGTCGCCAGAAGGCTTAGCTAGCTTCTTAGCCGGGCCCGAAGGTGGGGCAGTAGAAGCAGTGTCTCGGTGTGCACCCGAGCCCGAGGGTGTGAAAGGAGCCTTCTTTGGTTGAGTCGAGGAAGGGTCAGGGTCGACGGTCTCACTTCCGACTCGCTGTGCTGGAGTCATGTCCTCGACTTTGGAATCTTCTGCCTCGGAGTTGCTGTCGAAGCCATGTTGTTCTGGGACGTCGACGCCCTCTGCGAAGATGTCGTCTGGAATCGGAGCTGAGGATCGAGCCATTATTCTCCTAGCTCTTCGGTCCCGGATCGTCTTCTTGGAGCGGAAGGAGGCACAAGCGGAACAGTCTCTGGCCTCGTGCTCCGGGGAGAGGCAAAGGTTACACACCTCATGAAGGTCGGTGTGGGGAAACTTCGACCCACATTGACACTTTTTAAATGGCGTCTTTACCATGAGCTGGAGTCGAGGCCTAATTAGGCCCGTAGGCCGTCGTCGACGACCGGATTCGAAAACTTCGATGTTGAAGAGTAGCGTCAACTGGAAACGCGTTTGAAACTAAGTTCTGGAAGCTGGTGAGGAATGCGCGTCGAAGGAAATCGGTTCCAACACGGAGCGCTGGAAACACATCCGAGCCCAGTGGCGGAAAAAAACAATCTGGGGATGGAGCCGATGCCCATGCGCAGTATGATCCAAAGGAGGGGTCACCTATCCTGTGCCTTCCAAAGACTTTTCTATAACAAAAACAAACTGCAAACATCCGGGCCCAACACTAGGTGGCCATCTATGCACAGTGTGTAATCTGCAGCTCATATACCTCGAACACTCTTGTACCGGAGCAGGCGAGGGGTGGCACTGCCTGCACCCTCAGCCGCGAGGGAAAGTCAAGGAGCGACAATGCTTCTTTGACTTATTTTTGGAATGCTTGGACTTACCTGACCGCAGAGTGCGAAGACTTAGATCCAGAAGAATGGTGATGACGGCTCCACGACCGGGACCTCGAGCGGTGCGGAGCCGACTGCCGGACTTCAAGCATCTTTCGGGACTGCTCTCGCTAAGTCTTCCGCGCCATGGCTCGGCAGTCAGGGCATGACTTGGGGTTGTGGTCGTGCCCCAGGCAGTAGAGACACACGCGTGGGGGTTCCTCACCGACATCATACGATGACAGTCATCGCAGTTCTTGAAACCGGGCATCCTTACGACACCAGGAGTCGATTAACTCAAAAAGATGAGGTGAAAAGATGAGGTGAAAAGATCTGTCAAAAAATTACCGGGGGTACTTGCTCTTCCTAGATCTGCGCTTACTGGCGCTCGAAAAGAAAGAACTGACATCAGCGCGCATGGCCGCATCTAAGTAGCTCCAACGACGTCATTCCGGTGCCAACGACGCACGCAAAGCCGCACGACGACGCCTACCGACGCGCAGGGGTACTGCGGACGAAAAAACTTTCCGGATCCAGTCTGACGCCGGGGGGTAATTCTAAGGTAAGGAATATATCACTAAGTGTTTCTTTCAGATCCTATTGTCACCCTAAGGATAGTGGGGCGTCTATACCTTTTCATGCTACCAATGGATTGGAGGGTGGATTTCAGACATCTTCTGTTGGCCTTATAAATATTTGTTCTTTACCTAAACATGCTGCAGATGTTTTTTGATCTTCTATCCCCTGCCTCCTGGGATATTGGGTTCACTATGGAAACATAGATGACTGACTGTTTGCAATTCGATATTGGGAAAGTAATACAGAAAGGCTATCATATTTCTGTTATGAATGACGGACTGTAGAGGTTGTGAATTCATCATTACACACTGTTCTTCATTAGAGTGATGCAAGCTAATTAAATAAACTAGCCACAACAGAAGGAGCGCTTTTCGTTGTTAAACTTATGAATGAGTGTTCCTACTTAGGGAACCTGATTTATCACCCACTGGTCACTCCACTGACTCGCCTACAGATGCCATTGCCCTTCTACTGGGTGTAATTTTACTGTGTTAGGAGATCTCAAACTCCGTAACGATGACACAAATGATGCACATTGAATGATGCTATACTCCTTTCCTCTCCATCTCACAAAGTAAAATAGGTTTGAGCGGATGTTTTCGAAAACACCATCTATTACAGTCAGGATGTCTCTCCCGATTACTTGATCGGATCACTTTCTTGAGACTTTTCATTTGAAGGATCATGACAATCAGAACGCGCAACACTTTGATTTTGAACAGTCTCTGATTTGAAGCAAGATTTGCAAACAGTCCCTTATTAAAGCTTTAACTGCATCCTTCCCCTCACTGGAGGGATCTTTTGAGGATAATGTCAAATACGTTAATAATTGCCTCGTCAACCCTTAACTTAGCAGCACCCCCTCCAACCCCAAGAAGTAAAAGCTTACGGTCACTGCTCCATTAGGCCCCATGGTTCTCATAGGCCTTGTGGGAATAAGGAAGCAAGTGTAAAGTGCTAGAAAGAAAATGGAAAATACATTGAATTACATACTTTATACAAACCCATCAACAAGGAGGATTTAAAAAAGTATCAAATTCATCAGGAAGACTCAGACAGACTTTTATAAGAAAAAAATGAATTAGCCCCCAATGGCCCTGAGGAAATCTTCACTGTTCTAAATCTTACCTAAATCGTCGGGCATGTATCCCTGCTATTACTCCCTAATTAGACGTTGGTGAATGATTGATGCATCAATGCATTGTTTACTACAGAACCAGAGGTCTCTCCTTATGGGTCACATCTGTCTCTTGTGGGAGAGGTGTGGCGCCGCGGCCAGGGCGACTGACGCTGGAATCTGGGGATCACGGTTCGATCCCCGGCTCCGGCGGCAGGTTAGCCCAGCACCATGTGACTCTGGGCAATAGCTTGCTTAATCTTCCCGACGGCCCCCAGCGCCTAGAGACCCTTACGGGTGATTGTGCGCTTTACAAATGTGGATTATTATTATTATTATCTCTTCTAACCTCACTGAAGGATTCGGCCCAAGTTTTGCTTAAGTGTAGGTCTGGCTCCCTGTTTGACTCTGGCTGCCTGTGAGTGCTTAAGAAGGAACTTCCGATCATCAACTTCGTAACTTAACATACTGTTTAATCAATCACTGGAGACCACTACTATTTCCAATTGCTGAACCATGCCTGTTTTGTACTGCTGCTGGGAACAGTTTGAAACAGTTGGCGGATTCTAACATCCTATTGAATTATCATCTGATATCCATGATATCAGCAGACTCAAAGATGCTCAAAAAGTTAGTCGACAGTCCAGCTATTTATAACATCGGCTACTACATTTCACCCAATGCAGTTTTAATCAAATGAAAGTGCAGAATGAACGTGCTCAAAGCTACCAACGTTCAACTTGGCTCAAGGGCACTCTGCTTCTCTAGTGCTGTTGTACTTACCTGCAGCATTGGACGCAGTGTCACACTCCATTCTGATTGTATAATCTAATGCACCCTACTCTTTCGCTTCAACAAATCACACTTGCTCACTCTGCAGAACAAAAAACCAATTCAAGTAAAACCAAGTGTTTTTAAGTGGTGCAAATTAACGTGTAGGAACGTAATAAGTCAAAACAAATCTGCCAACTGTATTACGGAGCCAAAGCTGTGGCAAGTGTGGGGGTTGATCAGCTGTCCATCAGCTGGATAAAATATTTCCTCTCTAACAGAAGCCAATGAAACATGATCTTTCTCTGCAGGTCAAAATGTAAAGAGCTAAATTATGGAGTGGCACAGGGCTCTTTACTGAGCCCAATGTTATTTGAGGTCTAAAGGCCCCCTTTTGCTAGAATTGCTCAGTCCTATTGCCTTATGGTGGTTCTGAATGCCAATGATACACAGCTGGGGTTCCCTATTGATAAAACACCTGCCATTTCTCAGAAAGTCTTTAAGCTATGCCTCACTCATGTTGCTCAATGGATGCATACCAATTGTTTGAAACTAAACTGACAAAACTGAGCTTTGGATCTTTGATGGCCCTCAATCCAGCTCGTCTCCTGACTGTAGGTCTAAGGAATTGGGAGATTCCTCTCTCTCCACGTCAAAGGCACGAAATCTGGGTGTCGGATGTGATGCAGAATTATCTTTCCACCTTAACCTATTGCCCACTACTGAAACCTGTTTTTCTTTGTTACGCTCTTAAAGGAGATTTTAGGACATCCTCCCTGCCTCAGTGCGAAATACAGTCATAAATGCTTTGGTTACCTCCAGATTGGATTATGCTAACAAAGTTTCTTTGTCTTCCTCCGTATTTGGTTAGGTGGCTTCAACTGATGCAAAATGCCATGGCCACGCTGATTTTGAAGATACCATCTAATCAACATATACCACCACATCTTAGATGCCTATAGTGGCTCCCAGTGAACAAGAGAATTAAAAAAAAAAGCTTAGACATTACACACTGGGCGTGCAAAACATTAATATACCATCAGACGGAGATAGTCAAATGCACAACTGTTAACAATTCCTAGGATCAAGCAGGTGAGGAAAGATGAGCATTCCATTGCCCTTCTGGCCAGAAAACTTTGGAACGATCGTCCTGCTACTTACATGACATTGACAACTAAATTTGCTTCAAACACACAATTCCCTCACCCAGACACTACACAGAATACTTGTTCAGCTCTCAAGCTTTTAGTCAAACTTCAGGTCAACACAGCACACACGAAAACAATCCTTCAAGGTTTGTGTGTCACACATCAATCACATGTAAAATGAACTTAAACTTGCAAGAGCTTTTATCAATGTAACATACAACATACAGTAGACTGGTTTAAGTAGTGCACATATCCATTTGGTCCGAACAGAAGTTGGCAGTCAGGGAGAGAAGGGTGGTTAACCGGTTCTCCGGACACTTAAGCTGAGATAGCGCAGACATGAAACTGGAGGAACCATAGGAAAACGATTTGTTTTCTGTGAGCTCAGCCGGGAGGGTTGTGGCACTTCAAGAGGGAGTCCTGGAGAAAGAGGCACCTCTCTGTGTTTACAGGAAAAGTAACATGTACTTGCTTGCTGCCCATACCCAATACCAAAGGTGTGCCGGCAAGGCCTAGCCAGCCGTCGCTGCCTTATCAACAAGGGACAGGGCTGGCAGTTTTTCAGGCTTCAGGGAACAGCTATAATAACACTGAGGAAAAAGCCATAGTGTATACACCATTCATGAACCAGCTAACGTTATACGGCATGATATTGAGTCCAGAGGATGATGAGAAGGGCCTTCCAACTCCTGGGTGCAACCACGGACATGTACACGTCATTTCACTGATCTAAATACTATTAATACCAAGGAGAGAACGATTACCAGGAAATCAGGATTCCATAGTCTATTCTCTAGTAATTAATGTAGGCCACCCAGCAGAAATCATTAAGAAACTAGTTTGCAAAAGGTGCATATAATTTAATGCACCCTATAACAACAAATCACACTTGCTCAGTCTGCAGAACAAATGCAATAAACAAACAATTCAGTAAAACCAAGTGCTTTCAAAGTGGTGCAAATGAACGCATAGGAGCTTGAGTCAAAGCAAATCTGACTACTGTATTACGGAGCCAAAGCTGTGGGTGGTCCAGCCTCATCAAATAGCAGGGGCAAAAAAAACACTGCCACACAATGGACTTTAATTGAAATGGAAGTCCAATATCTCCCAGAAAATAATGGTAGTGAGGGGGCAGAGGGATGGCAGCTGGACATCATGATTCCTGCGCAAAGCTCTAGCCACAGCAATACGACCCGGTGCAGTAAAACTTTAAAAACATATTTCACTTAGATGATTGTGCAAGTGTGCATATTCCCCTTTCGTATATGAATTCTGATTTACACCACAGTTATACACCAAAAAAAAGGTTATGAACCTTATGTTGGGGACAGGGTGCCTGCGAAGCACTGCATACTCCATATCACTTGTAGTTTGCAACTTCTACTTTTTATTACAAGACAAGGACAACTCTTTTCCAGTGACACTTTCAGGCTACCTCTCCCCCATAGGGACTTGAATGAGCCGATCTGTACAGTAGGAGATAGGCTAGAGAATGTAGGGATTAGGTTGTTTTGGCAGGAGGAGAACAGATACTAGGTGGTCAGGCCGTATTAGTCCATCCAATTGCTTACTTTTAACTGTTCTTAGTCACGGTTCCTTCTTAATGAGGTTTCATCACACATGCTAAGGTTGCACACATTGCAATACCTGGGGATGTGGTTGGGGAGGAGGGAGTCATGGTCATACAAACGAAGAGCAATACTGATCATTACCAATTTCTCGTATATATAAAAGCATATCCTACCAAGTGGGTTACAGCTCTGCGGCTGTATGTGTTTATGCTTCAGATGCAAGTATATCAAAAGTGCTGAGGAGATGCTCAATAAAGCTGTGCTGCGATGAGCCATTTGGGAGAACATATTGTACAGTGAAAAAGCTGAGCTTAGTGCTACTGCCCAAACCATCATCCAGAAGGCAAGAGAATCAACTCCGAAGGACAGATTACATTATAAACAACTCTGCTCAGCTACTTTGCATTATTCTGCATGAAAAAACAAGGAGTTGCAATGCTCAGAATTTCAGCAGAAACAGGAGCTGAACAATCTGCAATCAATGTGCTTTGAAGACAATATGTTGCATTGCTTTATGTCCAAACCATAGATTCGAACTTGCTATCCCATGTACCGTCTTCCAACAAATTACTAAATAAAAAAAACTGCAAACTTTTATGTATGGCATGGAATCCAGCAAAGAGGGTGTTCCAGGTATTGGAGTCATTCACCACACATCCCAGAGGCTGAATAGAGAAGCAAGAGCAGTACATGGAAGTGCATTATGGTGAGAAATCGCCTGCTTGGCTAGAGGCATTCTCAAGTACATGCAAGGTGCTCAGTTTACCTTCAGGTCCACAGAAACAAGAGGGAGAGAAAAACACTGACTTCGGGACCTGAAAGGTACATTTGGCATCTGTAAGGAGTAGAACAGGTGCCTCAAAGCACAACAATCTTACATCGCCTTTCTTTAACAAAATTTAAAGTCACTTCTTGCATGCTATGTCACAGTCTGCCTTCTTTCCAAGACATTCTGGCAATCACTAGGAAAGCCACCATTGAGGCAGTTGTGAGCCAATGAGCTGATGCTGAAACGTCAAAAGCATACTTGGTAATAACAAAAACATTACATATTCTGGTAAACAGGAAACACGTGATAAAAAAAGGATCCGCATATTCAGGTCTTGGTATTGAAGTTGCTCAAACACACTATGCTGTGAAGACACTTCACGGTATCTGTACTTCCGACAGTTTGGCAGTGATAGCTGTTCTCATTGGTAAGGGTGACAGTGGCCCTGCAGAGAAATGGCACTGTAAATGGAGAAGAATAGAGCAAAGGTGAACAAGCCAACACAGCAAACGTCCATACACAAACAATGTGGAGGGTCCTAGATTATATAGAAATAAAGTAGCGTCCCATTCATTCACTGGCGGGGCATTTAATGGGTGGCCAATGCCAGATTTAAAGTCAATTGCTTACTTCCAGCGGGTTTTTGATTTTGTGATGCATGCTGTTGTGCCATCTAATAACATTTTCATGTTTCATGCTTTGCCCGAAAGGTTTGAGTACTGATAGTCTAAATAATGTTACCCTCTCACAAACTTGTGAAAATGTAATGTTGTATGTATCCCACTAGCACTCAAAATGTTTGATTTAAATACCTCAAAAGGGAACTATTTCGATTGGCCAGCATGCTACGCTGGTCAAAAAGACATTTTTTGATAAAGTTTGGTTTTAGTACTACATAAATGCATAAATGCAAAGCACTTTCCATGGGTCAATGTATTAAAAGTGAACACTACAAACTGGGCTGGGCCTCCAGAATCACCCGATAACATCCTAGTGCTAATACCTAATGACTGCTTCCCAGACAGTGACAACAAGCACAGTGTATTCTGAGGTGGGCAGTGAGTGCAGGATAGGTTTTCTGAAACACTGAGCTATACCAGAGAAGACGGTGAAATGCAAACTAAGTATCAGGGCAAACAAATTTGATCCACTCTACAGGACAGATAGCCAAACAAGTTGCAATGCTTGGGGATGCAGCTCTGCGTGATCCAAACTTTACACGACCGAATTCTAGGCAGCACTCGTTTCGATGGATAACACTACAACTTGTAAACATGCAACAGGTTTTTGGAACAGGCCGCAAATACTAAAAAGCAATGCCTCAGGTGTTTGGGATGTCAGGGATAAAATCAAGATGTGGCAGTTATGAGGTACTGTGTGGCCCATTTCTGTTACACCTTCCTGCTCCTGGCAGTGACTCAAGACAGCTTCCATTTCTCTGCAGACACACAGCTAAGCGATGAATGTTTTAACCACCATCTGGATTTGCTTCTGGCAAACTGGACAGGGCTGTCCACCCCGCTGCAATGTTTTGGCACAGAGAAAGCACGCGACTAAGTGGGCTGTCCTGCCATGTATAATGTTTCCATTGCGTGGCTTGCGTTGGCAGAGCAGGCAAGGCTCTAGAATTGACTTGGTGGACTCCAAGAGGGCCAATTCCTCCTCTTTCTGCTGTTCCTCAGACTTCTGGCTCAGAGTCAGCATGTTCTTATGGCTCCTGGATGTGCCAAGAGATGCATAGACAGGACGCGCCAAGTCCAGCGATTCAGACTCAACACAGACCAATCTGGGTCTATCCTGGAGAGGTTGCTGGTCTCTGGGCCTTACAACTGGAGCTGATATGGTCCTGCGGCAGTCTGGGATGTCAATCCCCTCATCGTTTTCTTTTTCTCCCAACTTGGCAGTGATGTCTGACGTGGACAGGGAATGTGCAAGTTTAGGACAATCAAGATACCAGTTTTTGCGCAGGGCCCAGCAGCGGAAGCAGTATCGCTTGATCGGAGAGTTAAATTTCTTACACTTGGTGCATTGCCAGCATCCCTGAGCAAATTGTGGGAAAGAGAAAGCGTACGTTAAAAGTGCTATCCTCTTACACTGTATGGAAAAAGTTTACAAACAGACTTAGGCTTACTACATGTGAAAGTAGATTCATTATACATCATAAATGCTCCAAGTTTCAATGGTAGACCCCGATTCAAATAATTGAAATTAGCAAGGCATACACCACTCCTATTTTATGTCCAACAGTGTGGTATGAACATTACATGAAAGGAAAATGCTACTTACCAGTATGCATCTGTTCTTGGCATGTAGAGCTGTAGATTCGCATACTTTTGCATAGATCGCCATCTGGTGTTGGGCTCAGATGTTTGCACTTTGTTATTGTAGAAGTCTTTGCAGTCACGAGATAGAGAACTCCTTTGGTTAGTAGTGCGCATGGGCATCGACTCCATCCCCAAGTTGTTTTTGCCATAAAGGGTGATAATGGAGTTAGTTAGAAATAGAAAGATATGTAATGTATCTAAGTAAGATAGTACTGCAACACATATAGGTGTCCGGGAGGTGGGTGGGCCTATGCGGATCAACAGCTCTACATGCCAAGAACAGATGCATACTGGTAAGAAGCATTTTCCGTTCGAGGCATATGAGCTGTAGATCGCATACTTTTGCATAGTCTATACAGCAGTTACCCTGTTAGCGATGGCTACCTGTATGTGTTGCAGTAATTTGAAAAAGTGTTCTTAGTACAGCCTGGCCCACACTAGCTTGTAGTGTTTTGTGAAAGTGTGCGGTGTAGACCATGTTGAGGCTTTGCAATTGTCATCCAGGGCGATGTTTCCTAAGAATGCCATGGAGGTCCCTAGTTTGCATGTGGAATGCGCTCTAGGGGGAATGGTTAATGTACGTTTTGCTTTTCGGTAGCATATTTGAATGCATTGAACGACCCACCTGGCAAATCCAGCCTTGATGTAGGATTGCCTTTATGTGGTGGTGAGAAAGCTAAGAAAAGTTTCGTTTTTCTGAAGCTTTTTGCCCTTTCAATGTAGTAAAGAATCGCCCTTTTGACGTCAAGCGTATGAAGAGCCCGTTCAGCTACTGAGTCTGGTTGAAGAAAAAATACTGGGAGCTCAACATACTGGTTCAGGTGGAAAGCTGAAACTACTTTAGTTAAGAATTTAGGGTTTGTCCCAAGAACCACTTTGTTGTGCTGTATTTGCAAAAATGGTTCTTGTATGGTTAATGCCTGGAGTTCACTTACTCTTCTGAGAGATGTGATGGCCACAAGGAAAGCTACTTTCCATGTGAGGAACTGTAACTCACATTTATGTAAAGGTTCAAATGGGGGACCCATGAGCCTAATAAGGGACAATATTTAGATTCCATACTGGAGAGGGTGCAATTCTGGGAGGAATTATCCTTTTAAGTCCTTCCATGAATGCTTTGATGGGAGGTACCCTAAAGAATGGCAAGTGTTGTCTGTTAAGTAAGTAAGCTGCTATAGCAGCAAGATGTAATCGTATGGATGTGTATGCCAGATTACATCTTTGTAGATGCAAGAGATAACAGATAATGTTTTGAGTTGAAGCATCCAACGGATTGTTTGTGTTGTTATTGCAGTAAATAACTAATATTTTACATTTAGCTGCAAGGCATGCCCTAGTGGTAGGACGTCTAGCTTCTTTAATGACATTAATACAGTCTGGTGGGAGATTGATGTAACCAAACTCTAAGACTTCAGGAGCCAGATCGCTAGATTCAGTTGAGCTGGTTCTGAGTTTCTTATCTCTCCATGGTTCTTTGTGAGAAGCTTTGGGGAAAGGTGCAGCTTTTGGTGTGGAACTACTGAGAGTTCCAGCAGTATCGTGAACCACAGTTGTCGGGCCCATGTTGGAGCAACCAGGATCATTGTGAGAGACTGGTGTTTGAGCTTGTGCACCAGTAACGGAATGAGCGGGAGAGGCGGAAAAGTGTTTGGGCATTTTTGTTTAAAGGTGTGGCAAACAGATCTTTGTCTGGGTGGCCCCACATTTGAAAAAACGGATGAAAAACTTGCAGATGAAGTTCCCATTCGTGAATCTGATGTGCTGCCAACTGAGCAGATCCGCAATTTGATTGTGTATCCCAAGTAGATGCTTTGATAAGAGGTAGATCTTTTGAGGAATGGCCCATCTTCAAATGCTTTGTGCTAGATGTGAAAGCTGCAGAGTGTGTCTCCCCTGTTTTTGTATATAGTATATTGTTGTCATGTTGTCCGTATAGACAAGGACAGTTTTGCCTAGGAGATATTTTTGAATGAATTTAGGCGGGAAATATGTCCAGTAACTCCAGGTGATTGATGTGGAGTTTTTATTGAGGGGTCCACATACCTTGAATGGTGTGCTCCCCAGCCGGTGAGCGACGCGTCCACTGTTAGCATTATTTATGGAACCGGGTCTAACAAAGGCCGCCCTTTGGAAAGATTTTGTGTCCTCCACCATTGCAGAGAGCGATATGTGCGGATGTCCACCAACACCAGATCTGTAAGTTGACCCTGAGCCTGGTTCCACTGTTGTGCTAGACATTCTTGTAATGGACGCATATGGAGTCTTGCATATGGACAATTAAGATGCAAGAGGCCATCATCCATATTAGCTGCATGAAAGCCAGAGCTGGTAGTGAGTGTTGCAGTTGAAATTTTGCTAGGAGTGCTTGCATACTGGCTATCCTGGCTGGATTGGGGTATGCAAGTGCTTTGGAAGTATCTATTGTTGCACCTAGATACTGTTGGGTGTGGGATAGTTGGAGATGCGACTTGGTGAGGTTTATTGTGAATCCTAAGTTGTGCAGCAGCTGGATTGTGTTGTGTGTTTGTTGTACAGAATCGCTGCGTGACTTGGCTTTTATGAGCCAGTCATCTAAGTAAGGAAACACGTGAATGTGTTGTATTCTTAAGTGGGCTGCCACCACTGCAAGACATTTTGTGAAGACTCTGGGTGCTGTTGTGACCCCGAATGGAAGGACTTTGAACTGGTAATTTTGTCCGTCCACTACGAACCGCAAGTATCTCCTGTGAGCAGGGTGAATAGGAATGTGGAAATAGGCGTCGTTGAGATCTAGAGTGGTAAGGAAATCGCCTTGTTGGAGTAATGGGAGGACCTGTTGAAGAGTGACCATGTGGAAATGGTCGGATTGTATGTACAGGTTTAATGGTCAGAGGTCTAATATTGGCCGGAGAGTGCTGCCGCTGTCCTTTTTGGGAATGAGGAAATAAAGGGAGTGAAGTCCTGTATCTTGCTGGTGTTGGGGAACCAGTTCTATTGCACGTTTTTGAGAGAGCGAGAACCTCCTTCTTGAGAAGCGTTAGATATTCTGTGGACATTGGACGTTGTTTGGGAGGTGTGTGGGGCTGGGAGGTAGAATTAAGTTCCAGGCAATAACCATACTGGATACTTTTTCTTACCCACTTGTCTGTGGTGATGGAATTCCAGACAGATAGGAACTGTGATAGTCTTCCCCAGACTGGAGTGGAGTGGTCTAGGTGGAGTGGAGGTAAGTCACTGTTTTGTGGTGGGGGAGTTACGGGTGTTAGAACCACGTCCTCTGCCCTGGTTGCTATTGCCTCTGTAAGTCCCTCTAAAATATCCCCTATTAGGGGAAGTTTGGGTTGGGCTTTTGTATGTTGAAGAGGTGTTTTCTGTGCAAGTTGTCTTGGAGATGTCCCTATAATGTTAATGTTATGTTAGGTGGTGTTTTATATAGCGCTCGGCTACTCCGAGGAGTGTCCCGGCGCTTTTATGAGAGCTATGAGAGCTATAAGAGCAGTGACGAAAGGAACCTCTATTAGTTGTTGCTTGTAGGGCCCCAATAGATGTGGCTGTTTGTGTCCCTTTTCATCTTTTCTAAAGATGTGTCCACAGTAGGCCCAAATAAGTGTTCTTGATCCAAGGGTTGATTGAGGATGGTAGACTGTACCTCTTGCTTAGTAACACACTTGGATTAATTGTGCGTGATGCTGTATCTGTGGCATCCAGGGCACATTTAATTGAGGTATTTGTAATTAATTTTCCCTCCTGTATAAAATTGTTTGACTTGGTCTTATATTGGTCAAGGTCATCGTAGTGAGCCCTGTCATACCTTGCTAGTAAGGCTTGTGAGTTGGCGATACACCAGAAGTTTGCCTCCTGGGACGCAATTCTTTTACCCGATGCATCTAGTAGTTTAGACTCTGTCTGGCAGAGGTGCATAAGCTGTGGTTTGGGAATTTGCCTGTTTACGGGCATTTGCCAATACCAATGAGTCCAGAGGAAGCTGACCTTTAATGTACGCTGGACGCTTGGAGCTGGTTTGTATTTTTTCTCAATTCTAGGATTGAGTACCCAAGCTCTGACAGGGTCTTTAAAACCCTCAGGTGCATGCTTAATCATCCCTTTAAGCAAATGGAGGGTATTTGTTGTTTTTGAGGCTGGTACATCTGGGACATTATAATCTTCCCAAGAGTCATGAGGTGGACTACTGTGGGTGTCATCATCAGTATCTGTATCTTGATGTGGTGGGTTTATGTCTTCATCACCACTCCTAAATCCTCATCATCGTCTTGTGGTGCAGGTGATAGAGGAGGTAATGGAGAGTGTGCTGGAGAAGGTATAATGACTGGAAGCTGTGGATGTGGAGAAAAAGGCCTCATAGGTGAAGTGGCTGAGTTTTTTTTCTTTGAGGGTATCTCAGGTGTTTCTTTCACTGTCTTTTTTCCGCGCCGAGGATTTGGGCTTCGAGTGGTGTTTTGGCATATCTTCCTTAGCTTTAGGAGGAGTTTTTGAGTCCTTCTGCTTAGGTGGTGTTTAACTCCGAAGACTTAGGCTGTTTTTTCGGATCCGAAGTCTTGGATGGGATTTGCTTCGGTGCCGAAGATTCTGGTACCTTGGGTTTTGATTTCAGTGCCGAAGAGTCTGGAGTCGATGGTACCTTGGGCTTATGTTTCGGTGCAGAAGACGGTTTTTCGGTTACCGTGATGTGACTGGCTCGATCCCGAGCTGCCTGAAGGCTTAGTGGGCTTTGGAGCCGGGCCAGGAAGCGGGGCTTCTGAAGCATTATCACAGTGTCGACCCAGACCGGAAGGTGAAGGTGTTACCGGAGCCTTGAGTTTTTTCGAGGCCAAGGCGTCGACGTCAGTACTCAAGGTTCATTGACCTGGAGTAATTGACTGATCTTCGGAGTCTGAATCGTCTGCTTCGGAGACGCTGACTTGTTTAGCTCCTGTCTCCGGATCGTCGGGCCTGCATTGAAGATGTTTACAGGCGCCGAGACAGTTGATGTAGACATTTTGTGGCATCGAGCCCGGCGATCATGTATAGCCTTCTTGGACCTTAAAAAATCATAGGCCTGGCAGTGTCGACTCTCGTGTTCTGGAGAGAGACAAAGGTTGCAGACCTCGTGGAGATCTGAGTGTGGGAATTTTGCCCCACACTTGCATTTTTTAAATGGATTCCTTTCTATATGCTGGTTGATGGCGCCGATCGGCCTAACGGCCCACGTTGATGACTGGACTCGAAAATGTCTTTGGAAAGTGGATATGCGTCGGGAGATCGCAATCAAAACAATACCGTCGAGCGGTGAGAGCTTTTGCATCGAAGGGGAATCGAAACGACACCTACCCAGAGCACAGCAAACTACATCCGAACGCGATGGCGGAAAAAAACAATCTGGTTATGGAGTCGATGCCCATGCGCACTACTAACCAAAGGAGGAATCACCTATCTCGTGACAACAAAGACTTCTACAATAACAAAGTGAAAAAATCGAAGACCAACAGAAGATGGCGATCTATGCAAAAGTATGCGATCTACAGCTCATATTCCTCGAACAGATAACTTCAAACAAATGGATCTCAGTTACGAACCAGGAGTTAAACAATAATTAAATTAAGTGAGTAAACTCTCTCCTGTGTTTATGGCCACACTTCTTAATGCCAGCAACTCTTTCTTTATATACTTTTGTAGTGATATATCACTATTGCTACTGAACATATTGTGAAGGCAGACTGGCGTTTGGGGTGCTGTTCTTGCCACTGCAGCAGAATAAGGAGTTCGGTAAATGATACGTTGCTACAAAAAGGGTCTCAGCAATGGCTTGTAAAGTGGTTACAGAACATCAGGGGCATGGAGAGGTAGAAATGAAGATTGGTGGTTTTCTCACCATATACCCAGTGAAGTTTGTGCCGTATTAACTTCCAGAAATAGGCACAAATGCAATTTCTGCATTGAAATATCACAATTGTTTTGATGGGCAGGTGAATGGGGTGCTGAAGTAAAGATACACAGACGGAATTGTTGGGAGTTAAATGTATGAGGAAGTTGCAAAAGTTTCGGTTAATAAACTAAATATATCTCATTTAGATGTGCAATGTAAGAAATCTTGGAAACAGCTCTGCACAGTCACCAGCTTAAATTCCTTGAACAAACTCAGCTTCATCCTCTAAATTTCGATGAGTCCACAACAAGCTATGAATTTTAAGAGACTGTCCCACCTATGAAAGATTCGCTCCACTATTTCTTGTTTTGGCTCCCACTCAGATGATGAGTTGTCTTCTTAACATGTCCGTTTTAGGTTTTTCCACCCCTGATAGGTGTATTACCACAAGTGTTATTCTCTCTGAATGGCCAATTTCCATATATCCTATGCTAGTTAGGGCTGAACATATGATCTTGCCCCTTGGTGGAGGTAAAACATGGGGGTTGAGCACACTGGGCAGCATAGGAAGGAACTTACTGTGGGTGGTCTTTCTTTCCAGGTTTTGGGAACAATCCGCTGGAATTCTACTCTTATTGAAATTTGCTCTTTACCAGTGTTATTTTGTTGGAGGACATTTCAAATCTGCTTTTTTAGCACTAGCCTATAAGCATGCAGCTCTACCTTTGGGCTGCAGCATCTCTCGGCGCCAAGAGACTCCAACTATAGTGATAGAGCGCTTTACTCCCAAATAAATAACCTGAATTCATCTTTTGTGAAGGCAGTGGTGTCTCCAGCAGGATGTTGATCTTCTAACTGGACTCCATATATGCCTGCTGCTTTTTTCACTAGGGCATTGTGTACGGCTATGCTGTTGGGAGATAAAGGCTTCAAAGGGTATGTGTCGATTCCCTTCCTCAGGTGAACTGGTGTAAAGGTCTTGCCATGCCTCTGGGGTTGTTTGCAGCTGCTGGAATTTAACCTGCTCAAATATGACCTTTTCCTAGGCTCCCCTGTATTCGAAAAGAATCTTCCACCGGTTCCTCTTGAGGTTCAGATGTTAACGGAGGTGCCAGTTAGGTTTGTTCCTCTTCATAGGTTTTCTCCCTCTGAAATATTGCAGGAGTTTGGTAGGTCTATAACTCCTTCTTACTGCTTATATGAGCCTCCATTGATCCCCTTTGAGAGTCAGGCCAGTTCTGAAGGTTTAACACCAACAGTCTTTCGACTTTGACCTGTGGGGCTGCTGAGTTTTAACTTACCCTCAATCGCTAGTGGCTCTGTTCCACTTTGCCTCTAGGAGGTGTTACAGTGTGCATCTTAGTGTCTGTATTTTAACAACCTCTTTGGAATCTTCTCACTCTACCTCAATGACTTCCTTGGTTTTGGAGACTTCCTCCTGTTGACGCTTTCTTTCTTCCTTTTGGACTATCTCATGGCTAGGAAGCCCAAGGCCCTTGTGTGAACCATGTTTCTGTGTCTGTGACATGACGTATTGACCCCACCTTTGTTTTCGTCCTTGGTCTTCAAGGTATTGGCTGGGACACTGTGCACACGTCACACCCATCTGTGCTGTGAACCTTTGTTAAACGGAGGTTGAAGACTTCACAGCTATCTTTCTAGGCGAACTTGTGGTAGCATGGATGCATACCAGTTTCACATTCTGCAACCCACGTGGCTGAGGTCTTTTTTAGGAAGAATCGTTCCACTTTCAGTGTTAAGTTGATTCGCATTTTCCCTCAACGTTGGATGACAGCTGTGTTACTTTTTCCATTAAACAGCGATCTTTTGGTGTTTCTTAAAGAAATGCGCTTCCTCTTCTTCCACTCTGGAGTGCTCAACAGTGCCTCCAGACCTAATTGTGGAAAAAATAATTTGAATATGGCATCCACCCTGAGGGGCTTCTGGGGCATACGTCTGACATCATCCAAGGAGGGACGTGGCACTAAAGGGTGAATGACGCCCACCAACAAAAGAGAACTGCAAAATACAATTTCGGATTCAGACACTAGATGGAGGAATAGAACAATGCAAGTGAATCCAGAAAAGATTCAAGATTAAAACTGAAATGCATTTCTGTTCTTGTACAAATTAAAGGCACATTAGAAATTAAAACAAGCATTTACAATGCAAAGGTCTCGCAATTACATTGTTTTGAGCTATTGGCATTGAAAATGTTATTGTCCTTTACAACGCCATTACTTGCTTAAATCTTCACGAAGGGAAAAAAAAACCAATGTCTTTTACCTCCTGTTGACCCATGCAAAGCTCATCAGCATGTGCCAGTCATAAAAAGCAATATCTGACAATCGCATCTTAAACATTTTGCAACAATTCTATAGTTTCACCGATAATCTGGTGCCTGATCCCGTTGGGTCAGCAAAAGCACTGCAAAGCTCAGGCACTACCCTGTCACCCAATTCATGTAATAAACACAAACTGACATATAAATGTTATCCATGACTTATCTCGAATCTTGCACACTACAGTGGACTCCCAAACATGCTTTTCCCAACTTTTCTCTGTTTCTACCTACTCATCCAGCCAACAGGTACACATGCCCCAGCTACTTACATCTCACACCTTCCATTAGCCAGTTCATACACATATAAGTATGTACTAAAGTATATACAAGAGGTTTCGAATGCTCGACCTAAAAAGGACTATAACGCGTCCACCTGCATCATTTTGTAGGCATGTGCAACAAGCATGTGTTTGCCTACAAAATGGCGTGGCCCCTTTTTCAGTTTATTTACCAACCTAAGTAGGGTCAGTAAATAAACAAAATGTGTTTTTTTTAATGTGAGGGTGGAGAATTAACATTAAGTGTTCTGATGTGGAAAGAAGAATATTGGGGGGGGGGAAGGAGGGGGCGGGAAGCAACATATGGGCAGAATCAACACGGAAAGCCTGAAGATCAAGAGAGGGCGTGGATGGGGAAAGCAATACGGAGGGTGGGTGTGAGAAAGTCGCTCTATATATATATATATACTGGACTAGAATGAAATACAGTGTATATAGAGTCCACCGGCCCCAGAGGTATAACAGAGGTTAAAGTCAGAACTGACCTTAGTCTCCAAAGTGGTAGCTTGGTCGAGCCGTAAGGCAGTACAAGAGGACAGTGTGAAGCATTTGTTGTACACACTCAGTCAGCAAAAGGTTTCACACACTCAAGGACTGAACTCCAGGCCAATTGTTTTTATATCCACAGATATAGGTGTTTTATTTTTAGAACCAACAGTTATAAAAATATACTTTTCTTGTTATGAGTTCTCTCATGTAATTACTTTGCAAAGGAGCAATAAAGTTTGTGCACACAATTAATACAGTATTGAAAGTAAGCAACACAATCCTACAACACACTATAGCATTGAGCTCAATGGGTTTTCCACATGTAAGTACAGGTGATTACTATATAGATTACTTTAGTAGTCCCAGGACTAGATCTTAGATTCAGTCCTGGTGTCTAAGATGAAACCAGGTTAGCAAAAACGTTTTAGTTACTGTAGTGAATTTTCATGAATATAAAGCGGTTTTAAAAGTTCACACTTAGAAACTTTTCAAAGGAAATCTGAAAAGGTTATTCAATGGGAGAAAATTCAGGTTGCAGGTATAGTACGATCGCTTTACTTTTGTAACCCAGCACTGGTCTCCTAGGGCCAGCACTGGGGTCTTAACTCAAAACAGGTAGGTAATTGCTTTTCAGTATTTCGCTTAAAGAATATTTCAAGTTTTCAAAAGTAGGCACTTAGAAAAAATTCCATAGAAAAGCAGACGATGGGTACCTATGGAGAAAATACAGATTACTAGTAACCCCGCTATAGATTACTTTTGCGGTTCAGTACTGAGCTGAAAGGTACAGCACTGGCTTCTCCCCTGATCACAGGTGAGTATTTCGGAATTTGGCTGATTTTATGTGAATATTTTCAGATTTCAAAACTTCACACTTTTCGAGTCAAAATGAGTCAATGTTATCCAATGGCAGGTAAGTAAATTACCGGTTTCCTGGTCAGTACTTGGTTGGTGAAGTTAAGGTTCTAGGCATAGACTCAGGGGTCCCCCAGGGTCAGGCAAGTACAGTTAGTTCACTCCCAGCAGCACAGGGGCGGCCGGGTGCAGAGGTAGGTAGGCCCAATGATATCCAATGAGGGAAGGGGGGCCTTCGGTTGGTGGCTGCTGGCTAGCAGGCCACGCGGCTGTGGGAGCTGGGCTCCTGGTCACTTGCTCAGGGCAAGGGAGGAAGTAGGATAGGACTCGGGGGTCACAGCCAGAGGCACTCGGGTGGCTGGGTGCAGGGTGCTTTTGAGCCGCCGGGCGCTCAATGTTATCTAATGGGAAAGGTAAAAAAGGAACAAAGGCTGCAGGCTCGGGGACGGAGACTCTACAGGGGCGACCTACACTTCCAGAGGTAAGTTGGGATCTTGGAGCACAGGTAGGTACCCCAAGGGGAGGCACAGGGGGCTGTGGGGCGCCGGGTGCAGGGGTGTCTTTGGGTGTTCGGAAAAGCTTACCCTCTGCTGGTCGCGGTTGGGGTGGCCCCTGGTTCTGAGTCTGCAGGCGTCGGCTGGTTCGTCGAGGAGGGTCTTTGGGCACTGGACTTCGTGTCCCAGTCGTCAGGGGGCCGTCCTCGTGGTGTTGGTTCGGTTGGGCCCGGCCCAGGCTCGGCGGGTGCAGAGTGGGCTCGTCCGGAGCTTCCTGGTTGGCACCAGGTGGGTTGTTGCAGCAGAGCCTCTGCTGATGGGAGTCCCAGTCTTCAAGAGGGTCAAGGCAGGCAGGTCCCCCGGGTGTCCCAAGGTTGCTGTCCGCAGGAGTCGCCAGTATAAAGCAGGAGCAGGTTCCAGGATCAGGCCGGTAGGGCTGGGGCCAAGTCAGTTGTTGTCGTCCTGTTAGCAGGTGCACGGCGGGTCTACTTCTTGATCTTTTCGTATCGGGATCTGAGGAAGGAAGGTTCAGGGAGCCCCTAAATCCTGAATTTAGGGGCGTTACAGGTAGGGCAAGGACAGGAACCAATGGGTCCCTGCCCTGGGGTGGGTACTCCCCCTAGCCTGATCCTCTCTCCTGTGGGCAGGGGGGGGGGGCAGGAGCCTAGCTGTGATAGGGCAGGTTTCCCCATCTTCAAGATGGCCGGATCCCGGGGTCGTGCTTCACCTAGTATCCCCCCCTGAGGGGGAGGGGGGGTTGGCACAGGCTGGCAACCCCCTTCCTGACGTAGTTTTTCCCGCCAGTCTTCCTGCCAGAGGAGGGGGTGGGGGGGCAGGACTGGTGGGGGCTGGTTGCTGGGTACAGCAAATGGTCTGGAGAAGCTCAGAGGCGGCATGCCTTTGAAGCTTCCCCCCGCCCATCCTGGGGGAGGAGACCTAGCACCTCGCCCAGGATGTGCATTGTTACAGGCCCAGGAGAGCGGGGGCTCTCCTACCCAGGGGTCCAGCAACATGTCTGTTGTGTGGCAACCTCTGCAGCCACTCAGCCAGACGTGGATTGTAGGTTAGGGTTTCAGAGGGCATCTCTAAGATGCCCTCTGGTGCATTTTACATTAAATCCCACACTGGCATCAGTGCGGGTTAAATGTGCTGAGAAGTTTGATACCAAACTTGTCAGTCTTCAGTGTAGCCATTATGGTGCTGTGGAGTTCGTAATGCCAACCTCCCAGCACCATATACTCTTAATGGCATCACCACTTACAGTGCCCAGGAATGGCCCTGGGTACTGTAAGGGCACAGGGCTCATGCACCTGTGCCCACACCTCTGGCATAGGGCACCCAGCTAGAGGGGTGACTAAGGTATGCCAGGGCAGTGGGTTCTGTGGGCATGGCACACAGGGACGTGTGCCATGTCGACTCTGGTTTTAGTTCTGTACTTAGGCACTCAGCCTGCAAAGGCAGTGTGTGGGTGCCAGGGTACAGAGCCCCTGAGGGTGGCACAATAAGCGCTGCAGCCCTCAGGGGTCTTCTCTGGTCACCATGCCCTGGGTACCAACTACTAGGGGCTGACAAGTGCCCATAGATGCAAATTGGGTTATGTTTCAGTACAGTTTTAGGGAAGGAACACAGGCCGTGGGTACGTGGTTGGCAGGAGCCCAGGGCACACTCAGTCAAAGCACATCCGCAATTAAAAAAAAAGTGGGGGCATACCAAGGCAAGAAAGATGGCACTTTCTCACAGTGGGTGAAAGCATTAAGGCGAGAGAGAGGAATGTGGAGCTGTTGAGTGGAAGTATACGGGCGAGAAATCAACACGTGGGGAGAAGCACACCAGGGCGAACACAACATGGAGGGGAGTGGGGGAGAAGCACAGACGCAGGACAAAAGCGAAAAAATATAGGGTTTGGGGCTGAAAGTTCAAATGTATATGTATGGTGAGCTGTCAGGATAAAGGCAGGCAATAAACGCAACATGCCAGAGATGATGGAGATATGGCTTTTACCATCTAAAAAACAAATGTACAACCACAGGGAGAGAGAGGACAGGGGGGTTGCTTGAGCTCTCCCTGTGGGTGGGGGAGGGGTCAGGAAAAGGACAGACGTGTTTTATTTCAGTGCAAGGTAGAGAGAATGCAAAGCCAGAGAGTGGCAGGGCATGAGAGGGAAGACAGAAGAGTGAGACGGAGAGATCGAGACTGCAAGAAAGATGGACCAGGCGGAGTAAAATGAAATAGAGGGAGGGAATGGGAGAAGTGATGAAAGAAAGGAGGTAAACAAGCGCGAGAGAGAGTGAAGAAAGAGAGTGAAGAAAGAGTGAAGGGAGAGCTGCGTGTGTCGGGGGTGAGAGGGGATGGAGAGTCGTGCTTGGCTAGAGGAGGAGGAGGTAAGTACCCCAGGCTCAAGGGAGTGTGTAAAACTTTCTGACTCTGTTCTGTGCTTGCTGTCACTGCAGTCCGTGTTTTTTCCAGACTGCAGTGACCGCAGGCACATCGAAGTGCACATGTTCACACTGCTCACTTCTCACCAGTGGAGAAGTTACGGCATGACCTCCTGCTAGGTGAGCATTGTAGGGGAAGGGAAATCCTTTAAAGAGTCATTTCTTTTTCTTTCTAGATTTCCCTTCTCTTTTTGAAACTCGGGAGCAGCAACAGTCCTGATGTCACCAGGGCTCCAAGTGGAAGCTTTTTCAATATTATATACAACAATCCATAGTTGCTGCTTATTTATCTAATGCAACCAACAACCAGTGACAAAGCGAATAGTCCTGACTTCTTCTAGGTATGATGTTACTTGTATCATATATATTTAGATGCAATGACAGGAACATCAAAATAAAAGTCGGGCGGAACACTAGGTTAAGCACAGATTTTTTAGTTTAAGTGTTTTTAAGCCACGCCCTTAATTACATTGGCCACGCCCCTTTGAGAGACCCACCACTTAAAGCCCTGGACTGCAGTAATGAGAGAGAGAGAGAACCACTCTCACTGTGGACAGTGCTGACTGTGAGGGTTATGAAACTGGGTCAGGCAATGCAGGAAGAAGGTGTGGAGAGCCATCCACTGTACCTGTGCCACCCACTGTAACAACACTTGACTAGACTAGGGGCAGATCTCAGCCCACTGGACACGCCCCCAACAGTGCACCCCCTACCACCAAAAAGTTTGCGGAGACTCTCGCTAACAATGACAGCCCACTACGGGCAATGGCAGTCCACACCTGATGTAATAGTCCCTGAGGTACAGCAGCTAAGCGAGCGCCACTACCACAAGGACGGGCAGTCCCTTACCTGCCCGCAGCCCCTGCAATCCTCTCCGAAGATGGCGATAGCCCATCTAAGCAGTTACCGGGGTGGAGCAGAGCAAGAGACAGCCGCCAACAACCGGAACACTGCGCATGTGCATCACAGAAGGTTAAGGTGCATGCAACTTCATAGACTACCAACACACTCCCAGCATTTCGACAACCCACGTGACCGGAAACGAACTGTGCATCTGTCACCCTTGGCATTCATGTGACATTACATGGTACTATACTTCCCAGCAACGTATGTGATACGAAGCGGAATGCAGAACTACGACTGCATAGTGTTTGTATCCCGACAGCGAAGCAAACTTTTGGCATTCCTCACAGCTACTCGCCCTGATGAGACAGGCAAAGTTTGTATTTCATTGTGGTCCGATTTGCGAGCTACTGTTTTGGAGTGTGCTCTGCAGTGTACAACTCCTGACAACAAGTAGGCCGCGAAAGCGACCCCGCTAAGACCATGCTAGGAGGGCCATCTGTGTCTAATTAGCATGGCTGCGCTAAGGCCATGCTAACTAGAAACAGATGGCCCAACAAAGATATGAAAATGCTTCACGACAGCTGTGAAGCACACAAGCCTGTCCTGATGGGCCGTCTGAAAAGGAGAAAGGGCAGAGACTACAAAACCCCATTTCCAATGGCAGGCCACTATTTAGCATATATGGTGACGTCAGCCAATGAAAATAAGGGGCGGGGCTTCGAGCCCCTTTCTAAAATATTTTCTCTAACTATTTGTCTCGCCGAGCGAGAAGCACATGCGCTGCAACGCTAGGCGAGACCCAAGAAACTGTGGGTGTGAACAATCTACCAACAATACCGTGAAGTATTTGGTCTGCAACAAGGCACAAAGATTCCTTATTTACCAGATAATAAATGCAACTTCACTGCCAGTGCCCACAACTCAATTACATGGTCATAGCTAGACCCTTGATACATATTATGCATTACATATCTTTTGAGAAAGAAAAACAGATGCACAAGAGGGTTGCACATGCACGCCAGCAATACAACAAGAGTGGATCAGTTGGGTTCAGGCACACAGTAAAAGGAAGTAACCAATTTCCATCTTCACCACTCACCTCCGAGGTAACCTCTGTGTCGGTGTCATCACTCAGGCACTGTGAGTCTTCTAGGTCCTCCTCTTCCAAGCTTACATCAAGCAACTGTGGAGATAAACACAACGATTAGGTGCTCATTTATGTGTGTGAATTAAGAAATCTTTACCCAGCACAAACAGCCACCATATGCACCCGGTAGATCTTAACCTAAGGCTGCTGATCTTTTCACACAGAAATGCTATAAGTCTAAGCAACAAGAAAGGGCACTATACATCAAAGAAACTTAAAGACGATGAAGGAAAAGACTCCAATAAGGCAGATGTAAAAACACTGAGCAAAAATGCTCCTAACTATAGGACTGCAAGACATACAGCATATATGGAACACCAAATCCAGACTAGTAACGCATGAGCTTTAACCACCTTAAGGAACCAATACCCATAAACCTGTCAGTTGCAGCTTAATATTAGAACAAGTGAGATGGACAGAAAACCTGGCCTTACTGAAAAGGCCAGGGATCAAAACTGAAAGTCGCCTATGTTTTTTACTGCAAATGATTTCATAAAAGCTCAGCAGATAATACTTTTCAACAAGTTTAGATTTTTTTTTTTTTTTTAAAAGGTCAAAACGCAATTACAGCTTAAGCACACAGATCCCTGAACAGCATTACCAAAACAAAAGTGAAGCGGCATGGCAGAGTTTAACCACAACGCAGCTTTGAAATCCTTACAAAAGGAAACATTGCTTACAAAGTACCACAAATGGATTTTGTTATGCTAATATGAACCATGAACTAAGCAGAAAACTACATGCCTATATCCATGCTTCCTGGTCTGGGCAAGATATTAGAGAAGCACATTTTAACTACCAACTAACAGCCTTCATGGAGGGGAATGATCTTCATCGCAAAGTGGGTTTGGTTCTGGCCACAGTACCGAAACAGCTCACTTGGCAGCTCCGGGGGGGGGGGATCTTAAAATTGCCTTGGACCAAGGCGGTTCAGCAGTTATTTTATTAGACTTCAGTGCTGCATTCAATACAGTATATCATGCAGATTTGTAACAGAAATTACGGAGTTCAAGAGTAACCAACTTGGCTTTGAAGTGGTTATCATTTTTTGGAAGACCAGAGCTTCCAGGTGCACGACAAACCTTTTGAGTCAGCCTCTACCTCAAGTGTGGGGTGCTGCAGGGCTCCTCGTTAAGCCACATGCTGTTCAAATTGTATGTTTGCCCACTTGGGGATATTGCTCAATCTTTTGGTCTTTCACTTGTTTCGCACACTGATGATACCCAGATTGTCATTTCTTTAGCCCCTGAAAAGCACCTAAAAATCATA
Organism: Lissotriton helveticus; assembly: GCF_964261635.1. Taxonomy (NCBI): domain Eukaryota; kingdom Metazoa; phylum Chordata; class Amphibia; order Caudata; family Salamandridae; genus Lissotriton; species Lissotriton helveticus. The sequence continues at coordinate 1,555,655,820 of NC_136065.1, forward strand.
TGAGCTGAAACCTTAACTTAGAGGAAGCAAAATAGATGGCTTCATTCGGTTTGAATAGGAAAAAACAGAAGTTATGGTGGCTGGTAATGATTTAAATTGTTGGTCCCTAGACTGTTGGTCAGAGTCCCTAGGTACCCAGCCTCAGTCTAAAGCTATGGTAAAAGCAAATCTGGGCATGTGGTTGGATAACTAGCTCTCGTTTAAATTCGGGTACGGAAATTAGCAGCCATCTGTTTCGGCACTTTCAGAATGCTTAAAAAGATTTTAGAAATCCTACTAAATTCCACTCAGTGCACCTTTGTTCACGCTTTAGTTGGCTCTAATCTGGACTAGAAGAACGCACTTCATATGGGAGGCACATATTATGTATGAAATTGATTGTAGATAGAACAAAATGCAGCTGTGGGTCTTTTTAAGATAACTAGATACTAAGCACAAGTTACTTACTTGTGTAACAATATATCTGTAAAAGACATTAGTTAGTGATAGATCCCTTACCTTAGAATATGCCCAGGCGTCAGACTGGATCCGGATGTTTTTCTGCTTAGTAGTACCTCTGCGCACCAGTAGGTGGCATCCTGCCGCTCCAGCGTCCGTCACTGGCATCTGGCATCGTAGGCGCCGAGATGACGTCACAGAGAGTACCTAGGCGCCACCCATGCGCGCGGACATCAGTGACCCAATCGCCATTCGGGAGCCACCACTGAAACTGTCGCGCAGCGCCCTCGAGATCTGGACGTGATCGGCCAGGTTGCCCTGATGCTGTGCCCACTGGAACTTCAGGTCCCACTGCAGAGCCCGCATGTGCCACCTTCCATGTGTCACCAGAAGGATGCAGGAGGCCTTCAGGCCCAGAAGCCGGAGGGTCATCCTGACTAAAACCCGGGATAGAGGCCGAAAGAGTGGAATCTTAGCCTGAATATCCCAGACTCGGTGCTCGAGAGGATAGACCCGAACCAGTGTCGAAGCCAGAACAGCCCTGGTGAAAGGGAGCTTCTGAGAGGGGCTCAGGTGCGACTTCGGCACGTTGATGGAGATGCAGGAGGTCAGCCGTAGTCTGGAGGTGGGTGACGACTGCCTGGGGCGAGCTCGCCTTCAACAGCCAGTCGTCGAGGTAGGGGACATACCCTGCCACCCACCACGGGGTGCTCCCTGAAGCTCGGATTAGGAAGGCTTAGAGGCGGAAGCAGTGGGGGTGGAAGTGGACTGACCCGCTCGCTCAGAGTCTTAAAAGCGCTCCTGGGCATTGTCAGCCTGGTCACCAAAGAGGCGGGAGCCATCAAAGGGCATGTCCATGAGCAAGCTCTGGACATCTGGCGAAAACCAGGTAGACCGCAACCAGGCATGGCGCCGCAACGCCACATTCGTGGAAATCGCCCTGCCCAACGAATCAGCGGTGTCCAGACCACACCTGAAGTCAAACTTCGCTACACCCTTGCCCTCCGCAACCGCTCAGGAAAGGGCAGCCTGGACCTCATCCGAACACAGAGGCAAGACCTCTGCTACCGAATCCCACACCGCGTGGGAGTAGCGGCCCGACAAGCAGACAGTGTTAACCGACCGCAACCCCAAACTGGTGGAGGAGAAGAACCTGTTGCCATATTGGTCCAGCCTCTTAGAGTCCTTATCTGGCGGAGCCGTGGGAAAGGCACTCTGCAAAGTCGAGGCCTGAATGACCAGGCTCTCAGGAGTGGTCAAGAAGGCAGAATCACCAGGCGCTGTGCGATGACGCCTAGCGACGTTCTTATCCACTGGCGCTCCTGAGGCCGCAACCAAGTGCCCAAGAGGGCTTTGGTGAGGGCCTCATTGAAAGGGAGCAGAGGCTCAGACAACGTAGACGCCATCTGGAGCACCTCCGTAAGGAGGTTGGTCTTAAGGGCCACCGTATGGAGGTCGAAATGGGAAGCCTCCGCAACCCAATGTAACACCATAGTGTAGGAAGCTCCCTCCTCCACAGTAGGCGGCGGGGAGGCAAACCCTGGGTCAGAAGACCCATCAAGTTGACCCGCATCTTGAAGGTCATCTACCCAATTCTGCCCGGAGTCACATTACCACACAAGGGGGTCCTTGGAGCCGTCCCAGTCCTCATCTGGAGAAGCAATCGCAATGGAGCGCACAGCGCTAGCCCCTCCTCCGGGTCGCCCCTAGGGACTCTGGTACATGGAGTTCTTGAGTGGTTCACCCCAGTGGGTGCAAGTAGGTACTTGTAGAACTGATGATCACTAGACCGGATACATGTCCCGGGTTTTTGGATATCGCCCGAGACATGGCTCGGGTTTCGGGATAACTTCCCTCATCAGTAGAGAAAATAGTTAGGGGTGGAAGAGAAGGCCGCCAAACAACCGTCAATGGCCTCGATGCCCGAACCGGCACGCAGGTGCGTCGTCCAGGAGCCCGTCGGCTCAAGGCTCAAGGGAGCCAATTTGTAGAAGAAATCGCAATGGAGCGCACACCGCTAGCCCTTCCTCCAGGTCGCCCCTAGGGACTCTGGTACATGGAGTTCTTGAGTGGTTCACCCCAGTGGGTGCAAGTAGGTACTTGTAGAACTGATGATCTCTAGACCCGATACATGTCCCGGGTTTTTGGATATCGCCCGAGACATGGCTCGGGTTTCGGGATAACTTCCCTCATCAGTAGAGAAAATAGTTAGGGGTGGAAGAGAAGGCCGCCAAACAACCGTCAATGGCCTCGATGCACGAACCGGCACGCAGGTGCGTCGTCCAGGAGCCCGTCGGCTCAAGGGAGCCAATTTGGGCCAGTCTCGGGTCCAGAGATCTTGGGGATAACGAGTAACCACTCGCACCAACTGTGGTGAACTACTTTTTACTCGTCCATCTACATGCACTACATGTACCAGAGTGCTAAGGGGCGACCCGGAGGAGAGGCTAGCGGTGTGCGATCCATCTGGGTTGTACTTAAACGGCTCCCGTGAGCCTTGAGCTGACGAGCTCTTGGAGACGCACCTGCGCGCCGGAGAGGCATCAGGGCCTGTGACGGTTACTTGGCAGCCGTCTCATCCACGCCAAACACTGCTCTGCTGACGAGGGAAACTGTCCCGAAACCCGGGCCATGTCTCGGGTCCAGAGATCTTGGGGATAACGAGTAACCACTCGCACCAACTGTGGTGAACTACTTTTTACTCGTCCATCTACATGCACTACATGTACCAGAGTGCTAAGGGGCGACCCGGAGGAGAGGCTAGCGGTGTGCGATCCATCTTGGTTGTACTTAAACGGCTCCCGTGAGCCTTGAGCTGACGAGCTCTTGGAGACGCACCTGCGCGCCGGAGAGGCATCAGGGCCTGTGATGGTTACTTGGCGGCCTTCTCATCCACCCCAAACACTGCTCTGCTGACGAGGGAAACTGTCCCGAAACCCGGGCCATGTCTCGGGTCCAGAGATCTTGGGGATAACGAGTAACCACTCGCACCAACTGTGGTGAACTACTTTTTACTCGTCCATCTACATGCACTACATGTACCAGAGTGCTAAGGGGCGACCCGGCGGAGAGGCTAGCGGTGTGCGATCCATCTTGGTTGTACAGTCCTCATCTGGCTCCGGGGTAGAAGGAGCAGGCCGCTGCGGCAGGACCGGAGCCGCGCTGGAGTCGCATCCCTATGTAGATCTTAGGCCGGAACAAAATGGTCCGGGAACCGGGGCAGGGATGGGATAAAGGGCACCCAGTGCGGTGCTTGTGGCGACGCAGTGGCCGGAGCCAGGGACGCTGCACCTTGTGGCGCCGTGGCCGGAGCCAGTGGCGCTGGATCCAGTGGCTCCGGGGCCAGCGCCAGAGGCGGTGCCGCCGGGCCAACAGGATCTGGACAAGCGACCGCGGGGCCCGCAGATGCGCCGCCGGGAGCCCGAGGCCTAAAAAGGCAGTCCGTGGCAGCAAGAAATTCTTGCATCTGTTCGGGAGTCGCCGATGGACCCGGGTCTGGCAGGTAGGCCGTGGGACTCCCAGGCTCCGGAGAAGCCGCAGGGGCAGAGCCCCGGTCCCCCTCGTCCTCCTCCGAGGAGCAACGGGGCTTCGACTTCTTCTTATGGCGTCGCTTACTGGAATCTGAAGGTGAAGACTTGGAGCCCGAGGATCGACGTTTCTGGTCTCGGGAGCGGTCCCGCGGACGGCCTCTAGACTGCGAGCAGCAGAGAGAGGAGTGCTGGGCCTCCAGCAACTTCCGCCGCCGCTCTCACAAGGCCTTCGGGGCCATGGCTCGACAATCCCGGGAGACATGGTCGGACTCCAGGCAGTAGAGGCAGACATCATGGGGGTCCGCCACTGACATATTACGACGGCACGACCCACAAGACTTAAAGCCGGGCATCCCTACGTGCACCAGGAGACAATTTGAGAAGACATAAAAGTCCCAAAAAGTGGTAAAAAAATGACCCAGGTACGTGCTCAATCCGGATCTGCGCTTTCGGCGCGGAAAAAGAAAGAACTGAAGTCAGCGCGCGTGGTTGGCGCCTAAGTACTCTCTGTGACGTCATCTCGGCGCCTACGACGCCAGTGACGGACGCGGAGCCGCAGGACACCACCTACTGGCGCACAGAGGTCTAACTCCAACCACATTACTTGACCACTCCACCAATAATTCAAATACATGCACATCTTGCGGCCTAGGGACTTCCTTTCTGCCGGTACATCTGGCAAGCCGCTACCAAAACGGCCTCTATTCCGGCGGCCAGAGCACCACAAATAACCCAGACCCTGGGAACTGCCCAGCCGATGGGAAACAAACAAGATCAGACATGAGAATGGTAACGAAATGAAATGTATCCTGCTAAACACTAGATCCATGCCCAAGCACAAATACAAACTAGAATCCCTAATATCAGACAACCCAGATCTGGTATTTATAACAGAAACTTGGGCTTATACCACCTCTGGACCGGATTGGAACATGGCTGTTCCTACGGGATATTCAGTGGCACAGGTAGAAAGGACAGGAGAAGTGGGAGGGGGTATCGCGCAAATCTATCGCTCACATTTTAAAGTGAAGTCCACATCAGAGTTAGGACTGGATGCAGACGCTATGTCCTTCAGCATACAAAATAACAACCAAGCCCTCCTCACAGGCCTACTGATCTACAGGCCACCTGGAACCAGAGGCCCTTTCATCAGAACACTCCAAACCTTCTTGGAATCCTGCCTAGTTACCGCCACATATACAGTCCTAGGTGACTAACTTCTATCTGGAAGACAGCAGGGACTCTGATGCCTCCTTTCTGGCTGACAACTTCCATAGCTTTGGGATGAGCTTTGGGATGAGACAGATTGTCTCTAAACCAACTCACCAAGCCGGCCACACTCTGGATGGCATCTTTACTAATAATGATAATATCAAAGTGGTGTTGGTCCAACCGGTCCCTTGGTCAGACCATGCGGCCATCCATTTTAAAATCAAATGCAACTCACTAACATACAGCCGAAGAGAACGCCCCTTGCTAGCCAAAACCAGGCCGTGGAAACTTATTCAGGGAGACGAATTAACTAAAATCCTGTCGAGCAATCTCCCCCCATTTCAAGATAGCAACGATGGGGCAAATAAACTCGACTTATGGATAAGCAAGGCAGTAAACGAACTAGCCACTGAAGAGATTAAGAAACCTAGGAGACAATCAGCCACCTCACCTTGGTATACACTGGAGGACAAGCTCTTGAAAATTAATTGCCGGCGCCAGGAACGGATCTGGAGATCTGATTACAGCCTAGGTCATAGAAAGGATTACACGAAAGCCTTGAAAGAGTACAAAACAAAGATACAACAAGCCAAATCGACCTACTTTACACAAAAAATTCAGGAGACCGCTAATTCCTCCAAGGAACTATTCAAAACAGTGTCAAGTCTACTCAAATGTCCTAGAGACATAATATTTGTCCCAGACAAAAACTTTGTTGACAAGCTGGCCTTGTTCTTTCAACAAAAAGTCCAAGCTGTCTTCAAGGAACTTCATGAGCTATCTGACTCAGGGGGAAACGACAACAGGGAACCAACAGAAATCCCCCTAAACTGTCTATCCCACTTCTCATACCGGGATAAAGACCAGATCACTAAGCTGATAACCCAAGCCAAATCAGGATCACCTCAAGATCCTTGTCCCCCCTACATATCTCATCTTGCCCCCGAAGCAATTAGCACGTTACTAACCCCTCTTCTCAACGAGAAAATAAAATCCGGAATCTTCCCTCAAAGGTGGAAAAAGGCCAGCATTAGACCAATCCTGAAGAAGGATTCCCTAGATCCACTGGAAACCAAAAACTACCGCCCTATATCCTGTCTCCCCCTACCAACCAAAATACTAGAAAAAGCCCTAAACCAGGAACGAATGAAGTTTGTCGACCTCAATAATATTCTCAACACCCAACATGGCTTCAGATCATGTCACTCCACCGAGACAGTTCTAATAATAGCTACAGAGGAAGCCCGCAGGACCATGGATAAGGGAGGCAGAGCTGTCCTGGTACTGCTGGATCTTACGGAGGCGTTTGATACCGTCAACCATGGGGTCCTATTAGACAGGCTAAAATCAGTAGGCATCAGAGACAATGCCCTGACCCTACTTAAATCCTTTTTAGACACCAGAATCCAACAAATCTACTGGGATGGATTTCAGTCAGTAGAGTTTTCTCTCCCGTGCGGAGTCCCACAGGGCTCGGCACTTTCCCCTACCCTTTTTAACCTATACGTGATCCCACAAGCCAAACTAATAAAAGCACATGGCCTGCAATTGGTATCCTACGCTGATGACACACAACTAATGGTGTCACTCACGCAAACTGTATAAGTCACAGCAGAGCAGTTCAGAAACTGCCTCCTAGGTATAAAGAGCTGGATGAACAAGAACTTCCTAAAGTTAAACACTAAAAAAATTGAGGTGATTGAATTCGGACATAAAACCTCCATCTGGAGTCAACTCTGGTGGCCTCCAGAAGCTGGCATTTGTCCCGTGTCGGCACAAAAAGTCAGGAACTTAGGGTTCTGGATCGATAAAGATCTTACACTCACCTCACAAGTCAACAAGTTACATCAAACTGCTTCTTTACCATTAAAATCCTTAGAAAAATACTGCCTTTCATCCCACCCACTCTAAGGAAAACGGTTGTCGGAGCTTTAATTCTTTCTCGCATCGACTACTGCAACGCTATGTACCTGGGAATGGGTGAAAGGCAGCTCTCCAAACTCCAGTCACTGCAAAATGCCGCGGCAAGAGTACTGCTGGATCTTCCGAAGCGCCACCCAACATCCAAGAGCCTACGTCAACTCCACTGGCTCCCAGTCAGTTAAAGAGAACAGTTCAAGGCCCTCTGTCTAGTCCATAAAACCATTATTGGAGGAGGGGCCAAGGACATGAAAACTCTTTCCTCGCTACGTCCCAACCCGCACACTAAGATCTGGCATGTTGGACCTGATCAACATCGAGAATAAAGAAAGCACGCTTGAGGGGGGGGGGGTGGGGGAGTGTTTCTCACACCAGGCAGCTAAGCTATGGAACACCACGCCTACCAAGCTTCGCCTAGAAACAAACAAGATTCGCTTCAGAAAGGCACTAAAGAACTGGCTTTTCACCACGGCCTAGTCACTCTGTAGCAGCCAAACCCTCCATGCAGCGCCAACACGCCTCGGCATAGGTGTGCTTAATAAACATTTCAGTCAGCCAGTCAATCAGAGGTACTGCCAAGTAGAAAAACTTCTGGATCCAGTCTGACGCCTGGGGATATTCTAAGGTAAGGAATCTATCACTAACGTGTCTCTTTCAGAGATCTGTTTCACGATCCCTGCGACCCTTCACTGGTTACCCTTAAAACAGATGACTACATTTAAGGCTCTTTGCATTGCCTATCAAGCTTACTATAAAAAGGGCTCTATTCTTTTACAGCAACTGATCCGATCCTACAAGCCAACAAGAACCTTGAGATTCTCCACTTCACTTCTAGCTGCAACTCCTATAGTGCAGAAAACCAGGAGTGGAGTGCATTCTTTTCCCTTCCTGTTTTCTAAACTATGAAACTCTGCCTATTAAACTATGGATGGCTGGAGATTAACTAAGTTTCAGGAAGCATCCTGAGAATCGCCTATTTGTATAACTTGGTTGAGTTTTCTGTACTTGAACTATTCCAGCACCAGAAGGTCCAATTCGGGTGAACATGCGCTTTGCAAGTCCCACAGAATAGAATAGATAAATTACTCACTTGTAATGCACTAGTTCATTATCAAGTGATCCTTCTTTAAAGTGTTTAAATTAATCACAATTAATATCCCCGGTATGAGGTATTACACAAAAAAAGAATTTAAAAAACCTCTTGCTAACCCAATTAAAAAAATCTAAGGAAAAGTACTGGCTTTATAGGTAAGTAAAAACAAGGCCTGAAAATAATCTTAATCACACCTATTAAAAAGAACAAGATAAAAGAACTGAAAAAGTAGCCAATAAGGAAGCCAGTTATAAGAAGGAAACAAACTGCTTTGCCCACTAGACCATCAGCAAGTTCCATTTCTTCAGATGGTAGTGCAAACATTGTAGACCAGTTCATTTTGAAGGCCCAGCTCGGCAAGCCATGAGCTCTAATGCCATTATCATAGACACTTCCCCCAAGAAGATGGGCAGATTTCCTTAGGATTTCAAAGATGACTGTGACAAGGGACCGGGTCATAGATTTGGGTAACTTGTCACCATTGTAGGTCGACCTTGATGTTCAAGAACACAGACTTAAATGTGCTGGCACATCCCTTGCCACAGTAAAGGGTAAAAAGTATAAGAACATATATGAATGAAAAATGACAAATAAGGAGAAGTTACTTACTTGTAATCCAAGGTTTCCATTGTGGAAAATATTTACTGAATTATGGAACAGTAAATATATTACACTTTACCTAAAAAAAGTCTTTTCATATATGAATATGCGCATTGTTTTCCTTTTTTGTGAAAGCTGGTCAATTTAAGTAAACACTTTATATTGTAGAGGCATAGTTGTTTGTTAACAGAAAACGGAAAGGAAAAAGTAGCAGGGTATTAAACATTACAGCAAGAAAGAAACAGTACTGTGCGCCTTTCAGACTTTAGGTTGATCAGGGTACACTTGAAGCTCGTGCCAGGCATCTGAATGACCTCACGACATTGTTCCCCAATTCTCCCTCCAATGGAAAACAGGGTTGGTTAACCAATTCAATAAGAAGTGTAATAAAGTTTTATTCTCAATGACAATCTTTAATGATAATGATGAACATTTTGGCAAGTTCAATGCATTCCCCTAGAGTGAGGAAGCCAAGCAAAAGAGGGAAAAGGGAGGTAGACATATATTAAAGCAATATTTAGTCAAAAATATTTCAGAGTTACTTCAACTTCTTTGGACAGGACTTCAGGAATGGGTTCCTATTTGTAAATGTGCTCTCTGGAGCATTTTCTATACAAGTGATATAGTTTGTTGTAGACCTGGTCTTGGGACAAAAGTTTTCAGCCTCTTTTTATTGCGTTCTGGATTCAGACTCCCAGCTTTTTTAGGTAACACATATACAAGAGTGACAAACATTGTCCGTTAATTATTTACTTGAACAGCTGGGCCTGTACTTGCTCTTTTTACTAAAACCTTTTATATCACATTTACAATCCCACATAAAAGACACTGCTGCTTGAACAGAATGCCACACTTCCAGTGACAATGAGGTTATGGCAACAATAGATGTGCAACAGCTTTATACTAATATAGTACACTATAAAGTAATGGAAGCAAACTTGAAGAAAAGGGTCCGGCCACACAATGTACAGACTGATTTCATTTTGAAATTAAAGAGATGTCAGTATTTTTAAGTTTGGTTTGTTAAGCACACTATCCCCAAAAGGTATCTTGTTGCTAAATGGAATAATTTATAAACTGAAGAACACAGAATTAGGGAAATAAAGATTCAACAGCATTCCTAAAGCCCAAGTGATTGGATACAAGGTGCATATATTTCAGCAGGGTGTTAGAGGCAATTGCTGCTAGACGTGGAATAGTCGCACCTCCCAACAGGCTTTGGGGTAGTGGGGAACACGCAGGCACAGAGAAAAGTGAAGTTGACTGGTACGAGTCGATTTTGAAAATACTTTAGTAATGAATTTTGGAGAGTGTCGGTATAAAACACAAACCAAGCAGAGCTGACTAACACATTGCAAATGGAAGGCCTTGAGAATAGGCCTAGTGGGGCTGTACCATGGGGCACCTGCGTGGTTTGAAGCCTACCAAGAAGTAGGTTTTTAATACTAATGTAAATGCTGATGCAGTATTCCAACCTTTAACATATAAGGGAGGCTACACAAATCCCTCTTCTCTGAATTGGCAACAGAGGAGGCACATGATGAAGAGGCCACATATGGCAAAATCAAGGTGAAATAACTGACAAAACTTGATTATACACCTGTAAAGATTTAATTCTAATACCAAGATTCCTGATATATTTAGCAGTTTGTAGAAGACCAAAATCCCAGGGCTAAGAGAGGGATCACAAATATTAATATTACCTCTGGTTAATAGCACTTCCATCTTAAATGTAAACTAGAATTGTTTCATCCACATATGTACTGGCAAAAGGGAGTGTCTCGAGGGAGAGATGTCACTGGATGAATATGAACAGCATGAAGATTAATTGTGTGTTTGTGTATGTGTAAACTTCAAATTCAAAAGAAAGGATCGCCATCAAAGGATTTATATAGAACTTACTATATCAGATATGCCAGCGGCACAAGCTGAACATTTAAGAAACGTGTGATCAATTGCATCAAAGGTCACTAACAGATACAAAAGGATTGAGGAGTTAGATTCACCCTTATCTGCAGTTTGGCGAAGATGATACACCACTGCCAGCATAGTTTATTCAGTGCTGTGATGTGAGCAAAAACCATACTTTGGATGTCAAACAAAATGCTATACTGTAAAAGAAAAAAAAACATAGAACTTGGTTCTCTGTTAGAACAGAATGTGAAATACTTTCAATTTGATTATCAATATTACATTCAAACAAAAGAAAAACATCACGTTCTTTTGTTTTTGAGATGAAGATACTCTTTATGGTTCAATATGAAACAAATTGGGTATGTAACAAACCACTTAAACAAGGCCTTAACTTATGGAAGCATTATGAAAAGCAATATGAATGATATCATTTAAATGGCAAAGTTAAGAAATATTAGAATGCCATCACTGGCTAAACTAAACAAGCATTGGCATAGCCAATAGGTCTCGCCTTTGGGACCTTATAAGTGTTTAGCCAGAGATGTTGACTTTGCCTATGTTTTTAAGCTGTTCTGTACATTAGTTTGCAGAATTCTGAAAAGTTATAATAGAGAAGTGTTTAAAGCATTTTTGTTACCTTATATATGACAACGAAAGCATTGCGTACAAGTGAAAGACTATATTAAAAAAGTATTACCTATAAATAATGTCTTGATCTAATTTTGTTATTTAAATGCTGGCAACTTGTTTCTGCGTGTGCCAATGCATGCTTATGTTTTTTTCTTTTTGATATTGGGAGGCGGGGGACATAAATAACAGGAGGCTGAACCTTGGGAAATAGTACCCGTGTAACAGGTAGTGAGATAGTTGGCGAGTTAGTTTATTAATGATAGAGTTGGTTAGTTAGGTAGTGAGAGAGTTAGTGAGTAAGTGACTTAGTGGGAGAGAAAGTTATTAAGCGAGAAAGTTATTCAGTGAGAGAGAAAGTTATTTAGTGAGAGATCGAGATAGTTAGAGAGTTAGTTATTGAGAGAGATAGCGTCCATGAGAGAGAGTTTGGCGAGAGAGAGTCCGTGTGAGAGAAATAGTTAGAATTAGTGTTTTTAACGTGAGTTAGATAGTGAGAGTTAGTGAAAGACAGTGAGATAGTTAGTGAGAAAGTAAGTTAGTGAGAAAGTAAGTTAGAGAGAGAGTGAGTGAGAGAGTTAGAGGAAGGAACATACACCAGACCTCTGGTGACGAACTTAACTGTGCAGTACACTACACATGAACATTGCAGTATGCACAGATGTCATGGGCAAACAATTAAAAGTGAAGATCACAGCAAAAACGTAAACTTCTGTTATACTACATGGACTAGGGGACATTGCAACATGCCAGTAGCTAAGGGCAGTCAAACATGCACGGCAGCTCTGCGGCAGTGAACTCGATGGATGACACTCTCACAATGTACCAAAAGTCATGCTCGGTACATGAAGAATGTCCACATTATGGAAAGGTGGCATTTCAGATGGCTGTTACATCTGCATTGATTGTATGTCTTTCATGGTTCGTGCTGCCACGTGATTGCCTGCCAAGGGTGGAACAATGTAGAACGGGTGATGGTAAGGAGTAGGCGATAATGCAGCCTTAAAGGGGGGGTGGGGGCTGTTGGCGGGTGAGGGTCTACCTCCACCAACCATTCTGGGCACCAAGTCTGCCCCAGAGCAAGCCGCATGTAGCTGCTCAGCAAGTCCTGGGGATGTGTCAAACCTTCCACGGTCTCTCGCGATGCAGACACTTCACACACGAGCCGGAAACCCACTCTATGAAAGCTCATTTTACTGCTCACTCGGAGCGACGGCTCCTCTTCACTGGGTGAATGAGGAAAGAGTGTAGAAACCGCGGTCACGCGGCGGTTTGAAGGTCTACTCAGGGCACCAACTTTAGAAAAAGCACCATTTGAAATTGTCTCAAACTACGCAGTCACTGGGAGTCTCAGCCGAGGTGCCAAGGAAAGTATGAACAATTTCTGAAAATTAGCATCTCACACTTAAGATTTAAATCTACAGGCATGTTCGAGATCGGTCTAAAGTTATTACAATCCGATCATTGTAAAGAAACTCTTTTCTAAAATAAACCACATACAAATTCACTACCTCAGCACATCTGGAGAAGGGTTTGCAGCCCACTTGGGGCAAGCGCCCACGTGTATGTGAGGCACTGGGAACCCTCGTCATAGCAGCACGGCCCTACCCTGTGACAGATGCTCCCATTGCCGACCCGCAGCTGTGCATAGTAGAGGCCCTGCTTTACAAGGGGTTCCGGTGGTGGTGACAGCACATGAACCGTGAAGCTGAAGATAAGCTTTTCCCCTTCTAGCAGTGAGTGCTTGTCTGCAGGGAACGTGCAGTGTGCAAACGCTGCCATTAGGGGGCAGTGTGAGCACAAAACCAGGCTTTTCCAAGGCATGCCCTGGGGCGTGACGGCTGAGGAACGCTACCTTAATGGTGTCAAAAAAACGTGAACAAGTTAAGGAAGCACACAAGCGCGGCCCAGAAAGTTAGAGTACTTGTGCATGCAGAGCGGTTGCCTTGCGGGAGCGAGCAGCGGCAGGCGCGATAATTGAAAACAGATGGCGCTGCTGCTCGCTCCCACAAGGCAAATGCTCTGCATGCACGAGTACTCATAGGATACAGTGAAACATGCATGAGTTTCCAACAAAGTACAGAACGATGCCAAGAGGTCCCTCCTAAGCAGCGCTTGCGTGCTGCGTAGGAGTGACCTAAAAAACTAGAGATAGTCAACTTGTTTTACATTATGACAAGTTATCTGAATTTTCTTGCTGAACTGTCAAGCATAAAGAAAGAGTAGTCTACACATCACCACACAAAGAACAAACCTTATGTTATTACATTAAAAGTGTTTTCACCCCAGAAATCAAAAGGACAGGCTTCCCCGCAGCCAATTTTTAGGATCTGAACAATTACACAACTGCAGCAAAAGGACAATTATTTCAATGCAGCTGAAGCCTTGCGGAAAGAAACTACTTGATAGAAAATACCCCAGAAGATTTCTGAAACAAGACTTAAAAAGTCACTGGTACAACCTACTTGGAAACGTGCAAAACACAACACAAAAGGAAAGACAATAGACTACTGGTCAGTCTCACTACATTCCAAAATGATGGGAAAGTTATCATCCACAAGAACTGGCACATACTGGCAAGCCATCCAACAAAAGCAGAGTACAATATTTTAACACGGAGTTGCAACTCAAAATTCAGCATGGTGCCCTCTTGAACTTGTTCAGCCCTTTTAGAACCAGGAGTATTGAAATAAAGCAGGACAGTGGTTTGGACAGGCGTACTTAATCAAACTGCATTCAACAATCTGTTTGCTAGGTTTATTAGCTTGAAAAGCCTTTCCAACAATGGAAAAACCTTGTTTTTAGTGTGACTATAAAAGCTCAAAGAAATGCTATTGCCCTAGATGGTTGAAGGAAAGATTTGTGTGTGTTCGTAGTAAAGCCCAAGTTGGTGAAGAGTTGCAGACACGCTTTGGATGACCGCTTTAAACAGCTTGGAGAAGGAACTTTCACTAGCTAGTCAAGTAATGCAAATATCTAGTGACCACAATCTCTTGGATATGCCAGGGGAACAAAATATTTTAAAAAAATAAGAGCTGCTGACTTTAGGCCAAAAGGAAGAACCTTGAGTTAGTGATGGCAGCCAGAAATTTCGAATCTTAAATATTGCAGTGTTCTGGATGTTTAGAGATATTAAATGTGTCTTGGACATCAAATGATGTCAAACTCGGATTCAGAAGTTGAAGGATATCCTGGAGTGGAACCATGCAAAATGATAGTTTCCTGAGGCACTTGTTTAGTTTTTTGAAAATCTAAAAAGAGTCTGCCAATTCTTTTTTTACCAGAGAAAAGAGGTCATAGAAACCCATATTTCTCTGGGAGAAGAACACTATTTCTATAGCTCCCTCGTTTGATGTGTATGAAATCCAATTATAACTAGTGGAGTTAATGAATGCTTCTCCTTTGATGATGCACAAGGTTTATAAAGGAATTCAAGGAGTAAAAATACGATATAAGATCTAGAACCCATCAGTTTGTTATCACACTTAACCAATTTATGAGATAATTAGAATGTTGGCCTCCAACAGAGCTGGAAAACAACATTATTATGACCAGCACCTTTCTTACATCACTGTCTTCTGCCAGAGTTTTTTATTTTGATGTCCCGGTTTCCTCCTGTGGTGCCGGTTTCAAAAAACACATCTAATGGTGGTGTCCTATAATGCTGCAGAGTTTATTGCTGCTGGTAAGCTTATTGAGAATGATGATATCTATGCGAATGAAAGCCTCCTCAGTATGTGGATAGCCTCTACCTCAGCTCCCTGAAAGGGCTGACATCTGTTGGGGAATACAGAGTGACCTTGCAGTGTCGGATTTGATCGACTGGAGGGCATTAGCTACATACTTGTCAAAAAGCACTTCACCATCACGGGGTATGTCCAAGACCTTACTTTAGACCTTGAGTCTGAAAGAGGTTGATTTCAGCCATCCTTGCCTCAGGGGAACAGATACACCTGCTAGCTGTTTAAATTCAGTGGATGCTAAATCCACTGCATAGTCTATCATATCGGATGATACTTGTAACCCCTCAAAAATCGTTTTTGGCTTCAGCTAGTCTTCCAGCAGAAGGCCAATATAGGCACCGATGTTCCAACACATCTGCCGCCAGCAACGACAGAGTTTTGCTAAAGAATTGGCCGCCATAATCGTAGTAGCTGCCATGATGTAAAATCTCTTTCATACATAGTCTAAACGACTTCCTTCCCTGCCTGGCGCAATTGAGCAGGGAGTGGATGGATTCCACAATTTAACTTGGGCAGCTGGCATCATCAAGAAGTTGACTGTAGGATGATATACTTTATGTCCAGATGAGGGACAACTGCAGAAACTGTAGCTGAAGTTTTCACTACTCATTCCAGAGGAAGGCGACTATTGTGATAGCCATTGTAAATTTGCTAGAAGGCTCTTTAATGTCATAAGCAACAATCGAAATTTGCCTAGCTATAGTGACGGTAAGTTTCAATTCTATTAAGGACACGGAGGCGAGGGGGAACATGGCGGCAGCCGGTTGAGCTGCGGCAGTGCTCCGCTCCTGGGTTCCCGTCCGTGATATCTCTGGATGGTTCCGGGCTACATATTCTGCGATATGCCTTGCGTGAAAATAACAAATAACATTCTGTTATTGTGTTGCTAACTCCATAACCCAAACCATTTCCTAAATATTGCAGAGATTTTGGCTTTTTCGTTTCCATTAGAACCCATGTGTTTGGAAGGGGCGTTTTCCTCGGCGTGCTTCTCGCGGAGTTTCCTGCTGTTGTAGGCATTGGCTCTGCATCGCTGCTGAAGGGCTTGGGACAGATCCGGAGCTCACCTGTGTTTTTACCGCTGCGGGTGCTGGGCTTGCCGGTTTGGAGTCTTGCCGCCCTGGAGCTCCTACGACGACGTAGGATCCGTTCTCTTCTCCCGGGAAGTCGTGGAGTCGCTGGGGGTTCTGCAGCCGAGGTGGAGATGATAACAGAGACGTTGGAAGAAACACCGGAGGAAGGAGAGCTATCTGCTGACTGCGGTGAAGGTGCTAAAGGTGGTGAGGGCTCAACGCAGGTCGGGGGGATACTACTCGAGGTGAGTCCATCAGTATATCTCCAGACGGTGATTTATTCAGGCCAGGTGTAGGGGGGTCACCAAATTTGAGAAAGGGCAAACGCAAGGGGCCAAAAAGAGTCAAAAAAAGGGAAAAAAGTGGAGGAGTACAAGCACAAAACACTATACTCTCCGCATCTTGCCGGTCTAATCCAAACCCTGCCCTAAGTTTAGAGGTGCCCAAGCCAGTGGTTTCTGCTTGTGTTGGTAACACCGATAGCGCGAAAAAGAAACTTTCCTCCTACTTGACAGGGCAGGTCAAGGCTAAGTATGCGTACACGAGGAAAACTAAGGGGCCTAAAGACTCTAATTCTAAATGTAAATTCACTAGCTTCGCTAGTGTTGAGCCCAGGATAACTCCATCGCTTAGGTCATACTTTAAGGCGATCCCTCAAGTGTTACTCCTATCGGATAAACTTTCTCCCCAGGCCTGTCAAGAAAGGCCACTATTAGAGGTCGTGGGTCCTGAGGAGGCAGCAAATAATGGGGTCTTGTCTAATAACACCTCAATTGTCATGGCGATGGGTGGTGCGGATGGCCCAGAAAATCTAGATGCTAACATGGAAGCTGATTTAGGCTTGGATAGGGATAGGGAAAGAGGACGAGACTGCTGGCATCCTTACTCTCACTGAAGTTCCTGAGAGTTTGGTCCCTGTGCTGGAAACTTTGGGTCCTTCTGGTCCGTCGGGTCACCCCCCGCCTCTAGGCTTGGTTCTGGCTCCACAATTGGCTCCGCCACTTTTGCTGGCTCCTCCATTCTTAACTGCTGGCCCCATTGATGGTTCAACGCAAGGGACAGTACACAAGATAGTACACAAGGTTGTGCACAGGCTCCTTCTTCCAGTTCTAGTGCCAGTGCTTCACCAGTTAATTGTGATAATGCAACCTTGACCGCCTCCCTGCAGGCTTCCATACAGGGGATGTTCACAACTCTGTCTGCTGACATAAAAAAAAGGGTTTGAGACCTCTGCAGCTAATCAGGCCGACATTAGATGTTTTTGTGAGTCCCTGGATAAGAAGTTAAGTGATCTTACCTTAAGAACAGAGTAACTAGAGGACACGGTAACGGGTTTGTCCTTACATTTGGATCAAGCAAAAGTGGCTATCACAACGCTTAGGAAAGAAGACCAAGCGTTGGCAGAAAGAATGGAGACCCTTGAGAATAATGCTCGACGGAATAATCTTTGTTTTTTGAATATTTCGGAGGACAAGGAAGGCTCAGATATCAAGCAGTTTGTCATCTTACTGTTGAAAGAGGCATTACGTTTGAATCAGTCTGTGGAAGAATTAGCTTTAGACATCCAACGCATACATAGAGAGCCTTTCAGGAAGAATCCCCAAAGGACCAAACCAAGAAAAATATTGGTCAACTTCCACACTTACTCACTTAAGGAGACCATTCTTAATCTGGCCCTAAAGCAGAAATCTGTGAGTGGTAAGGGATTCAATTTTCAGATTCGATCTGACTTGTCTAGGACCACACTTGACAAACAGTGGAAGTTTGGGTAGAGGCTTGAGGCTTTTAAAAGATAGCTGGGCCGTTGCTCAACTAGTCTTTCCGGCAACACTGAGAGTAATGTACAAGAATAGTATGCATAATATCAGATCAGTGCAGGCAGCGTATGAGCTAATACTAACTATGGGCAAAGAAAGGAGCATCAGGTTAAAAGAGAGATAAGCCTTTAATAATGTATGTGAGTACAGCAAGAAACCCTCTTGTAATCTGATAAGGCCCGGAAGATAACGCAAGCTTAAATATGAAAGTGTACAAGAAGAAAAAAATACAAAAAAATAAAATAAAAGGAATATGCTACTTACCAGTATGCATCTGTTCTTGGCATAGAGGGCTGCAGAGTGGTACATTTATGAATAGATCGCCAACTGGTGTTGGGCTCGGATGATTGCACTTGTTTTTCTTCTGGAGAAGTCTTTGTTGTCATCGATGACTCCTCCTCTAGGTGCTAGTGCGCATGGGCATCGGCTCCATCCTTAGATTGTTTTGCCATAGTAGGGTTAGATGGAGTAGTGTAGTATAATACATAAAGATATGCCCATGTAAATGTATCTAAATAAGACAATGTTGGGACAGACACTGGTTTCCGGGGAGGCAGGGAGGGCATGTACCACTCTGCAGCCCTCTATGCCAAGAACAGATGCATACTGGTAAGTAGCATATTCCGTTCGAGGCATATGGGCTGCAGATGGTACATTTATGAATAGATTATACAGCAGTTACCTCCCTAGCGGTGGTCACCCGTGTCTGGCGCAACTGTTTGAAATAGAGTTTTTAATACAGCTTGGCCCACTCTGGCTTGTTGTGTAGCCTGCACATCAACACAGTAGTGCTTTGTAAAGGTATGTGGTGTAGACCAAGTTGCTGCTCTGCATATGTCATCTAGAGGAATGTTTCCTAAGAATGCCATAGATGCTCCTAGCTTACGTGTAGAATGAGCTCTAGGAGGAACAGTTAATGTTCTCTTTGCTTTTATGTAACATATTTGTATACATCTTACAATCCATCTAGCGATGCCTGCTTTAGAGATAGGATTGCCCTTATGTGTTGGGGAAAATGCTACAAATAGTTGTTTAGTTTTCCTGAAATTTTGTGTCCTTTCTATGTAGTACAAAATGGCCCTTTTGACATCTAGTGTATGTAGGGCCCTTTCTGCTACCGTCTGTGGTTTTGGGAAAAAGACTGGTAGTTCCACCGGTTGATTGATGTGAAATGCTGAAATTACTTTAGGCAAGAACTTTGGGTTTGTTCTAAGAAGCACTTTATTCTGATGTAATTGTAGGAATGGTTCTTGTATTGTCAATGCCTGTAATTCATTTACTCTCCTGAGTGAGGTAATGGCTATAAGAAAGGCCACCTTCCATGTAAGGAATTGTATTTCACACCTATGCATAGGTTCGAAAGGTGGTCCCATTAGTCTGGTGAGTACTACGTTGAGGTTCCAGACTGGGGAAGGTGGTAATCTTGGTGGAATGACTCTCTTAAGGCCTTCCATGAAAGCTTTTATCGCTGGCACTCTAAACAGGGATATGTGCTGCCTGTTTTGTAGGTACGCTGCTATAGCTGCTAGATGTACTCTGATAGATGTGTACGCGAGATTACATTGCTGTAAGTGTAGTAAGTAGCAAATAATCTCCTTTGTTGATACGTCCAGAGGGTTGATATTATTAGTGGTACAGTATATAGCAAACCTCTTCCACTTAGCTGCGTAGCATGCTCTGGTGGTGGGACGTCGCGCTTGCTTAATTATCTCCATGCAATTTGGGGGTAGATCTAATTACCCAAATTCTAGGATTTCAGGAGCCAGATCACTAGGTTCAGTTGTGTGGGATCTGGGTGCATTATTTCTCCATGGTTCTGTGTAAGGTGCATGGGTAGAATTCTTAGCTTTTGGTGTGGCACTTGTGAGAGTTGCAAGAGCGTGGTGAACCACGGTTGTCGTGCCCACGTGGGTGCTACTAGTATCATGGTCATTGAGTGTTGTTGCAGCTTTCTGACCACTAATGGGATTAGTGGGAGAGGGGGAAAAGCGTATGCAAATTTGTTGGACCAATTTATCCATAACGCATTGCCCTGCGACAGGTGGTGTGGGTACCTGGACGCGAAGCTTTGGCATTTTGCGTTCTGATGAGTGGCAAAGAGGTCTATCTCTGGTTGTCCCCATCTTTGGAAGAATGGTTGCAGTATTTGTTGGTGCAGTTCCCATTCGTGTATTTGTTCGGACTGTCTGCTTAAGATGTCTGCCATCTGGTTTTGAACTCCTGGTAGGTGTTCTGCTAACAGATAGATGTTTTGAGGAATGGCCCATCTCCAAATTTCCTGCGCTAGTCTGGATAGTTGGAGAGAGTGCGTCCCCCCCTGTTTTTGAATATAATACATTGCGGTCATGTTGTCTGTTCTGACCAGGACTGCTTTGTTGGTAACATGCATTTGAAAGGCTTTCAATGCTAGAAACACTGCTAGTAGTTCTAGATGATTGATGTGCAGCCTTCTTTCCTGCACACTCCATCTTCCTTGTACTGTATATTTCTCCATATGCGCTCCCCATCCCGTAAGCGATGCGTCCGCTGTTATTGTCACCTGTGGAATTGGTTCTAGGAACGACCGCCCCTTGGCAATGTTTGTTGTGTTCCACCACTGCAGAGAGCGGTGTGTGCGGTCGTCTACCAACACCAGATCTGTAATCTGTCCTTGAGCCTGATTCCACTGTGTCGCTAAACATTCTTGTAGCGGACGCATTTGTAGTTTGGCATATGGTATTAGCAGTATGCAGGATGACATCATCCCTAATAGCTGCATGAACACTCTTGCTGTTAATGAGTGTTGTGGCTGAAATTTTTGAATGATTGTAAGCATTGTTTGGATCCTGACTGGATTGGGGTATACTTTGGCTTTTTCTGTGTCTATAGTAGCCCCTAAATATTGTTGAACCTTGCTTGGTTGCAGGTGTGACTTTGTGTAGTTCACAGTGAACCCTAGTTGGTGCAGCATGTGAATTGTCTTCTGTGTGTTCTGAAGACATTCTCTTTGTGACTTGGCCTTTATTAGCCAGTCGTCCAAGTATGGGAAGACATGTATTTGTTGTCTCCTTAGGTGGGCTGCAACCACCGCTAGGCATTTTGTGAACACCCTTGGCGCCGTTGTGACACCAAACGGAAGGACTTTGAACTGATAATGTTGTCCTTCTACCACAAACCTTAGATATTTCCTGTGGGCATTGTGAATCGGGATATGAAAGTAAGCGTCTTTTAGATCCAGTGTAGAAAGAAAGTCCCCTTTCTTCAGTAAAGGAAGTACTTGTTGGAGCGTGACCATGTGGAAATGTTCCGAATTTATGTATGCGTTGAGAGGTCTTAGGTCTAGTATTGGCCTTAGGAAGTATAGGGAGTACACTCCTGTTCCTTGTTGTTGCTTTGGAACCTTCTCTATGGCATGCTTTTGTAGCAGAGATAGTACTTCTTGTTTTAACAGTGTTAAGTGATCTTGTTTCATTGGACGCTGTTTGGGGGGGATGTTTGGTGGGGTAGATGTGAGTTCCAGGCAATAACCATGTTGGATAATTTGTCTCACCCACTTGTCTGATGTGATGTTTTCCCAGACAGGTAGGAACTGTGATAGGCGTCCCCCGACCGGTGTTATATGGTCTGGGGGGAGCTGTATGAAGTCACTGCTTTGGGGTTGGAGAGTTGCGGTTGTTGTTGTTTCCGCGTCCTCTCCCCTTGCTGTTGTTACCTCTGTAACTACCTCTAGAATTACCTCTGGGTGATGTCGGTGTAAAAGAGGTTTGTTGCTGGCTTGTACCTGTATTTTTGGATCCTCCTCTATAGGCGGACCTACGAAAGGAACCTCTTTGGGTCGGCTGTTGCAATGCTCCCATTGATTTAGCCGTTTCCGTATCCTTTTTCATCTTTTCTAAGGCCTCATCTGTCCCTGTGCCGAAAAGTGTTTTCTCATCAAAAGGTTGGTTCAGTAATGAAGTTTGCACCTCTTGTTTGAACCCTGAAACCCTGAGCCATGCATGTCTCCTTAACATGATGCTTGTGTTTATGGATCTTGCTGCAGTGTCTGCCGCGTCTAGGGCGCACTTGATTGAAGTGTTAGTAATTAACTTCCCTTCCTGTATGAGTTGATCTGCCCTCTTTTGATGTTCTTTAGGGAGATGTGTGATGAGTTTCTCTAACTCATCATAATGCGCTCTGTCATACCTTGCAAGTAGTGCCTGTGTATTAGCTATGCGCCAGCTGTTTGCCGCTTGAGATGCAACTCTCTTGCCAGAAGCATCTATTAGCATAGACTATTTGTCAGGAGGTGGAGCTTCTCCTGTAGATAAAGAGTTTGCTCTCTTACGAGCATTTGTGACCACTAGTGAGTCTAGAGGAATTTGTCCCTTGATGAATATTGGGTCTTTTGGAACTGCCCTATATTTCTTATCAATTCTTGGGTTCAGTACCCTAGCCCTCACCGGGTCTTTGAATATCTCTGATGTGTGATTGAGAAGGCCCTTAAGCATTGGTAATGTTCCTGATGTTTTTTGTGCAGCCGGTAGTGTTTCTAATAGGAAATCCTCTATTTGAGGTTCTGCATGTAGTTCTACCTTGTGGTATTTTGCTGCTCTATCAATGAGTTGTGCAAACCCAGTATTATCATCAGGAGGTGAAGGTTTTGACGGATACAATTCAGGGTCGTTATCGTTATCTGACCCTACATTGTACTGTTCCCATGGGTCTGCGTCCTCTGGGATCGTGTCTTCATCATCCCCAGGATGCTCTCCCTCCCCTGTGTCACTTTCTACATCTGTTGTAGGTGTAGATGGTCATGTGGGAGGAATAGCTGGCCTATTGTGAGGAATAGGAGAAGAGGGTGTGTCTCTAGGATGTGGGGAAGGGGGAGGAGTTGTATTTGTCCCCATTGTTCTCTTCTTCGGAGGAGTTTTGTCGTCCGATTGTTCATTTTTCCTCTTTTTGGGTAGTTCTGTGACTACCTTGCCAGTTTGTGGATCAATAAACAGAGTCTTTTGTTTAGGATCGGTTTTATATTCCTGTGTTGGTACCGGAGTTTTCGGGTCCGAAAGGTGTTTTTTCTTCTGACTGTCCATTTGTATTTTCGGCACCGAGATTTTATTCGGATCCGATGTCTTCGGTGTCGAGGGTGTCGATGTTGTTTTCGACGTCGAAGCCTGTTTCTGTGTCGACATGGACTGTTTCGACTTCGAGCTTTCCTTGATATGGAGCTTCGGTGTCGATGTCGGGGTGGGTCGTTTATCGGAACCACCATGATGGGAGACCGAGTGTTTCGGTTTCGTTGCCGGGCCCGAAGGCGGGGCGTCGGAAACTTTTTTCGGTTGTCTGACCGGGCTCGAGGGCGGGGTCGACACCGTGCGGGGTCTGTTCTTTGGTAAAGGGACGTCGTCACTCACGGTTTGTTGGACGTCGATTTCCTAGACGTCGGACTCGTCCGCTTCAGACCCCGCCTCGTCGGCCTCTTCTTCTGGGTGCTGGTCCTCGAACAGCTCCGGGATTGCTTGTGACTGCATTCTCGATACTGCGTGTCTTCGGGCTCGACGGTTTCTAATCGTCGATTTTGAGGAAAATGCTGCACAGGCCTCACAGTCCCTGGATTCGTGTTCAGGGGACAAGCAGAGGTTGCACACCTCGTGTAGGTCCTTGTGTGGGAACTTAGCACCACACGCTGGACATTTTTTGAATGGAGTCCTTTCCATGGACTCCGGGCTGGACTACGTCGAGCTGGTCTTCCCGTAGTCTTCATTCTTCGAAACGCGTCGAGATGGAAGTGTAGTCGCGTTCGATAACGATACAGTCGAATTGGAAATGGTTACGCGCCGAATATCACTTTCTTTATCAAAGTCGATCCGGAGCGCTTCGATCCTCATCCGAACCCGATGGCGGAAAAAAACAATCTAAGGATGGAGCCGATGCCCATGCGCACTAGCACCTAGAGGAGGAGTCATCGATGACGACAAAGACTTCTCCAGAATAAAAACAAGTGCAATCATCCGAACCCAACACCAGATGGCGATCTATTCATAAATGTACCATCTGCAGCCCATATGCCTCGAACATATATATATACACAACAAAAATTAAAAATGATCTGTGGAATAGAAAATCACTGTTTCAGTATAGGTAAAAGGTATATAGCGTAGGTTTAATGTCTTGGCCTTTCACGCTCATGGGTAGGGTGGGAACCCAGTATGGGGCGCTATCTTCTGGTTCTTCCAGATAGATAGAGCAAGGGTTTCCCAGGGGGGGGTGGAGGGGTAGCTTGAGGCACGGGGGGGGAGGGCTAGGGAAAAAACTTAAAAATCTTCCTAATTTTCGCTCTAGTTTAGCTTTGAGTTTATTGCTGCTGTTTGATGAATATATGATTGTTCTTTCTTCATTCTGGTGGTATGTATACTGGTGGGCTTGCCCTTATAAATTCTGCAGTGTCGCTACAGGTATTATAGTGTTGCTGTTGATGGTAAAAGTCTTGGTGTGGGATCTCTATTACAATGAGTAAATTAGCGATTCTATCCTGGAATACTAATGAATTGCGTATTAATCCTAGAAAAAATAATATAATGCAGTATCTTCGAGATTCAGATGTGCAGATTATAGGACTCCACGAGACTCATCTTGCTGAATCTGAAATGCTTTTGTTAGTTACAAAAAATAAGTGGATTGATCTATGTATAATGACGTCGCAATCTGTACACATTAGAGGTGTGGCAATAATTTTAAAAAAAATCAATAAAAGCAAGGTTGGTGTCTAAATTGGTTGACCCTGGCGGTAGATGGGCAATTTCATCAGTGATCATAGCGGGGTCCCCAATTACTATAATAGGATACTATGGTCCAAATCAGGACGACCCGTCAGCTTTGAAGACTCTTTTTTCTCACCTGTATCTATTTCCTGAGCCGGTTATTCTTGCAGGAGATTTTAATATAGTTTTGGATCCTCTATTGGATAAGTCTCCTTCTAACAGAGCCAGGACTTTATCTAAAACTAGGTCTTTTCTGCAGGATAGTATGAAGCAGTTAGGGTATAATGATATCTGGAGATCATTGCATGGGCAACAAAGAGGTGTTACATTCCGCAACTACAGATACCACCACCAGTCAAAAATCGATTTTATTTTGATTAGTCAACCCTTAGTTAACTCAGTGAAATCAGTTTCCCATCTCCCCTTTCATTTATCAGACCACGCGGCTATTCACTTAGAACTGGAGGGGTTTCCTAAGAGTTGTCCGAGAAACTGGTAATTTGATCGTTCATTGCTCTCCTCGTTGGATGTTATTAATGCTCTTAATGTGGAGGTGCAGCACTTTTTGGAGGATAATATTGGAACAGCTTCCCCTGGGGGCGTATGGGATTCACTAAAGGCCTTCTTAAGGGGCTTTATAACAAATAAAGCTACCTATAAACATAAGATCTATAGAGAAGCTGTGACTTCGTTGGAAATGGAAATGGCCAGAGTGCAGACAGAAATAGCCATGCACCCGGATGCCCCTGCGACCACAGTACAGGTGTGGCAAAATAAAGTAGCTACGCTAAAAGGGGAGTTGGGTTCAGTTTTAAACGCTCGGGTCCTAGAGAGATGGGAAGTAAGTAAATTGGCCCATTTTGAGTATGGTGAGGGGGCTGGAAAGTTGCTAGCCTGGAAGACAAAGACTGAGCAGGCTAGAAATAATATCTATTCAATTATCTCTGGTGATACAACATACTCTACCGATGCAGATATCAGGGGGGCTCTCCGGGAATTTTTCAGTGAAATATACAGTGAGGACAAAAATATTGAAATCAAACAAGTTGAAGATTGGTTGGCGGGAGTTTCTCTTCCTGCACTGTCATTAGAACAACGTGCTGTTTTGGAATCCTATCTCCCAGGAAGAAGTTAGACTGGCAATAATCAGTAGTAAAAAGGGTAGGGCTTCTGGCCCAGATGGCTTGCCGTCGGAAATTTACAAGGCTTTGAACTTAACAATCCTCCCTTTTTTGACTGAACTGTTTAATTATATCCTTCAAGATGGAATGCCCCCTCCTACTTCTTGGAACAGTGCTTCAATAACATTGATACTGAAACCAGGAAAATCGGCAACCTGCTGTGGGTCTTATAGACCTATCTCTATCTTAAACACTGATTATAAAATCTTTGCGTCAGTGTTGGCGAACAGGTTGGGGCAGTTGCTTCAAGTATCTTGCACGTAGACCAAAAGGGGTTTGTAAGGGGTCGCCAGCTCTATGAGCTGACTTATGATCTCATAGGTGCCATTGACATGGCTTCTGTAAAATCACTTCCCCTGGCTGTTCTCACCCTAGACGCCACCAAGGCCTTCGATAGGGTCAACTGGATTTACCTATCGGAGGTCCTGGGGAAATTTAACATCGGCGAGAAATTCAGGCGTGCATTGAGACTTTTGTATCAGAATCCGTCTGCCTCTTTACTTGTCAATGGAGAATTAACTAATCCATTTAACATCACGCAGGGTACCCGCCAGGGATGCCCTCTTTCTCCCCTCCTATTCGACCTATATATTGAGCCTTTTGCTCAACGGCTACGGGACGATTGTAACATCAAGACCTTTATTTCTGAGGGATGGGAGAAGAAGGTAGCCCTGTATGCAGATGATGTCCTGGTTTTCTCCTCTGAACTCCGCTCGGCCCTTCCAGCTGTAATTGCACTGGCTCAGGACTTCGGCAACGTGTCTGGGTACGAAATTAACGCCTCGAAGACGGATATTATGGTCTGGAACGACCCTGAGCCGGTGGCAGGGGCTCAGCTGAGTTCTGTTTTACGTTATTTGGGCCTAAATATATATAATGATATAAACCAAATAGTTCCATCAAACTTTTCGTCCGTTGCTAAGGAGTGTCGTAGGCTGATGAAATCATGGTCTTCGCTTCCCTTATCCTCTTTGGGTAGAGCCAATTTAATAAAAATGTCCATCCTTCCCAAAGTTTCCTTTTTGTTTAATACCATCCCTCTTTTTTTCGAACCTTCTATGATAGCCAAACTTCAAAGTGAAATAAGTTCTTTTATTTGGAATGACCACACTCCTAGAATAGTCTGGAAGAAACTCAGGCGTCGTAGAGAAATGGGTGGGTTGACGGCTCCTGATATACAGCTATACGCATGGGCTTTTCAATTTTCCCATGCTAGGATGTTGCTAAAATCACCCATTAACTCCGCTTGTGGGTATATGTTTGCAGCATTGCTTAGAGGGGAAAAAATAGCTAAACATGCGCTTTTGTTTAAGTTTGGCGACCCCAAGTTTAAAAAAAACAAAAAATTGAAGGTATTGCAAGATATATCTAAAACATGGGTGAAACTTAGGCTTTCCATAAAAATTGATTATTTTTCTAGTAGATCTCCACTGTGGAATACACCCGGGACTCCGAGTTGGCTCCTTGATAGTCTTGCAGTACCACTAAGAGGCAGGACTGGAGGTGTGGGGCGACCTTTCCGTGGAGGGTAGCTTACTCCCGTGGTAAGTGTTATTCTCTAAAATAGGGTCATGACTCTCCAGGTTTAAATACCTGCAAATACAAAGCTGGGCACACTCACAGGTTTCTGCCAAGGGCAGATTTTTGTTAGGGGGCGATAGCAACATGGTCTCCCTCTTAATAGATAAGCCTCCAACTAAGAAAGGTTTCATTTTGGTACAATCTACTACTGGAGGAGGTTGAGAGTGAGTTCCATCTGCCCGACATACTATGGGCCGCACATATTACCAACCAAAATGTGGAGAACCTGTGGTTTGAGTCTTTTAAGATGATGTGGAACATAGTGAAACCTTCTTGGCTGCGCCAAAACCACCTTTTTACCCTACATAGGGCCTACTATTCGCCAGAGAGACTCTCGAAATTTCCAAACAATTCAGCAGTGGCATGCCCTAAATGTGGTCTGACGGCAGCTTCTGACCTGCATATGTTTTTTGATTGCCCTCTGTTATTTAAGCAAAATTAGGCACAAAGTTCACCGGAAAGGCTGAGATGGATGAGTGTGAAAGTGTATAGGGAAACCAAGAGGGGAAGGGAAGGTGGGGGAAACCCCTCTTGGGAACTAGAACCCTCACACACCCAGCAAGCTAGGTGTCATGCTTCATCATATGGGTCCTGCTCCTCTGTTATTGCCTTTTTGGAACGCGGTGTGCCTCACACTCACTACTGCCTTAGGCTCTCAAGTCCTGCTATGTCCTTCTCTTATAATGTTTGGGGTCGCAACAGAGTTACAGGGTCTGGACAAGAATTTACTCTTTTATGGCATTTTGTTAGCCAGAAGAGAGATTTGTAGGAAATGGAAAGACCCGTTACCTCCCACCTTGCAGGACTGGCGCACTTCGGTGTTACAAACATCAAAAATGGACCTATTAAGATCGGGCAATCCAGACAAGAGAAACTTCTAGTTTTTATTAAACTGGTCACAGTTGAGTACTTGACCATGGTTTTTTTTTGTTTTTGTTCCCCCCCCCCAAAGTCCAATGATTACGCTGTTTGGCATTCTTTCTTTTTATTGTTTGTATACCCAATAGGGCGACCTACTACAAGATTGGGTATTTGACTGCAGCATACTACCCCATTGGTTGTTCTAGTGTGGTGCTGTTGGAGTATAAAAAATGTACTGAGGGGCGACCCACCTCGCACTATTCAGTGCCCCTACCAGTTTATCTGTGACAGTACGTCTATCTCCATGCACTACTATTTCATCACCAAGGGCGTGAATGAGGACTATAAAATTTTTTTTTTTAAAAGGACACGGAGGCGAGGATTATGCTTTTTCCTTTTTCGCTTTTATTATAAACAAAACACACAGCAGCCAGAAAAAGCACCAAACAACTTTTCTTTCTCAGGTCCGGAAAAAGAAACAGCTCCAAGGTCCCAAAAACAACATTCCGAATATTGAACTACACAGTTCATGACTCCACGGGCACAGAACAGCCGAAGTCCTTACTTAGTGTCCTTGAAGCCTTAGATAGATGGTCCAACTCCACTGCTCTCCCTCTTTCTTAGACCTGCTACCCGAAAACCTCATTGGTCTTGTTTCGCACCAGCATTTCCTGTAATAGGTAAAACATGCATCAAAACCCAAACCGGAATTGTGGGAAGCATTCAAACCAGTACGTCCTCCAACAGTGTACAGTAACGTCAAGGAATAATCAAAGAGGTTACTTACTCACATACAGGCGGGTTCGCACCCATAGTGCCGCGGGAGGGATAATCCTCGTCTCCGTGTCCTTAATAGAATTGAAACTTACCGTCACTATAGCTAGGCAAATTTCAATTCTATGGCAGGACCAGATGCTCAGATTATGCTAGTTTTAAGCTTACTCACCACCAAACGCACCACATCCACCACCGGTTTGAAATAAAACCGCTTACAGGTGGAATCGGAGGACCAGTCCACTGCTCGCATCAAATCCTCCAGACGCCCCCCGTGAGCGAAAGCTTTAGAAGCCATGGCGCCTCTAGCAGAATGCGCACCAAACTGCTTGGTATTAATGCCTGCCTCCTAGATGACCCAGCGTACCCACTTAGCAATAGTGGGGGAAGACACAGCTTTATGAGGCTTACGCAGAGCAATCAAGAGTTGCCTTTCGCCCGGAGGGCGAAGTTCCTGCGTCATATCCTCATAGGTCTTGAGGTACTGTACCACACACAATTTGGGAACGTCTGTGAAGGCTGGATATGAAATTGTCCGAGTCAAAGACTTAGTCCAACGTCCCACTATAAAAGTGACCCCATCCGGGGAAAAAACCCGTGCAGAAATGTCGAATGCGCGGACATCCGAAACTCTCCGGCAAGAGACCAGACACAAAAGCATAGCCAACTTAGCCAAAAGCTCTTTAAGCGATAAGTATTTATTCGCCTGCCAAGACAGGAAAAGATTCAACACCACATTGACGTCCCACAGCAACGAGTACCGCGGTTCCGGCGGTAAGGATGACCGGACTCCTCGGAGGAGCCTGCACACAAAGGGATGCGCACTAATCGGAGCCCCATTCACTGGAGAATGTGCCGCAGATATAGCCGACTGCACGGCATTGACAGAGCGATACGCCATACCAGCCATAACCAGCTCTGCCAAGTAATTCAAGACGGGAACGACACGTGCGATCATGGGATCCAAATCCCATCGAAGACACCAACGCACCCACTTAGACCATGCTGAACTGTATCTCCTGGAAGTGGTATTCGCCCAGGCCTTGGACAAAAAGGCCTCAGCTGACCCCGAAAGGACCGGGAGCGACCAACATCGCTGGAAAGCCGCCATGCCATGCGGCGGAGAGACCCTTGCAGCACCAACGGATGACTGTCCCCGTTCGGATTCCGAAGAATCTGACGAAAGTGGGGAGTAGGATTGGAAAATCCCAAGAAAGTTCCAGAATAACTGGAAACCACACTTGAGCACTCCAAACAGGCGTCACCATCACCACCGACGCCATCTGCCGGCGCACCTGAGCCGCCACTCGTACAATCATTGGAAACGCTGGGAACGCAAACCCGTGCTCCGGCACTCAATCTTGAAGAAAGGCATCTGTTGCTTCCGCCAGCAGATCCGGCCTCCAACTGAAGAACCGGGGAACCTGGAAATCCAGGCGGGAAGAGAACAGGTCCGTGAAAGGACCCCAGTCATCGGCCAACAACTGGAACACTTGCCTGTCCAGTCTCCACAGGCTCGAATCTCTCAGGTGACGAGAGTGCCAATCCGCTACTTGATTGGCCTGCCCTCGCAGATGTTCCGCCGTGACCGAAATATGATGAGAGAGACAATACTCCCAAAACGCTTTTGCCAGAGTCGCTAGCGCTTGAGAGCGCGTGCCTCCCAGATGTTTGACATAATGGACCGCCGAGACGTTGTCCATTTTCAGAAGAACGCACGACGTCACTCGGTCCTTGGTCCAGCACCGAACGGCGAAGGACACCGCTAGGAGTTCCAAACAATTGATGAGAAGAGACTGTTCGTCTAACGACCACACGCCGCCTGTGGAGAAATCTCCACAACGGGCGACCCAGCCCGCTCTGCTGGCATCAGACTCTATAACCAGGTCGAGAACCGAACCGAAAATCACCAAGACATCTCTTCCTTGGCCTCTACCGACAGAGGCACCAACTGGTCATAAGAGACCCCGCCGAAGGTGATAGCCCTTGAGACGTTGCATCGCCCTGTAATGCAGGGGGCCTGGAAAGATCGCCTGAATGGATGACACGAGAAGCCCTACTGGCCGGGAAATCTGCCGAAGCGAAGTCCGGGTTTTGGAAATAGTTTGGAGTAATTTGTGCCGAATCTTTGCCATCTTGCGAGGTGACAGACTCAATGTGGCCTTTACCGAGTCTATGACGAAACCTAAAAAGAACAGAGATTGGGTCAGGCACAAGACGGACTTTTGGCTGTTGATCACAAACCCCAAGTCCTGGAGAAGAGAGACAGTCTGCTGCAGCTGAAGACTTAACCGCTACGGGCACTGGACCATCAGCACGATATCGTCGAGATAAACTATGAGACGGATTCCTTGGCCCCGCAGGAACTCTACCAACGGGTGGAGAACCTTGGTGAAGCACCACGGGGAGGACGCCAGGCCGAACGGAAGAGCGGTAAACTCGAAGACCTGACCCCGCCAACGGGACTGAAGGAACCTGTGATGTGGGGGATGAATCGGAATGTCCAGGTATGTGCCTTTCAAATCCAGGCAGACCAACCAGTCGCCTGGGAGAAGGACATCTTGAAATGTCTGTAGACCAACCACCCATTGAACTCTTTCAGGTTGATCACTGGACGACGGCCTCCGTCCGTCTTGTTCTCAAGAAAAAGATTGCTGAGGAATCCGTGAGGGTGCAACTTGGAACGACAAATTGCTCCTTTCCGAAGGAGATCCGACACCTCCACGTCCACCACCCGCGCATCCTCCTCTGAAAACACTATGGGATGCGGAGGAAACGGTTGACGAGGAGTGTTGAATTCAATGTGGAAACCGCAGACTGTCTGCAAGACCCATGCATCGGAAGTCAAAGCCCGCCAAGCACCCTGAAAGGCTTGGAGACGCCCCCCAATATGCAGATGCGCGGCAGGAAGCACACTTACCGTTGTTGCCGCCACCGGAGTTGGCTCTGAAGCCTCATCGGCCCCTGAAACGCTGACCGCGGGTAGGATAAAGCTCTGTATAGGAAGCCGAGGAGTTATATTGCCCTCGACCGGAGCCTTGCCCCTTATTGGGGTTCTGTTGCTGGTGACCACCACAGCCGGGCATGCGGCCCCTCCCACGCCCGCCCCCTGGGAAAAACAACTCTGGAACAAACGTTTTATATTTGATTGCGCCTTGTCCAGAGACGTGAATGTGGACACAAATTTGCCTAGCTCCTTGACAAATGGATCCCCAAAAAGGCCTCCCTCCGCCACAGGACCTGCCTCTGTCGAAGCCAGGTCACCAAGCTTCGGATCCAGCTTGATTAAAAGCGAGCGAAGGCGTTCTGTGGAGATCGCACAATTCGCGTTCCCCACAGACACGACCGCCCGCTGAGCCCAATTCGATAGGTCCTCCGGGGAGATGACCGAACCAGTGACCTTGGCCTCTTCGGCCAGGTCAAGAATCTTCGTGAGGGGTCAGATAACGTCCAGCAACTTGTCCTGACAGGACCGATCTATACCCTTACGAGGATCCTTGATAAATTTGACGAGAAACGTCGCCATCTTAGAGTCCAACTCAGGCGAACAGGCCACTTTATGTTCCAAGGTCGGCCGAGGGCATTCAGCCCTCAAACAGCCACACGCCTCCTTCTCGAGTGGCTTGCGGAGGCGACTGCCCACGAACTTTGCCACCTTGTCACCAGGCACCCAGGCAGCGGACCGCAGATGGACAATCTCATCGGGTCCAGCATACCCGAAGCGTCCTAGGGAAATGTCGCCAAAGAACTAGCCGGACTCCAAAACCGCGAAAACCCCTCCTCATCATCTGTGTCCCCTGGTGAATCTCCATCCTGGGCAGGAAAAAGAGGGGGGGGGGGGTATGGGGGGAGTGTCTGCGGGCACCATGGACGACGAAGGCGCAGGGGGAGCGGAGGACGTCCTAGCCAAAAAAGCAGAACGCAACCGCTCAAAAGCGTCCTTCGACTCCCTGCGCCTCCCCAGTACAGCCCTGCACACACACTTTCTTGGGGGGCGGGGGGGAGGAACCTCTTCCGCAGCTGCAGAAGACGTCGCGGGGACCGCTGAAGCGGCCAGGTGAGCTTGGCCAAACTTTGCGCATTGTAGAATAATGCGGTCTGTCAACCGATCCACTGCGTCATAGAAGTCGTCGTCAAAAGGGAGGCATTCATGCACCTCCTCCTCCTCCACACAAGAGCCTTCCATTATGCTTCACAGAGGCCCAGCAATGCCAACAAAAGCGCTAGAGGCCGCAAGCACCTCCTCCGCAAGCCAAGCGCCCGAAATGTAACCGGGCAATGTGGGCAGACCAACGGATTGACAATATGGGCGGCCACCAGCCAGCAAATCGGGGACATGCACTCCCAAACGTGCAAGGCCCTCACAACAGTGACTGGGCCTAACTGCCACCTCGCGCGTCACCCTAGCTGCATGTCAGATAATCAAACGCCCTCAGGCAGCAACGCGATCTCACCACAATACAGATCCCCGCCGGGGCGTGAGAACAAAATGCGGGCAGTACAGACCCCGAAACTCGGGGCGTTCAGAGTGTGGCAGCGGGGCAAGGCTCACGGTGACTCTGCTCCTGCGGCGCTCCTCACAGAATAACGTGAGCGCGCCACAGGAGCATCGAGACGCGAGGAGCCCCCTAGCGTGCCTCCGAGGCACCAGAGATTACGGGCGGCGGCCGCGTAAGAAGCGAGAACGCTTCCGCGGCAGCAGGGGATCTGCAAGGAGAGACAAGCATTGGAAATGCAATAGGTCTCGCAATAACGCGAGTCTGAACTATTAGCATTGTAAATGATAATGCCCTTTATTTTTGCGTTCTGGTTTTTGGAACATAAATAAAAGGCTTTGTCATTTACAAGGCCTATAGCTTAAATTTGCGTTAAAACGAGACCTATTGCATTGCAATGGTGGTGGTGCTGCTGAGTTTTCTCTGAATCTGCACCCACAATCTGCGAGGGGCGTTGCGTGGGTGTGAGGGGCGTTGCGTGGGTGTGAGGGGCGTTGCGTGGGTGTGAGGGGCGTTGCGTGGGTGTGAGGGGCGTTGCGTGGGTGTGAGGGGCGTTGCGTGGGTGTGAGGGGCGTTGCGTGGGTGTGAGGGGCGTTGCGTGGGTGTGAGGGGCGTTGCGTGGGTGTGAGGGGCGTTGCGTGGGTGTGAGGGGCGTTGCGTGGGTGTGAGGGGCGTTGCGTGGGTGTGAGGGGCGTTGCGTGGGTGTGAGGGGCGTTGCGTGGGTGTGAGGGGCGTTGCGTGGGTGTGAGGGGCGTTGCGTGGGTGTGAGGGGCGTTGCGTGGGTGTGAGGCGTTGCGTGGGTGTGTGGCGTTGCGTGGGTGTGTGGCGTTGCGTGGGTGAGGGGCGTTGCGTGGGTGAGGGGCGTTGCGTGGGTGTGTGAGGCGTTGCGTGGGTGTGTGGCGTTGCGTGGGTGTGTGGCGTTGCGTGGGTGTGTGGCGTTGCGTGGGTGTGTGGCGTTGCGTGGGTGTGTGGCGTTGCGTGGGTGTGTGGCGTTGCGTGGGTGTGTGGCGTTGCGTGGGTGTGTGGCGTTGCGTGGGTGTGTGGCGTTGCGTGGGTGTGTGGCGTTGCGTGGGTGTGTGGCGTTGCGTGGGTGTGTGGCGTTGCGTGGGTGTGTGGCGTTGCGTGGGTGTGTGGCGTTGCGTGGGTGTGTGGCGTTGCGTGGGTGTGTGGCGTTGCGTGGGTGAGTGGCGTTGCGTGGGTGTGTGGCGTTGCGTGGGTGAGTGGCGTTGCGTGGGTGTGTGGCGTTGCGTGGGTGAGTGGCGTTGCGTGGGTGAGTGGCGTTGCGTGGGTGAGTGGCGTTGCGTGGGTGAGTGGCGTTGCGTGGGTGAGTGGCGTTGCGTGGGTGAGTGGCGCTGCGTGGGTGAGTGGCGCTGCGTGGGTGAGTGGCGCTGCGTGGGTGAGTGGCGCTGCGTGGGTGAGTGGCGCTGCGTGGGTGAGTGGCGCTGCGGGGGTGAGTGGCGCTGCGGGGGTGAGTGGCGCTGCGGGGGTGAGTGGCGCTGCGGGGGTGAGTGGCGCTGCGGGGGTGAGTGGCGCTGCGGGGGTGAGTGGCGCTGCGGGGGTGAGTGGCGCTGCGGGGGTGAGTGGCGCTGCGGGGGTGAGTGGCGCTGCGGGGGTGAGTGGCGCTGCGGGGGTGAGTGTGGTGTTGCGTGGATGATAGTGGGCTTGCGTGGGTGTGAGTGGCGTTGCGTGTCTGTAAGTGTTGCTGTGTGGGTGAAAGTGGCACAGAGCCTTTGATGTGGCCTGGCGCAGGAGAAATGCTGCTGCTGCTAATTAAATACAAGAGTGGCCGGGAAGCGGCCGGGAAACACAAGTACGGCCGGCCACATAATTAGGGGAGGAGAAGCCGCACAGCACACGCTGGGAGAAGCCCTTTGATGTGCTGTGCGGCCGCGATGCGCGCTCTGTGCTGGGGGAGGGCCATTAGCCTGAACTCGCGGCAAGATCAAACGAAGGGTGGGAGGGACATTGAGGAATAGATGGCCATGAAAGTGTATGGGCCAAAAGCGCGTGCCTGTGGCCACGTGCACTCGAAGAAAACGCCACGAAAAAAAGCGGTGGTTTCACAATCAGTTCGAGCACTTGAATTCTCGCCATTTCCCATTCCTTCGGAATGGTAAAGGCGAGACCTAAAAAACCAAATAGCAGAATCCTGTACAATAACATAAAATCGGGCACAGTAGACGCGGCAAGCCGAGCGAGGCAACACAATGGTAAAACAGAGAGGAAGTAAAAATCGTGACTTATCTGGCTGACTAGCAGCGAAGAACGAGGGAGAGCAGTGGAGTTGGACCATCTATCTAAGGCTCCAAGGACACTAAGGAAGGCCTTTGGCTGTTCTGCCCTGTGGTGTCATGGACTGTGATGTTGAATATTCGGGATGTTGTTTTTGGGACTTTGGTGCTTTTTCTGGCTGCTGTGTGTTTTGTTTATAAAAAAAGCGATGAAGGAAAAAGCATAACCTGCGCCTCCGGTCCTGCCATAGAATCCAATTGTTTGACTTGGATTGGTAAATCAAACCTCTTGGATGCTCTTTCCAGAAGTGCATGAACACCTGAGATTTCGGCTGGTGGTAAGTCTGCTGGATATGCAACAGCTCATGGAGAAACAGGTGGCATGTAGTCATCCTATTCTATGTTTACTTTCATCTCTCGGAGCAGGTAAAGACGTCTTTGATAGAGGAGTTTATGACGGTTGCTATCTTTGACGTGGAAAAGAAGGCATAGTACGAGGAGTAGGTTGTTGTGCTTAAAAGACTAAATCACCTGCAAAACCTTAATCGCTAGCTGCGTTTGGAAAAAGTTTGCAATAATCAGCTTATCCAAGCCTACGGTGTAGAAACAAATTCCTTGGATTTCACTTGCTTCTGCATCCAATCTGCACTAAAACTAGTTGTAAATGGTCAAGATGTGATATGCATGCCTCTGAATGGATGCCCACATCTATTCCAGTTGCCAACGAGGGCCAAACATGGAAAAAGGAGGACGGGCATGTGACACTGAATCAGTTAAAATCTAAACTAATCATAAATATTTGCCAAGTGATCTCAGCCACCCAACTGGGTACAGATGTTTAGTGGAGGGGACTGTAAGTTGTGGCTAGGATATCCGAGATACATATCACAAAAGAACCACGTTTTTATGCAGCACACAATCTCGGTTGAAATTGACCCCATAATTCTAATGTTCAACATTCCATTGTGAACCAGACATCCAAACCACAGAAGAGCTGCATGGCACGTCTCAGGCATAATTAAGGTGAAGATCGCCACAAATGCGGGAGTGCATGGACCTTTATTAGGGAGAAAAAATCGTCAGCTTCAACAGAAGAAAAAGTTAAAAACCAAACAAATAATAATTAAACAAAATAAATCAGGAGCCAAAAACTGGAATCGCACAGCCACAAACCACCAATAGTTACTATATAGCCAGGAATAAGGGAGCATTCCAACCTCACTTAGAATGGGGTACACATTTGGGTGTCTCACTAACAAAAATACCTAAATCGATATCAAGCACCTTCAGTGCTCTTACATGATTTTCAGACTCACTAGAAGTGAAACAGAGCTGCACAGAAAAAAGAAAAGAAAAGCCAGACTCAAAGTTTTTCCAAGAAGAAACATGAAATGTCGCCATCACAGCCACTTCATCTTCTAACGTAGTGAACATACATACATACATACATATACACATATCTATATATATATATATATACACACATACTTGGAAGATTCCTGCTGGAAAGGTTAGACATTTAGGAGTCATGTTTGATGATCATCTAAACCTTACAGGTCAGTGCAATCTTCTGACCTCCTCGTGTTTCTTCCTCCAAAAGATTCTGCGTAAGATTCTTTAGTTCATTCCGCTAGATTTCAGAAAAACTGTGGTAGTCGCATTGATTCTTTCTAGAATCGATTAATGCAATGCATTTTTTCATGGCATTTATAAACACGAAATATTAAAACTTCAGTCTCTACAGAACGCCGCAGCGCGGGTCCTGCTCAACATCTCGAAATACCATCCTATCATCAGGGAGCTCCACTGGCTTCCAGTCAAGCAACGAATTGAATTTAAAGCTCTATGTCTGGTGCATAAAGCACTATATGGAGGGGATCGTTGGACTTACAGAAACTTTTTATATGGCACATCCCACGCCATGTCCTTAGATCAGCCAATAAAGGACTACTTCAGGTACCAAAAATGTGAAGGGCCAGAGGGAGGATGGGGTGGGTGGGGGGGGGAGTTAGTGGAGAGAGAAGCCTTTCTCATCGGGCATCGAAGCTCTGGAA
Source organism: Lissotriton helveticus (assembly GCF_964261635.1). Classification (NCBI taxonomy): domain Eukaryota; kingdom Metazoa; phylum Chordata; class Amphibia; order Caudata; family Salamandridae; genus Lissotriton; species Lissotriton helveticus. The sequence continues at coordinate 1,555,693,687 of NC_136065.1, forward strand.
ATCGCTGCCAGTCATTACTAGGTTACAACCTGTTCAGGAAATGCTTAGAACCTGGCTATTTCCATTTAAGCAAATATTAATTTTTTCTTTCTCTGGAACAGTTGTCATTACAAGTTATACTTTCAGCTCCAAGACGCCCCGGCATCCGCACGCTCTAAATGCATTACTTAAACACTACTCCATAACAATCTACTCTGCTCAATGTCACTCCACGCAACAACCTCAATGCTACATCACAACACTCCACGACACTTCACTCTAACACTGTACTCTACTCCACTACACACACTTCCACTCCAAGGCACTCCACTCTCTCAACAACACTCCACAACGCAGTACGCTACTCCACTTCACGCCACTCAACTCTACTGTGCGCTAATCTGCGTCACTAACACTCCACTTACGACAACACTCCACTCTCCTTTACCCCACTAACTAGCCATGGTAAACAGCAGGGGGAACATCCTTTACAACGCAGTAATGACACTGCAGTGCCATTACAACGCGGGTCTCACAACGCATGTCGTTACCACGGCTTGCGCTGGAGGGCGCTCTAGGCTAAGGAATAGTAGATTTACTATTCCAGCACCTTCCCTACTGTACGTAGGCTGGTGTTGGAATAGTAAATCTTACTATTCCTAAGTCCAGCACCCTACAGCGCAAGTCGTGGTAACAACTTGCGTTGTAAAACCTGTGTTGTGATGGTCTGCCGTGTTTTATACCGCGTTGTACCGTCATACATCCAACAGCAGCCCCTCTGGTGTACAATATTGCTAAAACATATTGGCAAACATCTAGCTCTTTCAAAAGCGCGGCCTATTGGTTTTGCCAATGCTTGTTAGGAGGCTGCTGTCCGCTTCCTGGAAAGAGAACGACAAATCTACAAGCAGCGAGAAAGGAATGCAGTTTACCACAAATGAGGTTTCCATGGGCACTTTCTAGATTTCAAAAGCTGAGCCATTATTTCACATACAATTCCAGAGAATCGAAATTACTATTAGCACATATATGACCATTATTTTGTGCGGTCTGATGAAAGGCCATGGTAGAGTATATGATTACAGCATCCTTAGGACACTGATTGGCACCGTCAGAAACCTTTACTGCCTACAGCCTCGACAAGGGTCTGTCGTGCCGACATAAACACCACTCCACTTTCTCAACTAACACCAGCAACTAGAGACAACTCATTCCTAATATCTACTATATAAGACATCTTAAACGAAAACCAAAACTGTAGAAACACCTTAGGAAATGTTCTTTACAAAAAAAGGGTTGCAGCTGGTAGCATTCGCATGCTGTGCACCTCCTGCCACCTACTGTTGGGAAGGGATGTTTGCAAGTTGTTTTCTTCCTATAAGTCTTCGATCTTGAGATGGCTTGTAATATCTTTCTGAACCCTACAATGCACTTGAAATGTCCCTTCCTCCAAAAGATACGTTTATTAAGTAGCGTTTGCAAAGCACAAGAGTAAAAGAATATAGGTGCACAGTGGAAAAAAAAGGCATCTGGAGCATCAGCTCGCATTCAGGGAGGCACATATGATTCCACAGCAATACAGGCTACAAACTGTTAGCTGTAGGAGAAGTAAAATGTTTACATTTGAAGCATGTGCTGCTGTAAATCACATGCTGTGCATAGAATGTAAGCCAGTGCACTCCCCTAAAGTGATGGCTAGCCAGCAGATAAGGAAATGTTTGAAATAAAATTATGGATAACAGGTCTTGAATGTCCACACAGTAGTGTCTTGTGAAGGTGTGTGATGTTGACCAACTTGCAACCTTGTATTTGTCGGTTAACGCTATGTTACCCACAAAATACATTGTTGCTCCCTTTTCTCACAGAATGCGCTCTGGCCACACTATGCAAATATTTTTTTTTGCTTCATCATAACAGTCTTGCATACATTTACCTACCCACCTTACCAAATCAGACATCGAAATGGGATTTCCCAAGTGAGGTTTAGCAAATGTAAAACAGCTGCTTTGTTTTACACATGGGTTTTGTTTGATCAATGTAATACATTAATGCTCTTTTAACATCTAATGTGTGCAACGTTCTCTCCTCTACAGTCTGCATGAGGAAAAGAAACGAGGAAGTCAATGATTTGGTTCACATGAAATGGGGACACCACCTTGGGAAGAAAATGGGGATTTTTTCGCAAGGCAACTCTCTCTGGAACAGAATCAAAGGTTCTGGTACTGTTCGCACCTGCAACTCTCCAACTTTTTTTTAAGGAAGTGAATGTCACAAGAAATGACACTTTCCATGACAGGTATTGCACAGTGTAAGAATGAGGCAGCTCAAAAGGAGGATACAGAAGCATAATCGGTTGAGGAAAAGGTTATGGTCCTATTTGGGACCGGGTGGGGTTGTTAGAGGAATTACTTTCCTAAATCCCTCCATGAACACTTTGAAGACGGATTTTAAACAGAGAAGTGTGTAGAATGAAAGCAGCCATTTCTCTAAATGTAACTGAATGGATGTGTATGCCAACCCTGGATTTTGAAGGTGGAGCAAACCGATGTCTTGTACATATGCCTCTAAAAGCTCAGGTTGTTTTCTTACGCAATAATGAACAAAGCACTGACAATTTGCAACGCAGCAAGCCTTCCGAGGATTGTCTGACCTCAGTGTTATATATCGCTAGGTTTATTTCTTTGAAGTTTGAATGTCTTCGCTAGCTGCCCCTGATGCAGAGTTATATCACCTCCAAAAGGCCATTTCTTGAGGAGATGGGCTGACATTCGCAGAAGCAGTGAGAACTAGGGCTGTGTTACTCACATTGGTGTGATGAGAACAATAGTTACTGACTCTGGCTTCTGTTCCCTCACTTCAAATGGAAGGGGAGGTTGTGAAAGAAAGGTATAAGCAAATATCACTGATCAGCTCATCCACAGTACATTGCCCATGGACTGTGGGTAGCTTGTGGCGATGTTTGTACATTTTGTTTTATCTGCAGTGGTGAACATATTGACTGTGGCCCATTTCTGGAAGCAATTCTCAAAAAATGGCACTCAATCTCAATAGAGTGCCAGGGGGACTGAAAAGAAAAAAGCGGGGAGCCTGCATTCGCAACCCACCCCCTCCCTTACATAACACAATTCACACAAAAAAGGTGGATGAGATCTACACAGGTCCCCATTGGGAGATTCCCCAATTCCGGGAGCCCCCATGGACCTTGGTGATAACTTCCATTATTCAAAGAAGTAGAACCCTTTTTATGTTGCAATGCTTGCAGGCAGGTCGGCCCCACACCGCCACTCGCCACCTGCTGCATTCCGCTGCTGAGACCCGCTCGGCCGCCGTCTTCTCCCCAAGCCCCCCCACCGCTCTTCCCGGCCTTCCCGCCGCTGCCTCCCTGCGGCCCCGCCCCCCAGCACACCCATTGGCCTCCCCGCTTCCGCCTCCCAGCTGCTCCTCCCTCCCAGGCATCCTCTAATAGTGGCCGAGTGACGGTGATCAGGAGCGACCTTGACCCTGCTTGCAGGCAGGTCGCCCCCACACCGCCACTCGCCACCTGCTGCATTCCGCTGCTGCGACCCGCTCGGTCGCCGTCTTCCCCCCGTCCCTCACGCTCTTCCCGGCCTTCCCGCCGCTGCCTCCCTGCGGCATCGCCCCTCAGCACACCCACGGCCTCCCCGCTCCCGCCTCCCAGCTACTCCTCCCTCCCAAGCCTCCTCAAATGCAGGCCGAGAAGCGGCCGCGCAGCGGTCGCGCGCAGTTGGCGCACCTAAGGCAAGCCTGTCTGCGCCAGTCCGTGCCTGGACCGTGCCCAGTGCCAGAACCCCTGGACCCTACAAACGCCACGACACCAGACTCCACTACGACGCCAGCAGCCTCCACGCACTCAACGTCGGCCGAAACCACACCTGCTTTCAGGCGCCCCCCGAAACGGACCCATGGACCCTTCTCCTGCCGCACCTGCAGCTTCACCTGCGACAGAAACACCAAACCTCCAAGGACTGGACCCAACCACCTCCGCTGCATACTCAACACCCACTCCGCATACAAACACGCCATCGAGCTCTGGGATCTGCTCGACACCTCTGCCCCAGACGTGGCCTTCCTGATCGAGACCTGGTGGAACGACTCCTCGTCGCCCAACATCGCCATAGCCATCCCGGACGGCTACAAGACAAGTCAACCCTCAAAGTCGACACCCACGCAGAAGACACCCTCAACACCGCCGAACACCTGCACTTCCGGCTACACACCGACCCGAACACCACCCTCAGAGAAACCATAATCTACAGACCACCCGGACCACGGGCTCAGTTCAGCGACTCCATCGCCGACCTCGCCAGCACCCACGCACTCTCCTCCACGGACTACTCCTCGGGGACCTGAACTTCCATCTTGAGAACAACAACGACGCCAACTCCGCCACCCTAATCGACAACCTCGGCCTCAGACAACTCGTCACCACACCTACCCACGCCGCCGGCCACACACTTGACCCCATCTTCTCCACAGGCTCCCACGTCGCCTTCAACCACACCACCAAACTCCACTGAACCGACCACCGCTGCATCCACTTCACATTCAGGAAACCAACCACACACCATCGCACCCAACAGCTGCCTCGCCGCTGCTGGAGCAAAGTCACAAAAGACCAGCTACTTATCTCCCTCGCCAAGAGCCCACCCACAGACCCCACCAACTCTGACACCGCAGCCCTCAACCTCAGACAGTGGATCGACAACTGCGCCAACACCCTCACCCCGCTCAAGAAACCCTCCAACAGCCACATCAGCAAGAGAGCCACATCGTTCACCAACAAGCTCAAGGCCAAACACGCATGCCGAAAACTGGAGAAGACATGGCTCCACGAACGCACACCAGACAACCACGCAGCCCACAAGGACGCTACCCGCAGACACACCACCTCATCAGATTAGCCAAGAGATCCTCCTTCAAAGACCGCTTGGATAACGCACACGACAGCAAAGAGCCCTTCAGCATCGTAAAGGAACTCTCCAACCCCAGCGCCAGGCCAACGACATCCCGCCCTCACAAGAACTGTGCGACTCACTGGCCATCTTCTTCCACCGCAAGATCTCCGACATCCACGACAGCTTCAACACCACAACCACCCCGACTACGCCAGACTCCACCTCCCCTGTGAACACCACCAGCTCCAACTGCCTGACCTCCTGGTCCACCGTCAACGAGACACGCAAGGTCATGAACTCCATCCACTCAGGATCTCAGTGTGACCGGTGCCCGCACCACGTATTCAACAAAGCAGAGGCAGCCATCGCACCCCAACTAAGGAAGGTCATCAACATCTTCTTCGAAACAGCGACATTCCCGGAAAGCTGGAAACACACCAAAATAAACACCCGCCTCAAGAAGCCCAAAGCAGACCCCAAGGAACTCAAGAACTTCCGGCCCATCTCCCTGCTCCCATTCCCGGCCACGAGAAAATCGTCAACATGCAACTGACCCGCCACTTGGAAGACAACAACATCCTGGACCCGTCCCAGTCCAGATTCAGACAAAACCACAGCACCGAGACTGCCCTCATCGTCGCCACAGAGGACATCAAGCGCCAACTAAACAAAGGCGAAACAACAGCCCTCATCGTCCTGGACCTGTCAGCCGCCTTCAACAAGGTCTGCCATCGCACTCTAAAGACACGCCTCCTAGAAGCCGGAATCAAAGAGAAGGACCTTGACTGGACCTCGTCATTCCTCACCGGCAGAACCCAGAGTGTCCGCCTCCCACCCTTCCGATCCGAAGCCACTGACATCTGCGGCGTCCCCCAGGGCTCATCCCTCAGCCCGACACTGTTTAACGTCTACATGGCCCCCCTTGCACTAGTGGCCCGCCATCACGACCTCAACATCATCTCCTACAGCGACGACACCCAGCTCATCCTCTCCCTCACCAGGACCCACACACGGCCAAAACCAACCTCCACGAAGGAATGAAGGCAGTCGCCGACTGGATGAGGAACAGCTGTCTGAAGCTGAACTCGGACAAGACGGAGGTCCTCATCCTCGGATCCAACCCCTCAGCCTGGGACGACTCCTGGTGGCCGACCACACTGGGAACAGCACAAACACCCACCGACCACGCACGCAATCTAGGATTCATCCTCGACTCCTCCCTCTCCATGTCCAAGCAGGTCAACGCCATCTCCTCCTCCTGCTACAACACCCTCTGCATGCTCTGCAGAATCTACAAGTGGATCCCGACCGAAACAAGAAGAACGGTGACACAGGCCCTCGTCAGCAGCAGACTGGACTACGGAAACTACGCAGGAATCCCAGCCAAACACCTACGACGACTACAAAGCATCCAAAACGCCTCCGCCCGACTGATCGTCAACATACCCCGCCGCAGCCACATCACCCCCACCTGAGAAACCTACACTGGCTCCCCGTCGACAAGAGGATCACCTTCAAGCTCCTCACCCACGCACACAAAGCACTTCACCACACCGGACCAGCCTACCTGAACAGCAGACTCAGCTTCCACACCCCCACCCGCCAGCACCGCTCCGCCAGCCAGCCTCGCCCTCGACGCTGTCCCCCGCATCCAACGAATGACCTCCGGCGGCAGATCCTTCTCCTACCTCGCCGCCAAGACCTGGAACACCCTCCCCACTCACATACGGCAGACCCAAGACCTACTCACCTTCAGAAGACTCCTCAAGACCTGGCTCTTCGAGCTATAGCAGCACACTCCCCCCTCCCTTCAGCGCCTTGGGACCCTCACGGGTAAGTAGCGCGCTTTACAAGTACATTGATTGATTGATTGATTCTTTATTGAAATAAAACAAATGAGGACTACAAGGGGGACGGCAGGTGAGTACGGGAAGAGGAATAGGGCATTGTGTAGACTGCCCACTACACATGGACGATGAATAAGCCCAGACCCCAAGCGGTACAAATTTAACAATGCTACTTAGCACATGACCTACAATGTGGCCGCAACTTCCGAAAAATAAACTGATGGGGGGGGTGAGGTGTGGGAGGGGAGCCTTCCATCAGGAGCGATGGGCCCATCTCTGTGTAATCATCAGATGAAGTGACCAAGGTGAGAGGATTGTTCGTTGGGCAAAGTGTTTAAGACACAGGTCCAGAAAGAAAGGCACCCACATCTGATGGATATTGTCGGCTCTGTCTTGGCCTAATCTTCTGCCTTCTACTCCTTCTCAAGCAGAGTTTGCCATTTGGTAGAGAGGTTGAGGAGCGGAAACGAGAATAGGTGGCGATTCAGAAGGTCTTAGAGACCCAACATGACCCCTCGTGAGTGGCACAATGTCCTGAGGTAAGACACTACTGGGAGGGTTGCAGGGCCCTTGACAGCGCTCCCAGGCCGCGCTGAAAGCAATGCTGCAATTGGAGGTACCCCCAGGCTTGTTGAAGCAGCAGGTTGAACCCTCGCAGAGCGTCTAAAAGGGTTTGAGGACCTAATAGGCAGTGCTCAACCAAAGAAATACGTATGCCGCCACACGAGCGATGTGCCAGGAACTCAGTGTAAGCCAGACAAAGGTGGGTAGTCCGCCCCAGACAAAAGAGTAGATTGCTGCATCCACGGATTGCAGTGAAGACAGGGGGACCCGGAGGGGTAACATACCAAGAACACAGGTAAACCACAGAATTGTGACGATCTGCACTGCCTGTACTCACTCCGACATATCCGAAGATAGGCCAAGATAAGACCACTTTGCAAAATCTAATTTCAAGCGAATTAGTAGATGAATCAAGATTATCTGCCGGCATATGATCCAGACCCTGGTTCACAAATATCCGCAGATACTGAAGGTGTGCTGATGTACAGCAAAAGGGAATGCCATAAATCGACACCCTCATTGCCGGTCTCGATAAGGGTAGTGTCTTGCTCTTTAGCCAGTTTACCTGGTACCCTGACAGTGGCAGGAAGTCAGCGATGATGTCCAGTAGGGCACGTTCCTCTCTCGTTGGGGAAGGGATCAGACAAGAAGCCGCTGCAGATGGCCTGGGCAGGGGGGCAGTCACAGAGCCAGCGGACCTTATTGATGAGGTCTAAATCTTCTCAAGGTGGCGTTGAGGTACCCCACTCCATCCTGACGAACGGCTTCTCGGCGTTGAGGGTCTTATCCGGTAGATCGCTGGGTGGTGCAGGCGAGGGTACAAAGGTGGTTCCTAGAGGAGCAGCCTGGGACGAACCCCCACCTGCATGTGGTGGATCAGTGACAGTATCACCTTATGAAGACAAGCTGCCAGAACACCGGCTAGGACTTATGTCCCCATTGAGTAAGAAGATAGGTCTGTAACTACAAGGCAGGAGGGGTACCTTACCCAGTTTGGGGAGGACAAATATCAGGACCGCTTTAGAGATGGATTCAAGGGAGCCCAACTGGCCGGCTCCTCGAAAAAGCGGCAGAGAGGGAGTCCACTACGTTTTCACCCACCCACTTGTAGAACTCTGCAGGGAGCCTTGTGATAGGGGAGTCTGAAGGTGGCTTGTGCTATCTCAATCTTACTGATTTTCCCATCTAGTAAGGCCCCACATTCTTCAGTACAGTAGGACTAATAAGACACACACCCTCAAAGAAGGCCTCCAGGTGGTAAGCAAAGGCGGTCATCGCCAGGGTATAAAGTGTCCGGTACAAGTTCATAAATTCATTGACCATCTCTTGCGGGCAGGTGAGGACATCGCAACTCGCATAGCGGATGGCGCGCATGGCCAGCACAGCTGCCTGCTGGCACAAATGGGCTGCTAGGAGGCGGACTGCTTATTTGCACTGTTCAAATAGTGACAAACTTTTAAGGCTCTGCTGTGCATATTCCTCCTTGGATGTCAATAGTGCGTAAAGGTCCACAGGGCCTTTTCCAGCCTGTGGCGCGTGGGTTTTGTAGAGTATATGCATGGGAGAGTCGTAAGCACACCCTCCAATTCCTTTTGGCGAGTGAGTCTATGAGCGTTTGCCTGAGCCATGTCCTTCATGAGTCGGCCATGAACAATCGCCTTCGCAGCTGCCCACAGGATCTTTTGGGAAGAAACCAAGCCCCTGTTGTCTTCCAGGTATGTGAAGATGTGGGTGTGCAGTTGGGATTTGGCCTTAGGGGTGCCGTAGCGTGTTATATTCAGGTGCCATGATTTATGACCCGGGGAGATAAGGCAGAGGTCTAAGGAAAGCAGGACCGGTGCATGGTCCGAGATTGTGGCCTCGAGGATTCCAGCGTGGTGGCCACCACCCAGATGGGAGACCAGAAAAGAATTGTCTGGTTGGGTACCATGTATGGGCATTAAGTAGGTATACTTCGGGTCCGCCGGTTAGGAGAGGTGCTAATGGTCCATCAGCCATTGGTCAGAGAGCACGTCTGCCAGTAGGGCCAAGTCTGCATTGTTGCCCAAGTCCGCTCAGCGGGGTCTGTCTAACACAGTCCTGTGCTAGATTCCAGATGCCCCAGATTAAGCATTGGTAGGCTCCAATTTCTGTGAGGAGATGGTTGAACTGGAGAAAAAAAGGGCACATAATGCCAGTGGATCCATACACCACAGAGCGTACGCACCCCAAATAAAAACGTGGTATGAACAGGTAGACTCAGGGCTCAGTAAGAGTCATTAGGCCATGAGAGGGGTTGGGCTGGAGCCTGTATCGGCCACCAGCCTGCTTGGGACATCCCTCATGCCAGGGGGCACAGCGGCCACTAGTAGGCAAGCATACCGAACAATGTGGAACTATGGGATACATTATCGTAGAGGGCGGTGCAAGATCATACGATTACACAACAAGCAAAGCTGCGCAGTGGGGAACAAAGATTAACACAGCCACACAGGAACATTCGGCCGATAACTGGACAATGCAAATGGCACCGCATAGAAGTACAGGAATGCAACATGTTATGTTATCCAGAGTTTTGTAGAGCGCTCAGCTACTCAGACAGAGTGTCCCGGCGCTATCGGACCCAGCAAGGCACAGAGCAAGGAAGAAGGTGGAATTATTGGCCAAACAGCCAAGTTATAAGATCTTTTCTGAAAGACAGCAAGGTGCCAGCCTGCCTTATTGACAACGGTAGTCCATTCCAAGCCCGGGGCGCAAGGTGCTTAAAAGAGCGACCCTCGCAACGAGCACGCCTAATTGCCGTGACCGTGGCCAGCGACAGTGATGCAGAGCGTAAAGCTCTGGATGGGCAATGAAAACTAATCCTATTCCTGAGGTAGCAGGTGCCAGTGCCATGCAGGGCTTTGAAAGCTATTGTAAGAGCCTTGAAAGCAATGCGTTTCCGTATAGGCAACCAATGAAGGGATTTCAGAAGTCCAGCGGCGCCAGATCTCCGGCTCAGGCCAAAAATTGCTCGTGCCGCAGAGTTCTGCACCACCTGTAAACGCGACAGGAGATATTCAGGAAGGCCCAGATATAACACATTTGCATAGTCCAGCCTTGAGCCTATCAAGTCTTGAACCGTAGTCCTCCTGTGGGCAATGGATAGGAGTGGAAGGAATTTTTTCAACATTTTAAAAAAGACAGAAACACTGTCCAACCAGGCCCAGAATCTGGGATTTAAAAGTGAGACAAGTGTCCATTTTCACTCCAAGATTCTTGGCCACCAAGGTGTCAGCGGAAGGTGGGCCACCAGGACTTCCAACACGGAAGTAGAGGCCCTCCAAAGAATAGAACCTCCGATTTATCAGAGTTGCACTTTAACTGGTTCAGTTGGAACCATGCAAAGACAGCCTCCAGGCAACTCTTAATACGCTCTCCATTGAAGTCCATGTTCTTTTCACACGTGAAAAGAAGCTGGGTGTCATCGGCATATGAGACAATCCGGGCACCATGGGATTCAGCCAGCGCCGCCAGAGGGGACATATAGATGTTGAAAACAGTGGGGCTTAAAATAGACCCCTGGGGAACTCCCACCTCCAGTGGCGGCACTACAGCTGAAAACGGAGGGGCCCAGACTGTCTGTTGGAGGTCAGAAAGAAAAGACCCAAACCATTTGAACACCGTCCCTTCTACCCCGATCTCCAATTGTCTTGCAAGGAGGCGGTTGTGGGGGACGGTGTCAAACGCCGCCGATAGTTCTAACACCAGCAATGCTTTTCCTCCGCCATCCTGGACCTCTTTGATAGCCTCCGACATTTCTAGCAGTGCCGTTTCGGTACTCATGTTCGCCCGAAACCTTGACTGGGTGTGATGGAGGACACCATGTGTCTCCACAAAATCCGAGAGAACGGACTGTACATGCTTTTCCATGACCTTCGCCAGGGCCGGGAGCAGGGAGATAGGCCTGTAGTTCGCAAGGATGATAAAGTCGAGGGTTGGCTTTTTCAAGAGGGGCAGAACCAGTGCTTGTTTCCAAGCCTGCGGCACCACACCCATCTCAAGAGATTGATTTAAAATCAGGTTGATGATGGGGTTAATGACGTGCAATTTTGGCTAAAAACTTCGCGGGACAGGGGTCCAGCGGGGAGCCAGATTTCATTTTAGATAAAAAAATCCAGCGAAGCTTTAGGCCAGAGAGGCGGGAAGTTAAACAGTGAGGGCCGCCCTGAGGCCGGCAAAGACGCCAGGGGCACAAGATTGACGGCTCCCACAGGTGCAAAGGATGCCTGAATGCTCTGAATTTTAGGAGCAAAAAACCTGCCAATTGGGTGACCCAGGGTTCAGAGAAAGAGCACTTGGGTGTAATGAAAACGGGCGATGTGAATTTCCAGGAAATCCTCCCTCCTATCTCGTGGCAGGAGTTCCGTGAACTGCTGGAGGGATTCCCACAGGGCACGATCATACCGCCCCAGCAAAACCGCATCGCTAGAGGCCTTCATGGCCGTAGATGCCGTCCCACAGGCCTTCCTGCCAGCTGAGTCGATCCATCGGCTCTCCTTATCAGTTTCCTGGCTGCCGTCACTATAACGGAGTCCGGAATCAGGTCTATCCGCAGAAAAGCCGGGTCGGAATCCGGGGCTCTGTACTTCTTAAGAAGCCGGGATGGAGCGGCTCTCGTCACTGCAGGCGTGAGGAACAGCTCCTCCGCAGGCTCTACCAATCCTGGTACGAGCGGTAGTGAAGGGCGAGACAAATGCTTCTTATGAAGCATCTCAAAGATCACGGACGTCGTAGGTGTTGGAGCCGTCACCGTGGTTCCCAATTTTGCTGCACTCCTCAGGAGAACATCCTGGAACGTGCTGATGTCGTCCACAGGCGATACTCTTGTCCCCGGGGAGTCCGACAAAGTCGAGGAGTAGGACCTTGTCCCGGAAGAGTCCGTGCGGGACCGTGATCCGCGCCTCCTGTGGCGCCGTCTTGACCTCGTGGAGGATCGTTGACGACTGCGCGATCTCCCCCTCCGTCCGGAGCGGGATCGCGACCTCCTTGGCTTCAGTCGCCCTGCCGGGTCCACCGGGGCGGGTGACTTTGGCTTGGCTGGGGCCCTTGGCTGAGGGGTCCCCTTAGGAGGAGTCGGATATCGTGGTAATGAAACTGTCCTCGGAGGAATCTGAGGAGGCTTGTCAGCCGGCGGCTGAGGTTGAGGCTGAGGCGGAAGTGGAGGCGGGGTGGGAGCCCGCGGAGGAAGTCCTCTCGGTAATGGAGGAGGAGGAGGCATAACGGTCTTCGGCCTAGCAGGGGTATACACAACAGAGTACACCGAGCCCGGTGACCCGCCCTCCTTACTAGGCTGGGACTTTGGAGAGTCTCCCAAAGGCACTTGACGCCTGCCAGACTGACTCCAGGCGCCAGAACTCCTTCTGTGCCTTCTCGGCGTCGAAGAACGGCGACCCGACGGCGAGCATCGGCCCCTCGACGTCAAGCTTCTTCTCCTCGACGGTGAGCGCCCTTTCTTCGACGTCGAATGCCGTCGCCTCGACGGCGACATTCTACGCCTCGACGGCGACCTCCTACGCCTCAACGGCGACCTCCTGTGCCTCGACGGCGATCATCTCCTCGACGTCAAGGATCCCCTCGACGACGACCTTCTCTTCGACGACGGCAAACGGCGGTGTCACCGTGACGGCGAGCGCCGCCGCCGGTCCACCTCTCGACGTAGAATCCGCCGCCGCCGAAATCGTCACAGGAGACCTCGGCGGCGGTCTGTTCAGTTCCCTCGACGCCGACGTCGCTTCGACCCAGAGCCCTGGGGAGACGGGGAACAGACTGCAGTCAACCCTCTCGACGCCGTCGTCGGTGCAATCGACGCAGGCGGAGAATGGGGACGTTTGCTGGTCTTCCTGCCCCTGGGGAGACCCAGAGAGGCCTCAGCATGGGCAGAGGAAGCCCCTCCAGACCCACCTTGTGCCTTCAATGTTCTGTCTTCGAGGCCCTGAAGCCTGATCTTCATCCTATCCCTCAGGGTCCTGCTAGAGAAACCCTGGCAGATGTCACACTCCTCTGGGACATGAGATTAAGGAAGGCAGATGATACACACCTCGTGTGGGTCAGACTTGGCCTTCTTCCTGGAGCACTCAGGGCATTTGTCGAATAATGCAGGCATATTGACCTTAAAGAGTGCACCAAAACACACACCAGAAAGCAAAGCCTCAAAGTACTTGAGAAAAGTACTCAAATATGTGAAAAAAATGAAAATATCGCCCAATAAACCCTTGAAAAGGGAGAGCTCAATGCTCCAGGGTCCTGCTTGCAGGAGACGGAAAAAAGAACTGAAAATAAAAGGGACCTGCAGTGCATTCTGGGATACTGTGAAGTTCTGGAAAGTTCTCTTAAAGGCACAGTATCCTGTTCTGAGCCACATAATGGCAGCCTATGGGGCTTGTCTGTCCATGTCTTCCTCTCTATCATTCCAGAGGGGTTTTGCTGTTAAAGCAAGGGAAATCTGGACAGGCTTTGCAGTTTGTGGATTTTTGGTGGAATTTCTAGTTGAAGTACTGGACAGTGTAGCCTGTGGATATAGGCTACATTATCTGTCTTTAATTCTCTCTTAAGTGTCTGTGCAGTTCTGCATTTTTCGACACCTTAAGAGATTATTTTTGATTGCTCCGGGGTCCACGCACATGGGCGGGACTATTCACTAGATTATGACTATACACAGAGATCCCCTACTACAGAAGTAGGCTTGCATTCTGATAGTAGATTATAAAGATCCTGAGCATGTTTGCTCAAAGACCGAGTGTTCAAAAGAGCACAAGTGGCATTTCTTACCTCCGCTCCCAGGCCCGGCATCAGAGCACAATGGTTCTCCAACTCCGTGGGGGCCCTGTTCAAAGTCCATCCACACCCGGGGCAGCAAACATTGCCCTTCTGGCAGTGGCCTAGAACTGTACAGCAGCTGTTAATATTTCCTCTTGGTCCCAGGTGTTGTGACGAAGTGTACCTAAGTCTATTAAGCGGAGAGTAGATTAAAGAAGCTCCCTCCCATCTGCCACCAGCCGCCTCCGGGACGCTGACGGGCGCAGACGGGCTTTCCTTAGGTGCTCCTTTGGCGCGGGAAAGGCGCATCCGCTGCTCGCGTCCGTTGCGCGGAGCCATCCCCGTCTAAATTTATAATGTCCGCCCGAGAGGCAGTAAGCGTAGTCCGCCGACTGGCGAGCCTGCCTCACCTAAGATGGCCGCCAAACTAGCGCGCAGCCTCCAGTTCCACAATGCTCCTTAGCTCCTAATCGGCTGAGAGAGGCAATGAGGCAGAATGCGGCAAAGGGTGGAAAGGAATCAGCGCGGCAATCATAGGTGGCAGGTAGGAGATACGATGCCAACAGTGGGATTTACAATTTTATAAAAACAGGCGCAAAGAAACATCTCCCGGCTTCCGCCTCAGGAGAAAAATTAAGAGAAAAGCAGAGATGTAACATGATACTCATCTGTCTGCTGCTATGGGGTCATGGCCCCCAGCAGCCACGGCAGGGGGGATGTCAAACAATGAAGTCAGAAGAATCTCTCAGCCCTCTAGGTTCAAGGTCTTCAGTGGTGGCCGGGATTTGTCATGGCCCTGGTCCTGAGGGAGAGCAGCCACGGTCTTGAGAGCCAGGTACCTGTCGTCTTGGGATCAGGCAGGTCTCTCTAGAGCTTGACCCCTGTCTCTGCTCTTGCTGGTGCACCAGCAGTCTCTGGGGTAGGAGGTGGGGGGAGGGGGAGTTAAGGGGGCAGCACATGGAAGTGGCACGGCAGGGGATAGACCCTGAGTCCACGGGGGCAGTGTCCATAGCTTGAGCAGTGAACCCTTCCAGAAAAAGGCCCAGAGCTTCCGACTTGAAGAAGTCTTTGGACCTGCTGTCTTTCTTGATCCACATAATGCAGGTTCAAACAGGGCATACTTGAAGTCCATTTGGCAAAGCCCGAGCTGCAGGGCCAGAAAAGCCTTCCTGAAGTAATTGGTCTCCGGTGAGACGTCTGCAGCTAAGCGGATTTTGTGCCTCTCAATCATACAGTTGGATGATGCAGTAGTCCCGGGGCCAAAGGGGGGGCGGGGTGTGTGCGTGTGCGTCGGGGGTAGCGGCACCGGTCAGACCCCTGCATTTAGGTTGCAAGGGCTCCCAAGTGTTTCCAAGTGCCTCAGAGAAGGGAGGGGGAGGAAGGGAATGGGCCGAACAACACCCCACTATCCGGTGCCTGTTTTGTGTGTGGGATTACTCCTTGGGTCCTGTAGGAAACTGGCTCTATATATACACTACACCAAAATGTGGTATAGTGTGTTTAGAGTCCAGGTGACCCCAGAGGTAGCCAGAGGTTAAAGTTAGATAGAACCTTACTCTCCATTTGTGATAGAGTGGTCGAGTAGTAAGGCTGTATCAGAGGACAGTGTTAATGATGTACACACTCAGTCAGCAAATGAATTCACACACTCAAGGACTGAACTCTAGACCAATTATTTTTATATAAAAAGAATATACTGTTGTATTTTTAGAACCAAGCAAGCCTGGCACAGGTAAGCATTAAATACTTTACAGTAATGTGTTGCTGAATGTAGAACAGTTTGAACATGCAATAGAACTTGCACTTTGTTTGAATTACTGGGGATGCAGTAGTTTGCAATACTTAGCAAATACAGTACATGAAAATTAATTGGCTTTTTCAGGAAATTACAGCTAAGTTACTTTTTACGTTACTTTTCTAACTCAGTGCTGAATACCTAGATTCAGCACTGGGACATTTCGTGCAAACAGGTAAGTAAATACACTTTGGTTATTTATGCGATTTTTAAAGAATATTTTTAGATTTAAAAACTCCACACTTTGAAACTTTTTGGAAGAAAAGTGTCAATATTATCCTATGGAGGAAAAACAGGTTATCGGTTCACAGGTAAGTTATTGACTGTGGGAGATAAGGTTCTGGGGCTAGACTCAGGGGTCCCCGAGAGTCAGTGATGCACTCTTGTTACACCCTCAGCGGCACTAGGGCAGCCGGGTGCAAAGTGTTGAGGCCCAATGTTATCCAAAGGGGGATAAGGGGCCTCCGGCTGGTGGCTGCTGGCAAGCAAGCCTCTGGGTTGAGGGAGCAAAGCTCCTAAAGTTTAGGTCAGGGCAAATGGGGAAACAAAGTTGGACAAAAGGTGCACCCTCAGCAGCATGGAGGCGGCCGGGTGCAGAGTGCTGTTTTGACGTCTTGCGCCTTGTTATTTTCAATGGAGAACCTCCGGTTTGCAAAAGCACTGCAGGCAGGGAGACTAATGACTTCTGGGTGCGACCACCACTTCGAGAGGTAAGTTAGGAAGTTACGGGTTGGTTAGGCACTGTTGGTTTGGGCCCACAAGGCCGTGGGGCGTCGGGTGCAGGGGTGCTTTTTGGGGTAGAATATTCTTACCAGCTCCTGGTCGCAGTTGGGGGTGGGGTGGGGGGAGAATTTACTTACCTGTTTGCACGAAATGTCCCAGTGCTGAATCTAGGTATTCAGCACTGAGTTACAAAAGTAACGTAAAAAGTAACTTACCTGTAATTTCCTGAAAAAGACAATTCATTTCAATGTACTGTATTTGCTAAGTATTGCAAACTACTACATCTCCAGTAATTCAAACAAAGTGCAAGTTCTATTGCATTTTCAAACTGTTCTACATTCAGCAACACATTACTGTAAAGTATTTAATGCTTACCTGTGCCAGGCTTGCTTGGTTCTAAAAATACAACAGTATATTCTTTTTATATAAAAATAATTGGTCTAGAGTTCAGTCCTTGAGTGTGTGAATTCATTTGCTGACTAGTTTTAGGCTGCAGGTCAGGATCGCCGGGGTGACCTCCTTGTGGTGTTTTTCCACTCGAGCTTGGGCTGGGTGCAGAGTGGGCTTGATTTGCGGTGTCCGGCTGCTGCCAGAGGTTGCAGTTGAACAAATCCGGTGTTCAGAGGAGAAGCAGTCTTTGGAAGTGAAGGCAGGCAGGTCCTCTGGGGTTTTCGAGGGTGCTGGCTGCAGGACACCGAAATTCTGCAGGAGCAGGTTCGAGGGGAGACAGGCCTGTAGGGCTGGGGCCAAGTCAGTGGGCGTCTCCCACTTGTTAGCTGGCTGCACGGCTGTTCGGTCCTTCTTGTTTTCTTTTTGTCGTTTCTGGATCTGAGGAAGCAAGGTTTAGGGTGCTCCCTAAATACTAGATTTAGGGGCATTACAGGTAGGTACAGAACAGGGACCAATGGCTCCCTTCCCTGGGGTGGATACATCCCCCACCGTGCCACTCTCCAGTGGGAAGGGGCAGGAGCCTGTCCCTGGGTGGTTGGGTCCCCCCATCTTCAAGATGGCAAGTACTCAGAATTGTGATTCACCTCGCCTCCCCCACCTGAGGGGTGGAGTTGGCAGAGGTGGGCACACCTCTTTCCCTCACTTGTTTTTTCCCACTGGCTCTCCCGCCCAAAGTGGAGGGTACAACCAGCGGGACCAGTTGTTGAAAACAACAAATGGTCTGGGGAGGCTCACAAAGGCCGCATGCCTTTGAAGCTTCCCCTTTGTGAAGCCTGCCCATCCTGGGGGAGGAGACTTGGCACCTTGTCCCAGGATGTGCATTGTTTCAGGCCCCGAGATCAGCAAGCTCTCGACTCAGGGGTCCAGAAAAATTTCTGTTGGTGGCAGCCATCGCTGCCACTCAGTCCGGTCATTAGAAGTTGGTCGAGTTTCAGGGGGCATCTCTAAAATGCCATCTGTCATGCATTTTACATTAAATCCCACACACTGGCATCAGTGTGGGTTTAACGTGCTGAGAAGTTTGATATCAAACTTCCCAGTTTTCAGTGTAGCCATTATGGTGCTGTGGAGTTTGTAATGACAAACTCCCAGCACCATATACTCTTAATGGCAGCACTGCACTTAAGGTGCCCAGAAATGGACTTGGACACTGTAGGGGTACAGGGCTCATGCACTTGTACCCTCACCACTGGCATAGGGCAGTGGTTTGTGGGCATGGCACACAGGGATGTGTGCCACGTCGACTCTTCACTTTGTTCTGCACCAAGACACGCAGCCTGCAAAGACAGTGTGTGAGTGTTGGGGTACAGGACCTCTAAGGGTGGCACAATAAGTGCTGCAGCCCTTAGCGGCCTTACCTGGTCACAGTGCCCTGGTTACCTGTGGTACCATTTACCAGGGGCTGATATTGGGTTTAGGCTTCAATGCAATTTTAGGAAAGGAACATAGGCCCTGAGTACCTGATTAGCAGGAGCCCAGGGCACACTCAGTCAAAACATCAGCAATTTAGCAAAAAGTGGGGGTATTCCATGCAGAAAGAGGGCACTTTCTCACAGGTCCTCTACGGCCAGTCACAAAATATAGTGACATCCTCCCTCAGGTTGTTTGGGTCTTGTGTGTGGGACTCAATTGGGTCCTGTTAGCCCCAGAATTACGGGCAGATTGGTCCGCAGTCTGGGTGTAGGGGGCCTCACAAATGGGTTCCCCGCAGGTTCATGTAGGTGGTGAAGCTCCTGAGCAAGCATGAAGCGCCTCAAAGAAACTAGCTGGGAGACGCCAACATCTCGCACACTAGGGTGGCGCTCCACGGTCCCTTGCAGATCTGCCTCTGCAGCTCTGGCCCAGCAGACGGGCCTCCGTGAGATCAGGGGCAGTGGTTTTAACATTTACGGACCCTCCAGCCTGGACACTATGTTATGTTATGTGCCTTTTATATAGCGCACGGCTACTCGATATGAGTGTCCCGGCGCTTTCCACCTGCAGCTAAGAGTAAAAATAACACAACACAGCAAAAATAAGAAAAAAAACAAAGAAGAAGAGCAAAAAAAGAATAAGCAGTAAAAACAAACTACAAATTAAAAAGCCAGGTCTTCAGGCTTTTCCTGAACTGGAGCAGACTGGCAGTGCTACGAGGCTCCCCTCCACACTAGTGGAGGGGAGCCTTGTGGGTTCATATTTGAGAGCCCCTGCGCCCCTCCAAGGCCTGCCGCCTCCCTGCAGAGCCCAGCAGGGTGTGGCGCTCAAGAAGTCATCTTCATTCACGGCCAGACCACGTCCCTCCTCAAAGTAGAAACAAACCAACCCGCTTGAAAATCAATAAAAAAATGTTTAAAGGTATGCCCTAACAAACCCCTGGTGTTATTCTTCATCGGCCATCCTACCATGCCACTGCATTCTCTAGTGGGGGGGTCGGCTTCACCAATGAGATAATTGGGAGCCTATATAGATACAATCCCACTAAGCCTCATTAATGAGATACCTCCATTTGATTACGAGGGTGACCGAGTGAAATTTTTTTTTTAAACAAAACTCATAATTGAACGTTGCCTAGAAGCCATCATCACTCCTGCATCTATTAGGTCAAGTTTCAGCCAATTGGCCCACATGGTCAGTGACTTTCTTCAACACCAGGCATCCCAATTTACAAAATTTTTATATCACACATCTTACAATTCAAGCAGGTACACATACACACCATACACTTGGTACAAGTCATTCTCCCACAAACTGAAGCTGCGCTTAGTTAACGTGTATTTGAAGAGATCCTGCAGACACGTGAACATAAACAGAAAAGCAATTGACAGTGAAAATATAAAGATTTTAAAAAAACACACCAGGAGGAATATCTCCTTGAGAAACGCTGAAATCAACTGATTGTGAGAGGTAGAGCCACACACTAGGATGAGGTCTAATGCACTCCAATATAAAATGTGAAACACTGAGAAAAAATAGTGATCACTCCAATATGCACTACAACATAGTGTCTGGAATATGTGAACAGTGGTCTCATACATGCATGCAAATCCTGTCTAACACTGGCTCGCCTACATACCCTGTAGTAAACTAGGGAATACCTCATGATGAGGTAAACGAGGGAGGCCTTCTAGTCCCACACAAAGTGAGAGAAATAAGGAAAAATATTACCATGGGCATTTCCACCATGTTTGTGTGACTACCTGATGCATTATAGGAGTCTCATATTTATACTAATTTCTTCAAAGGTTATACCCCGCAGATTCACCAATAACGGCACCTAGTACCCTCCCGATGATGCGGGCCATCGAGGGACGTCGAACTACAAGGAAGCAGGGTGTATGTCGTGGGCATGTGTACCACGTGGTCACGTTAAAGGCGAGCACGCTAGCCTGCATGGAATCCCATGGCTTCTGAGAGGTAAAGTCGGCACTGTCCCAACGGAATCGAATGACAAACAGAACGATATGCTGTTGACAACTGGGCATACTGGTTTTGACTCGTTTAACAAACGTACAGAGGTTGATACATAGAAAAAAAGCCTATTTGTATGAAAAAATATTTATATCATTGTGAAACTGTAGGAAACTGGGTCTTGGTTGTAGTTCTCCTCCACTTTTTGCGTAGCATTTGATGCAACTTTGACTGAAGTGTACTGGGTTCCAGCTAAGCATGTCCCCAGTACCAGTGTTCTTTCAAAAACAACTGTACAATTGTTTCCCCCAATTAGCTAGGCCTTTAGAAACCCTCTGTTCGTCCCTAGTAAATGGTACTCTGTACCTATGGCCTGAGCTACTAAAAACGGCTCCTAAGGGTTGCAGCACGAATAGTTCCACCCTAAGGGATCCCTCACCAAGCACAAGCAAGACTGACATTGCAGGCTGCGTGTCTTGGTGCAGCCAAAAGAACACGACATGTCACACATCCCTGCATGTAATATTTGTAAGTCACCCCTATAGCAGGCCCAACAACCCTAAAGCAGGGTGCTAAATATTACATGTGACGGCATACCTGCATGAGCAGATATGCCCGTACTGGTCAGTCCTAAGTTACCAGGGAAGCCATTTTAAAACATGCTGGACACCTGGGAAAACGAGTTCCCCACCTCCATGATGGCTTCACTGAAAATAGGGATGTTTGGTATCCAACATCTCGTATTGGTAAACCTACACCGATGCCAGTTTTAGATTTGCCAATGCATGCCCCCAGAGGGCACCTTAGAGGTGCCCCTTGAAAACTTACCAGCCTCTGGTGTCCTTGCTGACTAGTTCTGCAAGCCTGCCACCTGAGACTATGTTCTGACCTCCTAGGGTGAGCAAGATTTTGCTCTCAGGAGACCCATACTAAAAGTCTGTATGGGAAGAGGATGTAACACTCCTCCCACAGGATGACCTGATTAGCTTCCTTGGGCCGGAGAGCTTCAAAGAAGCTGCCACCTTTGGAATGCGAATCTGGCTCCCCTCACAGAAGAGAAAGCACCTCCTCCCCCTGTTCATAGCTCCTTGGCACCTGGACAGGCAGGAAAATTAGCTAGTCAGTTAGATGTGCCACCTCCAGGTTACTATCACCCCTAAGGGGAGAGGTGTGGCGCCGCGGCCAGGGCGACTGACGCTGGAATCTGGGGACCACGGTTCGATCCCCGGCTCCGGCAGCAGGTTAGCCCAGCACCATGTGACTCTGGGCAATAGCTCGCTTAATCTTACGACGGCCCCCAGCGCCTAGAGACCCTTACGGGTGATTGTGCGCTTTACAAATGTGGACTTTACTTTAAGGTGGGCTACTGTGAGGTGGACACTATTTTTCAGAAGTAGTCATCTTTGTGATGACATACTTAGGAATGTTGGGACAGAGTTATGCCCACTTACCATAGGAAGTGGTCATATAGGGGGCGTAGTGGCCTCAAGGGTCAGTAGCCCATTGCCCACTACCTTAACTCCCCTAAAGTCAGTATATAGGGGAGCACCTGGCACCAGAAAAGGAGATCCTGACAACCTAAGACAGAAGACACTGAAAGCAGAGGAGAGAAGAGCAGCAGCAGTTGACCTGGTATTAATCCTGCTGGCCTGTTTGTGTCCCTCGTTGACAAGTGCACCAAAGTCGACCTGTTCTGCAGCTGTCGACTCCAGAAACCTGGGAGGACCGTCTGTCCTCGAAAAAAACTCAAGACCTCCTGTGAACAGCGGACCTGTTTCAAAGAAACTCCAAAAAGAGAAGACAGAGGCCTCAGGAACCGCCAAACCCGACACCCAAAGCCCCAACTGCACCAGTCGCCTGCTGACCTGAGTTGAAGTGGGCCACTGGTGTCAACAAGGTCCCCCAGCCCTCCAGAGTTAGAGTCCATCATGGTTTCACCCCTTCTGGACTCGCCGACGTTCACCTGCAGCCTCTGCATGCAAGTCCCCTCACACACGATAACTCTGGTAAGGAAAAAGATGACGCCCATGGACACCCTTGCACTAGTCGCCCCTGGGCATTGGAGAAGACCAAAGATGCCCCCAACCCCCGAGCATCACAAGGACGGAGCCCACTTGCTAGTTCAGCCCAACTGGTCTCCTGGCCAGAACCTGCAGCCTCTTTCCAGAGACTGATATCCATTAAAATAGATTGGGCTACTGACGCTGTTTTGCACCATGCACCCGGCAGCCCCCATGCCACTGTTTGTGTACTGCTGGTCCTGCTTGGACCTTGCCCACCACTCACTTTAACTACTCGAGCTTGGTCTTGTACGGAGTTGTACTATACCTGTTTGCATAACTTGTTTTTTCTTCCAGAGGATACATTACAGAACACAGAAATTGCACAGTGTCCACTTTTTTAAAGAGAAAATAATTTATATTTAAAACCATACTTAACTGATTGATTTTTCTCTGATGCCTAAACATAAAGATACTTTCAAATATAAATTGGTGTGGATCTCCTTCTTAAGTTGTGAGTGTTATTTATTGATCATTGTATGTATTTGCAAATGTCTTGCACTCCTGTGTTAAGCCTTAGGCTGCTCAATCACACTACCCCCAAATAGAGAAAGTGTCTCTTTTTAAAAAGGGGCTGAAGTCCCATCTTTTTACTAGCGCTG
Source organism: Lissotriton helveticus (assembly GCF_964261635.1). Lineage (NCBI taxonomy): Eukaryota > Metazoa > Chordata > Amphibia > Caudata > Salamandridae > Lissotriton > Lissotriton helveticus. The sequence continues at coordinate 1,555,716,787 of NC_136065.1, forward strand.
TGTGATCCCTCCCTGCTTGTGATGTATGTTGAGTCAAAGCACCAGGATATCCTTTGGGTGACAGCATGCGCTATATAAGTATGTTTTACATTACATTACTGGGTGGATAGGAATTTGTAAGTAGGCGTACTTGAGATAGAGTGCCACCATGCATGCCCGATGCAGAGCAGCAGGATTAAATGTTGCAGAATTCATATCTTTTAAGTGTTCTGTTGAATGGCCTAAGAACTAATATTGGCCTGAGTGTTCGGTCCATTTTGGGAATTAGGAGGACTATTAAATAAACACCTTGTCCTCTTTGGTGTGGTAAAATGGCTCCAACTGCTTTCTTTAGAAGCAATACCTTAATCGCTTCTTGCAGCAGCCTTTGATGTTCTAGGCTAATGCTGTGCCAGTAAGGAGGCAGGTTTGGCAGCGTGGTACGAAAACTGAAGCATCCTTGGGCAACAATGGGTAACACCCACTTGTGTGAGGATAGTTTTTCCCACTGGGGAAGAAATAACGGTATTTCTCCCTGGCAAGTGTTGTGTGATTAAGGAGAATGGAAGGTAAGTCACTACATTGAGGCAGCAGCGCTTGCCTTGGGCTTCTTTGACTTTACTGTACTCCTTGATCCTGAATCCTCATTTATGATAGGTCTAGGAACTTGGACCTTCCTGAAAGGTCTGTTGCTGTTGAAAAGCATGGCGCTGCAGTGTGGCTGTGACCTTTGATCTTCTACTCACCTATTGCCAAGAAAAACCAGACCTGCTTGTCTGAGTTTGGAATAACCCCAACAGCCTTGGCTGAGTGTGTTCTTTTTGAGTTTTTCCAGCATCGTGTCCTTGTGTGGTTCAAACAGGTGTTCTCTGTCAAGAGGTAAATTTAGCAGCTGCTGCTGCACTTCAGGGCAAAACCTGAGGTAGGCATGCCTTCTGATAAGGACTCTGGGTTTGTGTTCCTGGCCACAGTATTGGCTGCGTCCAAAGCACATCGGATGGGTCATTGGAGAGCACTGCCCTTAATTTTTACACCAATTCCTTACCCCTTTTTTGGTAGACTTCTGGGAGCTTTTTGACTAGCTGTTCCATTTGTTCCCAGTCATCTCTGGGCAATAGGCCAACTATTAATGCACCATTGAACTGTTGCACTAACAGCTACCCTCTTACCAGCTGCATTAATCTTCTGGTTTTCTTTGTCCAATAAGGAGTCATCCCCAGTGAACAGGTCAGAGGCCTTCTTTCTGGCTGTATAAACCAAAAGGGAATCTGGAAGTACACGGTCCCTAATGCATAAATTATATTCTAGTGATGCCTTTTAATTCTCCACTCTGTGTGACAGCTCAATGTTTCACTGGGTCCATAAAGTTTTCAGATGCGTGCTTCATCGTACTTTTAAGCATGGGAGGAAACTGAACTGAGCATTGTGTCTTTGAGAGAATTTCTACTAGGAAGTAGTCTTCCTTCTCGACCACATGTAGTTTAACTTAGGGGTGGTCAGCTACCCTTCATATGAATGCATGGTATGCGGCAGGGCCATCTGGTGGGGAACGTTTTATTGGGCAGGGTTTCCAAAGATGGGCCCTCATGGTGGTCAAATATATAGTTGTCCTAGGGTCTCTATTGTCCGAAGGGATGAACTCTTCATATGGATCAGTAATGTCTAAAACATGCTTCATGTCAGTCTGTATGCAGTGAATGTGCTGGTGAGTGAGCGTAAGCTGGTCACTGAGGCAGTGGCAGGTGGCTTGGGTCTCTAGCTGCATCACCCCTTGGTATAGTGAAAGATCTGAGCTCATAAAAGTGAGCTTTCTATTCTCCAAGACTGCTTTTCCTTCTGGTGTCTGTTGAGGGAAAGGGAAGATATGCAAGTAAGTATCCTATGACCGGATCAATGTACATTATTTTCTGTTCATCAGACTGCTGTTCTTAACTCATTAGGTGTTGATGCCCATTGCAAAGTAGAATTTGGTATCAAAATCTGTTTCCATAGAGGCGTTTCGGGATCTCTGAGCCAAGTCGTCATCTTTAGGGTTCAAGGCTAAACAAGCTGGTGCAGAGGCCTATCCGGAGCAGAGATTATTTTGTAGCAGTCTCAGTGGTTGGTGCAAACTGTAAAGGCCTTTTCAATGCAATCTCAGGATGCTATTCCTGATGCGGATATTTGGTCGGGAGTCAAGATGGTCTAGGTTGGCAAGATCTTAAAATGGAGTGAGCAGCTTAGGTACAATCCGAGTCTTGGTTGTGGGGCCCCGCAGATAGTTGTTCCCGATGTCCAAGTCTCCTGAAGACACATTCTTGACTCCCAACCCATCTGTCCTCCCAGGACAGCAGATGAGCTTCCAGTCTCTCGGTCAGAGTATGTTTTCCCAATGTCTTATACGTCCACCTTGGTCACTAGCTAAGGAGAACTTTATTGCTGAATCTTGTAGAGCAGCCAATCTACATTACCTTTCGTAATGGATGATTTTATATTTAAAGGCCCAACAGGCTGAACAGCTGAAATACTTGTGATCCCTTGGTAGGCAACAGGTACACACCATATGCATGTTTGAACAGGGGGAAACTTGCTATTTCATTTAGGACACAACTGGAATGGTGTGTTGTCCATTACCCAATCCTCCCCCAAAGTAATTCTCATATGAACTTGAATGGAAAAACTCCAGTCCATATTTATGGCGAACAGATGAAGGGTAGTACAGTCTTTATGAATCCACTAGTAAGCCATTACGGCCCTTGCAGTCAAACAACAGTTCTGCAAAATCACATCTGAACAAAGATATGAGGGAAGGGGGGAGAAGAAAAAAAACACAATCTAAGGAGCAGTCTTTGTCCTTGTGCATTGTGGGTTTCAAAAAGGTTTCACTAGTCTCCTCAAACCCGAAAACTCTACTTTGAAGCAGAAAACAAACGTGTAACATCCACATCCATTACTACAGCAATACATGCTTCAAGCAGTCATGTTACTTACATGTTTATGTCAGTGTTTTATCTTTAAGACGGTAGAGAGTGATTTACTGCCTCATACAGAGTTTCTAACTCCTACCATCGCCACAGGCAAGTCTTCACTGTTCGTCCTAGCTATCTGTAGATTTATTGCCCACACGAAGTTACTTGTTCACCAGATTAGGATGCAATAATTTATGTGGTCCTGGCACAACAGTAGTAAACTAAATAAAAGACGGAGGATACTGCCTAGTAGCTACGGACTATCCCAAAACCCCAATTTACCGCCTCAGATAATCTGCAATAAGGGGTTCATCGAGTTCAAAGCCAGGTAGCAGTCACTGGTCAGTGTCTATGCATCAATGTATGGCAGGAATGTTGGTGATGGGCTGCTGCTCTGTGCTGCTGTAAAGGAAAAGGAAGTTTGAGTGGGTCTCTGTGCTACAAGAATTGCCCATAGTCAGGGATTTAGGTACAATGCAGAATATTTGTTGTTCAAATCTCATCCTCCACAAAATCCTTCCTTGTTGGTAGAGGCTTTTTAGAAGTCATTTTGACAGTGTGGGCTGAGCCATATACACATTTTATTGGCTCTTTCGGGCCATCTTACAAAGACAACTCGTTTTTCAAAGATTCTTCTTTGGAAAGCAGATAAAAGAAATCTTTAACAGTTATTGTACTGTGAGATGGAATGGCAGCCCTCTGAGACTGCCTTGCAGGATCATCACAGTTTTCTTATGAAGCCTAGTTGCCTGCACTCCGCTTTGAATTTTCTATCAAATGAGAAGTCATTCTTTAACTAGCTTGAAAACTTTAAGACGTTTCCTACCCTCACAGTAGTTTGCATGACAACCAAGTTCCTGATCTCCAACTTGACATGGTTTTTAGATTTGTGTGAGGAAGATTAAACAATTAAGTTTATTAGGAAACCTAGTTTATTTCTATGTAACTGGTGGGATGACTGTTTAAGGCCTGGCTTGGTAAGGGACTTCCATGTTTTTAGGTTTCTCCTGCACAGCTCTTGCTTTATATCCTTCCTCATCTTTTTCCTGGCTTCTCATTGATTCCTGTGCATGCCACTTACCTTTCCTCTATTTCTATTGGCTGTAACATTTACCTGCATTTGTCAATGCTGGTTCCGCATCTGCTGCTTTCATCAGTGTCCCGCCACTAAAATACTTTCTAAATCTGCTTTGGTGGAACTATATTTTCATAAAGTTTTGCCTTTTACTCTTGCAGCATATTTATATTACAATTTATCACCCAGAGAGATTACGTGATTTGCATATAATCACAGCTCTTTACTTCTCCCAGACGATGATTGATGAAAACAGCTCTTTATTCATTAAATAGGTGAAACCGATGCATTACCAATGTTTGTTCCTCTAGTGACAATAATCATGTTAACCGAATAAAGTCAAATTGAATTGAGTTGAATGTGAACTCACTGGAGTTGCTCCATACTATTTGGTTGATATCGGAACTATACAATATCTTGCCCATCAGGGGTAGGGAAGGAATGCAAAATACACCCCTTTTAGTTTTTGATGACCGTGGCCACTGCCCTCTCAATCCAAGCTATGTGGTGGCTTACCGTTGGGGTTGCATGATTGTAGGCAACTGTACAGGTCTTTTTACCCATACTGTTCCAGGGTGACTAGTTACTGCCTCTTCTCAGTAAGGTTTTGCTAACTGTGGTCCTTTGCCTTCATCACGTCAAGGACACATGAAGGACAAGTTACTTACCTTAGGTAACGCTTTATGTGGTAGAGACATATCAGGCCGCAGATTCCTTACTTTTGAACTTCCCAGGCGTCAGACTGGATCCGCAGGATTTATCTGGAGCAGCACCCCTGCGTGCTGGTAGGTGGTGTTGGTCAACTCCACATGATGTTGTCCCAGTCATCTGATGTCTGACAAAAAGTCGAAAAAGAAATCTGTCAAAAAATGACGGAGTAGGCTTTCTAACGGATCTGTGCTGGTTGGCGCGGAAAGAAAAGAACTTCCATCAGTGCACTGAGGCGGCACCTATATAAATGACGCAGATGTCATGATGACTGAGACGATGCCTATAACGTTACACTGAGTTGACTGACGCCGCCTACTGATGCGCAGGGGTACGGCTTAAGAAAAATCTCCTGGATCCAGTCTGATGCCTGGGAAGGTCAAAGGTAAGGAAACTGTGGCTAGATGAATGTATGTTTGGGTTTGTGGAATGGTAGGATCTCCTCAGACCATGTGCATGGCACATACTACAACAGTTCCTCTTGTGTAAGCTGGCTGCATCTATCTCAGACCTATCAGCCTGCACACAAGCCATTCCCATCCGCCATGGGCAGCGGAAGGTTACTACTCCATTCACTTGGTTGGTAGTATTTTCCTGCCAAGTAAAATCCACCTGTCACCCATTTGCTTAGCTGCAGCGGTCACCATTAGCAATGAGTGCACCTATATAGTAGTGTCGGAGCCCATCACATTGCATCTAGAAACAGTCAGAAATAGATGGGTCAAAATATTTGGCCAGCAACAAAAATTCTGCTACTCCAAGATTGGTTTATTACAAGTACTTTAAACAAGACAGTCTGGTTGCCTCTAAATTCCTGTTTAATGCAGCAGACAGGTACAGGATCCATCAACCAATCCATCAGTTTGTTCACCCGTGTATAGTTTTGACACTGAGGAGGACGGCACAACACGGTAGGAGAAAGACAAGACCAGAAGCAGAACTCTCCATCTAGAGAGGGCCTTAGTCTAGGGAGCATATGAGACACATTGGTGCTAGAACCTTTTGTTTTGTATTTCATTTATATAGCACTTTATAGTAGATGAGGTGCTGTAGAACATTTGCGGGCTGACAGCACACCATGAGACTGCGAGGAATGGGACAATATATGTCATGGAGTTAGGACTAGCATAGTGCTTATCTGGGTTTTTTACTGCTAGTGTTTGTATGGATGTATAGAAGTGTGTGGAAAAAGGTTTTGGAGTCGTGTATGGCAAAGACGGCTCACACCATATTGTAAACAAGCATGTAACTTCCCCTACATATCGGTGTAAGAGAAAAGTGTAGACAGATGGAGAGCTTACATGCCTGCATGAGTAGCTGCACTGTATCTGCCAGTATGAGCAGAGTTGTTCCACCAGAATACCAGAACACAGATGTCTTGGCAGACAGAGACCCTCCAAGAGATATGAGGCTGCCACAGTGCAGTTCTTCCTGGAGGAATCAACAGCCGAGGAAGAACAGCATCACATTCTAGGAGCTGCAACACTGTTGCGCACATGTGCAAGTCTAAACAATAAACCAATTTCATTTTTGGAATGGCGATTCACTGGCTGTTTGGAGATAGACCAGCCTCCATAATTATTTTTAGACGGTATGCTTCTCAGGTATTGACTCTTAAAGTCTGTCAGGACCAACTAACAAAAGACCAGCTTTTGTTTGGTCCTGTGACCCCGAGGTGTTGTCACTCTGCCAGAAAAGCTTGACCATGACCCATGGAATACAAGAGACAGGCCCCTAAAGAATAAGGTACTCTTACACTATTGTATTAAGTACTGCCCAACTAGATTTGTTTCTTTTAATAACTAAAATCAGTTTGAAGCAAAAAGGCTGCACACCTAAGTGTTCATTGTAAATAGTTTATTCTGAATTTGCGTGTGGTCCCTGGGTGTGTCCTCTGATCAGCTGACACAACATATACTTTTAATAACTACAAATTGGGTCCGCTCCTAATGTGGCTGTTGAGCTTTAGTGTCTGTCTCCGTAATAGCACACATTAGGGACCAGGTACACTCCTGCCTAAGCCACCAGATAACAGAGGGAGCACCAATGACTTGACTGGTAGTTTCCTAGCTGCTTGATTGCTCGATTTGTGGATTGCTTTTAGTGGGAGCAACATATTAACTACCATTCATACTGGTAAAGTGCATGTTCAGCCTTGGGTTCTATTGCCAATGAAAAAGGGGATTTATTCTGGCCCTAGTTTTGGTATGGGGCCCAAGGGTGACCCAAGACGAGATTTTGGTCCAAATGGCCTGCACCTGCATCCTCTGCACACATTTCCAATCACCTTGTCACTTCAGTCATTGCAAAAGACTGAAGATCTGAGCGCCCTCAAAGATCCCAAACAAATTCTTTCAGGACAATAATGACCATATTGCCAATGCTCGTAGAAATCTAGTCCCTTTAGCTAAGAAGCTATCCTAACGTTTGTAGTCTTAACTCCAGAACTATGAACTACCTCACTTTTTGGACATACCAGTTTTGGTTTTTGCTTCTTCCCAACTGTTTAATAAAGTAATTTTCCTTTATAAAGAAGACGATTTGACATTACTGAATGTTACCTACTGTGATGTATCCTGTCTTAGTTTTTAAGCCCTAAAACTCAATGTATGCTGCTGTTGCTCAAATTTACAAGCTCAAAAGGAGGCCCTTCAATAGCAACGATTACCAGTACACATAGGCTACTCTGCACAAAATTCACTAACTTGCTCAGTACACTAAGAAGCCTCAAAATAATCAGTCCTGTAGACAAGTTTATGCAGTGCGCGTGAACGAAAGAATGCAACGCATATCTCTTTAATGAGCCAGGCCCTCATCTCAGACTTATTCACTTGTAACATCTACCTTTCTCCCTTAAATAACAGTTACCACTGCCACTTTGTAAAAAACATGCTAAAGGGTGAGGCAAAACGTACAAGAAAAGGGCCAAGACCAGCAGTGTGTTGGGAAATAAAGTACTAACCTGATGCTGGTTTATTTAAGAACATTAAGATGTTTCCAGGTCCAGCATTAGGTGATGGCTCTTCTTTAAAAGTTGTACAAGTGAAATAGCTAAAGTAAGATTTGCATTTGAACTTGCCTCTTTGCCAGTGCCCTTTTCCTCTTCACCAATATCATCCTCATCAATGCCATGATCTCGTGTCTCCAGTTTCACCTCCAAGTTACTTTGTTCGGCCCCAGCTTCATTGAGGAACCACAAGTCATCAGTGGTGTCAGAGACAACAGCAGTGTCTATATCCTAAAGACAGCAGAGAAGAATAACGGTCTCAGATAAATCTGTAAAGTAATTAAGACAAAAGCACTGGGCCACATCCCTGGTAAATGCAGTTCAATCTTACACTGTCCCTGAGGCAGCCCCATCAGCATGGGAAGTAACATCAAAGGATCTCCCATTATCCAAATACACAGGAAGTGATAACTGAATTTCCCATCATCCATGTGGACAGGAAGTGACATTACTGGTTTCCCTGCCAAACCGGTCTTTATTTTACCCATCAGTACAGGAAAAGACATCATAGAACTCTGTACTCCTCCCCCTCTCAGGACCTACTTAATGGCAGATGCAACATCATGCACAGCTGGTGCGCCAAAAGCAAGCAGTCGGCGCCTGGCACGTGCCCAGCGCCAGCAACCCAGGTCCGATTACAGCCCACCAATACTCTGCAGCACTCATTAGGTCACTAGATCTTGGATGTCATTCCCCTAGCTGCAGTTGTGCCTCAAGTCAAGTCAAAACCACTTTATTCGATTAGTTAAAATCATAAAAGTATTCTAGACATGTTAAACAGTTAATACATATTAAAATCAATTAATGCCGAATTAAACATAGCACAGGATAAAAGACAGGTAAAAAAAGGTAATTACAAATTCGTTTCAATTTGCGCTCAACTGTACAATAGGCAAGAATTAATTAACTTTCAGCATTAGAGATCCAATCTTAACCGTAGTCTTTTACTTCTTACAGATGCAGCCAGGAAACTGGCAATACAGAACATAATTACAGGTGAATCCAACATCTGTAAATATAGCAATGCAGGCTTGTACTGCGTAAAACTCAACTCCTTCAGTAATGGTTTTAAGTATCGCAACCGCGGTTCACCATAAAATGAGCAAAAAAACAAGAAGTGCGCATTGTCCTGGGTGGAAAAACCATCACATTTACAGGTGGACGACTCCTCTAGCCTACACCAATCTTTCTCGTCCCACAGGACCATGTACATTTGGTTAAAACGGAACTTGGTTAGTAGCCACCTATGAAAAAAATTTGTGACCACTGACAAGTAAGGAGCCAGCTCAAAAGATGTAGTTATCAGTACGTGGGCCCTCACAGAGGATTTGCGTAGCTCCACCGTTTCTCGCTCGGCCACCCTGAGCCTAGTAAAATTGGTCTTCACCCACATTAGATCTGCTTTACATAGGGATTCTGGGCTGTTAAAGATCTCGGGACGTCCCAGCTTTGTGGCCAAGGACTCCACATAAGACAGCCATTGGATATCCCTCCTGCGGTCTAAATTAAGACAATCTTTTATGATCTTGTGGTTAAGGCTAAGGTTCGGATTTAGCCAGAGCCTGATCCACATCAGAAGTGGGGCTAGATTTATTATGTCAAGAATGTAACCAAGACCTAGTTCAAGGTATAGGGAATAGGTAGCAGTAGACTGAGGTAAACCCAGCACCAATCGAAGGAATTTATTTTCCTCAATTTGAATACGGTCTGATTTTATATATCCCCAAATTGCAGCCCCGTATCTGGCAATAGCGGCAGTCTTGGCTTTGTAAATAGCCAAGATAGCCTCGATGGGTTTTCCCCCTAATCTCTTTGCGAACCCCAGAATTGCAGAGGATGAACTTCTCACCGCGTTTGCTTTAGATGTCAACTGCGGTGACCAAGTACCCCTTTGATCGAAGATAACACCCAAGTAGGTGAAAACCTTAACACTCGTAATAACCTCGCCATCACAATAAAAGGTTTTTTCTTTATTTTTAGAGGAGCCTACTGACATTGTGTGGGATTTACTACTATTAATCACCAAGTCAAGACTGGAAATAAAATTTCCAAATGAATCGAGTAACTTTTGCAGGGCTATTGGGGTCCTGGCAATTAACACTGCATCATCGGCATAGAGGAGCACTGGAATTGGTGCACCCCCCATGCTTGGGATATCCTGCGTGACTGCCAATAGGTCATCCTCCAATGAATTCACATATAACGTGAATAACATTGGGGCCAGTATACAGCCCTGACGGACCCCTCTGGTTGATCTAAAACTTGCCGTACATTTCCCTTCTGTTGTCATTCTAATGCAGGCTCTCAGATCTTTATGGAGCTCTGCCAGGAAATGTACCAGGGAACTATCAAGACCCAACTTCAAAAGAATTGCCCACAGCCTAGATCTATTAACAAGATCAAAGGCTGTGGACAAGTCCATAAAGCCTAAAAATATCATTCCCCTTTTTGCCTTTGTATATTTGGAAATTATCAGGTGAAGATTGAGGCATTGGTCCTCTGTACTCCTCCCTGACCTAAATCCATATTGTGCCTCGGATAGAATATTGTTCCCTTTGGCCCAAGATGCTATTCTCGCCAGGACAACCTTCCCCAAAATTTTAATCGAGGAGTCCAGCAGAGATATAGGTCTATAGCATCTGGGATCTCCTCTCTGCCCTTTTTTGAATACTGGGATTATCGTAGCTGAGGACCAGGTGTACGGGAATCCTACTACTGCAGCTGCGTTAAAGACTTTAGTTAGGATATTAGCCCAATACAATGGGTTTGCCTTAAACATGTCCGCTGGGACCCCATCGGGACCCGGGGCCTTTCGTCCTGCAGTATCCTCCACTGCTCTTAACACTTCAGCTATATCAAAACTCACAGGCTCCATGGGGATATCAGACATCGGGGCTACAAAGGATTCCTGCTCCATGTTGCTGCCGTATATTTGTTCAAAATGGCTAAGCCAATCTACCTCAGAAATATTAAGTTCCAGCACAGTATTTTGGTCACCAGAGAACAGCGGAGTATTGACAATTGACCAGAATTTTGCACTGTTTTTTAAGGTGGCTTTATCCATTAATTCTACCCAGGCATCACACTTTATTTCATTTTTACGAGTTTTAATAGCCTTTGTATAGTCCTTTCTTAGTTGCACTACTAAAGCTTTATCCCTCGGGCGAGAATTGAGTGCTTTCTTCAGGAGGTTATGGGCTTTACTACAGTTGTTGTCAAACCAGCCCTTCGCCGGTTTACTTTTACCCCCCTGACCTTTAGCTGTTAGGTTTATAGCCACTGACCGACAGACACCTTCGAAGGAGGATATAACCTCCTCCCTCCTAGAGAGGGGATTAGCACAAACATTCAGATCGTCAACCGCCAAAGAAGTTATGTTTGAGAAAAAATCTTCAGGGACTACCTTTTCCCATTTAATTCTTCTCCCCTGATCCTTAACCTTTAGCGGCAATATAACCTGAGGGGTAACTGAAGATTTTAACTTCAACAAACCGTTTGCCAGCTCCATCCCCACGGGATTATGATCACTCAGTGGCATAGAAATAGCATTGTAAGAAAACACATACTTAAGAAGACCTAAAGATACGAAAATAAAGTCAATTATCGAATCACAAGCCCTTCCCGTGTATGTGGCAACCCGTGTCCTATTATCATAAAGCTCTGTTCGTTTTCCATTAATAGATTTTCAAGGACCACTCCCTTCTGGGTATGTTCTAAATGAGGGGGGGAAACACTATCAGGCCCATCAGCATCCGTTAGAGCACAATTTAAACATAAATGTACATTAAAATCACCCATCAAAATAAAATAACAGTAAGTGGTTTGCTTTTCCTTGTAAAGAATTAAAAAATCTGCTAACCATATTAGGTGCACAGTTTCAGGATAGCCATTCGGCACAGTTTCAGGATAGCCATTCGCACAGTTTCAGGATAGCCATTCTGCCTCACAAGATGGTAAGAGCCTTCCCCTGCACCCATCGCCGGTTTCCAGCAGCCACACTCCCACCCCCACCCCATGCAAATACTAACAACACCCTCAACAGTCCTTCCCAACACACACGCCACAGCAAACTCGCACGTCAACACCCACTCACATGCATTGTTTTCAACCTAGCCCCGGGACAACCTTGACAAGGACATGAACAACTGGATCAAGAACTGCGCAGACTCCCTCCCACTCAAACTCAACAAGCAGGCCAGCTGGTTCACAGAAGACCTCAGAGAAACCTAATGACACTGTAAACAGCTAGAAAAGAAATAGAGAACCAGCCACTACTCCAAGAAACAAGCATTTGCAATGCAATAGGTCTCGCATTTGCGAAAATTTGAACTATTGGCATTGTAAATGACAATGCTTTTAATTTATGCGTTTTGCAAACCTGCAAGAGGTGCGTAAACACACACTTTGTACATATAGTCGTTGCTTAGGAGAAGCTATGCTGGCAGTAACTACACCTCTTACTGCCAGCCTTGTTTCTCATAAGCAAGGACTATAAGTTTAAACACTATTTAAAACCGGCTGCTTCTAGGAAACGTGGTACTACAAGCAACCTCAAAGTACTCAAAGTCTAACAGATGAAAGGCTGAGGTCTGCCCTGTGCAGATTCAAACCACTCTCAGCCATACTCGGCATCTGGCATCTGTGTTGGCTTGCGCTGTTTCAAACCACTCTCAGACATACCCCGCATCTGACAGATGAAATGCTGGCTTGCTTGTGCGGTTTCAAACCACTCAGCATCCGAAAGATGAAATGCTGTCTCGGCTTGTGCTGTTTCAAACCACTCAGCATCTGACAAACAGCACAGGCAGAGACAGCATTTCATCTAACCACTCTCAGACATACTCCGCATCTGACAGATGAAATGCTGGCTCGGCTTGTGCTGTTTCAAACCGGTCAACTGCAGATACGGCAGAAATCTATACTATGCCGAAGTGCATAAGCCCGCAGAACTATAGTACCGGGCAACTTGGTTTCTCAGTAACCACGTGAACATCATTGAAATACTATTTACAATGCTGCTAGGGGATGGCACAGGCGATCTTCCTCGCGACACGCCGGGTCACGTGCAGGAGGAGTTCAAAACAAAATTTCCACACAGAGCACTTCGCAATTCTCAGAAGCATGTGCACAGTACTGTAATAAGAGCATTAAATACAATAAAAGCGGGCACAAGGGTGACATCCTCTGGACTGTGTATGTATACCAGAGATCAGTCATGCATGCATGGGACATACAGATATTTTCGGTGGGGCCAGCACGAGGCAGTGTCTTCTGAGCATGTATGTATTTTGTTACACGGCTGCCCTTGCACCAGAGTGCAGGCTTCAGTGGGCGCCCGCCTGACATGGACAGCAAAGCCATTGGCCAGCTGCCCCTGATGCCTAACAGGCCGGCAGGACCTCATTTACAGCCTCTCGGGAAAAAGATGACCTCTCCCGGCAAGGGCTGAATTGTTGAGCAACCGAATTATCGCCCTGCTTAGCTCTCGGAGCGGACAAATCATTTAAAACCAACAGAGTGCTGTGCAAAATTGATGCCCTGCTGCTGTCACTCGGGGAGCAGCAGCGGGGGCGTGGGAGTACACGCTGCCCGATTTGTTTTTATAGAAACGCAAAGGTCATCATTCTTGTTTTGATTTCAGCTGTCGCATCATAGTGCGGTGCAGAGGCTGCCGGAAGGCCCGGAAACTGCTTGAGGGGTTAGAAAGGCACATTCCGAGGAGCCGTGTGCGCATGTAAGAGCGCGCGGGCGGCACGTATGTATAAGATGATCCCTTAGACTGGAGCACTAGGGAACCGGGTGGGCGAGCCAACAAATTAACAGGGGGAGCCAGGCCAAATCTCTAGCTGGGTTATAAGTGCCCGTGCACAAGCCGAGTCATAACAAGGCGGAAGAGACGCGCCGAGACAACCTGCGCGTGCACAATCAGATGTCCGGGCAGGCACAGCAAAGAGGAGTCCGGATGGACGGGGAGGGAACACAAAAGCATTACTTTCAATGGAAAGCGAGGCTCGGTGGAGCTTCCACCCCACTTCCAAAGGTACCCGACAGAAAACCAATGACTACATCTCGCAAGGGAGCAGCGCATGCGCTGCAACGCAGGCGAGACCTAAAAAGCACTAGTGGACCGCATCAGAGTGCGATGTCTCTTATTTGTAGGAGATGGCGTCTAAGGAAGATCCAACAGCTGCAAGGAGATGTGGAAGAAAATCTTCTCGATCATTAAGGATTTTACTTGGACCTCAGCCACTGTCACCAACATCGCAGCTTCCCAACAACTCTGACAACCTATCCAACTTCTTCCACTGTCAAATCACAAACCTCTACAACAACTTTGCACACCAACCTAACTCTAGAAAACTCTGCTAACCTACCCACCATCAACTGAGACTGCCACCAGACTGCAGTTGTGTTGTTTCTGTTGAGATTTGTCCATTCAATCATGCGGCTAATTCACTTGGACCCCAACTGACCTATGCACCCACCACATCTACAACCTGGGAACATCAACAATCAGCACCACCCTGACCCACATACTCAACACCTCCATCAAGCCACTTTTCCCTGGTGAATGGAAATATGGAGATGTCAACACTCTTTCAAGAAGCCCACAGCCGACTTGAATTAACTGAGCAACTTCCGACCCATCTCCTTGCTTCCCTAACCAGCCAAAGTGATTGAGAAGGCCATCAAGAACAACCCAGATCAAACTTCACCATCTTCTAGACAACACTGTCAGGATTCGTAAAGAATCACAGCACCGAAACAGCACTTGTTGCAGCTACTGATGACATTTGAATGATCCTGGACAGAGGAAAAACAGCTGCCCTCATCCTGCTGGACCTCTGTTCCACACAGTCTCCAATAACACCCACATAAAACTCCACGAGATTGGCAAACAAGGATCTGCTCTCTAATGATCTGTTCTTCATGGAAGAACCCAAAGGGTCAGGCGGCCATCATTCACATCAGAGACCAAGAAACTGATGTGCCAACTCCCACAAGGATCGTCCCTCAGCCCCACCCTTTTTAATATGTACATGACCCTACTCACGAACATCAACCTATTGCAAGACATGCCAACCAGGTCCCCTGTGCCAGTGCTTCTTCCTTAAAACTGTTCCACGATTGGCCCTTCAGGCCCCACTCAAGTCCCTAGTAAATGGCCACTGAGTACCTAGGGCATTGGGACTGAAGAGGGTCCCCTGGAAACCCCCTCACCTATGCCATGCAGACTGCCACTGAAGCATGCATGCCATGGTGCAAACAAAATGACAAAGTCGAAAAGGCACACTAGCTGTGTGCCAGGCCAACGAGAACTTCTTATGGTATAGGTATGTCCCTCCTCTATCAGGCCTTACAGTCCTAAGGTAGGGTGCACTATATTACATGTGTGGACATACCTGCTTGAGCAGATATGGACCTACAATATTTAAATCTATTCTCAGATATTGTACGTGCCAGGGAAGCCATATACAGTACATGGGCTGGAAACCCCATAACTCGAGTTGCACAGCACCATGATGGCTTCTCTTAACACAGGAGTGTTTGGTACAAAACTACTCTCAATAAACCCACACTGATGCCAGTGTGTGTATTGACTCATGTACTCAATAGGGCAACTCAGAGGTGCCCCCTGAAAACTTACCAACCCCGGTGTGGTCACAGACTGTTTTAGGCAGCCTGCGACCACCAGACATGTTTCTGGACCCCTGCGTCGAAAGCCCCACTCTCTGGCACCAGTCACAAAGAACATCCTGGGCAGGGGTGTCACACCTCGTCCCCCAGGATGGGCAGAGTGCTCGAGACGGAAGCTTCAAAGGCCTGCCGCCTCTGTAACGCGATCCAAAGTCTATGCTGCTACAGAGAATGCAAGCCCCCGGTATAGATCCCCACTTTGGGTGGGAAAAAAAGGAAGAATAGGAGGTGTGCCCACTTCTGCCAACTTCACCCCTGAGGTGTAGGAGGCGAAGCACATCTTTCAGTCCCCGCCATCTTGAAGATAGTGGGACTCCTCCAATCAGGGATAGGTCTATGCCCTCTCCCACAGGAGGTGGTCATTTGCCCCGTCACTCCCTTAAAACCCCCTTAATCTAGTATTTAGGTGCCTCCCCCAGACCCTGACACTAGTTCCTGTTGACCTAAGAAAAAGGATGAAAAAGACGCTGAGCAGAGACTACTATTTACACCCACTGACTTGGCCCGAGCCCTACCGGCCTGTCTCCAGCCCTCGAAGATCCTGCAAAGAAACAATGCCTGTCCTGTAGTTAGCGACCTCTGCAAACCCTAGGAGGGCTGCCCTGCCTTCGATGAAGCCCAGAACTCTTGCGAACAGTGCCTCTCTACAAGAAAGCAACTAACAAGCATTTGCAATACAATAGGTCTTGCATTTGTCAGAGGTGGAGCTATTGGCATTGTAAATTACAATGTATTATCTATTTGTTATGGTTTGGAGTGTAGTGGATTTATGAACAGAGACCTAGCTGCAGCACTGTCTAGAGGACTAAGAATTAGAAATTACGACTGTGACCAGAGACGCAGCTGTAGCACTGTCCTGAGGACTTAGAATGAGGAATTACCGATGGGATCAGAGAAGCAGCTGCAGCACTACCTAGAGGAATAATTATGAGGAATTACCCAAGGGACCAGAAAAGCAGCTGCAGCACTGTGTAGAGGACTAAAAATGAGGAATTACCACTGGGACCAGAGTAACAGCTAGTAGCAATGTCTAGAGGACGGACTTCGAATGAGAAATTACCATTGGGACCAGAGAAGCAGCTAGAAGCAGTGTTGAGAGGACTATGAATGAGGAATTACAACTGGGACCAGAGACACAGATGCAGCACACCAGAAAGAGACGGTCTAGAAAAACAGAACGCCAAAAAACCCAAAATAAAACACAAATGTAATTATCTTCCTCTACGAGAGTACATATTACTCCTGTTCAGTCCTCGTTTATGTTGATACCTTAAGGCACTTCAACCTCCATCTCTCCTCCCTCCTCTCTCAAAGGGGGGGCCGCAGTAGATGGTGCTCCCTTCCAACGGCACCATCTACTGCGCCCCCCCCCAGGTACTATCTGCTCACCTCCCTTAACCCCTGTAAGAGCACCGTGTAGGACAGCTTCAAAAGGGAGGGAACCAAAGCTAAAACAAAAAAACACATACACCGAAGCTAAAACGAAAAAAAAGAAACAAAACAAACCTACAAGTAGATCCCCGCCATTCCCCCCTCCAAGGTACTATCGGCTCACCTCCCTTTACCCCTGCAAGAGCACCGTGTAGAACAGCTTCAAACGGGAGCGAACCGACGCTAAAACAAATAAAAACACGTACACGCAGCTGCAACCCTGAAAAAGTCAGCAGCACGTTTCCAATAACCAAGACGTTAAAGGGACAGGGGCCATTCAGCCGAGAAATGGGGATAAAAAGTGTTGCAAGGGAAGGATGATGTAAAAAACAAAAAAATAATAAATAACCAGGGAGAGGGAAGCAGGCGGCAGAATTTTCTGTACAATTCACAATCGGGTGAGTTGAGTCCCAGCTGAGGAGTCGAACGGGTCTCCAGGTCAACGCTGGCAGGATTCAGTCCGTGGTTTGTAGGTCTGTCCTCCGTAGACAGCCAAGGCTTCCTGTGAAAACATACAGCATTGTGGTGAACTGGAAACAGAGAGCTGCAAAGAACGGACTGGACGTTTTGGGTGACCCAGAGCCTCAAAGGCACCTACATTTTGAAAGAGGATTGCTTCCAAAGCAGATTAAAAGCCCAGAACGACTGTCTATGCTCTTCTTTCAGAGATCAAATAAATGGCAAGTACTGAATGCGTTTAAATAACACGATTGTTACTAAACAGGCAGATAAGGGTCCTTTTTCTAAATATTATTTTTGATTTTACTTTACGTCAGCTGCCGGTTTAGGTGCATTGCCTCGGGCTGTTTTGAAAGTTTTTGTTGCGGAATAACCAGTAAATATGGTGTTTATAAACATAAATATTTCTTTCTTCTTAGCGTTGCAATAAGAGTGTGTCCAGCCTGCAAGAGCAGGCAGGTCAAAACCATTTTCGGAAATAGAGCTCAGAGGCTGTAATTAAAGCCTACCAAGTTACACACGCAACGGGGTGTCCTCATGGGAGGCTACAAAATGAGACAAGGCGGTACTAAGGAGGGACTACTAAGCCTATTGACCAGTGAAAAGGCACAGTTTACAGTGGATAATGACACACGCAAATGAAAAACATGGGCAGAGAATTGGCAGAGCTTCAAGTCGATACCTAAAAACAGCATGCCTTGCATCGAAGCGCATGTGCTGCCCTGGTTCAACTTACAAAGGACTCTGGTGCCCTCTGGATTGGTGATCTCTGACCGGTCTGCACCAGATGCCTCCGGCCTGTGTCCAGGTGGTCCACCAATCCAGAAAAGGTTCCCCAATGATTCAGAGTCCAAGTCCAGCGTTGGCTGACCCCTCCTAGACTCCACGACGACGCCTGCAGTGTGAATCCAAAGGATCAACCCGACCGGCTCTGGTTAAAGAAACCCAATGTCAAAGGACACCCCTGCATCCAAAACCCCTGGGCCTTGAGGACCTACGGCATTCCAACTTAACTCTGCTGTAGCTGATGTTCCTCGTGAAGCCTCTGGTTTGATGCCTGCAGCTTTGGCCCCAGACACCGTTTTTGTACCCTGCACCCGGCCACCCCTGTGCAGCTAGTGGTGTATGTTTGGTGCTGCCTTGTGGCTCCTCCTCTGCTTGTTTTAACCTCCAAAGCTTGAGCACTGCAACCAATCTACTTACCTTCAAACAATGTGTCTTCATGTACCCCCACCGAGTCTCCTTTGGGTAACAATTGTCCTGATCTTCAACTTTGACCGCTGCACCAGACTGCTGCAGTGCCGCTGGAGGTGCAGTGTTCGTGCTTACCTGAACCTTGCCCTCTGCTGACCCTGCAACTCGAAGACTGGATTTGGAAGTTGGTTACTGTAAAACCGCATTGTTGCTTTCCTCCATAGGTTAACATTGCAAAGACTGAAAATTGCACTAAGTGTCCACTTTTGAAACTGAAAAGAATTTCTATTTGAAAACATACTTAAATTTTTGCGAAGATCTTGGTCTTAAAATAAATCTTGTGCAAAGCTTATTTTCATAAAATTGGTGTGGATCTCCTTTTTGAGTAATGTGTCATTTATTGCTCATTGTTTGAACAACAAATGTCTTACACTCCTCTGTGTTAGGCCTAAGGCTGATCACCCACACTACCACAAATAGAGCACTTTGGGTTTGCATTGAGCCCTGTACATTTCTGGGAGAATCTCTGGACACTGTGCTCGGTATATGCACCTAGTGGTATACAATTATACAGAGTCAGCTTTCTATAGCCACCCCATGGACTCCACCTGATGGCCATGGGAGTTAGGACCCACACCCACTGATTATGCAAGAAAATCTAGGGATCATCCTGGACGACAAGTTCAACATGACGTTGCAAGTCAACTCAGTGTACACCTCCTGCTTCCAACATAATACGCCTGCTCGGAAAAATCTCCAAGTGGTTACCTCAGAACACCAGACGGACCGCCATGCAAGCACTCATTGCCAGCAAGATGGACTGTGGCAACAGTCTCTAACAGTGCTTAATTTGTGCCGGAGATTTCAGGTGCTTAGCACCGGCACATTTTTAACAGGGCCAGGGCTATTGAATTTTTCTTGCCAGTGAGATGAGCTCAATAATTATTAAAAAGAAATGTACCTACCTGTCCTGTGTCCTCCACCTTCTGTTCGGATTCATGTCATGTCTGGTATGTCTTCAAAGGATGGCCCACCCAGAACCAGGCATGATGACTGCATCACGTTAGCGATGTCAGTCGTTCACGCCTGCCTTTCAAGGAGCATTTTCTTTTGCATTGGTTAATTATTACGGTTGAGGCAGTGCTTAATTTGGGCCGGAGCTTTCAGGTGCTTATCACCGGCACCTTTTAGGTCTCGCGCCTAGCGGTACACTGCGCAGCAGTGTTCGCGCAGAGAGAGTCCTTTTGAACCGGTTTTCAAAATGGACCTGGAAAATCCACACGCTCGGGCTAATCATTTCCTATGGTCCATTTTGATTGGGCTTTGCGTGCGTGTTGTTTTTAACAGAACACGCAATAGGCGGTCGCGTAACTCCGCCAATGGCCTATTGGTGTCTGTTACGCGCATTTCCTTCCATATGGTTTCAATTATCGTGCCCAGACACGGGCGCGATAATTGAAAGCATATGGGCGCGTGAGCACCACCAGTCGCAGCTTTGGTTTTTTGCAAACGCGATCGCTTTCGCGATCACGTTACACCTGCTAATCTGCAACGTTTCTAACCAGGTTCCCACACTGCGGCTGAGACACAGGCCTGCCACAAGCTTTTACTGTAACATAATTCATGATTTATGAGCCTTCCGGGGACAGAATGTATCAAAGAGTGTGTGCATAAATTAAGCAACAGCGAGGACACGAAACCTTGAGCTCGGAGCATCCAGACTCCAGGAAACCGCTGCAGAGAAGCTTGCGCGGCTATAATAACAGCAACAAGAGACTGCACGAAACCGGCGGCTCTGGAAGAAGGAAAAGTGTTGTGGTGTGGGCTCAGAAGTGCAGCCAAAGGAGGGCTTCACCACTGCAGGCCAAGGGGTCCGTGGACTCACCCACAGCTGGGATCAGTGACTGACCCCAGGGTCACAGGTATCAATCCTGGGTGGTCCACTCAGCTTTGCACCCTTCATGGGTTGATTTTGACCCTGTCCATCGCTCTGATGACGTTCAGCTAGTTCAAGCTAAATAAATAACAGGCACATACATACACAGGCATACAATAAATCCTAGTAAGGTGGGCAACAATGAACATCTGGTATATGCCAATAGCTCCAAGAAATGCCTGAGGTGGAACCTGCATGATACAACAAGGCCATCGTAGTGCTCAACAGCAAGGACGAGAACGACAACGTGCCTCTCATCGGCATCCGGAAGATCCAGAATCCCAGTCAAGGACGGCATGGCCACCGTCGCGGAGGACGTGCTGGTGGATACTCCCATTGGTCTGGTGCAGGTGTCCGACCAGGACCAGGGCGAGCAGCCTGTATCTCCCCTGCACGCACCTAGCCACTCACTGGTACCCCTCTTCAAACCACCTCCTGCAAGCTCTCCCTTGGACAACAATTTGCACACCAAGTTACGCTCATTTGCTTCCTATCGCGCTATACCTTCACACAGCCCTATCAACGCCAGTTCCCATGTACACACTACAACTTCCACGCAAAATGCCACCTACACACAACGCCACGCGCACTCACCCGCAAACCACTTTTATAGGTCTCCTCTCACTTGCCCACAAATCCTTGTGCTTCCATGCTGTACCCCTGAACTGCACATACCTTTACACTCACCTGCACACAAGGACCCCCATGTCCATCCTGTACCTCCAGCCAGTCGCACACTTTGTACGCTCACGATGTTTACTTCCTACAAAAGGGTCAGCTCACAATGTTGATCGTATCCCTGCACTACCTCTATCCAGCGCAAAAGCAGGACACGTGCAGGCTCATGTCTACTAGGACGGACGCTGCTTCCCACAAACACTCCCTTGCGCCCACGCTCTCTATTTACCCTGCGCTCAAGCGTTGCCAGAAACAGAGTTTGGGTGAACACTCTCTGCTTCTCACCGTCGTACACAATCACAAGGTGTACTGCACGCTCACTACCATACCCTCTAAAGCGGACTTGCCCACTCACTTTCTCTGCTCTACTTCTCATACTATGCTTTCCAAACCAGCACGCCGCTCTCCACACGCTTAGTATGCCAAGCTCTGCAGTGAACTCTCACACTGTGCCTTGTACTGCCTTAGCCTCTCACATTCGCAGTCGTGCATATTTATAACAGTCCTTGCCCTAGCTACTAACACCTTGCATATGCGCCCACTCTGCTTAACACAGTGACACTTTACTCCACACACCCCTATGCCTTGCACAATCAAGATCTGCCTTGCACACTCAGTGCTTTGCACACTCAGTGCTTTGCACACTCATGCCCCAAGTTATTTCACGTCCGTCAGACCCCGCTCTGCTGTGGCCTGTGCTCCGTATATGATTTGTGTTTCCTCTCCCGGTTAAAAACCCCTTTTCTTTCTAAATCTACTTCACTGAATATTTGTATCCAATTCCCCAGAACCGCAGTTCTATTTCACTCCCAGAAGGCAAAAAAAAAACAAGCATTTACAATGCAATAGGTCTCGCAATATTAAAGTTTGAGCTATTGGCATTGTAAATGACAATGCCTTTTATTCATTTGCATCGCTGCGTAAACAAGCACTTTGTACTTATAGTCCATGCTTATAAGAAACAAGGCTGGCAGTCTTTTACTGCCAGCCTTGCTCATCGTAAGCAAGGACTATACGTTTAAAGTGCATGTTTATGCACCGATTGCAGGTTTTAAAAACAAATGAATAAAAGGCATTGTCATTTACAATGCCAATAGCTCAAACTTTAATAATGCGAGAACTATTGCATTGAAAATGCTTGTTTAACAGGGCCAGGTCTATTGAATTTTTCTCGCCAGTGAGATCAGCTCAATAATTATTAAAAAGAAAATTACCTACCTGTCCTGTGTATTCCACCTTCCATTCGGATTCATGTCATGTCTGGTATGTCTTCAAAGGAAGGCCCACCCAGAACCAGGCATGATGACTGCATCACGTTAGTGATGTCAGTCGTTCAAGCCTGCCTTTCAATGAGCATTTTCTTTTGCATTAGTTAATTATTACGGTTGAGGGCGGGCTGATGGGTGAGCTGAGGGCAAGGCAGACTGGGTCCTGGAAAGTTCCGATCTCGGCAATAAACTTAATGCGACGTCGAAGTAATTAAAAAGTGCACTTAAATGAAAACCCAGCAGAAGCAGGCCATAAATTATTCCTTTTGAATTGTCGTTTGCATTGCATGCTGAAGCTCTTGGCCTGTGCCAGGTGTGCACAAAAACACATTTGCCAGCGATCTAATGGAGCCAGTGCCACGGAGACTGCAGGTCGAATTAAGAGAGGAGTAGATAGTACTCGAACAACTTGCTATTAAGTAATCTTGAACAGATTTATCATCGTGTGTTCTCTTCACCTATCTCTTTGCAGCAAATAAATGGATACGTTTACGCTCAACTCTGCTTTTTCAAGCTCAGCACCTCATGACTCCAAGGCCCCTTTCCTCTGCCACACCTGACTTCCCAATTTATGGGTTCCCAGAGTAAATTGCCAGTGCCAGTGCTTGTCAACATATGTGAACCGGCATGTTTTTCTTTTTGCAGAATCTGCAAATGAAAAAGGGCAGGTTACATCACTTGTCTGCAGCTGCAGTACAACTTTTAGGCAGCTCCCAGTGACACACGCATGGACAGAAGTTCCTGCAGGTTATCTATGTTTGTGTTTCTTGCGCAAATCGGTCCACTGTAGGACCCCTGGCTCTGGCAGCTCCATTCTTGTGGTAACCTTAAATGTAAATCACGCAGTTGAATGATTATCAGACAGGCCTTGTGCGTGAACACTCACAGATATTTTAAATTTGCACATTCATCCCAAAGGCTCAGTCTGTGTCACATTTCACGTGGCAGTTTCCATCTGCACTGCTTCCCCACCAACGCAAGGCAACATCAAATGAAAACTACACTCTTCAGGCAAGCTGCTTGGAGAACCTCCAGCGCTCATGGATACGGATGGAGTTAAAATGAGAATGACTTTCTCCAAAAACAAAGGGTAGTTTCATATTGAATTTTTTTTCTTTTGAGCTTGAAGCACAAGTTACTACTTGTGTAACGATATATCTGTAAGAGACATTAGTTAGTGATAGATTCCTTACCTTAGAATATCCCCAGGTGTCAGACTGGATCCGGAAACTTTTGCGTAGCAGTACCCTTGCACGTCGGTAGGCGTCGTCTGCAGCTCCGCGTCAGTCGTCGTTGGCGCCGGGATGACGTCGCCGGAGTACTTAGACGCCGCCCTCGCGCGCTAACGTCAGTTCTTATACATAGCTTTTTCGCACCAGAAACAGAGCCATGATAAAAAACAACACTGGTGCCATGAAACTAGGGCCCTGAAAGGGGATGACCTTAACCCTAGATATCGGTTCGCAGAACGGGGAGGATAGGTGGGGCGGTAAGGAATCTATCACTAACTAATGTCTCTTACAGATATATCGTAGTAGTAACTTGTGCATCTGAAAGAGACACGTTAGTGATAGATTCCTTACCTTAGAATAGATACCCAGCAATACCAACCCCGGTGGTGGGTCTGCGAACCAATAATGACACCAGAAAGTCCTGGAGGACGGAACGGCCAAAGAAGCCATCCCTCCGGACTTGGCTGTCTAGGTAGTAGTCTTGCAAACGTATGCAGCGAGGCCCACGTAGCTGCCTGACATATGTCCTGCAAGGAGACTCCCCGGCCCAGGGCAGTAGTAGCCGCCGTGGCCCGAGTGGAATTGGCCCTCAGCCCAACAGGAGGTTCCTTCTTAGCCAAAGAGTAGCATGCCTTGATGCACAACACGACCCACCGAGAGATGGTCCGTTTGTGCACCGCCCGTCCCTTCTTAGCGCCCACGTAACCAACAAAGAGTTAGTCATTGTGGCGCTTCCGGTTCGCCCCGGCCCACTGGTCTCGGTATTGGCGATGCTAAAGTCTCTTCAAATAGACTTACTGACACAGGAACTTTAGGTAATGCAGGTTTTATTAATTTAAATGTCCTTTTTCTGTGTATCGTTTTCCTGTAGTAGGGCAGGGGGCTCTCGGTCTCCTCCGTAAGTCTGTGCTGGCGTTTCTCTACAGCGGTCAGACGGTCGTCCCGGTGTCTTCTGGGACTTGTGGTCCGGGCCTCTTCCTCCACGATGTCGAGCAGTCTCTCCGATCCCCAGAAGGAAAAGATAATACCGATTTAGTTCGGTGAGCTGCCAAAAGGCACAGGGAAGGGAGTGAGGGAACACACGTGCACGAAACAATCAACTATATTCCAAAGTGCCGGGTGAAGTGAAAGAGGGGTAGTGCACGGTAGTCGTACGGTGTCTTTACGGGGTTTTAGCCCACTTGAATCCCGCCCAACCTGAAAACCTTGTTCGTACCTCTGGTAGCCACACTTCCCTTGAAGTGTGGCTGGGCGAAGCGCCTTCCGGTTGGCCTCCTGGCTTGTTGGGTTCGTCTTCTCGGGATCTTCCGATTCCGCCTCTCCTCTCTCCGTCTCCTCCTCCGTCCGTCGCCTCCTTCCTCCGATGGTCTCTCTCCTCCTCGGGTCTCCTCTCCGCCTCCTGCCTCCGATGGTCTCTCTCCTCCTTGGGTCTCCTCTCCGCCTCCCGACTCTGCTCCGCTCCTCCTTCGTCTCCTCTCCTCTGCTCCCGCCTCTCCTCCTCCAACGTCGCCTCTGTTCCACACTCGTCCTCTTCTCCGCCACTCCTTCCGTCACTCTCGCCTCCGGGTGTAACACACACCTGTGTGCTCTCTGGGGCTGCCTTTACCTGGGATACAGGGGCGTGCCAATTGACGTAGTCCTGGTCCAGCTCCGCCCAATTAAAGAAACATGGCTCACCACTCTCTTCTGGCTCCTTGTCGCCGAGGACATCCGTGTTTCTCCAGGTCCCTGTGTGCTGATTGGAAAGAGGTGAAACAGGTAAGCCTGGTGGATCCGGGTCCTCCCCGTTACAGTCATCCACCCGGAACTGGTGTGTGCGATCCAGAGCGCACGTTTTGGGTCCAGACGGTGGAGCCTCTCTTCCTCTTTCGAGGGATGCGGAGGCGGAAAGAAGGTGGGCAAGGTGATGAACTGCCCGATGTGGAAGGCTGGGACTACCTTGGGCAGGAAAGAGGGTCTTGTCCGCAACACAACCTTGTCCGTATGGACAGAAAGGAAAGGAGGTTTAGAGGAAAGAGCCTGGAGCTCACTCACTCTCCTGGCAGAGGTGATGGTAACCAGGAAAGCAGTCTTAAGTGTAAGAAGACGGAGAAGACAGTTATGAAGCAGCTCAAAAGGAGCGCACATCAGGTAAGTCAGAACCAGGTTTAAGTCCCACTGGGGCATCACAAAAGGAACAGGGGGAACATATGAGTGATGCCCTTCAAGAATCTGTTAACAATCGGGGACTTGAACAAAGAAGGCTGATCAGGTAGCCTCAAGAAGGCAGAAAGGGCAGAAAGGTAACCCTTGATAGTGCCCAGAGCAGAGCCCTGCTGGGCAAGAGAAAGAAGGAAGAGGAGAACCTCAGAAAGGGGGGGCAGAGAGTGGATCCACAGCCTTTGCTGTGCACCATGCCACAAATCTGTTCCACCTGCAGGCGTATATCGACTTTGTGGAGGGACGCCTGGCTGCCAGAATTACATCACAAACTTCAGGAGGCAAGTCATATGGCCTCAACTGCCGCTGCTCAATCTCCAAGCATGGAGGTGGAGACTGGACAGGTTCGGGTGGAGGACCGTCCCCTGCTGCTGCGACAGAAGGTCCTTCGGAAGAGGCAGACGAATCGAGGGATCGACAGACATGCTGAGTAGCCCTGGATACCAATATCTTCGTGCCCAGTCCGGAGACACAAGGATAACTTGGGCCCGGTCGCGCCTGATCTTCAGCAGTCTGGGCATAAGTGGTATAGGCGGAAAGGCGTACAACAGACCGCAGCTCCACTCGCGACGAAAAGTGTCTCCGAGCGAGTGCCGCCTTGGAAATTCCAACGCGCAGAACTAATGACATTGCACGTTCTCTTCGGTGGCAAATAAATCTAACCAAGGCTCTCCCCATTGCTGAAAGAGACCTTGCGCCACGTCCGATTTCAGACGCCATTCGTGATCCATCATGCACAGACCGCTGATTTTGTCCACCCTGGCGTTCAGGGAACCTGCCAGGTGTTGAACCACCAGGGTCACGCCCTGATGTACCAGCCACTGCCAGAGGCGCAGAGCCTCCTGGCACAGGGTCCACGACCCCACCCCGCCCTGTTTGTTGCAGTACCACATAGCGGTGGTGTTGTCCGTGAACACCTGCACTACACTCCCCCGGACAGAGGGGAGGAATTTCTTCAGTGCAAGCTGGATCGCCCGCAGCTCCAGAAGGTTGATATGGAGCTGGGACTACACCAGAGACCAGAGGCCTCTGATCTCTGCCTCTCCCATGTGGCCTCCCCAGCCCTGGAGGGACGCGTCCGTCACAACTACGTGCTCCGGTTGGGGTAGGGAGAGGGAATCTGCCGCTGACCCAATCGCGGTCCGTGAGCCACCACTGCAACTGTCTTGCAGTGCCCTCCGAGATCAAGACATGGTCGGACAAGTTGCCCTGATGCTGGGCCCACTGAAACTTCAGGTCCCACTGCAGTGCCCGTATCCGCCATCGGGCGTGATGCACCAGAAGGATGCAGAAGGCCATCAGCCCCAGAAGCCGCAGCGTCTACCTGACCGAGACTCAGGATAAAGGTTGAAAGATCGGAATCGGAGCCTGACTATCCCGAACCCGCTGTTTGGGAGGATAAACCCGAAACTGCGCCGAATCCAGAACCGCTCCGATGAAGAGGAGCTTCTGGGAGGGACACAGGTGTGACTTCGGCACATTGATGGAGAACCCCAGCAGGTGCAGGAGGTCGGCTGTAGTCTGGAGTTTGCTGACGACTGTCTGGGGCGAGTCCGCCTTCAACAACCAGTCGTCGAGTTAAGGGAAGACTGAAATCCCTAACCTGCGCAGATGAGCTGCGACCACCGCCATCACTTTTGTGAACACCCGTGGGGCGCTGGTAAGGCCGAAGGGGAGCACGGTAAACTGAAAGTGCTCGTGGCCTACCGTGAACCGCAGGTAACGCCGGTGGGCCGGCAGGACGGGGATGTGGAAATAGGCGTCCTGCAAGTCCAACGCTACCATCCAGTCTCCTGGGTCTAGGGCAGGTAAGACCTGAGCCAAAGTGAGCATCTTGAACTTCTCCTTCCGGAGGAAGCCGTTGACGTTCCGTATGTCCAAGATAGGGCGTAGGCCCCCTTTGCCCTTCTTGGGTACCAGAAAGTAGTGGGAGTAACAACCACACCCTACTTCTGGCCCAGGAACGCGCTCGATGGCCCCCTTGGCCAAGAGGGCCGTAACTTCCTCTTGCAGAAGTTTCAAGTGATCCCCCGACACGCGGTGGTACTGAGGTGGCATGGCTGGAGGGGAAGCCTCGAAGGGGAGGCAGTAGCTCCTTCGGACGATTTGCAGCACCCACCTGTCCGATGTGACAGTGCGCCAGTGGTGGTGGTGATGGCGGACCATGCCCCCCACTTGCGTCACGTGGGCCTGAAAGCACGGACTAGGAAGGTTTTGAGGCGGATGCTGTAGGGGCAAGTGTGGACTGGCCTCGCGGTTGTCCCCGACCACCGCCACGGCGTTTTCCACGCTCGCCACGGCGCTGGATGGTAGTCTGCGGCCCGTGGCTGGCAGGACGTGTGGGGGCGCCCCTTCCTTGGCCACGAAAGGGGCGAAAAGCAGCAGATTGCTGGCGCGGGGCCGTGTGGCCCAAGGACTTGGCCGTAGCCCTGGAGTCCTTAAAGCGCTCAAGCGCATGGTCTGCCTTGTCGCCAAAGGGGCGACGGCCATCAAACGGCATGTCCATAAGGGTGTTTTGGACATCAGCTGAAAAGTTGGAGGACCTCAACCAGGCGTGGCAACGAATCGTCACCGTCGTTGCCATCGCTCTGCCCAGTGAGTCTATGGTATCCAGCCCACACCGGATGGAATACCGTGTTGCATCTCGACCCTCCGCAAGGGCTTGGGTGAGATTAGTCTTGACCTCCTCCAGACATTGTGGCAGCACGTCTGCGACCGTGTCCCACAGAGAGTGGGTGTAACGGCCCAAGAGGCATGCAGTGTTGACTGACCGCAATCCCAAACTCAGGGAGGATAATACCTTCTTCCCGTATTGCTCATACCTCTTGGATTCCCGATCGGGGGGAGCCTCCGGGAATGCGGTCTGGGAGTTAGAGGCCTGGATCACCAGACTCTCGGAAGTGACCAAGTGCCCAGAAGAACGTCTGACAAGGCCTCATTAAACGGCAGCAGAGGCTCGGCCGAGCTTGCCTGCGGCTTAAGGACCTCAGTGAGGAGGTTAGTCCTCACGGCCGCGATGGGGAGCTCAAGGCCCAAGGCCTTGGCAGCCCGCGTCAGCACCACACTATAGGCAGCCCCCTCCTCCGTAGCCACGGTAGGAGGGGAGACAAAACCAGTGTCGGGCGAAGTGTCCAGACCACTGGCCTCCCTAAGCTTACCTGTACAGCCCTGAGAAAACTGGCACTCACGTGCCAGAGGGTCCTCGGACCCCTCCCAATCCCCCTCGTCACCCATCGCCTAGTACTCAAGTGCAAAGGATGGGGCCGGGTCGTAGAAATAGAAATCTCCAAGCGGCGTCAAATAGGGCGCCGCTCCGACGCCGGAACCGAATCGAGGGTAGGACCAGGGACTGCGTCGCGGGCGACACCTTGGAGGCCGGCGCCGGCAAGGTCGTAAGGTTGACCGGCGACGACCCGGGCCCGGAACCGGACCCGGCGGGACCCTGTGACGTCGGGACCGAAGTCGCCGACTGTGCCGGCCCGAAGCACCCGACAGCGCCGGGGCCAAAGCCCCCGGCCCGCGTGGGGACCCAGTCGGGACCGCTGGGCCCGAAGGCGCCGCGGAACCCGACGGAGGAGTGAGCGACCTCATGGCCACGAGGAAGGCCTCGATCTCCTCCGGCGTTGCGTTCTGCCCAGGGACCAGTGGGTGTGGAGCAGGCTGCGATGCCTGCGGCTCCGGCGGAGCAGCAAGGGCGGTGTCGCCCGAACCCCCGGCCGCGTCGTGCGAGCGTCGGGGGGAGTCAGAAGAGCGATGTCGCCTCTTCGACTTCTTGTGCCTCTTACCTGAGGACTTCGAGCCCGAAGACTGATGACGACTCCCGGAACTGTGGTGACTCCGGCCCCGCGACCGGTCCCTCGACCTCCTTCCGGACCGGGACCGCGAGCGGCGCGGGGCTAACAGCCAGAGCTCGAGTCGCTTGCAGGACCGCTCCAGTCTAGCTTTCGACGTCAGGGCCCGGCAGTCGGAGCAGGACTTGTCGTCGTGGTCAGGGCCCAGACAGTGAAGGCACCGGCGATGGGGGTCGGTAACCGACATCAGTCAGCTGCAGTCGACGCAGGGTTTGAACCCGGGCATCCCTACCGGCACTGTCGGAGTCGATGAGACTTCGAAAGATGATCAAAAAGGATCAAAAAAGTTAGTCAAAAATTGACTAGGGTACAACTTTTTCCGGATCGGTGCTTGCTGGCGCGGAAAAAAGAAGAACTGAGGTCAGCGCGCGAGGGCGGCGTCTAAGTAGTCCGGCGACGTCATCCCGGCACCAACGACGACTGACGCGGAGCCGCAGACGACGCCTACCGACACGCAAGTGTACTGCTACATAAAAGTTTCCGGATTCAGTCTGACGCCTGGGGATATTCTAAGGTAAGGAATCTATCACTAACGTGTCTCTTTCAGATACGAATTTAAACAGCAGAATGTAAACAATGCACACTATATCACTTGTGTTTTGGCCAAATAAAAGAATACCACTATCACTCTCACACGCATATTTTTCGCACGCACTTTGTGCCCCTTTCATGTAAATCACACTAGCGCGCCCACAGCTATCTTCTGGCTGCCTGGCCACTTCATTGTTCGGCAAAGGGATAAATTAGCTCTGTTTCTGTTTGAAGTAATTTGTAGCTACATAATTTGGGAATTTCTCAGGAGGCTGGAAGGGAGAGGGTTAATTGTTGTTGCCTTGAACATTCGTTGCCACTTTTTCTCAAAGTTTACCCAATTTGAAGCTTGGGATAGTTAGAGGAGACTGGAATGTTTTGTTTATGTCCATATGGAGTAATGCTAAACAAAACCGGACATTGCGTGGCGAACAACTTAGAGGACCTTATTAAGCAGGAAATTAGATATGAGCAACAATTGCAAATAGAGCTCAACTGTAACTTTTGTCAATGAAGTATTGGTGCGGCTCACCTAAAAACCATAGATTTTATTAATATTATATATAATATCACAAAGAATCACGCCTTGTTCTCTGTGGTGGGGTCGAGGCTGCTGCTGTATTTAGGGAGCAGGGGTTGCGAGACATTATGTTATGATCAGATATTGCGACTGCGAGCCTCCGTTTCTGCGAGTGCATTGCATTGGTTGATGCTTCTTTTTTGAAGGGTCCGGTCCGATGGCAGCAAGGGAGAAGGGGTTGGGCAGTCAGGGGTGAGTAAGTGACATTCCAGAATAAGCATCTTCAGAGAGGAACAGCAGGACTTTAATTTCAGAGTTTATCCAGGTCCGCTTGCTGCCAGCACTGGACTCGAGACAGAAGCTCTGTCTTTGCAAGGCTCTCTACTCACTGCCGGGCACCTGCAGGGGTTCTGCAAATCAGATCCTGACAGCCTGGGTATACAGAAGCTAATGGGGCCTTGCTGGTCTTCATGTGGCCAGAGATGTGGAGGTGA
Source organism: Lissotriton helveticus (assembly GCF_964261635.1). NCBI lineage: Eukaryota > Metazoa > Chordata > Amphibia > Caudata > Salamandridae > Lissotriton > Lissotriton helveticus. Next base: position 1,555,747,995 of record NC_136065.1, read on the forward strand.
GATGTCATGGGTGTGTGGTGCTCAGTCTTCCGCCTCTGGGTTGATGTGTGGTGTTTTCAGATTTACACCCCTGTGGGTGACAGGCACCTCCTCCTCAGGATCTTGCTGTGCCACAGATTGGCCCATCTCTGCTTCGATGAGACGCAGCTACTGACTGACCCTCAGCCACAGGTGCACAGTACAGTGTCATGCATGCTTATGGCCATGCACATGGCTCATTTCCTGACCTTTCAACCTGAAGATTTTGGTTCTAACTAACCCTGGGGAGAGCTGGCAGAGCGGCACTATGTGGAGGTCCACGGAGTTGGGGACCAACTCCATGGAAACTCCGCTCTGCTCCACCGCCCACCTCCCTAGGAAGAATTACATTAAATATACAGTAAAGGTAAAAAAATAAACACTTACCTTAACTGCGGCGTCCCCGGGCTGCCGTCCTCCTCTTCCTCGGTTTCACGATGATCTGCGCATTTCTCGCAAGGAATGCACATGCACGTGCACATTAGCAGATCATCGTGAAATGCAGAGGAAGAGGACGATGGCAGCCTGGGGACGCCGCAGTCAAGGTAAGTGTTTATATTTTTATCTTTAATGAATATTTAATGTAATTCTTCCTAGGGGTGGCGGCGGCGGGGGCTGGTCAACTCCGCTCCGCAGCAGAGTGTGCGGAGTTGTGCCTACTCCGCGTTCTCTGCGGAGTAGGCACAACACCGCACACACTGCGGGCAGAGCGGATTTTTCCGCCCACTGTTAATTCTAACCCTTGTTCATTAATACTAGTTCTGGATGTGGGTGGGTGGGGCCAATAGAGGAAGTGGTTGGAGCCAGTAAAGTGAGTGGGTGGAGTCGGGTGTGGCCTCATTAAAAGATTTGAGCACGTGCACTCAAGATTTTACAAATTAAGCACTGCTCTCTACGCCACAATCTCCAAGCAACTTCTACACAGATTCCAGACCATCCAGAACACTGCTGTAAGCCTCATACTCTACTTCCCACGCCATACCCACAGGAGCTTCATTGGCTACCCATTCACAAGCTCAGCCAATTCAAACTTCTCATGCAGACATACAAAGCCCTACACAACACAGGACCAGAATACTTGAACAGCTGCATAGACTTTCACCAACCCACCAGACACTTATGCTCTGCCTCACTCTCATTCACACACATTCTCTGTATCCGCAAAAGCAAAACTGTAGGTCATTCTTTCTCCTATATCGCACCCAAGACATGGAATGACCTCCCCTCAACACATCAGAGCCTCCTCGCTTCTTGAGTTTTGCAAGAAGCTGAAGACCTGGCTCGATCACAAACCTACACACCTGCTCAAGCACCTGGATACCCTTTGGGGTGATTAGTTCGCTATACAGATCAATATGACAAAGAGTGTTGGTTATATGAAAAGCAGTAACATTGCGTACTACTAGATACAGCTCCATATTGCCTGCTGAGTCAAGAACAAGAAGAGGATAAAACATTCTCTTTAATGTGATGGTTCATCAGTTTGTGTGCCTTGTTCTTGATTTTGAGTCTTTTTCTTACAAGAACACATTTTCAGGTCAAGGTGTTCGCATATATCATTTAGACTGTACACGTTAATCTGTAGGACATCAGTCTATTTGGAAAACAAACTTCAGGCCCACCCTTCTTGGATGGCAGCCAACATGATGATCTTGAAAATGTTTTGCTCAAATCCTTTTGCTAAGAGTTACATGAATCAGAGTAAAATAAGGAAAATGCTACTAACTCTGTAAGGATCTGTTTGTAGCATGTATTGCTGTAGATTCACATGTTGGGCTTATTCCTGCCATATCGTGTTGGGTTCAGACATTTACAGATTGTTTTCTCTCCAAGTTGTCTTTCAAGTGGCAAGATGTATTGTGACTCCTGCCTTAGTTGACATTGTGCATGGGCACAGACTCCATGTTGAATAAGTCACTTATCTTTGGTACGGATATTTCTGGAAGAGACTATCTAAGAGCAGATTCCTCAACTTTTGAATACTTCTCAAGGTGTCAGACTGGATCCAGAATAGTTCAGCATTACCCCTTCACGCCTGCAAATACACATCAACAAAGTTCTGCGCCGGATGTGACATGCACGGGACTATATAGACACCCTCCATGGATGCAGATTTCAGTTGCTTTCTTGACACAAACACCAGCAGATGCGGAGCCAAACAGATTGGTCACAGCCAGTGGGCAGATTCCTAGATTGGTATGTTTTGTGTCAAGAGTTCAGCTCATGAAACAGGGAGGGGGGAGGGTCGGTGAGGAATCTGCGGTTAGATAGAGTCTCTACAAGAAAGAGCTTTACTAAAAGGAAGCAACACATTCTTCTGATAGAGACTTCTAACCACAGAGTCCTCACCTTCTGGATAGTTCCCAAAACAAGATCACTACATGATGGGTCTGTGAACTGGCTCAAACCAGAAAGTCCTAAAGAATCAAGCTGATAAAATGCCCTTGGCGGCAGTCCTGAGTGTCCAGGAAATAGTGGCTCATGAAAGTATGGAGTGACATCAATGTACAGGGTTAACAATTGTCTAGAAAAGGCACGCCACAGCCCAACGCAGTGGTAGCAGCCTTGGTAGAATGAGCCTGGAAGACCTACTTTTTAGCCAGTGTGTAGAAGATTTTAATACAAAGCACGATCCAGCATGAAATGGTTCTTTTGTGTATGGCTTAGCCTCTCTTCACTCATGTGAACCCGATAAAGAACTGATTCTCCACCATCTCTGGTACTATCGATATAGAAGCCCAGAGCTTTTTTCAGGTCCTATTGGTGAAGTCTTTACCCCTCCTTTGAGGGTTGAGGTGGAGCAGAGAACTCCAGAACAGTGACAGTCTGACCAACATGAACTGGTGTCACTACCTTCGGAAGGAGGACGCTCATGATCAAAGGATTAGCTTTTTCAGGTAGAACATGGTATAAGGAGAGTGAATATAAAGAGCCTGTAGCTTGCTGACACGCTGCCACGACAAGACTGTCTTGATAGTAAGGAGTATCAGAGAACTGTGGAGGGCTCAAATGGCATACACATGAGGAATAGGAAGACCAAATTGGAGTCCCATTGGGAAACAACAAAAAGAGGACGAAACGTGCTGTAAACATTTGAGGAACCACATATTACAACAGGAGAGTTAAATAATGCAGACTGGCCCAGCAACCCTAAAAAGGCCAGTAATAGCTGATAAGTACCCTTTAGTAGGGCCCAAAGCAAGGCCTTACTGAACGAGGGATCACACAAACAACAAAACTTCAGACAACTTGGCATGGAGTGGGTCAATCTTTTTTGAAGCACCAGGCAATTAACTTATACGAACAGCAACATATACACATCTGGCTGATGAATGACTCGCTGCCAAGATGGCTTGAACCACTTCTGGAGGATGGTCAAAAGCACTAAACTATTGCTGCGCTATCTCAAAGTATGGAGGTGGAGGTAGCGCAACCCAGGGTGTAGGACCCTGCTCTGCTGCAGCGACAGGAGCAGCCTGATCAGAAGACAGATGCTCATGCCCTGGAGTTCGAGATACTATACTCTCCATGCCAAACCCGGATATACTAGGATGACTTTGGCCCGGTCGGTCATAATCTTCAGACCTGTGAGCAGGAGAGGTCCAAAGGGAAAGGTGTATAGGAGCCCCGAAGTTCACTCTATGCAATACAAGTCTCAGAGCACAAAACTTAGTGTAAACTCGACATGTAACAGTGCTAACAATGCGTTTCCTCAATGATAACAAGAGATAAGCCAGTGTCACCTCATTCATGGAAAAAACCCTGCACCACCTCTGAACGCAACTGCCATTTGTGATCAGCAATGCGTGGATGGCTTACTTTGTACGCTTTAGCATTCCAGGAATCGCCAGGTGATGTATCACCAGAAAAATGCCTTTGTAGTCAAGCCATGTCCAGCGATGCAAAGGCTCCAGGGTATAGGGTCCACAACCCCACCCCACTCTACCGGTTACAGAATCGCATTGTGGTGGTGTTTTTCAGGAGACGCTGCATCAGCTTCTCTTCGATGGAGGGTAGGAAGGCTTTCAATGCCAAGCTGATGGCTCCCAAATTCAGAAGTGTGATAGGGAGCCAGATGACTGATCTCCACCTTTCCTAAATGGCTTTCCCAAGCCTGAGATATGCATAGGTCACCACTGTCCTATCTGGGTGGGTTAAGGAGAGGTGCCTGCCATGGACCCAATCGCTGACTAACCTGCTACTATTGCAGTCTCCTTCGAAATCTGGACCAGATCAGAAAGATCCCACTGGGAGTTATTCTAATTGGTTAGATTCTGCAGTGTCGTTGCTAGTCCCTGAAAAACACAATAACTAGTCACAGGAAGAGTTTTTCAGCCCCCTAGGTACTCACAGGAACTAAAAGAATTAAAACAGAAATGTAGATATCAAGAGAGCAGGTGGAGGATAGAATATCATTCTGAAGAAAAGAAGACTACGTATTAATCAATTCTCAATGCGTATAAAGCACTAATTACAGCAGCAAAATCTAAATTCTCCACTGAAAAAATAAGCTTGAACAAAGTCTATCCCAGAGAGCTATTTAAAACAGTCAAATCTCTGTGTTACCTGAATAATGAATGCACTGTTAATCCTGATCAATCCTTCTGCAACAAATTGTGGAGTATTTTCAAGCCAAGGTGAATCTTATTTTTCAGGATTTCACCTCCAACCAGAATAGCTCGTGCTGATGGACATTGGTCCGCCTCGACCATGATAGACATTCAGGAAACCAATACTGGTACTGATCAAAATATGTTTGATGAATTTGCCCTTCACTCTGAGGAGAAAGTAATCAATCTTATTAGCTCCACAAAGACGGGGGCTCCTTCTGATCCCTGCTTTCCTTATGTTTTACATGAGGTTTCCAGTTCAGTGTCTGTCTACCTTATGGAACTACTAAATACAATTCTGACTGCAGGAGAGTTTCCAGTTCTCTGGAAAAAAAGCCTCAATACTCCCTTAGATAAAAGAAATCCCTCATTAGATCCCCAGGATGAGAAAAGCTATAGGCCTATAGCTCACCTCCCCTTGCCAGCTAAGGTACTGGAAAGGGCTATGAATGAGGAAATACAATCTTTTTTGGATAAAATCATCTTCGTGATTCCTCACAGTATGGTTTTAGAGCAATCACTGTACAGAGCTGGCCCTATTGACAGCCACTGAAGAAATAAGAATTATGGTTGACATGGGTGGTAAGGCGGCGTTGATTTTATTAGATCCATCTGCAGCCTTCGACAGGTCAAACACTCACTTCTTATGAACCGGCATGCAATGATCGGCTTCAGGAACTCAGCACGGACCTTACTTCGCTCTTTTCTGTGCGACAGGGAGCAGATGGTGGCTCATGGTGTCGTGTATTTCTATAGGTTCTGAATCGATCCCCCTATTCCTGACCCTATTCTGGTTAAACTACCTAGCTAGTTAACTAACAGTCAGCCCATGAGGCAAGAAATTCCCCATGATGCAGATACCGTTATCTGACGCAGTCACACTACGGCACAGGAACGTGTTATCTGATTAGGTCATAACGCTTGAGATCTAATTAGACAAGCGATATTCCTCCAGCCCCTGATAAGGCATACGACGTTCTCATAACAAATCAAACCTATGACAACCTGGATAATCCGTGCGGCCATTGTTTTGATTTCACAGAGAACTTTAGTAAAGAATGTGCTAACGAGCAAGTCGTATGACATCTTTATTGACGTACCTATGTCCATCCTTACGTCAATCCCGGCACCTTTAAGGTATAAATATTGCCGATCTTGCCCTATGCAAAACACACGCGTGGTGACAAGACGGAGCAGCCACACTTGCCGAAGCCGAGAGCAGAAGCAGACCCCGCAGGCAGCAGCCCCGCCTTCCTGACGCGCTGAGAGACGCGCTGCTATCTCAAGCCGAGAGACCCAGCACCGGCGCTTCCGGGTAGCCCTCGCAGGCAGCCTGGAATATCGAGAGCAGAGAAAGAGATACCATTCCTCATTCATCCTAAATTCCAGGTACAGAACTGAATAACCCCTCCTAGAGAATTCTTTAGTTATTCACTTGGCAAAAACAAACTTAACTTAAACTGTAACTTTCTATTCCCGCCCACGCATTAGACTTAGGTCAGGTACACGGGGTAGGCGTATTTAGAAACACCAGTTGAGTACGTTTAGTCAAATGTATATGTGTATGTAAATATATTTTAATCATTTTAAAACATCATATGGCTCAGAAACCATATCAATGTTTTTACAGTATTATTTTATACTATTGCTTCTAATGTATGCACTTTACTTAACTATAAGTATCGCAATAATATCGATCCATTTCTCTTGTACGAGAAAAGAGACTGATCAATAAATAACACCTTTTATTGAACACGCCCGTCTCTTCCTTTTCTCTACATTCTGATGAGACTAAGAATGCACGTACTGACTGAGTAAAATAATTGCCTTGTGCTCACACGACTCTCGAGATTGACTCTTGATTAGGGGAGAGCAAAGTTGTCATGTTCTATGGTTGTCAGAAACTAAATCCCTTCTTGTCTAATCAGGGAAATTAATCCTTCCTTGAACATTCGAGAAAGTTTCTAGCGAACTCTGAGCTTAGCTGGCAAACCCAAAAATTAAGTCTAGTATCGACAGTAGTAGACCTAGTTAACGTCTGGCCTAGGCCTTTACTGCTGTAGGTACTATTCCAATGCGCAGAGCCTATTGGGAAAATAGGAACTACACTACATGGCGCCCAACGCGTTTGGAAAGGGCGATAAAACTAACGTAAGACATTTAGAGTAACTCAGTCGTGCTTTCTCACTCAGACCCCTTTTTCCAAAATACTCCAAAGACGTCTGGAGTGGGTGAAAGGTTATTATATCCTCCAAAACCTCGCAGGAGGGAACTCCTATGTATGGTTCTTGGTCTAGTCAACGTTGAAGGATAAAACAGTTCCAGAATATTGTGCATCTAATCTCTGTTTCCATAAAGAAACCTGATCTGCAAATAAAAATAATACCATCCTGTCAGTAAAATGGGAGACAGTGAGGGAGAAAGAGAGGCAATTAGATTAGCTACTGAAATAGCAGATGCTGATGCTACCATGCAAACAGCAGACCCGGATATAATACTCATCCAGGTCGCCAAAAGGAGATCTATAACCTTAAAACTTATAGAAAATGGACTGACACCTAGAGGTGGCACAGTCATATTCGTAATTGAGGCACACGAATATCGGCAGACAGAGGTATACTATACATGGATACATTTTCCAGCAGCAAATGCTGTAACAAAGTACTTCCACTATTACAAAGTAGAGGAACCTCCTGAAACGTACACTCCTTTCGAGGAGGTGGAAGTACCACTCAAATTCCAAGAGCATTTGCTCTTATTTGATGGCGCCCTAAAACATAATAATCACATTACAAGGCTCGGTCCTTTAGGAAGACCAGGAGCAACGTGGCCGGTCTTAGCCGGATACACACCACATCCAGACATCGACGAGATGACTGCACCAGAGCTATTAATACAGCTACAACAACTACTAAAAATTCACAGACAATTAGTTCAGTATGTAATGCGGACTTCTACAATTCAGCCAGCGATTAAACTACCACAGCTGACCTCTCACCAGGGGAACACAAATAAAATTACACCACAGAACATCCAATCCTGCCTAGGTAAGGTTCCTGCTAAAAGGGAACAGATACCATTCTGGTTGGCACAGAAAATCACCCAAATAGAGGCGGTGTTTCCTGACACCACCCCGCTAGAAAAACACAGGATTCTGACTATATGTCTCCCAATGGGGATCGCACCACACATTGAGGACTGTGACACTTGGGGTACAGTCTTTGCTTCCATCTACACAAAAACGCACGGTGTTCCATCCATTTCGGTAATACCAGATGTGCTAAAGCAAATTCAAGATGAATATGGTCCAGAACCTGCTTTAACTCTTGGTATGAAATTACTGAAAGACTTCAAGCAGGTCTCGGCTATATTACTAGCCAACATAAAGGGTGAAGCAGCAAACGTGGCGATCCGCCAGAGGTTAAAAGAGACAGATATAGCAGACCAACCAGCTGAAATTGCCAGAATCATAGAAAAATCCTATGAAGAACTAGGCAGAGATAGTCTAGGTGGAATACCAGTAAAACCGCAACTGACTACAAGTCCAGAAAAAATGTTTTTTAATAATAATAATAATTCACCAAAAAAGAACTGGGATGGGAACAAACAATCCAATCCTAAAGAAAAGAAATTCCAGTCCAGAGGAAGGTCTCCTAGGCGAAGAGAGAAATCTCCAAACCCGAGACAAAGGTCACCTCAGAGTGAACCCTCTGGGAATAGATATAACCTTAGAAATAGGGATAATATTAAAAAACCTGATAGATATCAAGACATTGATACACGTCCCTCTCAATCTTTTCAGAATTCCTCGCAGAAATCGGAAAGAAGAGGACGATCAGAAGAGCACGCCAAGTCCAAAGACAAGGAACCTGCTCAACTGAAAAAGAAATCACAATTTCCAAAAAAGAAGGTAGCCAGTATCAAGGTAGTTAACAATGCCGAGAATACTGAGGACACAATTGAAAAACGGAGAGTGGGCTCAGACAATGCTAGACAGCGCAGCAGAGGTGAGCATAGCTCGCAAAGTCCTTATGAATCATCTGGAGACAGTGGACACGAATGAATACCTTCAAGTGGAAACTGCAGATACCAGAGTTAGCAAGCCCCACAAAATATACGAGATAACATTACGTATAGAGGGAGATAAGACTAGGAAAATAAGGGGACTATTTTGGGATAACCTATCCAAGGGCTATGACATCCTTCTAGCTGAAAAAGACTGGCCACCGGAGTTTGTCAGGGAGTGCCCTCATGGCGAAGAAGTAATTATGCCTGCCTTCTCGAATCAAATACCGATTCATAAAAAATACACACTTGCTAGAAAGTGGGCAGTGGCCTTAGCACCTGCTTTATATAAAAATCACGTAGGATGGGATGAGGATTCTCCTCCTCACAAAGTCCAGTTAAAATCACAACCAACTGCACAAAGGCAGTACCCAATTAAGCAAGAAGCTAAAAAACAAGTAAATGAAATACTAGATCAGCTACAATACCAAGGGGTGATTGAAACTTGCACCTCACAAATGAACAATCCTTTGTTTCCGGTCTCCAAACCAGACAATTCGTACCGTCTAGTTTTGGATTACCGACACCTTAACACATGTTGCAAAACTTTTGCAGTGCAAAACTCACACAGTGCTGCACTAATGAATAACATAGTGCCCAAAAAATACAAAACAACCTTGGACATCTCCAACGGATTCTTTTGTCAAAACATAGCACCAGAGAGCAGATATTTAACTGCATTCTCAGTAAATGGCACTCAAAAACAATTCTGTCGGTTAGCCCAGGGGTACAAGAATAGCCCGGGGGTATTCTCAGCGAGAGTAACAGAATTACTACAACAATATGATGATGAAGCATTATCTTATGTCGATGACATTTACTTAACAGATGATGACTTGGAAACTCACTTGAAAAGAGTGAACACCATAATACTTGGTTTCGCTGCAGAGGGTTACAAATTCAACTTCAAAAAGTCCAGAATTGCCCATCTGACGGTCCTATTCTTAGGATATGAGTTATCAAGTGAAGGCAAAAGCCTGGCAGACAATTTCCTAGAGAAATGTGCCGTAATCCAAGCTCCTAAAACACTAAAAAACCTACAGTCAATTCTAGGCTTCCTAAATTTCGGAAGAACTTACATTGCTAATTACGCAGAAAGGGTCAAGCCCCTTTACGATCTAATTAAACCAGACTTTAAAAGATCCAGTTGGACTCAAACTCACACAGAAATTTTGAGATCCTTACAAACAGACATGCTAATTAAAACAAAATTAGAAACCCGTGATAATACACGCAACCTTGTGATCCGAGTCATCCCAGGGAGATGCGGATTCACATACCTAACCTCTAATGAGGGAGATAAGGTACCAATTGCATTTAAATCGCACTTGTACACTAAGGCTGAAATGAAATTTAGCCCAACGGAAAAAATTCTTACAGCAACACAGACAGCTATAGCAAAAGAACGAGCCCTGGCACAAGGTAAACGAATAATAATCGTGACACCAATACCAGCCTTAGAGGCAGTAACAAAGGCAAGCATTCCAAATGCGAAAGCACTCCATCCGAGATGGATACAATGGGCTAACTCTCTTGCTGCAACAGACGTGGTGTACGAATTTGATCCTTACTTAAAAACACAAGAATTTCTACAATATGAATTCGAATGTCCTCTGCCAACCGAAATTCTGCCTCTAGACCAATACGGCTGTATAATATATACAGACGGATCAGCACAACCCGCAGTAGGGGGTAAACAAGCTTACAGTGCTGCGTGCGCGATTGTTAAAGGTCGTTGGCACGAAGGGAAATTTAAACCAACCCTGACTAAGACCCAATCTCTAGGAGATTGCACAGCTCAGCGAGCTGAATTACTAGCATTCAAGATGGCGCTTGAAAATACCGATCGAGAATTCCCCACACTCATAGTGTGCGATTCGTATTATTGCGTTCAATCTTATAATGAATACTTGCAGATCTGGCTTCAAAATGGTTTCAAGGATGCGAAAGGAGGCACAATCAAGCATAAAATGCTATGGGAACAAGTAGCTCTTTTACAAAAAGAACTACCAAAGACTCACGTGATACATACACTGAGTCATCAACGTGATGGCGTTCACGTTGCAGGGAATTCATTGGCTGATGAGGCCGCGAAGGCAGCTGTGCAAACGGCTTCCGTAGCTGCCATCACCCGGTCAAAAACAAAAATAGACAGCGAAATATTACAAGCTGTCAGCGCTTCTGAAAAGGATTCGATAGAACCACTCCCTAAAGGCTTTCCATTAAAGTATTCATACATAACAGATGAAAACAATGTTCCTTTTGCTCAAATCCCTGGAGTGGGGGATAGGGCAATTCCAAACATGGAACACAGATTAGGACTAATAATAGCGGCACACGAAGGGCTTGCTTCTACCCATGCTGGCGTCTCAGCCACAGTATCATTATTAAAACAGAGATACTGGTGGCCGCAAATGAGAAGACAAACAAGGAACTATGTTCTAGCATGTGAAATATGTCAAAAAATGAAAGTATCAACTGTGAGACGTCCAGCACAGACGCCCCTTCTAATCTCGGATAAACCATTAGCCTGTGTTTATCTAGACCACTGCGGTCCCTTACAAAGGGACGGTAACTATAAATATATCTTGGTCGCAGTGGACTCATGCACGAGATTCATATGGATGTGGCCCCAGCGAACGGCTGACGCCAGAACTGTTATAAAAGATTTGCGGGTCTTTATCGGCACATACGCAATTGGCATTCTGCATTCGGACAATGGTCCTGCTTTTAGCTCTCGGGCTTATAAGGAGGCCATGGTCAGCATGGGCGTGCAATTGCGGTACTCTTGTCCATTTCACCCTGAGGGGAACGGAATTGTTGAAAGAAAAAACCGTGACATAAAGCAATCTATAACGGCAAAGGTATTAGGTTCGGGAGCTGGGTGGGTCAAACATCTAATAAGTGTCCAACGTAGTCTAAATAACTTGCCAAGAAATTCTCTGAAGGGATTCAGTCCGTACGAATTATTATTCGGAACTAGGATGTTGATCTCTGACCTTGATAGTCAGACTTCAGTGGTAATAGAAAAAACCTTTGATGTCAAAGACCGTTTGGCTATTTTGCAGGACTTAAACAAAACAAGAAAAGACCTGAGCAACATACAGTTGAAACAACAGCCAACAACCACTGAAGAATCACCACCTGTCCCAGCAAGACCTGTCTGGATTTCAAAAGTCGGGGATCTAGTCAGGGAAAAGATCGCGGTAAAGAAGGAATTTGGGCCTTCTTACAGAAAAGCAGTTCCTGTCTTGTCTGTCAACGGGACAAGATCAGTTGTACTACCGCCACTTGCTGGAAAAAAGGAGAACCGAGTTGTATCCATCGACCTGGTAAAACCACAACATGTGGCCAATAACAAACAGTAGGCCAAGTGGACTCCCAATAAGTAGCAGAACACCAAGGTTTGCTACCAGTACAGAGGTCCTATCAAAGAGGCTCATCACATTCGAAACGCCTACAGAAGAACAACAAGGACTATGCAACAATGCAATAGAACTTAGACCTCTGAAAACCCAAATAAAGACATTTAGTAGAGACACACCAATCTATACAGAAGTACCAAGTGAAAATGCAAGAAACAAAAATCCTGAACCAATTGGAACAATTGACAGAACTGCATCCGGTTACTTCATCAACTTCGATGATTCCTCTGACGGTTTCAGCGAACAAAAGACACAGCCATCATCAAAATCCTTTAAAGACAAAGCGAAGGAACTTTTGAAACAACTAAAAGAAACATATCTGATTTCTCCATGGATTGAATTTTGGGTGGGTTTTGGTGCATTTATCCTCATACTTTGGCTCATCATGGTATTTACCTTGGGACGCTTCATTGAGGGAAAATATGCTAAAATGGACACAGCAAGTCAGAACATCAACTTGGTCCTCAAACCACACACATCTTCACACGTCGAGAAACGAGAACTTTCTTCAGAACTTTCTTCAGCCAACTTCACAGCAATTCCAATACCTGGTGGGGTAGCCTGGGACAACACTGACTATGAAATTTATGGTCCGGTCGAGATCCTGAAATATCCACACCAAATCAAGATCTCTTTGAGTGACTTTGCAAAACCAAACTCATTTGCTGATGATTGGGACTTTGAAAGTATTAACAATATGATGTCTGACTTAGTAATGTCTGCTAAATTTACAAAACATGATTATTTGCAGGGTTCTACAAATTATGATAGTATGTATTGCTATAACCACTATGGTAACCATTTCTTGCATAAATCTGCACAACCTAGAAATGTTTTAAGTTATAATCAATGGGAACATTGTGCTACACCTCCAAAAGGGAGCTCTAGAACCGTATATGACAAATATTCATATTTTTCAGGTTTTAACATAACTAATGCTGAAACATTTTATTACAAATTGTCAAACAAGACAGGGATGAAAACCATGATAACCAACACAAAATTGATATATTCGGATTCTTTCTTTGAAAAAATGAATACTTTTGGATTTGATTATTGGGACAAACATGTTGATTTGAAAAGTGTTTGGGGTACAAAAGAATGGCAAGTACAGGGTTTAGAAGCTTTGTTTAGAGCCAGAACAAATGATATTTTTAAATGACACCGTCCAACAAACCACCTGTCTTGGCCTAGCAAAAATCAAAGATTTAAATAACCTATCTATTCCAAAGCCAACAATGTTTAGCAATAACTCTGATACAGATGAAGGAATAGACATAAACCATATACTTAACCAAAACAGAACACATCCTGATTGGAAACAATGGTTGATCTGGCCCACAGATACAAATAACTGTCAAGATAGATTCCTGAATAAAACACAGGGTTTCAAAATGACCAGGCCAGACCCTAGATATCCCCAAAGACATCACCCAGGGATAATAACAACCTACAGTGTGGGCAAATTATGCCTTCAATGGCTACAAACTTCCACACTGCCTGAAATTAAGCAACACCTAACTTTACTTACTGATGGTGCTGACTTGCGTGATTTCATACTGGGACCACGCAAACAGCGTCATAAGCGTTTCATAGCAGCCTCTGTATATGCAGCATACAATGAGGCCTGGAAGGTTACTCAAATTGAGACAGCAGAAAGAATACGGGAAATTGACCGTATTAATTTGGAAAAATCACTTTCTGTAGTGGACAATGGGTTAATGACTCTGTCCTCCAGAATTTTTTCATTGGACAGCATTGTGTCTTCAGCAATCGATATATTATCGCAAGACTTACTATTATTACAACATGGTCAGTCACAATTGCGTTCTATTGTACAGCTTGGTTGGACGTTACAAAATCTGCGTTCAGGCTATGTGCCTTGGCGTTTAATCAACACAACGTCACTATTCCAAATCTTTAACCTTACTGATAGACAAATCGGTATGGCGCAGAAGGGTGCTGATTATACAATCTTGAGCATTGAAAAACTAGAAAGATTACCAATGACAATGTCAGAACGACCTGTCAGTGAATGGATAATACACGGAATCATAAATATTCCAATCTCAACCTTCAGGTTTCAATACTGCCAAAAATATATACAGGCTGGCATGTACGAGAAATTGGGAAAAGGGTACCTTAAAACAACTTGGAACCTGCCCTATTCACATGCATGTGTCAGTAACAAAGGACAGAAAGTGTTTCTTAGTGGCAACAATTGTGCTATGTCACTGAGCGGCACGCTTCTGTGTAACGGTATTAGTTTGCACGGAGCCTGTGAAGGGAATTCATACAACCTTTCATGTCACCAGCAAGGCGCACCTGCAACTGAAATAGAACCATTCTTTCAAAGACTCTATAATGGGAGTTACATTCTTATTGTAGACCGCAGATGCTGTAGTCTTATGCCCGGGACTCCTTATCTCGTCACTACGACGGCGAAGGTCAAGTGCTGTGGACGTTCTTTGTTCCCCAGCTCCTTTCCAGACAGGGAGGCAAGGGCATGGCCCGGTCTGAAAATTACTTCTATTCGAATAGACACTTTAAGCAGAATGAAAACAGTGCTTCTTCAGACGCCTACAAGGCTCACGTCATCTAAAGAAACGTATGATCTACAAGTCGCAAGGACGACTGCAGAGATACATACATTATTATCAACCAATTCCCCCGTACATTTCGCGGAAATCCTGAGCGAAATCTTAAATATTTCTGATACCACAGGGGTCTCAAAGGTATTTAAGACAGTATTTTCGATGGCATTAACACCATTCAAAGCCATACTGGGTATTTTTCCAGACTTCGTCCATTCGATTTTTGGCGGACTTCCCCTGATCCTAGGACTAATTGCAGGAATCCTATTCCTAGTCCTTATTTTTCGTTATGGCAACCCATGTCACAGAACAAAATCTCACGATAATGGAAGATACGATCCTAGCCATTGGATACCGGGACCGGATATCAAAAATCCTGGGACTCTCCCGGCTTAGAGACCTAAACATGACTTGGTTTCTATCATTTCGACCAATGTGGCAAAGGTGTGTTTTACCTGTACTAAGGTGTCTGCTATGCGGAGAAGAATGCGTGTTAGACACCTGTCTGACGCTACAATCGGATGCGCCAGTGGATGCAGATACACTGTTGGTTCCTACCAAGGTTCACGCACTGTGCTGCCCTCAAAGGCTGCCAATTCTGATGACGGCATTCCTGGAATCTTCACCACTGCGATTGAAGAGTAGTGAAGTTCAAGATGAAAGCAGCATCGAACAGGTACGACCTTCTGTCAGCAATGCAAATCAGAATGTCAATGGAGACAATCATGCGCATGAATGCATGGTTACCCCTATTTCCGACTTAGTGGAACTTTCCCATGAAGCTGTTGACAGTTTTTTCGAAAGCCTGAATGATATGATGTTCTCTCCGGAACAGAAATAGAGACTTTTGAGTAAACTCGCACACGGCGTTCCCTGAATTCGGCCTTCAACTTTAAAAATAAAGTCACATGAACAATTACAATCCAGTTCACGGACAGCAACTTTTTTCAGCAAACCCCTAAAATATTTTTCTATATATTTTTTCCCGGGACACTGATCTTCTGCTTAAAGTAAGAAACTATTCCTAGAGAACTAAGATTTCTATTTTTTTAGATTCTTTATAGACTTTATATAGACTTTAGCTGCCCACTGGTATGTTCACAATATATTTTATGTGATGAAATGGTTTCGACTTTTTTTCTGTATAGCCATATTAAGAGCCATTTCATGTGTATTTATCATATACCAACAAACAATAATGCATAACAATGCGTGTTTACTTTTGCATTTGATTCATAGCTTAAGTGCATACGATATATATGACTGCAATTTTTCAGTATATTTGAAAATTTCAAAATGCAT
Organism: Lissotriton helveticus; assembly: GCF_964261635.1. Classification (NCBI taxonomy): domain Eukaryota; kingdom Metazoa; phylum Chordata; class Amphibia; order Caudata; family Salamandridae; genus Lissotriton; species Lissotriton helveticus. The sequence continues at coordinate 1,555,764,009 of NC_136065.1, forward strand.
TTATGTATTTTGGGGTGGTAAGGTATACACTATACTCTATAGTATGTTGTACTATGTTATACTATGCATAGATTAGTAGATATGGCCATAGTTAGCGTGGAGTGGGTGTCGTGTATTTCTATAGGTTCTGAATCGATCCCCCTATTCCTGACCCTATTCTGGTTAAACTACCTAGCTAGTTAACTAACAGTCAGCCCATGAGGCAAGAAATTCCCCATGATGCAGATACCGTTATCTGACGCAGTCACACTACGGCACAGGAACGTGTTATCTGATTAGGTCATAACGCTTGAGATCTAATTAGACAAGCGATATTCCTCCAGCCCCTGATAAGGCATACGACGTTCTCATAACAAATCAAACCTATGACAACCTGGATAATCCGTGCGGCCATTGTTTTGATTTCACAGAGAACTTTAGTAAAGAATGTGCTAACGAGCAAGTCGTATGACATCTTTATTGACGTACCTATGTCCATCCTTACGTCAATCCCGGCACCTTTAAGGTATAAATATTGCCGATCTTGCCCTATGCAAAACACACGCGTGGTGACAAGACGGAGCAGCCACACTTGCCGAAGCCGAGAGCAGAAGCAGACCCCGCAGGCAGCAGCCCCGCCTTCCTGACGCGCTGAGAGACGCGCTGCTATCTCAAGCCGAGAGACCCAGCACCGGCGCTTCCGGGTAGCCCTCGCAGGCAGCCTGGAATATCGAGAGCAGAGAAAGAGATACCATTCCTCATTCATCCTAAATTCCAGGTACAGAACTGAATAACCCCTCCTAGAGAATTCTTTAGTTATTCACTTGGCAAAAACAAACTTAACTTAAACTGTAACTTTCTATTCCCGCCCACGCATTAGACTTAGGTCAGGTACACGGGGTAGGCGTATTTAGAAACACCAGTTGAGTACGTTTAGTCAAATGTATATGTGTATGTAAATATATTTTAATCATTTAAAACATCATATGGCTCAGAAACCATATCAATGTTTTTACAGTATTATTTTATACTATTGCTTCTAATGTATGCACTTTACTTAACTATAAGTATCGCAATAATATCGATCCATTTCTCTTGTACGAGAAAAGAGACTGATCAATAAATAACACCTTTTATTGAACACGCCCGTCTCTTCCTTTTCTCTACATTCTGATGAGACTAAGAATGCACGTACTGACTGAGTAAAATAATTGCCTTGTGCTCACACGACTCTCGAGATTGACTCTTGATTAGGGGAGAGCAAAGTTGTCATGTTCTATGGTTGTCAGAAACTAAATCCCTTCTTGTCTAATCGGGGAAATTAATCCTTCCTTGAACATTCGAGAAAGTTTCTAGCGAACTCTGAGCTTAGCTGGCAAACCCAAAAATTAAGTCTAGTATCGACAGTAGTAGACCTAGTTAACGTCTGGCCTAGGCCTTTACTGCTGTAGGTACTATTCCAATGCGCAGAGCCTATTGGGAAAATAGGAACTACACTACAATGGAGACTTCTTCTCAGATCCTTTTCCCCTTCCATTTGGGGCACCTCAGGGGTCCTCCCTTAGCCGCACACTTTTAAATATCTAGGTCACTCTCCTGGCCAATCTTATCCGCAGCTACGGTTTTGCAGTAACCTCCTACACAGACAACAGTCAAACTGGGGTGTCGATAGCACCTGAAGTAGGAGTGGCAAAAAAATGTCAGAACTGCATGGCTCACATTGTGAACTAGATGTAAATATGCAGTCTGAATTTAAACTCATAAAAAAATGAGGTACTACCCTTTGGAAACGACTCCACCAGCTGGAACTCTTCATGGTGTCCGTCCAATCTTGGTTCTCCTTCCTCCCAAGTTCAAAAGGCAAAGAAATATCAGACCAAATAAATCAAACCACCTCCTCTTGTTTCTTCCTCCTTAGGACTATCTTTCATTCCTTTAGAATTACAAAAACCAGTCTTTGTGGCACATGTGATTGAAGGAGTAGTTTCTGTCCTGTAACTCCAGTTCTGTAGTAGGGGTATCTCGGTTATAGTCATAATCTAGTGAATAGTCCCGCCCATGTGCGTGGACCCCGGAGCAATCAAAAATAATCTCTTAAGGTGTCGAAAAATGCAGAACTGCACAGACAATTAAGAGAGAAGAAGTAAGTTTATTGTTTGTAGTTAATTAAAACCTTTACAATTTTGTCGCATAAAAAACAAATGATTTAAAGATAAAATGTACAAACTAGCAGGGTGGTTAAAATAAAAATTTCTGTAACAACTATGTGAGTAGTATTATTCTAAATAAAATTACAATGTCTCAGTTCATAGCACTTCACACTTCGGTTTTGTGCCTTTTCTCTCCTTTTTCTCAGTGTTCACGATTAACTGTGATGCCTTTTGACAAAATTTGGCAGCCCTGCAAGCTATCTGCAGCTGGTGGCTGTTCAGTGCTAGCATGACGGCCTGACGGCATGATCTGATTTGAAAGAGACGGAATATGTGGAGTAGATAATTACGTCTCCAAGTCCTCAAAGACGGACAAATGCACAATATATGCATCAGTGATTCTTCCGTTTGGCCACATAATCTACAGGCAGAAGTCGGCCATGTTTGTTTCCACGCAGGTGTATGGTCTTTTAAAATGAAGAATCCTAGCCGTAAACTTAGTAATGTTTTTTGTGTGGCTGGAGTTATATGGTTAACTAAATAAGGTTGGGGCTCCATTTTCTCATACGTGGCCAGCACCGTCCAACCATGTTTTTTCTTCGCTAATGCGGCTTTATCTGTTATCCAAGATCTTTGCTTTGCAGCCCCATTGGCTGCTTTTTTGAAGGCCGCAAACGTTTGGTTGGTATTCCATGCCTTTTCCATTTTGAGGTTTGACAGTGCATCCTCCACTACTGTTTTCCAGGCATTTTTCGCCTTTGTCTGTTTTTTCATCTCAGTCCAACAGAGGCCCATGAGCGATTCCTCTTGTGCTACCCTTAATTTCCAGCCTGTTTTTAGTGCCGCTGCTTGTCTGACTTGGTGCTGATTTTGTATACCAAATTCCAAGCGTATCTGCGCTTGGGATACGAATCTCGGGATCCGAAAAATGTATTTAAACAACTGATTGTTGTGTGTTCAGGAACTTTGCGTCTTTTCCTTTATACAATTCCGACCCGTATGTAAGAGATGGTAAGAACTTCGCCGCGATTACCTTCAACAGGTGTGAATTAGATGGGCATTTCAATTTCATTTTTAATAAGTTTAGAGCGAACCGTAGTTTGTTTGCCTGCGCCTTTCTATATGATTGATGCTCTTTCAGACTCAACCTGTCGTCGACTACTACTCCCAGATATTTATAGGAGGTGGTCTGCTCTATTGTGTTGCCTGCGATGTGCCAGTTGAGGGATTTCCTCCCTGCCCGTGAGGCGAAACAGACGATCTTCGTTTTTTTGTAGTTAATTTGTAGGCCTTGTGCAACGATATACTCATGGAGCTTCGAGATGGAACGTTGTAGGCCCAACGGGGTCTGACTACAAAGTACGATGTCATCTGCATACTGTATGCTCCTAATTTTGTAGTTGGCCAATTTCGGTGGATCACTTTGTGTCTCTGCGATGCACTTGTCCAAGTCCGCGGTAAAGATGTTGAAAAGAATTGGTGCCAGTACACAGCCCTGCTTGAGGCCTACATGGGTGGGGATTTTTTCTGTTGTTTTGTCGCCATTGCCTAGTTTAATTCTCACCCAAGTGGAAGTATATAGGTTTATGATGGCCCACAACAGCTTTGATGGTATTCCCCAGTTGGCCATCTTTTGCCATAGTGCCTCTCTCGGGACTGTGTCGAACGCCGCTTTGAGGTCTACAAAACACGTATACAGCTTGGTTGACTTTTCCCGTGCTTTATCCACCAAGAGGTTTAGCGCCAGCAGGTTGCATGATATATTTGTTCCCGGCCTAAAGCCCGTCTGCGTGATCGGCAGAATCTTGTTTGCGCTAACCCAGTCTTCCAAGGCCCTCAGAAGGTTCGAAGCATAAATTTTGGCCTCAACGTCTATAAGCGCAATAAGGCGGTAATTTGCTGAATCAGTCCTTATACCTGCCTTGAAGATAGGATGCAAAATGCTACCTCTCCATGACTGGGGAATACTCCCGGTCTGGAATACATTGTTGTAAAGTGGGGTAAGATATTCTGCCCAAAAATGTTGATCTTGTTTAAAAAGTCCGTTCGGTAAGCCGTTTGGTCCTGGTGCGCCTTTGGACCTCAGGTTTTTAAGTACCATAGCTACTTGGGATGGCGTTATCCAGTTTTCATTGAATTGTGGGTCATCTTCTTGCTTTTTATTTGGATGAGTGGACTGCTGATGTGACGTCCATGCTGGGGTGTTGTTACCTTGTGAATTCTCTAAATACTGAATCCACTCTTTCTCAAGTATGTTTGAATTGAAGGTCTGGGCCGCTCCGTTTGCAACTTTGTTTATTTCTGCCCAAAAGTTCCTGTTATTTGATTTACTAGAAGCTAGTAATGATTGCCAGATGTGTTTGGTGTTTAGATTTTTCCGACCAAACGTCTTTTTTATATTTTTGCCTTAGCTTATAGATTTGTCTGGCCGTGTCTTCTCCATTTATCTTGGCTGTTGCTTGTACCTTTTTGATTTCTTGATTTAGGATCCTTTTTTTGCTCGCTATCGAACCCAGAAACGGTTGGGGAGCTTTACATATTTTCCTTTTGTGACTATGGGTTCGATGGCCAAATCTCTCAGTTAATCTTATAGTCAATCTTTCCCAATTTTCCTGGTAGGCGGATGAGTCTTCACCCTTCACTCCTGTGTGGATGCTTTTCAGATACGTCATTATTTCTTCGATGTTATTTCCATTCCATGCTAGTCTCTTGAGGTTATAGAGGCTTGGAGATTCTGTCAGGGTTTTGCAAGTTGGGGCCTTTGTGTGTTGGATACTAAATTCGAAAGCTTGCAAACTGTGATCACTCTCCAATTTGTGGATTATTTCATAGGCGGTAATGGTTTGTAAAGTCTCTAGATCCACAACGGTATAGTCGAGCACCGATTTGGCCAGATTGGCTATCCTAGTTGCGGATGCTGGTTGATCTTGTGGAAAACGGCCGTTCAAGGCGATCATTCCAACCTCAGCAAACATTAGAGCACACTGTTGACCGATCTTATCCTTTTTTTGCAGATTTGTTATAATCCTCGGGATAGGTTGGCCATTCCGTTTATTTTGATACATTATATGTGCATGGTCCTTTTGAAGCAAGAACATATTCAGGTCACCCGACACAACTAGCCCCGCCTGCGGGTAGATGGATTTCATTGATTTGATGAGTCCTTTTAAGGTCAGAATTTTCTCCACTTTTTCCTTGGGATCTGGATGTAAGTATATATTACAGATTATCATTGACAAAGGGTCATGCACTCTCTGCGATCCATTGCCGGTGTCTTGCATTAACTCAATTTTGATACACTGGATCCATTGTTGTCCTGTGTCAATGGTAACACGGGTCCAAGGGATACCTGTGTTCAGATAGATCGATAGACCTCCGGCTGCCCTTCCCGAAGGCCCTTTTTTTTGGGCGTGTAGTTGGATTTCCTTAAAACCGTCTATCTGCTGGGAAGACATTGACCAGGTTTCTTGCAGTAGGATAATGTCGAATTGTTTTAGGAATGACATTAATTCTGCATCGTTAGTTTTACCCCCCAGACCGTGGATATTCCACGAGCAGGCTTTCAGGGTCGGTTTTCATGCTTCCACCATCCTTGCATCCAATGTGTTTTGCTTTGGGGGTAATATTTTCCGGCATTCTTTGAAACCCCCAGACTGGCCTTGATGGATGATACGTAGATTGGCCCATCCTCCCTTAATGGTGTCCATGCCGCCAATGGCTCCCCGGAGAATACCGACTTCTAATTTAGGTGTTTTTCCTGCCAACATGGATAGTGGGCCTGGGTATCTTTCTGGCGGCACAGGTCTGATTTCGATGCCCCAAATGGCGAACTCTTCTCTGTGTCGCCAAACTTCTTTGGCTGTTTCGGGGTCCTTCCAGGTTGCCACTGTCATTTCTTTACCGTTTGTGTTGGGAATTATTTTGAATTCAATGCTTTCTATATGGGCTGAGTTCACATGTTTTAACGACTCAAACAGGTTAGAGAGTTTGATGATGGCACTCCGGTTGAGAATGTCATGCTTCCCCCTAGAGTTGTAGTGCGGTATTATTTCCTGCGTTATGGATCCCGCTGGGTAGGGGGCTTCTGGCTTCTCTTCCTGATTTGTGAACCAGATGTGATTATTTGCATTTGATGATCTAGCCGGGCTGCCCTGGTTTTGGACATTTGCCTGAATTGCTGGCTCGATTACAAAGACCGCCTGCTGAGATCTAAAATCCGTCAGAGCTTGTGAGGTGGGTCTCTGTTGTTGCTCCATTGCAGGGAAAGTTTATTTTGGTGCCGTCACCATTTTCGGAAAGTAATGCGAGATATTTTTCTGTTGTACGTGCAGATTCTGCCCAAGAGGGCCGACCGCCGGTTGCCTGGTCATTTGGGCTTGTGTTAAAATTGGGGCATTTTGGCTCTTTATGTTGACTGTTGGTTTTACATCCAAGGGCGGAAACATCGTTGTGGATATAAACCCACAATCCACTTGTTCTACCGTGTCCGCCTTTGTCATCTCTTTGCGATTTGGCCCTTGCGATGTTGTTCCTGTGATTGTATTTGGGTTGATAATTCTTATAGGATCTTTTTTTCCCTGGTGTTTATTGTGTCTAGATTTCCTGTCTCTTGCGTTCACGCTTTGTCAGTGGGATGAACTGAGTTTGTGGCCCGTTGGAAATTTTCCCCGGATCTTGCCTCCCCAAGTTTTCCGGCTCGTCCATGCCTCTGGTGGATTGATTCCCATTAATTTGGGTTACTTCTTTTCCTGTGTTGGCTGGCTCCAGAATACCTTTTCGGGGGTATGTAGTGGCATCTGTAATTTCTATCCGGGTGGGCGAGGGATGCTGTATTGGACTATCGGCCATTTGGTCAACCCTTATGTCCTCAGTATATGATACGGCACTGCCGGTTGAGCTTAACGAGCTTTCGGGATGAGTGCCTATACCTGGGATTTCAGAGGAATTATGGGCAGCATTTGGTTTATTTTGTACCTCTGCCAGAATGTCTGTTAAGATGGCCGGTAACACTTTGAGCTGGTTCATTGTTTCAAAGCACTGACATTCGTGGTACGTTGTATGCGGGTCTTTCTGTACCCGTTCAATGAAAGAATTTAACTTGAGGATCTCTTTGTCTATGCCCACCACGTGTGAGGCTAAGGTTTGCAGAATATCTATCTGTAACTCCAGCTTTTCAGAGTGTTGGTATAGTGCTGAGGAGATAGTTTCCATGATGTTTAAGAACGGCGGCCACAGTGGTGCATGAGCTGGTAAACTATCTTCTGCTGGGTGTCTCTGTTCTTGGGGACTGCGCCGATCTTTGTCCCTTAGTTTGTGTCTTGCTGAACCTAGAGCTCGTGGGACTCGTGAGTCTGGCAGATCTCGTTGGTCTCCACCCAAACCCGTATCTGGGATAGGTGTTTGATTTGCCATTGTGTTCCTTTGCTCAATGGACTTTGGCGAAGCTATATTGCTTGATGGGGAAATGTTGAAGTGCAGGGGGAAAAGCCCAGCCGGGCGATTTGATGTTTTTCTATTGATCATTTGGCTGGATGTTATAAGACAGGTGCCGGAGGAGATGAATACCTCCTGCGAGTCTGGACTTACTGTGATTTTTGGCGTGATGGTATGCTTTTTATAAGCCTCTGTGTCGGGCGAGCCACCCTTTAGCTGAGTTAGACTGTTATTTATTTATTTATTTATTCAAAGTTTTATATAGCGCGAACAAGATCCTTACAGATATCAGAGCGCTTCACAAAGACAGGGTAGGGGCATTAGGAATGAGCAGAGGTAATTGGAGCAACGTAGTAGTCACAAACATAATAGGATAATAATAACATATATAAAACATATCAATATACAATCAGTTAGACAAATAATATAAGACGACCATTGATCCCCCTACAGAGGTGTTCAGGTGCACCTTGGGTGTGTGGAAGGCTTATACCAATGTTTTAGTATAGAGAGAGCATTGAGTGGGGGCATCGGGAGAGTGAATCTGTGGCTCAGCGTGTATCATGTATTGGTCGGTAGTAAGCAAGTAGCGTAGTAGTGTCCCCATCAGGTAGAGGTATAGTGCCAAAGGGCAAGGTGTGCATTGACACAAGGCAATGCAGGGTCTCTGATCAGCACCTATAACGTTCCGGAGATCTTAGCCAGAAGGATGTTTTTCACCTCTTTCTTGAAGAGTGCAGTGGAGGAGATACGCCTGGTTTCAGGAGGGAGCGCATTCCAAATCCTGGGTGCCATTCCTGAGAAGGAGCGCTTGTAAGTTTTCTCTTTCCGGAATCTACGCGGTTTCAGGAGTAGATTTTTTTGAGTTTCTATTGGTTCTCGAACCTCCTGATATAGACAACTTTTGGGCGAGGTAGTTGGGTGCATTGTGGTGCACGGCCGCGTGTGTCATAACTGCAATTTTTAGCTGTATTCTGGCTTCAAAAGGCAGCCATTTTAGGGACTTTAAGTCTGGGGATATATGCGAATGTTTTCTTGAGCCAGTGATGAGTCTCGCAGCAGCGTTCAGGGAGGCTCTTAAGGGTGCTGTTGTGGATAGCGGGAGTCTGCTGAGGGCCACAATTCCGTAGTCTATTCGAGGGATGACTAACGCTTGTACAGCAGTTTGGAAGTCTTCAGCAGGGAGGAAGGGTTTAATTTTCCTCAGTGTGTTGATTTGGAAATTAGCTGCTTTTGTAGCTTTGCTGACGTGCTGCTGCATGTTGAGCTTGGCGTCCAGTGTGATGCCTAGGGATTTCGCTGAGTCCACGATGGTGGGTTGGACATTGAGTGCTGTTAGGTTGTTGAGCCATGTTTGGGTGGTGGAAATTTTCGCCGGGGGTGAGATGAGTAGGAACTCAGTTTTCAGAGCATTTAGTTTGAGGTGGTTATGGGCTAGCCAGGCTTGAGTGTTAATAAGCGTGGAATTCAGATGTTTGATATCATCCGGGGATTGAAGCTTTAGGTACAGTTGTGTGTCGTCGGCGTACATATGGAATTGGACACTGGAAGCTTGTAGCAAGGTGGTAAGCGGTTCCATGACAAGGTTGAACAATGTAGGGGAGAGGGAGGATCCTTGTGGAACGCCTAGATCTGCAGGCACAGGTGAAGATAGCACATTGTCGATCTTGAACTTCTGAGACCGGTTGTGAAGGAAGGACGAAAACCATTTGAGAACTGTTCCCGATAGACCCATTCTAGTGCTTAGCAGCTCCAGCAAGTTCTCGTGTTTGACCGTGTCAAATGCTGACGAGAGGTCGAGAAGGATGAGGAGGCAGGACTCATTGCGATCAAGAATTTGGAGGGCGTCATCAATTATGTGTGTCATAGCTGTTTCTGTGCTATGTTTCGCTCGGAAGCCTGATTGATGAGAGTTGAGGAGGTCAAATTGGTCAATGTGTTTTGTTAGTTGGAGTTGGACACATTTCTCCAGCAGTTTGGCCAGGGTGGGGATATTGGTGCTGGGCCGGTAATTGTTTAGGTCGGACGGATCAGCTGTAGGTTTCTTGAGAATAGGCGTGACTTGCCCCACCTTGAGGGAGTCTGGAATGAGGCCTTGTTGCAGGGAGCTGTTGATGATTTTGGTCCAGAGAGGGAGGAGCAAAGGGATGAAGTCTTTTACAGCATTAGCAGGTAGAGGGTCTGTGAGGTGATTAGAGGGCTTCAAGGTGCAGAGCAGTTTGTATATTGTTAGTTGGCTTCTTTTCATCTATAGACTTGTCCTTGTTGTCTTTTTCTGTTACGGCCTTGTCCGGAAGATCCTTGTAGTCCGTTTCCAGAGCTAATCGAGTGACGGCCCCGTCATCAAAAACCACCGGGCCAAAGTATGAGCCTAGGCTTAGAGAGCGCCGTATATCTGGTGCAATTGGTGCCTTGGGTGTTTCCATTCTACCCTCGGTACGCTCAACACTTGGCGCAGTGTCAGAGTTGGTCTTGCTATCTTCCGCCTTGGTATTTATTTGGGCCTTCACCGTATGTTGGTTCGTCATGTTTGAATGTTTTGGGAGATTTTCCCAGGGATGGTGTCTAGTCTCTTGAGGATTGTTGCTCTGTATGCTATTCTTGAGCTGTCGGGCTTTGGTCAGTGAAGTCGCCGTAGTCGCTGACTGGGACTGGGACATTTTTTTAGTGCTGAGAACGATCTTTGGATTCAGTTCATGTGTCGCTGACGACGCAGATGGTGTGGCAAAGATTAAAAAGTCTGTGATCTTGGCGTTTCTAGTGCCTACGGTCTTCAGTGGCGTTTTGGTGGTAGAGGCGCTGGCTGTGGAGTCTGGCGCCTCTGAAGAGTCCTCTGGTATGTCCTCGTCGGATGAGTGGGTGAGTTCCTCGCTCGTTTTCCTGCGAAGTGGTTTCCTTATGCTTGCTTTAGGTGAGGGGACTGTTCTAATTCTCCCCGATCTCATGGTGAGATATAGGGTGTTTTATGGAAAACTCTCCCCCTCTTCTTTCGGCCTCGTGAAACCCCAGGAACGTGCGCGCACCGGGGTGGGCAGGAGTGAGCAGGGCTGTGCTCTGTGCTCAGAGTGCTGAATTGTTTTTAGATTTTAGAGGAGTGTTTGCACCGGAGCCAAAGCGCCAAGACTTGGTGGACAATAACCAGTCCCAGCCGGGACGCAAGTATCACTAATAGTTAGTCTGCCCTGCTACAATCATCACCTTTGTTTATCATGAGCTCAGCACCTGTAGCATTCCTTACATGAATATCTCTCTCCACCGGGGAGGAGAGCGGGCACTTATGACTATAACAGAGATACCCCTACTACAGAACTGGAGTTACAGGACAGAAACTACTCCTTCTGTAGTAGGGGATCTCTGTGTATAGTCATAATCTAGTGAATAGAATGGCAAGCCCATCCCCACACCAAAGCGGCGGTGGAGAAAAGAGAAATAATACCACTATTGTGCGAACAGATTTTGCAGCGAAGCCTGCCCAGAGATATTCATGTATGGAATGCTACAGGTCTGGCGTGTTTCGCCTTCAAAAAGAACTGAAAGTAAAAGGGACCTGCAGTGCATTCTGGGATACTGTGAAGTTCAGGAAAGTTCTCTTAAAGGCACAGTATCCTGTTCTGAGCCACATAATGGCAGCCTATGGGGCTTGTCTGTCCATGTCTTCCTCTCTATCATGCCAGCGGGTGTTTGCTGTTAAAGCGAAGGAAATCTGGACAGGCTTTGCTGTTTGTGGATTTTTGGTGGAATTTCTAGTCGAAGTACTGGACAGTGTAGCCTGTGGATATAGGCTGCATTAGCTGTCTTTAATTCTCTCTTAATTGTCTGTGCAGTTCTGCATTTTCTGCCCTGGCATCAGTGTCCAAGCAGTAATGCTTAGCAAAGGTATGGACCGACTTCCAAGTGGCCGCCTTACAGATTTCTGCAATTGGAACATTACGTAGCAAAGCAGTTGTGGCAGCTTTGCCCCTGGTGGAATGAGCCTTAGGTTTACCCCCTAAGGTCTTTTTAGCTTTTTGGTAACACAATTGTATACAGGACACAATCCACCTAGAGATGGACTGCTTAGAGGTAGCAAGACCCGTCCTGACTGATCCATAATTGATAAACAATTGGTCTGACCTACGAATATCCTTGGTTTTATCCAGATAAAATTTCAACACCCTCCTAACATTCAGGGAATGCAGGGACCTTTACGCTGGAGAGGAAGGATTCTGAAAAAACGTAGGTAAAGTTATGGTCTGGTTAACATGAAAATCAGATATAACCTTTGGAACAAATTTAGGGTGAGTACGCATAACCTTAGCAGCATGAAATACAGTATAAGGTTCTTGGCAACACAATGCCTGAATTTCACTCACCCTGCGGGCCGATGTAATGGCCACGAGGAACGCCGCCTTCCAGGACAGGTGCTGCAACGAAGCCTTATGAATAGGTTCAAAAGGCTCCTTCATCAATCTGGATAGCACCACATTCAATTCCCATGAAGGCGAAGGAAGCCGGACAGGAGGGAACACTTTCTTCAAGCCTTCCAAAAAATCTTTGATCACAGGGATCTGAAAGAAGGAAGTCTGAAGGGCATTTCCTGTAGGCAGTCAGCGCAGCAAGATGAACCTTAATGGAATGGACATTAAGGCCAGACTGCGTCAGATGTAGTAGATACGGAAAGATGACATCTTCCTTACACATCGTCGGGTCAAAGTTCTTGGACTTGCACCAGATGCAAAACCTCTTCCACTTGTACGCATAGGAAGGCCTAGTGGAAGGTCGCTTAGCCTCCTTCAGTATGTCCATGCAATCTTCAGGTAGATTCAAATGGCCATATTGCACTATCTCAGGAGCCATGCCGCCAAACTCAAAGACGAGAGGTTGGGGTGCAACATCTGCCCCCCGAACTTCGTGAGAAGGTCCGGCCTGCACGGCAGCCATATGTGAGGAAGGAGAGACCGGTGAAGCAGGTCCGTGAACCACCACTGCCTGGGCCATTCCGGGGCAATCAGGATAATCCGCGCCATGGACCGGGACAGCTTGATGAGCACCGTCGGAATCAGGGGAATGGGTGGAAAAGCGTACAGAAAGCTGTTCGAACAGTTGATCCATAACGCATTCCCCAGCGTCCCCCGCTGGTAGTACCTGGAGGCGAAGTCTCGGCATTTACTGTTTTCTGCGGTTGCGAACAGATCTACGTCTGGATTCCCCCACCTTGCGACTACGTCTCCTAGCACTTCGTCGTTTATGACCCATTCGTGGTTTTCCTGAATCAGTCTGCTCAGTGCGTCTGCCTGAACATTCTGCACACCTGGTAGATGGGTAGCCGTTACCGTCAGTCCTCTGGCTAGAAGCCAGTGCCAGATCGCCTGCGCCTCCTGCGACAGGGTGCGCGATTTCGAGCCCCCCTACTTGTTGAGGTAATACATCGTGTTCGTATTGTCCGTTTGCACAAGCAGTGAGTTGGTCTGGAAGGACGGGAGAAAAGCCTTCAGCGCCAAGTGAACAGCTCTGAGTTCCAGGAAATTGATATGGTACGTGGACTCCGTCGGGGACCACGTCCCTTGAATCTGTAAGTCTCCGGAGTGCGCCCCCCAGCCGTGGAGAGACTTATCCGTCACGATAGTCTGCGTGGAAATGTCCTTGTGGAAGGGAACCCCTCTCAGGAGATTCTCCGCCGAACACCACCACTTCAGAGACTGAAGAGCATGCAGAGAAAGTCGTATCCTGTCGTCCGAAGATCCTTTCCTCTGATCCCGCTGATCCTCCAAGCACTCCTGCAATGGTCTCATGTAAAGCCGTGCGTGTGGCGTGAGGAAGATACAAGAGGCCATCGATCCCAGTAGAGAAGACACCGTCCTCACTGTTGTAGATGGAGTGGTCATAAGAGCCTGAGCCTTCCGAAGGAGTGATAATCGTCGCTCCTCTGAAGGAGACACGCTTGCTGACAGCATATTGATGGAGGCTTCCAAGTACTGTATGCACTGGACCGGAGTCGGGACAGACTTGGACATGTTGATGTGCAACCCCAGCTTGTTCAAGAGAACGCACGTCTTCTGGAAGTGTGCTTGAGCTTCCGAGAAGGAGGAGGCCTTGATCAACCAATCGTCCAGGTACGGGTAGACAAACACCTTGTTCTTCCTTAGGTGTGCAGCTACCACTGCCATGAACTTCGAGAATGTTCTGGGTGCAGACTTCAGACCGAATGGCAGTACTGTGTACTGATAATGATTGGCTCCGACTTGGAATCGCAGGAACTTCCTATGTGTGTGCAATGGGCACATGGAAGTACGCATCCCGTAGGTCTATAGCACACAGCCAGTCTCCCTGTTGCAGCTGAGGATAAATCTGATGCAACGACAGCATGCGAAACTTCTCTCTGCGAATCCACTTGTTTGCTTGCCGCAAATTTAGAAAGGGCCTGAACTCGTTCTTGTCCTTGTCCTTCTCGAAGGACCAGGAAGAACCGGGAGTACAGACCTCTTCCTCTTTGAGACAGAGGTACGTCTTCTATCACCCTTTTCCTTAATAGGATATCGGCCTCCGCCTGGAGCTCGCGCAGTTGAAACTGCGAGCTGACCGGTGGAATTGATGGAGGCGGGCTGGTGAACAGAAGACTGTATCCATTGCAAACAATATTCAGCACCCACTTGTCCTGAGTAATTCTTCTCCACTCTGCCAGAAAACATTGAACGCTTCCCCCCACCGGAGCGGGTAACGGATGTAGGGGAAGTAACCGCCCAGGGTCAAGACCCAGTAGGGCCCTTGTTCGCTGTAGGGGACTGCTGGCCTCCTCTACCCTTCTTGCGCTTCTGGAAGGGCCTCCGGAACTGCTGCTGTTGTTGCTGCTGCGGTCCCGAAGCCTGTCCTCGCTTTCTGCCCTGTGCCCCGAACTGTCTCTAGAACGGGAGGTAGGCCTTCTTTTCTTTGGGCTTTTCCAAACTGAAAGCCGTCAGGGTCTCGGCCTCCGCTTTCATGCGGGCCATCTCATCGTCCGCATGCTTGCCGAACAAGGTTTCCCCCGAGAAGGGCAGATTGGCCACCCGCTGCTGGGTCTCCGGCTTGAGTGATGTGAGCATGAGCCAAGCATGGCGCCGCTGATTGATCCCATGACAGTACCCATGGGCCGCCAAGAGAGAGACATCAGCAGCCGCGCTGATGACCTGGTTCGAAACCAGCATCCCCTCCTTCAGGATCTCCTGGAAATCCTCCTTCTTATCTCGTGGCAGTAGTTCAGTGAACTGCTGGAGGGATTCCCACAGGGCACGATCATACCGCCCTAGCAAAGCCGCATCGTTAGAGGCCTTCAAGGCTGTAGATGCCGTCCCACAGGCCTTCCTGCCAGCTGAGTCGATCCATCGGCTCTCCTTATCAGGAGGCACGGTAGAAGACGGGGAGGTAGAATGTTGTTTCCCGGCTGCCGTCACTATAACGGAGTCCGGAATCGGGTCCATCCGCAGAAAAGCCGGGTCGGAATCCGGGGCCCTGTACTTCTTAAGAAGCCGGGATGGAGAGGCTTTAGTCACTGCAGGCGTTAGGAACAGTTCCTCCACGGGCTCTACCAATCCTGGTACGAGCGGTAGTAAAGGGCGAGACAAATGCTTCTTATGAAGCGTCTCAAAAATCACAGACGTCGTAGGTGTTGGAGCCGTCACCGTGATTCCCAATTTCGCTGCACCGCTCAGGAGAACATCCTGGAACGTACTGATGTCGTCCACAGGAGACACTGTCGTCCCCGGGGATTCCGACAAAGTCGGGGAGTAGGTCCTGGTCGAGTCCGTGCGGGACCGTGAGCCGCGCCTCCTGTGGCGCAGTCTTGACCTTGTGGAGGATCTGTGACGACTGCGAGATCTCCCCCTCCGTCCGAAGCAGGATCGCGACCTCCTTGGCTTCGGTCTGTCCCGCCGGTTCCACCGGGGCGGGCGACTTAGGCTTGGCTGGGGCCCTCGGCCGAGGGGTCCCCTTAGGAGGAGTAGGATACCGTGGCAGTGAAACTGACCTCAGAGGAATCGGAGGAGGTTTGTCAGCCAGCAGCTGAGGATGAGGTGGAAGTGGTGGAAGTGGAGGCGTGGTGGAAGTGGAGGCGTGGTGGAAGTGGAGGCGGGGTGGGAGCCCGCGGAGGAAGTCCTCTCAGTAATGGAGGAGGAGGCGTAACTGGCTTCGGCCTCGCAGGGGTATACACAACGGAGTACACCGAGCCCTTACTAGGCTGGGACGTTGGAGTCTCCCATAAGCACTTGATGCCTACCAGACGGACTCCTGGCGCCAGAACTCCTTCTGCGCCTTTCCTGCGTCGAAGAACGGCGACCCGATGGCGAGCAACGGCCCCTTGACAGCGAGCTTAGTCTCCTTGACGGCGAGCGCCTATCCCTCGACAGCGAATGCCTTCGCCTCAACGGCGACCTACGCCTCGACGGCGACCTCCTGCGCCTCGATGGCGACCTCCTGCGCCTCGACGGCGATCTTCTCCTCGATGCCAAGGATCCCCTCGACGCCGACCTGCTCCTCTTCGACGACGGCAAACGGCGGTGTCGCCGAGAGCCGATGCCGGACCACCTCTCGACGTCGAATACTCGACTCCGACGAGGAAGACGACGAAATCGTCACTGGAGACCTCGACGGCGGTCTGTTCAGTTCCCTCGACGCCGAGCAGCGACATCGCTTCGACCCAGAGCCCTGGGGAGACGGGGAACAGACTGTAGTCATCCCTCTCGACGCCGTAGTCGGTGCAATCGACGCAGGAGTAGAATGGGGACACTTGCTGGTCTTCCTGCCCCTGGGGAGCCCCCCCAGAGGCCTCAGCATGGGAGAGGAAGCACCTCCAGGCCCACCTTGTGCCTTCAGTCTTCTGTCTTCGAGGCCCGGAAGCCTGATCTTCATCCTATCCCTCAGGGTCCTGCTAGAGAAACCCTGGCAGATGTCACACTCTTCTGGGACATGAGATGAAGGAAGGCAGATGATACACACCTCGTGTGGGTCCGACTTGGCCTTCTTCCTGGAGCACTCAGGGCATTTGTCGAATAATGCAGGCATATTGACCTTAAAGAGTGCACCAAAACACACACCAGGAAGCAAAGCCTCAAATTACTTCAGAAAAGTACTCAAATATGTGAAAAAAATGAAAATATAACCAATAAACCCTTGAAAAGGGAGAGCTCAATGATCCAGGGTCCTGCTTGCAGGAGCCGGAAAAAAGAACTGAAAGTAAAAGGGACCTGCAGTGCATTCTGATATACTGTGAAGTTCTGGAAAGTTCTCTTAAAGGCACAGTATCCTGTTCTGAGCCGCATAATGGCAGCCTATGGGGCTTGTCTGTCAATGTCTTCCTCTCTATCATTCCAGAGGGGTTTTGCTGTTAAAGCAAGGGAAATCTGGACAGGCTTTGCTGTTTGTGGATTTTTGGTGGTATTTCTAGTTGAAGTACTGGACAGTGTAGCCTGTGGATATAGGCTGCATTATCGGTCTTTAATTCTCTCTTAAGTGGCTCTGCAGTTCTGCATTTTTCGACACCTTAAGAGATTATTTTTGATTGCTCCGGGGTCCACGCACATGGGCGGATCTCTGTGTATTATGACTATACACAGAGATCCCCTACTACAGAGAGGTTCGACTATTGTAATGCCTTGTATATGGGCTCTCAGAAGCGCACTGGTGAAACATCTTCAATCTCTACAAAATGCAGCTGTTAGGCTGCTGCTGAAAATTCCAGAATTTGCCCCTTTCTCTCAATCCTTGCAGAGCCTCTATTATTTACTAGTTAGGGAAAGGATTAATTTCAAAGTACTATGTTTGGTGCATAAAGCTCTTCACCCGACAATCAGAAAATGTTTTTCTGGCACCCACCTGGTTGTACGCTCAGATCAAATTCTGATAGACCAGTGGCTGTTTCCAGAATAAATAAAGCAAGATGGGGCAGCAGGAGTTTTTCCCTCTGTGCTAGCAAACTTTGGAATACTCTGCCATTATACTTAAGATATCAACCTAATTTGCGGCAGTTCAGGAAAACGCTAGAAACCTGGCTTTTCTCACAAACAGATAAATATTATCAGCTCTGATTTAGGCACAGGTGTTTTTTTTTTTTAACACTAGCGCCAAGGCACCCTTGGGTAATCACCCTATACAAGTTTATTTACATTATATTTACATTTGCAGTGAGACTTATGATGCCACTGCACAGCCAGCATATGCCACCTGGTGTGCTTCACCAGCAGGATGCAGGAAGCCATCAATCCCATCCTCACTGAGCTACAGGACAGAGGTTTCAACATCAGTATAGCAAGTTGGACTTCTTTGCAGATGTATCCCCACTTTTTGCACTCATTTGAACTGCTAGATGCTATGTTCGACTGACAGTGCACTGAAGCCTGCTAACCAGGCCCAAGTGCCAGTGTTTTTCCATTAAAAACAAAATGTCTAATTGTAACCCAACTGGCAAGGACTTTAGCACTCTAAGTCCCAGGTAAATGGTACCTCTGGTACCCAAGGCATGGGTACAAAAGAGTCTCTATGGGCTGCAGCATGTCTAATGCCACCGAAAGGGACCCCCACAAAATCTACATGCAAACTGCCATTGCAGGATGTGTGAAAGGGCACAAGCCCTTCTGAAAACACTATTACACACAACGTGTGTGCAATACCAAAGTACACTGCAGGTACGTTATGCAAGTCACCTCTACATTAGGTCTTAAGAGCACTAAGAAAGGGTGCATTATAGCACTTATGAGGACATATCTGTATAAGCAGATGTGCCCCTTTGATGTCTAGTCCTATTACTAGATATTGCAAGTGAACAGGAAAGCCATCTTATGTTGTGTAGTTTCCACTTTCCAGTAGGAACTGTGCGTTTGTTGGGCAAAATAAATGTTGGGATGATGCCAGACGGATTCAGAATACCCCCACAGGATATGTTGTCTTATAGATCAGCAAGCTCACGAGCCACCATAGGCACCCCTAAACGTTGACAGGTAGCCAATGGCTTGGGCAACCAGCGAACATAGCAAACACAACAAGGTGCTGGTTGGAGTTCCGGAGGACCTCGAGGGGCCCAGTGTGGAGCTATTTGTTGAGGATTTAATGCTCAATCACCTCAAGCCAAAACGCCGGTCTAAAATATTTACCGTCGAGCGTGCACACCGGGCGCCCATCCCAAAACCTAAACCGGGAGCGCCGCCAAGGACGATCATTGCTAAAATCCTCAACTACAGAGACAGAGACGCTGTGCTGCAGGCGGCCAGACAATCTGGGGACCTACTTTACGAGAACGCCACAATTCGATTCTTTCCCGACTTCACCATCCAGGTCCAGCACGAGAGGAGATCCTTTGCGGGTGTGAAGGGGGTGCTCCGAGAGAAAGGCATCAAATACATGATGTTCTTCCCTGCCAAACTCAAGGTTATCATGGGAGGCAAATCCTTCTTCTTCACTTCGCCGTCGGAGGTGCAGGACTGGATCGACAAGGAGGTGCCCATGACAGGCGAGGGTGCAGAGAATCAGAACTGGAGAGACATTCAGACCGCATCCCCGGGCTCAGCAGCCGGGAGATCTGAACAAGATGGCCAAAGTCAACGCTCCTGGAGATCCCGCTCCGCGAGTCCGAGATGAGACACAGCAGAGAGTACCCCGAAGGCGAGATTCGAGAGACTCACAGAGCCGATAAGTGTCACTTTATTTATAGACCTGTTGCCTTTGACCCTTAGATTCTGAACCAAAAGGGGTTAGTTACCCATCTGGCATCATAATCAAACGTAGACACTGGGCATTCCGAGTTGCAGGACTCATGAACTACTTTCACATTATAGTTGGGGGGGGGGGGGGGGGGGGGAGGGTCGCAGGCAGCGGGTGGGGGTGGGCCAATACACGCTCCAAGTGAAAGGTCCATCTAGGGGGAGGGTGGGTTGTTCATTGTTGTAGCTTCTTTTTCAGGGGTTGTATCTGGGGCGAAAGGCACTCTGCTAATTGGGGATGTGGGTAGTTCTAAACCCGCGGAGCAGGGCGGCAGGGAGGGGGGATGGAGCACAGGGTGTTGGGGACGTGGGTGGGAAGGGATGGGTGGTGGTTGGGAACAGTTTGGTAATTTTGGCAACGTCACATCAATCATTCTATTGTTATGGTACAAGAAGCGCAACTCTGGGCAAGGTATCCGGCCAGAAATATTCCTCTTTACACAAGCAGGAGGTTTGGAGGGAGAATCCAATAGCTCATACACATCTCGATGAAGTGGGATAAGAGTCTAAAGGTGCGGAGTTGGAACGTCAACGGATTGGGGGATAAGCTCAAACGCACTATCGTCCTACAGACCATTAAACGACATCTCCCTGACGTAGTACTCCTTCAGGAAACACACCTATTGGGTAACTCATGCCACGCACTGAACCGGTGGGGTTACTACATGGCGACTCACTCAGGCTTCACCTCAGGATCTCGAGGGGCGGGCATACTGCTTCGACGCAACTTCCCCTTACTCATTGAACACTCTGACTCAGACCCCTTGGGGCGCTTCGCTGCTATATCAGGTTCCTGGGAGGACTATAAGATCAACCTAGTTACATTCTATATACCACCTGGGCTTCAGACACAATCATACCAAGAGCTAGGTAAACTAATCCTTTCCCTTCCCGAGGGACGCCTACTGATAGGGGGCGATTTCAACGCAGTAGTGTCAGGTACCCTAGACAGATTTCCACCTAGAGACATCCCACAGGGTCACAGATGTCTCACTGACTTTTTAGATGCTTTTGGCCTTCTAGATCTGTGGCGAACCCGCCACCCACGAGACTCACAGTACACCTTTTCGGGTCCGCACCGATCGTTCTCAAGCCTCGATTACTTACTGGCACCACAATACCACGACAACACTCCAAGAGGTCACTCACCTGGCGAGAGGGGTCTCAGACCACTCGCCGCTGTTGGCCCACCTCACAATGAGCAACAAACAAGAGGGATGCACGGCACCGATTAATGCGTGGTACCTGCGATGCGAGCCCATCAGACGTAGTCTCCTCCTCTCCATAGACCGATACTTCGCGGAAAACGATGGTACCGTGACCTCGTCCATGATGCTCTGGGAGGCCTTCAAAACCGTGCTTAGAGGAGAGGGCCTATCGGCAATCTCAGGGCGCCGAAAGGAGCGTGCAGAGCAAATAGCAAGTATGGAGAGAGACTTACTGCAGGGAGAAGCAGAGGCTAACGCAGGGGGTGATCCCGCGGCAGTCCACCTTATGGAACTCAAGGCAGCGGAATATAGAGCACTAGTCACCGATGCCGCCAAGACCATCGCGAGAGACAAAGAGGGTAGATTGTACGACCAAGGGGACAAGGCGGGCAAGCTCATAGCCTGGCTCGACAAAAAAACAACAGGCACACAGAGTAGTTGCTGAGCTCCGACCGGAGTCCGGTGACGTGCTCACCGAGCCCCGAGCCATAGCTCAAGAATTTGCGTCCCATTACCAAAAGGTATACAGTAAAGGTTCGGATAGGCCAGAGGAGGGCTCGGTCTCCTTACTGACAGATATCCGAAATGCCCTCTCTCTCAGACTTGGAGAGAGAGGACTTAGAGGCGCCGATCACGGTTGAGGAATTGACCCGAGCAATCTTAGACCTCCAGTCTGGAAAGGCCTTAGGGCCCAACGGCTTACCGATATAAAAGTATAAGCTAAACCCCTCTGGCCTCGGCCCATACCGTAGAAAGATGTTCGAGGAGTGCAAGGACCGAGGTGTCCTGCCGTGGGATCAGCACATAGCCACGATAGTGGCCATTCACAAAGAAGGGAACCCCAGAGACTCCTGCGCCTCTTACAGACCCATATCCCTTCTAAATGCAGAGCCCAAAATATTAGCCAAAGTCCTCGGTAACAGACTAAAACCTGTCCTCCCTGCTCTGGTCCACCCGGACCAGTCTGGCTTTATGCCACACCGTAATACTGCGCTTAAACTCCGAAGGCTACATGGAGTCCTGGGCCGCTGCCACACTCTCCAAGAAGACGCGGTGTTGCTCTCCCTGGACGCTACAATGGCGTTTGACACGCTTGAGTGGTCCTACATGATGGCGGTCCTCCGCAAACTAGGATTTGGCCCTAGCTTTATAGGGTGGGTGCGCCTCCTATACACTGAGCCCTTAGCCCAAGTCTCCGTCAACAACAAAATTTCCAAAATCTTTGAACTCGGACGGGGAACGAGACAGGGCTGCCCCCTCTCGCCCCTCCTCTTCGCCCTCTCACTAGAGCCCCTGGCCGCGTGGATCAGGAGGATCTATCCCTGAAGGGGATACGCTGGGCTGATGGCTGGGAGGACAGAATGTCGCTTTACGCGGATGACGTCCTACTGTACCTCACCAGACCCCGAAAGTCCCTAATAGTCGTTATGGATATTATAAACAACTTCGGGAAAAACTCTGGCTACAGCATCAACTGGGGCAAATCTGTTCTCTATGTACTAGAGGGAGGGGTTCCCGTGCTTCCACGGAACTGCCCTATCACGGTGGCCACCGAGGGGTTCCGCTACCTGGGGGTATTCATCTCCAAAGATCCGGAGGTGAGATACGAGAGGAACCTCCTTCCGCCTCTCCAGCGGTTCAAGAAAGATACTGCCTCCTGGCGGCGGCTCCCGATGTCCCTCCTCGGACGGGCGGCACTCTTTAAAATGAGGACACTGCCTCGGTTCTTGTACGCCCTGCAAAACCACCCGGACCTTGTCCCGAAGGCATACTTCGCCTCTATTGAGGCCACTCAGAGGGAACTGCTGTGGTCTGGAATGCCCCGCATATCCATACAGAAATTGACCTTGGGATGGTTTGACGGGGGTATAGCACTCGCGGACATCCGCAAATACTACTGGGCCGCGCATCTCTCGGCCATTAACCACTGCACCTACAGCGATGGGAATGACCCGGCGTTCGGAATGGACCGATGGCTGCTGGAGAGTGGAAACTTCAAGGCGGCACTCTACTCCAAACCGGGACGATACCCGCTTACGGGGCCTACGCACCACTCGGTGCAGATATGGCATATCGTGCAGCGCACACTAGGCTGGGCGGATATCCTCACGATGGCCACCCCCCTGTGGGTCTCGGAGAGACTCGGCAGGCTAGGCCGCACCAAGGGATTCCGCAACTGGGACCTCATAGGCATCTCTCACGTACGAGATCTGTGGGGCCCGAAGGGGATGATACCATTTGCATCACTCCAGCACACATACGAACTAGCCCACTCAGAACACTTCAGATACACTCAGGTCCGACACTCCCTACAAACCAACATTCCTGCGGGTACGCAGCCCCCTGCCTCCTCACCGCTGGAGGACAGGCTTCTTGACGGTCACCTTCCCGAACACGCAATCTCACTCACATATAAGAAAATCATCAATCAGTCCTCTGACCTACTGTCCCCCCTCAAGGGTAAATGGGAAGCTGATGGGCTAGAGATAGATGAGGAGGAATGGCGCAGTGCATTAGCCTCCCCTAAGGAGGTGGCTATTCCGGCCAGGTTTAGGCTCATCCAACTAAAAATCCTACATCGTGTCTACCTCTCAGGGACTAGACTACAGGGAATGGGCCGAAGTGCAGATGGTCTTTGTAGACGGGGTTGTGGAGAGGTGGGAACCTTTTTTCATATACTTTGGGACTGCCCGCGGTTGAGACAATTCTGGACCAGAGTGACCCGATGTATGCAGGAGGTCTGGGAGGTGGAGGTCAGGCTTGAAGCCAAGAAATGCCTGCTGAACATCTGGGAACCTACAGACCTATCGCTTAGTGGGAAAGTTTGGGCCACTCTAGGCTTTGTGGTCGCTAAAAGGAACATAGCAAGGCTGTGGGGGGCGACTCAACCTCTTAAGATTGGACAATGGAAGTCCGATATAGACTGGTGCATGCTCCAGGAGAAGACTGTGTATGAGGCAAGGGGCTGCCCGGGGAAGTGGACATGGATTTGGTCCGCCTGGAACGAGTACAGAGGAAACATCTGTGAGCCCCCCCAAACCGCTCTGATTGACGAACCACTTGTACTGTGAACTCTACTTGCTAGACTGTTTCTGTCCCTATACACTGTGATTACTGTATATGTCCCGAGACTCCTTGCGCTGCAAAGGTAACCGAATTAATGTTATACTGTGATGATTGCTACCTGTTTTGTCACTTGTTAATAAAAAGAATTTAAATAAAAAAGGCATAGCCATGAGCGACACCTGAACTTCACCTGAGAAGGCTCTGGATTTCATCCATGTGTGGTGCCACAGCACCATGCTAGGGCAGACTGCTTATCCATGTCCAAGCATTATAGGCCGTGTGGACGCTATCCTGAATAGTCTGCGCCAAGTTAGCAGGAAGTCCACCGGCACTGCTGGCAAGATGGCTACTGTGTAGGTAATCCATTGCATTATGGACATGTTGGCAAACACATGGCATTGACTGAATGAAGGGCACAGCCAGTTGAAGAGAAATTTGTTTTCTGTATGCCTCAATTATCCTCAACTCTCTATCTGGGGCAGTCATAGAAAAGATGTCTGGCTGTCTGGACTGACCAGGCTAGTGGAAGCCTAAACCACCAGGCAGCATCACCCAGAGAAGGTATGGGGCATGCTACCCATCTATTTACATGTGGGCAGGAAGGTGGTGCCCAGAAGGGTGTCTAGTCAGGGCTTCACTGAATGGCAACAAGTGCTCGGATGAGGTCTGTCCAAGCTGAAAATAGTCTGTGAGGACATTGTTTTTCAGTTCAGACAGCAACTGTAAACAGTTGAAAGTCTGATGACCACTGCAAATAAGGTGGTCTTCTGCTGAAGTACCAGAGGGACAGCACATCTCCATGTCAGGGGAAGTGTTCATTCTACTGGCCTGTTGTAGGTCCAAACAGAAATTGTCATTGTATTGTGGGGGAATTCAAACCATTGTTGCCAAAGGCTGTATGGTTTTGGTCCGAATCAAATCTGAAATGATGTTACAAGGCAGGAGGGAGCACCTTGGCAAATGTGCAGATTTGTCTGAGCCGGAGTGAACAGAAACCGCTTGCATCCAGACTGTTGTAGTACATAACCTTGGTCGAGGTAGATATGGATTTGGTTCAGAGTCTGACGGGAAAATAGGACTGGTGTAGGCGTCATGTGGCTGGACCTGGAGTGGCTCAGGGTGCTGGATGTGTAAAAAGCACCAGAGTCAAAGCTGAACCTAAAGTGGGTTCAAGAAGCATATACGGCACAGAGGGCATGCCAGCAGGCTGTAACCAGACAGGAGGCCTCCACAGATCCATGGGGCCTGAAGGTGCGCTAGAGGAAGCCAGCAGGGAGGCAAATATTCACAATATGGCTTCCTTGAATGCCTTAATCTGCTGCAGCAGTGCAGATGGCCCCAGAAATTCGAGGTGTATCGTGATTAGCTCCTCTGGGGCGTAACAGGACCTAGGGGCTCTAGAACACCCTTACAACTTCTCTGAAGGAGAGTAGTGAAACTGGGACGAGGTTCATTTAGACTTCTTGTATTTCTTTAAGACTTTGCGCCTGATCTGAAGACATGGACCATGATAAAGACCTGTTGCAGGAGTGGCCCTGAGAGAGAGAACAGGGCTTACATGAGTTCCTGCAGGGTGTAGAGATGCAAAACATAGCTATACGATCCCAAATTGCGTTCAGGCATGTAAAGGCAAACTACTTGCACGACTCCTAGCTTGAACAAACACATTAAACACACATGGTGGGGGATCTGTCACAGACATCTGCTTTCTGCATTACCTAAAAGGCTTCAACCCTGTAGTTTTAGGAGGTGACATGTTTTCCCTTGCACAAGAGAAAATAATTTAGTTAGTAAGAACACGTTACTTGCCTTCTGTAATGCTCTTTCTGGTAGAGACTTAATCTAGCCGCAGATTCCTCACCCACTGAATATTCCACAGGTGTCAGAATGGATCTGGAAACTTTACCGTAGTACCTCTGTGCGCGGAAGGTGGTGCTGTGCGGCTCTGCACTGATGTTCCACTCCATAAGTGACAAGCCTGTATTGGAGCCTCTCCCGCAAGCTGAAGTAAGTTGCTTTTGAGACTGTCCGTGACCCCAGAGGTGGAGCCCCAAAAGTAAACTGATAGTCCAGTATACAGATTCCTAGACTTGGGATCTTATTAATGAGTAGAATCTAATCAAAGAACGGGTTTATGATCGGCAGGAATTTGCAACTAGACAGAGTCTCTACCAGAAAGAGATGAACAAGTTATTTACATTTGATAACACTAACAGAGACTTCTAGCCACGGATTCCTCACCTTTTGAATAGATACCAAAGTAGCACCTAATTGGTGGGCTGTGAATTGACTAAAACTAGTGGGGCGGAGCACAGACGCTGGCAGAGTGATAGTTTGACCAATGTGGGACGGCATCACGACGTTTGGTAGAAAGGATGCGAGAGTATGCACAACCAGCTTACCAAGGCAGAAGATTTTGCACGTTGGATGGGCACCAAGAGCCTGACACTCACTCACACGCTGTGCTGAGGTAATGTCAATTAGGAACACAGTTTTTGATGATGAAGAGCCGTAGTGGGCAGCTGTGGGGTGGTCGAATGGAGTATGCATTAAACAAGTACGGACAGGATTTCAGTCCCATTGAGGCATCACAAAAGGAGAAGGGTGTAACAACTGATGCAGCCCTTTAAAAAAACCTCATCACAACCGGTGATTTAAATAACAAAAATGTATCAGGTAATTGCAGGAAGGACAAAAAGGCAAAAAGAGAACCTTTAACAGGGCCCAAGGCAAGGCATTGCAGGGCGAAAGAGAATAATTTCATAAATAACTGCACATCTGACAACTGGGTCTGGAGGGGTTCAATCTGGCGTGCACAGCACCAAACCACAACTTTGTCCCAGCGACAGGCGTATGTAGTCTTTGTTGAGGGACGCCTTGCTGCCAAGATGACATTCAGAAGGAAGATCGAATGCATTCAGCAGACACCGCCAAATCTCCATGCATGAAGGTGGAGTCTGTGCAGGCCTGGATAGAAAACCACACCATAACGCTGAGATAGCAGTTCTCCCGGAGGGGCAGCCTAATCAGAGGGTATATACTCCAGTCCAGGAGATCCGGATACCATAATCACTATGCCCAATCTAGAGTCACTAGGATGACTTGGGCCTGGTCAGTCCGGATCTTCTTGAGAACTTGGGGCAGAAGAGGTATCGGCGGAAAGGCATAGAGGCGTCCTGAGTTCCACTCAAAATGGAATGCTTCTCCGAGCGGAGACACACTTTTGAAAACTCCAACACTTAGAAGTGCAGACATTGCGCATTCTCAGTGGTGGAGAAAAAAGACCAAGCAAAGGTTCTACCCCATTCGCAGAATGAAGGAAGAAAAACTGGCTGCTCACTGATCTGAAGAATTTAGGTAATAAGTTCAGCACAAGAGTAGCTGAACAGAGGTCAGAGAATTCACGGTAGCCCGATACCAAGCAATAGAAAATCTGACAGTTTGAGTCTACAAGGAGGCTTGGAACCCTGGCTAGCTGGACTTTGGGTCAGATAATGAGGTGGATGGGCTAACTTTGGTCTATCAATATTTAACAATGTTTTAAATGTCAACTGATGCATTAAAATACTGCTATTTTACATAGAGTACGAAGAGTTGGTAGCCTGGCATCGGGGAATAAATCAAGCATGTGAATCTATGAAAGATACAATGCTGCAGAACAGAGTTCCATGGTACCTTCGTGTGAAAGACTACTAGGATCCAGACTGGGCCAGAGTGGTTGTAATTTAACAGCACACAGTCAAATCTGCTAGTGTACAAAAAGTGGCATGCAAAGAAAGATAAAAAGGGAGAATAAAAGCAAAGGGCAAAAAAAAGCGGTGGAAGCACAGCATAGATAAACTAACTTCTCCAAAACTGTTACCTTTGTAATAGGGGAGCATAGGGTTCCTGGCCAGACCCACTTATCTATCCTCTGGACGCCCAATGGAGCATTGCAGTACACAGTGAAGAAATATCCATCCCTTTGAGGGGGACACAGCTTGTTGTAGGTTCAAGTTGAGCCTATCCAGCAAATGAACATCCTGAATTTTCACTTGACTAGCTGAGCTGAACAGGATGTCATACTTGTTAGCACGGTAGACAGACCCATGACATACATAGAAAATTTGCAGTTGCACATCACATACTTGCAAGCACAGCCATTAATAAAGACATCAAAAGCAGATATCTACAAGACATATGTAACTAAGGCGTGTCAGGTAAAACCCTCATGCAGGACGGCATTGGTTTCTTGTTACAATTTTAGTAAGAGGTCTTGGATTAAAGCATTTGAAGCAATAAATTTTTCGCAAACACCAGATATTTTACAATAAAAAATGTTTTGAAGATATACTATACCTCCTCTTAATTGCATGCAGGACCAATATGGGGTTCCAATATCATTGAGATTCGAGACTTCAAAGGAGTTTAAAAACAACTTTACAGATTTCTAAGCTTAAATTACCTTTCTCATCCAGATGATTTGAAATGCTCATTATAAACAGCAACTCATTAAAGAGACTAAATGTCATTAAACTTAAGAAACGCATGCACACCTATGTTAGGTACACCTTACTGGGCAAAAAACTGTGGGGAACCATAATCTGACAAATATCTAACCAGATTAATCTCCATGTATCCATGCCAATCAAGTCACAACCTATTGTTAATTGTTATTTTATTTTGGCTAATAAACACAAATTGTGCACTTGCCTAGAAAGCTTCGGCTCAAAGTTCAAGATGGGATTAAATTAGCGGTCTTATGCATATCACATTTCATTCCAGATGTCCAAAGGTGCTAAATGGTTAACAATGGGTGATTACACACATAATTAAACAATTTGGCCATGAAAGGGTCCCAGTGGAAACTAAAATACGTCTGTGCCATCAAATCCTAGGTAAGAATCTCAAATATGACATTTAGAAGAATAACTGACAACTAATTCGTTACACACACTGCACAATATGCTACATATAGATATACTTGCTTCCGTTTCGGACCTTCTAAACTTTTAATGTGGGGCTCAGATTTCAGTAAGAAATGTATACTTGCTTAGATGTTCAGTCGGATCGTCAAAACAACCAAAGGTAAGCATATGGGAGGGAGAATGCAAAACAGATTATCCAGACAGGTGTTTATCTATAGGACATTCTACTTGCCTCAGATGGATCTTAAATACCCGCTTTTCCTAAGTAAAAGTGATTATCAATTTCCTACAACACTGGAATAATGAAACTCAGAGAATATCAATGAGAACTCAACAGTAAGGCCATAGTGAAAGCAACATCCAATCTTTTACCAGGCCGAAGTCATGGTCATTGATTACATTTATTTATTTATTTATTTATTTATTCAAAGTTTTATATAGCGCGAACAAGATCCTTACAGATATCAGAGCGCTTCACAGAGACAGGGGTAGGGGCAGCAGGACTGAACAGAAATAATGGGAGCAGTATAATAGTCACTAACATAATAGGATAACAGTAACGTACAGAAAACATATCAATATACAATCAGGTAACAAATAATATAAGCCGGCACAAGTCATTGATCCCACTACAGTAGGGTTCAGGTAAACCTTGGATGTGTGGATGGCTTATACCAATTTCTTAGGATAGAGAGAACACGGGGTGGGGGCACCGGGAGGGTGATTCAATAAACTAAAGTGTATCATATATTAGTCGGTAGTAAGAGAGTAGCGTAGTAGTGTCACAATCAAGTAAGAGTATAGTGCCAAGAGACAAGGTGATCAATGATACAAAGCGATGCAGAGTCTCTGATCCAGCACCTATAAAGTTCAGGAGATCTTGGCCAGAAGGATGGTTTTCACCTCTTTCTTGAAGAGTGCAGTGGAGGAGATAAGCCTGGTTTCAGGGGGGAGCGCATTCCAGATGCTGGGTGCCATTCCTGAGAAGGAGCGCTTGTATGTTTTTTCTTTCCGGAATCTACGAGGTTTCAGGAGTAGATTTTTTGTACTTCTATTGGATCTCGAACCTCCTGATATAGACAACTTTTGAGCGAGGTAGTTGGGTGCCTTGTGGTGCACGGCCGAGTGTGTCATAACTGCGATTTTTAGTTGTATTCTGGCTTCAAAAGGCAGCCATTTTAGAGACTTTAAGTCTGGGGGTATATGCGAATGTTTTCTTGAGCCAGTAATGAGTCTCGCGGCAGCGTTCAGGGAGGCTCTTAGGGGTGCTGTTGTGGATAGCGGGAGTCCGCTGAGGGCCACAATTCCGTAGTCTATGCGAGGGATGACTAAAGCTTGTACAGCAGTTTGGAAGTCTTTGGCAGGGAGGAAGGGTTTAAGTTTCCTCAGTGTGTTGATTTGGAAATTAGCTCCTTTTGTGGCTTTGCTAACGTGCTGTTGCATGTTGAGCTTGGCGTCGAGTGTGATGCCTAGGGATTTCGCAGAATCCACGATGGTAGGTTGGACATTGAGTGCTGTTAGGTTATTGAGCCAGGTTTGGGTGGTGGAAATTTTCGCCGGAGGTGAGATGAGTAGGAACTCAGTTTTCAGAGCATTTAGTTTGAGGTGATTATCGGCCAACCAAGATTGAGTGTTACTAAGTGTGGAATTCAGAAGTTTGATATCTTCCGGGGATTGTAGCTTTAGGTAAAGTTGTGTGTCATCGGCGTACATATGGAATTGAACATTGGATGCTTGGAGCAAGGTGGCGAGCGGTTCCATGACGAGGTTGAACAGTGTGGGGGAGAGGGAGGATCCTTGTGGAACACCTAGATCTGCAGGCACAGGTGTAGATAGCACATATTACAAACATTTTGCTAAGTCACATGTGCTTACTGAAAGAGCTGTACAGCAAACGCTTTGATGATTTGAAAATGAATCACTAATTAAAACAATGACACTCTTTGGTAACTTTTTTATGTAGGTATGCAGCTAGAATGTCCATTTGTGCCTTGACATTTTCATGAATATGTGTGCTTGTGTTTTTTGGTTAATGCTACGACCTGGTACAGTGGTGTGTCTGGAAAAGTGCTTCTCGTGGTAATACAAAATAGGTTTACCCTTGTACTCTTAAAAGAATGGATTTACCCCATTGTATGACCATTTTTGTTTCAGAAGAGAATACATACCTGATTCGTGGGTATATCAGTCGATCCATTGCTCAGTGGATCATAGCTGTTTCTTAAGTTCCCGAGAAACCACCAGGGCAGTCCGGCCACATCCCACTCCTCAAACACTAGCTCCATTTTCGGCTGCTTACTCAGGGGCTGCAAGGGGTCTTCGGCCAGGTAGTCTGTACATTCCAAAATAAATAGTCAGGAAAAAGTGTCAGAGCCTACTGTGAAGCATCATGAGGCAGTAATGAGTACAAGTACTTCAATGTCCATCCTGCTAAGTGTGTTACTGTGGGAAAATTCTCCTGCCCACAGGCCCCCCCCGCCCCCCCTCCCCCTCACTAACAGCAGAAGCACCACATAACACCAATTTCAGACCAGGAGCGTAGTTTTGCTAGAGCCTTTGCTGAATATCTCTGAAATCTCCCAATGACACCTTAGTACAACTTTGACACTTCTCACTTCAACAAACAACTCAAAATGACAACAGACAGTACATAAATGTAGCAAACTCATTTCATCAAAATCTTGCCGTTTTGGACATTACGGACAGGCTTAGTAAAATCAGATTGTTGTTAGCCTTTCTAGGACGTCCTGTAAAATCAAATCCCGGGTTGAAAAAAGGCATTGTGGGAAAGTGGGTTTCTGTTGCAGTAACCTACCCACCCACTTTTTGCCTGATCTTTGATGCAACTTTGACAGCAGAGTACTGGGTCCCTGCTGTCCATGTTCCCAGTACCAGTGTTCCTTCCCCAAAACTGTACCATGATTGGCACTTCACACCCCCTGTAAGTCTCTTACAAATGGTACCATGTTACCTAGGGCATTGGGACTGAAGAGGGTCCTCTAGGGACCCCTCAAACCATGCAAAATGCCCCTGCAGCCTGCATGCCTTGGTGCAGAGAAAAATTACAGTCAACATGGCACACTGCCTGTGTGCCATGCCAAGCAGCACTGCCGAACGGATAGGTAAGATAAATTAAGTTGCAAATGTGATTTGTCACAACCGTTTTGAACCCTTAAAGTTGGTTGGTGAAATTGCGGATCCACAGGTTGCCCCTACGGAAATAAAACAAGTTGTATTACCTGACAGTACTAATCATGACGTGAATAGCTGTTTTGAAATGTTGGACATGAAACTTGACAACTTATATATTTTAATTTTACTACTGTTGGACCAGGTTACTAAATTATCAAATAGAACTTATTGTGACCACGACAAAATCCGTCACAGGGAAGCTAATGAGTCTTTGACAATAGATCAGTTAAGCACGAATTGCAAACCTCCTTCATCCAATATATAAAGTAAGGCACTACAACAGGCATTTCCCACGAATTACAACAGAACACAACCTGGGAAAATGGCTGTTCCTGGAAAAATGCTGAATAGTTCGCAATTTGTAGCAGACAAATTTAGCCCAGAGCTATTGAGACCACAAAATGACTCGGACCGCTTTAACAGTAAACCAACAACCGTCACTTATTCACGGAAGGTGGGAGATCGTTATAATGGCAGGTATCCAGCGTCTACTGTCAATTTTGTGTTGCCCACTTCTAATCTATCAAAGACATACTGTGATAAAGTCTGTCCCATGGTGTCACAAGATCATTTACCTACTCCTCTTTTTAATTAAATGTATATGAACTAGGTCCTGAAGCTGAAACCAGGCTCTTATGAGGACACAGAAGCCCTGATCAACAAAGCGACTAACTGACAGAGGGTTGAACAGAAATGTCTCTCGGTGGTCAGATCTGACATTGTGTAAGCTAAAAGGTATTCATCCAGTACAAGGATTCCTGATTACATTCAAGTTGCTTTTAAGTCCCATTATTTGGTAGAAAATCTTGTTAATTTTGAATTGAGCACTTGTCATTTAAACGGGATCAAACTGCTGGGAATAAGAATGAAGGCATCTCCACCACCTATCGAAATCCTAAGCAATATTGCTGCTGGCCCAACAAATCAGGAAGAAATTGACTGACTAATGTGTATTACTAAAACAAACTATAATGCGCAATCAGAATGTATAGACAGCAAAATATCTACGAATCCTAAAGTGTAGGGAACCGCTCATGTATAAGAGTATTGATGATTTTGCCTTGTCAGTTGTTAACTTAAGCAAATCCTCTGTGTATTGTGTTGGGGATGAAGTTACAAAGCCCCGGGACAGGGCTAGGGGGTGTTCCGGGGGTTTGTAAGTTCTGTAGACACACCTACCCAGATAGGTAATTGTGAGCATAATGAAACAGTGCTGGTACTATTACCTGTGTGTAAATTAGATATTAATTAGATAGTTATCAGATGTGAGTATGTTGCCCCAATTGGAATAATTCCTTTGTAAATTAGGTCAAGATGAGCCACTAGATGTCCCACCAGGAAATGGGCTAGGTGGGCAGAGTAACTTCCTACCCACTGTTAGATTACTATCATGGGATATAGCTGGGTTGGGGTCTAAATTGGCTGACGCTGGCTGGTTTACATATATAGCAAAACATGACATTTGTCTATAACAATAGACTTGGGCGACAGAGTATTCATTGATGGGTTTACTTCCTATAGCGTGGATGCAAAACCGGCAGAACGCTTTAGGAGAGCTGTAGGCAGTCTTATGATTTTAATAAAGAGTGGACGCACTAGTAGATCTACATTGATGGTTATTAATAGTCTGGATCTAATGGGGATTACTGTGACTTTCTCGCCTCAATTTTGTTTAACCATTTTTAATATTTATGTCAGAAATATAAAGGGGTCTGAAAAGTCACTTACATTATCCTTTTATTAGAAGCTATGGATACCTTGAGTCCAAATACAAAGGTTGTAGTAGCACGATATTTAAATATTTATTTGGAACCCTCAGTCTTTTTAAATGAGATAAGAGAGGAGGATGAAACATGGGCTATTCCTCCATTAGGTCATCCAAAGAAAAGAAAATTAAATCTTGCCCTAGAATCAGCCTCTCCAACTATAAGTAATGGCCTTCGAGCATGTAATGGGTGTACCCCTTCTGACCCTAATAAAGCAGCAACATTTAAAAGAGGGGATTGTACTAGCGTCATTGATTACACCCTTGTTGATGTAAGACCATGGCCAGTATTGGAAGACATGAAAGTGTCAAAGCCAATTGATAGTTACCACATTTCATTAGAAACTATTCTGACGGGTGATTCCCTGAGGCAAGGTAACAATCTTATACATCAATTGTGCCAACCCCTTTTGTAACAATTGTTATGTCTCATGGCCCAAATGTAATGTCCAACCAAAAATTATACAATGCAGATTTACAAAGTTTTTTTTTTATAAAGATATCTTTAACTAGGTTTCTAATCCCGCTAAGGTTGAAAAATGGTTTGTTCAAGCGTGTAAAGTAGTGAACCTATCTCTGAGGAAGGCAATAATGGAGGGTGATCGTGCTAGTATTAAAGGAGCAAGAATTACCTAAAAGACAACTTTGACCAAGGCAAAAAAGAATTTGGACAATAATTTATGGCAAGATTTGCTGGACGCCAGTAAAACTATTGATACTAGACTGTTTTGGCAAACAAAGCCTGACAAGTCCAATTTACATCATTACAATATGTCCCGGGATAAATGGGTGACGCACTTTACAGCTCTATATGCTCCAGGAGACTCACAGGATTTTGAATATAATGATACTTCAAATGTTCCTCAAGCTTTGGACCATGGTGTTTTTAGTTTAGAAGCTACAACTAGAGCGATTGATTCACTGAAATTTGCTAGAGACCCCGGCCTGCACAAAATTACAGATTTGTACAAATCTGAACCCTTGATCTGGTCCATGCCATAGCAGATGGCGGTATGGTACCAGATTCCTGGCTGGGGCCGAATTTATAGCAATATATAAAAAAGTGACACAGGTGATACATTATGTACTGAAACCTAGCCATCTCCGTGTCTTTCTAGAAACCAAACAGCTTTCACTTCCTGCCATACAACAGTCAACACAAAATGTGTAGCTGCATCATGCAGCAGCACATCATAGTTGTACCATTGTACCATCAACCATGTGGTCTTAAAACGTCCATGCTCCTCACCACTCCCTTAAATCTTCCTTCTTCCCCAATCTCTCGCTTTCTCCATATTCTGTAAACTACCCACTCCTTCCAAACCCTTTGTCTGTTCTCCCTCCTTTATACCCCACTCCCCTCCCAAGCATACCACCAACACTTCCATACTCCTCGTCCCTCAACGCTCCACTTCCCAACATACACACTCTGCCTCATCCCAAGACTCATTAGGGCCCATTAACTTTCACTCACTATGGCATCACCTCTTATACACCCTCTTCACACCTCACCCAGGGATTCCCTTTATCGCTTTCAGATCCCTCACAGAATCTCACTCTTCTTCACCTTCTAACACACTGTATCATGGGACCTTTGTGAATGCTGGATAGTATGCTATACTGCACAGAATGTGAAACCCACTCTACAAGAAATTCAAGATCAAAATAAGTACCAACTTAATGTAAAGCGTCAACGCCACAACAAGTCCTCTAATTCAAGAATGGCATGACCAGACACATCAACTACAATGAACATTCAACATGACAACCACCATAGGAATACAACTCAATACGCCCAAATGAGCAGAAATCCCAGTCTCCAACGCATCCCAAGCTTCCCCAACACCTTGAGAAAACACTACCCCATGCATCTCCACACCACAACCAAGAAGGTGAAATCCTAATTTTCGTGTTCACTTCAGGTTGCCCACCCTAGGGGTGTGACTAGTCAGGAGGTGCAACACGCCTTTTTGCACAGCGAATTTCCCGCCTGTCCTGGTGACAAATGTCCCTGAGGACAGGGGGTGGCATCCTCCATGTCTGGCTCACAGATCAAAGGCGGTGTGCATTTTGAAGCTCCCTGCCTTATCATGCTGATCTAATGAACAAGTTACTTGCCTTCGGTAACGCTTCTTCTGGTAGATACAATATCTGCCTGTGGATTACTCACTTGGTGAATATCCCCTTGTGTCCGCAACATTCGGAAATTCTTTCCGTAGCCTTGCGCTGACGTGGCTTCGGATGTCATAGAGACACGACATCGCTCGCGACTCCGCTGACGTCACCGACGCCTATAATAGGCCCACGCCGGCGTGATGACATCAGTTCCGCCCTTTTTCCCGTGCCTTCAAGGCACACGGACGGACCAATCACAGTAGACATATACACAGCATACGCAGTACAAATATCAAGGTAACACACAGTGTGAAGCAAATGCAATAAAACATTTGAAATAAACAACTCCTTGACAATAAAATAAATACATTACAGAAACTCTGGTATAGAAGAGTGGACAACGGGGAGGCGGGTGGGTCAGTGAGGAATCCACAGGCAGATATTGTATCTACCAGAAAAAGCGTTACCGAAGGTAAGTAACTTGTTCTTCTGATAGATACATCTGCCGTGTGGATTCCTCACCTTGTGAATAGAGTCCCACAGCAGTCCCCACTCCCGGAGGAGGGTGTCCACTCTTCTAAACCAGGAAATCCTGAAGGACAGAGCGCACAAAGTGGCCGTCCCTCCTCACTTCGGAATCCAAGCAGTAATGCTTCGCGAAAGTGTGGAGGGAAGACCAAGTTGCCGCCCTACAAATATCCTCAACAGGAACACCTCTAGCCAATGCTGAGGTTGTAGACTTAGCTCTTGTAGAATGAGCCCTTATACCCTCTGGTGGTTCCTTACCGGCCAAAGAGTAGCAGATCTTTATACAGAGAACGATCCATCTTGATAAAGTTCTTTTAAGGACCGCTCTTCCTCTTTTGCAGCCAGCAAACCCAATGAAGAGCTGGTCATCCAAACGGTAGTCTTTAGATCTGTCCAAGTAAAAGGACACCGCCCTCTTGGGATCCAGACGGTGCAACCTCTCCTCCTCCTTGGAAGGGTGTGGGGGAGGATAAAAGGTAGGGAGTTTAATGGATTGACCAAGGTGGAAAGGAGTAACCGGCTTAGGAAGAAAAGCAGCCCTGGTCCTAAGAACCATTCGATCAGCATGAATGGTCAAGAATGGGGGCTTGGAACTAAGAGCTTGAAGCTCACTCACCCTCCTTGCAGAGGTTATTGCAACAAGGAAGACTGTCTTAAGAGTCAAAAGCCTCAAAGGACATTTGTGAAGAGGCTCAAAAGGAGCACCCATCAAAAAGGTCAAGACAAGACTGAAGTCCCACTGAGGCACAATAAAAGGAACAGGAGGGAACATATTTGTGAGACCCTTTAAAAACCTTAAAACCACAGGAGATTTGAAAAGAGATGGCTGATCAGGCAAACAGATAGCCCTTAACTGTGGCAACAGCAAGCCCTTGCTGTGCCAGAGAAAGGGCAAACTGGAGAACATCAGACAAATGGGCTCTCAAAGGGTCTATAGATTTTCCTCCACACCAAGTGACAAATTTTGACCATCTATAAGAATAGATGGACTTAGTGGAGTTACGCCTGGCTGACAAGATGACATTCACCACATCGTGTGGGAGAGAAAAGGAAATCAGGTTGCCCCGCTCAATCTCCAGGCATGAAGGTGTAATGTCTGGAGGTGGTGGTGTAGAACCTGCCCCTCCATCTGAGAGAGGAGGTCTGCCCTTAGAGGGAGACGGAGCGGAGGGTGAGAGGAGAGGTGGAGAAGATCTGTATACCACACCCTTCTTGGCCAGTCCGGGGCGACCAATATGACTTGGGCCCGGTCTTGGCGAATCTTCCTCAGAACCCGAGGAATCAAAGGTATGGGAGGAAACGCGTAAAGGAGTTGATTTCCCCAACTCAACTGAAACGCATCCCCCAAGGCTCCTTGCATCGGATACTGGAGACTGCAGAATGACAGGCAGTGAGCATTCTCGGGAGAGGCGAACAGGTCCACCCGAGGAGTCCCCCACGTCTGAAAGACGTGACGAACCACCTCCGGGTGAAGCCTCCACTCGTGGTCGGCCGAAAACTGCCGACTGAAACTGTCTGCACGCACGTTCAGAACTCCGGCCAGATGATTTGCCATCAGACAAATCTGATGGTCCTGAACCCAGGACCAGAGACAGAGCCTCTCTGCAGAGACACTGCGACCCCACTCCTCCCTGTTTGTTGATGTACCACATCGCGGTCGTGTTGTCCGTCAGGACCTGGACCGAACGACCGCGAAGGGAAGGGAGGAAGGCCTTGAGCACCAAACGTATCGCCCGCAATTCTAGAAGGTTGATGTGAAGCAACCTTTCCTCTGGAGACCAAAGACCCTTGACCTCCAGATCCCCCAGATGAGCACCCCACCCTAGAGTGGATGCATCTGTTATTACTGTGGCCACCGGAGGAGGCAACTGAAAAGGCTTCCCCTGAGACAGGTTGCCTTGCACGCCCCAAGACAGATCAGCCGCAGCTTCTCTGGAGATCCTCACTGAGTCCCTGAGATATCCGTTGTGTTGATACCACTGCCTGCGGAGGCACCACTGGAGCGCCCTTATGTGCCAGCGTGCATGGTTGACCAACAGAATGCATGAGGCCATCAGACCGAGCAGGCGAAGGACCTTCAGGACTGGAACGACCGCTCCATTGTAAAATAAAAGAATAATTTCCTGTATGTCGCGAATCCTTTGAGGAGGAGGGAATGCGCGACATACAGTTGTGTCCAGTACAGCACCTATGAACAGGTTGCGCTGGGAGGGCACCAGGTGAGACTTGGGTACATTTATCGAAAAACCCAACCTGTACAACAACTGGGTTGTCTCTCGCAGATGATGGAGCACTCTCTCTGACGACTCTGCTTTGATCAGCCAGTCATCCAAATAAGGGAATACTGGAATCCCTGACCTTCTGAGA
Source organism: Lissotriton helveticus (assembly GCF_964261635.1). Taxonomy (NCBI): domain Eukaryota; kingdom Metazoa; phylum Chordata; class Amphibia; order Caudata; family Salamandridae; genus Lissotriton; species Lissotriton helveticus. The sequence continues at coordinate 1,555,802,421 of NC_136065.1, forward strand.
TGCGCCGCCACCACTGCCATCACCTTGGTGAAGACTGGAGGCGCAGTAGTAAGTCCAAACGGAAGGACCGCAAACTGATAGTGCTGCGATCCCACCGTAAAACGGAGATACTTCATGTGCGACTTCAGGATTGGGATGTGAAAATACACATCCTGCAAGTCGAGTGACACCATCCAGTCTTCTTCTAGCAGCGCTTGAAGAACCTGAGCATGGGTGAGCATCTTGAATTTCTCTTATTTCAGATAGAGATTCAAGGTCCTGAGATCCAGGATTGGACGAAGTCTGCCATCCTTCTTGGGTATCAGGAAATACCGGGAGTAGCATCCCTGACCCTTTTCCTGCTCTGGATCCACCTCTATCGCACCCTTTCTTAAAAGAGTCTGCACTTCCTCCTGCAGAAGTAACAGATGTTCCTCGGTGCAAAAACCTTGGCAAGGCGGGTAATTGGGAGGGAATTCCCGAAAGGGAAGGGCATACCCATTTTCTACAAGATTGAGAACCCAAAGATCTGATGTAACCGATTCCCAATCTTGTAGAAAATGGGTAAGCCGACCCCCTCACCGGACCCACATGATCCTGAATGGCGGATCTAGGACTGCTTTTCTGAGGCAGGGGGGTTGGAGGAAGTGGAGGAGGAAGAGGCCTGACGTCCACGAGGACGCGCTCTTTGCTTTCCCCTGTAAGACCTGTACATGGAATTTTGTTGCTGCTGCTGTTGTTGCTGCTGCTGCTGACCTTGTCGGTAATTGCGAAAGCAAGAGCGACCAAAACCCCTGAATCTCTTGTTGGTCGAAGAGCTCCTTATCTGAAGACCTAAAGATTTAGCAGTTGCTCTCCTGTCTTTAAATCTCTCAAGAGCTGCATCAGCCTTCTTCCCAAAGAGGCCAGACCCATCAAAAGGAAGATCCAATAAAGTCGCCTGAACATCCACTGAAAAGTCTGAGGATTTCAGCCAAGCTGATCTTCTAGTGGCAACAGCAGTGCCCATGATACGCGCCACAGAGTCTGCAGGGTCCAGACCACTTTGTATAACTTGGCGAGCCGCTGCCTGTGCATCTGAGATCACCTCCTCAAAATCCTTCCTGTTGGCATCAGGAACCTTAGGAGTTAGAACACGCAAAGAATCCATAAGGGCATGCACATATCTCCCCATCAGACAAGTGGCATTAGTCGACTTCAATGCCATGCTTGCAGAGGAGAAGGTCTTTTTAGCAACCTGATCTTGTTTCTTTGCTTCCTTTTTACAAGGAACCTGGGGAAAGGCACTTACATTCTTTTTAGAGCAAGCTGCTTGAATGACTAGGCTCTCTGGTGAAGGATGAGAAGTCAAAAAAGCAGGGTCTTCAGGTGCAACCCTGTACCTTCTTGCCACACTCTTGGAAACTGCAGAAGCTGACAGTGGTTTCTTCCACACTTCCAAAATGGGCTCCGTCAAGGCGTCATTAAATGGAAGCAATGGTTCTACTACAGAACTAGCAGAATGTAAAACCTCAGTCAGAAGATTGGATTTAAATTCCGCTGTAGGTAAAGTTAATTGAAGAAGATCTGCCGCCTTCCTCATAACCATATGGTAAGGTTGGACATCTTTAGAAGGTGTATCAGAGCCTGAAGGCAACTCCCACTCCGGGGAGAAATCCAGGCTACTAGCATCAGCCAGTTCATCAAAACTATCTTCATCCAATTCACCTTCTTCCATATCAGGATGAGATTCTATATACCTTCTTTCTTCCAAAAGGCGTTGGGCCTCCCTTCTGGACCGGTCCTTCACACGCCTCGCAGCCGGATCCACCAACGGCCCGAACGGAGTCGGGATCGACGTCGGTATCGAATCCGAAGGTTTAGCCGGATGCTCTCGAGGTCGCTCTGGAGCGGGTGACGCTGAAACCGGCGTCGACAGCCTCGGTGGAGCCGGAAATTGCCAAGGCGGCGTTGGGGCTGGCATATAAGGCATAAATGGAGCAGGAGGATAGGAGTGAGGGACTCCTAGATTGAAAGCCAGTGGACCCATGGGACCCGAAGGTGCGCCAGAGGGGTACCATGCCCTTGAAAAGACACCATACATAGCATTAAGAAACGCGGATGGATGTTGGCCTGGGGTTGGAAATGGTAGTTGAAAACCCTCAGGCTGGTCTTGTGGAGGATTCAGCTCTTCGGCAGGCGCGGAATCCACATCCACTTGAACCTCTTCCTCATCTCGGGCCGAGGACGGCGCCGGAGACTGATTCGAAGCCGGCGTCGGTGACTGAACACGCGACTCCGAAGGTGAGGCCTCACCTTCCGGTTCAGAGACACCCAGAGTAACCACCTTAGAACGTACCTTCTTCAGTGACCTCGACCTTGAGTCCGACTCCTTACCAGAACGACGTCGGGATTCATGTCGCCTCTTCTTATGTTTCTTCTTCGACTTCGAAGTATGATCCGAAGCGGACCTCGAAGATGACTCCTCTCGAGATCTAGACCTCGACGTCGACCTCGCCTTTCGAGAACGAGACCTCGATGATTTTCCTTTGCCAGCTTTCAATTTTGCCACCAGGAGTTTGGTCTCTCTTTCCCTCAGGGCTTTCGGGTTCATCTTTCGACAAGAGCAACAACCATCGACGTCGTGGTCGGAGCTTAAGCACCAGATGCAGTCATCGTGCGGGTCGGTAATAGACATCATTTTCCCGCATTCCCTGCAGGGCTTGAAGCCGGTCTTCTTTGTCGACATCGTCGAAGAGACAGGATACAAAGAAGCAGAAAATAGAAACAAAAAAGCAACAAAGTACCAGTTGTTTACTGAGATTCCCGATAACCGTTAGCGTCGACGACGCGGAAAAAAGGGAACTGATGTCATATCGCCGGCGTGGGCCTATTATAGGCGTCGGTGACGTCAGCGGAGTCGCGAGCGATGTCTCTATGACGTCCGAATCCACGTCAGCGCGAGGCTACAAAAAGAATTTCCAAATGTTGCTGACGCAAGGGGATATTCACAAGGTGAGGAATCCATACAGCAGATGTATCTATCAGAAAACTGTCTACTAACAGGACATCTACTTAGTATCCCAGAGTTGAAATAAATAAACAAGCATTTACAGCCGCCTGAAACTGAACTCAGACAAGACGGAAGTCCTCATCCTGGGATCCTCACCCTCCGCCTGGGACGACTCCTGGTGGCCCCCCGCCCTGGGCAGCGCACCCAAACCAACTGACCACGCACGCAACCTGGGCTTCATCCTGGACTCCTCCCTCTCCATGACCAGACAAGTCAACGCCGTCTCCTCGTCGTGCTTCCACATCCTGAGAATGCTACGCAAAATCTTCCGATGGATCCCCACCGAGACCAGGAAGACGGTCACCCAGGCCCTCGTCACCAGCCGTCTGGACTACGGCAACTCCCTCTACGCCGAAACCACCGCCAAACTCCAGAAGAGACTCCAGCGGATCCAGAACACCTCAGCACGACTCATCCTGGACATCCCCCGCCGCAGCCACATCTCCGGACACCTGAGAGACCTGCACTGGCTCCCGGTCAACAAGAGAATCACCTTCCGGCTCCTCACCCACGCACACAAAGCTCTACACAACCAAGGTCCAGGATACCTCAACAGCCGCCTCAACTTCTACGCTCCCACGCGCCAGCTTCGTCGACCAGCCACGCCATCGCCGCCGTCCCCCGCATCCGAAGAGCCACCACAGGAGGAAGGTCCTTCTCCTACCTGGCCGCCAAGACTTGGAACTCCCTTCCGACCCACCTCCGCCTGACCCAGAACCACCTCGCCTTCAGGAAGCAGCTCAAGACCTGGCTGTTCGAGCAGTAGCGGACCCCCCCCCCCCCCCCCCCCCCAGCGCCTTGAGACCCTCCGGGTGAGTAGTGCGCTATACAAATGCTCTGATTGATTGATTGCAACGGTCTCGCCTTTGCAAAGGTTAGAGCTATTGGCATTGTAAACAACAACATTTTTATTTATGTGTTGGTTTTGAAAACAGATAAATAAATGGCATTGTCATTTACAATGCCAATAGCTTAATCTCTTGCAAATGCGGGACCTATTGCATTTGCACACACACACAACCCCACACACACACACAACCCCACACACACACAACCCCACACACACACAGAGCCACACACACACAGAGCCACACACACACAGAGAAAAACACACACAGAGAAAAAACACACTACGTCAGAGTCAACAGCGCTACTCAGCAGATATGAAGCTCGAATTATATCTACTACAAAGTTCCACACTAAATCACACATAGGGCAGTTAAAGTTCAACACAGTTTACAGGGGATATTAATCACAACTTCAAAAATAACACAGACGTTGAATTGGGCACACTAGTCGAAAACGCGAAGCAGCCAGAATCTTTAACATATAAGGGAGCGACTGCTAACCAACTTTTCAATATCTGCGCTAACTTCACTTATCTGCAACTATTCAGGTTTGTAACCAAAAGCACAAACAATCAACAGGAGAGTAAGGGTATGACTATTCACTCTCTTACCCCTACTAAATTATTTTTAAACAACAGGAGAGTGAAAAGACAAAGAGCAACCTCAAACAAATATGTAAGGGTTAAGTAGAAGGGAAAGAAAGGTGGAAACACAACACAAATAGAGAGATGTTTAAGAACCCTCACTCACCAACCTAGTGGTGACATGCTTCAACCCAGTGATGAAGCATGTCACCACGAGGTTGGTGAGTGAGGGTTCTTAAACATCTCTCTATTTGTGTTGTGTTTCCACCTTTCTTTCCCTTCTACTTAACCCTTACATATTTGTTTGAGGTTGCTCTTTGTCTTTTCACTCTCCAACTGTAACCAAAAGCCACAAAGAGCTCGAAAGACTACTCGTTTCCGTTTTCATTTCCAGTTCACTACTTTTAAAAGTACCAAAGGCCAGCAGTCACTTCATCAAAAAAATCACCATCCAACCACAATTAGATACAAATTATTTCTCGGGTTTTGCTATAAACACCGTGGAAAGCAAATAAACTCTCTAGCATAAGCAGTGTTGCTTTCCAGGTCATGGAAACTGTGTGGGGGCGGGGGGCGGGTGGAGAAATCAGCTGACACATGACAACTGCGTAATTTTACCTTCAATGACGTTCTAATTGCAAGATAGTAAAAAGAGCTGAGTGATAAGTAGAACGTTAGGAATGGTAGCTGGCCTAGTAAGTGTCTGTTCGGAGACAGAACTTGGGAACATTAGGTAGGAACACCGATCACTCGAGTCACTAAGGGAATACCCACGAGTGTGATAGCTCAGTGAATTCATATACATGGTACTGGCACGTACTTCAACAAGCAGGCGACTGGAACAAATCTGGGACGCAGATTTCCATTACTGTGCGTTGATACAATCAACCTGTCCCACCGTAAAGAAAACTCACACTGAACAAATGGACAGCATGATTTAGCTGGCAGTAACTGGCAAGACTACACCTGCAACTTATTAAATCGAAGATAAACATTTGCCCTGTTAATAGGACATGTGTAAGCACCTTACAACATGCACTTACCTGTCGCGATCCAAACAGTTAGATGTAAAACACCAAATTTCCAGCTTCAACAGGTGCACAGGGCCTGCTGATGCTTCTTTTCTTGTAATTAAGGGGGAGGGGGGTGTCGGTGTCAGCTCAGTTCCTAGGGGCAAACCTACCTACCTGTAAGCTCTATAATCACTACTTGTAGGACATTTACAAAATGTTCGCCCCCCTCCCCAATTGCCTACCGTCCTCATGCGCCCTTTATGCCCCAACTATTCTGCCCCCACCCTCACCGAATACTCACTATTCAGGATTCATGCTGGACATGTCACGCTGTCCCCCCCTCCGCGTCTGCACAGTTCTCCGGCGTCTGAAACTGGGGCGGGGCCGCTTGACACTCGCTTCCTCTGCCCCCCAAAAGAAAACAAGTTTAAGCTATTGGCATTGTAAATGACAATGCCTTTTATTTATGTTTTAAAAACAAACAAAAAAAGGCATTTTCATTTACAATGCCAATAGCTTAAACTTGCGTAAATGCGAGACCTACTGCACTGCAAATGCTTGTTTCAATAACCCTTTCATGCAAATAGCAGCCAACATTCAATCTGCGCAGACAGTTCTACTTGTGGTGCCCATAATAACCACAAGGATAGAAGGATAGGCCTGCCTGTATTAGAACGTCTGGGACCCTCATGCCGGCTCGTGCTGTGCGTAAAGAAACCTTCCAGAGCGTGCCTTGAGGTGGGCGGCAAGACAAAGGGTTAATACACAGCACTGCTTTTGCTTCCCCGCTGAGGAGAATAAACAGGCCTTCGGTCGTACTGTGCAATCCCCCACCTGAAGCTACAATATGCAGGCTAATGTCTGAACAGATGTGGGGCTGCCAGCTGAGGGGGTACAGCGTGAAGGGGTTCTGCTCTCAGTCAGCAGACCGCAGTCCCATCTTCCAGATAAACTTCAGCCATGAGCAGAATCAAACCAGGGACTCGCAGACTCCTGCTATAGAGCTGCGCCAATGAGCGGAAGGCGCTGCTCCCCAGCAGCCTGCAGCACATGTGCTCACTTTTTGCTGCTTCTTTCTCGCCTCCCGGTCGACCTGTCTTAAGTTGAGGGAATGAATGCCACCTGACCCCAACCATTCAGGCTGCTTATAAATATTACCGTTACTCACAAGCGTTCCACGTTTCAGAGTTTTTAAGAGAAGCACTAGGGCAGGGACTGACAGATATTTACATGAAGCGAAGTTGTGAAATGTCACCAACACGTACCAAAAGGGCTTCACTCTGCACCCTTAAAAAAGAAATGTGAACCGCCCAAGTAAATAACTAAACTTCACGGACTGGCCCATGTGCACAAAAATCCATTATTCACACATATTTTCTATTTTTTCGAAATGGGTTACTACATACCTGACGGAGAATACCTGTGGGTGTATTTCTAGATAGCAGTCAGTCCTTTCATTGCATTGTATGATCGACTGAATAGTTTCTCATATTTTAAGACTTATTGTGAGTGAGTGCCAGCCCACGCCTTATAATGAGGACTCCTTTCCAGTGTAATGCGTTTTTTTATGACATCGAAGTACATAATGGCATCAAAAGACATATCTGCGTGCATTTTACCACGCGTATTTACTGCGACTTTATTTTAATAATAGTTATCACAATTCGTCATGTAAACACGGGCGTGTTAATGAGAACACAAAGGAGTTATTCTAGCGTACACATACGAATGAAAGAGAGCTATGCAAGCGTGCCAAAACTATTCCCCAGTCAACCCAGTCACATTAAATAGGATCTGCAAACAACAAAATTCACTCCTGCACTGGGTCATGGCAACGGATCCAGCATCGCCTATTGGATGTTGAGTGGTGCTGCGATTTAGACGAAGGTTTCTCCTAGAACAAAATATTTAAAATATGCGATGTGCACGTGCAAACTGAAATGATTTTGTGTATAGGTCTGGGTGAGCGGCACTGCGCCTGTTTTTCATTTAAAGGATGCATGTCCAACTCCCTGGACTGTTTTATGAAGTTCTTTCCTCTATTTTGTAACATATTGGAGAGAAACCTTTTGTACCGTTTGGAGATCTTACAAACCCTGACACAGGAGCAGGAGCAGAGCGCGAGCTGAGACATCTTCACCGCGTGAGGCAGGGAGAGAAGTGAGGAGGCTCGGGGCGAGCAGGGGTCGTGACGTCAGGGGAGGAGGGGTGGGGGAGAGGGACCGAGGGGATGGCAATAGAGGGAAGGCACATTGATAAACTAAAATGAATTATCTGAGCGGCGAATCGGGCCGCTGTCACTGCTGCTGCAGCGCCCAGAAGCAAAAAGATGCGCAATCTTGGGTGTACTATGGTACACTGAAGCATTCCATGCTCTCCCCGGACCAATCACGGCTCCCTAGTGCACCCAGGCTCAGCTGAGAATGATGCACTCGTCCCACAACCCGGCGAGTAGCAGAAATGCACGAGAGGTCTGGATCCGGGTGCTGGAGAGAAGCACTTCCGGGTCGCCATGGGCAGCTCGGCGGCCCCTTCAGGTCACTGCAGGCGGTGCGTCACAGCGCTTCACAATAGGAACAAAGATGATCCATGAGACGAGTGAGCAGTTACAAAAGCAGACTTTAAGTTACATTAGGCAAAAGTGACAATTGTGAGCAAACAAAATACAAGAGGTAGCAAAGGGTACATTACAGGAGAAATGGACTGGGACCTCGGTGACAGGGGGGTGTAACGCCCATCACTATAAAAGGGGCGGTGCTTAAAAAAAGAGACAAAAACGCCCCCGATTCGCGTCAAGGCGGGGCATGAACTGAGTGACGCCCCTCTCCTCCAATGGCTGGCCAGCATTTACGAGGCCAGCCAATGGAGAAGAGGGGCGATTTCAAGCCCCTATACTAGACAACATAAAATCTCGGACTCCGCCCACTTCGTGGGACGCTAGTCCGAGACCTAAAAAACAGCACACTAACACACCTTAACCAAGGCAGCAAGCCTGCACTTTGTCACAAGGTAAAGTAAGAACATTGTGCAGTACAAATTCTAAGACGACACCAAACAAAGCACCACCAACCGCAGGCACAGATTAAGTAGATGGTCAGAAGATCTGTACCTGCACTGATTTGCACCCCACAGATGCATCCCAAACACACATCAACCTCCTGTGCTTGGTCAACAAGTCGCAAAAACTGTTCAGAACACAGCTGGAGGGAATAACCAATGCCCCTTACCCCTTAACTTCCCAAAGTCAATCCAAGCACAGTGGTCAATTTACATTGAAACCTCACTCTTCGCATCCCTAAACAATCTCACTTACACATACCCCAACTAAAGCGTGCCCCGAACAGGTCATCCAAAGGGAGTGACACAAATCCCCATGAGAGAGAACCCACTCTCCCTTCTTCAACTAATTCAGGAATTGGTTAAAAAGACACCTCAACACTACCGCAGCAACACTCACATGCCAGCAGAAGGAAAGGAGACCAACATGACTAAACAGAGTTACCTGCATGCACTTGGTAAATCTCTTAAAATATATACATGTAAAATACAGTAAGTAATGCAATACCTTACATGTGACCTTTGGCTTGGGAGAGGGGCTTACTGGTATGCAGTGGCAGGTTCTCTTTGTATATACACTAGAGCTTCAAAACTATGGCATAAAATGTACAACTTTTCAAAAGGCTGACCTACAAATCTGTTTGGGGGTGGTGCAGAAAATGGGCAAAAAGTACAAAACCGACTTCTCATTGGAACTTGCCTTCATATGGACTTTTGCGCTTCATCTGCAAGGAATCACCGCCGCCCTCTGCTCGGTTATCGGAGTCGGTACCCGCACTGCTCTGTTTAAGAAGAAGAAAAAGTTATAACATCTGCACAGCATCCGAAACAAATAAAAGAGCTGGACAATCGGTAGGGAAAGGTGGGGGATGCAGCACTTCCACACCAAACCACTGGTACTTACCTCACTGCAGTAATGGCAGCAAAGTATCAGCTTAAGTTATAAAGCACATGCTGTTACAGATGTGCAAGGAGAACTTGTGTCAGCTTTTGCTGGAGTACCACTCTCCTTCAGACCTCCCATGACTTTTTTTCTTCTACAGGAGGTAGGAAGAAAGAGTTACTTACCTGTAGCTATGTTCCACCATCATGGCATCTTTATTAATACTTCTAAATAATGACTATCTCCTCCCATCTACAGGATCCTTGAACACTAAAAAAAAAAACTGTTTTAAATAGAGCAAAAAGCAAATTGTTTCGCTTACATTTATTACATTAAAGGCTTAGACCTTGGAAGATCTATTTAAAAGTTTTTCCGACTGACAGATTAATAAATAACATATGAGTGTATAGGCATCACACACTCAGTCAAGAAAAAAATGTACAGTCAATTTTAGCAGCCTAGTTCACCTTCTGTCTAGGAAAGCAACAAGTAAAGGAACTTAGTTTTCTACTCTGTAGAGTGGTATTCCTAAACAGTTTACGTCCCCTTTTATTATTTTTTCATGACAGCATGACATTGAAAAGGAAACATTTTCTATTGTTTGGTGTCTTATTTTCAGTAGTTTGCTGCTGCAGAATTTCCCCTCCATTTTCAACAGAATTGTCCATCTTTTTCCAAATAGTCATTCAGCCAACAGTCTTTTTTGCAAATTAGCCTATTTTCAGGCAGGCCAGATCCTACTCTTTTAAAGTGTGCAAAAACGAGGTCATGACCTCTTCTGCCTTTCGATTGTGGATAAATAAAGTTAACACATTTGACACCAGGAACGTGGACAGGCTGTGCTCACTGAAGATCTTTTTCATCTTGAGGAAGGTCTCTCTGAATACTACAGAAATCCAACTCTGAAAGACTATATTGTCTAGAAACCCATATTTTCACAAGACGGTCTCTGTTCTTCCCATCATTTGTGAAAGTGTGGGGGGAAAAAGCCCCTAAAAAGGTTCCGTTGAACGGTGTCCGCGTCCCTCTTTCCCCAACAACCAAAGTATGATATTCTTATTACGATACATGCTCCAAACACAGTTGGTGTTCTATCTCGTCACTAGAACTTACTATTAACATACGCTTTAGTTTATTCATCAAATTGCCGGTACTACAATCCCTATGTATAAATAAAGATACTTTGTTAAAAAATCACACTGTGCGTCTTTCACACACATCAGTGTTCCAAATTTACTATGAGGGACCAATAAGAATGAGTGCCCAGGAGGCTTAGGAAAAGTCCTCACATGTTCTATCGGGTTAAATCAGGACTGCAGCCTTGGTCATTTAAAGTTAAGCAAATTGGCTTAAAAAAGTAAGTTTCCACAAATCTAGTGAAAAGGTAGTTTTCAAAATCTTTTAAAATAAGCTTACCATTTTTCGTAAGGCCATCTCCTACACCGGAAGTGCCATTTCAAACAAAAAACCACTGCCTCACAAGACCAAGAACAAATAGTACTTCAATCCCCTCTAAAGAGTCACCATCATTTGACTCGCAGGGTTAGGGAAATTCAAGGCAAGATGGTTCATAAGGCAAACACAATATTTCATGACAATATGGTTGCTTCGAGAACACATCCTTTCTGTCTGTCTAAAGCAATACTGATATCTACATAGAGGAATACATTTCCTAAAAACACAAAGGCAAATAAATCTCTTCCAAGCAGTAATATGGCTCATTTCAGTAAAGGCTACATAGTAAAACTGCCACCCTCCACAATGTCCCAGTTACCTAAATCCAGCAATTTGAAATCGTAATGCCCACATAAAGTGGTCAAATTTAACTGTCCTAACTCTCACTGTAAAGCATTCTTTGGCAGATCAGCCAGTTACAGTGCAGTTTTTCCTTCCAGAGATTGAAGTCTTGGACCAAGATGCTTTCAAGAATCCTTTTAAGTAAAGGCTTTAAAACAATTTTTTGTGGGTCAACACCTTTCTAAAAGCCTTTCATAATTTCTAAATGGCTTATATATCTGTAGATAACTTTCACTGTGTAAAGATTATGCACTTAAGCAGAGATATTTAGAGTTAAGAACTAGAATGAAGGCATCCATGATGTGTAACTGATTACAGTTAATTAATTTCTTCTTCTGCAGTCTTCATCAAAATGACATTTAATCAAGTAGCCAGCTTCTGGAAGAATCTAAATAGGAGGGCCATGGCAAAGTAAACCTCACAATAATGGCGAAGAAACATATTTGTAAAAGCTCTAAAACAGAGAGTTGGGGTAACTCATGTGTATGAAGTTGGTATTTCCCAGACCAGTGCTCAGTAAACAACTGCCCTATATCAACTCGGCTCAGTCTTTAGACTAAGACAGCATTTCACTTTAGGGTCTTGATCAGATCTGTTACAAATATCCTGTTGCATGGCCAAAGCTAAACATAGGAAAGTCAAAACAAAGGGAAATCCAATAAATAAAACCCCATAAAGTCTCAACCTTTATCCTCAATTGCAGATAACACGCAAATGCCTGAGAACTTTGCAGAGCTGGTAGTTGGAATAAATGCAGAAGTACTGCATCTATTAAAATTTACAGTACCTTGGAATCAAAGGAGACCCGAAATGTTACTTCTAATCCAACCTTTGCAGCATAGGTATTTTCTTTAATATATTTGCACAAAGCATTTCAGTAGATGAAGCTTTGGGAAAGATTTGCCAAAACAAAAAATTCACATAGGAGGCACCGTGTTTGTTTTTTTTTTTTACACCAAAGGCAGAGCTCATTTGAAATTAAAATACAAAACTCTCATAGAAAAAAGCCAGACAGGAAATAGTGCATACTGGTATCACTCTTAAAGTTCACATAGACTAAGTGTTCCGCTGATCCACAATGGACAACAGTGTCAGGAAGTTAATTTTCAACAGAAAGTTAGGAGTAGGAATCCACCAAATTAAACAATTTCCTATCATATTCCTTTAAAGGGAAAATAGGCAAGTTGTTGATTTCAAATAAACTATCCATGATGAAGAACTACAGCTACAAGTAAGAAATATTTCTTTTTCTACAATAAGAATAGGCCTGGGCGGAGTTCTGCTACACAAATCTGCAAAGTGACAAAAAAACTCCACCGTGCTCTGTGATGTTCCGTAAGCTGCAGAGTGCGGTAAGGTACACTGGTTTTTAGCGCCGGGAATTTGTCCTGCACTGTAAAACTTGAGTGAACAGCTCCATGCGTAGCGAAAGAGGGCTCTGCTTCTTTAAGCCACTCGAGTAGATGGCCTACTTGAGCGTCAGCTCCTTCAGAACGAGCGGTAGAGACCTGCTGCGACCGCCAGCATTGAGAAATCTCACTGGGAGGTGGTCTACCGTATGATTTTCCTTGCTCGCCAACTTAACATTAGCGAGCTGCGTGAGAATGGAAAACTCCACTCTAATGAGTTTTTCGTAACTCTGTGCGGAGTGGTCAAAACTCTGTAAACTCCGCCGACTGAGCGAAATTCGTCACCCACCCCTAAAAAAGATCTTTGATATTTATAAATATAAAAATAGAACAAATGAGTTAGGGGCCTCCTACTCTTGCTCATCCTCATGGTGCTCATTTTAGAACTGTAGATCTAAATATTAGGGTTTGGTATTCAATGTGCATCTCCTCCAGGTTGGGCCCTTTTGCCTCGTTACCAGATACAGTTCCAACATTAAGATGTAAAAATCCAGAAAATATTAGAAAATAGTTAAGTGCACATATATCTTTTTGCTAGCATTTATAAAGCTAGTGAGAGGTTATCACTTGAAACAGGAGAGAAGGTTATCGCATATTTTAATTCAACATATTAGCAGATGGTCCGACCAGACTGCATTAGAACTTGACCTTGCCCAACCGATCTGTAGAAACTTCCTACTTTGATTCATCACCTGACCGTGTACTCTCTGCTCTGGCCCCTTCAGATCTTCTTACTCCTGGGATTCCATAGAATTGATATACTAAAAGTAGTAGTGATCAAAATTTTAAATCTAATTTCCAGAACTTCTTGTCCCATACTATTTCTGTTTCTATTGTGACTTTCACACCCATGTCCTAAGGGAGCATCAATCTAAAAACCCTTGGGAAAGCCCATGCCTGAGCATCGGTCACTGGGCAAAATACATGGTGACTTAACAACAAGAATGAAAATTAAAACTATCTGCTGATGTGCTGAATTAAAATAGGTGAAAACTCGCCTGTTTGCATCAAGTATTAACATTGGTCACTAACTAACCAAAAGAAATAGACAACTGCTGTCTAACATTATCTGGTATTTAAATCTCAATGTTGGATATAAAAATAGAAGCGCAAGCTAATCTTTCTATTCCACAGGAGAAATCCCAGGGGCAACAGGGTGCAGCACCTGAGGATCCAATCATGCACAGCTATCATGCAACAGGACAGATGTGACCAATGTTTTGCAGTGAAAGGTAGTGAAGTATGCACAAATATCCAAGGAGATGATGTACAGCAGTCCAGCAGCAGTGCAAGATACTATCCAGTCTAGCTACAAATTGATTTTAAGATGCTAAACCTATGAGAACTAATCTATAAATAGCTTTATGTGGGATATATACAAGTGTAGTTCTATTAAGATCTTTTGACTTGTAAGGCATTAGGGATCCTCTGTCGCTGAGCAGATTTGGGACGTAGGAGGGCATTGAAATGAGGCAAATATGGAACCCAGATAGGACTCTGTACACCTCAAGAAAACATCAATCCAGACCCACTCATTGTGCTAACATAGTCATTGGAAAAAATAACTGATAACATATGCTGCTGGTAAGACTTATGCATAGGTTAAAAAAGGAGGTCAAATAAATTGAATGAACTGCTTTCTCAAACACCAAATGCAGGACATGTTCTACCAAAAGGTGTATGTTGTTCTTGTGGAAGGCCACCTTGTTGCCTTCATGCACTCCGAATGCAGATTTAAGCACCTCTATTGGAGGTATTCAGCAGATAGGCAGTGAAGCTTAAGACTTGTTTGGAAGTTCTAGCGGGGGTGGGGGAGGAGAGAGTTCTAGTACAGTCATATACCCAGCAGCCGTATCGGAGATCAGTGCTTCTTCTACTGGGAGAAATGCAAGTCTCTGCCAACTCAAACAGCTAGATCAACCTAATCAAACTTCGATTACAGCGGGGTTACAGATATCAGAGTAAGATCCCCCTTGTATCAGCCAAGCAGTGAAGCTTAGCAAATAAATAATCTTTTATCTTGCCTAGCACTGCCTTATCAATTCTGTGGTCAGTCAGGAGATTGTGGATTACCTTCTTTCTGTGTTGCTCCAACTTTGCACACATCTTTTGGAGGAGGGGAACTAGTACAAAAGCATACAGAAATGTTCCTGACAACTCTATAAAACCAATATCACCCTTCGAGTGGAGTTCAGGAACCTAAAGGTTAAGTTGGGACTATTCACACACTAGAATTGAACACAGAAAATGCATTTGCCTCCTGAATGAAGTATTTGCTAACTTTATTTATGGTGCTTAAAGGCATTCTGCCTTCCGGAGGACGGACTTTTATCATCATTTTATCCAGATCTGCTTGATATTACTAGATAAAGTGCACTCCTGTTATTGATGCAAAAATCGAATAATGCTCAAACTATGCTGTACAGTGGAAGCTTATTTTAGATCCTCCATAATCTCCTTGTCAGAATGTGTCTGGATCAGACTGTTCTCTACAATAGGATTATGCATGGTTAGATAAAAACCTTCTGCCGCCTCCTAAAGTCCACCAGCACCACTATGCGCTACGAAAAGGCAAGCAAGACTACTATGACAAAAGAGAGAAGTGTCTATGCTGGCCGTGCAAGCCACTTTGAAGGGAAGAAACTTTGTGATTGATGTATGGAAGCATGGTTCTTAAGTCTACGGCATCCATCTTTTATGATCAACTTATGTGGGATCTTTAGGTTTACTTTACACCCAAAATTAACAGAAGCACCTCCCATTACTCCTCTGGTTTTCAAAACTCGTTCAACAGGTATCTGGTTTAGTAGGACCAGTACAGCCTCCACTAGCTTAGTATGTATGTATGTATAGGCGTACTTTTATAGCGCTAAACTGTCACCCAACAGGCATCCTGGCGCTTAGACTTATGACACATACATGAAGTTTCCAGCAGCAGAGGCAGTTACCGTATCCTAGGGATAAAATGTGTCTTTAAGGCCTTCTTAAAGGAAGAAAGGTCTCCCAGACCCCTCAAACCTAGTGGAAGTGAACTGGCAGCCAATGGAGGTCCCTAAGTGCTTAGCTAGGATGTACTGTCAAATGTCCTGCAATTTTGCATAATATCCAGCATCTATTTGTCTTTAGTATTATTTTCACATGCTGGCGAATAGATGGCTATTCTTTCTCACACTGAGGCTTTCAGCAGTGGAGGCAGTGATGAAATCTGGTGGTTTAGGCCTTTACCATTGATAACCAACGTTAGCTTCTTCAGGTACACATTAACTGTTTCTGCCTTTGTTGGTAGACGGTCAACTTCTAGTGTTCCTGCTGCATCTTTAAGTAGGTGTCATAAAAATATTAAGACTTCAAATAATAAAAACCTTGATGCCCAAAGGTTGCCTCCATGTCAGATGCCAAGCAGTTAAGGCCTCGCATGTTGTCACAATCGGCTTCAATAAGTACAGACGTAGTGGAATCCTCTGCCTTCATAATTTTGCTAAGGCAGAACCCAAGAGGAAGACTGTTCAAGTCTCTTCCTTATAAACCCTTCCTCAACCATGAAGGTGATCTTCCAGTTTATTCTTTATCCTTTTAATAGGTCATTTATTGACATGTTAACTCCCAGCTGACACGTCACATAAAAATCAACCAACCAAACCTCCCCTAGACATGTTCAGGCATACATCCCTCAAAGAGTAGACAAAACGCACAGACTCGCTGACAATGGTGCACTTAAGGAAGCAGCATAAAAATTCAGACATGTATTTTGTGGTATCAAACCAAAAATCTAGTAGGCTTCTACATATAAGGCTTACCTCCTACAAGCATGTTTAAAAAAAAAAAAATCATTACAAAACATGAAACGTATCTACTGAAGTTGTTCCGGGATCCTTAACACGGGCGGAGATAGTCTAATATTTATTAACGTTAAAGATTGGAGGATGGAGAACTGGGAGTTGTAAAGAAAAAAAAAACAGGAAAAGACTCCACATCACTGAAACCACAGGACTCTAAGAGCAGTTATGCTCCAACTAAGCTGCTTCGTAACTTACCTATTGAGGCTGCTGTCGTAGTAATGCAACACCTGAGAGAAAAGACCAAACCCAAGCAAAAAGCCTGTGCAAACCAGTGCTATTTAGTAGAAATGCAACATCCCCAAGGGTAAGGTGGAAAAAAGGGCCAGAGAAGAGATCTCTGATAGGAAAGGAACAGAGAAGGGGCCACTCTGTCCCTGCTCTGTGGACTCCAGAGAACCTTTCAAAAGCGCTGACACTAAAACGTCAATGTGGTCTAGGAGTCCAGGCCAGGCAGGTACAGAGAAGGGCCGCTCTGCACAGCAAAACAAAAACACAGGGTTTTACCTGCGGCAGGTCCCGGTGGATATCGGTGTTCTGATCCTTTGCGACTGTGAGAGTCTTAGCAGCATCTGTATTGTAGGTAAAAGAAAAGACACCCTCCCTAGTAATATCCATTCTCAAGGAGGCAGGAGAAAACAGGTGAGACAAGCCTAGAAACATACATCACTCTATGCACAGGTAGCTCGAGACGAACGAAGTCATCCCTGCCCCAAATAGTCCCAGTTTCCTCTTACCTAGGACGTGCCAGGTGTCTGACAGAGTGATTTCTCCGAGAGCAGGTGCCATTATATTTGTTTGTATTGAAATTTTAGCCAACAAGACTTCCGAGGAGAAATGCACGTCCTTACAGTATGCTTTCAAGTATTAACACCTTCAATGCTAAAGGTATTTTTCTCCTGTGCTGCATTCACATATTTACCATTGTTCATGACAAGGTCAGCTTGTCATTAGCACAGCTCCAGTGTGCCTCATGACGAGCTGAGCTCGTCATGAGCATGGAAGGTGTTAATATCCTATTGCACGCAACAAAGTTTGTGGTCCCTTCTAGCTTCCTTGGATACCTTTCAATGCTAGGGAAGGAAGTAAGAAGAGATCACAGACCACACCATTCCTAATTTCATATTATTCACAGTTATGCTGTGAGACAAATGCACCTTTCACTGGCTGCACATTTGTGTTTGATCATATGCTGTAAGGTAATTATTTCACACCCGGAACCTCAAACTATCAAAAAATACACTTGGGAAGAAGACTTAAGCGTATAAAAATTACACATACACTGACCGATACGTACAAACTCCCACAAAGCGTGACTCTTCCTCTTCACACAAAGAGGCTAAATAAGAAATTTAAAAGAGATAGATTTACTCCAAGCAATGTAAACAAATTGTACCAAATCATAACAGAGCAATAATCCCAAATATTGCTCAATTGGCTAGAAGTTATTTGAAAAGTGTAACAGATGATGTGCTGCCTCCAAACATCTGTAGCCCTAACCCCGGTTTTCTTTTGTTTAGCTCAGTCGCTAATGCGTAAGGTTTAGCTCAAGAAAATGTTTGTTTTAAGACTCTATCCACAAAGGGCAGAATGCAAAGAACATAAATTGATGCATGAACGACTAAAATTACCAAGAGACTAGCCACTCAAAGATTCTGTTCAAAACGCTACCATCTGGAGTCTGCTTGTTTGACGGTTAGCCTGGTAATGTACTCCTACAACACTTAGTAGGTTGCCCAAAATTATCCGTTTTCGATTATACTAAATCTCACAGTCAAGACATTCTAGAGTGTAGATGCAAAGTCCTGCTAACCAGAAAACTAAAAAAGTTGAATAACTCCTGGCTCAATGACGTTCTGAATAACATCTAGTGTTGTCCAGCATTGCAAAGTTGTGTGGTACCAATCACCTAGTCGAACAAGGGACTTTAATAGCATGAGACTACCCAGAAGACCTTTCAACTCATAATATTTAAACATTTTAACTGAGTATACTGAAAAGAAGCCACAAAATGAAAAAAAAACACGAGCATCTCTTAAAACTAATACCAAAGTTAAAAGAATCAGTAATGCAGGGGAAGGAAGAGGTAAACGGACTCACTGAATCTGGATTGAGAAATTGCGCGTGTATGTATTTACATTTTTTTATAGTACAAAAAAAGCCTGTCCCACCACTTCCAACTAAAAGATTTATCCAAAAAAGTGCCTCAACTCATGTTACCTGGCGGATCCAACAGGCTTGAATCATAGACCATATACAACTTACCAACCCACTGATTATTTTCCCATCCTCAAATTTGACTAAAGACTTAGCATCCCAGCGAAAGGTCACTGCACCGGATCTAGGTTCCCTCCTACATTAAGGGGGCCACAGTAGACTCACAAGGACAGTCTACGGTAAAAACATTTGGTTCTCAGAATCGGGCCACAAGATGTTTCACGGGCCTCAGACCCCAGCACATTTATTCCGATCACCTTTCCACTGCAGAACCGGTTAGCCTCCCAAATGCAGGGCTGGAATTCCTCCAGCAACAACTAAACAGAAATGCTGACCTATGCAAACACGCTCCCAACTCCTATGGGTATCCAAAGCAAACATTGGCCTTTCCAACTGCAGGCATCAGTCTCATGCACCCTTAGTATATTCCACTTCACAGCAATCCCCCTTAGAGCGGGTGCTGTGGCAAATAAAACACATCACATTTCAAAAATTCCCCATGTGTGCCCCACCAAGCATAACCATACAGTGACATGCCTGTTTAACAATACTACTAACAGTGCATTTAGAAGGGAAGAAGCTAGGAGTAACTTTGTTGCGAGCTCCGAACAACAGTGAATGGGGTAATAAAATCCAGGCAAGTGGACAAAACACACTTAACTTACAAACATTAATGCAACAATAAAAGAATAAAGAAAAGAAAATGTAAAAGTTCTAAAGGGGTCAAGTTCTACAGAACTGCCCACTTTCGCACTGGGGTACATAGACAGATGCACCAGCTTTTACATGCTCTTCGAGCAGTCAGCAGGTCGAAGCAAGAACGTAGACCAGCAGGAATCCTAAAATAAAAACAAAAACATCCCAGGGGGCAAATGTGCAACAAAACCCACAACACGTTCATGATGAGGTGCACAAAATCCTTCCCCTGCAACATGTGCATGACTATACTTGCCACAGAGACAGTGCATATCTTACCTGGGACAGAGGCTGGTAAAAGGTTCCTTTTCAACATATCATAGAGGGGGCTGTGGGAGAAAGGTGGGTTGTGAGCTCATGTTCCTTTCGACTCAATTTTCACAGGTAAACTTTCCCCAACTGTACAGCAGACAGGCACACAAGCATTCTCACACATTCAGGTCAGAGGCACATCAGGTGAAAGCGAATCAGGCGGTCTTTGCTTCCGCCAAGGCTCATTCCTCTTTGCTTCTCAGTCTCGAAAGCTATGGTTTAAGGAGGATAACTGTATGAGGCGTCTTCTTTGCAAGGCCGATTACTCTGCTGGTCGGTGGTGCAGATATTTCCTTCAAGCAACAAGTCCTATGGGGCGAGGATTTAGGTCTTCTCCACTGGCCAGGAGTGAAGAGTTTCCATCCTGGAAGTGATCACTAAATCCTGCAAACTGACAAACAGACCGCACCGAATATCAGCCAACACTCCCTATTTTTCAGCCCTCCAATATCCAAACTCTGGTGTCCTAGCAACAAAGCTTTCCAATGAGTTGCTGTCGAGATCCCAGTATCTGTGCAGAGGCCAGTGTTCGCGCTTCTACAGTAAGCAGGAATACCACATATGTCACAACGTTCAATGGGCTCACATGACCGGTGTATTGCTGGAAATTTCACATCCTGAGGAGACAACTGTTTCTTACCTCGGGTCTTTGACGGAGAAGCTGCAAATTCCGAGTAGGGCGCCCAACTCATCCTCCCCGCAGCGCACAATGTGCTGCTGCTCCTTGTCGTACAACTGCTTGATCATGATATACTGTCCCAGGTAATGCATGACCTGCGAGGAGAAGCGAAGCAGGAGTGAGACCCCGAACAAACAATGCACAGGCTCACATGGTCTGCAAGACTTCGAGAAAAATGGAAAAGGAATAAGAGCGTTGTGGGAAACAAGAGGCAGATGTGAGCGCTCAAAGGATCGATATGCATTGGCTCACAAAGTATGAATAACTTGAAAGAGGAGAATAGAAACCACAAACAGTCTAGGTGCATGCTTACAAGCACCTTAAAGGCATAGTAAACCCCCGCCAAACCTCCCTTCAAGCAGGAATTGTGGGAGGACTGCAGTCAGGTGGGATGAAGTGAAAGCACCAAAGGCAGGTGTGGATCAAACAATAAAAGCATGGGTTTGCTTTCAAACGCTTTAGAAGTAGACCCAGAATTTAAGTGATTATGCTGGACCATATGTGCACACACTATGTGTCCCCTCCATTCTCAAGAGGTGGGCAGAGGAGCCAGACTGGCGTAACGCCCACATGCTACAACCACCTTCTCTAATGCTCAATACACCATCCCCGCTCGTATCTAATGCCCACAACGTTACCCTTTACCCTGGAAGGGAGAGGATACACCAGGGCACCAAGGAAACTTCAAAAACAAAAGATGCACAAGATGGACTTGATCAATGATCCTCACCATGGAATCACAATTTTTTTTGACAATGATTAATAAAGGAAGTGCAAACATGGCTTAAGCTATTTACATTTCTACTATACACAAAATAAAGCAACTAAATGAATACATAAAACGCACACACCATGTAGACAAGAGGCACGCACTGGAGAACCTGAATAACCTTATTCATAGGCACATCATGAATGACGCTAGGAGATGGGAAGGACTAAAGCAGACATGATGCTCCTTGCAGTTACTGTATACTTAAACACGTCAGACCTCGATTGGTAGAGGGAAAGAAATCAGTGCCACAGACTATCACTGGCACTGCAGGCCGAGGGAAAGAAAAATCACAGACCACTGTTAATTGTAGCGAGGAGAAGAAAGACGCACGCTGCCTAAAATATTGAGTGTCTTACCAAGTGACCAGATGAATACTCGCTTATATGAGACGGTCTTAGCTGGCACGTAGTAATGTCCTCTCTGCCAGCAAGGGATATGCAACCGAATGCCTTTTGTCCAACCCTTTTAAACTTGGCACAATACTATTTTTCAGCCAAATAATGTGTCCAATATTTTCTGCACATTCTCAATCCAGCAAGTGATGCAGTTTCCTAATACCTGCGATTCATCAAGGTTTACATTTGCATGTTTTCATCATATGTGACATCATTGTTATGTCACTTATGACGCGCTCTACTCAATTTCAATAGACTACTAAGCCCATTAAGGATACTACACACTCTTAGTTTGGATGCCCTACATTGGCCACTTTGTCATTTTGATCCAGACAAATGTGCTGTGAATGGTGAGGATTGGAAGTCATTAACCGTTTATACCTTCTTTTAGTTCTTAAGAACCTACAGGGCTACATCCGTCACTACCAGTGTACCAAACCAAACGTCTCCTTAGGACCTCGGGAAAGCAGGCCGGGCTGGTCATACCGTTCCAGTTTCTCTAGTACATATTCAAGAAACAATCCAATTGTAAGTCTCAATTTGAGTAAATTAGGCAACTGAAACCCAGTGTCAGACAATTAAACTTTGTAAAATGCTGAAACTGGTTAACAGACTCCAGTGTTATGATTTGTAATATATCACAAAATAGGCCTGGGTAGTCACCTAACCTTTTACCTACGTTTACTATGCAACAGTTTTGGTGCTGACCTTTTACCTAGATAGGTGCTACATAAATGTTGTGTGGTTTTCCCAAAAACTGGCCTCATTTATTATGCATGAGAATTCTCAGAATCACAGCAGGATTACCATCTTCTGTATAATAATTGTATATAAGGTTCATCACCATCGTCATCCTCAAGACCAAGACGGGGGTCCTTCGCTCTCCCACATCCAGTAATGGGGGTTGGCTCTATCAGGAGGGGATTCTTGGCTATACACCAACACATATGCTAGGTACACTTGGGTACATCTAGTTAGGGTTTGCATCGTAAGCATTATTACGGTCATGTATTTATATGCCTGCATATATCCACTGCTTTAGCACTATAGTATTATTCTACCATCTATTTACTCTGTTGGTGCTTACACCAGTATAAATCGGTTTCTGTCATATTGTTGTTGCAGCACACATTTTACACTAGAATGATGCTGGTTCAATAAATGCTTATTGAAAACGTCCCCACCATTTATTCTGTAATTGTTATTGCATTTATATAGCGCTTTCGATCCATGACGAGGCGTCAAATCGCTTTTTCGGCGAGTAGAAGGCTACTCCGGGACCCAAAGAGGAATTAGTGTTGAATTAGTATAGTGAAATATGAAAGTAATTTGAGTGGTGGATATTAGTCAGTTATTCTGGAGTAAGAAGGATAGCGGAGGGATAAAAGGGAAGAAAGGTTTGCATTCATGTAGCACCTGTTACCCCTGACAGGTGTTAAAGCGCTTTTCTGGCAAGTAGGACGCTACTCCGGAACTCATAAAGGATTACTGTTGAAAATTAGTATTTTCAAGTATAGTACAGTGAAATATGAAATAATTTGAGTGGTCGGTATGTTATATACAGTTATTTGGATAGAGAAGTGTAGGTTGCGGGATAGAAGAGGGAAAGAGGTTTGTATTTATATAGCGCTGGCTACCCCTTGAAGGGATTTTGAAGCGCTTTATTGGAGAGTAGCACGCTACTATGGAACCGATAAGAATTACTGGTGAATTAGTATGGCAAAACATGAAAGTAATTTTAGTGGTGGATATGTTGGTCAGTTATTTGGATTGCGAACGGTTACGGAGGGGTAGAAAAGGGAAAAAGGTTGGCATTTATATAGCGCTGGTAACCCTGATATTGTGTTAAAACGCTTTATTGGCGACCAGCATACTACTCTGGAACCCATAAAGGATTAGTGGTGAATTCGTATAGTGGAATACGGAATTTGAGAAGTGAACATGTTAGTCTGTTATTTTGATTGAAAAGGATAGTGGAGGGACAGAATAGTAAAAGTAGGATAGTGGAGGGACAGAATAGTAAAAGTTGTTTTTCTTTTTGAGGTCATAGCCATAGGAGGAGGCTTTTGGATGAGTAAAAAGTTGTTTTTGAAGGGAAGAGTTTAGAAAGGTTTGTTTTTGGGGGGTCAGTATAGTAAAAAGAGGTGTCGGATGATGCAAGGAGGGGTAGAGTAGGAGAGAGTCTAGAAAGGGTTATTTTGGGGATCTTAGTAGTGGTATTGGTTTTGGAATAAATGAGAGAGTGGATGTCGAGGAAATATTGATAGATGTATAGGGTGAGAGATATGGTAGTGCATTAGAAAGAGTAGTAGAAAAGTTTAAGATGAGTCAAAAGGTTGGGCTAGAGGATATACTGAGAGAAGTATAGGCTGAGAAATAGTGTAGTGCATTTGAAATGCTAAATTTGAAGAAAGTGATACATATATAGAACCATAAGTACATTGAAAGTATATAGAAGCATAAAGGAGGTAAGTATATGTAGATTGAAGATATTGATTGAGGTACAGGATGAGAAATAGGGCAGTGCATTGGATATGCTTTTTCAGGAGAAAAGTAACAGACACACAGATCCAAGAACATGGAAAGTACATAGATGCCCAATGGAAGTAAGAACATGTAGACCAAAGAGGACTTATTTATTTAACTTCAACAACATAATTATTCTACATGTTTATACAAAGCAATACACAAAGATAGGTACATATCTATAGTGAAAATAAATGCTTATATACAGAGGAATATGCTGTAAATTTCTGTTTGCATATGGTGCTTATGTGGGGAAGAGCCAATTCTTGAGTAGTTTTCTGAAGATAAGGTGGTTGTCGGTGGACCTTATGTTGGGGGGTGAAGAGTTCCGTAGTTTGGCTGCTTGAAAAGAGACAGATGTGCCACCCAAGGTTTTCTTCTTGTATCTTGGGATTTTTAGGAGAGATGCACCTTTAGAGCGTATGTTCCTTTGTTGAATGTGTTTGGTGATTTCATTCCTGATGAAGAGCGGTCCAATTCCATGTATTGCTTTGTGGGTGATACAAAGCAGCTTGAACGTGGACCTTCTGGCAATCGGTAACCAATACAGGTATTTCAAGGCAGGTGAGATGTGGTCTCGCGGTTTGATATGGAAGAGCAGTCTGGCAGCCGAGTTCTGAATACGTTGTAGGCTTTTCATGGTCGTTAAAGGTGATCTGTGGTAGAGGCTATTGGCGTAATCGAGTTTGGACAGAACAAGGGAGATGGCAGCTTGGACCTTGTGTGGAAATCCCAAATGAGGGAAAATTTGTAACAGCACTTTTATAGTGCCAAAGCTTGATCTTGATAGTTTGTCTACTTGGGCATTCATCGACATCATGGAGTCCATGGTCATTGCGAGGTTTCTTACTTCCTTCGATACTTTAGGCGGTGATCCCAGCTCATCAGGCCAGGAGGCAAGTGGGTTGTAATGTTTCCAATCGCCACATGAGTATTCCCGTTTTTGAAGCCATCAATTTGAAATGCCTCCTAGTCATCCACTGATCTATGGCTCTGAGACAACTGAAAATTGGGGATTTTCCAATGTCTTTGGGGCATTCCAGTTGAAGGAGTATTTGCGTGTCATCTGCATAGTTCTAGCACGTGAGGTGAAATTGATTGATCAGTACCGGTAATGACTTCATGTAGATGCTGAAAAGCATTGGCGAGATGATAGAACCTTCAGGGTCCCCTTCTTTTGTGGAGTATGGTTTGGACGAGAAAGGTGGGGTATGTGTGACATTAGTTCTGTTTAGAAGGTAGGATGCGATCCAATCTAGAGCAGTTCCCATTATGCCGGCTTCATAGAGTCTTTGTTTCAGAGTGTCATGGTCAACCGTGTCAAAGGCTGCCGAGAGGTCCAAGAGAAAAGCGCAGCAACCACGCTGGAGTCAACTGTATTCTTCAGGTCATCCCAGATGGCAAGGAGGGCAGATTCAGTGCCTCTTCCCGGACGGAATCCTGTTTAGAAGTCTGAGAGTATGTCATTCTCTTCAATGAATTGTGGCATCTGGGCGAACACTGCTCTTTCTATCAGTTTGTCCAGGAAAGGTCCACCGCTGCAGATCTTTTGCAGTCTCCTCTGAAACCTGCATAGAGTTTGAAAAGTTCCCTTGATGCTGGGCTCACTGAGACATCAGATCCCAAGGCAGAACCTCACATACCCAATCTTGTAGGATCGACTAACAGGATGCAGGTGGTCAGTAGTCCCAGAAGCCTCAGAGCCCTCTTCACCAAGACACAGAACTGAGGCTGAAACTGCAGAATATGCTAGACTTGTCATTATAGAGGGAAGAATTCAAGTTGCAGTTTCTAGGATGGCTTCAATGAAAGGGAGCCTCTGCAAAGGAGTCGGGTGTGACATTGGCACATTGATCTTGAACCTCAGGACAGCAAGAACTTGCCCTATATCCTGGAGACTGGATGGTGGTGGTAGACCTACAAGACACATTTGTCCGTGTCCCAAATCTGTAAGCCCACAGAACCTGCCTGCGGTTCAAGGTGGTCTGCAAACATTTTCAGGGAGCATCTTAAACTTGTTACTCCACAGGAAGAAATTGAGAAGTGGGGGTTGGGGGAAGGTTGAAGAACTCAGGTGTGTGGAATTTATTAAAATATCTACTTGTCCATGGGGCAGGTTGCTTCATAAATCTACTTGTCCTGTAACAAAATCCACATGTCACTTTGGCGCCATGTAGTGCGCTGACAAATTATGGCAGCAATTTCATTATATAAGAGCTCTGATATAGCCTCTCTGATTATGCCAGGGCCCATAGCATCGTAATGTTTGAAAACTTGCAATCCCCTTAGGTTACCACATTTCCGCAGATCTACATAGTGGGGCTGAAGATAGTGGTAAGAAATAGTTCCAGTGTTAGAATGCCCTTTTCAGTCTATGCAAACCTACTAAACTCTCATGTTTTAAGGGTTTTCAACAACTCTTTAATCTTTTCCCATACTGAGAAATGTTGATACTTTAACTCCCGACAATGGCAGTCGTAAACCTTCTTCCAGAGTTGGGGAAAAAGCGGTTGGAGGTAAAGTGAACTTGAAAACACTCAGATTTTTGCAGGAGGAAATCTACACATGCACATTTGCTCATGCTAAAATGCAGTACACAAACATTTTCTAGGAGTATCATTTCTTGTCCTAAGTCTATAAATTCTTGGGAATTCACAAAAGCAGTATAGCTGCACTTAATGAAAGGACATATACCATGGGTGCACTTTTAAAACATTCTTTAATAATTGGGCCTCTAATGTGGTCTGGCGTGGACAGTGACCTTTTGTGTTAATTAAAATGCTCTCCCTCTCAAAAAGCGAGACCTATTGGCTATGCCACTGCTTGTTCGTTTTTTTGTTGCTGTTTTCTTTAAGTTGCCAGATCTATAATAGCTTGACATGGTTTTTGTTAACAGTTCTTTGCATCAAATGAAGTTGTTTTCGTTGCTCTGAATGTTGTTTCCATTCTGGTTGTAAGAAGCAGTCATTCCCGGGGCTGTGGGGGCTGCCTAGCTGTGCGCATGCGCTGAACTTTGCGAATGAGAAAAAGCCCGGTGCAGGCGCAATTTACAAGTGTGGAGTGAGTGAGCCCCAGGCAGCATGACCCACTTACACAGGAGTTCATGCACTGCACCTGAATACTCAGCATGGTTTAAGAAAACTTGACCCACTCCCTCCCAGGCATCGAACACATATTTACCAAGAAACTCTGAGAAGAGCCTGCCTGCTGCACTGATGGCTGGTGGTGTGTGTGCCTGGTGGAAGCGTGCACTAATGGCTGGTGGTGTGTGTGCCTGGTGGAAGCGTGCACTAATGGCTGGTGGTGTGTGTGCCTGGTGGAAGCGTGCACTGACGGCTGGTGGTGTGTGTGCCTGGTGGAAGCGTGCACTGATGGCTGGTGGTGTGTGTGCCTGGTGGAAGCGTGCACTGATGGCTGGTGGTGTGTGTGCCTGGTGGAAGAGTGCACTGACGGATGGTGGTGTGTGTGCCTGGTGGAAGCGTGCACTGATGGCTGGTGGTGTGTGTGCCTGGTGGAAGCGTGCACTGATGGCTGGTGGTGTGTGGGCCTGGTGGAAGCGTGCACTGATGGCTGGTGGTGTGTGTGCCTGGTGGGGAAGCGTGCACTGACGGCTGGTGGTGTGTGTAGACTTAGATGTCGTCCTTTAACGATGATGAGAATGATGTTGTCTTTTCTCCATTGATCTAACTCTAGGATGCATGAGCAACGGAAGCTGCTTATGAGACCGAACTTTCTTGTCTCTTGCTCCTCCACCCTCATGTCCTCCAGCAGGCCTCTTAGGCAGATGCTTTATGTGACTTCTAAGGTCCTCTCGGAAACTGTCTTCCAGAGGTTGCTTTCTGTGACAGAGTGGGAGGAAGGCAAAGGTACCACATAGACTTCACCAACATCATTTACTTTGTTCTCTCACATGAAGGGCACTTCAAGAAAACGAGAAAAGTGAAGGGATTCAGACTAAAACTTCAGCCAGAGACTGAAGAAAAAAAAATGGTCCACTTGACAGGGAATGGTAAAAGACAATAATTATTTTTCAATGAAAAAAGGAGAACAAGCATTTACAATGCAACGGTTTTGCCTTTGGAAAAGTTAGAGCTATTATCATTGTAAATGACAATTTTTTTATTTATGTGTTCGTTTTGAAAACCGATAAATAAATGGCATAACTTAATCTCTCGCAAATGGCACACACACACACCCACAGAGAGCCCCCCACACAGAGCCCCCCACACACAGGGCCCCCCACACACACACTCACACAGAGCCCCCCACACACACACCCACACAGCGCCCCCACACACCCACACAGAGCCCCCACACACAGCCTCCCCTACACACCCACACAGAGCTCCCCCACACACCCACACAGAGCTCCCCCACACAGAGCTCCCCCACACACCCACACAGAGCCCCCCCACACACCCACACAGAGCCCCCCCACACACCCACACAGAGCCCCCCCACACACCCACACAGAGCCCCCCCACACACCCACACAGAGCCCCCACACACACCCACACAGAGCCCCCCCACACACCCACACAGAGCCCCCCACACACCCACACAGAGCCCCCCACACACCCACACAGAGCCCCCCCACACACCCTCACAGAGCCCCCCCACACACCCTCACAGAGCCCCCACACACACCCTCACAGAGCCCCCCACACACCCTCACAGAGCCCCCCACACACCCTCACAGAGCCCCCCACACACCCTCACAGAGCCCCCCACACACCCTCACAGAGCCCCCCACACACCCTCAGAGCCCCCCACACACCCTCACAGAGCCCCCCACACACCCTCACAGAGCCCTCCACACACCCACACAGAGCCCTCCACACACCCACACAGAGCCCTCCACACACCCACACAGAGCCCCCCCCACGCACCCACAGAGCCCCGCCCGCCCACGCACCCACACAGAGCCCCCCCCACGCACCCACACAGAGCCCCCCCCACGCACCCACACAGAGCCCCCCACACACTGCGAGCCCCCCACACACCCACACAGAGCCCACCACACACCCACACACAGCCCCCCACACACACACACAGCCCCCCACACACTGCGAGCCCCCCTGTGCAAGTTATACACTGTTGTTAGAGATGAAACGCATAGGTAACCAACAGGTGTAAAAAGGACTTCAAAGGTGACAGACTGGGGAGAGATGATGATGATGTAGGAGTGAGAGAGAGAGAGGGATTGTGCAGATAAAAGAGGAGTGTGAAAAGGGTTGTACACAGCAAGAAGTCTGAGAGGGAGTGTGTAGATAATGGGTAGGTTTGGGTGGGAGAAGCTCTTTGTGTAACATCAGGTGTACAAGGCTCAGAAGTACCACGTCCCCTAGGACCTCGAACATCTGGTACAGGCCGGATGCCTCGTTCACTCTCCTGAGGATGGCAGTGGTGAGCTGGGTGATGGGGTACTGTGTCGAGGGCCAGGAGACCCCATGATAGCGGTGCAGGGTGATACAACATGTAGTGTGCAGGTGGAATGAAGAATCGCAAAGGATGAGGGTGGGGAAACAACACAGAGGGTGCGGGTGGAGGAAAGTAACCTGGAGGTCGGGGTTAGGGGGAAGCAACAGGCGAAAGAACGTCATGGAGCGGGTGGGGAGGAGCACATGGATTAGAACGCAACTCTTGGGGGAGACGTACAGGAGGGCAGCATAACATGGACAGGCAGGGGAGAAGCGCGGCTCTGGCCAAAAGGAATGCCCCCTAGAGCCTCCCTGGGCTCTCAATACAACGATGTGGCCCTGGAGCCTCGGGGCTCCTAATTTCAAATGCCCCCCGGAGCCCTCTTAGGGCTTTAACCAATAAGATTAAGCTTTGAGCCTCGCTGGGCTCTTTAACAAAGAATGCGGCCCGAGCCCCCCTGGGCTCAAAATGAGAAATGCGGTCGGGAGCCTCTCGGGACTCGAAATCAAATGGGGCTACTTGGGGGGAAAGAAGAAACTGCTTTCGAGCCTCTGTGGGCTCGCAGAACTAAGCAGTGCCCCCAGAGCCCTCTACACATACTATGGGAGTGCCCTCTACTAACAGACTAAATCACAGAGGAGCCTCGGAGTCGCACAGCACACGCCCTGAGCAGAAAAGCAGATGCCCATAGAATGTGTGTAAACATTAATCACAACATACTGAGACGAAAAAGCACAAACCGATGCTGCGATTCCAGAACCTTTTCAAGGCGGGCTCTCTCTCTATTCTTGCCATCCATTTCCCAAGACGTTCAACACCTCTCCATCATCTTTTCATGCAGGCGTTTAATCTAGGGTCAGAGCTCGGGCATGACGACAGCACTCATCAATGCACCCCCTCCCCGCCTGTTCCCATTCCCGCCCACAACACATGCCTAGGATCCTTCGACCTGCCGCAAGAAGATCCCAGCAGCATTTCCTCTCCAAGGCCCGGCCGCAACCCATGGGGGTCGGAGGATCAAGCCAGATTACGAGCAATGCGGTCCCTAGGTCAGAGGGCTGCTGTGGAGGTCCCGGCGCTCCACACTCCTCGTCTGCTCCTCTCCCGGCACCCTCCACTCTTGCCCACCAAAGAGCGGCAAACACAGGGACCGCCACCGGTGGCCAAAGGTCTAGCTACACCATTGGTCTTTCGACATTGTTCTGTCAAGGTTTTTGTAAAACGTTATAAATATATTAAACATAAAGAATTGGCTAAAACAGGAATATTTTTTGGGACTAAAAAGCACCCGGAGTAGCGTGCTATTTGCTGAAAAAGCGCTTTGGCGCCTCGTCAGGCGTAGTAAGCACTATATAAATGCAATTACAATACAATATAATACATTGCCCTAGTAATCCCTGGGGAACTACTTTGTGTGCTAGTGTGCTCCTTGTGAATGAGCAAAAAGCTGTCAGTCACAGTGATGCTAATGACTGAGGAGGGTTTACACGGTGCCCCATGCTGCATTTGCAGGAAATACAAAGTTAATGACACAAGTACAGCCCAATGGATGAAGAGGAGTGGCTCAATACGCCTATAAGTATATACATAATTGTATAAAAAACAAAAGGTCTTGCCTAATGCCAGAGATGGTGAATTCCATCTTATTTCCTGTGACCTTCACCCTCTTAAATAACTCCTACCATCAAAAGAGCAAAGTGCAAGGGCCTTGAAACGTCAACAGAATTCCTGAAACGAATGTTTGGTTAGTAAGTGGACAGTGCAGTCCCTACCGCTTTTTGCTCTGGCGCTCCTGCTTGTTACTCGCATGCCTTCCAGCGCGTGAGCGCTTTTTATACTTTTAAACCTACAAACCTTCTTTTCCTCACCTGGCTGTGTAAGCTGCTTGGCGCAGCGAGATTTCTCCGACCTCCGCATTTTGCTCGCTAGAGCCTCCGTAGGCGGACAATCAGGTGCTGCTGCCTGGCAACGGAGTGCTGGACTCGCCCCTCCCTCCCGCCTCGGTCTGACACCGGTGACTAGCACCGTTTGAGCAGAGGGCGTGGAGGGTCCGGGCCAGACACTTCCGGCAGGAAACAGCAGCGCTCTAGTTGTTGGGACGCTGGGGGGGATTTAAGGCACTGGAGTCTGGAGCCTTGTGTGGTAAGTGGACAGTGCAGTCCCTACCGCTTTTTGCTCTGGCGCTCCTGCTTGTTACTCGCATGCCTTCCAGCGCGTGAGCGCTTTTTATACTTTTAAACCTACAAACCTTCTTTTCCTCACCTGGCTGTGTAAGCTGCTTGGCGCAGCAAGATTTCTCTGACCTCCGCATTTTGCTCGCTAGAGCCTCCGTAGGCGGACAATCAGGTGCTGCTGCCTGGCAACGGAGTGCTGGACTCGCCCCTCCCTCCCGCCTCGGTCTGACACCGGTGACTAGCACCGTTTGAGCAGAGGGCGTGGAGGGTCCGAGCCAGACACTTCCGGCAGGAAACAGCAGCGCTCTAGTTGTTGGGACGCTGGGGGGGATTTAAGGCGGATGTGCTGTCGGCAGCGCAGCGGACGAGCGCAGCGGGCGCGACGAAGGCGCGCCGGAATTGCGCCTGAGTTAAGTAAGCCCGTCTGCGCCCGTCCGCGGCCGACAGCGGTCCAGGGCCAGTCCCCATGCCCCTTTTACATGCCGCACTACTTGGAGTCGAGAGGAACTTCTTCTCCTCCGTGGAGAGCTAGGTGGACTATGTCCACATAGCATCGAGGCTGGAAACTACGTGGGCTGCAGCCATTGTACTTATACCTTTGACATCGGTAAGGCTCAAATCGCAGGTAAGCATACTTTGATATGCGGCCTGCTGAATGTACGCTCCCTACGTAAACACTCTCTGGACATCCACGACCTCCTCAGTGGACAACCATGGGATCTGTTTTTCTTGACGGAAACCTGGCTTGACCAAGACTCCATGCCGGAGATCATTGAAGCCATTCCAGAGGGCTACTCTCTGCTGAGATTAGACAGATTACGGGGGAGAGGGGGTGGCATAGCCATAGTGGCTAGACAAGACTATCAATGTCAGCTTGAAAGCACCATGATTGATGACAGCGAGGCTGGTGCCTTTTCCATCGCTATCAACGGCTATTTCACCCTGAAAGGCCTTCTCATCTATCGCCCTCCGGGCTCCACTGTAGCCTTCATTGAGAAGCTGGTGGAAGCCGTCACAGAAGCCGCGCCACGCACGGATAAATTCCTGGTCTTAGGGGATCTGAATCTACATTTAGATACCCCCACGGATAGGGTGGCAAGTGACTTTTGCAATACGATGGCAGGCTTACAGTTCGAGCAGAAGGTGTCGCACCCCACTCACAAGCTGGGCCACCTTTTGGATCCAGTCTTTGCAAACTGGAATCAAGTGAATGCCCAAACCCCGATTTCCATCCCATGGTCTGATCATTTCCTCGTCCCTTTTACCATCGAAATGCAGGGACCTCGCCCCAGTGACCCCCCCGCCGACAAACACCCGAGGCGGAGATGGGCAGCGTTCTCCCAAGCCAAATTCGATCGGGCATTAACTGAGAAGGGCCCTCCTGGGGGCGATGGGGTAGAGGAAATTAATGCTAACTTTGACCAACGCATACTGGAAGCCCTGAATTCAGTGGCACCATTGGGCGTGGCGAAATTGGGGGGCCGAGTGCAAAGATCGGCACCTTGGTACAACGCCGACCTGCGTAAGGCTAAAGCAGCATGTAAACGTGCGGAAAGGCAATGGAGGATTGCCTATTCAACTCGGGCCAAAACAGAATACATTGACTGCAGGCGCGTTTACCACACTCTGATCAGGAAGGCCAAGTCACTGTACTATTGCAATAAGATAGAGGAAGCAGAGCAGTCCACCAAGGAGCTTTTCTCTATTTATAAGTCTATTGCAATAGGGAAACCAGCCGTGGTGCCTAAGAAATTATGCACTACGGAGGGCTGTAACCGGATTGCTGAGTCCTTTGCAAATAAGGTTACCAATATCTATAACTCCTTCTCCCAGAGGACAGATAGTGGCCCTACTTACTCAGAACCCACTAGAATAAATGGAGAACAACGGTTATCCACGTTTGTTACCCCCCCCACCGCGGAACTCCTCCGTGTTCGTGGATCAATAAAATCCGGTTCCCCTAGAGACCCGACCACTCCTAGTCGGTTAAAGGGTAGCTTGCCAGTACTCGAGCCTTATGTGCGTCATCTACTGGACACCTCCTTTGAGTCCCAGGTGGTCCCGACCGCCTGGAGGCAGGCAGTGGTACTTCCTCTGCAGAAGAAGACCAACGTCAGTTTTGAAAAACTAGACAACCTCCGTCCCATTTCCCTCCTGCCCTATATGGCTAAGGTGGCGGAAAAAATTGCCAATATCCAGCTTATGCAGCACGTGGAGACGGCTTCGCTACTCCACGACTCGCAATTTGGCTTCCGCCCCCGTCATTCGACGGAGTTTGCTCTTCTCGTGGCGGTGGAAGCACTAAGACAGGGTGTGGACGAGGGCCAAACTATGGCATTGATCCTTTTAGACCTAAGCGCAGCATTCGACACTGTAGCTCATTCCAACCTGCTACAGTGTCTGATCGGAGGAGGGGTGACAGGAGCTGCGCTTGGCTGGATCACGTCCTTCCTGTCTGACAGGCGTTTTCAAGTCAGGCTAGGGGAATGCTACTCCAGGGAGATTGAGTTGGGCCAGGGCGTGCCTCAGGGCTCGTCACTGAGCCCAACCCTATTTAATATCTACGTCTCCCCCCTGGCGGCCATCGTGGAAGGATATGGTCTCCGTCTGGTGTCATACGCCGATGACACGCAGCTGGTCATCTCCCTATCGCGCGCGCCCGGTCTTGCGGCAGACATCTTCAGGAACTGCATGCAAGATCTCGCGGCCTGGATGTCCGCAAACTGCTTAAAACTGAACGGCAGTAAGACTGAGGTGCTCGTGGTGGGGAGTGTGCCGTCTGCGTGGTCATCGGCGTGGTGGCCGCCCTGCCTGGGTGAAGTCCCAGTTCCCTGCCGTGAAGCCAGGAACCTTGGGGTGTGGCTAGACCGGGACCTTACCTTCGGCCCACAGGTCGGTCGGGTGGCGGGGGTATGCTTCAGTGTTCTGAGAGCCCTTAGGAAAGTGCTAGACCTACTTCCCATCCCTGCTCGAAAGACGCTGGTGCATGCCCTCGTCACCTCCCGACTTGATTATGGGAACCTGCTTTTCCTAGGGGCCACAGGTAAGGTCATGGGCCGTTTACAGGTCCTTCAAAATGCGGCAGCGCGACTGGTACTTGGGCTCCCTAGGAGGTCTTCCGCTAAACCAGCTCTGCTGGCCCTCCATTGGCTTCCAATTGAGAGGAGAGTGGAGTTTAAGGCCCTAGCCACCTGTCATCGCATCTTGAGCGGCAAAGCGCCCAGACCGCTCCAGAGCCTAATAACCCACTACGAGCCCACTCGCAGTTTACGGTCTTCTCAGACTGGGCTGTTAAAAGTCCCCAGAGTATTAAGAGCACGCATGGGGGGCAGGTCTTTCAGATATCTTGCTCCCAAACGTTGGAATGCTCTCCCGCTGGAACTGCGACTTGAACCTTCTGAAGTCTTATTCAGGAAAAAACTGAAGACGCATCTTTTTAGCAGATAGCCTTTTGCGGGAGGAGGGGGGACAGCTACTTCACCTATCACAGCGCGGGGACACGCCAGTGGCGTAACCAGGCGCTTAACAAATGCCCAAAATAAATAAATAAGTATAGGTAGCTGAAATTAACGCGTTATTTCCCGCATTTATCAGAGCTATGTAAATCCGGTGAAGAAGGCTCTCGATGATGCATAGCACAAAAATAATTAACGGGCGTATTTGCAGATAGACTTACAGCAGCACTAAATTAGGTATTTAATATTTGAATGACCTTGAATGTCCTCTTCAGACTGCTGAAGGGTGGTGGCCCAGGCACTGGCAAACACTCCAAATATATTTCCGGTCCTTCTGCAGTGCAGATCAGAAGCAAGTTTTCTGTTGCCATGCATTTATTTTAAGAATAAACATGCTTGCCGCGAATGGGCCTGCCCTGCAGCACGTGTCTGGGCGCTCTGCTCTTGGCGCGCGCTCTTCTTCAGGCGCTGATACCAGGCAGCCAAGGCCTCGCTGGGAGAGCCATGGGCGCGCGCTCCTCGGCCGCCTGCCTGACGGATGAGGCGACAGAGCGGCTTTATTTACAGAATAATGTATTAGGAACAGCAAGGAAGCATTTCTGATACGGAGTTGTCGCCACATCATAAAGCATGACAGCACCCGTTGAGCGCCTTAAAAAGAAATATTTCTAAGCCTCGCTGCTGCTCGAATCTTTCATTATACGCACACGCACAGCCTTAAAAAAGGCATACTTGTTTTTCTGTCTGCAGCACAGGTGTTCGAGCAGTTGTCATTGTGCAGGGCTAGCCCACAAAGCATGCTAGGACGTGCATTTTGCTAGACAGATGTTTACTGTTAATAATAGCCATCTTAATGATGTGACCACGAGTGAGACTGTCTCTTTATCTAAGGAACTACCAGCACTGCTTTGCAAGATGTGAGGAGGCACGGTGGCTCAGCGAGTTAGCCGTTTGCTGCAAGCATCTCCGATGGTCTGAATGCCACGATTTCAAAGCTTGACAAAGACACTGAAAGAATTAGAAAATGCTCAATATTATTATAGAATTGGCATTCGGGATCAAGCAGTATCTGGGCTAAAATGAAAACTCTATGAATTAAATTCAATTTGACGTATATATTGCTGTGGGGGTCCCGGCGCTCCACACTCCTCGGCTGCTCCTCTCCCGGCAGACACCGGCATATGTCCGCCCAGACAGCAGGAGACGCCGCCCGCCCAGCACAGAGGGGCAAGGGGAAAGTCCGGACTGGAGTCCGACGACCAGCTGAGAAGCGGACGAGGGAAATGAAACGTCCGTGTGTAGCGGTAGGGTCAGGCAGCTGCTTAATATTACCTTAATGTAGAACGGCAATGAACCTACAAGACAGCAGGGCCCCGAGCAGGAAGGCGGGTGCCGTCAATGCCGGCACAGATTCGGGGGCGTTCCCGAGAACAGGCTTTCGGCTGACGTAGCCAAAAGCCAAAAATTCTCCGGAACGCCCCCGAATCTGGTCCGAGATTGACGGACAGAGCCCTCTCCCAATGGCTAGCCTCCATTTATGGAGCTAGCCAATGGGAGGAGGGGGCGGATACCCGACCCCACACACAGATCATAAGATTTTTCCTAGCGCATGCGTACTTCGTACGCATTTACTAGGCAAAACCTAAAAATGAGAACACCTCAGCAATGTTCCTGGGATGTTTTCATGAGCTGGAAAAAAACTGGGTGAGAGGCACACCCTCGGAGCTGGAGAAGCTGGGGAAGCGGGTTTGAGTCTCCGTAGGGACGCACAATATCCTGCGATTCTAGGCAATTCATGTCATCTCCCCGTGCCTAACAAAATTAATGTGTCTGTCTGTAACGCAAATGATGCTCATGTAAAGCGCTCCGATACCTTTGGGTCGAGCTGCACAATATAAAACGCCCTTAAAAAAGGCATTGCGGGTAGAGATGTCGTCCTGTTCTTATAGGGATAGACTTATTTTTCTGTCGGTTACATGTAAGGCAAAAGGCTGTATTTTTGCATTCATATTATCGAATTAAAACTTTCATTGCGCTATGTTTTTAATGAAAGATGCTGCAATATAGTTTAATGACTATTTTTGGCAGGGTTTCGTACTGGACATTCCTGAAAAGAAATAGACATTTTTAAGCTTTCATTCAACAGACATTGCATTCAACCCTGTTTGTTCCTAGCACATGGTTTTTAACTTGGTTATGTCATATATTTTATCTACTTGTTTGTTTGTAGAGGTTTTACTTAACCATACAATAAAATTGATTATCGGGGACCTATGTTTATTAGGTTTAATAACCAAAGACATTCTTTGATGCGTTTTCCCAGAGAATCATCTATTTATTGGTGTTTTGAGGTCCGCTCAAGCGGTGGGGAATTATTTAGGGGTTTATGACTATCAATCAAGAGCCTACAATGCAGAAGGTTGTAGATTCCTTACATAGGAACTTCGCTAACAGGTGCTGGATGGTGTAACATTTTGTTCCCTGCTGATGTAAGTTGCATGTCACTCTCCATTGCGAGTAATGACCATAATGTACTCCCTAAAGTGTGTATAGCCATGAATTTACAGTTGTGATCTCTTCACTCCTCCATTTCTGGGCAGTTAATTTCTTAGCGGCAAGGGTCATATTTACAACCAATCTACAATCATTCTTTGGAAATACCTCCCAATACAAGTAGCTTCAAACATAAATTCACAACTCCAGGATCTGAAAACCCCACGTCCCATTTTACAAGACACAGAACCTCTTCTAGATCATTTGTATTCTTAGGAAAGAGCATGACCTATATAGTTTAGCTCCCTCCTGGCCGCATTCTCTCCAACATTACCCATCTAAACTGTAAGCATCTTCTACATATTAGCTAGAGTTATATACAACTTGGCATCACCTCCTTATATACTTCACTATTTTAGACACTGACATAATCCTGGAATGTTCTCTCATAATTTTCGTAACTTTAAGGTCTTGAGTAGCACCTTAATATCCCTCAGTTCCATGCAATCTCTGCCCTTTAGGTGACCAGAGTCCTCAGATCGAAGGTCTTCCACATGTGTGCCGCAGCCCAAAGTGGATGCATTTGTCACTACCATAACCACTGGCAGGGGACTAAAAGACTTCCTGTGACCCAGGTTCTCCTCTGTCTCCCTGCTAAAGTACACTGCGGTGTCCTGCAAGATCACAAAAGGTATCTGCCAGATCGCCCTGATGCAGGAATCCCTGCTTGAGGAGTTACCACTAGAGGGCCATTATACGCAAATCTGCATGCGTGACTAGGATGATTATGAGAAGCAAACAGACCGAGCAGGCATAAGACTGTCAGGACTAGAATCCAATAAACTGAAACATCAAAATGATATCCCTATGTCCCAGAACATCTGTGGAGGAGGAAAAACTCAGAGCATGGTCATATCCATTAGTGCACCTATGATCAGGAGGCTCTGAGAGGGCTCCATGTGAGATTTTGCGGCTGGACTGAAAATTTGCTGCTGTTCTCTGCAGGTGGAGTGGCACCATCTGCAGCGTACCATCTTTGTTTCTCCCCCCAAAAATGGTGGCCCAACTCCGTTCCTCTCACCCAGGCAACTGTGGAGGTTGCAAAAAACCTTGAAGTAAAATTTGACCTCGATTTCTCTTTTCATCCACAAGCCTCAGCAGAGGAAGGCAGGTGTTTCAATGTGGTTAAATCTCTATTAGAATTCTTTCACTTCCTTTCCCTTGCTGCCAGGAATACCGTAGCCTTGGCCATAATCAAATCAAGACTAATATTTCAATAGTCTCTAAGCAAGCTGCTCCAAACACCTAATTCACAAGCTCCAGATAAAACACCATGCACCAGCTAGATTGGTGGCACAACTCCCGAAGAGAAGCCCTGCTTTGGCCGCCCTAAAAAAACTTCATTGGCTACCCATCCACAAAACAATACTATTCAAAATCCTACTGCTAGTTTTCAGAGCATTTAGGTCCACCAGACCAAAGTATCTCACGCCCGATTTCACCACTAGACTACCCAGTGAACAGTAACATCTTCCCCAACCAACCTTTTGAGGCCCCTCACCTTAAAAACCGAAATCCCGAGGGGAAAAAGTCCTTCCCAGTGCTAGGCTCCAATGCCTGGAACCTACTTCCCAGCACTCTCCATTTCACAGAACCCAAAAAAATAGTTAAACAAGCATTTGCAGTGCAATAGGTCTTGTATTTGCGAGAATTTAAGCTGTTGGCATTGTAAATGACAATGCCTTTTAATGTATCCGTTTCAATAATTAACACAAATAAAAAGCTGTGTCATTTACAATGCTAATAGCTCAAACTCAAGTAAATGTGAGACCTATTGCATTTCAAAGAAGCAGCCACAATCGTCCAGAGCTGCTTGGAAAGTGAAAGCGTGCATGGGGCGCTGAATATTGCAGGAAAGCATGCGGTGTTAGCAGTAAGTGCAGCTCATCAAAGAAAATAGTGCTTACAGACTAAATAAAGCGATACAAAAGGGGATGATGGACGGAGCGTTTGAGCAAATCAAACACTCACCCCCAGTCAACTGATCTGGGTTTAATCCATCACCATTCTTTAGCTCACTCAGCCACCCCAGTTCAGACATGGCCATATGCAAATCAGTCTGACCCTGTGCCTCATGGGAACAGTCCAGCCCAAACTGCCAAGCCATGTCTTCCCTGGACAGGAAACGAGCATCCTGGGACCGGTTTCGGATTCATAATCCTCATCAGCCAGGCTATCTTGAATCCAGTGGCCAAGTAAGCAAGGGACTCACGTCTGAGTATACCCTGTCCCACTTAGGGCGAACAAAGCGATACAAAAGGGGATGATGGACGGAGCGTTTGAGCAAATCAAACACTCACCCCAGTCAACTGATCTGGGTTTAATCCATCACCATTCTTTAGCTCACTCAGCCACCCCAGTTCAGACATGGCCATATGCAAATCAGTCTGACCCTGTGCCTCATGAGAACAGTCCAGCCCGAACTGCCAAGCCATGTCTTCCCTGGACCGGAAACAAGCATCCTGGGACCGGTTTCGGATTCATAATCCTCATCAGCCAGGCTATCTTGAATCCAGTGGCCAAGTAAGCAAGGGACTCACGTCCGAGCATACCCTGCCACACTTAGGGCGAACAAAGCGATACAAAAGGGGATGATGGACGGAGCGTTTGAGCAAATCAAACACTCACCCCCAGTCAACTGATCTGGGTTTAATCCATCACCATTCTTTAGCTCACTCAGCCGCCCCAGTTCAGACATGCCCATATGCAAATCAGTCTGACCCTGTGCCTCATGGGAACAGTCCAGCCCGAACTGCCAAGCCATGTCTTCCCTGGACCGGAAACCAGCATACTGGGACCGGTTTCGGATTCATAATCCTCATCAGCCAGGCTATCTTGAATCCAGTGGCCAAGTGAGCAAGGGACTCACGTCTGAGCATACCCTGCCACATTTAGGGCGAACAAAGCGATACAAAAGGGGATGATGGACGGAGCGTTTGAGCAAATCAAACACTCACCCCCAGTCAACTGATCTGGGTTTCATCCATCACCATTCTTTAGCTCACTCAGCCACCCCAGTTCAGACATGGCCATATGCAAATCAGTCTGACCCTGTGCCTCATGGGAACAGTCCAGCCTGAACAGCCAAGCCATGTCTTCCCTGGACTGGAAACAAGCATCCTGGGACCGGTTTCGGATTCATAATCCTCATCAACCAGGATATCTTGAATCCAGTGGCCAAGTGAGCAAGGGACTCACGTCTGAGCATACCCTGCCACACTTAGGGCGAACAAAGCGATACAAAAGGGGATGATGGCTAAATAAGACTGAACTGTGTAACAAATTAAGTAAAAGGGCCAGTCCTCAGGGGAGGTTACAAATGAAGACAAGGCTGTACTAAGGAGGGACTATCAAGTCTAATAAACCAGAAGCTAGTATTTAGGATGGACAATGACAAGCCCATAACAAATATGGGTGGAGCTTCAAGTCCATATTCAAATACAGCATGCCTCGGAGAGCATGTGCTATGCAGGCTCAACCTACAAAGAGTTGTCAGGTTGTGAACCTTGAAAGGCAGGGAGGGGGAAAGGGGGGGGGAGGCAGGGTCCATTGAATCCCTCAAGACATGCCCCTGCAGGTAGGTTTAATCACAGGGCATCTGCCAGCAGAGGGATCTCTGCTCCCTCCCTTTGAAATGCAGACCAGATGTCAGAGGACCAGCTGCTTCATACAACCAGGCAGCCTTTCTCTGATGCACTGACCCCTGGGAAATAGGAGTTTGTGGCTGGGCTGGGCTGGCACAGCATATTCATTGTGCTAGGACACAAGTACCTGGTGTGCCCAGGGCACAACCAGTTCAAGTGTGCCGCAGCGCAGAACATTGTGACCCCATCAGTAATGTAGGCCCAGATTGCAATTTTTTTAATGTATAAATACACTTGGGCTGGATGACATTTAATCAGGAACTTTGATTTGCAAGTGAATGAATGAGTACATATTTGTAGAGCGCTGGCTACCCAAAGGCATCCCAGCGCTTTTTGACCCATAACGGAACACCACTCAACAGAACAGGAAGGTCTTCAGCCATTTTCTAAACGCTAGATGATTGGGTTCGAGCAGTAAATTATCAGGAAGTTGATTCCAGCTTTTAGCTGCGTGAACTGCTAACCGCCGTCCGCCTGTACGAGAGCGCTTGACCCTCGGGACAGAGAGCAGATTACGATGGTTAGATCTTAAGGCTCTGGAAGATTGATAATGGCAAAACAGAGGGCGCAGGATGGCCGGACCGTTATTCGTTATCGACTTATGGGCCATACACATGGCTTTAAACCGGATCCTTTCCTGCACCGCTAGCCAATGAAGAGATCGCATGGCAGCCTTCGACGAGCCATGTCTCAGAACCTCCAAGAGCATATGGGCTGCACAGTTCTGGACGGACTGAAGGATCTTAATAGTGCCAAAGGGTGCACCCAGATATACCTCATTCGCATAGTCCAGTCGAGAGAGAATCAAGGACTGGACAAGGATCCGTCTCGTCTCGAACGGCAGAAGGGACAGCACCTTCCTTAAGAGCCTCAAAAGGCCATAACAAGTCGAGGCGACCTTACGAGCCTGAACTTGAAAGCCCAGAGTGGGGTCAAGCCAAACCCCCAGACTCTTGTCTAAGTGCCTAGCGGTTCATTCTGCAGCTTGCGCTATGGAAGAATCTGTGTGCCTTTAGGTTTCAGCATTGCGCAGCTTGCCATTCTTATGGGCTGTGATGGTATAAAGCCCTCCCACGTGCACAGTAGCCCCCACTGGAAGAGAAAAAAAGGTACAAGCCGCGCCTTGAAATGCATTGGTCTAGGATGGAACGAGAATCCCTTGGCAATTACGCACACCTGCATCCTAACCTCCTGCTGGCACACCCAACACACACATGCAAGCTAACCCTGCTTTGAGAAACAACCGTGGGAGGGCTAGGAGACACCTGCTCACCCCCTCCTCACTCAACAGGCTGACGGAGGGCACACAACGCGGTGAGTACACCGGATACTGGCTTATGGCAGCTCTTCAAGGCGCCTTTTAAAAAGGGAGGCCATTATTGCTTTAGCAGCATTCTTGGTCTGGAATACTTGAGCGCTTTATGTCGAGATTCTTTTTCTTAGCGCTCGAGATAAAAGTGTGTGGGTGTGGTGGTGGTGGGGTGGAAGGGGCGTGTGACTGGCAGTGGTTTCAGTGCGGTTATTGGGAAACAGAAGTGAGCGTGGGGCGCAGCCGAGCAAACATTGCAGGCAGGGTTCATTGTGAGGGAGTGGGCACACCACATTTGCCATCTCCCTTTAGTCCTGGGATATTATTTGGCAATCTTATGGTCATAGCGGTCAGGTTTCCTATGTCATCGCGTAATTAGATGCTCCAGTCCACTAATCGGGCATGGAACGCAGACACTTTATGAGGCTTATTGTTGGTTGTTGGGGCTGGCGGGTGCTTCCATCGGACCTACTGGACTGACACACTTGATGACAATGACTTGCAACAGAAAAGCCCCAGAACTGGACGCTTGGCGTCCTTTTGACAAGGGGCGAGTTGGTGCGCAGCCCCATCAAATTTCGAGGTCCATCCATGCGTGACCAACTGCTCCAGCCCAGTTTTTCTTTGCATGCTGGGACATGTAGGCTGACATTCCATTAGAAAAACCAGTACTACAAACCCCAGAATGCAACGAAAAGCACTGGACCTCCTCACTAGGCATGGATCAGGGAAACGTGGAGTAAGTAGGTGAGCAAATCAGTGGCGTAAGGCACACGGTGGGGGGGCTGCAGAATGTGAAGAGGGGCCCTTCAGTCTCCTATGCCTCTCAGCGAATCATCGACCTTGTGCTGTACCCCTCTTGCGAATCAGGGGCTGCGTCACACCCCTGTGAGGGACCCACATTATCCCACGACAGTCCAGTTCACAGAGCGTGCCATCGTCCTCCGCATCCGTGGCGGAGAGCGAGGCCTGGAGTCGTAACTTCCTAACACCCTCGTCCCCCTAGCATCAAAGTCCCCCTCACACACACAGTCGGTCGCCTAAGCGGCTCCTACCTGTTTCCATCCTCCTGCGCTCGCTCCTCTGTCTGAAGCGGACTCACCTGGGGACCTTCGCATCACTTAGCAACGCCCTCGGCGCGCAGGTGCACATCAGCCTGGGGGGTGGGGGGAGACCAGGAGAAGAAGTGCGGGGAGAATGGAGGAGAAAAGAGATGGAAGGGAGAAATTAGAGTGCGAAAGTCCGGGAATTGGGAGTTAAAGGAGTATATACGGGGACAGAGAGGCCTGCAGGAGAAAAGGAGGCGGCTACGGGGAGATGCAAGGGAGATACACAAGTGAAGGCAGCAGGAGATAATTTACAATTATGTATGCTTAACGGGGAGAAGAGAGGTGGTATGAGGGGAGAGTATAGAGGAGAAAAGGAGAGACACGGATGGTGGGAAAACGAAGCAGAGAAGGAATGAAAAGAGCAAAAAAGAAATTACGGAGAGGAAGTATGAATAATAGGTAAATAATACCCAGCATCGCCTCTCCCCTACCTCCTCCACCGCCGAGGAACACGCAGGAATGACTGCAAAAATGCAACAAAAAAAATAAAATAGCCGGAATCGCGAAAATGAATCCCGCCCCTCCCGGACTGGTGACCTGACTCATGGTTGCCATGGCGATATTTTAGAAAATACGCTTGCGACACCATAAGTCACGTCACTCAGTCCTCGAGAGGCGGGATCACAGCCGGACAAATCATCCGAACACGGGCTTTGTCCAGTGGCAGGCCTCCGTTTGGCGAGGCCGGCCAATGGAAGAAGGGGCGTGGTTTCATGACCCTTCTTGCTAACAAGAACTCTCGCCTGCGACAGCGCATGCGCTGCAACGCAGGCTTCGACTTAAAAAGGCTTAAAGACTTGGCTCTTTCTTGCACCAGGTGCACTAGGGCACTCCCTAATAGAACTGATCTTCTACCTTTATGTATGGATCCCTGTTGTTCCCCAGCATAGCACCAGGATGCTCAATTAAGAGTGACAGTGCTAAAAGTTCA
Organism: Lissotriton helveticus; assembly: GCF_964261635.1. Classification (NCBI taxonomy): domain Eukaryota; kingdom Metazoa; phylum Chordata; class Amphibia; order Caudata; family Salamandridae; genus Lissotriton; species Lissotriton helveticus. The sequence continues at coordinate 1,555,847,072 of NC_136065.1, forward strand.
ACATTGATTCATTAAGCAGCCACTCATCTAAGTACAGCAATACTGCCATTTCTGACTTCTGGAGATGGGCCGCAACCACTATTATCACTTTACTGAAGACTTGAGGTGTTGAAGTTGGTTCAAAACAAAAGCTAGCAAATTGGCAATAAGTTGAACTCACTACAAATCGTAGGTACTAACTGTGGGGTCGCAGGATAAGTATATAAAAGTGCATGTCCTGCAGGTCGAGGGACACCATCCAACCCTCCGTATCAAGTGCAAACAAAACCTGAGAAAGGGAAAACATCTGAAACTTCTCCTTGTGCAGGAAAAAGTTCAAGATCCTTAAGTCTAGGATCAAATGAAGAGTGGCATCCTTCTGAACCAGGAAGTACCACAGTTAGCAACTCAGGCCGTTTTCCAGTTCTGGCACCATTTCCACTGCTCCTTTAGTCAACAGGGCTGCCATCTTCTGCTGCATGACCCAAAGAAGGTCCACAGACATAATGGAATACTGGAGAGGTATATGGAGGGAGTGAGGGGGTTTCCTAGTGGACAGGTAGGGTATACCCCTTTTCAACAATCTGCAAGGTCAACTGGTGTGACAAAATAACTTTCCATCTCTGAAGAAAAGAAGTCACCATCCTTCCAAAGGCAACACATGGGCCTTCACAGCCAAACTACTGCTGCTTCCCTGGTGGTGCGAGTGAATAGGAATGTGATGGTGAACTGTTTGCCCTGCCTTTATACTGCCTGACAAAGGGTTTAGGCTGATGCGGTTGGGCCTGGGCCGACTGACTGTTTGGTATGGAAGCCTCTGCTAAAATGTCTAAACTTCATAAAAGGGGCCACAATCTCTGGAAACTTGAAGGCCTATATAGTTTGCTGTTGCTTTGCCCTCAGTAAAGCACTTAAGTGCCAAGTTCACCTTTGGGCTGAAGAGTCTTTCTCCATCAAACATGTCCATCAGAGTGTTTTGTACATCACAGTAGAACTGCGTTACGCTGCCTAACATGCTTTCTAAGAGCCACAAAGGAACCCATCACTCTTGCAATGCTATCTGCTGTGTCTATGCCAGCTCTGATTATGTGGCAGAAAGCATCCTGGTCATCGTGGACTACCTCTGTAAAAGGATTCCGGAGGTGGTCTGACACGTTAAGGACAAGGATGAGAGAGCGACCCCTTGGGCAATTGTCGCTCCCCATCAAGGAAACCATTTTCCTTTGTTTTCACCCCTTTCCTCCGGTGGCAGATCAGTAGTTTTTCAAGAACAGATCAAACTAAGGTCAATGTGAGTCTTTGCAAAGGGGCACTCATGGACCTTAGTATGATCTGTTAATGTTATGGACACTAGGACGACAAGTGGGACAGCGTTTTTATTGAGCTAAGTGGGGTAATGCTGAATGGCAGGAATTCTGTGGATTCCTGTTGATTCTGGAAGGAAAATGCACAATGTAGGCAACGTTTGAGGTTTGCAGGGCATTGTGGGTGTAAAAAAAAAAAAAAAAAAAAACTTTGTGAGACACACACACACAAGGCACACCAACCTTGACTCCCCTGCGTGTCTGGTTTTCAGAAATGTCTGGGTTTGGTAGGCTTCTCTGGGTGGCGGTTGATCTCCGGATCAGAAAAAACAAAAAGAATGCTACCCCCATTGCCAAATCCGATCACTTTTGTGACAGGAAATATTAGTGACTCCACATTGTATCTTGGGTACTTTCCTGTTGCGGGCACTATGCCTATGAACACAAGTATTGTATCATTTTTATCGGAAGACTTGGGGAAATGGTAGGAAATCGATCTCTCTCTCTGCAGATTCCACAACTTTCCATAACAGAAATATGAGAACAATGAGTTTGGTCAAAATTTGAGGTTTGTAAAGGCGTCTAGGTAGGAACACCAGGTGGGAGTCACACAAGTCACCCCACCATGGATTCCCTTATGTGTCTAGTTTTCAGAAATATGCAGGTTTGCTAGGTTTCCCTAGGTGTCTGCTGAGCTAGGGCCCAAAATCCACAGCCAGTCATATTGTAAAAAAAAAAACCCACTAAAAAAACACGAGCTTTGGCAAAGCCAATAGGTTGCGCCTATGCAAGAGCTATAGTTGTACACCTGAGTGGTTGCCTTTCAGCATGGCAGAGTAGAATAGAGTGACAGAGTGCAATGGTGTAGAGTGATGTAGTGTGCAGTGGAGTAGAGTGCAGTGGCAGAGTAGAATATTATAGAGTATAGTGGCGTGCAGTGCATTGGTGTAGAGTAGATTGCCATAGAATGCAGTGGCGTAGAAGGCGCTGGTTTCAGTGAAGTGTGGTAGAGAGCACTGGTGAAGAGTGCACCATTGTAGACTAGAGTAGTGTGGTGTGGAGTGTCAGAGTGCAGTAGTATAGAGTAGAGTGCAGTGGTGCAGAGTAGATTAAAGTGGTTTGGAGAGGATTGGCATAGAGTACAGTGGCGTAGAGAGAAGGTTTGCAGAGCAAAGTGGTGTAGCGTAGAGTGGCGCGGAGTAAAGTGACAGTGAAATGGTGTAAAGCAGAATGGCATAGAGTGCAGTGGTACAGAGTAGATTGACAGTGTGTGGTGGCGTAGAGTGCAGTAGAGAGGCACATAGTTGAGTAACAGAATGCAATAGAGTGGAGTAGTGCAGTAGAAGGGAACAGAGTGGTCGTGGAGAGTAAGTGCAGTGGCACAGAGCACATTCATGCAGAGTAGTGTAGTGTCGCAGACAGCAGTGGTGTATAGTGGTGCAGAGAGGAGTGACGTAGATCGTTATAATGTAGAATGACGTAGTGTGCAGTGGCATAGAGTATAATCTTCTAGAGTATTGCTGCGTTAAGTCCAGTGGTGAAAAATTGTTGGCATAGGTGGAGTGGCCTAGGGTCGATTGGTTTTGAGTAAATTGGTGTTGAGCGAATTGGCGCACAAGTTACTACTTGTGTAATGATATATCTGTAAGAGACATTAGTTAGTGATAGATTCCTTACTTTAGAATATCCCCAGGCGTCAGACTGGATAAGTTAAGTTTTTTTTTCTGCAAGCAGTACCTCTGCGCATCAGTAGGTGGCGTTGTGTGGCTCCGCGTCCGTCGCTGTCGTCGTATGCGCCGAGATGACGTGACGAGACTACTTAGGCACCACCGATGCGCGCTGACGTCAGTTCTGTACAAGACTTTCCGCGCCAGGAACACATAGCCATGCAAGAAACTGATCACTGGTGCCATGAAACTAGGGCCCTGAAAGGGATGACCGTAACCCTAGAAATCAGTTAGCAGAATGGGGAGGATGGGTGGGGCGGTAAGGAATCTATCACTAACTAATGTCTCTTACAGATATATTGTTACACAAGTAGTAACTTGTGCATCTGAAAGAGACATGTGATAGATTCCTTACCTTAGAATAGATACCCAAGCAATACCAACCGCTGTGGTGGGTCTGCAAACAAGATTACACCAAAAAGTCACAGAGAACAGAACGGCCAGAGAAGCCGTCTCTCCGGACTTGACTGTCAAGGCAGTAATGCTTGGTAATGAATATGCTACTTAATAGTATGCATCTGTTCTTGGCATGTAGGGCTGCTGACATTCTTTAGCATAGATTGCCGCCTAGTGTTGGGTCCGGATGATTGCACATTGTTGTCCTGGAAGAGTCTTCGAAGTATCACGAGATAGGTGGCTCCTCCCCTAAACTACAGTGCGCATGGGCATCGACTACATCCCCAGATTGTTTTTAGCCATTGTGGCGAAGATGGAGAGTAACAGCGTGAGCGATGACCATGCTAAGAATAAGTGTAAATTCTGCAGCCGCTACAGGCGCCGGGGAGGAGGGCGGGCGATATGAATGTCAGCAGCCCTACATGCCAAGAACAGATGCATACTGGTAAGTAGCATATTCAGTTCGAGGCATGTGGGCTGCTGAATTCATATCTATAGCATAGAATAAATAGCAGTCCCTCCATTAACGGCGGCCGCCTGTGCCAGCTGCAGATGTCTGAAAAAGTGTCTTTAGAACAGCCTGCCCTACAGCTGCTTGCTGCTCGGAGTGCACATCTACACAGTAGTGTTTAGTAAATGTGTGTGGGGTAGACCATGTGGCTGCTCTACAAATGTCTTCCAAAGGGATATTACCAAGGAAAGCCATGGAGGCCCCCAACTTGCGGGTGGAGTGGGCTCTAGGGGGGACCGTTAAAGTGCGCTTAGCCTTGTGATAGCAAATCTGAATACACTTAACGATCCACCTGGCTATCCCTGCCTTGGAAATGGGGTTGCCTTTGTGCTGGGCTGAAAAGGCAACAAAGAGTTGTTGTGTCTTCCTAAAATCCTTTGTCCTATCGATGTAGTACATCAAAGCTCGTTTGACATCAAGTGTGGGGAGCATTCTTTCTGCCACTGTCTCTGGGTTTTGAAAGAACGCGGGCAGCTCAATGGTCTGATTGACATGGAACTGCGAAACCACTTTAGGAAGTAATTTAGGGTTAGTGCGCAGCACTACCCTGTTGGAGTGAATCTGTATGAATGGCTCTTGTACAGTGAGCGCCTGCAGCTCACTAACACGTCGCAGAGACGTAATGGCAATGAGAAACGCCACTTTCCATGTTAATCTCACAGTAATGCAGAGGCTCAAAAGGTGGGCCCATCAACCTGGTGAGGACCACATGGAGGTTCCATACAGGAGCTGGAGGGGTCCTGGGAGGGATGACCCGTTTAAGTCCTTCTAGGAAGGCTTTGATGGCAGGCACTCTGAAAACGGAGAGGTGCTGCCTGTTTTGGAGATAAGCCGCTATGGCGGATAAGTGTATCCGAATGGAAGCATATGCTAGATTGCATTTGTAAAGATGTAACAAATAACAGATGATGTTGGGAATGGATGCATCTAGCGGGTTGATGTCGTGTTCAGTACAGTAAATGACAAACCACTTCCATTTCGCTGCATAGCAGGCCCTGGTGGTGGGCTTTCTAGCCTCACGTATAATATCCATGCATTCAGGAGGCAAGTCAAGGTAGCCAAACTCTAAGACTTCAGGAGCCAGATCGCCAGGTTGAGCTGTTGCGGGTCTGGATGCTGAATGTCGCCATGGCTCTGCGTCAAAAGCCTGGGTGTGAGGTGCAGCCTTTGATGCGGTACCACGGAGAGTTCTAGAAACGTGGTGTACCATGGTTGGCGTGCCCACGTTGGAGCAACCAGGATGAGTGTCAGTGAGTGTTGCTTTAGCTTTCGTGCCACCAGCGGTATGAGAGGTGCTGGGGGAAAAGCGTACGCAAATCTGCCTGACCAGTTCATCCATATCGCATTGCCCTGCGACTGTGGGTGAGGGAACCTGGCGGCAAAGCTTTGGCATTTTGCGTTTTCCCTTGTGGCAAACAGGTCTATCTCTGGATGACCCCACTGCTGGAAGTACGGGCGGAGTACTGATGGATGTATCTCCCACTCGTGCATCTGGTGGCTGTACCTGCTGAGCAGATCCACCATCTGATTGTCCTTGCCCGGGAGGTGTTCCGCCATGAGGAAGATGTTCCTCTGAATGGCCCACTTCCACATGCTCTGAGCTAGATAAGACAACTGCGGAGAGTGCGTACCTCCCTGCTTTTGAACGTAGTACATGGCCGTCATGTTGTCCGTCCGGATCAACACGACTTTGTTGCACAGATGTACTTTGAATGCCTTCAATGCCATGGAGATTGCCATCAGTTCTAGGTAGTTGATGTGCATCTTCTTCTGCTGCATCGTCCATAGTCCCTGCACTGTGTAGTGGAGCACATGAGCTCCCCATCCCTGGAGAGATGCGTCTGTTGTCAGGATAATCTGTGGCACAGGCTCTTGGAACGGTCGGCCCTTGCAAAGGTTGTGTGGATTCCACCAATGCAGAGAGCTGTATGCCCGACCGGTCACCAACACTAGGTCGTTCAACTGTCCCTGAGCCTGAGTCCACTGATGATCCAAGCATTCTTGGAGCGGACGCATATGTAGTCTCGCGTGCGGGACTATGAAGATGCAGGAGGCCATCATGCCTATCAACTGCATGAACACTCTTGCTGGAAGCGAGTGTTGCGGTTTGAACTTCTGGATCAGCGACTGAATGCTGTCGTTCCTCACAGAAGTTGGCTGAGCCGTGGCTGCCAGAGTATTGATCATCGCACCCAGATATTGCCGCACATGGGCCGGTTGAAGGTGCGACTTGGGATAATTTAGTGAGAATCCCAGATCGTGAAGGAGGTGAATGGTGTGGGACATGTTGGCGGCGCACTGCTGGGCCGACTTCGCTTGGACAAGCCAGTCGTCCAGAGAAGGGTAAACGTGAACGTTCTGCCTCCTGAGGTGCGCAGCTACTGTCGCCAGACATTTTGTGAACACCCTGGGTGCTGTGGTCACCCCGAAAGGCAGGACCTTGAACTGATAATGCCGACCCTGAATAGTGAACCGGAGGCATTTTCTGTGTGATGGATGCAGTGGAATGTGGAAATAGGCATCCTTGAGATCCAAGGTTGCGAGGAAGTCTCCCTGATTGAGCAACGGGAGAACTTGCTGCAGTGTGAGCATATGAAAGTGTTCTGATAGAATGTACTGATTCAGGGGTCTGAGGTCCAGTATGGGTCTGAGGGATCCGTTCTTCTTTGGGATTAAGAAGTACAGGGAGTACACTCCCGTGCCTTCTTCCTCCACTGGCACGAGCTCGATTGCCCCTTTTTGCAGCATGACGAGTACCTCCTGCTGCAATAAGTGCAAATGCTCTTTGGACATAGGACGGTGTTTTGGTGTTTTGGTGGCATGTTGGGTGGAGTGGATGTTAACTCTAAACAATAACCGAACTGGATAAGTTTCCTGACCCACCTGTCTGTGGTGATGGATTTCCAGACGGGCAGGAACCGCTGGAGTCTCCCCCCAACAGGTGTAGTATGGTCGGGGGCAGCGACGGGGCGTCACTGTTTGGTGGTGGCGGAGGAGCAGGAGTTGTTGTTTCCACGACCTCTGCCCTTGGTGCTGTTGCCCCGATAGCCGCCTCTACTCTGCTTGGTGTAAGAGGATTGCGCCCCACCTTTATTGTATTGCGTTTGCTGGGACATCTGGCCTCTGGAAACACCTCTATTGCCTGAGCGACGAAAAGTGCTGCCCCGAAACTGCTGGGACTGGAGAGCCCCCATGGATTTAGCTGTTTCGGTATCCTTTTTTATCTTTTCCAAGGTTGTATCCACCTCAGGACCAAATAACCTATCGGGGTTTACTGGCTGATTGAGGATGGTAGTTTGTATCTCCGGCTTGAAACCGGAGATCCTGAGCCAGGCCTGACGTCTCAACATGACACTGGTGTTAATGGCTCTGGCCGCGGTGTCCACCACGTCCAGTGCACACTTAATGGAAGCGTTGGAGATAAGCTTCCCTTCCTGAATAAGCATCTCAGCTGCCTCTTTATACTGATCCGGAAGATGTTGCAACAGGGTATCTAGTGTGTCATAGTGCGCCCTGTCATATCTGGCTAGTAGCGCCCGAGTGTTAGAGATACGCCAGATATTGGCCGCTTGAGCCGCCACCCTCTTCCCTGATGCCTCTAGCACTTTAGACTCCTTGTCGGGGGGAGGAGCATCACCAGTTGTTAGTGAGTTCGCCCTCTTCCGGGCATTAGAGACGACCAGAGAGTCCAATGGCAACTGGCCTCTGATGTAGGTGGGGTCGCCAGGCGCCGGCCTATTTTTTTTTTCCAATCCTAGGGTTGACCACCCTGGCCCGTGTGGGTTCCTTAAAAATGTCTGCAGCATGTTTGAGAACCCCCTTCAGCATGGGGAGAGTCTTGACAGTCTTTTCTGCAGTGGAAAAGGTATCAAAAAGGAAGTCCACTTCGATAGGGTCAGTGTGGAGGTCCACGTCGTGGTTTTTAGCCGCTCTCTCAATTAGAGCATTAAATGCAGCTGAATCCTCGGTAGGAGAGGTCTTGACAGCGTACACTTGAGGGTCCCGGGCAGTGTGCTGATCCCCTGGGTCACCTGCAACTGTCCATGAGTCGTTGTGATCCTCAGGATCAGTGTTGGCAGGAAAGCCATACTCCTTGTCATCACCATCCCCACCCTCCACATCCGAATAAGTGGGTGAGGGTGAAGCCACTCGTGGAGTCGGTGTAGCAAGAGGCTCCACCAGAACAGGGGAGTCCGCAGCAGGCTTCTTGCGCTTCAAAGGAATCGTGTAGGACTACAAAGGCTGGGTTGCCGTGATCTTCCTCTTGTAGAGGGTGAGTTTCCCGGTGTCGGCGTCGATATAGTGTTCCGACTGCTCCTCCACCGAGGGTTGTCGAGGCTTCCAAGCGGCTGAGAAGGCTTCTGCGCCGTGGACACTGGGACGGGCGCTTCGGTGACCGACCGTGGAGCGAAGGCCTTCGGTGCCACCTTTGGCGGCAACGTAAACAGGAGAGGCGCCGAAGACTTTGGCGTCGTGGCAGCTGGCTTCGCGGCGGAAGCATCCTTCGGTGCGGACGCGGAAGCCTTGTTCCTGATGCGTGGGAGAGAATCCGACACCTGCTTCGTAAAGGAAGCGGACGGTTTCGTCGATCCGACAGACGTCTTCGGTCCACCAGCGAGTGAAGACTCTTGCGTCGATGCCTTATGTTTATCCGGGACCGGATCAGCCTGTCTCTGCGCGCTGAGACCCCCTGCCGGTCCGACGGCCTTCTGCGTCGACGGCTTCGTGCCGGCGGCCTTGACTACGGGGCCCCAGTCTTCGGTTCGACGCCCTAGCCGATTTTGGGTCGACGGCCTTGACCGACTTCGACTCGGCGCCCATGACCGACTTCGGTTCGGCGCCTTTGGCCGACTTTCCCGGGTCGACAGTCTTCTTCGGCTGCCCCGACGTGTGCGAAGACGAGGAGGCGGCCGGTGTGGCAGACGTCTTCAGTTCGATGGCGTCTCAATTACTTTCGCCGACACCGAAGGTTTCGGTTTCGTTTTGACCAACGTCGGCTCCGCAGAAGTGTCCGTAGCCGGGCCCATAGGCGAGGCCGTGGATCTGGGTGGAAGGTCTTGGGTAAGGCCGCGTGGCGATCCCTCGACCTGAGCCGTAGTAATTGTTAGTTCGGGGCCTAGCTCTTCACACGAGCTATCTTCCGTGGCCCCGCAGGCCTCATTGTCGTCTCCTACCTCGTCGACGACTTCTGTTGCCTCTACCACCTCGACGTCTGCGTCGTATCCGTAGTCGATCTCCTCCGTTGGAGGGGAAACTTGCAGATGAACCGCTTGCTCGTCTGCTTCTTCTCTGTCAAAGATATCCACCGGTGAGGAGGAGCCAAGACGGCAACCAAAATGGCAGCTTAGAAGCCCGGCTCCGCCGCTCGCCCTCTCCCTCCCTAGCATCCTGTACTTGATCCTGAGTCTGCACCATACCCCCGCACGGCAGAGGTAGCGCGATGCCATCCCGTGCAACTCCGGGTTCGCGATCACCTCGGATGGCTGAGTAACGTCGACGCGAACGGAGCGGCCTGCGCCAGCCATAAGCCGGGACCTTGAGCTGTGACGTGGCCGGGGAGGAAGTGATCAACAGCGGATGCGGCCAATAGAACGGACCGGTTGATCCCCGCGGAAGTCGCAATTTGTGGCTTTTGTTGACGGACGCCAGCGGAGTGAGATGCTAGTGCTTGGGATCTAATGGCACGCATGTGGCTGATTTTCTCTGTGCCGGAGATCCCGAGACCAGATGATATTCCGGCCACCCACATTGACCCTTTTGATGTGCTGCCCGGGGCGACATGGCCCCCAATGAGATTGCCCGCCGGCCGCGGTAGGCGTCGGATTGTGGATCTTCCCCTGTGCATGGCGGGTACGAGGCTGGTGAAGCTGAACTTATGAGGGTCCTACTTAACTCCGCTCCGACCCCAACACGTTCCCCCTGGTGATACTGAGACTCCGGACGCCTGATATGCTGTTTGCTATCCTGCCTGGGGGGCTCCCAGGGGCGAGGAGCGTTGCCACCGTTAACAGTGGCGAAAGGGAGTACACACTGGGAGATGTCCTTTCCGCTGTTAATGACTTTCATTCCTCCCTGAGCTCTATCTTGTTTGCCCTCCATGACTCGCTGACGTCTATCGTTCCTGACATGGACTCTAGGAGCGCAGATGGGAATATGGTGAGTCGGGCGCCTGTTACTGCTCAGTCGTTCGTCACCATGGATTCCTTGGGGCGTGAGGTGTTGGATTTCGACTACAGTGAGCTTGCCGGCTTGATTTGCGCGACCGACATTCCTTCTGGATTTCCGCCTTATGTTCTCGCCATCGAACAGTATCGCGGGGCTCTTTCACTGTTGGACAGTGACTATTGGCGAAGGGGATTTGCTACTGTTCAGCTGCCTTTGCTGAGCGCCTGGGTGGCTCCTGAGAAGCACATTTGGTCACCGGGATTGCCTGCCTATGGAACTGCTGGGTCGGAGTGTTTGTCTACTTTTACTCGAACTGGCCAGGGATGAGCATCGCATGATTGTTTTACCGATTCGATGCCTTTGGTGATGACGCAATACTTGGCTCGCTATTGTGATGGTGGGGGTGTGTAACGGACACATAATGATGGCTACCTCCCCTCTTGGGGAGCTTACACTCTCTTCTGGGAGGTGGTTGGGGGGGGGGGGGGGGGAAGGGGGCGGGTGCAGGGGTCCTCCTCCTTTTTCTTGTAATTGGGGTTTTGGTGCTTGGGGCGACAGGCATGCCTATAGGGGGGGTGGGCCGTAGCCTTCTGCTGGTATGCAGGGTGGGGGATGGGATTTGTTTTTGTTCCTTTTTTGTTTCTATGGCCCTTCTTTTTTCTCTTTTGTTCGTCTTTCTCTTTGTCTTTTCATACTTTGCTTGGTATATTCTGATTCGCACGTATTAAATGTAACTCTCTTTTCATGTTGGTATAGAAGGCGAATACCCTATTTCATGACTTGCTTCGAATTTGACTTTGATTGACTATATGTTCTCGGATCCTTCCTCCCGTATTATAAAATGGAATCCTCTCATACCTTGATATTTGGTGGTCACGCTCACATGTAACTCCTGTTCTTCCGATTTGCTATGATTTCGGCGCTGGGGATGCTGAACTGTGTTCTTTTATTCTGTACTGTTTTTCGATCCTAAAAAGCGGCCGGCCTGAATGGTTGTAGGCCCATGTCTATATTGGTTTGAAGAGATATTTTTGAGGTTTCCAAATAAAAATTTACACAAAAAAAAGATATCCAACGGTGCCGGGGCCGACTGCCGGGCCTCCTGGCGCGCCACGCGCCGAAGTCGAATCGTCTTCTTCGATCGAAACCTGGAACAAGCCATACAGTTGGCTTCATCGTGGTCCGGAGACAGGCACTTGTTGCACACAGGGTGGACGTCGATGTGCGGGTACTTAGATCCGCACACGGGACATTTCTTAAACGGACTCCGTTCCATGATGTCGTCGTAAGTCTTGCTGCGTCGACTGGGCCCCGAGTACCGAAGAGCCACGCGACTCCTCTGGACGTCCGACTCGGGAACTGAGCCGGAACAGAGTTGGGACCGAACGCAAACAATACCGACGGTTAAGATAAGGCCTTCGGGCCGTAAGAAAAGTCTATATCGATTCCGAACTGGAGATGTGGAATATACATCCGAACCCAATGCCGGAAAAAAACAATCTGGGGATGGAGTCGATGCCCATGCGCACTGTAGTCCAGGGGAGGAGCCACCTATCTCGTGATACTTGGAAGACTCTTCCAGGACAACAATGTGCAATCATCCGGAACCAACACTAGGCGGCGAACTATGCTGTAGATATGAATTCAGCAGCCCACATGCCTCGAACACTTGTGCAGCGAGGCCCACGTAGCTGCCTGACAAATGTCCTGCAAGGGAACGCTGCGTCCCAAGGCAGTAGTGGCTGCCGTTGCCCTGGTGGAATGGGCACACAGCCCCACAGGAGGCTCCTTCTTAGCCAACGAATAACAGGCCTTGATGCAGAGAACGACCCACAGAGAGATGGTCCGTTTGTGCACGGCCCAACCTTTTTTGGCGCCCACGTAGCCAGCAAAGAGATGGTCATCCACCCGGAACTGTTGTGTGCGCTTCAGACAGAACGAGAGCGCACGTTTGGGTCCAGACAGTGGAGCCTCTCTTCCTCTTTTGAAGGAGGCAGAAAGAATGTGGGCAAAGTGATGGTCTGCCCGATGTGGATGGGCGTGACAACCTTTGGCAAGAAGGAAAGACAGGTTCTTAAAACCACCTTGTTCGGATAACCAGAAAGGAAAGGAGGTTTGGAAGAGCCTGGAGCTCACTCACTCTTCTGGCAGAGGTGATAGCTACCAGGAAAGCCGTTTTGAGAGTAAGACGACGCAGAGGACAGGTATGAAGGGGCTCGAAGGGAGCGCACATCAGATATGTCAAGACAAGGTTCAAGTCCCTTTGAGGCATGATGAACGGCATGGGAGGAAACGTGTGCGTAATGCCATTCAAGAAAACGGTTAACAACCGGGGACTTAAAAAGGGAAGGCTGATCTGGATGCCGGAGAAAGGTGGAGATGGCCGAAAGATAACCTTTGATAACCTTTGATAGTGCCCAGAGCAGAGCCCTGCTGGGTCGAAAAAAGAAGGAACAGAAGGACGTCAGAAAGAGGGGCAGAAAGGGGATCCACAGCTTTAGCTGTGCACCATGCCGCAAACTTTTTCCACCTGCAGGCATACACCGTTTTAGTGGAGGGACGCCTGGCTGCCAGAATGACATCACAGACTTCGGGAGGAAGATCGAAAGCTGTCAACTGTCGCCGCTCAATCTCCACGCATGGAGGTGGAGGCTGGATAGGTTCTGGTGGAGGACCGTCCCCTGCTGCTGCGACAGAAGATCCTCCCTTAGAGGCAGTTGGATCGAGGGAATCGATCGCCATGCTGAGTAGCCGAGATACCAGTATCTTTGTGCCCAATCCGGAGCCACAAGAATGACTTGGGCCTGGTCGCGCCTAGTCTTCTTCAGCACCCTGGGCAGAAGTGGTATATGGCGGAAAGGCGTACAATAGACCGAAACTCAACTCGCGACGAAAAGCGCCGCCGAGCGAGTGCCGCTTTGTAAATTCCAACATGCAGAACTGACGGCATTGTGCGTTCTTTGGTGGCGAATAGATCTAACCAAGGCTCTCCCCACTGCTGAAAGAGATCTTGCACCACGTCCGCGTTCAGACGCCATTCGTGATCCATCATGCACCGGCAGCAGAGTTAGTCTGCCCTGGCGTTCAGAGAACCTGCCAGGTGTTGAACCACCAAGGTAATGCCTTGATGTTCAAGCCATGTCCAGAGACGCAGAGCCTCCTAAAATAGGGTCCAGGACCCCACCCCGCCCTGTTTGTTGCAATACCACATGGCGGTAGTGTTGTCCGAGAACACCTGCACTACACTTCCCCGGACAGAGGGAAGGAATGCTTTCCGTGCAAGCCGGATCGCCCGAAGCTCCAAAAGGTCAATATGGAGCCGGGACTCTGCAGGAGACCAGAGGCCTCTGATCTCCGCCTCTCCCAAGTGGCCTCCCCATCCCAGGAGGGACACATCCGTCACCACTGTGTGCTCCGGTTGGGGAAGGGAGAGGGATCGGCCATTGACCCAGTAGCGATTCGTGAGCCACCAATCCAACTGTCGTGTAGTGCCCTCCGAGAACTGGACTTGATCGGACACTTGCCCTGATGCTGCGCCCACTGGAACTTCAGGTCCCACTGCAGAGCCCACATATGCCATCTGGCATGTTGCACTAGCAGGATGCAGGAGGCCAGCAGGCCCAGGAACCGGAGGGTCATCCTGACTGAAACCCGGGATAGAGGCGGAAAGATCGGAATCATAGCCTGAATACCCCAGACTCGCTGCTCGGGAGGATAAACACGAAACCGCATCGAATCCAGAACCGCTCCGATGAAGGGGAGCTTCTGAGAGGGACTCAGCTGCAACTTCGGCACGTTGATGGAGAACCCCAGCAGATGCAGGAGGTCGGTCGTAGTTTGAAGGTGGCTGACGACTGTTTGGGGCGAGCCCACCTTCAACAACCAGTCGTCGAGGTAGGTGGAAGACTGACCTGAGTTGCGACCACCGCCATCACCTTCGTGAACATCCGAGGGGTGCTGGTAAGTCCGAAGGGGAACACGGAAAACTGAAAATCCTCCTGGCTGACCGTGAACCTCAGGTAGCGTCGGTGGGCCGGCAGAATGGGGATGTGAAAATAAGCGTCCTGCAAGTCCAATGCTACCATCCAGTCTCCAGGGTCGATGGCAGCCAATACCTGAGCCAGAGTCAACATCTTGAACTTCTCCTTCCGGAGGAAGCGATTGACGTTCCTGAGGTCCAAAATGGGATGCAGGCCCCCTTAATCCTTCTTAGGAACCAAAAAGTAGTGGGAACAACAACCACACCCTACTTCTGGCCCAGGAACGCACTCAATGGCCCCCTTGGCCAGGAGGACTGCAACTTCCTGCTGGAGAAGGGCAAAGTGATCCACCGACATGCGGTGGAACTGAAGTGGCATGGCTGGGGGTGGTAGACTCGAAGGGGAGGGGGTAACCCCTTCGGACAATTTGCAGCACCCACCTGTGCGACGTGACCAAACACCAGTGGAGGTGGTGATGTTGAATCCTGCCCCCCACAGTTGTGGGGTGCACCCCAAAGCTTGGACTAGGAAGGCTTTGAGGCGGATGCTGCAGGAGCAGAGGTGGACTGACACGTCCGCTGTCCCCCTGTGCCGCCTCGGTAGCCTCCACGCCAACTGCCGCCCTGATTTTGGTTTTGCGCAGGCTTTTGGATGAACGAGCACGCAGGGGCGCCTCTTCCGTGGCCACAAAAAGAACGAAAGGTGGACATGGCCTGGTGTGTGGTGGAGAGACCTAAGACTTGCCCATAGCGCACTGTCTGACTTATCGCCAAAGAGGCAAGTAACATCAAGGGGCATGTCCATGAGGGAACTCTAGACATCTCCTGAAAACTCAGTAGACCTCAGCCAGGCATGGCGACGCAGGGACACTGTTGTGGAGAAGGCTCTCCCTAAAGAGTCTGCGGTGTCCAGCCCACACCGTATGGCGAACTTAGCGGCATCCTTACCCTCGGCAACAACCTGGGACAGCACAGCCTGGACCTTCTCAGAACACTGAGGCAACACCTGTGCAACCGTATCTCACACTGCGTGGGAATAGTGGCCCAAGAGGCATGCGGTGTTCACAGACAGCAGCCCTAAGCTGGCCGAAGAGAACAACCGCTTGCCGAACTGCTCCAGCTTCTTAGAGTCCTTATCCGGTGGAGCCGTGGGAAAGGCACTCTGGGATGTCGAAGCTTGGATGACCAGGCGCTTGGGTGTAAGATGAGTGGTCAGAAAAGCAGGGTCACCTGGCCCCGGGCGATGACGCTTGGCGACGTTCTGATCTACAGGGGCCCCTGTGGTCGGCCCTGACCAAGTGCCCAACAAGATGTCAGTGAGGGCGTCATTAAATGGCAGCTGAGGCTCCGACGTAGTGGGCGCCGTCTGGAGCACCTCAGTAAGGAGATTCATTTTGAGGGCCACCTTAGGGAGATCAAGGTGTAGGACCTCAGCTGCCCGATGCAGCACCATCGTGTAAGAAGCGCCCTCCTCCATGGTAGGTGGGAGAGGGGCAAACCCCGGGTCCGAAGAGACATGAAGGTCACCGGCATCCTCTAAGTAGTCCGGCTCAGAGTCACACTGATGAGCAAGAGGGTCCACGGACCCCTCACAGTCATCCGCCACCTCCGCCGCCCGCAGAGATGGCGGAGACCGCGACGGCAGGGCAGGAACCGGGGACGGAACAAACTGCGTCGGGAACAGCGCCGGACAGGGACGAACCGGTGCAGTGTCCCAATGCAGATCCCAGGTAGGAACACAATTGTCCTCGAACCTAAGCAGGTGCGAGACAAATGGTATCCACTGCGGTGCCGGAGGCGGAGCCGTGGGTGGTGCTGGGGCCGGAGCCGGCAGCGTTGGACCTTGTGGCACCGTGGCCGGAGCCAGCAGTGCAGGATCCCGAGGCGCCGGAGCTGGATCCGCCAGCGTCGCCGAAGGCCCAACAGGATCCGGACACGGGACCGCGGCCCGAGGGCGCATCGGGGGGGGGGGGGGGGGGGGGGCGAGGGTGCATCAGCGGGAGGCCGAGGCATAAACAGGCGATCCATGGTAGCAAGAAACTCTTGCACCTGTGCGGGAGTCGCCAACGGACCCGGATAAGGTGGGTAGGCCGCTGGACTCCCGGGCTCAGAAGGAGCCGCAGCGGCATAACCCCTGCACCCCTCGTCCGCATCCGGGGACTGACGGGGGGGGATGTCGGAGAGCGACATCGCTTCTTCAACTACTTTTTGTCTCGTCTCTTACCAGAATCAGAGGGTGAGGATTTGGAGCGCGAGGACGAGTGCCCCATGAGCGTTCTCTGGAACGGCCCCTGGACCGAAAAGGGCGCTGCGACGAGTGCCGGACCTCCAGCAGCTTCCGGCGCAGCTCCCTCAAGGCCTTCGATGCCATGGCCCGACTGTCCAAACAGGACCGGGAGTTGTGGTCTGTCTCTAGGCAGTAGAGGCAGACATCGTGGGGGTCCGCCACCGACATATTGCAACGGCAGGCCCTACAAGAGTTAAAACCAGGCATCCCTACGTGCACCAGAGTATACTCAAACTTATAGGAGACAAAAAGTCTCAAAAGGATAGTCAAAAAGTGACTAAGGTACGTGCTCTAACCGGATCTGCGATTACTGGCGCGGAAAAAGAAAGAACCAACGTCGGCGTGAATGGGCAGCACCTAAGTAGTCTCTGTGATGTCATCTCTGCGCATACAACGCCAGCGACGGACGCGGAGCCGCACAACACCACCTACTGACGAGGTACTGCTAACGAAAAGAAAATAACTTGCCAGATCCAGTCTAACACCTGGGGCTATTCTAAGGTAAGGAATCTATCACCAACGTGTCTCTTTCAGATATAGAGTGCAATGGCAGAGTGCAGTGGCATAGAATGGATTGTTTCAGAGTAGAATGAAGTGGTGTAGAGTAGTGGCGTAGAGTGCATTGATGTAGAGTGCAGTGTTGTAAAGGGGAATGATGTTGAGTGAAGTGTTGCAGAGTGGAGTGGCCTAGATCTGAGTGGCATTGAATGCAGTGGCAAAGAGAGCAGTGGTGCGTAGTAGAGAGGGGTAGGGTGCATAGAGTAGAGTGGTGTAGAGTAGAATGGCGTAGAGGACAATGGTGTAAAGTAGAGTGGCGCAAAGTGAGGTGGATTAGAGTATAGTGGCGTACAGTACAGTGTTGTTTTGAGTAAAGTGAAGCAGCGGATTGGTGTAGAGTGTAGTGGCAGAATGCAGCGGTGTAGTATAGAGTGGTGTTGTGTGGTGCGGCGCAGAGTGGAATAGAGTGGCAGACTGTTGTGGCAAAGTGGATTGTTTAAGATTAGAGTGTAGTGGTAGAGTATCGTAGAGTGCAGTGCTGCAGAGTACATTAGAGTGGCATAGAGTGGAGTGATAAAGATTAGAGTGGTGCAGAGTTCAGTGGTGTGGAGTGGCATAAAGTCAAGTGATATAGTGCAGTGTTGAAGATGATACTGTCGGAGAATGAAGCGGTGTATAGTAAAGTGGCGAGGATTGCACTGGCAGAGTGCTGTGGCGCAGAGAGCAGTGGCGTAGAGTACAGTGATGCAGAGTAGAATAGGGTGGCGTAGTGTGCATTGACGTGGAGTGAAGTAGATAAAAGTACAGTGACGCAGTGTGGAGTGGTGCACATTAGAGTTCAGTGGCGTAGTGTGGTGCTGAGTGGGGTAATGTGGAGTATGCATGCTACGGTAGTGTACTGCCATTACAGACAACACATCTTCAAATAAAATGACTATTACATTTGTATTCACATGCAGTTTAACTGATAAAAGTATACAGCATACAAACGATGTGTGGAAATGTCATCACTCAAAGTATTCATTTACTTGTCAGACAGTTCATTTACAGACATTTAAATTTTGTTGTGTGGTAGAATTTTATTTTACATCTTACAGCCAGCATGATTGTCACATAAAACATCTTACTTTGAAGTTGGAGAAAGAAAAGTAAACACCAAGCTCCCCTGAAGACACAGCCTGACATTTGACCTGCGTCTTTGAACGCACAGCAAATATGACAAGATAAGAACACGACTTTAAGATCTGTTTATAGAAAGCAGTAAACAAGATTTGGGCAACGGGAGGGACGAACTCGAACTGGACAGCCTAAAAAGCAAATAAAGCCAGCAAACAGAAAGCCAGAAAATGTGAGCTACAAACCACAAAGCCAATGGTAAACAATAGGCAGATTGAGTTCCTAGGTCACCTTTCTGAATGTCCCCACGCGGTCTTCAGCAAACCAGACAGCTGTACTATGTGGTATGCTGCAACCTAGAGGGGGGCTAGTTTTCAGTGGGGTAAATGTGATATGTCCGTGTTGCGATTTGGGGCCTTTCCTGTTACTAGCCCTATGCCACGACAGGCAATTCTGGCGCAACACAAGGGCACAGACTCCGTAACCTGGTGTGAATAACGATGGAAGTTTATTCACTCATCAAAATAATCCAACATGACGCGTTTCGGCTGCAAGACATGCAGCCTTGATCACATTGCGCTCTGAGTGAACATGTGCTCTATATATACAGGTGAAAACAGCAGTCTGGTTACTATGTCTATTGCAATGAGTAAGTGAATTTACTACATCTTTCACTTCATAGTGACATCATCATACATGTTTTACTGTAAAAAAGAAAAGCGACAACCCCTATGACATGAACAGTATATGTGCGAACATAAAGAACAGACTGAATACACATGCAACATCCCTGCTTTGTAAAAATAGATGTTTTACAACTTACTCAAGTAATCCTCGGATTAGCTGATACATACTGAAATGGAAAACATTTGGTCATTTGGAATGAACCCCTAACGTAAGCTGGAAACACTGCAAAATAGCAACGAAATAACAATGAACAAAGTGGTGCCTTTCAAAATCAGCAAGCTTTCGCAATGTGTCTGGGCAGAATGGCTGAAATAACGTTTCCATGTTAAAAAGCCGCCAGGGTCTCGGGAAGAAACTACCCGCCACATCTTGGTAAGTGAAAAAATGCGTTGTTCGACATGTGCGGCATTTGAAAACAAGCATTTACAATGCAATGGTCTCGGCATTATTAAAGGTAGAGCTATTGGCATTGCTCATAACATTCTTTTTCATTTTTTTTAAAAACAAATAAATGGTATTGTCATTTACAATGGCAATAGGTGAGCATTAGAGAGTAGTAGAGAGTATTCGCGGACACAGAGCCACACACACAGACAGAGCTGTGCACACACACAGACAGAGCTGTGCACACACACACAGACAGAGCTGTGCACACACACACAGACAGAGCTGTGCACACACACACAGACAGAGCTGTGCACACACACACAGACAGAGCTGTGCACACACACAGACAGAGCCGCGCACACACACACACACACACAGAGTCGCGCGCACACACACACAGAGTCGCGCGCACACACACACAGAGTCGCGCGCACACACACACAGAGCCGCGCGCACACACACACAGAGCCGCGCGCACACACACAGAGCCGCGCACACACACAAACAGAGCCGCGCACACACACAAACAGAGCCGCGCACACACACAAACAGAGCCGCGCACACACACAAACAGAGCCGCGCACACACACAAACAGAGCCGCGCACACACACAAACAGAGCCGCGCACACACACAAACAGAGCCGCGCACACACACACACACACAAACAGAGCCGTGCACACACACACACACACAGAGCCGCGCACACAGCCGCGCACACACACACACACACAGAGCCGCGCACACACACACACAGAGCCGCGCACACACACACACACACACAGAGCCGCGCACACACACACAGCCGCGCACACACACACACAGAGCCGCGCACACACACACACACAGAGCCGCGCACACACACACACAGCCGCGCACACACACAGAGCCGCACGCACACACACACACAGAGCCGCGCACACACACACACACAGAGCCGCGCACACACACACACACACACACACAGAGCCACACACACACACACAGAGCCACACACACACACACACAGCATTTAAAATGTCACATGAATGTCAAGTTTCCAAACTTACTACTGCTTACTGGGTGGAAACTTTAAGAAAGGGAAAAATAAATCAAAGTTAAAATGCCTGGGTGGAAACTTTAAGAAAGGGAAGAGGACTCCATACCATTTACACAAAACACTGCCAGGGAATCTAACGGACAGAATTGGGCATGGAAGGGGGGGGAGTGGGTTATTATAAGGCAGAAGTGATCTGTCTTGTTCTCGCACTGCAGTGCCTTCCGAATGAATCTTTTCTCACTCATCCTGGCATGTGCAAGGTGCGAGTCTGGCTTGGGTTTTACGCATTACGTAAGTATGGCTCGCATTGGCTGGAGATCATCAGCTCAGCGAACCTATGGGAGCATAAGAAGAGTGTGGCCAAGAATCCCTGTCCAAAATTGGCCACAATTAACACAGGGCAAGTGGGAGACATCCGTACTAAGACTGCATACGTTCTGCTTATTTCGCCAACTGTTCTGCTGCTCTAGTTGTAACCACGCTTATGTGATGTAAATGAACATCAGTAGGCAGTATTTCTATCGTGAAAAGGTTACGTATATCACTTCTCATGTCACCATTTAGTCCTGATCTCCTGTGACTACACTTTTTCAGAGCAAATATGCACAGCACTAGACTGCACTTCTGGATTAATTTGAGATAAAAACCGTGCCACCCTGAAATCACACACAACACAACCAACAGTACACCTTTGACAAAACATTTCATCTATATCCAACATGGAGCTAATGTGACCTCCAGCGGGCTATCACAGTGCTCCCAATAAAACTTGCTACCAAAATAAACCAAGCACAAACATCCGCACAGCCAGCATATCTAGTCTTAGACTATGTTATTCACGTGGCAAAGGGCATGTTACCCGCTTAAGCGGTTGATAAGCATTTGGTATATGTCCACTGGCATACATCTCAGAAACCGAAAATCACACAGCCAAGGCTTACTGAGCTGACAACTGCCCTCCAACCAGGAACAGCCAGCTTTGCAGAAGTTATACAAATGCCATCAACATAACATTTGTCTCTATAACTTTCTCAAGAAAGACATGCCTCCTAAAAAGTTCTTTGGGAACCACCCCTAAATTAGGAGGTATGGGTATTTAAAAGAACATGCAGGGACATATAAATAGGTGGAGGGCCCATGAATTTAGTTTGTTATAAAAAAACAAAGTACATAATTTAGAGAATTAAACATGTAGTACGTCATCTAGTCTAAAATGCTTTAAATTGCAGATTCAAAGGTGCTAGCTACTGCACAATGCCGTTTGTTTAATCGATGCAAATATCTATTCTGAGGAAAGTAAACATTTCTGCTGTGGCCTTCTGAAAGCCTTAGTTTATATTTTGTAGTGTTGACGCATTAGTGACTGTGCCTCACACTGTGCTTGGCGTTCAGGTTTAGTAGGCGTGTCTGTGGCTGATGTAGGTGCTGTGTAAATGGGATTATGCAATTATTAAGCTTCTTCCCCTGGCTGCGTTTCAAGTAGTTAAAAGCCCTGTTCTGAGTGTCACAATCTGAGCCTGGGGAACATCGATTATTATGTGTGTCCATGGAATGAACAGTCCCCATGGTCTGGGCCTGAAGACCACAGTGTGCATGCGAGAAAGCTTATGCTGTTTCGCCCAGTCTGTAACTGCATTAATTCAGCGCTTACTAGCCCGGACAAGGCGTCTCTATCCGGTTCACCTGCTGCAGAATGTCCTGGTTGTAGGTGTCAGTGAAGCGCTCTTTTCGCTGGCTCTGGCTCAGAAACGTCTCCAGCTGCTGCACCTGCGCTCTGCAGGCTTCGAGCTGCTCTTTAAGGCTGAACTCTGTGACATCGGTGGGAGCGGGCCGCAGAAGAGATAAGTGTGTACGGCTCCGGTCCTGCTCCCGGTCTGGATCATCTGAAACAGGGGAGCTCGGAGGGGACGGCGAGGGGCTGCACTCTGTCACATAGAGGTCCGGCTGAGGGTTACCCATCCTGTCGGGGGGTTAGGGCAAGGCTCCCCGGCGTAAGATGCCCCGGGAGAGGAACTTCGGCTATCCCATGACAAAAGCAGCGAGCACCGGCAACAACAACCAGCGCACGTCCTTCATCAGAAAATCTACTTCCGGGTCAAAAGCGTCCAGGAAGACTCGGCAGCCTGCACTGACAGTAAACGTTCGCAGCCGATCAACTAGAACGCGCACTGCACAAAAAATGACCGAGACAACAAGCGCTGCATTGTAACACGCGTAGCAGCAACACCAACATCGAAGGCGAGCACTGTGTGTGCAATAAACACATCTGGCAGCAACAACCGCACAGATACAATATGGCACTCGTTTACGTAGCCAGTACGCGACAGATTGAGAAACAATGGGTTATCATACACTGCCTTTTTTTAAAGCTTGCCAAAGCGAATTTCTGGTGTTATCTGGCAATCTTTGGGCTGTGTCAATGCGTGTTTTGTTTAATCATGGTTTTTGTGGCACATTATTGCTGACGATGCTGCTACGCCCTAGAGTGAACCCAAAAAACGGTGGCAAGAAGAAATAAGAAAAAAAATAAATGGCGGCCGCAAACATCCGAAAATTTCGGATTCGGGGGCGTGTTTTTGGTGTTCTGAGTGACGGATGACGTCACAGTCCAAAGAACGCAAAAAAACACGCCCCCGAATCCAAAAGAGACGGGGCTTTATTGGAGTGACTCCCTTCTCCTCCAATGGCTGGCCTCCGTTTAGGAAGCCAGCCAATGGAGGAGAATGGAGGAGCTAGGCGGGTTCCAAGCTCCCTAACTCCAAATCATAAAATCTTCGGGACTCCGCCCTCACTGCTTCGCAGTGCAACGGTCCCTCGACCTAAAAATTTAAAGGACCGGGCTGAGACAGTGCGTGAGCCCGGAATGCCAGATGCCCCAATTTGACTTGTAACTGGTTTCTGTCTTAATGTGAGGTACTGTGGTGTCAACATGTTCGCGGTATAGAGGTTATCAAAGCTTTTCAATGTCCAGGCTGAAACAAGCGTCTGCGGTTATGTGATAAGCATGAGAAAGTGTAAGTATACAGTGTAAGGTGTCGAGGGATCTAAAGGGGGGGCTGTGCTGAAGGGCAGGATGGAGGGGATGTGCGTGAAAAATGTGCACTTGCGGTGACGGTACTGAAGACCATACTTATTAAAAATCCCCTCCGATCCGGATGACTGGAGATTAAAAAATTTCTTCCTATACAGAAACAGGATAATATGTCAAAGTCTATGAGAGCCCTTACTACTACCCTTATTATGTGGCTTCCAGAGTGATTGCTCAAGTGCCACCAATGTAAACAAATTAGTTCATGTCACTAGAAGTGATAACAGCTTGAATGCAAAATGGATACAGGGTAGATAGACAGTGACAAATGAAAAATCCAAAATAGAAAATGCAAATGAAAAAGCACAAACGGTAAAACAATTCAGAAAAAGTCTGGCTGTGCCCCTTTTAAAAAGGTACATAGAAAGCAAGCGCCTGCCTACTGATGAAACACAAAGTGACTCAATTTACTAGATGGCACGAGGAATAAAACTGAGACCTATGTGAGTCGAGCAACACAGTTTCACAACCAATGATTTCTCAAAAAATGATATCACAAAAAATGATCCAGGTCCTCATTGGTGTTAAGACCTGCCGGAGCCTTTGTATTAAACTGCACAATATATTTACTCTCCTTTTGGCGCAACAGTTTCTCCCTGTTTCCTCCCCTTCTGAGTGTGGGTATGCAGTCTAAGACTGAGTATTTGAGATGTTCAAGGTTATTTTGGTGTATTTCCTTATAATGTCTGGCGACTGGATATGTGGGGTCACTGTTCACAATGGCTCTGAGATGTTGTAATATCCGCATGTGTGCTGCTAGCTTAGTGCTGCCAATGTAGCGGAGACCACAATCGCATTCCAGTAGGTAAATGGCAAATTCAGTCCTGCATGTGAGATGATGTTTTATTATGAGGGGTGTAGCCCTGAAAGTGGAGTCAAGTTGGGTGATGTTTTTACCAAATATGCATACCCTACAGATGTTGCCTTTGAAGACCATTTCCTGTCAGTTAACCAGTTGGAAGTGTTTTTGAGTTCTGGACTGTTTTTGACCAGGGCGTCGTGCATGGATCTCGCTCTTTTCAATGTGATGTCTGGGCGGGGGGCAACTAGAGTGCCAAGGGTTGGGTCAGATTTTATGATACCCCAATGTCTGTTGATAACAGATTTTATGGCCTTCAGCTCGGTGTTGTGGGTGATAATGAGTCTAGTGCTGATTGTGTGCTTTCTTCACGAATGGTCACAGGTAGGGAAGTGGCTGCAACTGTGGGAAGTTCTGTAGTCTGGAGAGGGACAACATTCATGGATGCAGGGAAAGCGCTGGTCATGAGGAGTGCCTCACGAGATTGAGCATTGCCCCTTGCTATGGGTTTATTGATATAAGCTTTGGAGTAACCTCGAGTTAAGAATCTGTTACTAGCCTCTTTTTGACAGCTCTGGAGGCCTGTGGGAGAACTGCATATCCTCCGTAGCCGAAGCATTTCCCCCCATAGGGGATGCTTGCTATCAAGTGTATGGGATGGAAGCTTGAGGCGTGAAGGACCGAATTCTCTGCAGTTGGCTTCCTGTGTTATTTGGAATGCATGGTGCCTTGGGAAATGTAAACAGTTGTGTCGAGGAACTCAATGGCAGTTTTGCTAATGTTTGCATTGAATTCAAGGTTGAGAGTGTTAGTGTTGATCTCTGAAATGAACGTGTTAGCGCTCTCAGTGTCACCTTTCCAAATTAAAAATACATTGTCGATGTAACGGACCCAGATGATGATGATGTTGTGCCATGCATGTGTGTGTTCCATCTTGAGGATCTGTTCCTCCCACCAGCTCACATGGAGACATGCATAACTGGGAGAGAAACAGGCCCCCATGGCGACACCCCTGAGCTGTTAGTACACTATTTTGATAAACAAAAAATAGTTAAGTGTTAAACACCAATCAATGAGTCTGAGAAGCATGATGTTTTGACTGTGACATTGTATTGTTTTTTGTTTAGAAAGTGTTTACAGGCATCCAATCCGTCACTATGGTGAATGCTGGTGTACAACAACGTGATGTCGAGAGAAATTAAAATAAAAGTCATTGTGCCAAGGGATGTTACCAATTTTACACAGAAAGTCACTGGTGTCCTTGATGTAGGATGGTTGGCTTGTGTCTAGGCCCTTTAGGAAAAAGTCCACGTATTTAGATACGTTTTCGCACATACTTTTTCTGGCTGAGATTATCGGACTTCCTGGAATGGGGAAAGTGTTTTTGTGTACCTTGGGAAGGAAATAAAGAAAAGGCAAAACAGGTGTCTCTGTGCTGAGGAAAGAGGTTTCATCCTTACTCAGAAGCCCTCGAGTCCTGTAGTTGTTAAGGAGTTTTCTTAATTCTTTGTTGCTGGATGCCACTTTCTTGTGGCTGGAGACCTTGTAACAACAAGTGTCCAATAGGTGTCTGTTGGCCTCATCAAGGTACATCTGTCTGGGCCACAAAACTATATTACCCCCTTTGTCCGATTTGTTTATAATGACTTCCTTTGCATTTTGTAATTTGGACAATAGGCTGTGATATTTTTGGTTTTTCTTTCTCAGTCTGACTGCTTTTCTTTATGTTTTGAGGTGCAATGTTTTAAGCTCGTCAATGATCACATCATTGTAGACATCAATTGCATCCTTGGGCATCATGGGTGTAAATGTGGAGTGTGGCCTAAAAGGACTGGGTATTCTGGTCTGTAGAGCGATACCTTCATTGTGGCAGAGTTGTTGAGTGCTGACAGAGACATTAGGATTTTCCAGTTCAGCGAGTGTGCGGATCACATCTATGTGGGGGACTGTGAGGGAAATTTGAGGCAATGAAGCACTTGGTACTGTCTTTGGCTCAGAGCGGTTGCTCTGTTTCCATTTGAAGAATTTTGCTAGTTTTAATTTTCGGATGAATTTGAAAACGTCAATCCTGGTGCTGCAGTAATCGAAACTACTTTCAGGACAGAAAGTAAGCCCTAGCGAGAGAAGTTGTTTCTCTGCTTCTGAGAGATTTACAATGGTAAGGTTGATGATAGTTTTGGTGTCGGCCATTACTTGCGTCTCCAATTTCCTCACCGTTTGTTGTTTGATTTCAGCCGTTCTGCACTTCTTTCTCTCACGCCTCCTGCGGTTCCTTCAGCGCCTTGTTTCTTTTGCGTTCTCGGCCGCAGAGTTTGTCTTCGGTCGAAGACTAAAAAATTCATCTCTTCACCCAAGTCGATTTCAGCCGCTCCCTCCTCATTTCTTTCTCGCCCTCTGCCTCAGTCTTCTGAGTCAGTGCCAGATTCTGCTAGCGAGCTTAAGTCAGAAGCAGATGTCATTTTCGCTCCCTCTGTGTTGGAACTCGTTGGTGCGACAGTTTGTAGGACTGGTTTATTAAGTTTTCTGATGGTATCATATTTCCTCGCAAAAGTGAAAATTTGGCCACACTCATAGTCTTGTTTGTCTCGTGCAAATTTAAAGATCTTACGCACTTTGATAGTATCCTCATGTTTTTTGAGGCGCGCTGCTATTTCTACTTTGCCTTTAGAGATCTCATCTTTGTATTCCGATTGGTCAAGTTCTTGGTTGATGCGATCGATTTCTTTCTGGGTATTTACCCGGTCGATTTCCGCATATTTGATCAAGATTATGACTAGGCGCATGGAGGCTTCCAAATTACTGACACTTTTTTTTCAATCAGGAGCCTTTGGGGAATGCTGGCTGGTAGGAAATATGTGGCTCCCCACAGATTCCAGAAATTCTCCTCACAGAAGTGTGAAGAAAGGAAAAGGAAATGTTACTTTCCCAGTAAGCATCTGTTCATGTCATGTAGTGCTGTAGATTCACATGCTTGGCATAATCCTGCCATCTAATGTTGGGCTTAAAAATGTGCAAGTTGTTTTTCTTAGATGAAAGTCTTTCGAGCCATGAGGTAGAGTGACTAATCATCTTGCTGGTAATGTGCAAGGCCATCAACTCCATTATTACATTGTTTTCCCAGATGTTGGGTGACAGATGAAGTATAGGTTAGTATAGTGCAATGTCCTTGCTAAGGAAATCTGTGAAAACACATAAATGCAACTGTAACAAACACGTGTCTGGAAAGGAGGGTGGGTGGATGGGAATCTACGGCACTACATGCCACGACCAGATGCTTACAGGGTAAGTAACATTTCCTGTTTGAAGCATATATGGCTTTAGATACACATGCTTAGCACAGACTGTAAAGCAGTCCTCTGCCATAAGCGGTTGCTAACCTGTGGGGGTTACAGTTGTATAGAATAAATGAAGTAGAACTGCTTGGCAAACATTGGCTTGTTGGAGGTCCAGCACATCTACACATTAATGTTTTGTAAATGGGTATGGTGTCGATCATGTAGCTGCTTTACATATATCAGGTATAGGTATATTTAATGGGAAAGCCACCAAAGCTCTTTTTTTTGTTCTTTTACACAAGTGGAGTGAGCTCTAGGAAGGATAGGTAAAGCTCCTTTAGCTTCAGCATAGAATGTTTGGATGCATTTGATAATACAATGGGCTACGCAATTTAGAGATGTCCCTTTCTTGGTGTGGCTTTGAAAAGGCAACAAAGAGTTGTGTTTTACTAAATGCTTTTGTTCTGTCAATATAATACAGGAGGGTTCTTTTTACATTTGAGTCAGGTTGAGGAAAAAGTACTGGCAATTCAATAGACTAGTTAAGCTGTAACTGAGACACCACCTTTGGAAGGACTTTAGGATTGGTATGTAGTACCACCCTATCTCTATGTAGTTGGAAGAAAGGTTCTTCTAAGGTTAATGCCTGAAGCTCACTGACATGTCTGGGTGAAGTGATAGCAACTAGAATGCTGCTTTCCAGGATAGAAACTGAAGGGAACAGGAGTGGAGGGGTTCAAATGTTGGGCCCATCAATCTTGTTAAATAGGATATTGAAGTTCAGAGAGGGAGCTGTTGGCACCAATGGAGAAATGACTCTTAAGACCTTCCAGGAAGGCCTTGATTTTAGGAGTTTTGAATCTGGAAGTATGTGGTCTGTTTTGTAAATACGTGGCTATTGCCGCTAGGTGTAGTCTTATGGATCTGATGGCTAGACCAAAAGTATTTAAGCAAAATAATTAATCTCTTGAACCTTAGCTGTTAAAGTATCAATGTGTTTAGAATAACAGTAGTGGACAAATCATTTCCACTAAGCACATATAGTGGGCCTGAATGCTTCTTTGAGAATGTTAATACAAGGTTGTGGCAACTTTAAATAGCCAAATTCAATGACTTTTGGAGCCAAGCCGCAAGGTTAAGGTACTTAGGATCTCGGTGTCTGATCGGTCCCTGACTGCGTGTGATAAAGTCCTGCCTCTTCAGCAGTATCTCGTGAGAAACTACTGCGTGTTTTAGAAGTGTGGTGAACCATGGTTGCCGTGCCCATGTAGGAGCCACTAGGATGAGTTTGAGATATGTCTGCCGAAGTTTGCGAACCACAAACAAGCAGTGGGAGAGGCAGAAAAGAGTAAGCAAATATATCGACCAACTCATCCATACTGCGTTGCCCTTGAATTGTGGCTGTGGGAACCCGGTGGCAAAGTTTGAGCCTTTTACATTTTTTGCAGTGCCCAAGAGGTCTATTTATGGTAGACCCCAATGCCTGGAAGTAAGGAAGGAGATCTTGCAGGTGAAGTTAGTACTCATGGACTTGTTGGCGCCACCTGCTGAGGATATCTGCAAAGTCGTTGTCCACCCTGGGAGGTACTCCATTAGCCCCTTCGCCGCAAAGCCTCCCCCCCCCCCCACTCCCCTCCTGTGCAAAGCCTTTTTTTGGCTATATGGGGTAGTTTGCGCTTCGGCCCCTGTAACTTTTTGACCACATAAAGGTATCTACGCCAAATTTGTGTCCTTTTCTACCAACATCATAGGGATTCTAAAGGTACCCAGGGTTTGTGGATTCCCTGGAGGGGACTAAGAAATTAGCCTAAATACAGCAACATTTGGGGTTTTTGGGGGGAAAAGGGCTACAGATGAAAGTCTGGTTTTTTACCTGCAAATGGTATCAACAAAGGGGTTGTGGTGCTGAAATCTCCATCTTCCCAGCTTTCAGGGGCAAGCAGACTTTTGTCGGAAAACCAACATTTTTACGCAGTTTTTGCATTTTTCTGGGACGTAGCCTATTTTTGCTATTTTTCGTGCTTTCATCCTCCTTCCAGTTAATGGTAGAAATGGGTATGAAAGCAATAATGGATCCTGGAAAGCTTTACATTTTTTAAAAGTAGCCAATTCTGAATTCAGCAAGGGGTCATTTGTGTAGATCTTTCAAGGTTTCTTTATAGAAACTAACAGTTGAATGTAGGAAAAATTGAAAATTAGGTAAAAAAACAGCCATTTGTGTCAATGTTTTCACCTGCAACTTCTACTTATGACAGCTGTTTGAAAGCAATTTACAGTTAAATCCGCTGGGCCTTTCTGGTTGTGCGAGACATATAGGACTTTTAGGTTCTCCAAGAACCCGACGCACCCAGAGCCAATAACTGAGCAGCGTCTTGCAATGGTTTTTAATTATGTACCAGGTATATAGCAATTCATTTGGAAAAATATGTACATGGAAAACAAAATGAGTATGAAAGACACCTATGTATTTCTGAAATTGGAGCAAAATATAGAGTTTAGAAACAGTAGATATTTGTACATTTCCGAAATTGTGAGTACCCATACTAGCATGGAATTATAGGTCATTTTTCAAAAGGACTTTTTTTACATATTGTCTTTTCTTTGGAAGGCAGAAATGCATCGAAAGTCAATAGGTAATAACAGTTGCTCTACAATTCGGTGTTATTCTAAGTCTCCTGATAAAAATGGTACCTCACTTGTGTGGGTAGGTACAGTGACCGCGACAGGAAACGGACCAAAACGCAACGTGGACACACCACATATTCACAGTGAAAACGGACCCTTTTTTTGCTAAGTGCCTAGCTGTAGATTTTGAACCCTAGCTCTGCCAGGACCTAGGGAAAGCTAGCAAACCTGTAAAAAAAATTTAAAACTAGACACCCATGGGAATCCAGCATGGGGTGACTTGACTGGCTCTCACCAGGTTCTGTTACCCAGAATCCCTTGCAAACCTAAAAACTTGTTTTAAAAAAAAAAACAGATTTTCCTCACATTTTTGTGGTGGAAAGTTCTGGAATCTGCGTGGATCCACAAAATTCCACCCACCCGTGTTCTCCAAAATCTTTCGAGAAAAATGGAACCTCACTTGTGTGGGTAGGCCTAGGGCCCGCGACAGGAAACGGCCCAAAAAAGCAACCTGGACACAACACATCTAACTCTGCCAGCACCTACGGAAACCGAGCAAACCTATAAATTTTTGATAACTAGACACCCAGGGGAATCCAGGATGGGGTGACTTGACTGGCTCTCACCGCGTTCTGTTACCCAGAATCTCTTGCAAACGTAAAAATTTGCACAAAAAAACAACACATTTCCTCACATTTCTGTGTCGATCCACAAAATTCCACCCACCCCGCATTCCCCAAAGTCTTCAGAGAAAAATGGTACCTCACTTGTGTTGGTGGGTCAAGTACCCGCGACAGGCAAGGGCCCAAACCCTATTGAGGAGACTTCAAATTTACCTTTTCACAAAACAACCTGGTTTTGCAAGGGGGTCCCATGACTTTCTGGCCCTTGGCACGGTGGTCATCTTAGGGAAACCTACCAAACCCACACATTTCTAAAAACTAGATACCCTGGGCAGTCCATTGAGGTATGCCATGCGTGGATTCCCCAATGTTTCCCTACCCAGAATCCCCTGCAGTTTCAGTCTCGTTTTTAATCTAATGACGACAGCGCGCCATGCGCACGATAGTCATTAGATTTAAAACCAGTGAAGGGCCTCAGGAGGTTGGGGAAGCCCTTCCCCACCTCCCGAGGCACCCCAAAAAATGGAAATCCCTCTGCTGTTTACAGCAGAGGGATTTCATGCCCCTCTACTCATGACGGAATGGTTCCGTCATAAGCACAGCTGCTCATGACAGAACCATTCCATCAAGAGCACCAAAGGGGTTAACAGGTGAATGTTGTACCAGAGGACCCGGATTAGATAGGACAGTTGAGTTGACCTGGTTTGCCCCTGTTTTTAGAGATATTACATGTTAGTCATGTTGTCTGTTTCGATCAGGACTAGCTTTCAAATTAGGTGAGTAAGGCAGGCTTTGAGCGCTAGATGAATAGCCAGCAGCTCCAGGAAATTGATATTGATTGATATTGAGAGGCTCTGGCTGGGGATCCAACTTCCCTGAACAGTTAGATCTTGGGAATGAGCTCCCCATTCAATGAGGAGGTGTCCTTTGTTATGGTTCTCTACTGAAGTGGGTCTAGGAAAGGCTGTCCTTTTAAGAGATTGTTGGTCTTCCACCACTGCAGAGTGGTAAGCTTGACGGCCAAGCAACACTAGATCTTCCAGTTGACCCTCCTCTTAAGTCCATTGGTTCGCTAAACACTATTGCAACGGAGGCATGTTCAGTCTGGCATGAGGTACTATGGCTGTGCATAAAGTCATTATAACAAGGAGACACATGACTGTCCTGTCTGAGATGCTGATGAGGCTGGAACCACGGTATGAGCGTCTGGAGAGACTGAACACTGGCAGTACTGGGCTAAGCTATACCCCGCTGCGAGTTGAGCATGGCTCCTAGGTAGTGTTTTATTTGAAGGGGTTGGAGGTGGAATTTGACTGCATTGATGGTAAAGCCCAGTTGATGAAGTAGGTTTATGGTGTCTTGAGCATGGTGGAAGAATTTTGGACAAGGTGTGCTTTTGACGAATCAATCATCTAGATAAGGAAACACATGCTTGTTTTGTCTGTGCAAGTGAACAGCTACTGCGGCAAAACATTTGGTAAAGACACTGGGGGGAATTGTGACCCCGAAGGGAAGCACTTCCAATTAAAAATGCTGGCTGCTTATTACAAACCTGAGATATAAGCAATGCACTGGATGAATAGGAATGTGGAAATAGGCATTATTCAGGTCGAGTGCGGCCAAGGAGTGGCGCTGTAACTGCAAAGGAATTGCATCTTGAAGAGTGACCATGTGAAAGTGCACTGAGCGAATGTATTAGTTTAGGAGTCTGAGGTCTAAGATTGGTTTCAGGGACACAGCCTTTTTGGGAATAAGGAAGGAGAATGAATATACTCTTGTGCCTTGCTGGTGTATAGACACTGGTTCCATGGCTACATTTTTGAAGAGTCCCTCAACTTCTTACTTGACCAACTGTTAATGCTGTGATGGAATTTTGTGTTTGCAAGATGGAATGTTTTGGGGGTGTGGAAGTGAGCTCCAGACAATAAGCATGTTGGATCATTTCCATGCGTGGTATAGAAATGAGGCTCCAAGCAATAACCCTGTTGTATGATGTTTAGCACCCACTGGTCGGAGGTGACGTGTTACCAGGCGGGGGAAGAGCATCTGAAGTCATTCCCCAATAGACCAGTTTCACTTTCTGAGCCAGGGCTGACCGAGGAAGTCCAGTTTCTATCTTGTTGAGTGGGGAGAGGGGAGTCCTATGTCTGTACCCTCAAAACAAACAGACATAGGACTCCCCACTCAACAAAATAGAAACTGGACTTCCTCGGTCAGCCCTGGCTCAGAAAGTGAAACTGGTCTCAAAACATAACAACAAAAAGAGGACTACAATACTTCTCTCTACCTGCTCCAACTTGGCGGCCATCTTAGACTAGTCAATCCTCTCTACCCTCCTTGCCTAAGGAAGTGGCCATTTTAGACTAGTTAATTTCTCCACTTCTTCTTGACCACTTATTAGCCTAACCACCCTCACCTTACTCGCACCTACCTTAGCCCCTAACCTATCCACACAACAACCGGCACCCATCTACACCTCTACGCCCAACATGGAACCCATAGGCAAGCACACATATAAAATTAATTACCCCCCCCCCCCCGAGCTCTCCCAAAAAACTGCGAAACGTTTTAAACACAACTTCCTGAAGTCACACCCTGAAACCCCCTTTGTAGACACTTACTTCTCACTAAACAATGGAGCCAAGAACACAGATTTCATCCTATACACTACACGTAGAGCACAATGGAGAAAAGCGTTCCGCACATTCCTCAATATCTCTGCCACCAGGAAATCTGCCCATGGCTTAACACTGTCCACCACACCTTCCCAACTCTTCCCAGCTACAACAACCATTACCATCTATAACAACGGCATTATCTTAATTCAATCCACAGACAGGAACCTTGACCTATTCGACAACTTGTTCCCCACATTCAAAAAATATATCTCCAACCCTCAGTCTCCAATTCATCTGGCCCCCAATCCTAACAACCCTGACTCCACAGCACCTCCTATCACTAACACACATCTCCCCCCTCCCCCATTACTCTTTTCCATCACCCACCCGCTACAGTCACCTCACATCCCTCTATCACAGTCTTAGAACTTTCCTCCTCCCACATCCTCCCCACCCCCACCCCATCTTCGCCCCAACAGAACCCTGCCCTCCCACTTCCTACTTGACTCTCAGAACACCCTACCTCCTTCAACCACACTCCCCCTCCCCACAATAGATCCTCCTTCCATCCTATCTCCCCCCCCATTCCGAGCCCCCACTACACCACCCGCACCCCAGCCACCCCTAGCCCTCTCCCAGCTAGCAACTTCTCCCCCCCCATTCTCAGTCCTCACTACCTCACTTGCACCCCAGTCTCCCCTAGCCCTCACTCATCCCTCAACCTCTCCCCCCCCACTCTTAGTCCCCACCACCTCACCTGCACCCCCGCAACGCCTAGCCTACACTCACCCCTCAACATCCCTCCCCCCTAACTCAACCTCTCCCCTCACTCCCAACATACCTACCCTTCCGAACACTAACTCACTCACTAACACCACTAACCCCTCCAATAGCATCACACCCCCTCCCCCACACTCCTGTAACATAGACACCTATACACTTTCAGTACCCAGTCCCAACTCCACTCCCAATCCCACGCTAGACATGATTATGTCCACCCTCCTCCAAGTCAAAGAAGATCTCCACACCCTCAAAGAGTTAATCTTCAAAGAACCCAGACACCCCCTACCTACTACCAATTCCCCCCCTAACAAATCCCCCACTCATCCTGCTCATCCTCTCACACAAAACTTCCGACACTGGACCTCTATCCCCGCTCGTAATCCCATCAACCGCTCCCGTCGCACCGTCAATCCTCTTTCGGACCACGACATACACACCCTCCACCGCTCATATGACCCAGTTACCCAAAACAACCTAGCCACCACACACCTTTCCATCCCCACGATTCACCCTAACGCCCTTAGGCTCCCCACTCAAAACAACAGAGGCTCCGTCCCAAATAACCTTAAAAAAGTCCCCCTCACTCTAGAACCCTCTACCACCCCCTACACCCCAAGGCTCAAATGCATACTTCTCAACTGCAGGTCGGCCCCTAAACACTCCTCAGACGTCGCTGATCTCATTATTTCACTGGACCTTGATCTAACCATTCTGACTGAAACTTGGTTAACTGAATCTTCTACACCCATCATGGATATTCTAGTTCCCCCCAACTACCACATCATTAGACTTTACAGGTCTAGCAAATCAGGCGGTGGAATCGCATGTATTTTTAGGAGCAACCTCTCAGTTACTAGAGCCAGCTCCCCATCTCTCACCTCATGTGAATACTTCTGACTAGATGTCATCAGCGAGAGCAAACCTATATGCTCTCTACACGTCATCTACCACCCACCTGGGGACAACCTCATCTTCACCCAACAACTCATGGACACAATTTCATCCAATTCCGGTCGGCAACACACTCAAATTTTCCTTGGTGACTTCAATCTCCACTGGAATGATCACAATGACGCGGTGGTAAATAGCCTAAAAAATTACCTCCACGCTCTTGACCGCACCCAAATCTGCAACAGCCCGACACATGATAAAGGCTCTATCCTCGACCTTATCATTTCTAAAGAAAACTCTACCCAACTTGGATCAATCCAACCCTGTGACTGGTCAGACCACCACATTATCACATTCTTCATCAATGAAAAAGTTAAACTTAACCCGGTTCAACCCACCAAATCCAAAGTCTGGAAAAGGGACCTGAAGTAACTCAATCCAAACTCTTTACCTTCCCATAGCTGCAATCTCCTCCTTCCCCCTAGCGGTGCTCTGGACGTTCAATCTTTGACCGACCACTACCTCAACTCTATGACTTCTATAATCAATGAGGCCGCCCCCTTGCAACTGAAAAGAGTCTCCACTAAAAAATCCAACCCATGGTATGATGGTAGACTCAACGAAGATAGACGGGCCATGCGCATGGCAGAGCGCACCTGGAGATCAGCCCCTTCTGCACTAAACCTTAAAACTCTGAAGGTAAAGAGAAATACATACTTCAGGAAAATCAAGCGCTCAAAATCAGATTTCTTCAGCCTCCAGCTTGACCAAGCAAAAAACCGACCAAGAAAGTTGTTTGAACTAATCAATACACAAGCCAAGGAACAACCCCAACTATAGGCGATATACCATCCTGTGAGGACTTCTCTGCTTTCTTCAATCTAAAGACTGATAACATAAGGAAAGATCTCCTCAATGACGTAAACCTTTACTCCAACCCCCACAGCATAACACCCACTGAACCAAAGAACAATGCTGCATGGTCATCCTTTGATACCTAGTCTGAAGATACAATTAACAAACTGCTCACCACATTGAAACCTTCCAATCACCTCACAGACCCCCTTCCTGCTAACGCTGTAAAGGACTTCATCCCAATACTCCTCCCACTATGGACCAAAATTATCAACAGCTCACTTCAGCAAGGTCACATCCCCGACTCCCTCAAAGTTGGACAAGTCACACCTATACTCAAGAAACCAACAGCTGACCCTTCTGACTTAAACAATTACCATCCTATTACCAACATTCCCACCCTTGCCAAACTGTTGGAAAAATGCGTACAACTCCAACTAACGAAACACATTGAACAGTTTGACCTCCTCAACCCTCATCAATCAGGCTTCCGAGCAGGGCACAGTACTGAGACTGCTATTACACACATAAATTGACGACGCCCTCCAAATCCTTGATCAAAACGATACCTGCCTCCTCATCCTTCTTCATCTGTCCTCAGCATTTGACACAGTCAAACACGAGAACTTACTCGAGTAGTTAAATACCAGAATGGGCCTATCTGGGAAGGTTCTCAAATGGTTCACTTCCTTCCTACATAACCGGTCTCAGAAATTCAGGAGCAACAACTTGATGTCCCCACCAGTGCCTGTAACATTAGGCGTCCCACAAGGATCTTCCCTTTCTCCAACATTGTTCAACCTGGTCATGGAACCTCTCACCACCCTGCTACAAGCATCTAATGTACACTTTCACATGTACGCAGACGACACCCAACTATACCTGAAATTACAATCCCCCAATGACATCAAACTTCTTAACTCAACGCTCAGAAACACAATCATGGCTTGCCGATAATCACCTCAAACTCAATGCCCTGAAAACTGAGTTCCTTCTGATCTCACCTCCTGCGAAAAGCTCCACCTCTCAAACCTGGCTTAAGCACCTAACTGCACTCAATGTCCAACCTACCATCGTGGACTCAGCGAAATCTTTAGGCATAACACTTGACACCAATCTCAACATGCAACGGCATATCAGTAACGCAACTAAGGGAGCTAATTTCCAAATCAATACCCTGAGGAAACTTAAACCGTTGCTCCCAGCCAAGGACTTCCAAACTGCAGTACAAGCCCTAGTCATGCCGCGCTTAGACTACGGTAGCGTCGCCCTGTGCGGACTCCCCCTATCTACAACTGCACCCCTGAGAGCCTCTGAACGCTGCAGCGAGACTTATCACTGGATCAAAAAAACACTCCCATATTTCCCCTGACCTAAAATCCTTGAACTGGCTGCCTTTTGAGGCCAGAATACATCTGAAAATTGCATGCATGACTCAAAGGGCTATACACCACAGCTCACCCGGTTACCTTACTCAGAAGCTGAGAATTTCTGGTGGCTCAAGATCCACTAGAAGTACAAAGAATCTCCTTCTGAAACCTCGTAGATTCCGGAAGGAAAAAACATAAGCGCTCCTTCTCAGGAATGGCACCCAGGATCTGGAACTCACTCCCTCCAGAAACCAGACTTATCCCCTCCACTACATTCTTTAAGAAAGAAGTGAAAGCTATCCTCATGGCTAAATTCACCTGAACATGTACCTAACTTTGGAACTTTTTGAGACTCCTGACTATTTGTAATACTTGTTTATCAGATTGACTATTTGTATTATTGTTTAACTGATTTTTTATGCTCCCTCTTTTATCTACCTTATTTTTACTACCCATTTACTACCTCAACTATCTGTCGCTCAAAAGCTTGTTAATTGCTCTCTTGTTTTTACTACCCGCTTGTTGTAAAGCGCTCTGATATCTGCAAAGATCTTGTTCGCGCTATATAAAACTCTCAAATAAATAAATAAATAAATAAATAGATAGATGTTGGGTGGTCAAGAGAGGAATGGCAAGTCATTTCTTGGCTGCAGCAGCTCCACTGGGGAAGCTACCTGTGACCAACTTTGGTGCTATTCCTGCGGTAAGCACCCCTGAAGTAGCCTCTTGTGAAGGTTTGCTCGCTTGGCAGACGTTGGAAGGACATGGAGGCGTCATGAGGGGTGGTGTTGCGAAAGGACCCATAAGAGGTAGGAGTCTGTAACTCCGGTCTTAACTGGCTCCTTGCTAGTTTGAGCATCCCTTTCAGCATGGGCAGGTACCACGTGGAACAGTGGGCAAAGGAAAGAGTTTTGAAGAGGAAATCCTATTAGACAGGATCCTTGTGTAGATCCACTCTGATATGGTAAGTTACACCCTGCCACTTTCTACACCAAGACTACACAGCTGCTACCTTTTACATTCTGATTTGTAATCTGTTTCCACCTAACCGGTCCTACCTCTCATATTTTGTGCATGGTGTAAGCTATCTACTACCACACATATAGGATATAGGATACTTGATGTAAGCTGCACCTACGCACTGTTTGTTCCTGGATTGCACTGACTTCTACCTCTTACTCTTTTGGTCACACACTAGTGTCACCCCTCGCCCTGTAACTAACGGCGGACAGTCTTTACTGTCGTCCTATCTCCTACACCCAACATCACAGCCCTTCTAAAATGGAGCTCAACGGCAAGCACACTTTTAGAATCATCTACCCTTCCACCCTCACCAAAAAAGCCACTAAACGTTTTAAACGTAACTTCTTGAGGTCGCACCCCGAAACACCCTTTGCCGACACCCACTTCTCACCAAGCAAGGGTGCCCTGATTACCGATATCATCTTCCACACCTCACGCAGAGCCCAATGGAGAAAAGCGTTCCTAACCCTACTCACCGTCTCCACCACCAGGAAAACAACTCACGGCCTAACTCTCTCTATCACACCTTCCCACCTCCTCCCTGGCAGGGCTACCATTACTATCTACAACAACGGGATGGTCCTAATTCAATCCACGGACAAGAACTTGGAACTACTAGACAACCTGTTCCCCAAGTTTAAAGAGCACCTTTCCAAGCTGCAGACCCACACCCAGAACTCCACCAGCACTATCACCCCTGACGCCGTAGCCCCCGCCTACAACACCTCTACCCCCAGCGCCCCAGTAAATGGCCCACCTGCTGTTAAAGCCCCACACTCCCCATGCACAGTCACAAACCTCTCCACCTCAAATACTAGCCGCTCCTCTATCATGACCCCTACTACACCCACTCATACCCCCCCCATCCCTCTCCCCCCTGACATAACACCACCCACCCACAACTCACCACCACCCGAACACACCACCGCCCGGAATTTATCCACCTCCCCGTCCCACCCCCCCCACGGCAGACCCCCCTCACTCCCCAGCTCCCTCCCCACTCATACCCCCCCCATCCCTCTCCCCCCTGACATAACAACACCCACCCACAACTCGCCACCACCTGAACACACCACCGCCCGGATTTTATCCACCCCCCCTTCCCACCCCCCCACGGCAGACCCCTCTCACTCCCCAGCTCCCTCCCCACTCTTCTCACCCAACACGACACTCTCACACCTGACACAACAACTCTCACCCATAACACGCCACCATCTGAACACACCACCACTCGGAGTTTATCCACCCCCCCTCCCAGCCCCCCCACGGCTCTCTCCCACCTCCTATTCTCAGCCCCCACTTCCCTCCTATCTCCCCCACTGTATTCAGCCTCCAATCACTCTTCTACTCTCCGGCACCGTCTCCCACTGACGGCACTACCTATGCCTCCCACCCACCGCCTTCACCCTCCTCACCCACACCCTTCGCCCACAATAACTCCCATACTCTGAATGCCATCCCACTTACTAGCATCATAGAACCTTCCAACAACGCTAGTCTATCCCCCCCCTCGATACCCTGCCCGCTTTCCAGCTCACTACTCAACCATTCACCAATGGCTCTCACCACCATCCCCATCCCCAATACACCTCCTGACCTGACTATATCCACCCTCCAACAATTCAAAGAGGATATTCTTCAAATAAAAAAAGATGTCCACGCAATCAAAGACCTTCTCTCCTCACAGCCCAGTCTACCTCCCACCTTCCCTCTACCCTACAAACGACGCACCTTCCCTACATACCCTCGCCTCCAACGACACCCACGCTGGCTGACTATCCCCGCTCGCAACAACTCCCCCCGCCCCCGTCGTGTCCTCAACACACTGTGGGACCGCGACCTATGCTCTCTCCTACGCACTTATGGCCCAGGTCCAGTAAAACACTTACCCAACACACACACCCCCATACCCACAATTCATACAAACCCTCTGAGGCTCCCAACGCTCAACAACAGAGGTTCCGTCCCTAACAACCTCAGAAAAATCACCCTCACACTAGAAAGCTCGACCACCCTTCTCGCACCCAAACTTAAATGCATCCTACTCAATTGCAGATCGGCCCAGAGACACTCCACCGACATCGCTGATCTAGTCTCAGCTAAGGATCTCGACCTAGCCATTCTAACGGAAACGTGGCTTACTGAAGCCTCTACCCCGATTATGGACATACTAGTCCCCCCCAATTATCACATCATCAGGCTGGACAGGTCTCCAGGTAAAACGGGCGGGGGAATTGCATGCATTTTTTGGAGCAACCTCTCCGTCACCAAAGTCAACTCCCCCTCCCTCTCCTCCTGTGAACTCCTCTGCCTCGACATCACCAGCGAGGGCAAACAAGTTTGTGCTTTACATCTCATCTACCACCAGCCTGGTGGGAACATATTCACCCAACAACTCATGGACTTGATCACCTCCAATGCCGGTCGGCAGACCACCCAAGTCTACCTGGGTGACTTCAATCTCCACTGGAACGACCAGAAAGAGACAGTGGTGAATAGTCTCAAAACTTTCCTTAAAGCTCTTGACCTCACCCAAATATGCGAAAGACCAACACACGACAAAGGCGCGATACTCGATCTCATCATTGCCAAAGAGAACTCTACACAACTGGAAGCGATACAACCCTGCGACTGGTCAGATCACCACATTATCACCTTCTTTATCAATGAAAAAGTTAAACCTAACCCGGCTCAACCAACCAAATCCAAAACATGGAAAAGGGACATGAAGAATCTTAACCCCGCTACCCTGCCTCCCCACATAGGCAATCGCCTCCTTCCCCCTTCAGGTACCTCGGATGTTCACTCACTGATGGACCACTACCTTGACTCTATGAATACAATAGTCAATGAAGTCGCCCCACTGCAACTGAAGAGAGTCTCCACCAAAATTTCTAACCCCTGGTATGATGACAGACTCAATGACGACAGGCGTACTATGCGAATGGCAGAGCGCACATGGAGATCGGACCCCTCAGCATTGCACCTCAAAAGGCTTAAGAACAAGAGAAATGCCTACTTCAGGAAAATAAAGCGCGCAAAATCGAACTTCTTTAGCCGCCAGTTGGACCAAGCAAAAAACAGGCCAAGAAAGCTGTTCGAACTAATCAAGACCCAAACGAAGACACAACCCTTACAATCAAACAGTGCAACAAGCGACACCCCACACTGTGAAGCCTTCTCTGCTTTCTTTAAGCTAAAGACTGACAACATTAGAAATGACCTCATCATGGATGTAAACCGCTTCCCCATTCACACCAGAATGACTAACATTCAACCTAAAAACAAGGCATCATGGCTGTACTTCGATACCTACTCGGAAGAAGCAATACACAAACTGCTCTGCACCTTGAAGCCCTCTAATCACCTCACAGACCCTCTACCTGCTAATGTTGTAAAAGAGTTCATCCCCTTGCTCCTCCCTCTCTGGACCAAAATCATCAACAGCTCCCTTCAACAAGGCCTCATCCCAGACTCCCTTAAGGTGGGGCAAGTCACGCCTATACTCAAGAAACCTACAGCTGATCCTTCTGACCTAAACAATTATCGGCCCATCACCAATATCCCCACCCTGGCCAAACTGCTGGAGAAATGTGTCCAACTCCAACTAACAAAACACATTGATCAATTTGACCTCCTCAACCCTCATCAATCTGGGTTCCGAGCGAAACATAGCACGGAAACAGCTATGACACACATAATTGATGACGCCCTCCAAATTCTTGATCGCAATGAGTCCTGCCTCCTCATCCTTCTTGACCTCTCTTCAGCATTTGACACGGTCAAACATGAGAACTTGCTGGAACTGCTAAGCACTAGAATGGGTCTATCAGGAACTGTTCTCAAATGGTTTTCGTCCTTCCTTCACAACCGATCTCAGAAATTCAAGATCAACAATGTGCTATCTACACCCGTGCCTGCAGATCTAGGTGTTCCACAAGGATCCTCCCTCTCCCCCACACTGTTCAACCTCGTCATGGAACCGCTCGCCACCCTGCTCCAAGCCTCCAAGGTCCAGTTCCATATGTACGCCGATGACACACAACTTTATCTAAAGCTACAATCCCCGGAAGATATCAAACTTCTGAATTCCACGCTTATCAACACTCAATCCTGGCTGGCCGATAATCACCTCAAACTAAATGCTCTGAAAACTGAGTTCCTACTCATCTCACCCCCGGCGAAAATTTCCACCACCCAAACGTGGCTCAATAACCTAACAGCACTTAATGTCCAACCTACCATCGTGGACTCGGCGAAATCCCTAGGCATCACACTCGACGCCAACCTCAACATGCAGCAGCACGTTAGCAAAGCCACAAAAGGAGCTAACTTCCAAATCAACACACTGAGGAAAATTAAACCCTTCCTCCCTGCCAAAGACTTCCGAACGGCTGTGCAAGCTTTAGTCATCCCTCGAATAGACTACGGAATTGTGGCCCTCAGCGGACTCCCGCTATCCACAACAGCACCCTTAAGAGCCTCCCTGAACGCTGCCGCGAGACTCATTACTGGCTCAAGAAAACATTCGCATATATCCCCAGACTTAAAGTCCCTAAAATGGTTGCCTTTTGAAGCCAGAATACAGCTAAAAATTGCAGTCATGACACACGCGGCCGTGCACCACAATGCACCCAACTACCTCGCTCAAAAGTTGTCTATATCAGGAGGTTCGAGATCCAATAGAAGTGCTAAAAATCTACTCCTGAAGCCCCGTAGATTCCGGAAAGAGAAAACATA
This sequence comes from Lissotriton helveticus, assembly GCF_964261635.1. Lineage (NCBI taxonomy): Eukaryota > Metazoa > Chordata > Amphibia > Caudata > Salamandridae > Lissotriton > Lissotriton helveticus. Next base: position 1,555,889,836 of record NC_136065.1, read on the forward strand.
CAAGCGCTCCTTCTCAGGAATGGCACCCAGGATCTGGAATGCGCTCCCTCCTGAAACCAGGCTTATCTCCTCCACCGCACTCTTCAAGAAAGAAGTGAAAACCATCCTTCTGGCCAAGATCTCCTGAACCTTACAGGTGCTGGATCAGAGACTCTGCATTGCTCTGTACCTCTGTTCACTTTGGCCTTTGGCACTATACTTCTACTTGGTGGGGATACCACTACATTACGCTCTCACTACCGACCAATATATGTTACACTTAGTTTACTGATTCACTCTCCCGATGCCCCCACTCAGTGTTCTCTCTTTACTAGGGTATTGGTAGAAGCCTTCCACGCACCCAAGGTGTACCTGAACACCTAGGTAGTGGGGTCAATGACTTGTGCCGTCCTATATTATCCTAGATTATTCTGTTTACCTGATTGTATTTTGATATGTTCTATGTATGTTATTATTATCCTATCATGTTTGTACTATTATACTGCCCCCACTATCTCTGTTCACCCCTTCTGCCCTCTCTCCGTTGTGAAGCGCTCTGATATCTGTAAGGATCTTGTTCGCGCTATATAAAACTTTGAATAAATAAAATAAAATAAATAAATAAATATGGTGCAGCCCTACTTCAGACCTTATGGTATGAGGTGGCGTTGTCTGGACAGGAGGGGTGAGCAGGGTAAAGGTCATGGTCCGTATCATCTGCCTGATCCATATCAGAAGAACACCATGGATCTCCTTGTGGGGGTGATTTCCCCCCGCTGTGTTTGCCCAGGTCAGAATGTGGCCACTCCTGTTGTGTGTATGAAAGTAGATAGGGAGAGAAGGATATGTGGATGGTAATGCTAGTTGCCTGGGTGGTGTGGTGGAAGAGAGGCAGAACAGCCTCAGGATGAGGATTGGTAGCTTTGCCATGCTTCTTTTGCTGATGCTTGGGCCGTGGTGGGAGCTCCAGAATTTCCTCGAGGCTGAACTGTCTCTATGAGGGAGTAGTGCCTAGCGCCATATGCAAAGTGAGAATTCGGCCCATCTGGGGTGGATGACAATCTGCCTTTGCCAAGCATAGAGTTCATCCTCTATTAGCTAAAAAACCTAAATTTGCACCTATTTCAGATACCTTGAAAACCTACCATTGGTTGACTATCCAAAACAGGATAAAATTCAAATCCCTGTGTATAGTCTATAAAGTGATGCAGGGTCAAGGTCCTCGCTTTCTCAAAAACCAACTAATACCTTACAATCCGGCCAGAAAGCTCAGATCGACCTCACTCAACCAATTGGTGGTCCCACGCAGCAAAACAGTTTCTTGGGGCGACCGCCGCTTTCTAGCTGCGGCCCCCAAAATCTGGAATACTCTGCCACATCATATAAAAACCTGCCCCTCTCTGTTACAGTTTCGGAAAAAGTTGAAGACGTGGCTTTTCAACCAATAATATAGCACTCTGTCAGCGACTTTTTCCCTGAGGAGGGACATCAATGCAGTCTAGCGCCGAGACGCCTACGGGTATTTGTTTGCGCTTTTACAAATGTCAAAAAATAAATAAATAAATCCTACAGTTTCTGCAGGGCCAGTTCCACAGCCTCGGCAGTTCCAACCTGGATTTAGATGACATTTTTTTTCCATTGGGTATCCATGCATCACCCCCCCCCCCCCCTTAGATCAGTCAATAAAAAAAAAAAAAAAAAAAGAAAATGGCACCTGTGTTGTTCTGTAGGCACATCCATGCATTATCACGCATGTACATTCCTATAAAATAACTCGACAGTCAACAGCTGTCACATCATTGTTTTTTTTGGACATATTCAACAGCACTGGTAAAGAACATTGCTTTTTACTGCTGCTGTTAAACGATGACAAAAATCGACATCGGCAAAGGCAGGATGTCTCAAAGGCGAGACCTATTGGCTTTAGCCATTTTTTTTTTACTGTCCGTCTATGGCTCACTCAACCTTGTATTGTTCAGGTTATCCTTTCACCATGCAGAATTGTCACCATTACGATCTTTCCTGTTCCTTAATTAAGAGCTTTTTCAATGGCAGAATTCCCCCTTTTGAACGATTTCCCCCATGTGATAAAAGTAATGGGCATCACTTTCCTATAGCAGTGGAGCAGTTAAGAATTTTTAGCGGCAGCCATGTACGTTACAAAACACAAACCATTATGCGGATATCTTACCTCCTTCAGTGTAAAGCTTGGCTCTCGAGCCCCCGCTTCCTGCAGGATCCTCAAAAGTGGCAGTTTAGGTCGTACCTGCAACACAATGCAGAATAAAATGAAAGTCGGTATAGGATTATCCTGGGCCATTCCATTAGAGATTATTGGCAACGGTAACATTAAATACACTTAGCAGAACTTCGCTTCAATCTCTAAGCTAGGATACTTTTCAGTGGTACCCTCCACACAACTGGAGTGTTAGCATCTATTAACTGATGCTGCTTGGTCTCCAGTTTGTAATAGGATATTGTCCACATTGATTAATTTCCGGGCCCTGAAAAAAAGTAGCAGACACTGCCCCATCTTCCATGTGAAGACTTTTTCAAACTTCTTGGGAGAGTGCGCAGAAACCTACTCTGCTATATACTGTAGACCAGACAGGAGCCGACAGAGGAAATAACACCAAAAAAAAGACTTCAACATTCTAGACAATGAGGTGCGAGTATGTGGTGTGGGGATTACAGTCCTCAACAATTTGACATATGATTATAGATTGTGCGACTGCGTTTTTCTGATTGGTAGTTAATATTTATGACACGGTTGGGAATACAAAAAAACTTTGCCCAAGTGAGCATAGCTCTCAAACTATTAAGAGATGCAAAGCCCACCAAAAAAGATAACATTCAATAAGAAGCCTCTGGAACTGAACTGCCAAAATAAAACCGTTTCAGTAGGTATAAAGCAAGCTTCTCCAACAAGTATCTCGTGACCTACTGGTGGCTTCCCAGCTACCTGTGAGTAGCTCGTGTGTGCAGCCCAGACTACTTATCTAGGAACTTTTGCTAGGTTGAATTAATAAAAATTACATAAAAATTAAAAGCGAGTATTCACTTAGAAAATGTGTGTTTTCAAACCCCCAAATTTCCATACTATATTTAAAACTGATATTTGAATAATAAATATATGACTAATAATGTCACAGTGGTATTATTACCTTGGAGCCAAAGGCTTTGCAGATGTGGCCGTAATGTATAGGCCTTGAATAGGCTTTCAAAATGTAAAACGTTTTTTTAGGTCGAGCCTGGGCAGTGCATGCACTGCTCTGCGAGACATGCTGTATTCACGCATGGACTTGAAGCTCCGCCTATTTCTCTTTTTTTTTATCCTCATTTTGCGATTATATGTGTAAGGAGTTGGCGGGAACCCATTGCGTTTTTTTGTGCCTTCACTGCCCCATGTTGGTCAACCTCGGGTGGGGAGTATCCCGTTGGTAATTGTTTCGGTCAGAGGTCTCCAGTGTCCTTTATCATAATCAATAATTTCGTTTGCTTGTGGGGGAGCTAGCCTTCCTGGCTACTCAGCGGGAATGATTCCCGTCTGAATTATTGTCACCGCTTTAATCATTGGATTTTTTTATTCCGGGGTCACACAAGTGCATTAAGTGCCTGGTTGAAAGTACTGTTCCCAGATTTCCCAGAAGTTTAGCTTTTTATTGGGTGTTCCTTTCCTGTCAAGTTTTTTATTTTTATTATTATTATTGAGTTCAGCCAATCCCCATGCAGTGGTGGTACTGGTTTAACCCAGTTTATGCATATCTCTCTCCTTGCTAGCAGTTTCAACACAAACATCAGGCATTCCTGTTTTTTTGTTAACTTACCCAGATCATGAGTAATGAGAATCCCAAAGATAATAAGAATGATACTTACAGCAATTTGTTTCCCCAATACCGTGCTTATCGTCTTACCGACTTCTTGCCAGAAGGAGGGGGCATTCCTGGAACATGTGTAGATCATTTGCCTTCTCCATTCCGCATTTGGGGCAAGACTTTATGTTGGCTCCCTTAAACTTTGATGGAAGATGGCGGCCGGCTAGGAGGTCCAGTCGGGAGCTCCGTGCTCGCCGCACTATATCTGACAAACAAATGACCCTCTACACGCAATTTCACCCGAAAAATCCACAGTGTGCATAGTGCATAGTGTGCATCCGCTGTGTTCTATGCAGTGTGCATAGAAAAAAAAGGTTTTTACCCGGCGATCTCTGGTGATTCTGGAGACTGTCCCGGAATGCGAGCTTTCTCTCCCCGGACCACCGTCGTAACCAACTGCGTCCTGACAGCCTACGCCGGGATCTGGGCAGCGGCGTCGGGAGCGAGCAAAGGCTGCCGGAAGGCAATAGGAAGGATTCCCTTCAGAAGCGGCGGCCCAGACACAGCAGCACTCAACATAGCAGAGGCTCTGCAGTCCCGGGCAAAAAGGGGAAGCGCCGACGTGGTTTGCTTGATAGAAGCGGTGGCCGTAAATGAGATAAGGGAATATTGTGCAGTGGCAGCTGATGTGGTAGAACCGGCAGACTGGCCACAACGACGATACGGAGGACTCTAGCAAAGCTGAGGCTGGGAAGGAGGAGCACACAGAGGAGGCACTTTCTGCAATTTCCCTAACAGAAGGAAGGCACCGGGACTCCTGGGATCAGCAGATCACACCCTGGCTGGATCGAAGGACTGCACACACGCCCATGAAAAAGGTACAGGGGGTAAAAGTAGAGAGGGTGTCGCTACGCTAGACCTGCTTGCTGGGTGTAAGGAAATCAATCAAGTGAGGGGTGGAAAGGGGGCAGGAGGGTGTAAGGGAGCAGAGGGTGAGAGAGTGGCAGAAGCAGTTACTCCACAAGCAAACTCAGAGGTCAGGGGAGGTGGAGAAATCCCCATAGAAGCAGAGAGTGAAGGTGGTAGCAGGACAAGATCTAGCTACTGTCTTAGGAACAGGCAGTTTTCCAAACAGAGCTTCCTCCCTCCCATAAAACAAACCATGCTTTCTAGGAGTACAAAAAGAAAGACGAGAGGGTCTCCCAACTTTGAACACCAGCCACAAAAAATTAAAGGTAGAACAGCGAAGGGGAAAGATCCAGGGAAAGATCAGCCAGAACAAAAAATTAAAATAACCCCCTCTCTAAGATCCTACTTCAAAGTCCAACAGCTGGCCCAAGTAAGAGGGAATCACCCCGCTCTGCAAGACAAGAACAATCCCTGAGCCTCAAACTCAGTCACTATCCTGAAAATAAATCCACCTACGAGAGTGGAACTGATCACCACAGAACCAAAAGACAATACCCGGGGTATGAGTAAAGGGAAAGAGCCCCATACAGACCCGCAAGTGGAGTTACCCACCATGATACAATCTGATGAAACACCTGCAGCTAACTCGGGGGGAGCCCTTCCGGCCCTAGAGCATACTGAGCAACTCATGGAAAAACTCATGGATAAAATGTTGGGGGAAATAAAAGGAAAATTTGCAATCTCAGAAGCTAACCAAAATAAAATTCAGGAGGTATGCGATAACCTTGATCAAAAACTGAATGAACTAGGAGAAAGAGTGTCTGCGGTCGAATCAGCGGTAGAAGTCCTTGCTAAAAAAGTGGACACTAACCAAAAGGAGATAAGGTCACTAAGAGACAGTGACAGAAGCATAAAGGAAAAAATCGAATCGCTAGAAAATCAAGCGAGAAAAAAACAATTTAAGGTTGCTGAACATTCCAGAAAACTTGGAAGGGACGGACATTAAAAAGTTTATTATCTCCCTCCTAGAAGAGCACTTCCCCTGGGCCAAAGAAGCTAATCTGATGGATGACATACAGAGGGTCCACCGGGACCCCTTTGGAAAGAGAAAAGAGAGAAAGACACCAAGAAAAATTTTAATTAACTTCAAAACCTACACTCTGTAAGAGAGAATCTTAAGCGAAGGCTTAAAAAATGGCAACCTAAAAAAAGACAACTGGTCCTTCAGAATTCGCTGCCGACATGTCCAAAGCTACCCAAGATAGACAGTGGGAGTTAGGGCAATTCATGCAAGAACTAAAATCCCTTGGGGCCACAGTCCAAATGAAGTTCCCTGCTGCTCTGAGGATCATGTGGAGGAACAAAATGCATAACATCAGGGACCCCAAAGAGGTAGAAACCTTTATAGAACAAATTAAGGACCAACTGCGGACCGGAACATAAAGTCAAGAGAGGAGAAACCTGCAAACTAGACGAAGAATGGAGCTCAAAGAGGGTGAACAGTACCGCCCAAAAAGAAGAAGGGAGGCTTCCTCAGTGTGGGTAATAATGAACCTCGCAAAAAAGCACAAATACAAAACAAAAAGAGAACACGGGTGGGGAGCAAACTAGGGGAAAAAAAAAAAAATCCTCATTCATTAAAGTAAAAGGAGTACGCGGGGCTTACAAAACACACAAATCAACCTATATCACTACCCAAAACAATATAAGTAAACAATGACTAACTCGAAAATATTTAAAGTTCTCTCTTGGAACGTTAATGGTCTAAGAACTGCTAATAGAAGAAGGAGGATCCTTGAATACCGGAAGGACGCCGAAAGCGAGGTAATCATCTTACAAGAGACACACCTCTTAAGTGCGGAGTGGGACCAAATAATGAAAAACCTTAGCTGGGTCGACGCCTATGTGTGCACTAACCAAGACTGTAATTTCAAAGGAATAGCAATAATTTTTTTTTAAATCGCTCAAAGCTAAGATTGAACACAAAGTAGTAGACAGCAAAGGAAGATGGGCTATAACCAAAGTAAGAATAAATGACTCCGTATTTACAGTAGCAGGCTACTACAGTCCAAACACGGACGACCCAACCCCCTCCAAAGACTCTACACAGAACTCCTATCAACAACTGCCCTGATAATATTAGGGGGCAACTACAACATTATACTAGATCCCAAACTGGATAGATCCCCCCAAAGTATGCAAGCAAACCTACCCAAAATGAGGGAGTGTTTAGGTAACTACAAGAAGGATTTGGATCTGATGGACATGTGGAAAGGGAAGGGAGACCAAAGACAGCCTTTCACCTTCCACAATAAAAAAACTGGGCCACAGATCTAGAATGGACTTCTTCCTAATAAACAGGAACCTGCTAGGTAGCGTTAAAAACAGAGCATCTACCAGCTCACCTGCCTGACCATTCAGCAGTCCAACTAACGCTGCAAATGACAAACAACAAGGCACAACCTAGATGGACTGTTGACCGTACTATATTGCTAGACCCACAGTCTACGGAAGAACTAAGGACCGCCTCCGTTAACTTCTTTGAGGACACTCAAATTGGTACCTCAAAACAAACCACCTGGGATGCGTATAAGGCAGTTATTAGGGGGAAGCTATTAAGTATGGGAGCCTATAGATCTAGACTCATGAAGCAGGAAATTGGAAACATGGAAAAAGACATAAGTCTACTAGATACACAAATAGTGGCAGGTAATACTCCAAATAACAAAGAAATATTAGAAAAGAAAAGGCAAGCACTAAGGGAGAAGCTAGTCGACCTCCTTGAGAACAAAGTGAGGAAAAAGTGGGAAGCCAGCAAATTATCAAATCATGAGTATGGGGAAGGGTGCGGCAAAATGCTGGCATGGGAAACAAAGATAGATCAAACCAGAAATAAAATATCCTGCATCCAGCAGCATAACCAAACTGAGCCAAGCTCTGAGGACTCAGTAATAATGCAGGAGTTCACAAACTTCTTTACCAATCTATACAAGGAAGACACGAACCCCACAGAGGAACAGATTGGAAACTATCTAGATACCATATCACTCCCACTACTAACGGAGGAGAAAGAAGAGCTGAATAGTGAAATAACAATTGAAGAAGTAAGAGCTGTGATAAAGGGTTTGAAAAGAGGGAAAGCTGCCGGCCCTGATGCCCTACCTAACGAAGTCTACATAACCCTGAGGGAGACCTTGGCTCCACCAATAACGGAGCTATTAAACAATTTACAAGGACCAGGATAAAATCCCCGATTCATGGAATGATGCGACCATCGGCATCATCCTAAAACCTGGGGGAAATCCAAAAGTCTGTGAATCCTATAGACCCATCTCATTGCTGAACTGCGACTAAAAAATCTTTATGCAGGTCATGGCAAGGAGGCTAGCCTCAGTAATGATAAAATTGATCAATCCTGGCCAAAAGGGCTTCGTGAAGGGAAGGCAAATACATGAGATAACCCACGAACTCTTTGCAGCAATAGATATAGCCACCTGCGAAAAGGTACCCCTAACCATAATTACTTACGACGCAGCTAAAGCTTTCAACAGAGTCAACTGGATATTCCTGAATAAGGTCATCAGTAAATATAACCTAGGGGAAAGCTTTGGTCATATGGTGGTGGAAATCTACAAAAGGCCAAGAGCAAAGATACTAGTCAATGGTAGCCTCATCAAGAATATCGAAATACAAAGAGGAACAAGGCAAGGGTGTCCGCTATCACCGCTACTGTTCAATCTTTACAACGAGCCGCTAGCATGCTCTCTCAGAAATCACAGCTCATTAACTCCCTTTAAACATCAAGACTGGTCCAAAAATGTGGCCTTATACGCGGATGACCTGATGATCTTTACGGATAACTTCCAAAACTCTACAGCAGCAATAGAAGATACAATAACTAACTTTGGCTCTGTCTGGATATCTGACAAATCATGCGAAAACTGAAGCTATGAGCTGGAACGCGCACCCGAATACTCCATACACTAAAGACAAAATAAAATATCTGGGGATTAACCTGGTCAAAGACTTAGAAAAAGTGCCACAGGTAAACCTCAACAGAATAGCCGGAGACACTAGGAGACTTCTCAAAGTATGGGATGGGCTACCTCTAAGTTTCCTGGGAAGGTCAAATATAATAAAAATGTCCATTATACCCAAATTCACTTACCTTTTTAACACCATACCTTTGGAATTCAAGAGGGACGCATTGAAGAAAATCCAGGGAGAAAGAACGAGTTTTATTTGGGCATCTAAAGGAATAAGAATAGCATGGAGTAAACTAAGAAGGAGAAAAGAGCAAGAGGGAATAGCCAGCCCAGACCTGTTTTAATACTATAGGGCATTCCAATTTAAAAACATGAGACCTCTTTTAAAGAAGTACCAATCTTACCCCGTATCCCTACAACACATGACAGGTGGAACAGATCATTTTTCATATAAATTCGGTCACCCAAAATTCTTCAAAAAGATAAAACTAAAGATCCTAAACAACGTAGCAAAACTATGGTATCAAATCAGAAGCACACTAAACATACCATATTACAGCGCTAGGGCTCCCATATGGGACACTCCAGGCACACCCGACTGCTTGAAAGACTCTTTGGCCCTACCGCTGAAAGTAGCAGGAATTGAAAACTGGGGTCAACTGATGACAGAAAATTCCATAACTTCATGGGATCAACTATCCATAATTTCCAATTTAACCTTATTCAAATATTATAAACTCGTCAGCTGGGCCAAATCACTATCTGAGAAAAAAAAGGGAAACTAGGATCTAGAGAAAGAAATGACCAATTTTACACCGATAAAGAAAGAAGTATCCAGGTGGTACTGGGCTCTTATTACAGCGGGGGAAAAGGAGTTTGTGATCCCAGAAACAGTATGGAGGAAGGACTTACCAGAACTAGACTTACAAAACATATGGCTAAGATCCATGGAAAAGTGCTGGTCCACCATTAAACCAGCTGCTCTGAGGAGGAATCGCCTATTTACAATTCACAGGGCCTATTGGACCCCCAAAAGGTTATCAAAGCTCCGCCCATTTCTCGTCCATCTTTTCATGTGGCTCCTGTTACTGTCCTTTCTAAATGGTTGCATTTGATCCATAAATAGGCGTATTAGTCCCTCCTTAGTACTGACTTGTCTACATTTGTAACCTCCCATGATGACTTGAATTTTTACTGGTGTTGTTACATGGTCTGTTTTATCTAGTCTATGAGAATGATTTTCCCCTATTGCAGGCACAACGTGCTTTTCTGCAAGGGTGCCTGATGTAACTTCAGGTGCTGCGCTATGGTTTTAGCATGGCACCCGCATTTATATTTTATTTATCCATAGCGACCAACTTGCACCTTTTCATCTACGTTATTTTTTTATTAGACTATAGAGGCTGTGCCCGTCCGTTGTTTTTTGTTTGGGGCAGTGCAACATACTTGCTCATCATTGCCGTCCAGCCCCAGGGGCGCTGTGCAAAACGTTCATCATTAACACCAACAAGCAGCTTAATATTTTAGGAGGCACCCGCTTTTATAATTGTATTTTTGATAATTACTATTACTTAGCCTTATTTTTTTTTATTTAAACTGTTCGCAACACCACATTTAATCACGGCTGACCAGGAAACTAAGTTAACAATAGAGGCCACATGGCCGCCGAAGTCCTATTTAAACATAGCCCCTTATCCACTTTTATATTAACACTGGCAACGCGCTTTAGGTTGCAGCGCGGAGCCCTTGTTTCCACTCTGCTGTTTGTTCATTGCTCCCGCCCCTCCTATTTTGTTGCAATCGCTGGTTGCACTCTATGATGCTAGTAATACCAGACACCTTCTGTTCATGCCCCTGTACCTTTACCTCCCATTTCGACGGCTATGGTTCATGCTTCCAGTTCGGTCTGTGTCACTTCTCCCAGTGCTACAGGCAATGCACCCCCTCCCCTCACCTTTTGCTCTAGGTAGTTGCCTAGGGCACCCAGTTGTACCCCCTCCTCTGTTGCAACAGGTAATATCCCCCCGCCTCGCTGCTACATTTGCCCCTCCCCAGTGTGGTCTGTGCTCGGATGCTAATCTCCGAGCAAATACATGGTTTTCTTCTCTTATCCTCACAAAGCAGAGCCCAGTGTTAAGGAGCAGTGTGCCCTACATGCTACCCACACCACTCACCACCCCCTCCTCCACTCCATTCCTGTCTTGCTGCACAAGACACCGTGTAGACATAACAAGCATTTGCAGTGCAAAAGGTCTCGCATTCGCGAGATTTGGAGCCATTGGTATTGTAAATAACAATGCCTTTTATTTATGTGCTTTGAAAACCTGCAAGCAACGACTAGAAGTGCAAAGTGCACATAAGTAAAAAGCATTGCCATTTACAATACCAACAGGTCAAAGTTTAAATAAATGCAAGACCTATTGCATTGCAAATGCTGTTATACATTACTGCTGGTAATCTTGCACTGCAGCAATCACGGATGGTAATCTTGCATAGGATGGCCACTAATAAAATCTTTTCTTATGTGTATGGAGCTAATATTAGTAGCTCGGGATGATTTTCATTGAACAAAAGTAGCTCTTATTACTGAAAAAGTTAGAGACCCCTGGTGTAAAGCCTCATCTAGACGGGAATTACAGCAGCTAAGGGTACAGCAGCCCAAGAGCACGACAGTTGCATTTTGGCTATCTGTTCGCATTACTGCTCTTTGCAAAGTGTGTGTAAAATGCTTGATAGCAGACTAACATCCAGCTATTTTCACAAAGTTTTTGTTACTTCACACAAACTTGTTTAAAGCAGTCTTTGATTTGTAGGTTATGTGTTGAAATGAGTGCCTACACACCCCTAATATTTCAACCACTACCTGAAATCACATTGCTGGCAAATTCAGCAGAATGAGGGCCAGTGCTGTATTTAAGCAGGATGATTCAACCGCTGGTTTTTCAAACTACAATATTTTTGTGTGTTGAGAACAAAGTTTTCGCTATACGGCTGGTGCTAGACTAGGGGACCAGCCACTTTTAAAAACAACTTTTGACCATTATCTTTAAAGGGAAGTGCAGCGAAGGGGCCATGTCGGGCAATGTCCCACCCAAAGGCCTTCTGGATACCAGTCAAGAAATACAGCGGTGGTCTTTCAGAGGTTTCCAGACTATTGTACTCTCCTTCAATGTCGAGAGGGAGCCCTAGACCAGCTACATCATAAGCTGTACTGTTTCCCATATCTCCCTGTCAATAGAGGGAGTTGAAGGGAAACAGTACAGCTCATGATGTAGTCTAGTTCTGTCAAACAAAGTTTCAACAGTCCAACGATTTATAGTACTCAGCATCACTGTCCACTTCGGACTTTCATCAGATTAAAAACACATGGTGATCCAAGGTCCTTTTGAAGAAGGTAAACGTCTCTCTTTTGTGCCCAGAATTATTCAAGTATGAATGATTAGGATAAGCAAATACTAATGTGTGTGGGTCCTCTATCGCAGGACCCTCAAATTCAGGACAGCACTGTTTTTCCTCATCCAAATACTTGGTTTTTAATTTGAACCATGTTCGACTGAGGCTCTTCTAGCAGCTACAACATTAGGGAATATGGTGTATTTTTGCCATGCTATGGTTGGACTTGTTTGATAAGGGAAAAAACTAAACGAAACAACACACCACACACAAGACAAATTCATCTCCAGCATGACAAGTATTCTCAATTCCATAAGGATTACTTAAGCAGGGTTACCTGACATCAGTCTACTAATCCACGATTAAGCAGGATTCTCATTTAGTGTAAACATATTCTTACAATTTCACAGAGTTGCAAAAAACATTAGCTCGCCCCAAAAAACAATATTTGCAAAAAATTAAGACTCCACACACATTGGTAGCACTTTGGCCAGCCAATGGCTGATTGGTATTTCTGCACTTGTTATGGTGCATCACTGAATGTTCTACAAATTCTATAGTGCGGTAATCCTTTGCATTCTGCAGGTCTAATCAGTAGAGGACATCCATACATTGCTTTGACAAGGTTTCCACGCATAGTTCAGTAAAAAAAACGCATCTTTTGATTAGCCCTCTGCTTCTCGAGCTTGATTTCAAGGCTGGCTCCAAGTAGCTTAGTCTTCTTTGAGACTAGATATTTCAAGTGTTCATGCCATCACGGTTGATTTCTTCTGCTTCCACTGGATACAGTTCTCCCACTCCCGTTATAAAGGCACGAGTATTCAAGCTTTTGAATATTAATGAAGATCTCATGATAAACAATTTTCCAACATGTAGAACCAGCTTTCTACTATGGGTATCATCTTAAAATTTACAAATGCACTGCTTTCTACCATGTACAGCGGAGTGGGTTGTCAAAATTCCACGTCCTTCAGTTTAGGGTAAAAAACAAATGAGGAACCAATTCCCATTGTCTGAATGTTTACGTTATTTAGCTGCCTTAAAGTAACAGTGAAGTTTTTCCTCTAGGTAAAGCTGTATACCCATGGAAACTGGCTTTTTTTTTGCTTATACAGGTCGGAAACACGGTTTGGTTAGCAGTGCCGCTGCATGTACTTTTAAAACCAATTTGGATTTACAAGATTTTTTTAACATATGGATTCTTGAAACAAAATAAAGACAGCAAGAAAGATTTTTTTTAAGGAAGCATTTTTCTTTGCATAAAGAAGAGATTTGGGATTCTGTGTACAAGCAGCAATATTTCACTCCTGAAGCGGAGGTTGCATATTTGCAGAAATGAGCAGTTGTAGTTTCCAAGTTTCTAAGTTTCTATTCACAAACCTGACCTGGAAGGGAAGCAGGCTAGAGAGGCAGCAAGCGCAGAAGCGGTGTGCATATATTTTTAGCCCGGCTCTCCATAGACAGCAAAAACTGCTGATAAGGTGACAGAATCTGCTGATGTGAGGAGGACCTTATACACACACCACTCATGGAAGCAACACCGATTTGTGCGCCTCTTAAAGGCCAGACACTTGCCAGTTCTTATATTTACATCTCCATTCCCTGGGTTAGTTGTGGAAAGCAAACCTGTACTCCACATTTCACGAACCTGTTGAATGGGTAGTCTGCAATGGAGGCATGGATAACTGTTTCCAGAATTCAAAGAATCCACCCCGAAAGCAGTCCCATGTCAGGTTGGGACTGCCACCACTGGGAATTCATTTCTTGGAGAGAGGGGTGGGTAGATGGGGTTACATGCTCTATAGTGCAAAACCTGTACAGGCCCAAGATGGTGTGTTTAAACAATCTGAGCATATGCATCTCATTTTGCACAAATTAAAAAATGCGCCCCTGGCAAAGGCAAGGAATAAATTGTAAATTGGGGCCTCCACGATTCTGAATTTGAGAATGTGCCTGTAGTTGAGAAATGCGGTTAAAGGAAGCTATTCCTTTCTAGTCGTAGATTCTGGTAAAGAGACGTTTGCCCCCTCATTAGTTTCACCCCTCCTCTCTACCTCCACCCTCAGCAATTCCTTCATCCCTTTTAAAATAGCAGTTGTCGAGTGCTAGAACTTAGAATGAGCATGCAAAGCTATATTAAAAAAAAGGCTTTCCACACATTTAAGATTTTTTCAAAATGTTACAACTTTTCTGAAGTTCGAACTTTTCAGAAACAGCAATTTCAGTCTAAAAAATACCTTAAGAGTACATTTGGTCAGGATCAACATTCTGGCCCCCATACACTTTCTCTTAGTTGAAAATGCCCTAAAGAAAAAGTTATTTACCTTCAGTAACGCTCTTTCTGGTTGATACTCCATCTACCATGAATCGAGGGGAGAAAGGCCTTGAGCACTAGCTGGAATCCTCTGAGTTCTAGCAGGTTAATGTTAAGCATCTGCTTCCTTGGAGACCAAATGCCCCTTAACCTCTAGCTCCTCCAGATGAGCTCCGCACCAAAGAGTGGTCATGGTCTGTGGTGGGGAGCGGGGCATAAGGTAAGATGACAACTTTCTCCTTTGGAACACTTAGAAGCACTCTGAGTTTCTTTTGGTCTGCACAGCGCCAGGACAAATCAGTTGCTCCATGAAGGTCGGTGCAGCAGACAGGCTGGCACCAAGTCAGTTATGCTCCTCGGTTTTTGGGTAAGCTGTCTTCTTCCACTCCTTTGGAATTCAACTAAACCTAAAGATCTGGTATCAGGGGGGGGGGCTCCTAAATACTCAATTTAGGGGTGTTAAGTGGAGTGAGTGGTAGTAGCCAAATGGCTACTTACCCCTGGGTTCACTACGCCCCATATATGACCACTTCCTGTGGGAAGTGGGCATACCCTGCCCCAGAATCCCCAAGTTTGCCACCATCAAGATGGCCAACTCTAAAGTTGAGTCAAATTCAGGTAGCTCACCTAAGGGGTGATACTAGCCTGGGGGTGGGTAAGACTTCCTGACTAGCTAATTTTCCCACCTGTCCAGGTGCCAAAGGGCTCTGTACAAAGGAGGGTGGTTTCCTCTCCAGTGAGGGAAGACAGACTCATTTCAAAAGCGGTGGCTTCTTTGGGTTTCCCTGCCTCAGAATGCTAATTAGCAGCTCATCCTGCGGGAGGGGGTGTGAACGCCCTCTTCCAGAGCAGGCTTTGTTTCTAGCCTCTTGAGAGCAAAGGCCCTCAGCCTTGGGGGTCAGAAACTCGTCTCTGGTGGCAGGCTGGCAAGAACCAGTCAGTCAACACACTAGAGACTGGTAGGTTTTCAGGGGGAACATTTAGGTTGCCCTTTGTGTGCATGTATTAATCAATTCAACACTGGCATCAGGGTGGATTAATTAATAGGAGATGTTGGATACCAAACATCCCTATTTTCAGTAAAGCCATCATGTAACTGGGGAACTCCTTTTCACCAGTGTCCAGCACATATTTTTAAAATGGCTTCCCTGATCACTTGCAATATCTAGTAATATAATTAGACATCACAGCGGCATATCTACTCATGCAGAGATGTCCTCACCTAAAATCGAATGCACCCTGCCTTAGGGCTCAAAGGCCTGCTGTAGGGGTGACAAATATATTAGATGTGGTGACTTTGGCATGACAAACTGGAGTGTGTCATGTTGTGCTTTCACTCATGGTTTGTGCCAGGTCATGCAGCCTGCAATGGCATTCTGTGTGGAATTTGCATGTAGGCCCTTTAGGGAGGCATAGGCTAAATGGCAGTCTAAGGGATCCTCTTTAGTGCCCTTGCCCTGGGTACCTGGAGTACAATTTATTAGGGACTTGTAGGGGTGCTCAAGTACTTAGCCAATTATACCACACTTAGACTTTACTTTGTTTTGGGGAAGGAGAACTGGCTTGGCGGTATGGTTGGCAAAAAAACTACTTCCAAAGACACTTAATTAAACTATAGATGAAAGTGAGAGGTAAAATCTTTTCAACCTGGACTCAAAAGAGCGGAAAGTAAGAATGAGACCAACGGTCACTGATTGAATTGCCATTTGTAAAGCGCAAACAACTACTTCAAAAGAAGAGTCCCGGGGCTAACCAGCAGGTCAAGGTCTAGCCTTAAGCTACATTAAAAAGGAAGGTAGTCAGCCTCTTTGTAAACACTTCAGAGTGGGTCAATCTCAATTCTAGAGACAGCTTATTCCACAGTTTATGGCTAATACAGAGAAAGAACGACTGCCCCTCCTAGCATTGTAGACTCTAGGCACTGGGAGCAGTCCCTGATCAGAAGAACGAAGTGCTCTACACTAAGAATATTACCAAAGTCTGTTCCTGAGATAGAGAGGACCCAATTTGTGGACTGCTCTAAAGGTAACCAACAAGGTAAGGAATGTGATCCTTTGATTAACCGGTAACAACACAAGACTACTTCCTAGAGCAACTAAGTCAATAGGCAGTAGCATTCTGAACCAGTTGCAATGTATTTATCGGATAGCCAGGAGCCCCTAAATATGGAGAATTAGTGTAATCTAATCTTGAGATCAATTGCGCCTACACAAATGTTTTCAGGTATGCATTGGAACACAATTGAAAGGTTTTATTTTGTTTTTTAAAGACTTCAGCATAGAGAGAAAGCCTGCGGTAAATGGCTGTATCTGCAATTTACGTGAAAGGTTCTGGTCAAACTTGATCCCTAAATCACATTCCACCAAAGAGGGAAAGGGAGGATCGCCAAGATTAGATTAGCTAGCCACAATTTCCATAAATCATGTGTGTGTGGAGGGGAGGGGGGATGGACAAATAAACAAAGTAGTTATGACTTATTGGCATTAATACACAGGGTGAAGACTGATTTGCATATGGCTGGGTTCAAACTGGAATGGCATGGGGAGCAAAAAAACGATGGATTTAGGCCCAGAGCTCTGTACTGGGGTGAATGTATGACATTGCTCTGCATTCTGTCCATCAATTGTTCTTCATACAATTTCATCCAGGCAGCCACATCAGAAAGATAGCCTTGAAACCGGTCTACCAGGGAGTTATTAATCTGCAAAAAAGAAAGCATTAATTGCGTTGTTGGCTGTATATGGCACAATGTTGAAACCCCGACATTCCACCACTTTGCCTAAAGAAGCCTTATAAATACTGTATACGGTAGGGCTAAGGGCAGAACCTTTGTAGCTTGAGGTAAACTGGTGGAGATGAACTACCTGCACCCAATCCTTTAAAAAGGAATGAAGCCATTGTCTGACTCTGCCGACAACTCCAGCACCAACCTACGATGTCACATTTGTAAAAAGCATCTTAACATTTGATCTTTAGTACTTTTCAGACTGTCGAACAACTGTACTCCACGCCCCCTTAATTTCCACTGCAAATATTTTTCCCCAATTAGTTTAGATGTAATGATGAAAACTGGGAAAGGCAACTTCCTTAGTCAATTTGCCTGTGAAATTGCAATGACAATAATGTGGAGTGGCTACACAGACTTTATGCAAGCAAGTTATGTTCTGTTATGGGGGGTTTTGTATAGCGCTCAGCTACTCCGAGGAGTGTCCCGGCGCTTCAGACCTAACACGGACAAGAAAACAGGCAAATGGGAGATGAGCACTACTGGACAAACAGCCATGATTTTAAATCCTTCCTGAAAGCCAACCGATTGGTATTCTTGGTGTTCCATAGTAGGGGCGCCAGGCGTCTAAAAGACCGGCCTACTATCCGCGCTCTCCTGATAACGGGGACCGATGCCAAGGCCAGGGACGCTGACCTCAGAGATCTAGATGGTTGGTAAAAAGCCAACCGTCTTCGGAAGTATTTAGCACCGATATCATGGAGAGCCTTAAAGGCAAGAGTAAGCGCCTTAAAAACAATTCGTTTCCGGATAGGAAGCCAGTGAAGTGTCTTCAAGAGATCAGAAGCTCTGGCTCTCCGCTGGAGGCCAAAGATGGCTTGCGCAGCCGAGTTTTGGACTACTTGCATGCGTTGGAGAAGATACTCTGGCAATCCAAGGTACAGGACGTTGGCATAGTCAAGGCGAGACCCAATTAATGCCTGTACCGTAACTTTCCTATGTCCCTGCGAAAGCAGAGGAAGGAATTTTCGGAGCATCTTAAGGAGGCCAAAACATTTCCCTACTAGGCCAAGAATCTGGGGCTTCAACGACAAACCATTATCAATCTTTACTCCAAGGTTCTTGGCCATGGAAGAAGCAGCCAACGGAGGGAACATGTCCACAGGACACCAATACTGCCACCTAGGATCTGGCAGGCAGCCGAAAAATAGCACCTCGGATTTATCCGAGTTGCACTTCAGGCTGTTTTGCTGGAACCATTTAAACACCGCCCCAGGCAGCCTCTGATGCTCTCCCCATCGAGGTCAGACCCCTTATCACAAGTGAACAGGAGCTGGATGTGTATGACACGATCTGGGCGCCAAACGACTCCGCCAGTGCCGCCAGGGTGGCCATAAAGATGGTAAAAAGAGTCGGGCTCAAAATTGAGCCCTGAGGGACTTCCACCTCTAATGGCGGCACCACGGCAGAGAATGGAGGGGCCCAGATCGTTTGACGCCGGCCCGCTAGAAAGGACTTAAACCAGCTGAACACCGTCCCCCGCAGGCCGATCTCACGGAGTCTTGAGAGGAGACCATCGTGGGGGACGGTGTCGAAGGCTGCCGACAGGTCAAGCATCACCAACATCGCCTTACCCCCTGCATCCAACACCTCCTTGATTGCCTCCGTTACTTCCAGCAACGCTGTCTCCGTGCTCATATTAGCACGGAAACCCGACTGAGTGCAGTGCAGAATGTTATTCACCTCAAGGAAGTTAGAGAGGGAGGAGTGAACATGTTTCTCAACAACCTTGGGAAAGGCTGGCAGGAGGGAAATAGGTCTATAATTGGCATGGACCACCGGATCCAAATTAGGCTTTTTCAGAAGCGGTATAATAAGGGCTTGCTTCCAGGCTGAAGAAACCACTCCCGTGCTCAGAGAAAGATTAAGCACGGGATTGATTAAAGGATTAAATCACTTCAGCCATTCTAGCAAGAAACTTGGCCGGACAAGGATCCAGGGGGGAGCCAGATTTTAATTTGGTAAGAAGATCCAATGATGTTGGACAGCATAATCAAGGAAATTCCGAAAGAGTGGGGTCCCCACCCATCAGAGGATAAGAGGGAAGAATGCTGGCACCAGAGTCTGCCACTACCCCGGACAGCAAAAAGGAGTCCTGGATGGACTTAATTTTATTGGTGAAAGAATCAGCCAACAAGATGACCCACGCTTCAGAGCGAAAGCATGGAGCCGTGCTCATCTTGGGAGAAGTGAATTCCTTCACAATTGAAAAAATTTCTTTACTGGTGTTTGTGGCCGCCTCGATTCTTCCTGAAAAATAAGCTTTCTTCTTTAACATAATGTCACTGTGATATGACTTAATGGATACCCTGTATGCCATCTTAGCCATGGTGTCATAATGGCGCCGTCACACCCTTTCAGCTGTCTTACATTGCCGTCGCTTCACTGACAAAGCTGCAGTGAACCAAGGAGCAGAAACCCGGCAGGCGAGCTTGCGGGAAGTTGTTACCGGGGCTAGTTCATCTAATCTTTCCACAAACCACGACTGCAGGAGATCCAGGTCCTTCTCCAAAGTGCCAGACAGCGGGCAGGGGTGGGAAAGATAAGCCTGTGCTAACATCTCAGGGGTGACATGATGATAGGCACGAGAGGCCTAGAGAGGGCGACTAAACATGTTACGCGAAGATTTATCAATATGAATAATTTCGAAATTAACTAAAAAATGGTCCGACCATAAGACCGGTGCAGGTGAGGAGATATCGATAGGAATAGTTGAGAAAACTTGATCTAACGTATGTCCTTTATTATGCATGGGGACAGACAGATAGGGGGGAGAGACCCAGAGGGGAGGTAGTGTCACAGATCTTAATAGTTTAAGCATCGTTCCTTATATCCATGTGAATGTTAAAATCCCCCAATACCAGGCAGTGCTCCGTTTTTAGGCAGAGTGCCGACACCACTGCGTGAAGTTCTTCATGGAAGGAACCCGTAGATCAATAACCCAGCGCAGGATTGGTGAGGAGAAATGGATAGCGAAAACCCCAGGGCCTCGTACCCCTGGATCTCATCAGTTTGAATGATGGAGCAGGTAACGCGCTTATCAACCACCATCGCAACACCCCCACCATTCACCCTATCCTTCCTAAAAATAACATAATTAGCAGGGATAGCAGCGGCTATGTCAGGGCTCGAACATTCACCCAGCCATGTCTCAGTAAGAAATAGACAAATCGGCCTTGCTTCCACCAATAGCTCATGAATGTCTAAAACATGTTTGCTCAAAGATCTAGTATTCAAGAGCAAACATGAGCTCTTTATAGGAGAAGTCAAAGGAGTCGAAGCATGGGCGTTGCCCGGTAACCAGCCACAGCCGGACAGCGCCTCTTGCCTTTTGGCCGGCAAGGGAAAACAGTGCAGCAATTACCATCCATACCCTTAAGAGCGGTGTGCTCGGCTGCAGTGTATGTCAGCATGATGCCAAAAAGCAAGGAGCGATATTTCAAGCCCAGCCCGTCCGCAACGGTCCGCCTCCAGGACGCTGACGGGCACAGATGGGCTTTCCTTGGGCACTCCTTGGGCGCGAAAAAGGCGCGCCCGCAATGCGCGTCCGCTGCGCGGAGTTGAGGGCCTCTAAATTTATGCCGTCTCAGCCTAGAGAACCGCACCACTAGTCAGCCGACCAGCATATCTGGCTCCCCCCAAGATGGCCGCTCCCAAAACGCTCTAACTACACGTCCCACAATCCCATGCGGCACCTAATCGGCCGTGAGGACGGGGAACAGCGAGGGAGTCTCCTGCGCAGCACAACCACCCTGAGCAGTGGGGCAAAGAAAAGCTGAGAACAAGATGTTACCCGGCTTCCGCCTCAGGTAACGAAAATGGAGGTAAGAGAGGGGAAAGTGCACAATTAAAAATCCAACAGTGCAAACAGTGCTATTTTAAAATTAAAGCGCTAGCAGTCAGGGCGGAACACACTCAATTTAAAATGAGGCCAGTAAGCAGCAGCGTAGGTACCCACTCGCCCGCACCCGATTCAAAAGGGGGTGGCGATGGACAGAGTATCTGAATTAATCAGAACACTCCTACCCAGTCAAAAGATCAGGGCTTGATCCATCACCGTTTTTTAGCTCACTGCACCATCCCAGTTCAGAACCTGGCTACATGCAAATTAGTCTGACCCTGGCCCAGTGCATCATGGGAACAGGGCAGACCAAACTACCAAGCCAATTCTTTACTGGAAAGGAAACAAGCTTCCGGGGACCGGTTTCTGGCATTACAGCCGTCTTCGGCCCGGCTTGCTTGAATCCTGATGGTGCAGTGAGCAAGGGACTCACATCTGAGCATACCCTTCCACACTAGTGGTGGCCAAAACGATTCCCCGCACCCAGCATCCGCCTCTGGCTTAGCGGGGGAGGGTCAAAAGGTCTAACCTGGGCAGCCTATTTGCTCAAATTTATGCCGTCTCAGCTGAGAGAACCGCACCACTAGTCAGCCGACCAGCGTGCCTGGCTCCCCCTAAGATGGCCGCTCCCAAAACGCTCTAACTACACGTCCCACAATCCCATGCGGCACCTAATCAGCCGTGAGGACGGGGAACAGCGAGGGAGTCTCCTGCGCGGCACAACCACCCTGAGCAGTGGGGCAGAAAAATAAGACTGTGCAAGGCAAAGAAAAGCTGAGAACAAGAGGTTACCCGGCTTCCGCCTCAGGTAACGAAAATGGAGGTAGAGAGGGGAAAGTGCACAATTAAAAATCCAACAGTGCAAACAGTGCAATTTTAAAATTAAAGCGCTAGCAGTCAGCGCGGAACACACTCAATTTAAAATGAGGCCAGTAAGCAGCAGCGTAGGTACCCACTCGCCCGCACCCAGCATCCGCCTCAGGCTTAGCGGGGGAGGGTCAAAAGGTCAATGGGACTTTTCTGGGAACGATTTCTCACACGATTCCCATGCAGCACAGTTAAATAGTGTGTAACAGGGTAGACCACACAAATGCCTCACCAGTAAGTTCTCATAGGTTTCCCATAATTGTGATATTTTTAAGCAAGTGATAGCGAAGGGCATTACCGCATTGGGTATAGTCTCTTGCCAGAACTTCTCAGGGTGTTGACCTTTTGCATATACTGATTAGCTAGTGAACAACACATATAGTTGTGGAAGTTACTCACCCGATTCCCCTGTACCGTTGGCAAAATCCTGCAGGATTCACTCTCTGGGGCTGGAGGTTGCAAAGAGGTACTAGTAGACATTTTGACAGCTAGAGAAAAAAATACACCAGTTAATGAGAAGAGAGCATTTACAACAGTTTTTAAAGTCAAAGCTATAAAAACACACACCTAACAATTAGTCTATTGTAAACACACTTATGATAGACAGTTCCTATGCCAATATTTAGTTTCTCAACAACTACTTATTTTACAGATTTCCTTATCGAAGGTAAAACAGCAGCATCCTGAAAGTTCATACTACCTAATGTTCAAAACAGACAATCCAGTTCCTAAATGTTGATTACTTTTGATATGTTTATATTGTGTCACTTTTAAAGGTGAACCTGGATTTTAAGACGCTGTTGCAAAAATCTCAGAGCCCCGAATCTGGCCTGTTTAAGCCTAGGGGGGGAAGAGAACATTTTGTCATTTAATGCTTTGAGTAGGTTCTGCTAAGGTTTTTAAAAAACTATTTTTATTTAGGGATAGTTCATCAGAGCATAATACAGTAATACATTATTACACCATCTCTTGTTTCAACATGATTAAAACATGTCAAGAACATATACAAGATAAAAGGCGGAAATAAAATATTGCATAATTCAGATCTAAAATCATGTACAGCATTTCTTAAACTATAGTTATTGCATACCCTACCTATCATCCACCAAGTGCATACTAACTCTTTGCACAGATGTTCCCATAGTTTCGCTAACTTCCTATATGAACCCTATTTTAGAGCATATTTTCTTTCAGTTCCTTAATCTAATATAATTAACAAAGTCGCTGCGGGAAAGTCGGGATATCACTGCACTGCCATCTTTGAAGGATCAATAACCGAGCTACCAGGACCAGAATATATATCTGGGTTTTTTGCAGTAAATTAGATATTAAATCGGGTGAGTATCCTAGCACAACAGTTTGGGTGTCAAGCATCTGCTGAACTTTCAATCTGTTAAAACAATACGGATTGATTGCTCCCCAAAATCCATTTAGTCTAGGGCACTCCCAGTTGATATGTGTCCAGTTCCCTCCTCTCTCTATATTGCAACGGAAACAGTTTGTAGACATCTGAGGATTTATTTTATGTAGAAAATCTGGCGTTCGAGATAAGAGACTTGGTGTAATACTGCATTCGTCTAAGGTTGGAGGCTTTGAATAAAGAGTAATTAAACTTATTGATCTGATTCCAGGCCAAGGTGGAGATCTGCAGCCCTTCCTGGGATTCCTACTTTCTCTGCGCTTTCAGATACAATTTACCTGCCGCCCGGTCTTGTAGGAGGGTGGCCCAGCCACTGATCGTTTTACGATTTTCAGGGTCCAGCAATTGTCCCGCTAGCTTGATGGTCTCATTAATGTGTATAGGGCTGAGTTCCTGCAGGAAATGTCAAATCCTAATGAAGGACCATTGAAAAATCATTTTGCTACATTCAATGCATAGCTCTATTTCAGTCCAGGTTTTCCTGTTCCCATTTAAAAAGTGACCTATTTTGCTAAATCCCCGATTCTCAAATTAGCTATACCTGCCGGATCTAGCAATGGATCTTAGCCTATATATACACGTCAGAGAGCAAAGTTTCTCCATTAATATTGGGAATCGCATAATGAGTAAACATTTGATTTTTCCGCTTAAAACTCCATTGTAATGTTTTAAATCTGACTTTTTGGGGAAATTTTGTTAAACGCATAAATTCCTTGATATCATATTCTTGGTGGATTAGATCTAGAAAGAAATTATATCTATTAATATTTAAAATCTTTGTTGTTCTGTTCAAGATATGTGAAAAGTTTGCAAAGTAGTATTCCCTTAAGTCAGGAACAGCTGAACCACCTTTTTCACCAGGTCTATATAGTGCGTCCATAGCGAGTCTGGATACCTTGTTTGCCCAAATAAACGTAGAAAACAAGCCTTGCACTTCTTTAAAAAACAATCATTTGGACCGCAGTTGGAATGGTTAAAAAGAGGAAATTGCATAAAGGTAAAATCATCATACGAATTATAACTGCCCGACCTATTATGGACATAGGAAGGTCTTTCCATTTTAACAATTTTTCCTTTATCTTATTATAGAGAGGGATATATTTTAAGGCATAAAGGTCATTTATATTTTCCGTGACATATACACCTAGATACCTCTTAGGCTTAGTATTAACTAGTGGGCTCAATTCTGCCAATAAACAATCAGAAGAACAATTGCAGAGCAGTATCTCTGTCTTTGATTTATTTATTCTGTAAACTCCAATAGATTTAAATTCCTGGAAAATATTAAATATTTTATTTTGAACTTCTAAATTAAGTTTTAAAAAGAGTGATATCGTCAGCATAGAGCTTAATGTTTGTCATACCAGGCATTAGAAATTACAAACTGCTAAGTGAGCGAATCGCTATGGCAAGGGGCTCTATAAAACACGCCAAGAGTAGGGGGAGATAGGGAGCTGCCTCATCTCATTCCTCTAACAACTCTACAATTACCAACTTTATTAGTGTTCACCATTATGTGTGCTATGGCCCCCTATTAAAATTTAGAGACTACAGGTATCAGCGAGGAAGGAAAACTGAATTTGGCTAAAATGTAAAAGAGACTTTCCCAGCATACAAGGTCAAAAGCCTTTTCAGCATCTAAAAACATAATTCAAGATTTTGCTAAGGTTGTCAACTTTGACTGATATCTTACTTGGCATAAAAATATAACAACTATGCATGCCATTTAAAGGTTACAACATTTCCGACCAACCTGGACTGCTCCATCAACAGTTTATCTATCAAAACATTACTTATTTGGCAGTACGCTACCAGAAGGGTTAGCAGCAGTCTTTGAAAATGCTCTTTAGGTGCTGCTTTGGCTAGATAGGCGCTGTGCTGATGTTTATAAGCAAGCAAAAAACCTGAATACCTTCCATCAAGCAATAATGGATGATATGGCAAAAGAAGTACATCTTACATTACACCAAACTGGGTAAACTAGGCTCAGTTAAGAAACTCCATTTTACTTGCTCACCAGGGTACGGGTACGGATGGTGCACGGTGAGCTTGCAGAACTATAGGCCAACATATCCTGAGGGGTGCTCAGAATCAGTCACGCACAGTTCCAACGTTTATGTTGTCAACAAAATGCAGTTTTTCTTGAGAACATATAGCCGTACAACATGGTGCTGCCAACGTTCTAGTTAGGGTTCTAATTTAATGGATTGCCCAAGCAGTTTTCTTTTGTATACCCAAAGTCACCTACAAACAAGGATTTACTTGAAAGCCTATTTAGAGTAGTGAATGAGTTAGCAGCTGTAGTGTTGGGTGAACAAAAAACAATTTTGCAGTTCTGGGTAAATCGCTGCTTATTTTAAGGTACTACAAAGCATCCGAAAAGAAGTATTAACTGCTATAAAAATACTGAACCATATTCAGTGGTTATATCAAGTGAAGGGTATATTTCTAACTGCCATAGAGACAACATGATAAAATGAAATCAACAGGAAGCATTAGAAAGTTTAGAAAAACGTTAGACATTTCATATGTGAATTACATAGAAAAAGAAAAGCATTAATTCAATTGTCTATACGTTCCTAACACCCATACGTGCAAGTTCCTTAAGTAGCATCGTATTTAAAGTGAGAGAAGTCGCAAGTGCTCAACACGCTCTTCACCCAGCAATTACGTTTTAAAACTGACCTTTCAACAGAGACAAATAATGCATTTCTTTTCATTTCCGTTTCATTGCATCGCTCACGATGACACAGGTATGCTTCTCGGTTCAAAAAGAGCTCACGGATGACCTAGGTATGGTTCTCGGCTTAAGGCATGAGGAAAAAGGTATAGAGGAACCATGAGCAAGTATTCCGTCGTGTGAAGCTCTTCAGAAGAAAGGTGCCCCCGGTGCTCCAAGGCACGAGTAATTAAAATGCACCACATAAGACGATTTAATAGCTTCAGGAAGGCCTCTGACCCCGATATCACAACAGTTGATGTAGCCCCAACAGCATGTTTTTCTTAAAAACGTTAAGAGGGATAACTACCATTTTCATTTGGTATTAAAAAAATTAAAGCACTCGGCAAGTAGCGTAAACAAGCAATGGCCACGCGGCTCGGCTGTGAAATAAAAAAAAAAACACAAAAAACGCGAGTTATGCGCATGCGTGCGTCGAAAAAAAGTGCTGTGCATGTCGCGCGCGTGCTTGTGCGCGTTAGGGTGACCTAATCGCCGCTTTGGAAGCACTTCCAAAAGCGACTTTTAAATGTCTCGGCCGAGATCAGCGCATGCGCTGGATCAGGCCGAGACCTAAAAAGGAAACGTCCTTGGTGTTAGAGAAAATATTCTCCTCAGTTGAGTAGGTAAATCCTGTGTACTAGCTGTAGGTTGTGCAAGTTTAAACCTTCCAGAGGAACTCCCCATAGAGGTACCCTCTGAGTCCATATATTCAAATGTCTGAGGACGAACCGACAATTAACATACCAGATAACTGCAGACATGCGGTTACACAAATGCTGTTACAACGTGGTCTGCCCCAGGTGCGCGGAGGCAGCACCTTCGCAGTTGAGGCCCACAAACCATTCAGGTTAGAGGTATTCTATTCATGGGTTACATTCCAGCAGCTAATGCAACTTCAAGACTGTTTCACACATATACTGCAGATACAGTTCCTAATAACTACACAGCTAATAAAGCACTAGAAATACCATCAACTTACTAAGAAAATGTGTTTGAATGCGCACTACCACATATAAACAACAATGTTAGACTAGGTCCCCTTAGCAAGGAGGGAGCAACATAGCCAGTCTTAGCTGGTGTACACACCATATCCGAATACAGAAAATCAGAGCTCCAGAACTACATACATTATACACAGATCTGGTTAGAACATGTAAGTGTTAAACACAGTTTGTCATTCAAACAATGACAATTGTGAGAATGCTGCTCAAGCTACACAACCAAAATTGGCTACATCGGGAATTAGTCCACAAACTATATGTCGCCGATTTCAATGACCAGGCAAGAAAAATAAAGAACTCTCAATTGTATTTATTATTATTAATGGTCTTTAAGTCCGTTCAGTTTCTTTCTCTTGTTTCCCTTTTGTTCTATACGTCCCCGTTAGTCTTCTGGTTTGACTGCCCGTCTTCCTCTGTCCAGGGAATACAGACGTCCGTCGAAGCAGTTCAAGAGCCCTTGTAGCTGTGGGACCAGCACACTTGTTTATATCAAGGTCTTCTTCAGGGCTGTGTTAAGATTGTGGTAGGACATTTTCTCAATCCATTTTTTTGAGTCCACTGTGAAGAGCTACGGTCGGAAAGTGAAGAATCTCCGAGAGAAGTAAAATAGTCGATCCAACAGGACGAATAGCAAGCAGCCACCACCCAAGGCATTATTTGCTACGTAATTTTCCCCCTTCACACCAAAGACGAAGGAAACAGGGTAGCAAGAAAGAAGTACCCTTTAGCACTCAAAAAATGGATTGAGGAAATGTCCTACCACAATCTTAACACAGCCCTGAAGAAGACCTTGATATAAACAAGTGTGCTGGTCCCACAGCTACAAGGTCGAAATGCGTCGGCAACATTTAATGGTCTAAAAACTACAGAAGAAACTTTGATTTATCTGATAGTAAGATAAGGTGGAATAAGATAATTTCAACTCCATCATAACAACAAAAATTGGAAATAAGATCTTTAGACCATAAAGACAGGACCATTGATTAAGAGAGTGGACAAGATCAAGATTTCATGTTATCTTGACACCCCCAAAAATTAGAGTAGGACACTGCAAAAAAAAAAAAGGTGTAGAGATTCAAACTTTGCTAGAACATTGTCTTAGTGATGTTCAGTAATTAAGAAGAAAGAAATCAGACTGTTTCACATACGATTAATCTTGTGTATTATATTTTTTGTATACATGTGTATTGTGTCTAATAAACGTTGCAAATAATGAAAATTTATTATATGTAAGGTGAAAGGAATATTTGAATGTGAGAAAATATGAAATGAAAAAAACAATTGGATAAACACAGAGTCAATAAAAGGGACTTCTGTAAAAAGAAGTGTGATCTATGGTGTCAGGGGCATCATGTTTTTGTTACATTTTCACTTTAAACAGAGCACACCGCGTGCGACGGACCCAGAGTTGAAGGAAGCGGCGTGTAAACTTTTTTTTGTGAGGCGCTATAGCTTTGTGCCAAAGAATGTCCCGAAGTTCAAGAGATAATGTAATGGTATGCTTAAATCTCACTATGCGTTCTGCACGTCATGTAAGTGAGAGAGCCCTACTTTAGGCAGGATACAATGCATGGCAACAGAAAAATACCTCTGCAGTCCAGCAGATGACAGTGGCTTCCAGTAAATCGTTGTTAGCACAGCTACCCCTCAGATTGCACAAATACATGTGGGAGACATAAATATCACAGACAGAATCACATGGATACAGGGTTAACAGGTGCCATCCGTGGATCATTGTTTAACCTCATGTCGACAGGTTTGAATCCTGCGGGTCCACTCAGTCTGTCATCCTTCCGAGGTCGATAAAACACGTGCCTTCAAGTTGGGCAACAATAAACATCTGCTATTTCAGGGCCAAGAGAACCTTCAGGGAGAATGGGCACTTACTAACACTCACGCAATGTTATGCTGTTTTTTAAGTTTCTCAGAATTGGCAGCAGCTATTTGTTTCACACACAATCTGTAGCTGCCTTTACCATTATAAATGCAGGGAAATAAATAACATTTAATATGAACATGAAATATCCCCCGGGGTGCCACGTGCTGGTACAGGTTCAGGGCCAGATTCAGTAGCCCGAAGATTTGCCCGGACGCCATTTCATCCAGCCTGGCCCGTCATCTCATGATACACCCGACTGAAATCTCCCTGGAGCTCCCTCTGCTATTAAAGGGTCATCCGGGCTTTGGAGAGCTCTGATGAGCCAGAGAAGCTTTGCACAGACTTAACAGGCTCAGGCCTTCCACAGCAGTGTGCACTTGGAGAGACACCTGGTATAACACATCTCTGTGTGATGTAAACTCAGCTGTTAGAGCGTCAGTTTAAACAAGCATTTGCAATGCAATAGGTCTCGCATTAGGAAAGTTTGAGCTATTGGTATTGTAAATGACACATTTTTAGGTCTCGCTGGAATAGCATCCGAAGGATGCGTCCAGCTGGAGACGTATAGCTGGCCATCTCGGGGGAATGAGGGACAAGAGGGTGTTACGAGCTTTGCGTGCGGATTTGGGTGCACGAACGCGCACGTCCAGCACGGCGCCGTGCACACGGTCTTAAACACGGGCACCCGCAGGGAGGGAAAGCACACGGGGGGCGCGGCAATGTGCCCCGACGCCCCCCTCTGGTACCACAACACCGGCCCCACTTACCGGTAGGCTGCCGGTCTGCTCTGGAGCTCCCGTTCTTAGGGGCTCCTGCGGCGGCATCTCCTCATGTAGCTGTCATGTTTCGGGACTCCCCTACACGGTCCCTTTAAGAAGTGGGCTATTTAATGGAGATCACCATCGACCATCTTTGTTTCCCCCCCATCTTTCCTTGTTTTGTCTCCCTGTTTTCCCCTGGCGTGTCTCTCGTACTCTAGTGCTTGATAGAGTCGGAAGACCGTGGGGGAAGGCTGCGGACTATTCTTCGGATTCCTGACGCTCCTGTGGAACCAACCTGCAATCCTTACAGTAGCGCGGGGCTCGCTCCATCATGCAGGAGCCCCGCGCAGCACCACCGGCTTCCCCTTCACCCGGGCCACCTCCTGGGACCCGGGGCTTTCTGCAGCAACTCCGGTCTCCCTCCACCGCATGGGAGACCGGCAACGACAGCTAAAGTTTCCCCCAGGCAGGGGGAAGCGGAAACCTCGATCAGGCCCCGCCCACGTCTTCTCCGTGTTTGCCTGTCTTCCTGCCTCGGCGGCCGCCAATGACAGCGCGGCTCCGAGCAGGGAGGCGGGCACATCGTCTCCCGTCCACAGTACAGCGAGGCAGGCTCTCGCTTAGAAAAATCAATTGTTTGGAAGGCATTGCACCGGGGGATCTGTTTGTAATTACTGCAGCTTGCGTTTTTGCTGTAACGCAGCCCTGGCATCGGGAGGCAGTCTGTCCAAAACCCTGGTGGCTGGGATCTGTTGCTAGGCAACCGCTTGTCGGTGTAAAATAAAACCTGCTCGGTGACTCTGGAAGATGCTATCTGCACAAGAGGATCCCGCGCGGATCCAGCAGCAGCTACAGGAGATCCGACAGCGAGGTTACACGTTTCCCTTCAGCAATCTCCTCACATATGAGGACGTGCTGCAAACTCTACTCCTTTCTCGTATTTTCTGATCACGAAAATGAAATAATTACAGTCAATTCGATCTGGTTTGATTTTATCCGGGTGTTCGGCCAGTTTTCTTTGCGTACCGAGAGGTGTGTGCTTTTCATTAATATTTCACATTTCTATGCGATCCAAACTGCTCCCTTGTTTCTAGCACAGCGGGACTGTTGCTAAGAAATATGTTCTCCTGAGCTGTTTACCCACGTAAAAGAAAACAAACAAATGCACAGCAAAGCGAGATGAGTGCATGTTCAGGATATGTGCGTGCAGAGTCAGCAAACATGCTATTTGCCGCCTCCAACTTTATTTCTCCGAGTCCCCAGTGGAGGATGTATTGCATGGACGCTCTGCTCTGTTCATTGTGCCACTGCGCAAGACTGCTAAAATACCTGATTATTTTTAGAGGCGTATTTCAGAGTAACTGCGCAAATTTAATGGGAACTGTCTCTAAAAATAGCCAGGGCGCCGTTTGAAACGAGGGATGCACAATCCTTTTAGTTGATATTGCTGACTAAAAGAATAATGCTAAATTGGAAGCAAAGCCGCCTCGTGGGGCTTGAAAATATTTGTGTGAGACTTTTGGAAACGGAGTTGATGGGCAGCACTTTAACATTTGAATGTGTTGTGTAAATAAATAGACTTTCAACAACACAAGCTGTAACATAGGCTGGACAGTTTGCCAAATCAGATTGGCCCTCGAGTTTGGTGGGGGGGTGGGGGGGGAGTGGCATTCCAGGCCTCTTAGTGGCGCTCTGTAAAAACTACATTTCACGTGACATTCATGTTTTCACTACACTTCGTCGATTTTTTTATTGGTTTGGGAAACAGGGTTTGCGCGGGGTAACGTTACTAGTATCTTGGCTGTGTTTGGCCTGGAAATATGGTTCCTGTTTTTGTTTATTTAAATATCACCCCCTGTGGTGCACGGGCCACTCACGCAACGAGACCGCGTTTAGAACCCGTTAGGAGCAGGCCTAGGCGCTCGCTTGTTTGACCAGCTCTATGGTGGCCTGACTGAACATATGTCCTTAAGTGTATACTGTCTGTTGCAAACCCTGCCTGTATAATATTCGGAGTTTTCGTTTATTAAAAATCTTTGACCCGGAGGGGGTTGTGAAAAATGACACTGGATTTGCAGTTGTGTGTAGGAGACTTTGCCTTCTTTTTAGGTATGTCGTTACCGCCACTTTTCAATTTAACTAAAACTATATATATACTTTTTACTTACAGAAGCTTGTTCAGCCAGCCCTCTTCATTCATTGGTCTTCTGTTGTGTAAGCCATATTTGCTTTCCTCACGCTACAGTACGGGTCAAAGGGTCAGCACACTTTAGGCATTGGCTAAGTGCACTTTGAGAGACTGCACCAATGCCAGACTGTCTGGCTTTACCATTGCTAGTTACTAGTGCGTCGGCCAAACAATAATAAAGACATGTTGTTGTTTGTGGTCGGTTGCTTGTGACTGGTGTCTTATTCGTCCTCCCGTCTGCTGCAGTGAGAAAACACCCAGTACCCACCCAGCTGCTCGCTCTTTTACAGCACTGGCAGCAGCCTCGGGCCCACTTGCCCCTCCCTACCCTAGAGTAACCAGTAAACACTACATGGCAGGCTCCATATGTCAACGGCAGTATTTCTTCTCTTTCCTTACCCTTCAGTGATTGAACATTTGGTGACATGAAGAGTATTCTGAGTCGCACTGCGCTCAACGCAACATACACTCCAAATACCACTCAATGCCACATCATTACACACCACATAATTACACTCTACTGAATGCAGCACACACTCCACACAATACCACTCAATGCCACATAATTATATGCTACATAGTTACAATGCAACATACACTCCAAACATTACCACTCAGTGCCACATAATTACACACCACACAATTACTTTACTGAATACAACATACACTCCTCATAATACCACTCAGTGCCACATAATTATATGCTACATAATTACTGCGCTCACGCAACATACACTCCAAATACCACTCAGTGCCATATAATTACACGCCACATAATTACACTGCACTCAATGCAACATACACTCCAAATACCACTTAGTGCCACATATTTACATGCTACATAATTACACTGCACTCAATGCAACATACACTCCAAATACCACTCAGTGCCACATAATTACACGCCACATTATTACACTGCTCTCAATGCAACATACGCTCCAAATACCACTCAATGCCACATAATTACACTGCACTCAATGCAACATACACTCCACACAATACCACTCAGTGCCACATAATATGTTACATAATTACACTGCACTCAATGCAACATACACTCCAAATACCACTCAGTGCCACATAATTACACGCCACATAATTACACTGCGCTCAATGCAACATACACTCCAAATACTACTCAGTGCCACATAATTACGCCACATAATTACACTGCACGCAATGCAACATACACTCCAAATACCACTCAGTGCCACAATTACACGCCACATAATTACACTGCACTCAATGCAACATACACTCCAAATACCACTCAGTGCCACATAATTACACGCCACATAATTACACTGCACGCAATGCAACATACACTCCAAATATCACTGAGTGCCACATAATTACACTGCACTCGATGCAACACTACACTCCAAATACCACTCAGTGCCACATAGTTACACGCCACATAATTACACTGCACTCAATGCAACACACACACTCCAAATACCACTCAGTGCTACATAATTACACGCCCCATAATTACACTCTACTGAATGCAACACACACACTCCACACAATACCACTCAGTGCCACATAATTATATCTATCTATCGCCCCCACTCTATGCATTGCCCCCACTCTATCGCCCTTTCTCTATCTATCTATCGCCCTCACTCTATATATCACATCACCACAACATCACTCCGCACCACCACAGCATCACTCAGGGGCACCACAACATCACTCAGCGCCACCACAGAATCCATCTGTGCAACCATTCAACAACAACTAATTCAAATATGTTCTCTCAATGTTTCAAGCTTTATTATAAATGTCACAAAAAAGATGTTAATATTTCACATCTATTCTTGGATTTTCAGCACAATAAAATACACTGAACATAATCTTCACAAAAGTTATTTACAAAACTTTAAGCTATTGCCATTATAAATTACAATAACTTTTATTTAAGTATTAATTATTAAAAAATAAATAAAAGCCATTTATTTGTAATATCAATACATGTAAGTCACGTACATAAAACACATATTGCATTACAAATGCTATAGGTGTCACATTTGCGAAAGCTATACCTATTAGTATTGTGAATGACAAAGCTATTAATTTCGCTATTTTCAAAATCAACACAAATACAAAATTTGTCATTTACAATACCAATAGCTCAAACTTTTCTAATGCGAGACCTATTGCATTGCAAATGCTTGTTTATTTATGTGTTGGTTTTGAAAATAGCGAAATAGCTTTGTCATTTACAATGCCAATAGTTTTAACTTTCGCAAATGTGACACCTATAGCATTTGTAATGCAATATGTGTTGTATTTAAGTGACTTAGATGTATTGATATTACAAATAACAATGGCTTTTAATCTTTAAATAATTAATACTTAAATAAAAGTTATTGTCATTTATAATGACAATAGCATAAACGTTTGTAAATAATTTGTGTACATTATGTTCAGTGTATTTTATTGTGACGAAAATCCAACAACAGAAGTCAAATATTTACATTTTTTTGTGACATTTGTAATAAAGCTTTAAACATTGAGAGAACATATTTGAACCAGTTGTTGTTGAATGGTTGCACAGATTGCTGCTGTGGTGGCCCTGAGTGATGTTTTGGTGGCGCCGAGTGATGCTGTCGCGTTCAGTGATGCTGTGGTAGCACATAGTGATGTTGTGGTGACCCTGAGTGGTGCTGTGGTGATGCAATAGATAGACAGAGTGAGGGTGATAGATAGAGGGAGGGCAATAGCTAGCTAGAGGGAGGGCAATAGATAGCTAGAGAGAGGGCAATAGATAGATAGTATGTCGGATTGAGCAGGGATGAGGCCAAACACAATCGCAAGGGGCCCAAATAAGCGCTCCCAGGGGGCTGAAATTATGGATGTAATAATTGCCATAAAGGTGAAAGTTAAACATCACGCAGTCTCTTAGGCCTGCACAGTAAGTGGTGGAGCTGGCAGGAACAGAGTGACCAGTATGAAACTGTGCCCAGAGAGACCCAGGCAACAACAGTCCTGGGGGAAAATTGACCGAAGAGTGTCTGAACCTGCCCAAAAGCCCGGGATGGCATGTAGTTGACAATAGAGAGTATTGGGTGACTAGCAATAGGAGCAGGGCCGGGGAATGGCTCCGGAGTGGGTACCTGGGTGGCAGAGGTCTGGCCGGGCAGTGTGGCTGGCAGAATAGCGCTGTGTAAGCTCAAGGGGCGGGGGAGGATGCTGAAAGGGGGCCCATAAGCGTGAACGGGAAAAAGGCTAATGATTGTGTATTCCCCATGAGTGTGGTAAAGGAAAAGGGGAATAAATGCCCGCAGTGATGCGCAACTGATTGCGCGCGTCGGGAAGCTTCTCACATATTCCAACAGTTATTGTAAACCAAATCCCTGTCCAACCAACATAATTATCTCCGCATAGGACTGAAAGCCTAAGACAGCCTTGTTATTTTTACGAAACCGTGTATAATAAAAGTATCCGATTGATAAAATGTTATTAAACTTGACAGCCCTTAAGTGATCCAAGAAGTAAATATTAAAATGAAGTTTCAACAACTCCAAATTGTCAAGGGAGGCCCAAGGCAGTAGTACAGATTACGATGTGATTTAATGTTCCTCCTTCGGGCAAGGTTTGTTGCTATAATGGAGAGGAAAAGCACTGCATATTCGCCTTTAAATAATTAAACAAAGCGCTGGAAATGAGGGTTAATTTGCCGTGCACGCTCACAATATTAGCCTTTATCGAGTAACATTCAAGGTCAGTCACATCAGGTTTTTTAATGTTGTCTTGTGTGGCCCGACTTCCCCAAGCCATAAAAGAGAGCCTGTCCCCTGAATGTCAATAACAGGCCCTCTGACATCGCGCTATTTATGTGAGATACAAAACAGTCGCCTCCGGCGTGTTTCCTTCAAGGAAAACTAGACCTGGATGCATGCATGTCTATTCACTTATTTAGGGAACATTTATCGTTTACTCAACACACAACGTCATCCCAAAAAAAGTCTATGGTCTTGCGGGCTATGGAAGCAATTCTAGGGATCTCAGCACGCCCCTAGGGCTACAGATGTGGGGGCTGACAAGTAAGGTGGTAGTGTAAATGGTCGTAGCGTTGACTGGACAGCCCTCACCACCGAAGACACACTGAAGACAATGAAGTCAACCCACTCAGGGGCCCCCACGGACCCCTGCCCCCACCACATCTTCAACAGAGCCGCCGACACCATCGCACCCATGCTCCGCCACACCATCAACCGCTCCCTGGCGACCGCCTCGTTCCCAGACGACTGGAAACAGGCCGACGTGAACCCCCTCCTAAAGAAACCCTCAGCGGACCCCACCGACCTCAAAAACTACAGACCCATCTCCCTGCTCCCGTTCCCAGCGAAGGTCATCGAGAAAGCCATCAACAGCCAACTCGCCACATTCATTGAAGAACACAACATCCTCGACTCCTCCCAATCCGGCTTCAGAAAAAAACAGTACAGAAACCGCACTCCTCGCCGCAACAGACGACATCCGCACCCTACTAGACAAAGGAGAAACAGTAGCCCTCATCCTCCTCGACCTATCAGCGGCGTTCGACACAGTCTCCCACCGCACCCTAATACGCAGACTCATTGAAGAACACAACATCCTCGACTCCTCCCAATCCAGCTTCAGAAAAAAACAGTATGGAAACCGCCCTCCTCGCCGCAACAGACGACATCCGCACCCTACTAGACAAAGGAGAAACAGTAGCCCTCATCCTCCTCGACCTATCAGCGGCGTTCGACACAGTCTCCCACCGCACCCTAATACGCAGACTCCACGACGCAGGAATCCAGGACAAGGCTCTCGACTGGATCTGCTCCTTCCTCTCCGGCAGGACGCAGCGGGTCAGACTCCCCCCTTTCCTCTTGGACCCCACACCTACCACCTGCGGAGTCCCCCAGGGCGCCTCCCTCAGCCCGACGCTCTTCAACGTCTACATGGCTCCACTTGCCCCCATCGTCAGAACCTACGGACTCAACATCGTGTCATACGCAGACGACACCCAGCTCATCCTCTCCCTATCCAACGAGCCCAACACCGCCAGACGCAACTTTCGAGAAGGCATGGAATCCGTCGCAAAATGGATGAAAAACAGCTGCCTACAACTAAACACCAACAAAACAGAAGTACTCATCATGGGCCCAAACCCCGACGCCTGAAGCGACACCTGGTGGCCCACCGCCCTCAGAAACCCCCCAACCCCTACAGACCACGCACGCAACCTGGGAATCATCCTGGACTCCGAGCTCAAAATGGACCACCAGATCAACTCTGTCTCATCTTCCTGCTTCCACACCCTCCGCCTCCTTCGTAAGACCTTCAAATGGATCCCCCTCGAACACCGAAAGACAGTCACTCACGCCCTGGTCACCAGCAGACTCGACTACGGCAACGCACTCTACGCCGGATTAAACAAAAACCTCATCCGCAAGCTACAGAACATCCAGAACGCCGCCGCAAGACTGGTCCTCAACCTGCCAAAACACTGCCACATCTCCCAGCACCTGCGCACACTCCACTGGCTCCCCGTCGAGGCGAGAATCACCTTTAAGCTGCTCACCCACGCACACAAGGCCCTCCACGGCACCGGACCAGCATACCTGAACAGCCGACTCAAATTCCACGCACCCCAAAGGACCCTACGATCAGCCCAGCTCTCCTACGCCGTGGTCCCCCGCACCAGAAAGACCAGATCGGGAGGCCGCTCCTTCTCCTTCCTCGCGGCCAAAGCATGGAACGCCCTCCCGCTCCACCTCAGACAGACAACATCGCTCCCCATCTTCGCAAGAAACCTCAAAACCTGGCTCTTCGACAGACCCCCTCCTTGATGGAATGGAACCTGCCCCCCCCCCCTAGCGCCTTGAGACCCTTACGGGTGAGTAGTCGCGCTTTAACAAACCCCTGATTGATGGATTGCAACGAACTGTGCAAGGGTGGGCACAACAGCACATGGACACTGGAGTCTGGCATCCACTGGCTAAACTATTCTCCAGGTCTTGCTTGCTATTGGGCACCATCTACTGCTGACTCCATAAGGCAACTGCCTCATCTATCCTTATGGGAGCAATAACTCGGTGTGCATTATCACTTGACTGTGTAGAGTGGTATGGCATAGAACTCTTGGATGGAGTCAGTGATGTGGAACAGACACACACAGGCACAACACAAGCACACCCACACATACATGGAGGCGCACACGCACAAGCACACACAAGCAGACACAGGAACACACACAAGCACACACATGGATACACATACAAGCACATACACAGGCACACACAAGCATACGTACAGACTCATACACACAGGCGCACACACACACAGGCAAGTGGCAGTCTGCAGAGGTAAGAGCATCAGGGCAGTGAGACGGGCGGGGTGAAGTCGGGGTGTTGGAATTCAACAGACGACGGGATAGGTAATATTTAAATTTTAAAAACACTTACCTTAAGCTCGCTGTATCACCATTAAATGGAAAGGCAAAAAATGTGGTTTCTTGTCCCACGCAGGAAAATGAGTTTCTAAACTGTGTGAGTTTTTTTACAAACACCTTAAGTCTCAGACCGTGCGTACTCAAAGCTTTTCCCGGGTGCTGACAGGTTTGCTTTTGCTGCTATTCAAGGAATAGAATGCAGTTTAAACAAGCATTGAAAATGCAATAGGTCTCGCAATAGAAGAGTTTGACATTTTTCGTTTTGCAAATGGATGAGTGGTGTTGCGTGGATGAGTGGCGTTGCGTGGATGAGTGGCGTGTGTGAGTGGCGTTGCGTGTGTGAGTGGCGTTGCGTGTGTGAGTGGCGTTGCGTGTGTGAGTGGCGTTGCGTGTGTGAGTGGCGTTGCGTGTGTGAGTGGCGTTGCGTGTGTGAGTGGCGTTGCGTGTGTGAGTGGCGTTGCGTGTGTGAGTGGCGTTGCGTGGATGAGTGGGGTTGGAATGCAATAGGCCTCGCATTAGAAAAGTTGTAGTTATTGGTCTTGTAAATGACATAATTTATTTCTTTTTTCGTTGTTAAAATTGCTAAATTGATGGCTTTGTCATTTACAATGCCAATAGTTATAACTTTTGCAAATGTGACACCTATAGCATTTGGAATGCAACATGTTTTGTATTTACGTTACTTATATGGCAGCTCTGGTCGTTATGCTACATCCCTAGATAGTTTTATCTTTCGCAAATGTGACACCTATTGTAACACAATATGTGTTGTGAGGGTGAGTGAGGGTGAGGGAGGGTGAGGGTGAGTGAGTGTGAGGGGTTGAGGGTGGGTGAGGGTGAGGGGTTGAGGGTAAGTGAGGGTGAGGGGTTGAGGGTGAGTGAGGGTGAGTGAGAGTGAGGGTGAGTGAGGGGTTGAGGGTGAAGTGTTGAGGGTGAGTGAGGGTGAGGGTGAGGGGTTGAGGGTGAGTGAGGGTGAAGTGTTGAGGGTGAGTGAGGGTGAGGGTGAGGGGTTGAGGGTGAGTGAGGGTGAGGGGTTGAGAGTGAGTGAGGGTGAGGCGTTGAGGGTGAGTGAGGGTGAGTGAGGGTGAGTGAGGGTGAGTGAGGGTGAGTGAGGGTGAGTGAGGGTGAGTGAGGGTGAGTGAGGGTGAGTGAGGGTGAGTGAGGGTGAGTGAGGGTGAGTGAGGGTGAGTGAGGGTGAGTGAGGGTGAGTGAGGGTGAGTGAGGGTGAGTGAGGGTGAGTGAGGGTGAGTGAGGGTGAGTGAGGGTGAGTGAGGGTGAGTGAGGGTGAGTGAGGGTGAGTGAGGGTGAGTGAGGGTGAGTGAGGGTGAGGGTGAGTGAGGGTGAGTGAGGGTGAGGGTGAGTGAGGGTGAGGGGTTGAGAGTGGGTGAGGGGTTGAGGGTGAGTGAGGGTGAGGGGTTGAGGGTGAAAGGGTGAAGGTGAGGGTGAGTGAGGGTGAGGGAGGGTGAGGGTGAGGTGTTGAGGGTGAGTGAGGGTGAGTGAGGGTGAGGGGTTGAGGGTAAGTGAGGGTGAGGGTGAGTGAGGATGAGGCTGAGGGGTTAAGGGTGAGAGGGTGAGTGAGAGTGAGGGTGAGTGAGGGGTTGAGGGTGAAGTGTTGAGGGTGAGTGAGGGTGAGAAAGTCGTGTTCTGCTGGACCGTCCATGCACCCAAGGAAACTTAGTGAACAAGACAGAGCTATGCAAAATAAATATATTGGGCAGGCTGGTGGCCTGAGAAGCGTCCGTGAAGCAGGGGTCGGGGAGCCGAACACTTTGATGTAGCTCACGGCCTCGGCCGTGAGAAAACAAGTAATTTAAACCATCTGTGACGACTGGTCACGTGCTCCAACTGAGGAAGATTATTTAATGAAAAGGGACTTTGTTACAGCACAAGAACATGATGCCAACTAGGAAGCTCAGGAAAGCATTGTAAAGCTCCAAATGAAACGTTGCAATAGTTCATCGGACGATAGCGCTGCGGCATCGGCTACAAAGGAGGCGCGGTTTACGATGTCTCACCGAACAAAGATAAATTTGGAAAAAAAGTAAAAACAATTCGAAGGGTGTTGGCAAATTGACACGCATCATTCTCAATCCTAATTGAACGCCTTCTTTTATTCCAAGTAATCTCAGCAAATACGTTGTGGGACACGAAACCATGTGTTTAAGAAGCCACAGTAATTATCTGCTCTTTCTTAATAACCCTTTCATTTTCACAAGATTAAGGTTTCGCTGGATGTTACTGGTTCTGTGCCGCAGAGCTGGCGGTGCGGGGGGGAGGGGGGGTCAGCTGTCGGAAAAAGGGCACGGAGCTTAAGACGAGTAGAGGACGAGTGCCAGAAAAACAAGGCGGGCAGGGGAGGGGGCGGAGCGGGGAGAGCGGCATGTGGGTGTTAAGAAGCCGGGCCTTTGAAGTGAAGCTAAGCTTCACTTCAAAAGGTGTCGGAGGAATGCGGG
This sequence comes from Lissotriton helveticus, assembly GCF_964261635.1. Classification (NCBI taxonomy): domain Eukaryota; kingdom Metazoa; phylum Chordata; class Amphibia; order Caudata; family Salamandridae; genus Lissotriton; species Lissotriton helveticus. The sequence continues at coordinate 1,555,930,582 of NC_136065.1, forward strand.
AGAGAGGAACAGATGGCGATTGCGGCTGTGCACGCGCTTTTAAGCTCAATGCACATGCGCATTGAGCTTAAAAGTCACGGGCACTGCAAGGAATCGCCACGATTCCTTGCTTCTTAGTTAAAAGTTGTTTAAGCCGCAATAGGCTCGCAAGCTCCATGCGCATCGACAGGCGAGACCTAAAAAGCAATTCTAGCTGTCTTGTTATTTCCGTGCAAGCTTTCTTCATAGACTGTGATTCAACTTGTCACATATGGCCAACTTTTAGATGCTTTCAATAGACATTATCTACCATATAACAAGATTGTGGTGAGCGTAGAGCCAACCATCTGTGCACAGTTGGTTGTCGGCTGCCATGTTAAAACATGAAGCTCATTTGGCTCTGTGTTGAAAAACAATATAATAATAGCAGCGTGGCCAGCATGTTAACACATGAAGTGTGTGAGGTGCTTTGTTGGCAAAAAATTACTACAAAATTAAATAAATTGTAAAAAAAAATTAAAAAAATAAAAAGAAGGGCAGCCTCCACATTGTTTTCCTATTTATTTAATTTTGTAGAAATCGCATCACAGCCTGCTTTAGCTATAGATGTTTAAAGCTTCAGGGTAGCGTGCCGTGATTGCAACAAAAGTAAATAAACGGAAAAGAAATGCAGCGTCGACAGATTTCTTTTCTCTTTATTTAATTTTGCAGCTATCGCTGCATGCCACGCTTTAGATTTAAACCTGTGAGACTAAAGCGTGGCAAGACACAAATGCTAATAAAACAAATGAATACAAAAAACTGTGGGCGGACAACTTTACAGCTACTAATAAAGTAAATAAATGCAAAAAAAAAAAACGTTTTACTTTGCAATGTTTACAGTAAGGTAGATTTTAAAACAATTACCTCCTCTGCAGCGTCAGGGTTTCAGAAGCCGGCCAGAATGTCATGCCAGCTTTGTTATGCCATCATTCCAAACACGTTTGTGAATGTGTGTGTAAGAGTGCAGCGCCTCAAAGCCTTGACGCTGTCATTTGCCACTGTTGCATGCCAAAATTAAACATGGCTACAATGACACCACATGGGAGGCTGAATCGTGAAAGGGACTTCCGTTTATAGAACTGAAATCAAGGGCACTCACTGGATTGTGGAAAAAATGAAGGGAGATAAAGTTTCCTTGGGAGTGTTAACACTCGTCAGAGCAACATTTTTATGTGAGTGCGTAGAAGCGCCACCGGACGTGATTACATCCTTGTTAACGTTGGGCCAGTGTTATCCTTAAAGCACAAAGGCAGCGCCACAGTAGAAGGGCGCCGAGATAGCCCCATATTTGTTTTTGTAAGTGAAATGAAGCGCAGAAGCGCTTCACATAAATGAATATGGGGTATTTTGTACAGTGCACTCCCTAAACTCACATATTGAAAGGTGCATTGATATGTGATAATGAAGAACAAGGTAATACATGAAAGAAAGAGACTAAGAGGAAGAAAGAGTGATGAGGTGAGGTAAGAAGAGAAAGCAAAAGAGAACAGAAGTAAGGGTGGGGGTGAGATGCGAGGTGAGAGGAATGGAAACAAGAGAAAATAAAATGCGAGAAAGGAGTTAAATAAATAAAAAATATGACAAGGGAGTGGAAAGAAATTAAGAAGACGGAGGGTGAACGAGAGGGGCGCTGAGAAGAAAGGATGAGACGTGAAGACGAACAAGACCGAGAGGTGGGGTTTAGTGAAGGAGACAGCTCGGGGAAACTTTCCCGGGGGGCGGCAGCGGCTGGTTTTATCACAAGGAGGATTAACAAGCTCTTGGCATTGCTGTGGGGGGGGGGGGCGGGAGCGCATTGCTTTGAAGTCTGATGCGGGGGCGGGGAGCGGCAGCTTTGAAGTGTGACGGGAGGCACAGACAAATGGTTGTTTGTGACGTGGCTGGTTTGTGCATGCGCGTAGGTCACATGAACTGTGCCAAATCCGCCGTTGGTAGACTGTTCTTTTGCCCAATTACTATAATCTCAGCCAGCAATGCGCAAGCGCATTGGCAGGCCGAGACCTAAACAAGCATTTACAATGCAATGGTCTCGGCATTATTAAAGGTAGAGCTATTGGCATTGCTCATTATTTATTTATTTTTTAATCAAAAATAAATGGCATTGTCATTGCCAATAGCTTAATCGTTAAATAAATGGCATTGTCATTTACAATGCCCATAGCTAATATTCTCGCAAATGCTAGACCTATTGCATTACAAATGCTGGTTGTGTAATGGGATCAGTGTTCTCCACTTTCTCTGGGAGTAACAGCTGTTGCGTATTTTGTGACTGCAGTCAGAAATGACTAGTAAGCAACAGTTAGTATTTCCTTCGGCTTTGCGTTATTGATACGCGCATGGCCCGCAGTGCCTGGAGTTACTCGGCCTTGCGTTATTGGCATTGTGTGGCCCGCAGTGACTGGGACTGGGGTGCAGCGTTGCGTTATTGGCATGGTATGGCCAGGGCTCGAGTCGGGGTACCACGAGGGTGGACGGCGTCCCCCCCCACTTATTTTACCGGGTGGACGCCATCCCCCCTGCCCAAAAGCTGTGAAGAAGATACTCTCATACACGGCCCTTCGATGCAATGTAATACATTTACACATTCCAAGAGAGCCGTCGGCGTTTCTGACACCCGCGCTGTACGTGCCCGCCCGCTCCCCAAGGGGGTAAATCTGCGTGTTTTTGTTAATGGTCCCCTGGCCCGTAACTTACTTACATACCTATTCACAAGAATCGATCATCAATCACCTGCAGGTGACTCTGAGGTCTACTGTAACACTTTGGTTATTTGAAGGTTGAAATGCGTGCCATCAAGACTGATGGGAAACCATTTCTTTTCACTCGGAGACTCCACCAGTGACCAGTTTCTTTTCTAAGCGGTTACTAATTTCGATAGCGACCTTTCACACCTGCGAGCGCTAAGAGGTGATTTCAGCAGCAGTTAACACTTTATCGGCCGCCCAAGAGGACTTACACGTTTGCGCACGTTACTTGTTCTGGAACTTGCAGGTTTTTTGAGAGTTGTGAAAAAACATAACATTGGTTGGGGGTTACATACATTAGACGCAAAGGGCAAAAACAGAACAAAGTATTCGTTTTCTGGAAATACATTTGCCAGCCACATCACCTGCGCACACATTCCATGCCAGGCGCCAGCTGTGCTATACATCCATTCCTGGGACTTGCCTTTACAAACATGTGCCCTTCTGCATTTTCTGGAGAAATGTTCTTCAAATGAACTCACTGGAATAAGACACCCAGATAAAAGCGATTTGGAAATAGAAACCACAAACTGTCTGCCCAGTATCTGGAGCAATGCAGCGATACAATGGCAATATTAGCCAACTTTGTCTTCTATTTAATTTTACCAACAGGTAGTTCTAAAATGTCCTAGGTCCAGGTGCGAGCTGTTCACCCAGTTCCTGCATTATCAGAATTGTAGCCCTAGCGATCTCGTTATAAAATTGGACTATTACATGTCCTAAAATGCAAAGAGAAAACGTGAACTGCACCAGCTACTCGTGCATGGGCCTGGGTGACGTAAGAACCCTGCCTCTGCCAGTGACCCTCCCCCCCCCCCCAATGGCTCATCCAATCACATAAAATAAAGTAAACTGGTTTATTATCAATGACGCTACATTCCACAGTGGGTTAATGACGTGTCGTTCGATGAGTCACCTAATGCATCGGCACAAGATCACACAGTGAGGCCTTGCGCCGGTGAACAAGGGTCGCTTGCAGTCTGCGCAGGTAACCGGGCTCACACTAGCATGCTTGTTCTGTGTCAGCATAGCAACACTGTCCGGAGCTAAGCCACTCCTGGGGCTGCGGTGTGTGTGAAGTGAACCTGCTCCGACATCATCTCAGCTTGTCACTGTTCACACTTACGGTGGCACGTTTCACCGCCACTGACTCTTCTGCCCTCCCAGAGGGGCTGGTGTTGACCACAGGAAGTGTGCACACCCGTGTGTATAAATAGTGCAAGTGGCGCTCAGGATTGAAAAAGTTACTGGGAGGGCGTCCTCGCGCCAGTCCCTGCCTGGACTGCGGCCTAATGTGAAAAAAATTACGCCGGGTCCACGAAATGGGGTCCAAGAAATGACAGCGACGATAGGGTGGCAGAGTCCGCCAGTCCAGTCGCCCATGCAAGGGCCGAGTCACAGACGCATTTATGAGTATGGGTAGAGTACTCTTTGACGTACAGTACGTGCCTTTGTCAATCGTCCGGAAAGGTTCAATCTGCAGATACTGAAGTATAAAGAAGGCACACACTTTCCTGTTTGTACCAACTGCATACGATTATGCTGGAATATCCCATTATACGATTATAGGTATATTTTTTTCTCACAAATGCGTATAAGAAGAGCACGTAAAACAGTACCACCGCAATACTGTTTTACCTGCCACAAAATTCCTTTGTGATAAGGCCTATTTTATAGAAAAAAAACATTGCCCCCAAAGAAATTGACAACAAGTACAGTTGTGACACTAAAGTTTTTGGGGGTTTCTTAATTGTTCACAAACAGGCAGATAAAAAAAAAAAAAAATCTTGCAGGGTTATGGCAGCTGGTGCTGAGATCTTTCTATTCCCACTTCCCAGAACATTCAGAGGGACAATACCTGAAAAATAGCTCTGGCAGTTAATGCACTTGTTGGACACATCGCTGTGCAGTCTAGCCACAGATCAGACTCCTCACAAAACATCGTACCGGGTTAATGCGCCTGCTGCAAAGCATAGCTTGTAACATGCAGGTCAAACACTGACTATGTGGATAGCTCAGTGGGTTATTGCTATTTTTGTATACATCCTTGTGTTACTTACAGGTTGTAAGATTTTGTAATGAATCTGAGTGTTAGTAACCGGCATTGAGAAGCCACATGCAAACTGTGTGGCATACGTTTTTAACCTTCCTGTGTTTTCACAAAGTTTGTGTTTGAGGTTTTTAAAATAGTTCTTTGGGTAGTAAATAAACACGTTGTAGCTCCAACCAGCTCCCAGCCAGGATGACACTGGAATAAAAGGAGTGCTGGGGTCCTCTCTGTGGGGTATTTATGTGGGACTGGAATTAAAGATACCAGGCCTCCCTCTGTGCCTGCTTGCTGCTCTGAAGGCAAAGAAGGGGACGCGCAGGCGCTGCTGAATGTTGCACAGTGGTGCAAACTGCACAGGGCACAGCGTATAGCACCGGGGGCCCCTCACTAGCAGCAGCAGACGGTGACCCGGACCCTCACCGGCCCTCAGTGACTGGCCTCTACCGACGTGCATCGTCTCCTATTGAGGAGAGAGACTCACGCGCACAGTCACCCAGGCCTTCGTGGGCACCCCGCTTTACACACTCACAGCCTGGTGACCCCCAGTTTCACTCACTAAAATCCACACTTTTAGATGGTTAGGGCTGAGGACGGTTTTGCGGGCGAACATGGATTCTCCAGTCCGAACGCAACTGCGCGGGATATGACTCCAAATTAAAAGAAATAACCATCGGTCCTGCTTTTTTTAAAATACATTTCCTGAGTATAGCGAGGTCAAGAAGGGGACGCGCAGGCGCTGCTGAATGTGGCACAGTGGTGCAAACTGCACAGGGCACAGCGTATAGCACGGGGGCCCCTCACTAGCAGCAGCAGACGGTGACCCGGACCCTCACCGACCCTCAGTGACTGGCCTCTACCGACGTGCACCGTCTCCTATTGAGGAGAGAGACTCACGCGCACATTCACCCAGGCCTTCGTGGGCACCCCGCTTTACACACTCACAGCCTGGTGACCCCCAGTTTCACTCACTAAAATCCACACTTTTAGATGGTTAGGGCTGAGGACGGTTTTGCGGGCCAACATGGATTCTCCAGTCCGAACGCAACTGCGAGGGATATGACTCCAAATTAAAAGAAATAACCATCGGTCCTGCTTTTTTAAAAATACATTTCCGGAGTATAGCGAGGTCATTAATTTACGCTGTCAGGCCCGGCTGTGTGGGGAGGCGGCGGCTCCTCTCTGCTGCGGGCAGGGCTGCTAGGCTTCTCCGGTCGGCGGCGGCTGGGGACGGGCTTCTTCTCCTTGCGTGGCTACGATTTTCGGGTGTCCTGGGCTGCGGCGGTAATGCGGGGCTGATGAGGGGTAGGCTCCCTCTTTAATTTAAATATACAGCGGGGTGAGCACCCGATGGGGGATACCCACGCCGGGACTTCTTCCGCCGGCGGCGGTGGTCGGGCAGAAATGGCTGCCTCAAAGCTTTCGAAATTTTTCGGATTCGGGGGTGTGTGTTGCTGTCCTGAGTGACGGACGACGTCACGAGCTAAAGAACAGCAAAACGTACGCCCCCGAATCCGAAAAAGACGGGGCTTGTTTGGAGTGCCTCCCTTCTCTTCCAATGGCTGGCTTCCTTTTAGGAAGCCAGCCAATGGAAGCGAACGGAGCTGAGAGGCGGGTTTAAACTGCCCTACTCCAAAACATAATTTCTCCGGACCGGAAGCTGTGCTTTGCACAGCTTATAGGTCCCTCGACCTAAAAAAGAAGCATGCTACTTACAAAATTCATTACAGTTCAAAGACATTTTAAAAAACTGTCACGCAAGTTATACATTTGATTAACTTGTTAAAAGTTGAATGTATTATTAGATATTTAGTACTTTTAAACAAATTAAAAACAAAGTTGTTAAAATAAAAAAATAACTTCATAAAAACATTTGAATTACGTGTACGACAAGTGAAAAACTATTGAAAATATCCCATGTAACTTTATCACGTTCGGCAAGCTAGTATGTATAATTCAGACATACGAGTATGACTACGCCCGGGCTGCAGGGGCGACGGGGTCAGTTTCTTCTATAAGTGCACCTTGGAGTCCCCCGCCACTCCTGCTTGTCTAGCCTCCCGCCTGCAGGTGGCGCTGTGGCTTCTCACGGATGCTCTATCGGCGCTGGTCTGGCTCCGGAAGGCGCAGCAGCGGCTCTCTGGTTCCGGTGCGAGTTGCACAGAGCCGCAGAGGGAGCCCAGCGGCCGCTTCCAGCTTTGCACGGCGGGGGCTGGGAGGGCGGCCCGGGCCAGGCGCCCTGTGCCTCTGCCAGCTGCAGCATGTGGTTCATCTACCTGCTCAGCTGGCTGTCCCTGCTCATACAGGTGGCCTTCGTGACGCTGGCGATCGGTGAGTGCCCCGGTTCTTAGGGGTCTTGTTCCCCTCTCTTGCTTGGGTTCACGGGGTATTGTGCCCCATGCATGCCCCAAACCTATTATGAACCCCCCTCCTCATTTAAAGCCAGCTCATTACTGCCCCCTTTTTTCTAAACCCCACCCTCCTCCCCTTTATTGGCGTCCATGTAAGTATAGGTAATTTTTTAGGTTTTATTTGAAGTCTTCTTGGAGGGTCATTGGAAACCTTTCGACCCCTAAAGTTTGCATTCTTTAAAAGCTCTTTATTGGGCCATATAATTACCCCTTTACTTTGTCATTTGATTTGGAAGATTACTATCTCTTTCCACGCTCATGATGACGTTTCTCATGTTCGCCCAGTCATATTTTTACTTCTCATTCTGGGACTTGCAGTCCTGTTTGTTGCAGTCCCAGAATGCAATGTTGGAATTTGGACTGGGTGAACTACTTATGGATGCACCTGGGAAACTTGAAGTGCTGCTTCCTTGCTGTCCTGGCCTCCTGCCCACCGCAGACAGGGGCGCCGCTACCACGAAACGACGCCCCTCACTTTCATAGTTCTGACATGGCGTGGGGGTAGGGTGGCCTATATCCTGCCCCATACCCTGCACTCTTGATGTCCTGAATGTTTTAATCTTTTCTAGTGGGCTTCTTTTCTATCGCCGCTCTCCGATGCCTGAGGTGTCTCCACGCTTTCTGCATTTTCCCTGATACTAACACCGTTTTCAATGGAGTTTGCATAGCCGAAGAATTCCTGTTTTTTTTTCCAGCGAGTTCCACCCTACTTTCGCTTTCTTTGAGCTTCAGCCCTCCCTTGGTAACTGCTGGGTAGAGCCCATAATGGCTCACGTTTCGTCCTCTGTGGTTAACTGTGTGGTGGGCGATGTTTCATGTGATTTCAACGGTTTTCTGGTGCTTTAAATGGCCTGTGACGTGTGACAGTTCATGCCTTCTCTAATCACGGAAACGCACAATCGGGGGCGGGCAGAGGCTCGCACGCCTTCCCTTTCTGTAGACGTGGATGTTATCCCTCAGGCTCTGGTGGGGGAGGAGCTGTAGATGAACAGCACACCCTAGAGCAGGGTCCGGGAGCAGGCAGCCTCACCTGTGGTGGCTCACCTGCAGTGGTGTTTCAACCCCCCTCCACCCCCCAATCAAAAGGCACCCCTCTGCAATAACATACTATAGTTTGTAGGGAAGAGGTCGCTGCTTTCTTTTAAAATGCACGTTTAATTTGTCCCATAAGGCGTACACTGCGAAGTATGTTTCACAAAGGGCATTGTTAATTCCTCGTAGTGCCTACAGAAAATGTGTGTGCGTGCGCGTGTGTGTATGTGCGCGTGCGTGTCTGTGTGTGTGTTCAGGGGGGGGCTGGCTGTGTGTGTGCGAGCCGTTAGTGCATGCTAGCCAAGCGAAAGCAGGGGCTGTGTGTGTATATGGAAGCGCGTCTGCGCAAGCGCGTCTCTTTAAAAGCGCGTCCACAGACACCAATCGGCGCGTGCCCCGGTCTGTACCACTTGGCAGGCAAGACGACAACAATAGATCTCGCAGGCAACAGCGTTATCGCGCTGCATCACCAGCGAGACCTAAAAATGAACTGACCTCTAATCTGGCATGCTGAGGCGTGACTGTCAGACCACAGCAGACGTCAGCAGCGAGCATTCAATGCATTCAGCTGTCTTAAAGCCAGGCCTGATTTTAAAAGAAATGCTAAATGTTTTAAGCAAACTGAAGGACGGGCGCTGCGCATTCGTAAGGACATTTGTATAGCGCATCAGTACAATAGCTTTGTTTAGGTGCTGCGTCGTCCCCTTGATTATGGCTGGGCAGTAGATTATTTAGTCGATCAGGGGATCAAGTAGATCGATAGCTTAGAAATGCAGCACATAGAAAAGTGTTCATTGGCAGGACCGCAAACAACCCTCAATGGACCAAAAGACGTGCCACAGATGGAAACCAGAAGATTCAGAGAGCTTTGAGGGGCCTCAGTGAGTGAAGGAAAGGGTAGGCCGGTGGCCCCTGGTGGTCTTGGTGAGTCATCCCTTTGCCCAATTCGTGGGAGTGTCTGTTAGGACGACACTTGCTCGCACACTTTGCCCAAGATGCCCTCTCTTCGTTGTTTTCAGAATCCAGACCTTGCTCCCTGTTTCACGCTGACAAGATAGCTCAGCGGGTCAATCTCACACTTTCCAGTCATGAGGTTTTCAGGCAAACGAGCCAAGCCCGCAGTCTGCTGAATAAACTCTCATGTCCCTAAGCGCCTCAAAGCCTCAGAGCGCCTGCTCCCATTCTTTCCCATTGAATCGTAACACACTGTGTGCAAACCACAACATTCAAACTAGGCAGGCCTTTCCTCCTCAAACGGACAATTTTCACCAAAGACTAAATGTAGTGGTGTCCGCTGTAAAAAATGGTCACATTAATATTATTAAAATGCCTAAATGAAGAGGTGCATGTATACATCGATTAACCATTGCCTCATGGGCTGCTGTATCTACGGTGTGATCCAACTAATATTAACAAAGCCATTACATAAAGCCGAAATAATTTGTCATGGGCCCTTTAAGGGTTGAAGGTGGCCCGGGGACAGCGCCATTAATCTTCAGGCTGGGGTGTCAGTGCGGTGTGGGGCACTGACTGTCCGGGCACATAGCTCAGTTTAATTCCCTGCATAGCCAAAAGGTCTCGCCTTTAGGACCTTATAAGTGTTTAGCAATGCAACACAACAGTTGCACCCAGGATATTGTGCTGGATAACTTAACACTTATAAGGCCCCAAAGGCGAGACCTACTGGCTATGCCAATGCTTGTTTAAGCATGTTTTTGAAGTTCTTGAAAGGGTTTGAAAGCTAAGTACAGACAAACAGAGAGCCCTTTAGGAAACTGTCACAACTCTTTGCTAGAGACCATGGGCAGGAACTGCCCACCAAAGGCACTGGGACCAAAGCACCTGCTGCAGAGATCCGTGTATCCACTAAGTTTCATTGCATAACAGCAGTAATTAAACTCTGATGGCTAATGTACTTGCTAGAGAGATGAGTGTGCCAACTCTTGTCCCAGGTTTGAAGCATATTCAAATAGCACTGTGCTAAAGTGGTTGTTTCAGGTCATAGGCTCAAAAGTGTAGATTTCGTATGTAATAGCTTAATGGATTAAATATGCTGTGGAGATCCTTGTGCAGGTCTCACGGTGTAATTGTGGCAAAATATATGAATGAGCAACACAACCACTTAAAAAAAGACTAATGGAAACTTAAGAGACTGGTTTAAAAGCTGCAAGGCTTCAGATGTGATAAAACTCGGTTCTTAGGAGAAGTTCTAAACATGACTAGGTACAGGGACGTGGAATTCCTGTAGCCAGACACCCAGGACATATTGTTTGGGGTCAAGGGCAACAAGCTTTCATGTGTATTTTGTCCTTGGGACAGGTAGGCCCAACCCACTGCAGCACAAACCCTTTGGCTGCCAGTTTGCTGTACCACATAATGGATCAGGTATGTGCACTGTCTGCAGTTAAGGTAATATTTCTGTCCATATGTTAATGATGTTCAAACTTGTATTTATGGTTTATTAATTGGAAGCCTTTATTAATAGGGTGAGCGCTCTAAGTCAATGTTGTAAGCTCTGACTGCACGATTGACAGTGGTTCCAGTATAAAAATGTGTACACACGTTTTCAAAGATTAGCAATATGTATAATGCTCCCAGAATGCTCTCTAATTTGATGTAAATATTTGCAGAAGCCTGAAAGCAAAACTGATGATCCTTTCAAAATAAAATGTCCATAAAAAATGAAAGCAGGAAAAAAACATTTTGCTAAAATACTGTAAAATTTCAGGTACCATTACTTTGCAGCATCATTTAGTAACTTATGTTAATGCATGCTAATATTTCCCGAAATTAGTCATAATGGAAAATCAGTGTAACCAGTTTCAATACGATTATGAGAAACAAAAATAAACATGCATTGGCAAAGCCAGTTGGTCTGAAATTGGTGGCCAGCTTTTTAGTTTTGTCAATGTGTGACATGGTTTGTGTAAAACCTTTTTGGTGCGGGAGCTGCCGGACCATCACCATTATAACAAACATTGGCAAAAGCAAAAATAGTTTTTGGTCTCAGAAAGCGTACACTGCCACAGTAGTTACTGGCACTTAACATGACTACTGCACATTGAAAGCCAGCCGATATAGCAAGAAAGAGAATTTTAATAAACACAAAAGGCCACGGTCAACGCCAGGCCAAATTAGGGGCTCAATTATTAAAGAAAGTCTCAAAAGTGCACCCTGGTATATGATATGTCCTTGCATTAAGTGCAACGATACGGCTTTTGTGAATTCCCAAGGATTTACAGAAGTAGGACAAGAAATAGTACTCCTAGAAAATATCAGTGAACTGCATTTTAGCATGAGCAAATATGCATGTGTAGATTTGCTCATGCGAAAATTTGAGTGTTTTCAAGTTCACTTTCCCCTACCCACTTTTTACTCCAACACTGAAAGATTTCTCAGTATGGGTAAAGATTAGAGAAGAGTTGTTGAAAACTCTCAAAACATGCAAGTTAGGTCTGCACAGACTCAAAAGGGCATTCTAACCCGGAATCTATTGCTTACTACTACCTTCAGCTTCAGTATGTTGATCTGCGGAAACGTGGCAACATAAGGGGATTCAAACACTACTATGGCAGGAGCCCTAGCATACTGACAGGTAGAAAGGTACCCCCTATGTAATGTAAGGTCCTAGAGGAGGGGGAAACAAAAAAACTGCAAAAACCTTTAAGCTGACCTATATTACTTCAATTGCTGGCCACTAGGGCTCATGCATAGAACATGTCCCCAAAGTATTTACTCAACCGAAATATTTCATAAAACCATATTTATTATATGTAGAAAGTTTTGGGGGTTATTCTCTTTTTCAAAGAATTCATTATTATAAATTAGCACAAAACATGAAAACAAACACACATGCAGAGTAGTCCTGTTATATCAATTTTTCAATACATTTCATGTACTTAGTTTCATGAATGGCTTAGTATCTCAATTTCTTTAGCATGGCTAAATAAGACAAACAAACATTTCAATAAGGAAAAACAAACCATACACATGAAAAAGAGACCATTACAACAGGACATTCGCCTAAGAATAAGGATAAGAATAACCCCACACTCGATCATCAAACATGAATTCACACATCAAATGTCTCATCCATATGGCCATACATACTACACCAACAAATAATACAGATAACTGTTCAAAGACATAGGAGGGATCCAGGAAATTATATCAATACCTTTGTGACTACGATGTGCCGATACGTCACAGAGTTTCTTCACAGCCATTGAAGTGATATAGGTCAGCTTAGAGGTTTTTGCAGTTTTTTGGGAGCCCTGGCATAATCAGAGAGGCTATATCAGAGCTTTTATTTAATGAGACTGCTACCATAATGTGTCGCTGCACTACATGGCACCAAAGGGACAAGTAGATTTTGTTACAGTACAAGTAGATTTTTGAAACAACCTGCCTATGGACAAGAAGATATTTTATTAAATTCCACACCCCTGTAGGTATCAACAAACTCTGGTTGTGAAAAGTGCTATACTTTAAGTGTGCATACACACAACCACACACTCCTACATATACAGAACATTGTCACAGAGCATGCACAGACTTACAGGCAGGGAGTTTAGAATGTTAGAAATTAAAGGCACCACCATCAAATCTTATGAAACCTATTGGAACACATCAAGGGCGCCATGGTGTATCCTAATTTCTCTCCAATGTTTAGACTCTAAGCTCCAGCTGCTCCTAACCAAGGTAATGGCAGCTGAAGGGCTGCTAGGCTTAAAATATGAATTGGATCTGTGGACTGCTGATGCTGTCCCCAGCAAAACAGCAAATGTATACTAACGAACAGCTTTCTGTACCCCAAAGACAAGATACTGTTGGGGAAAATTGCTGGGATCAGCACAGATATTGCTCAAGAACAGCTCCTGGATAAAGCTGGGTTCCACACAGTTGCAGCGCTGGTCCTTGAAGAGTCCACAAATGCTGCTTGCTCCATGCGATTTAGAGAGCAATTCAATTTTTTCATTCCAGATATTTGAACCCCTACCACTCCCATCCCAAAGGCAAAAGCTGCATTTGCACCAATTACGCGATACAATAATCTCCCCTCAAGGCACGGCTCGATTGGTTCTAAAGGACACCGCTAGACGGGCTCCCTTACTTGTGATACAAAAAGACCACAACTTTAATCACTCAATAAAGAGGAGTTAAAGGCCACAAATAGATTGGTCTCTTCTCAAAGTGACACATATCCCATGAAATTATTGGACTCCCTGATACAGGCAACGCCTGGATCAATCAATCAATCAATATTCAGTGAACTTGTAGAGCGCGCTACTTACCCGTGAGGGTCTCAAGTCGCTGTGAGGGGGTGGGGGGGAAGTGCCACTACTGCTCGAAGAGCCAGGTCTTGAGGAGCCTTCTGAAGTTCTGAAGGGGAGCAGGTCTTGGGTTTGTCGTAGATGGGTGGGGAGGGTGTTCCAGGTCTTGGCGGCGAGGAAGGAGAAGGATCTGCCGCCGGAGGTCGTTCGTTGGATGCGCGGGACGGCGGCGGAGCTGGCGTGTAGAAGTTGAGTCTTGTCGTTCAGGTAGGCTGGTCCGGCGTTGTGGAGTGCCTTGTGTGCGTGGGTGAGGAGTTTGAAGGTGATCCTCTTGTTGACGGGGAGCCAGTGCAGGTCTCTTAGGTGGGAGGTGATGTGGCTGTGGCAGGGGACGTTGAGGATCAGTCAGGCTGAGGCGTTCTGGATGGGTTGTAGTCATCGCATGTGTTTGGCCGGGATTCCTGCGAAGAGTGCGTTGCCATAGTCCAGTCTGCTGCCGACGAGCGCCTAGTCACCGTTCTTCTTGTTTCGGTCGGGATCCACTTGTAGATCCTCTGAAACATGCGGAGGGTGATGAATAGGGTGGAGTAGATGGCGTTGATCTGTTTCGACATGGAGAGGGAGGGGTCGAGGATGAATCCTAGGTTGCGTACGTGCTCCGTGGGTGTTGGAGCTGCTCCCAGTGCGGTCGGCCCCAGGAGTCGTCCCACGCGGAGGGGGTGGGGCCTAGGATGAGGACCTCCGATTGTCCGAGTTCAGTTTCAGATGGCTGCTCCTCATCCACTCGGCGACAGCCTTCATTCCCTCGTGGAGGTTGATTTTGGCGGTGAGTGGGTTCATGGTGAGGAAGAGGATGAGCTGGGTGTCGTCGGCGTAGGAAATAATGTTCAGGTCGTGCTGTCGGGCTACTAGTGCGAGGGGGGCCATGTAGACATTGAACAGCGTAAGGCTGAGGGATGATCCCTGGGGTACGTCGCAGATGATATCTGTGGCTTCGGATCGGAAGGGCGAGAGGCGGACTCTCTGGGTTCTGCCGGAGAGGAAGGATGTGGTCCAGTCCAGGGCCTTTTTCTGGATACCGGCTTCTTGGAGGCGTGTTCTTAGTGTGCGGTGGCATACCATGTCGAAGGCGGTCATCAGGTCCAGGAGGATGAGGGCTGAGGTTTTGCCATTGTCTAGCTGGCGCCTGATGTCGTCTGTGGCGGCGATGAGGGCAGTCTTGGTGCTGTGGTTGCGTATGAATCCGGACTGGGATGGGTCTAGGATGTTGTTGTCCTCGGGATGTTGGGTCAGCTGCATGTTGGAGATTTGCTCGATGACCTTCGCCGGGAACGGGAGCAGGGAGATGGGCCGGAAGTTTTTGAGGTCTTTGGGGTCCGCCTTGGGCTTCTTGAGAAGGGAGTTTATTTCGGCATGTTTCCAGCTTTCCGGGAATGTCGCTGTGTTGAAGGAGATGTTAATGATCTTCCGCAATTGGGGGGCGATGGTTGCGTCAGCTTTGTTGAACACGTGGTGTGGGCAGGGGTCTGACGGAGATCCTGGGTGGATGGAGTTCATGACCATGCGTGTCTCTTCGTCGTTGACGTGGGACCAGGCGGTCAGCTGGTTGGTGCAGGTGGCGTTCGGGGTGTAGTTTGTTGTGGTCGGGGCGGGTGAGGAGTTGAAGCTGTTATATAGGTCGGCGATCTTTCGGTGGAAGAAGGTGGCCAGTGAGTCGCAGAGATCTTACGAGGGCGGGATGTCGTTGGTGTTGGGGAGTTCCTTCATTATGTTTAAAAGTTCTTTGCTGTCGTGTGCGTGGTTGTCCAGTCTGGCTGTGAAGGACCATCTCTTGGCTGTTCTGATGAGGTGGTGATGTCTGCGAGTGACGTCTTTGTGGGCTGCGTGGCTGTCTGGTGCGCGGTCGTGGAGCCATGTCTTCTCCAGCTTCCGGTATGCTCGTTTGGAGATCTGGAGTTCTTTGGTGAACCAGGAGGCTTTCTTTCTGGGGTAGTTGATGGAGGGTTTCTTGATCAGGGCGAGGGTGTTGGTGCAGTCGTCGATCCACTGTGAAGTTTCGGACGGCGTCGCTTGTGTCGGTGGGTGGGTTCTGGGTGAGGGTTGAAGTCAGTTGGTCCTCGGTAACTTTGCTCCAGCAGTGGCGGGGCAGCTGTTGGGTGCGTTGGCGCGTGGTTGGTTTCTTGAAGGTGAAGTGGATGCATTGGTGGTCAGTCCTGTGGAGCTCGGTGGTGTGGTTGAAGGCGACGTGGGTGCTTGTGGTGAAGACTGGGTCGAGCGTGTGGCCAGCGGCGTGGGTGGCTTCGGTGACGAGTTGTCGGAGGCAGAGGTTGTCGATCAGGGCGGTGGAGTTGGCGTCGTTGTTCTCGAGGTGGAAGTTCAGGTCCCCGAGGAGGATGTAGTCCGTGGAGGCGAGTTCGTGGGTGCTGGCGAGGTCGGCGACGGAGTCGTTGAAGGGGGCCCGTGGTCCGGGGGCGTCTGTAGATGAGTGTTCCTCTGAGGGTGGTGTTGGGGTCGGTGTGGATCCGGAAGTGGAGGTGTTCGGCTGAGTTGAGGGAGTCATCTGCGATGGTGTGGACCTGGACAGTGGACTATGGCTATTCCTCCTCCCATCCCGTTGGTGCGGTCCCTGCGGGAGATTTTGAAGCCGTCCGGGATGGCTATGGCGATGTCAGGTGCCGAGGAGTCGTTCCACCAGGTCTTTGTCAGGAAGGCAATGTCTGGGGCGGAGGTGTCTAGCAGGTCCCATAGCTCGATGGCGTGTTTGCGTGCGGAGCGGGTGTTGAGGAGGATGCAGCGGAGGTGGTTGGGCCCAGTGCTTGGCGGTTTGATGGCTCAGTTGCAGGTGAAGTTGCAGGTGTGGCAGTAGAAGGGTCCGTGGGTGTGTTTCGGGGCAGCCTGGAAGCAGCGGTGGTCTTGGCCGCTGTTGAGTGCGTGGAGGGTATTGAAGTCCGGCGGTGTGGAGTACGCGGGTTCCAGGGGTTCTGGCGCTGGGCAGGCGGGCTTGCCTTTGGCGCAACTTCGGCGCGTAATCAGCGTGCCTGCTGCGCGTCCGGGCAGCGGATGCCATTTAGGTGAGGAGGGTGGGATGATCAGCTGGGAGGCGGGAGGCGGGAGGCGGGAGCGAAGCGGCGAGGGGGGCGTGACCGCGGGGGAAGCGGCAGGAAATGCAGCGGGTCACAGAAACGGGAGGGGCGAAGCGGGGGGAGCAGGGGGCTACAGCGGGGAAGCAAGAACGTAGTGGGAGCGGCAGCAGCAGGGAGAGAGCACACAGGAGGCGCTGAAGTCGGCAGGGGAGCGAGGGAGAGATCCGGCCCTGGAGCAGGGTCAGAGGTCATCCCTAACATCGGTCCGCGATTGCTTACGAGGCGAGGAGGGTGGGATGGTCAGCTGGGGTGAGCGGCGAGGGGAGTGGCCGCGGGGGAAGCGGCGGGAAATGCAGCGGGTCACAGAAACGGGAGGGGCGGCGGGGGGGCAGGGGGCTACAGTGGGGAAGCAAGGGCGTACTGGGAGCGGCAGTAGCAGGGTGAGAGCGCACAGGAGGCACTGAAGTCGGCAGGGGAGCGAGGGAGCGATCCGGCCCTGGAGCAGGGTCAGAGGTCATCCTTATCCAAATTGTCACTAGATCCCATTCTAGGAGTGATGAAGTGAGAAAACTATTCTCGAGGCCACGCCCCAATTAGTTTCCTCCTCAGAACAAAGAAATCTCATAAAAAGAAATTTCTGTAATGGAAGATTCCTAATGGATAAGCCATTCAGCATATCCGTGTCTAGATAGTCGAACTCCTTCCAGCAATTTCACCTTTTCTTAAATTACTATATATCAGTTCTCTCCGGCTGGGAGTGATCGTAAATCCTGCTAATGGCCAGAGCTGGACTAGTCCCAAACAGTGCCAGTGCATAGTTGACAAAATTCAGAATGCCCGTAGATTCCCAAAAATAGGATTACAAAAAAACTATTCTCACGATTTGTGTCCGCTTACAAACTAGGGGCTGATTATGTACTCCAAGGTTAAATCAATTAACTGAATTTCAATTTTTTTTAAGTGCATAAGTGGAACCAGAGCCAAAAGCGTGTTAAAAACAAACAGGAACAACCATAAGACTAGAGACAAATGGAAAATTCTAAATTGAATTCTCGATGTCCCAATGTTGACTGCGTCAATTATACAGACACACACTGACTGACTGGGGAAGAATGAACGGTTTTCTGTAAACCGGTTATGGGTTTCTTGGCAAAATATCCAACTGGGAAAATCCCGGTTGTACCTTAGAGATGTAAAAAAGTGAATTACGAAGGTCGTACTTCTTTGCTTTAGTGTCTTCAAAGGACCGGGACAATTTTCTTTAGTGCCACTGTGGTGGCAGAACTCGCTTCATAAACCTACTCAGTGAATGTTGCAAGATATTAATTTGGATGCCGCAGTATCATCACCTGGGATACATAAATTAGGTGAGTCCAAACACACAGAGCTATAAACACTGCCGGCATAAACACATGCCGCTCCTAAATGCACCCACAATCCATACAAGCCACCCATCCGGACTGTCAGACATTACAGCCCGCTTCTGCTAGGTGCAAAGTAAACATGGGCTGCCCATGCTACCCAATAGATTTCACACTCACCACCTCTGCCATGCACAATAACTGGTAAAATAAATTCACTCTGCTAGTATAAGTCTACCTGCAAGAGTCTAACCAGCCCGTGCACATGCTGCTCTTGACAGCGCAAGTCCCACAACTGCCAACACAAATCCTACCAGCGAAAGTCAGTCCGAGTAGCCAGTTAGAGTGAACCACAATAACCAGCAAGTCATGCCAGGTCTAGGCAAGCCGTTCTGGATCATAACGGGGCTGCCAGCAGGTAAGGGGGGTGAGGTGGGGGGAGGAAACATTAAACGCCACTTCTGCCAGCAGACCAAGGACTTGTGTGAAATAAGCAAGCCAGACAAGAGACATATAGGAGCCTTGGCCAATAGTAACCATTTCAGCTACAATTGCCATGGACCAGAGTTGACAAACAGCATCCACCATGGTCTGCCAGAGAAATCCTCATTCTTGTCGGGCATATTGGCCATTTCTATGCACTGTATGGATTCAAGTTACAAGTGTAAAATAAGGGCCCTCAAATTCACTCGTCACCCACAAAAAGTACAAGACATTTGTGCGCTACACATTCCTCCACATTTCTGAACCTGACAAAAACTACCAAACCTCTCCAAATGTACTCCGGTATCACTGTAAAATAATACAGACATTTCATCTCCATCAGCCCAGAAATTCTCATCTAACATTGTGGCAAATCCAACAATGGAGACAAACAAGTCAGAGAAACTTGATATATTCTCAAACGAGCAGGAGGGCTGGGGTCATGGACTGACTCTGTTCCAACCACACTGACTCTCAAAGGCATTTAATTACCATATTACCGAAAGAGAAAATCCAATGGCGCACTAATACATAGAAAAGTAAATCAAACTTAAGCACCGGGAGAAGGTGGCAACTGTCCAGCTTAAACAGCACCTTATCCGTCTTAAATCGCTTAAGTGGCAAATGAGCACAGAGAAAATTATGCATATGTCGTGGAAAGTGGTCCCCTTCTACATTTAATCATTTAATATGCCTTCTCCAATTTAAAAGAAACCGCAGTTCTGGATTCACAGTCTGCTGGCAGAAATTCATGCTTGGATGCTTTCTTTTTACCGTTTTAATGTCCAATTTGGATTGAATCACTAGAGATGGGATAAACGGAGACTTAATGGCTTCTACATGAAGGGAGCTAGAGACTGATTAAAGAGAACATGAAAGAGCGAGAATACACAACTCATGCCTGTACCATGGAATTTCATCCTGTCCGACTCCAAGGTTTCCATGTATTGCACAGCCAAGATACTCGACCCTGCACCGTGTCTGAGGGAATTGCAGGTTTGAACAAGCATTTGCACTACAATAGGTCTCGCATTGGTTCAATGGAGAGCTACTGGCTTCGCAAATGGGACAGAAATGTGGCTTTGTTTTGTTATTTCTATGTTTATAATATTGTAGCAATCGCGGCACACTGTGCTTTAGCGTAATATGGTTATAAGGACGTGCAGTGTGTCATGATCGGTATAAAAGTAAATAAATGGAGAAAAAAAATGCAGCTTCAGTCCGCCTGTAATTTTCTATTTATTGACTTTTGCAGCAATGGTGGCACAACACGCTTTAGCTTTCAACATCTACAGTTATAGTGTGGCATGCGAAATGAACCTACATAACATAAGAAAAGCGTTGTTTGTTTTGATAATAACTTTGCCGTGGTTTATGAAAAGACAATGGGGCAAGGGAGCTCTAGAAATCCCAGACTTAGAGTTATATTATTTGGCGTCCCAATTGCAATATGCAATATCATGGCTCGATACGGATCCCTCTGGAGAGCGATCCCTGTTAGAGGGTACCTATGGTAGACAACAGCTGGGAGCGCTTTTTCTGGACAAATAAGTCGCTTCCAGAATAAAACCCTCCTCCAATTGGACTAATGGCCAAAATATGGGATTGAACAACTAAAAGACATCTCAAAGGTGTGCCCTCTGCACCAGAGGCAGACATCTAAGTCATGCAACGGTTTGCTCAAATAAAAAGAACAATGTCAATTGGAAAATGGAAGGAGGGGGGGGGGTTGTCTGATTAGGTCAGACCTATACCCAGAGAATAGGTTCATTACCTACCAGGACGCTGTGGATACATTCGGACTAGGGGCGGGCAATTCCTACAGTATGCCAAGATAGCAGCTACAGCCCGGCAACTTTGGCCGACATTTCCGGATGCCCCGGAGCATACACAAACATTGGTCACTATAATTACAATGGCGGGTGGTCAAAAACTTGTTTCCCATTCATACAGGGCACTGAGAGGGGACAAAAAGACTAAGCCCTTGAAAGTAGAAGAAAAGTGGCAAGAGGTCAGTGAGCACATAATAATGGCAAAAGACTGGGATAGGATTCACAAAAGTTTCCGTATAGTATTAATATGCAATAAATTTAAACAAATACAATACAATATAGTCCACATGACCTACCTTTCACACAGGAGGCTTCACGCTATAAATATTTCCAGAGACCCCCAAATTCCCCCGATGTCAACATACACAAACAGATTTTGTACACATGATATGGCATTGCCAAAAAATACAAATATACTCCGATGAGGTTTTAGAACAACGGCAATACACTGGTTAAAAAGAATGGGCAATGGCTGAGGAAGACCATATGAGACAGACTAGGAAGGATGATAAGCTCCCGGATGTACTGATGGCTTGGGGGCAATGGTACAAGAGATAGACGAGACGGCCGCGCGGACTCAACCTAAATCGTTGGATGAGGAACACCACAGCATGACGGCCACACAGTCAGGAAACAAGGGCATAGACACCTAAAAGACAAATAGATATGGATATGATGTATTATCTGACAGGAACCGGTAGGGGGGGGTGGGGGGCGAGGAAGAGTTTTTTTCTTTGGGATTGATAAGATTGTTTGTCAATGTCAATTATGTTCCAGGATTGTAACTCCGAAGTGAGAAACTGTCATCAAAATATGTTTTCCGCTCTTGATATAGAGAAAAGTAAATGGGAGATTTCTTTTTTCCTTTACATGCTGTAGTAATGGAACTATAATGAAGCGCAACAGACAAATACTTTAATTTGTAAATTGACTATGTTAGTTTTGAAATAAAGAAATGTTTTGGTTTTTTTTAAAAAGAAAGTGCCGCTGTTTGACAAATCTTCACAAAATGTTCAAAACTAGTTTGCCACTCACTTCAGCTGCTGGTTGTAAAGTTTCGGGGTGATTCCACAAGCAGGGGCTGAGAAAAAGGGTTGGCCCCAAAACACATTTTCCCATTGCAATCTCCATAGGGATTTTGAACACTACTACAGCCCAAACGGAAAGACACCAAGTTTGGCAGAAAGCTAGATTTTGGACCAGAAAGATCTTTTTGTAAATTGGTGGAAATCTATTTAGTAGTTTTGAAGCTATTAAAGAAAACAGATTTATCTAAAGAATAGTGAATCTGAGAGTTTAATGCTGAGATCTGATTTGCTGCCACCAAAGTAGGAGTACCCCGACCCGAGGACTCAGCCAAAGGCCAAAGCCGTTTTTTTTCTCTTCCTGCAAATCCACTCAAAAATAAAAAAAATTAAATCAAGTCCAGTGTCCTGCGCTAATTTTATAGGCCTGTTGGGCCAGGTCGCAGGGGTGGATTAATATATATAATGGGGGAGGTGGTGCACGTGGCCACAAAGCCCCCTCCCATGTTCAGTTTGGCCCCAGGGACTGGACCCTCAGAGGCCTGGCTGTAGAAAGAAAAAAAAGAAAAAAAAGGGGGGGGCGTGAAGGAGCACAGACCCCCTCCGCGAGCTGTTTTCAGCCCCGAAAACCGCAACCCCCCCAGACCCCGGCTATGCGGCCGAATGGAAGGGGGAGGATACATGTCAGACTTTCCGGAGCCATTAATGGCCCCTAGGGACTCCATCCCCCAGGGCCGACTCCAGCTATGTCCCAGGAAGCCCAGCTCCGGGACATAGCGGTTTCCCTTCACCCCATTTCTTTTAAAGCTCCTGCCAACCAAGAGGAAACACAAAGTCCACTCCCAGTGGGCGGGAGCATGAAAAATGCTCCTGCCCATTGGGAGCAGACTTTTCATCTGTTTCCCTGCCCACACTGAAATGGGTATGAAAACAGATTAAATCATTGCTTCCGCCTGCAGGGAGAAGCATTTTTAGCTTCTCCCTGCAGTCAGGAGCGATGCTGGCTCCAGCTGGAGGCTCAGGGCGCAGAGTATTGGGGCCTAAGGTTACTATAACTCGTGCCTTCATTATGAACTGCTAATTACCCCAGAAATTATATCAGTCATGACATCTACTATGACATCATTGATAATATCACTGCATGGCGGAGGCACAAGTAATAATTACATTAGGGCACATGTCACATTTATCTGAGAATTATAATTGCAAAATGTCTATGGTTTTGTGTATGTAAAATCTGAACTCAACTATAATGTTCCTGTAATCTTATTTTTAAAAAAAAATATATAGATATATATATATATATATGTACCAAAAAATGCCCAGCATTTGAGGCCGCACAACACTCCCCCTGTCCGCATCCATGAAGTTCTTCGGATGGTGCGATCCCTCTACGGCGTGAAGCAGCCGTATAAATATGTACCAAAAAATGCCCAGCATTTGAGGCCGCACAACACTGTGATGAAGGAAACATCCTTAATTAGAAGAAACAGGCAGCTTCCGATTCCGTAATACATCCTGTGGCCTGACGCGTTTCGATGGACTTTCACCATCTCTTCAGAGGCCTCGTGAGCAGGAAAAAAATGATGACGTGCATGACTCGCCGCCCATTGTATTAATTGGCTTCCGAATGCCGAATTTGTTGCATTTTGGGCAGCGTAGTCCATTAAATGGTACTGTGATTTGTAATTTAACAGGCAAAGTCCGATTCGGGAAGCCTAATGGAGGGCTTGAAAAACATTTATCCTGCAATCAATCGTGGGCATGTTACCCACTGGAGGGGATAAATAGTGCTTAAATGGACTACGCTGCCCAAAATGCAACAAATTCGGCATTCGGAAGCCAATTAATACAATGGGCGGCGAGTCATGCACGTCATCATTTTTTTCCTGCTCACGAGGCCTCTGAAGAGATGGTGAAAGTCCATCGAAACGCGTCAGGCCACAGGATGTATTACGGAATCGGAAGCTGCCTGTTTCTTCTAATTAAGGATGTTTCCTTCATCACAGTGTTGTGCGGCCTCAAATGCTGGGCATTTTTTGGTACATACATATATATACACACATATATATATATACATATATATATATATATATATATATATATATATATATATATATATATATATATATATATATATATATATATATATACACATACACACACATTTATAGGACAGTGCGAATGCCTTTAAAACCCAGATCCGTATTCACACCGATGATGCCTAAAGACGGGTTGGACATCTTTGCTGAAAACGTTATAAAAGACCTGAAGGATTTAGCATACAAATGCAGCAAAGAGTTGTCCAGCACCAGTCGTAACAAGATGACTAAATACAATGAACTTATTGACAAAATCATGCAAAGAAAAGACATAGTGGTCCGCTGGTCGGACAAAGGCGGAAATGTCGTCCTCAGGCCGCTGGAACAAAACAAACAAAGAAGCGCAAAATCAACTGCAAAACAGAGATTGCTACAGCCGAGTAAGTTCGAACAGCATTGTGGGATTCAAAGAGAAGTTTCATAAGGCCTTATATGAATGGAAAAGCTTGGGACTACTATCCAAGCAAGAATTTGAGTTCCTTAAAACAGATTACCCAGTAACACCACAGTTGTATCTAATCCCCAAAATTCACAAGAACCCATTGTAACCCCCACGGAAGACCAATCATCGCAGCTGTAGGAGGATTGTTTGAGACTATGTCTAGATTTATAGATCACTTCCTATAGTCAATTGTATGTAACTTACCAGCAAACATAAGACACAGTGGACTTTCTGATTAAAATCTATGATGTGACCTGGGATAGTGACTACTTACTGATGAATTTAGATGTGAACACACTCTACACCAGCATCAGACATATGGATGGACTCAATGCCCCGAGTTACTATCTGGGTAAAAGACCTATGCATCTGTTTCAACATACCATGATGATAGTGCAAATGGCAGAGATGTGTTTGGATAATGATGTGTTCATATTTGACTAATTAACCTATAAACAACTGTAGGGCACAGCCATGGGTACTTGCTTCGCCCCCAGCTATACTAATTTACATATGGGCTGGTGGGAGGAGCAAGTACTCATGAAAACTCAAGGTGATATATTTGTGGAAAATGTGGTATTATATGTCAGGTACATAGACAACATTTTTATCCTGTGGAAAGGGTCTTCAGAAAGTGCCAAAACCTTCTCCAAAGAAATTAATAACTCTCAATCTCACGTTCACATGTAACACCAGTGACAAGAGCATACAATTTCTAGACCTCGAAATTCATGTAGAAAATGATAAACTGCAGTCAAGAATTTTTAGAAAACCTACAGCAGGTACCACGATACTTTATGCCCGCAGTTTTCATCTAACCACATTAAAAGAAAGCATACCCTACGCTGAATGTCTACGCATGAAATAAAACTGCAGCACCACAAAAGGCCTAGAACAATCCACCAGTGAACTCTGCAATAGACTAGAATGCAGAGGTTACAGCTCAGATACACTTGCGAAAGCAAAAACCAAAACAGCAAACATACCTAGGAGGAATCTTCTCTTCAGGAAAGCAAATAAAACTAAAAATGAGAAACACCCTAAAAAAATACCAAAAAAATGACACCCTCTGACTAATCACAGGCTTTAACGCATACCATGCTAATGTGCGCAGAATAATACATAGCACTGGAACAATGTACGCAATGACCCAGTCATAGGTCCTATTTGCAGCAAAACACCGCAAATCACTTTTAGGAGAGCCAAATCAATGCGACAGGAAATAGTCAGCAACACGCCGGGTACGGCTAAAAGTTGCACATGGCTTAAAGCACTTAAGGGTTTCCATAAATGCGCAAAGTGCAAGGCGTGCAAACACGGTGTCAACACCAGAGAGGTCCAGATGCCCTTCCTACAGTCTCCATATGGAATCAGAAGCAGTTATACCTGCAAATCTGACTTTGCTGTCTATGTCATGTACTGCACATACGGCAAGGTGTATGTGGGTAGTACCATCCACCCAGTGCACGTCCGCATTTTGAAACATCTTAGGGCTATCGCTAATAATGACCCTACCTACCATGTTGCCAGGCACATCAACACATCCCATAGAGGTAAGGTGCAGGATCTATCCTTCGATGTGATTGATACGGGAGGCAACAGACAGCTCGCCCTCAGAAGACTGGAATTACGTTACATCATCCTGTTCAGTTCCAAAATCCCGAATGGAATGAATGCGGATGAAGCCTTAAGTGTGCATCTGTAAATTTGTTTTTAGCTGCTTGTCCCGCTCCAGACCCAGTCTCTGTAACGTTAGGTAACATTTACTTTTAATTTACCTTATGTTTATTTTTCACCGCTTTTCACTCACGATGGGGCCTTCCTAGAAGCGACATTTTATCCCACTCTCTGTGCGCAGCGTCCACTCACCTAATTAAAGTGCTATGGATCCTCGGTCACGGAAGCAGCAAGCCTTCGCAACCTATGCCCACTGGGGCAAGACGGCTATGCCTCTTAGGCTACCGAGCCTCTACATTTCCGCCAACCATGTAGCATACCCATACACATTTAATTAAACAGTAACACTACGTATACAGAAATTTAGAAATGCGCGCGCACCTAGCTGCTAATGAAATATTATTTATAGTCTGCAATTTACCTTGCACGCGCGCTCTCCCTGACCCTCCCCATCCCGTTTATACACTTTACAGGTGATACGTGCTTTGTTATTTCTTCCATGTCTATACATGATGACAGGGACGATGTCACTAGTGCTCTATATTTTCACATGCTGCTTTTGCATTTATCTTTTTTTAAGAATTGTTGTGCAGGAAATGTTAGGATACATTAACAATAATTCTGATTATCCTTTCAATCTTGTTTCACATTACAAGTAAAATGCACTGTCATGTAGGAATAGGCATAGGAGACTTCTATGTCTATCACAAGGCTGACGGTTGCTGTGACAACCCTGTGTAAATGGTGCATATAACACAGTGAATGAGAATGTACCTGACGTAGTGATCAAGGCGGTACGCCACCGAAACACATCTAGGTAGTTGTAAGGATTAAAACTTTTGTCATCAGTTCACGGAGTCAGTGCCGGTCTGTTCGCCGCTGTCAGGTTTGGCATACAAAATATATATTATATATACACATACATACATGATCAAGGCAGCATGGATTGCCGAAACATGTATTGCCAGAGAAGTGAGCAGATAATAAAATTAAACTGAATCCCAGACGTGTAGGTACCAGTTTATATATCTCACTGCTCCAGGTTTTTAAACTAAGGTCCACACTCACGGTGATGAATAAATCCAGTGAAGTGAACACCACTAGATTGTTAATTTGAAAAATTTTATCAGGGCTTTGAGTGCATTCAACGCTGTCATGGCCACTCATAAGGAGCGTTACCCATCAAGTCCAATGTACAACAACTTTAGATACCAAGGCCTTTTTTCCAATTTGGGCAAATACTCTGATTCAACAATGAGGACAGGACGCCGATTTGCATTAGAAAATTATCACACGTAGGGTGTACTTGTCATATTTCAGACCGTTAGTAATAGAATTCTACTTTCAGCACACCAATGGCTGTAAGAAATGCACAATAAGGGGTATTACAGCCCACATGGGCTAAATGTTTGATATATATATATATATATATAATGCTCCAACTCTTTCTCTTTCACAAAGAAATATCCGCACTCACGGGGTTGCTTTTTCTAATGTTGCTTTTATTTTCACAGACAAGACAGACGCCCTCGCGTTTCGGCACACATCCTTTCTCGATATCAAAAACGAAAGGTTGCCCTCTTTGAAAATGTCACATACGGGGGGTTTTGCACACGCACCACCGGCAGCAGCAGTTCCAGCCAGCCTCCATCCCTCCTCACTGATATGGCCAAACACGTTTCGAGCAATGTGTTGCTCTTGATCACTGGCTCTACATCACCAAACGGAGACAGCGGGCTTTTGCGGAATCACATTTTATTAAAATTAAAAGTCCCGCCCATGGGGGCGTCAGCAAACACAGCCTCATGGTTATAGTAGTTCATGCTCATTGTTGCCAGGACTCTTGATACCAATTCAAACCTGAATAGGTGCCGCTTGCTCGGTATAAAATAAATAAATGTCTAACCCAAGTGGGTACGGTTGAATCCTCTCCCAATATCAACCCCAGTGGGTGGGAGGAAATGAAGACTTGCTGTAGTGCTCCCAATACAGCCCGGCAGGCAGCAGTAGAATGTTGTTCTCTCCCGTTTCCAAAGTTTGGGTGACAGTTATCAATTGTATATAGTGTTGCAAACTCGTTTTATTTAAATTGTGTTTATATTAAGTTGAATTGTTTTTTTAATGTAATATCACGGTGAGAGAAGTGTGGCTCAATGGTTAGAGCAGGCAGACCTTGATGCAGAGCTCTGGCCAGGGACCAGGGTTCGATTCCCACCTCGGCGGGTCTCCGGCTCATTAATTCCCCTGACTGGATATTCTCGCCTCAGTGCCTGTTCTGATCATGGGTCCCACGCTGCAACTCTGGGCAATAGCTTGCTTAGTCTCCACAACGGCCCCAAAAGCTCTGGGATGCCTGGCTGCACCTGGGGGGTGCCCAGGAGTGGACAATTCCCAGGAAAGCCAGGAAGGGTTCCTAAGCGGTATACGGACAGCGCCGGGACACCTCCGGTGGAGGTAGCTGTGCGCTTTACAAATTCCGACATTTACATTTTACATTTTTATGACAGGTTTTCGTGACAACGAGCTGATCTTACTCCATCTAGAGTGGCTGATAATCTTCGGCAACCCGATGCCTGTCAAGTAAATATTTATAGTAAGGGGTATCTAAGCCCACTTGGGCCAGATTGTTAGGTTGAATAACTTTATCAGGGCTTTGAGTGCATTCAACGCGCTCATGGCCTCGTTACCCGTCAACTCCAAAGTACAACAACTTTATAAACCAAGCCCTTTTTTCCACTATGGGTAAATACTCTGATTCAACAATGATGACAGGATGCCGATTTGCACTTGAAAATTATCGCACGTAGGGTGTTCTTGTCATATTTCAGACCGTCAGTAATATAATTCTACTTTCAGCACACCAACGGCTGTAAGAAATGCATGATAAAGGGTATTACAGCCCACATGGGCTAAATGTTTGCAATATATATATAATTGTAGTATTTGTGTGGAATGATGCGTGTGAGGGTGCGTTCCAGAAAATGTAGTAACTACACAACTTCAGGAATGTGTATCCAGGTGAATTTATTTCACAGCAATGTCCTCAGCAGAACAGCTGCTTACATGACACTGTCACCACAGTAATGCAGCTTTCCCAGAACTCTGAGAATAAGACAATCCAAGTTCTATCTGTCCATTCCAGTCCACATACTACTAAAGCAAGAAGTTAACACTACAATAATATATATAGAATATATTAATGCAATATATTAGTACATTAGGACACTGTCATAATTTATGTATATATCAACCCCCGTATCCCATTACGGGGACAGCAGCCAAGATAATCAGATGCAGATATGAGTTTGCAAATACTGTGCCATGGTTGTGAGTGTGATCCATCTAGCCACCAGAAGTATGATTTCACTTTGTTTTAATTTTGTTATGAAAGCAATATTATTTTACAATCAAGTTGGAATGCTTTTAAGATTGAGTTAAGTCTTTATATAATGTATTTCTTAATATAACTTAGAAGCACTTTCACATACAGATGTTTCTTTAAGTCTATGATCCTTCTCGGGTTACCGTGACAACCTCTGTGAGTGATGTAACATAAAATGAGCTTTTCCAATGGTGCGCGATGTTGTGAGCAAGGCGGTAGGGTCCACCAGAAAGCATCAGGGCCTCCATGTACAATAAATGTTGGTGTTTCAACAATCTATGGTGCTGGCGCCTGCTTTGACATTTGATAGCGAGACTGGTAGCTAGATATATATGCACATGGGCACTCCAGGTTTTGAAAATAAGGTCCGCACTCACGGGGATGAATAAATACAGTGAAGTGAACAAGACTAGAAAAATTCTACCATCTTGCTTTTGCTGGAATCAGGTCCAGTGGGTTAGGGTTATGACTCCTTTCCACAGAAGTGGTCATATAGAGGGTGTAGTCAAAGGAAGTGCCAGGTAGTAGCCAATCGGCTACCTACTTTTCGGGTAATGTTCCTAAATGAAGTATTTAGGTGGCACCCCTGATACCAGGACTACAGATTTGATGGACCCAAAGATGGAGTGGAAAGAGAAGTCTACTGACCCGAGAATTTAGGTGCAATGACTGGTTTGCTGCCAACCCAGCCAGCCCACTTGGTGCACCTGACCCTCGTGGAGAAACAGACTCGTCCTGCCGCTGGGCAAACCCAGAGGTCTGCCAGTGCTTTGCGAATCACAAGAGAACTCCACTGAAGTAGAGAAGCTACGTCCCTGCAGGCTCAGGCACCAAAGAAACAAGGTCTGGTTCACCGTCCAGCCTCTGACTGGGAATACAGATGCTGCAGCTACCAAGGAAGAGGCAGCTGTGATCCCAGAGGACAGATCCGTCCTCCCTTCAAGTGTGTGGACCGACCGGAGCCCGTAAGTACCAATACCTGGGGTACTGGACCCCTTGAAGTAACCACAGCTTGCTGTGTCCAGCACAGACACCAATGCAGAGGAAGACCGAACAGAAGTGCACGTCAGAGGACTTCAGGGACAGTGAGACCCACATGGATAGCTGAATGTGACACTACTACGCTACTCTCGTACTACCGACCAATATATGATACACTTTAGCTTATTGAGTAACCCTCCCCATGACCCCACCTCGTGTTCTCTCTATCCTAAGAAATTGGTATAAGCCATCCACACATATAAGGTTGACCTGAACCCTACTGTAATGGGATCAATGACTTGTGCGTTCTTATATTATTTGTTACCTGATTGTATATTGATATGTTTTCTGTACGTTACTGTTATCCTATTATGTTAGTGACTATTATACTGCTCCCATTATTTCTGTTCAGTCCTGCTGCCCCTACCCCGGTCTCTGTGAAGCGCTCTGATATCTGTAAGGATCTTGTTCGCGCTATATAAAACTTTGAATAAATAAACCAGAGTCCGAGGGAGGTGACGTGCCAATGGGGTCCTGAGACCCTGAAAGGCTGAGCCTACCCTTGGATTTGCCAAGACTGGACTCCCACTCACCGCCTGAAGCCTACTTCCGCAGGGCCCCTCACCTGCGAGTGTCTCCTTCCGCATGAACCCGATGCCTAAAGACACCACTGTACCAGAGTCCTACAGCCCAAGGAGAAGTGGGCCATCGGTGTCCCTACGTGCCCAAGCACCTCAAGGACCAAACACCTCCCTTCTTGGTACAACCAGAGAGACCGTATAGTCCCAACCTCTTTCTAACCGGACTGTTCCCCATTGAAATGAACGGGGCACCAGACGCTGAAACACCTCTGCACCCGAACGTCCCAGAGCCTACTGAGGTGACCTGTTGGTGTGGCCTTGGCACTTAACCCATACTCACCTTAAGTACCGAAGAAGAGTCCTGCAAGTTGATGTTAAGTGCTGAAACACGGTATATGTTTTTCCCCTATAGGATAACATGCCGCTCTAAAAATTGCAGTGTCGACTTTTGAAACGTATAAAAATTCATAACTTGAAAAGTATCTTCCAGAGTCCAATGATCTTGGTATCTAAATTCATATAAAAAGAAGTAAATTTTTATAAATTGGTACTGGATTTCTTAAGTGAGTGTGTGTCTCACTTACATCATATAGACAGTCTGGAGTACAGGTTAATTTTGTTTGTTGTGAATATTAGCCTCGGATTCTAGGGTAAAAGTAAAACTGCTGGGAACTACTTTATCTAGAAAGCATGTTCCGTCTGATGTCACCCAGGGAGACATTCGGGGTATAAAGTTCTGTTTTTTTTCTTTTTATTTTTACCGTAGCGATTAGTTTATTCTCCCATCAAATGGTTTGGGGAGTTTATTCCAGATTAGTCAAAATAGTTGAATACTAGTCGAATTAGCTGGGGATATGTATCCATTCTTGATTAAACAATTTATTTATCTATTTTTTTCTCATTGCGCGTATTGCACCTTCAACCCTTTGAAAGTGTTTAATTAGCTCGTGCAGTTTTACTGTTTTTAAATACTTGTGTAGTTGCTACATTCTTTATTTCTTGTCTGTTTGAGTCATGCATCTGTAAGTGTTGAGGTTTTAGGCTCGGATAGAGCTGCCTAATGGTCATCTCCAGTGCCTTCGATGCACTTACAAACAGATTTCGTAGTTTGCAGGAACTTTTCTCCAGCGCATTAAACGTGTCGCTTCTATGCCACCGGGACCCTGCCAGTGATTTCTTAGCAGAAGCCCACCCTGAGGATTTTTTTCATATGGAATTGGGGCACGCGCAGTTCACTGCTCCCAGCGTTTTGTAAATTCTACGAGGGCCGCATTGGCTGCTCCCAGCCAGTCACAGGCCCTAACAACTGCACCTACGCCCGGGCCGCCAAAACACACGAGACAAGAGAAGGAGGGTCATCATGGGATCAGAGTTAAAGGGTCCAACAAGGGCACTGGCATGGGCTGCCTGACCTTGGCTTTCAAGCTGGCTGTAACATGGTACATTGTGTGATCCTGGGCAAATATTTAATTTCACTAAGGTAGGTTCTGGAATGCCATTTCCTATGGGATGCTACTAGGCCATCTTTGATGGGCTTCTCAGAACCTATACTAAAACAAATGGAGGATTGCATTTCCAAGGGATAACAGCCTTCACCTGTGGGCTGCTTCCTCTGTTCCATATCCCAGGTTGCCTATTTCAAAGCAGGCTACTCTCCTAAAACAGTTTCCATTGATTTAAGGCTGAGAATGAATGATTATGAGTAAAATAAAGTGCCGCTAAATTTCCCTATTTGTGCCGCTAAATTTGCTAATCCATGCCGCTATATCGTGGGGGTCTGTTTACGAGGAGGTATTTACAAAGAAAATTCTTAACCTAGATTAAAGCTGTTCAACACTTCATCCAAATAAAATGTTGGATTTTTCTTAATTATACGTGAGCAAAAAAAAATGTGAAACTGCCTGCTCTGTAAAATTAATCTTTGCCTAAAAATTACCTAAACAATTCCTTGGGCAATGTTACTAAGGTTCTTCTTCAAGCCATTATCAATGTTTCCTTTCCCCAGATTCCCCAAACATCAAATCACACGACCAAACCATATAGCTGTCTCTAAGAAAGTATCTCAATTTTACGTTTTTAAAATTCATCAGACAGTACATTGTCACACAGCATACTCCTCACATGATCTTTATAAGAAGCCACTTCTGAGCACTGTTGCAGCCAAGGCGCGTACAGTTTCAACCTTTATTTTCACCAGCTGAAACATTCTTGAAAGCCAATTTGTAGATTAGAGATCGTTTTAATGGAACAATCTCATTTCAGCATCAAACCAGAAGCAGCCCATCCCAGAACTGCCTCCAAGTGGAAGCTTTGACCACGTATACATACATTTTTATTTCAGAACACCCAAAAAACAGCACAAGGACAAGGCAACATAAACAAACTACCTATATACATGGGCAAGACAGCACACATCAAGAAAGAGTGGGGATAACCATGAGACATGTTGGACTTTGCCTGTAAGTGGTATCCAGAGGGTAGAAATTGGACCATGAGCTACATTACCGAAAATTAGAGGGGCATGAAGACGGCGGAATAGTTCTAGTGTAAAGTTAATAAGATATCTATATTCTGTAGTGCACTGTGCCTCTGCAAGGCCAGAAGAGTGATTTCCATTTATGAAGGTGGTTGTTTTACATGTACTGTGGAGTTGTTTTGGGACTTCCTTTTCTAAGATTTTACTTATAAAAGGTAACTTTGAATGTGGTCTGTAATAGGCTACTATCATAGGTTCTGCTAGTGGCATCTTTAGCAAAGCATTGATAACCTACTGTAGCAGAGATGCATTGACTAAGTGAGTAACATCCGGGACAAAGGTGAAGAATTCCTTTGTCCAATGTGCAGAGCAATCCTAGACTAAACAGTTTGGAGGCCTTTGTTTTTGGAAACCTCTAAAACTTGGTTCAAGTTTGTTGGCTTGAAACTGATGAACCTAAGTTGTGGGGGGGATGAGCAGAAAGAGATGGTTGAGATTAATTTATGATTGACCCCCAACCCGAGTTCTATGAGTCTATCATTAAAATGCTGTTTGAAAGCTTTAGGTTTATTTGTTAGGCTATCTGGGTTGGATATTCCTACGACATTTTTTTCAAAGTAGGATGAAACATCAACATACGAAGAAAGACACCATATCACATGCTTCGAGTACGTCAACAAGAAGTACCAAGCATAAAAATACTGCACAATGACGATTTAATTATCCATCAACTGAATAATTCTAAACCTCACCCATCAAGCAACATACTCACATACATTTCTTACTGTCACTTGCTAGCCACATACGATTGCATGATGGAAGATAAAGTTAACATACTGATTTTAGAGCTGTATTTTTGGTTTGCACTGTAGGCACTATTCACTTACTGTCGACATTGAAGAAACTTTCGGGGATTTGTTTACTATTCAAAATAGGAGTACTTAAGAAAACATGAAAAAAATCTAGGCAGCTTCAGAAAAACTAAATATAAACTCAATGAGATGTGAACCATTTTCAGTGACACGCAGCATTCATTTTTTGGGCGCTTTGTTTTTGGTATTTAATAATTTGGTCATGAGGGGACTAATGTGGGATGGGATGTATCTGTGTAATAACTCATAATAATAAGGTTCAATACTAGAAAGCTTTCTGCATTTTTACTTATTTAATATACATCCCATGTGGCGATATCTTAGTAGTTATACAGCAATAAAATATTACTAAAATAATAAATGGCTGGTCCATTAAACAGTTTTTCTGCAGCAACTGTGATTTCATGGAAGCTATGTGATGCAATATCGAGACCTTGCGCCAAACCCCTTCTAATCTGTACTAGGTGTGTGGTGTAATACTCAGCCATTCTTTACAACCACTGTGGCTCTAAAGCCTTTGCAACAGGAATAAATAGTTATTCTCAAGAACCTGTAAGCTAAGGGAATATGGAAGTCAAAGCTGTTCTAAAATACACAGGAGATCCAGTTTCCTTTGCTGGAATCAAGCAAAATCGGTCCATCACCTACATACAGATCAAGTGGAGCTCACTGGTAGAGAGTTTTCCATTAGGTGAGTCTCTCACTCGGGTGAGTCTCATACTCTGGAGTAAAGACTCACTCTGCAAGAAAAGCCTGCCACTAAGGGAAAAATCACCTCATTGGGAGCTACTCTTTGGACCACCAAGTTGCTTAAAGAGAGTGACCGACACTCTTTAAACAAGGAGTAAGTGGCACACCTTGGAATACTTTCTAACTTTGGCCCTTTAGTAATGTTCCAGACAGAATTAGAACTTTGACCAAAAAAACCCTCATCTCCAACGTCTGCAAATGCTTCAACCTTGAGATTTATGTTCCTAGGCTACTTGTTGCATCAAATATTGCAAAGGCAGAAAGGAACTCCATGTTTGACAGTTGGGGGAAAATAGAGCAGCTTGCAAGGTTCAAAAGTGTTTCTTTGGGGCTACACTATGACATGTTTGCAGAAGGCTCAAAGTGCACTTAAGTCTAGCACTTTGGTGGATACCCTATAGCCCCAAAAAGGATTGCGATCTCCTGCCTCCATTACCAATATTCATGAAACAGAAAGGCTGATAGGAGTTTACAAAAATAATTGCACAGCGAATGTTTATATAAACAAAACATGGGTTTAAACATTAATGCACTTACAATAGTGTAATAAGTGCTTTCTAACAGATACTGTGCTATGTGGCCAAACTCCCAAACATCCCCACTCCCTTTCAGGTGTCCACGAGCCACATCTATCAACACTTACCCCCACAACTTGAAGATACCACCAATCTCCCTTTCAGCCTTCTTTTACCACTCCACCTTCAAAGATCAAAATCATGTTACAATGAAAGTGGAAGTCGTATAGGAGGACATTCTTGAAGGGCAGGAAGGGCTCCCCATGTAAACTTAAAATAGCAGGAATCTCTGGGATCTTAGGAAACGTATTGGGCTTATATGGGAGAGGGAAAACTAAAAGTACTGAAGGTTAGCAAGGGGTGGGCTGGATCATTTTCATGTGAGGCAGCAACGTCTCATCTTTGCAAGTAAAGGGTGCCCTGGCTGGCTATGGTCCGAGTCATGACCCAAATAGGGCCCTCCAAAATGTCACCCATCAACCTTTAGGAAGCTGAGAAGGAACTGAATACGAATCTGCTCAAAATTATGTTCTGCTTTGGCCTAACAGGTGTAGATGGAATCGGTACCCTTTAAATATTGTGCAGTTTCAGCTTGGACAATCAATTTTTACTGCTCCTCTACAACTTTAAATCGCTCATGTGATAAATGTGTAGAGCAGCAGAAAGTACGGTAGAATTTTTTACATGGTTACTGTGCACCTCACCAACCCCATTCAACATTATCGCCTTGTGGAACAGTGGACCTTCCGTGATTACACAAATTTGGATTAACCACACACAGACGTCTGCATATTTTAGATCCCTGTCACCCTATCCCCAACTCCACTTTCAATAACAGACCAGCCGGGACGATCCTACCTCCAATCCGTGCCCCTAGCACAGCAGAAACATAACATTATGTGGGCTCAGCAGCGTAAATTATAACTACAATCTGATCACAATGATGTTTGGTGGGCCTCTGTCTCACACCTTCTCCATCATCAAACTGCACCCTACCCTGGATAAGCGATCCTCTTGGCTCCCTCATGCAAGTCACCAAAACTCTTTCCAAATATAACACTGTCAACCATGCACGCCTGGGAAAACAAAGGAGAGAGTAAGGGATTGTGCCCACTCCGAGTGGACGAGAAATACTCCTGTTCCCCTGGACAAGGATTTGCAAAACATAAGAAGGAGTATGCTCCGATGTGTCAGGTGGAGGTCAATCAAAAAAATGGAAAATTAATCCTTTTTTAATAAACCCCTCACTCACCACCTAGTGGTGACATGCTTCATCATCGGGGTCCACCCTGGTGGCCTAGCGTCACCAGGGTGTGCTTCGACACCTGTAGTACAGTGGAGCAGGTTTGTGAAGTGTAAGTGCAAAAAAAGGGGTGATGTTAAAAATTGTCCTGGTTTGTCTTTCAAAAATGAATTTTATTAAAAAGCAACTGGACAATATTAAAACAAAATGCGAGATACTGGAAGGGGGAAGTTCCGACCTACGTATCTCTATATGTGTTGGTGGTGTTTTTAGGTCAACATGTTTCTACCTTATGGGAAAATTCCCGGTATTCTTCAGGACCAAAGGAGATGGACGGTATGAGCCTCCTAAAGGACTCACCCTATCCTAAATCCTTGTGAGACCTATGGCACAATTGTGCCTAGGTAAAATGCTCACAAAATTGTGGAGCAATAAATAGAAAAACAAAAACCTGTGGGGAAAGAGAAATGGATTGGCGTCAGGCGCAAAACATTCTTACTAGCCTGTAACGTCGTGCAGATTCTTAGTGCAGTCATTCTGCATGCCACAGTGGTGATTTGAGACCTCTCGTAATTGATGAGCATTGTGATATATCGTGGGTGAACGCTTATGATTAAGGCCAATGGAAGATATATCAATGTCTATTAGGTACGTGCTAAGTCACATGCAGTTTGTACCGTTTTATCTCTCAAATTAAGGAAAAAATACTATTGTTACAGCGCAGAGCTATTATGACGCGCAATGTAATGTCTCACGAGTCACTCACTGGTGACTGGGGGTGACTAAGTGACATAGAAATCCAAAGGGAGAATGATACGCTCACAACCAAGACCTACTTCAAACCGACAGCAAAAAACAACCTGCTAAGGTACGAGAGCTTCCACCCACGACCACTAAGGGAGAATCTGCCCTACGGCCAATATCTGCGCTTACGCAGAAACTGCAGCAAATTGACTGACTACAAGAGCCAGGCAGAAGAACTAACAACTAAGCTGAAAAACCGTGGCTACCCCACCCAGATTATCAACAAATGTCAAAAGAGAGCCAGGAACCAAAAGAGAGATACCCTCCTGGAAGAAACCGTGAGGAACCAACCAGCAACTCCATTGACATGCGTGACCACTTACAATGCAATCTCAAATCAAGTCAGTCGAAGTATAAACAAACATTGGTCCATGGTCAATTCCGGCAACCTCAAATGGGAGAAGCCACTTTTCTCATACAGACGGGCGCAAAGCCTAAAGGATAGCCTGGTGAATACCAGACCAAAAAAAAACATTGAGAACAACAACCCCACGCTCACACAACTATGGGGGCTACCGCCTGTAACAGGACACTCACGATGTGGTGACTGTAGTGTCTGCCACCTTACGGACAACACCAAAACACTAAACCTCGAAAAAGACAGGATCTGGGAACAAAGAAGCCACACCAATTGCAACAGCAGCAATGTTGTGTATCTAATCACCTGTACCTGCGGGAAAAGCCTTACGTTGGAAAGACGACCCGCAAAGTAAAACAACGTATCTGTGAACACAGAAGTACAATACGCTGCAAGAAAAACATTACCAAACTGACCGACCATTTCCTCACAGCCCATCACACCCCCAATGACATGAAATGGACAGTAATAGAGCAACTGCAACCAGGCCCCAACATACAATCCCGCCTCTTCGAGAAGGAGCAACGCTGGATTTACAGACTTTCGACCCACAAACAGGGATTAAATGATAATATTCCGTGGGCCTCTGTGCTGAAATGAGCATTTTTTTCAGATACCTCATGGACCACTCTGGGTCTCCCAGCAGTACCACCGTGCCCACTGGCGCCATGTTAAACACATTCCCCATTATCCCCAATGCCCATAGTTCTCAACCTATTTACCAATACATCCAATAGTCCCACGCTGGGTATTGCGTTTTCCTAGTACCATGCTCCCTGGCATCAACCGTAGAGCCCTCGGTTTGCCTATATGACTTAGCCTTAAAGAGTGAGCTCACTCCTTTTCCTTCGTTTTTTACCTCCGTTTTTTTACCTCCGTTGTTTAACTACCTTTATCTACCCTCATCCCGATCTGCAATTAATGCATGATAGTCAATCCCCGACATGTCAGTACCCCTGTTAATCACCTCCGCGGAGGCATTGACATTTGCAACCTGAAACTGAGCGCTTACTGCGTCTCCTTGACAACCGAGGGCCCCGGCGGCTTGCCATACTGCAACCCCGCCCAACCGGTGACGCGGACCCACGTGACCGCACCCGGAAGCAGCCGCCCATTATCTACCACGGCAGTCCGCCCGGCACTTGCAGCCGAGCAGCGGACGGTAGCTGTAGGTAACGGGCCATGTACCACGCCAGTAAACTGTAAGTAACTGACCAAATGTACCGGCGTGTACATTAACACGCGCGGATAGTTTACCGCACATCCTTACTACGATATTTACCATTTCCATGCTTCTAATCACGGATACAACACTTCTTAATTCAGAGTACGTTGTACCGCGTGATGTACCTACCCCCTGCCCGACGAAGCACCAAACAAAAGCTATAGTAGTAAGCCTGATCTATGCCATATTGTATATATGTCTCCTTCTGTGTAATTCGTGTTTTGTCAGTCCTGTCTGTCTTTTCACTTAGAGTCACCCCCAGTCACCAGTGAGTGACTCGTGAGACATTACATTGCGCGTCATAATAGCTCTGCGCTGTAACAATAGTATTTTTTCCTTAATTTGAGAGATAAAACGGTACAAACTGCATGTGACTTAGCACGTACCTAATAGACATTGATATATCTTCCATTGGCCTTAATCATAAGCGTTCACCCACGATATATCACAATGCTCATCAATTACGAGAGGTCTCAAATCACCACTGTGGCATGCAGAATGACTGCACTAAGAATCTGCACGACGTTACAGGCTAGTAAGAATGTTTTGCGCCTGACGCCAATCCATTTCTCTTTCCCCACAGGTTTTTGTTTTTCTATTTATTGCTCCACAATTTTGTGAGCATTTTACCTAGGCACAATTGTGCCATAGGTCTCACAAGGATTTAGGATAGGGTGAGTCCTTTAGGAGGCTCATACCGTCCATCTCCTTTGGTCCTGAAGAATACCGGGAATTTTCCCATAAGGTAGAAACATGTTGACCTAAAAACACCACCAACACATATAGAGATACGTAGGTCGGAACTTCCCCCTTCCAGTATCTCGCATTTTGTTTTAATATTGTCCAGTTGCTTTTTAATAAAATTCATTTTTGAAAGACAAACCAGGACAATTTTTAACATCACCCCTTTTTTTGCACTTACACTTCACAAACCTGCTCCACTGTACTACAGGTGTCGAAGCACACCCTGGTGACGCTAGGCCACCAGGGTGGACCCCGATGATGAAGCATGTCACCACTAGGTGGTGAGTGAGGGGTTTATTAAAAAAGGATTAATTTTCCATTTTTTTGATTGACCTCCACCTGACACATCGGAGCATACTCCTTATGTTTTGCAAAACCATGCACGCCTCCCATATTCTACTGTACTGTACATATAAAAATATGTCTTGCCGCCACACAACGGAGTTTGTGGCGCTATATAAATGCTACAAAGCAATACAACCCACTTTATTTGGGCTGCACACCGTAGGCAATAAATTATTTTTAAAAGCAAACCCTGCAAGTACCACTCGGGTGGATGTGCTACTTTCCCACCCCCTCATCCTCCAGGAAACATGCAATACATCTGGAGAAACAACCCACCACCAAATAGAAACTTAAAGTTGCAGGATATGCCCAGCACATCAACATTCAAAAATAGAGAAGGTTGAGATTTATGGAAAGAATCAGTGGACTGTAATTTTCCCATTAACATGCATAGAAGGGGAAAAAGTTGTAAGCCAGTTGAAGGTAAAATAATGTCATTTTGGGGCTATAAAGACTGATCAGGAATGTGGAATTTAATCAAATATCTATTTGTCCATGGGGCCGGCTGCTTCATAAATCTACTTGGCCTGTAAAACAAATTCACTTCGCCCTTTTGAACTGTGTAGTGCGGTGACAAATTATGGCAGCAATCTCTTTATTTATGATCTTTGATATAGCCTCCGATTATGCCAGGGCTCATACCATAGTAGGGTTTCAATACTAGCAATTCCCTTAGTTTGCTGCAATTCCACAGATCTACATAGTGGGGCTGAAGGAAGTGGTAAGCAATAGTTCCAGGACTGGAATGCCGTTTTGGGTCAGTGTAAACTACTAACTTGCATGTTTGAAGGATTTTCACCAGCTCTTCTTTAATCTTTTCCCAATACTGAGACAAGTTGGAAATTTACTCCAGCAGTGGCAGACGTAAAACTTCTTCAAGGGTTGGGGAAAAAGTGGTTGGAATGAAAGTGAACTTGCAAACACTCAGATTTTCACATGAGCAAATCTACACATGCATATTTGCTCGTGCTAAAATGCAGTTCACAAATATTTTTCTAGGAGTACAATTTCTTGGCCTGCTTCTGTAAATTCTTGTGAATTCATGAGAGCCGTAAATCTGCACTAATGCAAGGACATATACAATGGGTGGACTTTTGAAATGCCTTTAATATTTGGGCCCCTAATAAGGTCTGGGGTTAACCAAGACCGCTTGTGTTTATTAAAACTCTGACTTTCTTTATTTATCCATTGGCTGGCTTCACTAGGAGTGACAAAAGTCTGCTCTTTCTCACAGAGCTTAATGGCACACAAAGTAGTTTTTCTCAGTGCCATGGACTAACGTGGCATTATGTGCTTTTATTAGACCAATTATTTGTTGTTGTTTTTTTTGCTTTCGGACAATGTTTGTTATAATGGTGAGGTCCTGGCAACTCCAACATCAGTATGCCAAAACAAGACTTGCATTGACAAAATGAAAAGGCTGACCACCAATTTCAGACCTACTTACTTAGCCAATGCTTGTTTATTTTTATGTTTCCTATAATGTTCTTCAAACTGGTTACACCGATTTTCCAATAGGAATATTTTTGGGAAATACTAGTATGCATCAATACATTTTTATAAATTAGGCTGCAAAGAATTGGTACATAAAATTGTACAGTAGTTTAGCAACAAAAAAAAGTCAGTTGCATTTTTGTGACTATTTTATCTTGAAAGCAAAGAATCATTCATATTGCTTTCAAGCTTCTGCAAATATTTGCATCTACTCAGAGAGCATTCTAGAAGCATTATACACAGCCTCATATCGCTAAAGTATGAAAAGGTGAGTACACATGTTTATACAGTAACTGCTATCAGTAGTGCAGTCCAAGCTTACAACATTTCCTTAGAATGCTCACCCTAACAATAAAGAATTAATTAAGCATAAATACAAATTTAAACCGCATTAATAAATGAAAACAAATATTACATCAACTGGAGACAATGACCTTCCCTGGTCCATAATGTGGTACTGTAAACTGGCAGCCATGGGGTTTGTGCTGCTGGGGGTTGGGCCTACTTGTCCCAAGGACATAATACACATGAAAACTTGTTGTCCTTGACCCAAAAAATTGGGCGTCAGGCTATAGGAATTACACCCCCCTGATGACTGTTGACATAGAAAGTGTATTTATGATAGTCCCAAAAATATTATGTGTATGTGCACTAAAGAAATGCCTTCAACTTAACAAAACACTTAGGGATAAACAAAAAAATTTCTCAGCACTCAAAGTAACAAATTAAACGCCAAAATAAGAGTGTTTTGTTGCTGTATTCTTTTATTGGATCCACAAGAACTTCCTTGAGTCCATATTTCTTTACAATCATCATTTATGCACAGAGGTAACGCTTCTTAGTCACCACATACGGCATATACACTGAAAACAGCAAACACGTGTTTCCTCCTAGGGGCACAATCGCCTCAGACTTCCTCAGGGCTTAGACGTATTAGAAGAAATCGCTGCCTCCTTTGTTCAGATCAAAATAATAAAAACTCCCCATAATCTGCCATGAAACACGAGTGAGGTGTACTCTTCGGCGCTGTGGATAATTAAAATATATTGGTACATGACCTGATATTACAGAGTTGCTTTTTTTATTTGAACAAAAGAGGAGGAGATTTCTTATGGACTCAAGGAAAGACTTGTGGATCCAATAAATGACAACTGAACAATACAACTCCCATTCGGAATGAAATAGAACGGTAAGGGCGCACAAACACCTACATGCTTTAATTTGAGCGCTCTATACTATTTTTGTATATTTTAAACCCCCTTGGGTTATTTGGGTTGTGAGGTGGTCAGCTCTTGCCCTCAAGCACCGAACTGTGGTTTCGATTTGTAGACCTGA
Organism: Lissotriton helveticus; assembly: GCF_964261635.1. Lineage (NCBI taxonomy): Eukaryota > Metazoa > Chordata > Amphibia > Caudata > Salamandridae > Lissotriton > Lissotriton helveticus. The sequence continues at coordinate 1,555,973,220 of NC_136065.1, forward strand.
TTACCCCGACACATTGAGGAGCGCCCGCGTGCCGGTCTATAGTTTTTGATTAGCACTTATGGATACACCTCATCACGGCCTCTGAGCCGGCAAAGCGACGCCCCTCATTCTAAACCTTAAAACACATGTAATTCTTGCTTCCAGGGTCCCGAGTGTCATTATTTGCTCAAAACCAGACAGACTACTGGCTGCGATTTCCACCATCTGGAGACTAGGTACAGTTCACTCTCAAGCTCTTAAAGCATGCTAGAACACATGCCACTCCGTCCCCACACACCCAGCCTGCTGTAGGAATGACCTTTCCCGAAACCTCAAATTCCCCTATCAACTACTTACGCAGACAGCCCAAGCGGGCTCTCTAATGTCTGTCGGCCGTGCTTGATCTTCTAACGGACGCCATTAAAGTAATTGTTAGCACTTCCGGGTCAAATAACAACCAATCCCGTAGCTGAGCACAATCTGAAATCCGCCTGGGAGTGGGCGGCCCCAGTGCTGTATAAAATGACCTATGAGCGCGGAGGGCGCCTCAGCCAATCCTAATAGCCCACACAGAACAGCCAAGTGGTGAATGGCGTGGAATACATTCCCCGGCCCGCCTTCCGATAGTCGGCGGGAACTGCAGGGTGCTGGGGCTGAATGGCTGCTCGCCCTTTCAAGTTTGAGTGAGTCACGGACCGAACAGTCACAGCCACCCTCGGGTCGAGACCGCCAGGCTAGGCTGATGGCGTTGTTGTTCAGGATAGAATGAAAGGCTGGAGGAGTCAGGAAAGGGTACTCGAATGCTGTAGGACAGAACCTGATACTTCCCTGAACCTGTGTTGTCAGTATCGTTAAAAAAATAGCACTTCCTTACTCCATAGGCGTGTGAATGCATGGTAACGCATACCCGCACCTGCGTCATCACACATGCATCTGCCTGCAGAATGACACAATAGAAGCAGCAGAGAAGCAGCAGAATCATTGTGCCTTTTTGTAGTGGTCCGTGCTTAAGGGAGAATTTGAAACCTGTAAAGGCTGAGGAGATTGTACAGACTGACTCATTACATGCTATTCGTCAAGATGAAAGCCCTACAGATAGCCACAAAGTGAAGATTCTGTAGACTGTGCACTGCCAACTTGGTCAGTAGGCAGAAAGCACTTCAATAAAGTTTTGGTCTCTGGTTATCAGAAAAATAGCACTCCTAGTGTGCATCAATTAATATGAAATCCGGGACCACATGCCTAATTCTTTGTCCGGTGTGTTCCAAAGTGTTAGATGTAATTTTTTGCCCCCCAGTCATGACTTTCATAAGGTGAACATAAGGCGTTATTTAACTGTGGGCCTGAGGACGTTATTGTTATTGGCTATTTGTAGAGTGTGCTATGGCGAAAGATTCTTGGTGCTAAAGAAACAATCACACAACATTTTGACTATACAGATACACTTTAGTGTGAAGAAAGAGGCATATAGTTATTTCTGAAAAGTGAACAGCCATGGAGCATTGTTGTAATAAAAGAGAATCAAAAGTCTGGCTGTTGCCACAGAAAAAGCCCTGTCTTACCTTACTGTATGCGTTTTAGGCCTCCGTGGATATGGACTCAGTATCCCAAACCATAGGGTTGTGTAATCCTCAGACCTTAAAGGGAAAAGAGATGGGTGAAGTGAAATTTACAAATGTTCAAGATTATTTCCCTGCCCCCTCGGTTATTCAGAGCATTTATTACATTTTGAATCAATCTATTTGCCATTTCCACATTACGCCTAATGGTACTAGCATTTGACATGATTTGTAAGTATTGTTTTGGATGTAAAATACTCAATATCATAAGCTCCTTTTTGAGTTTTCACTTTCTTTTGCCAGTTTTACTGTCTCAATGAACTGCGTTGCTCTCCTCTCCTCTCTCCCACCTCTTCTGCTTTGCTTTAGTTCCCTCCCATGCTAGCTCCCCACTAGCTCACATATTCTGTGACCGGAGTCTGGTAGCTCCATGGTAAACTCCCTAATGAAGGAACAGAGCATGCAGGCCCTGGTCCTACCAGTGTTCCCAGAGGCTCTGCAGGCGCACACTTGTCACCTCACATCAGGGGGTGCATGGCTGCTGTTGAAATTGCGATTCTCCTATTAAAATGCTTAGAGAATCTAGATTTCATTAAAGACACGGAGGCTCACATTACCATGGTTCCCCACAGTTCTGGAGCTAACATACAAACTTCCCTTTCTGATACCTTCTCTAGAAGATCTCCTTACAGACGTAAACGGAGATCCTCACCTCCTGACCCTATCGGGGAGTGTGAACCTTCTTTCTTGGAGAGTGTCAGGAGATCCAACGAAGTCTCTGGACTTTCGGCATCAGCTGCTACTCTCCTCAGAGTCATGGGCGCCGGGAACTCACTACAGATACAGTAATATCTGGAAATCTTGGTTTTGTTGGTGCCTGGAGAGGGATTTGGATCCCATACAGGCACCTATCATTGATGTAGTAAACTTTCTGGCTGAACTTTTTGACAAAGGTTTGAGTTATAGATCGATTAATTGCTATAGATCAGCTATCTCCGCCGGTCATGTTCTTGTTAATGGGAAGACAGTCGGTAAAAACGTCATTGTCTGTAGGGTTATGAAGAGCATTCGTCTCAAAAGGCCCCCGAAACTGAAATATGATAAACTCTGGGATGTGAATTTGATTCTAGATCTTTTCACCTCGTGGCCCGACAATTTTCTTTTGAATAGAAAATTTCTCTCTATTTAACTCGCTACTCTCCTTTGTCTTATCTCTTGTCGTAGAGTTTCTGACGTTAAAGCTCTGGAGATCTCCAACAGGTCCTATAATTTATTTGGAGTTAAATTTGAGGTCTACAGAAGAACCAAAACCATGTCTGACTCAATCTTTTATCCTCGTTTCGACCCTTGCCCGAAACTTTGTGTAGTTGAATGTATGAAAGCGTATGATCAGACAATGTCTAACCTGCGGCCTATTAATGAGAATCAACTCCTTATTTCATTTGTTAAACCCCATAAGGCCATTTCCTCCACTTCAATTGCTCGATGGGTTAAGTCCGCTATGAATCTAGCAGATATTGATATAGCCAAGTTTTAAGCTCATTCACTTAGAGGTGCAATGGCGAGTAAGTCACTTTGGTCCGGAGGTAAGTTGGATGATATTCTTAAAGCTGCAGACTGGTCTAACGCTAGTACCTTCGCTAGATACTATTGTAAACCAATTAAACACATGTCTAATGTCGTTTTACAGGGCTACCAACATGCATAATGTAGCCTCCGTTCCTGTAATGAAATTGCGATTCTCCTATGAACATGCCTAGAGACTCTAGATTTCATTAAAGACACGGAGGCTCACATTATCCCGCCCGTCCCATTCCCTTATTTGGTACTTGGTAACTCATTATTTATTCTCATGTGTTTTCATTGACATGTTATTTCAATTGTTTAAATTGCTTCTCTTTGACATGTTTTACTTTGATTCAATTTTGTGATTATTTTCTCCAGTTGGACACAATTTTTCATTGCTTTCTTTCTTTACAGATAATCCTTCTAACTGAGCTACAATGGTAGATTTTCTTATGGCTGGTTGCCTCCTTCATCTCTCCTTTGGATTTCAGTCTTCGAGTTCTTTATTTCTGCTATTTCATTGGATCTTCTCTTCGCCTGATTTAAAAGAGGCAGATGGTTGCTATGTTATGTTTCTTAGTTTGTTTGAATGTTCTTTTGGAACCTTTGTATTATGACTCTTGCAGCTGCTTGGAACTGCATTAAAAGTCTTCCTTCCCTAAATTACAATCTTCTGAGAGTTGCCATTGAATTTGGCAATGTGTAGGTACATTTCAGGTCACCATGTTCTAGTTGGCTGTTATCGTGATGTATTGCACAAACACCTGTGTGGAATTTGATTGTATTCTTGCAATTTGACTATCATTGTAATTCTCTGCTGTTTGCTCCGTTTGTGAATTATCCTGTGTGACCATTTGTGAGATAAGACAATCCTCCGGTGCTTACCTAGCACCCTGTTCCTTCTTTTTACATGGTAAGAATTTCTTTTAAGGTGTTCACAGCATTTTTATTATATTGCCATAGTTCTGTAGATATGTGCTTAATCGTGTGCTTTTTGGCTTCAAACTGCCATTATGTCGCTGTCTTGCCCCATTATGTTTTACTTGCTTAGAGCGGAATTCACAGGGACAATTGAGCTACTCAAGTTTCTCTGGTGCTGCTGTTGAAGGTAGGATACTGACAAAAGCGGGGTGATGGGAATCTAACGTTTGGGAGTTGTCAGCATGGTATGTAGCCGTTGCATGTTTCCTTCATGTTTGTAGTAAGTGATAATCAGTTCCAACTGCTACAATGACAGTCACTTTTGCATTTGAATTTGCTGCCTCCATTTGCTAAATTCATATTCATGGCCTTCACACATTTTATTCACTTTTTCCAGTCTTCACTTTATTTACAATGCTCATTTCTGAGACCCATAAATAGTTAATCAGATTTGTTTCGTGTTCTACTTTTAGAGGGCGTACATTTTTCCATTTTCACCGGGGATTTAGTTGTTTTTTATATGTAGGAGTGGAGGCTCTTGAGAATGGCCATGCCAATGCCACCACGCACCCCAAAAAATGGCCACAGCCTTTTCCTGCCTCCCCCAGGGGAGCCAGATGGGAAAATGGGCCCTTATCTGCCCCCTTGGGGTGGCAGAAAGCCCACTAGGCACCAGGGATATGTTATTGGGCATACCAGTGAGAAGCCCCATAGGCAAGGGTCGCTTCATTTTTTTAGGCACACATTTGGCTGTTTAAGTGATCTTTTTATTCTCATCTGCACCCAGGCGGGGTAGAAATTCACTAGAAACCAGGGAGAGTTTGTGTGTGTGTGTATACTGGTGTTTGGCTGATGGTCTGCGTGTACTGACCTTTGGCTGGCATTTTTCTGGTGGTGTGTGTGGACCTGTACTAGGCTAATGGTTGGGTGAACTCGCACTTGATGACGGTGTGTGTAGATTGGCGGATACTTTGTGGTGTGCATGGAGTGGTGCTTGGCTGGCAGTGTACGTGGACTGGTGCTTGGCTGGCTGCGTGCATGGATGGTGCTTGGCTGCAGGTATGGACTGGCAGTAGTGGGCACCGGATGTTTACCCATGGGCCAGAGAAGTGAGGGCCGATTTTGCAACAGTGCTGCAATATCGGGCCCCAGTAATAAAAGCGGGAGCAGTGCTTTTTGCTAGCACTCCCCCCTCCCAAGGCCGGTCGAGCAGCGATCGGCCAGGGCTGGTTGCTGTTCCCAGTCTGGCCCTGCTTGGCTGGCGGTGTGTGGGTATGGCTCATGGGTGTCGCTTGGCTGGCAGTGTGCGTGGATATTGCTTGGCTGACTGTGTGCATTTGATAGCATTTGGCCAGCTGTGTGCGTGGATGGTGCTTGGCTGGCAGTCTGCGTGGATGGCTCTTGGCTGGTGATGTGCATGCATGGCTCTTGGCTGGCGGTGTGTGTGGATGGTGCTTGGCTGGCGGTGTGCGTGGATGGCGCTTGGCTGGCGGTGTGCGTGGATGGTGCTTGGCTGGTGGTGTGTGTGGATGGTGGTGTGCATGTACTGACTCTTGGCTGGCGGTGTGGCTTGCATGGATTCTCCAGCATTTTCTTACCCGGAATCCCACAAACCTCAAATTTACTTACAAAGTCACATTTTCCTCACATTTCTGTGTGTGTACGCTGTAGGATCACTGCATAGGCACACATTTCCTACTACCCAGCATTCCCCTTGGTGTCCCGAGAAAAATGATACCTCACTTGTGAGTGCCTAAAGTAGTGTCAGCCTAAAAACGTATAAACAAATTGCCCTTTTGGGCCCATCTCAATCTCTACACGTTTTTGACCCTTCCATGTCATAAGCACTTGGCCCATCCACATAAGTAAGGTATCATTTTTATCGGGAGACTGAGGGGAATGTTGAGTGGTATGTAATTTGTGCCTTGCGCTGATCCCACAACTTTCCTACACAGATATTAGAGGAAAATGTGACTTTTTAGCTAAATTTAAGGTTGGCAGCGAATTATTGGAAGGAAAATGTTTGGGGATCAATGTAAGCCACACCTTCCTGGACTCCAACGGGTGTCTAGTTTTCAGAAATGTCTGTTTTTTTACGTTCCCCTAGAATTTGGCAAATCAAGGACCAAAAACACGCGTGCCCATCTATCACAAAAATACCTGGTTTTTCAAGGGGGTCGACTGCGTTTTTGGTCCCGGGCTCAGCAGCCATCTAAGGAAACCTACCAAACCCAGACATTTCCAAACACTAGACACCCAGGGGAATCCTGAGAGGTGTGGCGTGCATGGATCTCCCAACATTTTCCTACCCAGAATCCCCTGCAAACCTTAAATTTAGCTTTTGAAAAAATCAAATTTTCCTCACTTTTCTGTGTGGAAAAAATTGTGGGATCACTGGGCCGCCACACATTTCCTACCACCCAGCGTTCCCTCAGTAAAAATGGTAACTCACTTGTGTGGGTAGGCATAATGGCTGCAACAGCAAATGGCCCAAATCTTACTGTGGAGACTTCAAAATTACCTATCATAAAATTACCTGGTTTTGCAAGGGGGGGTCACCTGGGTATTTGGCCCCGGCTCAGCGGCCAAACCCTACCAAACCCATACATTTTTGAAAACTAGACACCCTGGGGAGTCCAGGCAGGTATGGGTTGCATAATCCTCCCAAAGTTTTCCTACCCAGTATCCCCTGCAAACCTCAAATTTAGCTGAAAGAAATCAAATTTTTCTCAAATTTCTGTGTGGGAAAGTTGTGGGATCACCGGGCTGACGCAAATTTCCTACCAACCAGCATTCCCCCGGTGTCCTGATAAAAATGGTACATCACTCATGTGGGTGGGCCAAGTACCCGGGACGGGCAAGGGACCAAAACGTATTGTGGAGACATCAAAATTACCTATCACAAAACAAACTGGTTTTGCAAGAGAAGGGTATCTGTGTCAGGATCGGGTTCTGTGGCGCCTACACGCATGGGGGAACTACAACTCCCATGAGTCCTTGCTCATTGAGGAAGTACTTTGGTAAGCACGCCCATCTGCCGATGCGCGTTATTCTGGATACATCGGCCTTGGAGGAGGTCGCGCCTAGTTCTGGAGTCTGTGGAGGAGCTTCAGGTAGGAAGCGTTTACTAGTTCTTGGATAGCAGAGCTTGGAAGTCTTGCCTCGCGCTCATCGCTATCAGCGCTAGATATTTGATGAAAGACGGAGCGCGGTGGCAAACGCGTCCACGCGCTACCGTTTCTTGTGTTATGTAAAACCAGGAAGACTGGAAAGAGAGAGAGCGGAGCGCTGTGGTTTCATTCACTATGCGCTACCGTTTCTTGTTGAGATAATAAGTGTGGGCAGGCGGAGTGCAGTGGTGGTCACAACTACGCACTATCGTACTGCAGGATTATTCTGTTGTGATATAGAAAGAGAGAGTTGGTAAGTCGTGGTGGAGTCAACCACGCAATATCATTTGTTTGGAGACATTCTGTTTGGGAATACATGCTGAGTGCAGTGATGGTCACAACTACGCACTGCAGTGTCTGTAGGATTATAATTCAGTACAGGATTATTAGAACAGAACGCAGTGGCGGACTTTACCACGCGCTACCGATTCTTGTTAAACTTTGGTATTTAATTAGTAGCGGAGAGCAGTGGTGGTTGCAACTACACTCTACCGTTTGTCGTCTTTCTTTCTTTTGGAATAAACTATGAAACTCAGCAGGAGTGATTCTCAACTACATGTTATTCCGTTACAGGAATTAGAGTCTAATCCTAAGGAGTGGGGGGCAACTTTAATTGTGTATCTCCTTATCTTACGTTCCCTACCTTACAATGGTGCAGTTATCTGAATCCACCGTGACACCTGGTTTGCTTATTTGGATTGTTGAGATGAAAGGCCTGCACTCTTGTAAGGGGTATGTTAGTGACACACATGAATTTTCCATATAATACACCGCATGATATTGTGTATTTGAATCATTGTTATATTTCTCTTTCCAGGGAGAAAAGAATAGGAGAGACGTTTCGTGCCTTGCCCATGTCCTGTCATATGGTGTTTATAGATATATATATATATTTTTTTTTCTACAGGTATCCAGATACTGTTTAGCGAGGAGTAAATGAGAGTAGCATTGCATGCTAGATATTGGTTACATTGTGATCTTTTGTCATTTCATGTCCTTTTCCCTGCAGTCCCCTTCCCAACCTTTCCCTCGCCTGCTAGTTCGAATCCCCTGTGTTCTGCTTACAGGGGGTTGGTAATATCAGGAGGTGGACCATTATCTACGGCGTTCGGATTCTGCGGAGCAACCCATGACAGAATAACGCGCCCACGAAATTTGCTCCGCCCAATCCGGGTGTCTTGGGTAATGGCTTCATTAGAAGATGTATTACAGGCGCTGGTGTTAGTGCAGCAGGAGTTAGCTGCCTCTAGGGGAGAAACGTCCGCACTCAGAGAGAGGGTGGACAGAATTGCTAGGAACCCTTTTGATGTTGCCCTTCCTTCTCCCCAAATACAGGTCACCGTCCCTCCCCCATCCCATTGGCAAGCCCAGAGCGTTACTCTGGGGATCCAACAAAAAGTCAAGTGTTTCTCACGCAGATAATGTTGCATTTCTCTTGTAAGCCCTCCTCATTCCCAAATAACCATTCTAGAGTGGCCTTTCCCATCTTATATCTGATAGAGGGTGTTGCTAATTGGGCAGTGCCTTTGGTGAGAAATGATGACGCTATTTTATCGGATTGGTCAGCTTTCAGAGCGGAATTTGAGAGAGTTTTTGACAGACAAGCAAGTACCTTCAGTGCCGATAAGGAATTGTTGGATCGCCGTCAGGGGAGGAACGATTTGATCACTTATTTAACGTCATTTAATAGATTGGTGGCTGAAACCTCATGGCCAGAGGAGAAACGCATGTCCTTGTTCTATCAAGGACTGAGAGAGGGTCTTAAAGACATTATAGCTCAAATTGATCCTCAGCCTACGACTTGTTCCGATATGATTAACCTGACGTTAAGACTTGATGGTAGATTGGCCAAGAGAGGAGGGGAAAGACGTAAATGGGATAAGGGTTATTTAAGAACAGATCCCTTACCACGTAAAGTACAAACAGGTGCAGGGGATGTGAATGAGCCCATGGAAATAGATGCTGTCAGGAGCCCATTGACTAGAGAGGAGAGAGAAAGTCGCAGAGTTCAAGGGCTGTGGCAAGAAGGGACATTATGTGAGAGAATGTCCTTCCAAACCAAAAACTAGAGGGGTATGGGCAAGGAAGAAAGTGGCTGTATCTTCCATGAACAACAGTACTGGTAAAGGGGAGGAGTATACCGAAAAGACCGAAGGGAATAACAATTGGAAACTCCCATCCTTATCGGTGATGGCATTACAGGATACTGAATCTTATATTGTGACTTCTATGTGGCTGGAGAGCAATCAGAACCACCACCAGGTTCTAGTCATGATTGATTCCGGGGCCACGGGGAATTTTATTGACAATGGGTTGGTAAACAGTCTGGTTTTAAACCGTGTGCCTAGAATGACACCTGAGGTGTGGGCAGTGGATGGTATGCCTTTAAAATCAGGATTGGTCAGAGAACAAACTGAAGAGGTAACGTTATCGGTACCTGTCGACAAGGGGGAACACACAGACGTGTTGTCCTTAAATATAATAGATGCCCCACAGTATGAGGTTATTCTGGGAATGCCCTGGTTAAGCTTTGATAACCCTACCATAGATTGGAAAAGTAAAACTGTACAATTTCTAGCTGAGGAATGTAGGGGCCATGTCTCTGTTCACCATCCCACTCAATCAGCAGCTTTAGCAGTACCCTTGGTGATCGCTACCGCTGCTGAAAAGGAAGTGATACTGCCCTTGGCTTACCACCCATACCAGGATGTTTTTAGCGAGATCAAGGCAGAGCAGTTACCACCTCACAGAGAGTATGACTGCAGGATAGATCTTGTTGAAGGGGCAGTTATCCCTTCCTGTCGGGTGTATGCATTGTCTGTTCCGGAAACCACACATCTGAAAGACTATTTGGAGCATTATTTAAAGAAAGGTTTTATAAGACCTTCAAGATCTCCTGCTGCTTCTCCTCTGTTTTTTATCTCAAAAGCAAATGGTGATCTAAGAGCATGTGTGGACTACAGGATGTTGAACAAAAATACAGTGCACAATATATATCCACTACCATTGATTTTTGTTCTGCTTGATCAGGTGAGGGAAGCTAAGATATATAAAAGACTGGATCTCAGAGGAGCGTACCATTTGGTGCGCATCCGAGAGGGTGACGAATGGAAAACGGCTTTCAAGACAAGATATGGGTTGTATGAATACAGGGTAATGCCGTTCGGCCTTTGTAATGCCCCGGCTGATGGGGAAATACTGGCACCCTCCCAGGAGCATACCAATGAATGAAACTCACCAGACACAGCAGGTTGCTCAGAAACAGAGTGAAGTTTATTTATTGGTACCAAAAGCATGCATCATTGCTAATTAGCAAGGAAGAAGTCAGATCTGCCACCTTAGGGGCTCTCAGACCGCTTCTTCCCAGAGTGACAAGTTTCTAGGTATTATATACTGTATGCAATGTCATGTCAGCGGAACTTAGAATAAGGTACCAAGCCAAATATGGCTGACATGGATGTGCAATGTCTGCACCATGCAAAACAGCCAGATATGGGCAGACCAGAAAGGCAGGCTCTGCACTGTGTAACATTTGCATATCATGTAGTCAAGACAAGCAAGGTGACCTGTAAGGGGTACAGAATAGCTAGTTGAAGCTTGTCCAGTCAAGGTCAGATAGGAAGCCATTTTGAGCTCCAGGCCTCATGTTAATGTGATCTTATATACTCATGAACTCTTTGGAAGTACATGCAAATGAATTTATATGGATATTCATATATATTTTGTAACAATCCCCCCTTTTGGATATACCTATCCAACATTAATGTAACACCAAAATATATATATATGTCTATATATGTAGGAAACATTAGTTACATATCTTTGAATGGCATTACACAGTCTTTGCATAAAATGCATATATTGTCACATTGATACATCTTGAGGATATCAATATTATATCAGCAGGCTGTTGTGATACCAGCAGTAAGTGTCCAACAAATATTTTCTCTGTTTAATGCATAGTGCTACAGTGACACTTTTTACTCAGTTCCTGGGCATTTTTGCAAGTGTCAGTAATTTAAAGGCACGCAGTGAGCGGTCGTCTTCTTCTCTTCCTGGTCCGCAGTCGTCTTGTTCAGGGGCTGTGTCACGGACCTGCCCTGCATTGTCCTCTTCAGTCTATTTTTCTGCAGGTGCAGGTGCAGACGATCATGTGTACTTCACTCAACAGCATCAGATGTCGATGTCGTGTTCCTCTGCCACTTTATGATGGGTCCTCATGGATCGTCGAAATGGTCTGGTCTGTCCTCTTCTTGACTGCTGTGTTGCTCAGGTCCTCTAGTGACAGATGGTCATCACTTTCTGGTACCGTCCTCTAAGGCGTTGAGGCGCCGCCTTGCGTCTTCTCCCCTCAATCCATTCATGGAGTTTGTTCACCGTCTGTGGTCCAGTCCACCTAAAACTAAAAGAAACAGCGTTTATTTTTCTCGCAATGACCAAGGAATCCATAATTACTTTAGAAGTCTTTGCCCCATTGCAGGCAGTCCTAAATTCAGAGCACCAGGCCCTTTCAGGAATGTTCCATCAGTTGCTTTTACTAATAATTTATTTTTATTTTTTATTTTGGAGTTCATTTACTCCTCCTGTCCTCAAGTTGGAGGATGGTATGGGGTATGCATGTTATACTTTATTCCCAAAACAAAACCAACCTCTTCAGTATAAATGTAGTCACTAAGTGATCTCCTTTTATCGCTATTTATGCCCTGGTGGGTCCTAACCTTGGAGAGATGGCTTTACTGAAGTACTGCGCCCCAGTTGCTGCATTATTCTTCCCTGTTGGATACACCTCCATTCATTTTGAAAACATATCCACCCACACCAGCAAATATGTAAATCCATTCACTGGGAAGCAACATGCATCTGCGCATTCATCCTCCCTTGTGCAATATCAGATGTTCCCTTACACTGGGAAGCAACTTGCATCTGCACATTCATCCTCCCTTGTGCAATATCAGAGGGTCCCTTACACTGGGAAGCAACATGCATCTACGCATTCATCCTCCCTTGTGCAATATCAGATGTTCCCTTACACTGGGAAGCAACTTACATCTGCACATTCATCCTCCCTTGTGCAATATCAGAGGGTCCCTGCTCCAGTCTTGTAAGGGAAGTAACATACTGCGTGGGGACACAGGCATCTATCTCATCCTGGTAGGCCCATACTCTTCATTATTCAGCTCACATCCATCATCAATCCTCCCTCTATGTTCATCTGTTGTTGGAGACCATTGTTCTTCCTTTACATTAACTTACAACAATTGTCTCTGAATGAGCTGTATTTTTGGAATGCTTTATTCATTAGTCCCATCTGCACTGGCTGTGACATTTTCATTTAATGCTGTGTCAGCAATGGCATCATCTTTGGCTAACTTAGTATTAGCTCCTGTGTATGCTTCACATTTTATTACCGCTATCCTAGTGTACAATAGTATTTCCTTTAACAAGATCCTTAATAAAGGACCATTTTTAATAAGGCGACCTGTTTCTGTTATGAATCTGTGATACTTCCACAGCTGGCCACAAATAAGAACTGCAAAGCATAATGTGAGTCAGTTTAAATGTTAACAGTTTTACCCTTGACTAGTATTCATGCTTTTGTCACAGCAAACAGCTCATCTTATTGGGTAGATCTTCCAAAAGGCAGAGCTGCACCCCAGCTATTGCTATGGCATACCCTGCTCTGAAATCAGTGTCTATCAGGATATCAGTGTCTATCAGTCTGCCGGAGGAACCATCAGTGTACCACTCCTATAGTCTACCTTTTTTAATGGTGTCTAATCTTGGCGGGGTGCCGTTTTCTACAATCTCAACACCAACTTATTTAGGGGTCATATCTTTTCCTAAGAGAATGGATCTCATCAGAATAACCTATTGCAGGTAATACTTTTGATAAATTAACAGGTGGGCATCTTACATGGTGCCATTATAACCTGTGTGCCTGCTAGCAGAAAAATGTTGTGTCGATCCAGACAGCAACAACTGCACCAAATATGGCACCTAGACAATACAGGTATAGTCCAACACAATGAGAGCCGTCCTCTCCACCATCACAGCTGCTGACCCCCAATCACTGCAGAAAGCAAAGTCACATAGTTGTGTCCCACAGGCCTTTCTTTTCCAGCTGTGTCAGCACACCATTGGCAGCATCACTTCATTTGCAATGTTATTTTGCTCTGAAACCGAGATGGAAAGGCAGTTTGTAGTCAGGCAGTCCCATGATGGCGCAGTACACAATGTCTCTTTCAATTTCTTGAAACAGTTTGCAAGTTCATTTTGTAACAGTCATAGCATCTGCATTCATTATCCATTGGTGGCAGTAGTTCATTATCCCCAGGAAGGACATCATTCCTTTCTTTGTGGGCAGGAGCTGAATGCCCCGATACAATTTAATTATGTCAGGTGATATGCTGCGGGTACCTTGGAATATCACAAAACCCAGGTAAGTCATCTCTTTTTGGCAGCACTGGCATTTTGACAATGAGGATTCTCTTCTCTCCTGGAGGTAGTTCAGTAGAGATACCGTGTCTTTTGTCACAGGCCTCAAGTGATGGAGAGGTCACAAGGAGGTTATCAGCTTACTGCAAGACAATGTATCACCTTCCAGGCATAGGTGGCTGTGACAGTTGCGGGAGGAATAGGCAGCACACTAATTTTAGTCTTTAAGGGTTTTATTTTGAGATATAGTGAGTCTGAGCTTTTCTTCCTATTGGTGGTGGTTCCTCGCGGCGAGCGGCTTCTCGCAGTCTTTCGGACCCCGGATTCAGTAGACGCAGCCCTGTGTCCTCTGTCAGGTTTCCGCCGAGGTGACTCTCCTTCCGCTTCCGTCTTGCCTCTCAAGTAAAACAAAGAGAAGACAAACGGCGTATCAGTTGTCGGTTTGTTTATATTTTAGTTCCTACGGGTAAGGGAGTGAGGATCCAACTAACAGTGCAGCCCCCTGAACTAATGCCGTAGTGAGTTGGGTTTTGTGCTCAGGGAAAAGGGTATACCAGGAAGCGTGAGTATTTCCCGGGCTTTAATCGTTAGCTGCTGTCTTACGAGAAACCCAGCCCCTGAATCTCTCACGTACCTGGCTGAGCCATACACCTCCCGCGGGTGTATGGCTGGGCGGCTCGTGGTGTTGGTGGCCTCCTGGCTTCTCCGGCTCCGCGTTCTCCTCCGCGACTCCCCGTCTTCTTTCCTCGTACTCTGTACTCCCCTGCTCCGTTCCACCTCCGTCTTCCTCTCCACTCCGTTCTCTCCTGGTGAAAAGACACACACCTGACTCCTCGTTTCCGGCATAAGACGTCTCCGCGTCCTGACGAGACTCCTCCCAGTCATAGGTCCATTCTGAATTAAAGGGCCACTGTTCTTCCTGCGTGTCTATTTCAGTTTCGACATTCTGTGGGAAGTACAATGAGTGAGAGGTAGTAGTAGACAAGTGTCCTTTTGTATTTTGTATACAGTCTTGCACTTGTGATAACCCCATATTGTTACATACCTCCCCCTCCGGACACTCACGATCGGTGAGTGGGTGACGAGATAAAAAATCCGCCCCAACATTCTCACTGCCTTTCCGGTGATGGATAGAGAAAGTATATGGCTGCAGTGATAGAAACCAACGCAATACTCTCGCATTATTAGCCTTATTGCGGGCCATCCAGAGCAGAGGTGCATGGTCCGTAAAAAGGTCGAAACGCCGACCTTCAAGATAGTATGCCAGTTTTTCAATGGCCCACTTGATCGCGAGACATTCCTTCTCGACGGTTGCATATTTTAACTCCCGAGGGAACAGTTTCCTGCTGACATAGAGTATTGGATGGTCAAGCCCATCGAGACCTGTTTGTGACAGCACGGCCCCAATGCCGTAATCCGATGCATCGGTATGTAAGGAAAAAGGGCGAGAGAAATCCGGTGACGACAACACCGGTGTGGACGTAATCACCGACTTCAAGACTCGAAAGGCCTCCAGCATTTGTGGGGTAGGATGTACTGGTGCCGATGCCTTCCCACTGTTCTTTAAAGCATCCGTGAGGGGGGCGGCAATATCCGCAAACTGAGGAATAAAACGTCGGTAGTAACCAACAAGGCCCAGAAAGGATCGTAATTCTCTCCTAGAAGATGGAAAAGGAGTGTCGGCGATTGCCCTCACTTTTTCAATTTGAGGTTCGATTAAACCATGTCCCAAGACATATCCAAGGTATTTAACCTTTTGGAACGCTAGTTTACATTTCTTCGCGTTCACTGTGAGACCTGCACGTCGTAGAGCCAACAAAACCATAGACAGGTGTTTGAGATGAGCATGCCAATCCGAACTGTATATCACAATGTCGTCTAAATAAGCAGACGTGAAATCTGACAACCCAGCGAGTACAGTGTTCATAAGACGCTGAAATGTCGCAGGGGCCCCATGTAGGCCAAATGGGAGCACCGTAAACTCAAAGTGCCCCTCATCCGTCGAGAACGCCGTCTTTTTAATGTCGTCAGGTCGTAGAGGCACCTGCCAATACCCTTTAGTCAAGTCAAGGGTAGAAATGTATTTCGCATGGCCCAGCTTTTCAAGTAAGTCGTCCACTCTAGGAATGGGATAGGCGTCGAAGAGTGAAATTTCATTAAGGGCGCGTAAGTCCATACAAAACCGTCTACTGCCATCGGGCTTAGGGACCATAACAATCGGGCTGGACCAATCACTTTTAGAGGGACGAATCACTCCCAGGCGAAGCATTTCATCTACTTCAGATTTAATAGCGGCTCTCCTGGCTTCGGGTACCCTGTAAGGTTTAATCCGCACCTTTTTGTCAGGAGGCGTAACAATGCAATGTTCAGCTAGAGAAGTTCTCCCAGGCCTGTTGGAAAACACGTCTCCATAACGTTCAAGTGTCTCTCTCAATTCTAACTGTTGACGAGCCTCCAGTTCCTCATTGTGAACAAGCATGTCCACCGTAGAGTCAGTCGGGCCAGAATTATCAGTCAGATGAACGGCCGCGGGAGGTGGCCCCAACCATTTTTTAAAAAGGTTTATGTGGTACGATTGTTGTTTATTGGGAGCAACCTTCAATTTATAGCTAGTGCGTCCAATCACCTCAATAACCTCATAGGGACCCATCCATACCGCCTTGAATTTATGTGAGGAGGAAGGCAGGAGAACAAGAGCCCAATCCCCCACCCTGAGTTGTCTCCACTTCTTGCCCTTGTCATAAGCATCTTTTTGTCTATGCTGGCTAGCCACCAGATGAGTAAACGCCAACTCTCTTAACTTGCCCAGTTTTGATTTTAGAGCCCTGGCGTAGTCAAGGGTTGCACTAGTTTCCTCCGATTGCTCGTTAATCCAAGCATCCCTTGTCATTTCTAGCAGGGAGCGGGGTTGACGGCCGTATAGCAGTTCAAACGCAGAAACCCCTAAGCTACTCTGTTTCTGCGCCCTGATGGCGTATAACGCCAAGGGTAGCATACGGTCCCAGTCAACCCCGCTGACTTCCATCATCTTACGGAGGGTAGTTTTCAGAGTACGATTGTAACGTTCCACCAGTCCGTCCGTTTGAGGGTGGTAAACTGAGGTACGGATCTGGTGGATATCTAACGTGCCACAGATTTCCTTCATTAATCTGGAAATGAACGGCGTACCCTGGTCAGTTAAAATCTCCTTTGGAAAACCCACCCTGCTAAATAGTTCAATTATCCTGTCACCAATCTGTTTAGAATTAGGTGCGGATAAGGGAAACGCCTCAGGAAACCTTGTGGCGTAGTCAACGACCACCAAGATGTGTTGGAAACCTTTCTTAGTCTTTGGCAGTGGCCCAATAATATCCATACCAACCCTTTCAAACGGCTTTCCGATAACCGGCAAGGGCTGTAGGGGCACCGCCGGTGGCCGAACCATATTCATCCTTTGACAGATCTCACAGGTCCTACAGTAAGATTCCGTATCTTTATAAATACCGGGCCAAAAAAATTGCCTGAGGATATTCTGGGTCGTTTTTTCTGCGCCGGAGTGGCCAGCAATGATATGGCTGTGTGCGAAGAAAAGTACTTGCTCTCTGAATGAGACAGGTACCAATAGTTGCGTGGGATCACCCTCCTTTCCAATTCTATACAGTAACTCATTCTGGACAATGAACCTGGGGAAAACCTTAGAACCGGCAAGACTTTGGTGAGCCTGTTCCCACGCCGTGAACAGAGTGGGATCACTGATTTGCGCAAATTTAAAGCTTTTGTCCAGAACCCATGGGTCCTGTGAAATAACGGAGTGTATTGGAATGTTGTGAGGGTCAGAGGAGCCAAATCCTTTAGAACCTCTATCTGTGTTGTCCAACCCGCCCACTTCTTCCAATACGGTACTAGCTATACATTCACAAATGAGTTGCGCTACTCTATCCCCTCTCTTGACCGTAAACTCATCAGGCCCAAAGTTAAACAGGAGGACCATAACATTACCCCTGTAATCTGCATCAATGACGCCTGCTCCAACATCAATAAAGTATTTAGCCGCCAGGCCAGATCTTGGAGCTATCCTGCCATAGCACTCTGGGGGGACTGCGACTTGCAGGTCCGTTTTGACCAGTGCTTTCTCTCGACTGTGTATCACATAATCATATGCGCTGTATAGGTCATAACCCGCCGCCTTATCAGAACCTTTAGTGGGAGAGGTAGCAAACTTAGTCAATTTCACAATTTTAAGACTACGTCCCAGTCGACTTCCCTTTCTAGCATTCCCCTCCTCCTCCGGTTGACTCTTATCCTCTAGTTTATCTTTAAACATGTTCAGGAATTTGGGGTTATCGGTCCCGATTATTAGGTCTTCAGGTAAATTGGACATTACGCCTACCCTTACCGTTTGTGA
Organism: Lissotriton helveticus; assembly: GCF_964261635.1. Classification (NCBI taxonomy): domain Eukaryota; kingdom Metazoa; phylum Chordata; class Amphibia; order Caudata; family Salamandridae; genus Lissotriton; species Lissotriton helveticus. Next base: position 1,555,991,234 of record NC_136065.1, read on the forward strand.
GATTCCTACTGTTGGCTCTATGGCAATGTTAGCAATGGGGTAGGGTCGAACATCCCCATGTACGCATTTAATATTAACCACCCCCTGAGAGACGTATTGTTCAGATTTTACATATGGGGACTGGATTACTGACTGCCGACAGCCAGAGTCTAACAATGCTAATAAGGAGTGTCCATTGACTTTTACACTTACTCTAAATGAGTTTCCCATCTCAGCGGAAAATAGGACGGGCTTAGGGAGGTATCCAACCTCCATTGGTTCTTCTTCGTTTCTTTTTCTGGGACACATCCGGGCAATGTGGCCCCATTGTCCGTAATCAAAGCATTGTGGGCCTGTAGTTGAATTGTTTTCGGTCCTCCAGGTACGTGGACGTATAGTCTCTCTACCTCGAGAAATATTCTTTTCAGGTCGCATTACTATTTTCCTCTCTTTTTCTATCTCAAAGGGGAAACTTAGGTTGTGCACGTGTAAATGATGAAGCCATTTCCACAGCCTGGGCGGTTGTTAAATTGTTATGCTGACGAAGCCATTTTTGGGTGGCGTAGGGGAGAGCCTCAAGAAACTGCTCTAAATATATACGGTCCATTATTTCCTCCTTACTGCTCGTAGTGGGAGTGAGCCATTTATCCGCGGCCATTTTTAACCTTACAAACAAGGTTTTAGGATTTTCCCCTACCGAACCTCTCTCTTTTCGGAACTTTAGTCGATATGCCTCTGTGTCTAATCCCAAGTGGTCGAGGATTATTCTTTTGATTTCTGCATACGTAGTGTCCCCTTTTGGATTTGCCACTTGATAAGCGGCCTGGGCTTCTCCTCCTAATAGGGGTGCCAAAAAAAACGGCCATTTTGCTACCGGCCAACCGCATGCTCTGGCGGCCCTTTCAAAATTTAATAGAAAGGCATCTGGATCTTCCCCGTTCCTATACTTTTGCAGAGACACGGCGGGTGTTCCATGGGTTACGGTTCTTTCCGTTGTTCGTCCTCTTAAGACGGGATCGACCCATGGTGGTTCGCTTTTATCTTCAATGGCTTTTTTGATTATCTCTCTATCAGCTTGGGCGGAAACTAAATGTTGTTCAATCACCCATTCAATTCGTTCTTGTCCCTTGACTAATTGTTCCACCACTGTCTCCATCTTGACTCCACAGATGGTTCCTATGCCCCCATTCTCCACCACTGTGACAGTTGCGGGAGGAATAGGCAGCACACTAATTTTAGTCTTTAAGGGTTTTATTTTGAGATATAGTGAGTCTGAGCTTTTCTTCCTATTGGTGGTGGTTCCTCGCGGCGAGCGGCTTCTCGCAGTCTTTCGGACCCCGGATTCAGTAGACACAGCCCTGTGTCCTCTGTCAGGTTTCCGCCGAGGTGACTCTCCTTCCGCTTCCGTCTTGCCTCTCAAGTAAAACAAAGAGAAGACAAACGGCGTATCAGTTGTCGGTTTGTTTATATTTTAGTTCCTACGGGTAAGGGAGTGAGGATCCAACTAACAGTGCAGCCCCCTGAACTAATGCCGTAGTGAGTTGGGTTTTGTGCTCAGGGAAAAGGGTATACCAGGAAGCGCGAGTATTTCCCGGGCTTTAATCGTTAGCTGCTGTCTTACGAGAAACCCAGCCCCTGAATCTCTCACGTACCTTGCTGAGCCATACACCTCCCGCGGGTGTATGGCTGGGCGGCTCGTGGTGTCGGTGGCCTCCTGGCTTCTCCGGCTCCGCGTTCTCCTCCGCGACTCCCCGTCTTCTTTCCTCGTACTCTGTACTCCCCTGCTCCGTTCCACCTTCGTCTTCCTCTCCACTCCGTTCTCTCCTGGTGAAAAGACACACACCTGACTCCTCGTTTCCGGCATAAGACGTCTCCGCGTCCTGACGAGACTCCTCCCAGTCATAGGTCCATTCTGAATTAAAGGGCCACTGTTCTTCCTGCGTGTCTATTTCAGTTTCGACATTCTGTGGGAAGTACAATGAGTGAGAGATAGTAGTAGACAAGTGTCCTTTTGTATTTTGTATACAGTCTTGCACTTGTGATAACCCCATATTGTTACAGTGGCCAAGTCTCTTTTTACTGCCTGCGCATTGACATTGGGACTCACAGTGAACATAGTGGATTTGGTATCTCAGTATGATGGCATAGAGGTTTCCACCCATTGGATGGACTTTAATGCTAAAACCCACTGAGGAGAGAAAAATACTCTGCCTCTACAGGTATAAATAATAATATTGTACTGGTGTCAGGCACAACAGGCTCTAAGGGGACCACAAGTTCAAGGTAATCACTTTATGGGGACTGCATTTTTTCACCAGCCTCTCTTTTTTTTTTAAAACTTTTTTTTAAACTTTTTTTTTAAATTTATTTTAAATATCACTTTGTTGTGAGGGCATTATATCCTTCGGTATCAAGTTCGCGCTATATAAAACTTTATAATAAATACATTTATCCCAAACCTCGCCGTTCCCTATATCTATAAACTTCTTGTTAGTTATGTGTACATCCATTCATTTCCTTTTCAAATGTAACAAACTGCAGTCTAACAGCATCATTCATCATCTCTCAACACATCCATACGTGCACTACAGAGGTTGTATACAACAGAGAATCCTGACTGAAGCTGTAAGCAGTACTTGCCCTGTTCTAACCTATCATTAGGCATTTGTGAATAAATTCCATTTATTAAAATATATATATATATATATATATATATATATATATATACTGTTGCAAAATTATATTTATTTATATTAAAGTTGTGAAATGTATCCCTTTATCTCCCACATTAGTGGAAACACCTTCCACTTTAGTGGAACCATGATATTCTCCTTGGGTATGCCTGATATCTTCATCCTGATACACTGTGCAACAATAAAACTGATACCATACTCTTATCTACTCTCTGGTATTTACGCTGCACCCCTTGATAATGTTATTCAGTGGAATAAACCCACCCTGTATATCTCCTGCAAAGTTATTATTTCTCAAAAAACGGTTATATCCCCATCTGCTCCTAAAACAATGCAATTTATCCTTTAGCTAATGGTACCTAAACAGATCTTTGGTGTCCAATGTGGTTCCAGGAAGGCTAATGTGATATCCCTAATATCATTACCATGAATTGAGACTTAATTTGGACCCTAATGTCCCTAGGCACATTATACATTTAAACATAATTAGAGCAAAATTTACATTTACCTGTAGTGTTGTAACCTACAATGTTAGAATCAGGATATTTAATTAATATAAAGTAATTTAAGTTGCTTAAACTACTCTTCAACATTACAAGCTTTCATAGTGTAATGTAGAAATCACATACTGTCACAGTGGCTTAACCTCAGATACAAAATGCTCAAAACTCCCTGCATGGACAGACTTTACATTACTTGTACAGGACTGCAGACACTTCTAAAATGATTTCTCTTAATAAAAGCACCTGCTTAGGACCATGCACTTATGTTTTGCTAAGGAACACATGGGCTTTTTCCTGCGTTCTACTTTTCATGATCCAAAGTATGCAACATCAGCTCTAATAAGCACGGTCAGCTTATTGGCACAGACTAGCTAATAAAGCAATGTAGATACTCATCCTCTCATTAAAACATCAGACAGGATGGTCAGTATATATATATTCATTTTATTAATGCTAATTTCCCCTAGCATGAGTGCAAATAGTTCTTCTTTAGAGCAAACTTCTCATTTTCTCTCCCTGTGCTGCCATCTCCTCTTTAAAAATTTCAGAGGTCAAAATGTCTTAGACAAACCTTGTTCTTGAGCCCTGTTAGTCTTCTAAATGTGGAACTCGACCTTTTAACCTATTAGCAGTTGGCTGTCCCAAGGCTTTCCACGTGTGGCCATCACTGTTCAAGTAACTGTCGAGAAGCATGGCTGAAAAATATTTCTGCTCCTCGCCAGCACGCTTTTAAGGTAGGATCTTTATTATTGTTTTATTCTTGAGCACCTCGCCCCTCCAGCACCCCAAAAAGTGGCTCAAAACATCTGTTTTCAGAATGCCATAATTTTCTCCCAGTATTCTTGTGCATGAAAGCAAAAGATTGCAAAAAGGCTTGCAATGTAATTAGATAACTTAATATCCACACTTTTCATGTGGTGCAACAACATAGTTTAACCAGTTGGAGATAAATTTTAATGTGCACATTTAAAAATCTGGATATATACTTTGTAATACTTTGCACAGAATAATTTTCAACAGTGCTAAATATTCCAAACCAGTCTAAATCTATTAGCATTTTTTATTTTATTTTACAGCAGCCCATCCTCTGCACAGCCACCCTGAGCAGCCACCAATTAACGTGAATGCCTTTTAATATGTAATATCATGTATGTAAGGATAGTCAAATCTATTCCACATCAATGTCTATTTTTATATTTGTTATGTCCTAGTTTTGTAGAAACACACAAATCCTATTTTCTCAGTGAGGCCTACTTTTTCCTATTTATTGCCTTTTTCCATGGCACAGCAATGGTGCAGCAAAAGCACCCACTCAATCTCCATAGTTAGAATTCTACCTCCTACAGAGCGGTAGCTAGTCTACAACTATCTCCAAATACAACAGGATGTAGAGAAAGCACACAAAGAAACATTTCAATTAACTGCCATAGATATACAATACAACAATGGTATTGATATTGCTATCAAAAAGGAGGGATATTGTGGGGAAAAATATATCTATATGTTTGCATCAGCTAATATTCTCCTCTGCACTATCTTGCTCCGTGCTCCTAAACACCCCTCCCTTCACAAATCTATTAAAGCTTGACCCCAGGCCCTGCACTGCCCTTTCTGTCACGTCCTGGCCAACAGCTGCTGCCAAAATCTTCTTATTCTACTGAAGGTTATTCCAGTGAGGCTATGTATAATGCTCCTAGTAACATGAGGATGTATGCTAGTATTTCCCAAAATACTTATATTGGGAAATCAGTTTAATTAGTCTAAATACACTTATAAAAACAATATTAATAAGCATTGCCAAAGCCAGTAGGTCTGAAATTGGGGGTCTTTTTATTTATTTATTTATTTATTTTCAATGCATGACTTTTTCTAAGCATTGTTTTTCTAAACCCATATAAGTGTTGGAGCTACTGGGATCTCATCATTATAACAAGCATTGGCAAAAGCAAAAATCGTTTTTGGTCTCAAAAAGTACTCATTGCAACAGGAATTCTGTGCACTGTACAAAACGACTTTGTGGGTCAATATGCTCCTTGTGCAAGAGCAGAATACAGTCACTCACAGTGATGCATGCTGAGAGAGAGTGACAGGCATACTTGTAATATACACAAAAAGTCATGGCTAACGCCAGGCCTAATTAAAAGCCCACTTATTAAACAAAGTCTCAAAAAGTGCAGGCATGGTGTTTATCCTTGCATATATAGGCCAAGAAATAGTACTCCTAGAAAATATTTGTGAACTGCATTTCCATGAGCAAATCTGCATGTGTAGATTTGCTCATGTGAAAATCTAAATATTTCCAAGCTCACTTTTCCTCCAACCACTTTTTCCTAACACTGGAAGAACGTTTATGTCTGCCTCTGTCAAGAGTACATTTCCAACCCCTCTCATTATGAGAATATTTTAGAAGAATTGGTGCAAACTCTTAAACATGCAAGTCACTAGCTTTGGTGCAAACTCTTAAACATGCAAGTCACTAGGCTTGCACAGACTCAAAAGGGCATTCCAACCCTACTTTGTACTTGCTTCACTGTCCATATTAATTTACTTCATATTCTTACCTTCATTTGAATTTTTCTCTCCGGACGGTTTTTTAAACAGCTTTCTAGTGCGCTTACCATTATTTTCATCTGAGATCCCGTCTTGTGATGTCTGCTTTGTACTTACAATGTGCGCTTACCCTGAAAGATAAATTCAAAATATCTCCTGCAAAGGAAAAGTGTTAGGCAATTTCCCTCTCTCATGCACTAATGCGCCTTTTTTTTTTATATAAATCATGAAACATAGATATTCAGTACTGAAAATCAATACCCTATTCAAATGCAGTCATTCATCCATGACATAACTATGCATATTTCAAAATTATTCACTGTGTTCCGGTGCAACCAGCAAATCAGAAGCTCCACTCACTATATTCTGGGAGTGTTTCTTTTTGTGGGTAAAATTAATACCCCCTCCTAGCAGAGCTCTCCTGAAATGGATTTTATAAAACTCTCAAAGAGTCTAGCCATTTGTCAATATTTATTGACATAAAGTAACTTAGTTACTTATCAGTCACCTGCTTCACTACTTCTTATATGTGTAGGTGCACATACATTATTCTCCAACCCAGGCTCTCCTGCAGTGTATCATACCAATTAGTTTATTGATACAGAGAATATTTTAAAAAACATTCTCTACAGTCCCCTGTCTATTTTAAATGCCAGTCAATGTCCCTTTTTATTAATACTATGAGTTAAATACATATTTGAAAGACTGAAAGGTCACTTGCAGCAAGGCAAGTTAGTTATTTAACTTACATCTCACTTATCAACTGGTGACATCACAGTCCTCCAATATGTCCCACTTTTGACACCATTCTGATGGGGAAATACTGGCACCCTCCCAGGAGCATACCAATGAATGAAACTCACCAGAATCAGCAGGTTGCTCAGAAACAGTGAAATTTATTAAATGGTACCAAAAGCATGCATCATTGCTAATTACCAAGGAAGAAGTCAGATCTGCCACCTTAGGGGCTCTCAGACCGCTTCTTCCCAGAGTGACAAGTTTCTAGGTATTATATACTCTATGCAATGTCATGTCAGTGGAACTTAGAATAAGTACCAAGCCAAATATGGCTGACATGGATGTGCAATGTCTGGCCCATGCAAAACAGCCAGATATGGGCAGACCAGAAAGGCAGGCTCTGCACTGTGTAACATTTGCATATCATGTAGTCAAGACAAGCAAGGTGACCTGTAAGGGGTACAGAATAGCTAGTTGAAGCTTGTCCAGTCAAGGTCAGATAGGAAGCCATTTTGAGCTCCAGGCCTCATGTTAATGTGATCTTATATACTCATGAACTCTTTGGAAGTACAAGCAAATGAATTTATATGGATATTCATATATATTTTGTAACACCGGCGGCCTTTCAATACTTTTTGAACGATGTTTTGAAGGAGTTCATGGATTTGTGTGTGGTCGTATATATTGATGACATTTTGATTTACTCGGAGGAGGTGGAGGAACATACAGGGCAAGTCATCCAGGTGTTATAGAGGCTGCGTGATCACAGTCTTTATTGTAAATTGAGTAAATGTGAATTTGGGGTGACAGAGGTGGAATTTTTAGGGGTGATGCTCAGTCCGGACGGATTGCACATGTCTGAACGTAAGATACAGGCAGTACAAACATGGCCAGTCCCCAAAAACATAAGAGAAGTACAGTGCTTCCTTGGATTTGCCAACTACTACAGAAGGTTCATCCTCAAGTTTTCTCAAGTGGCAGGTCCACTGTCACGGTTGCTGAGAGAAGGGGTACTGTTTCTGTGGTCTAAAGAAGCAGAGAATGCTTTTGAGTACCTTAAACAAGCCTTCACTTCTGCTCCTATCCTTGCCCATCCTGAGCCAGAGTTTCCGTACATAGTGGAGGCGGACACCTCTGAGGAAGCCATAGGTGCCATCCTTTCACAGAGAAATCAAAATACTGGACAGTTGCATCCTGTGGCTTATTTGCCCAAGAAGTTGAGCCCAGCCTAAAGAAATTACACAATCGCTGAAAAAGAATTATTAGTGATAAAGAAAGCTTTTCAGGAATGGAGACAGTACTTGTGGGGGGCTGTTTCCCAGTCACCGTGTATTCCGATCACCGAAATCTTCAGTATATGAAAACTGCTCGACATTTGTCTCAGAGACAAATGAGGTGGATGCTGTTCTTCGCCGAATATAACTTTGTAATTTCTTTTCGGCCAGGAAGTGATAACAGGAAGGCGGATTCTCTGTCTAGACAAGAAACGAAGGATGAGAAGCAAACTGAACCTGTACAGAAGGCCATTGTAGAACCTGCAAAGGTAATCTGGTTACTTAGTGCGGACAACTTTTTGGACAGTATAAAACAAGAAAAGAGTCATGCAGAATGGATGATTTGGGCTCTTAAGGACAAAGGTCGTGAGGTGAAACAAGAGCTGCCGTTTGTGAATAACAAGTTGTATCTACCTACTTGGCAGTTGCGGAAAAAGGCATTTGTATGGTGTCATGAATCCCCAGTGGCGGGGCATCAGGGTACAACAAAGACCAGTTATCTGATGTGTCGTTATTTTTGGTGGAAGACGATGAAACCCGATGTGGCCCTTTGGGTAACTCGGTGTGACACTTGTGCTAGAGCGAAGAGTGAACACTGTAAGAAAAGGGGGAAACTCATCCCTATGCCCACTCCAAAGAGACCTTGGCAGACCATCAGTGTGGATTTCATTTTGGGCCTACCAAAGGATCAAGGGAATTCAGCTATACTAGTAGTGGTTGATAGCCTCACCAAGATGGGGCACTTTATCCCTTGTCGAAATCTTCCCACAGCAGGGCAAACAGTCCATTTATTGTTGGATAATGTCATCTGATTGCATGGGGTGCTTGAGGTCATTGTGTCAGACAGGGGGCCCCAATTCATTGCTAGATTCTGGAAGTTCTGGTGTGAAGCCTTACACATATCTTCGTCGCTGTCTACCAGTTTTCATCCGCAAACGGATGGACAGACTGAACGGTTAAACCAAACCTTAAAACAATGCCTCCGCTGCTATGCCCAGGAAGCTCAAGAATCGTGGGTGGCCATGTTGGGAATGGCTGAGTTGGCCTGTAACATTGCTTGGCATTGTTCAGTGGGGGTATCACCTTTCTTTGCCAATTACAGATACGATGCCAGGGTGCTTCCTATCAGTATACCGGAGGAGTTGGCCAATCAGGCTACAGTCATGGTTTTAGTACGAAGATTGCATTACGTTCAGCGCGTGGTGAGGAAACATTTGATCAAGGCCAAAGAGGTGTACAAACAATGGGAGTATCGTCACAGGCAGAGTGGGCCTGTGTATGCTTTGGGGGATCATGTGTGGTTGTCAACTAAGAACATCTATTTCAAGCTGCGGAGCGTCTTCCATCCTCGCTTCATTGGGCCATACACCATCATAAGGCAGATCAATCCTTTGGCCTACAAATTGAAGTTGCCTGGTTCTCTACATATACATCCTGTGTTTCACTGCAGCCTATTGAAGCCAGCCCTATCTAACAAACGACGGGCACCCCCTCCAGTGGTGGTCGATGGTGGTTTGGAGTATATGGTGAGGTCTATCAAGGATTCTCGACGGCGTCAGGGTGCCCTGTGGTATCTGGTGTCTTGGAAAGGGTATGCGGCTGAAGACGATTCCTGGGAGCCAAGTCGTAACGTGCATGCCTCTGTTGCTGTCCGTGCTTTCCACAGACGTTTCCCGGCCAAACCTGGTCCTAGGGAGCGCTAGGGAGGACGGCATGCTGTCAGGATCGGGTTCCGTGGCACCTACACGCATGGGGGAACTACAACTCCAATGAGTCCTTGCTCATTGAGGAAGTACTTTGGTAAGCACGCCCATCTGGCGATGCGCGTTATTCTGGATACATCGGCCTTGGAGGAGGTCGCGCCTAGTTCTGGAGGCTGTTGAGGAGCTTCAGGTAGGAAGCGTTTACTGGTTCTTGGATAGCGGAGCGTGGAAGTCTTGCCTCGCGCTCAGCTCTGTATATTTGATGAAAGACGAAGCGTGGTGGCGAACGCGTCCACGCGCTACCGTTTCTTGTGTTATGTAAAACCAGGAAGACTGGAAAGAGAGAGCGCGGAGCGCTTTGGTTTCATTCACTACGCGCTACCGTTTCTTGTTGAGATAATAAGTGTGGGCAGGCGGAGTGCAGTGGTGGTCACAACTACGCACTACCGTACTGCAGGATTATTCTGTTGTGATATAGAAAGAGAGAGTTGGTAAGTTGTGGTGGAGTCAACCACGCAATATCATTTGTTTGGAGACATTCTGTTTGGGAATACAGGCGGAGTGCAGTGGTGGTCACAACTACGCACTGCAGTGTCTGTAGGATTATAATTCAGTACAGGATTATTAGAACGGAACGCAGTGGCGGACTTTACCACGCGCTACCGATTCTTGTTAAACTTTGGTATTTAATTAGTAGCGGAGAGCAGTGGTGGTTGCAACTACGCTCTACCTTTTGCCGTCTTTCTTTCTTTTGGAATAAACTATGAAACTCAGCAGTAGTGATTCTCAACTACATGTTATTCTGTTACAGGAATTAGAGTCTAATCCTAAAGAGTGGGGGGCAACTTTAATTGTGTATCTCCTTATCTTACGTTCCCTACCTTACAGTGGTGCAGTTATCTGAATCCACCGTGACACCTGGTTTGCTTATTTGGATTGTTGAGATGAAAGGCCTGCACACTTGTAAGGGGTATGTTAGTGACACACATGAGCTTTCCATATAATACACCACAGGATATTGTGTATTTGAATCATTGTTATATTTCTCTTTCCAGGGAGAAAAGAATAGGAGAGACGTTTCGTGCCTTGCCTGTGTCCTGTCATATGGTGTTTATAGATATATATATTTTTCTACAGGTATCTATATACTGTTTAGCAAGAAGTAAATGAGAGTAGCATTGCATGATAGATATTGGTTACATTGTGTTCTTTTGTCATTTCAGGTTCTTTTCCCTGCAGTCACCTTCCAAACCTTTCCCTCGCCTGATAGTTTGAATCCCCTGTGTTACAGGGGGTTGGTAATATTAGGAGGTGGACCATTATCTACGGCGTTCGGATTCTGCGGAGCAACCCATGACAATGTGGGTGTTTCGCCCCAGGTTTGGCGGTCATCTATGGAAACCTACCAAAGCCACACATTTCTGAAAACTAGACACCCTGGCGAGTCCTGGGAGGTATGGCATGCGTGGATTCCCCAACATCTTCCTACCCAGAATCCCATGCAAACCTCAAATTTAGCTGTTCTTTTTTTTAATTCTCACATTTCTGTGTTGGAAAGTTGTGGAATCACTGGGCTGACACAAATTTCCTATCACCCAGCATTTCCCCAGGTCTCCCGATTAAAAATGGTACCTCACTCGTGTGGGTGGACCAAGTACCTGGGACAGACAAGGGCCCAAAACGTATTGTGGAAACACCAAAATTACCTATCACATTCAGAGGGGAATATTTGATATTTATTTTGTGCGTTCACATCGGTGATGCGCATACCATGTGATACATACTGAGTGAAAGACTGATATGCACGCTAGTAGGCACTCTTTGATTATTCTACAGCGGATCATACACACACCTCATTGTTTGACACAATAACTACTAGTGGGCATGTTAATATTCAAGACAGTAATCATTTCCGCTAAGTTAAAAATTGCTGGTTAGCGCTCAATTTAAAAAAAATATATTGTCTTCTTAAGAGGTAGTTTTAGCCGTGTGTGCAGCACAAACGTTCACGTTGACCCCACCAATACCATATTTGCCAGAACCAGGAGAACCACTCATAAAGTGGCACGAGTGGAAAGGATATTTTTCCAAATATGTCTTCTACAGCTAATGCTAACACTTGAAACTAAAAAAGGTATTTTGTTGCACTCTTTGGGTCAAGAAGGCATCCGGCAGTATAACCATACGAAGAAAAAGCAGAGAAGTGCCACTGAGGATGATGTATATGTAAATGCATTTTATGTCTTAATAAGGCATTATTCGCCTACTATTTGCATAGTGATCAATGGGTACAAGTTTATTCATCGTAAGCAGGAGCGAAAGGAGAAAATAAATGATTATTTATCAGCACTATACAAGTTGGCGATTCATGCAGATTTGGTCAGATACTGGAGGAGTTGCCAAAGGATAAAATCATCATGCAAATAAGCAACAGAAGAGTTCAGGAGAGACTGTGGTTTAGTGGGTATGCAACTTTGAAGGTGTGGCGCTGTGTAGAAGCAAGACGGACTCTGAGCTTAGTATTCAGGTATGTTATTGACCAACAGAGAGTAGGCTTCACTTTTGTCAGGCTGTAGAATGTGGTCCTTTTCTATCAGTCTCTCCTTTTCAGAAATCGGGAATGATTCTTGCTTCACGTAGGGTACTGAGTTCCTCTGGACAATTAAAAAGAAAACACAAAACAAAAGAACTCTGTGAGGTTGTGTGATGGGAGGCTTCACCTGAGGTCCGCCTCCAGTGTTGTCATGCACCGATACCGCGCTATACTTTACGCACAACCTATTATGTTAAACGAGCCTCCAAACCTCAATTCCCTCCCTTCTCGTCCCTGCGCGGCTTTCCGCCTCGGCTTGAACTCTTCAGCCTTTTCTCGGAGGGGAGGACTCACTTTCAACTCCTCCGCGGTGTCAGACTCTGCTCATTGGGGCATGTGACCACATTACACGGGCTGGTGACAAGTCCTGGACATCTAGGCCCTTAAAGGTACAGTATAGGTCTTGTATGTTGAAAGCGGGCAAAATAGGTCTATATCGTCCTCCTTCATTACGTCTTGGTTTGGAACCTCGTGACAGAAGGATGTTTTGGCTGTTGTGAGGAAGGCATGAATATCTAGTAGATGTGCTAAGACAGCTCTGGAGAATAATAGGAGAGCCAAGAAGTTTGTGCAGTGAGTGGAAAGTGGGAAAACAGGAAATATTCTGAGAGTAAGAACAGGGAGGAAGGAATCCAAAGTGATAGATTCTTATGCAAAGAACATAGATAAGGATGGTACTCAAGGTACATTGTCATGCTACAGATCTGGCAGCCGGGAGCATTTAGCTGATAGCAAGAAATGCAGGGCTTAGAGACAAAAAGTGCTCTATTTGTGATATATAAGGCCATTATGCAAGGTCATGTAGACATTGAGGCAGGAGGGGAAAGATCCAGTGCATGTGACAGATTTCCAAAAGGAGTCAACATCTGATGTGGATCAGTCCCGGGGGGAGGATATGATGATTGTATCCTAAATGGTAATGATGCGATGTTGGATATGTATACATGTTCCAGAAACAAACCGAAGTGTGACGTGGTTGTGACAGGTATTCCGGTCATCTTAGTGGCGGATCGCCTTTCATAATCATATACCAGGATATGTGGAAAAGTAAGTTTGAAGAATCTATTGGGAAAGATTTAATAGATTCCGATATACGTCTCGATAGCTTCACATGAAAAGCCATACCTATGGTGAGATTTAAAGAGGTTTCACTCAAATTTAAGGGGCGTTCTGCAAAGTGTAACCTGTATGCTGCAGAGTATGGTCCATGTGTTTTGGGGTGGAGAGACCAGAGAAGTCTGGACATAATTCTGTATCCCAATAGCAATGAGCCGGTTTTGGTATTTGAGGACAATGGCAGTGTAGGTAAAAGAGTGTTCATAGATTTTCTGGAGGTGTTTTTGGGAAATGTAAGCACATTAAAAGGATTCAAACATCAGATCGTGCTTAAAGAGAATGCAGTTCCAGTGATCTATAGAGAACGACCAGTGCCATTAGTGGTCAGATATGAAATAATAAAAGGAGTTACTGAGATTAGAGGAAGAGGCATAGAGTACTCTGATGAGTGGATGTCTCCAGTGGGTGTTGCCCAAAAATCTAATTTCAAGATTCAGTTATGTATTACCCTTAGAGTGGTAAACAACCTAATTTGTATTGATAAATACCCTTTTCTTAGAATTAATGGGTTGTTGTCAAAACAAAGTATATAAAGTGGTTTTGGACTATGAATACTCACATCTGCATACCACCAGGTGCTATAATTTGAGAAAAGCAGGAAGATTGTGACATTTGTTTCACTATATGGATGTTTCCATTTTATTAGAATGCCTTTTGGACTGGCGTCTACTTTTCAGAGACCGATTAGGCAAATTTTCAAAGGAATCAAGGAGGTTTTGTAGTTCCAAGAGTATGTGTTAGTACCAGGAATAAATCGACAGGAGCATGGTGAACTGCTGAAATGTGTAATGGAAAAGTTGAAGTCCAAAGTGTTAACCGCAGTATATGCACGTTTGCAAAAGAGCAAGTCACATATCTGGGACATGCCATTAGTGGAAATGGTATTTCACCCAAAAATTGGTTAGTAGTAGTGATAAGAGAAGCTCCTGCCCCAACAAATAAGGATGAGCTAAAGTCATTTTTAGGTCTCATGGAATACTACTCCAAGTATGTAAAAAACTTTGCAGAAAAAACGCATATGCATACTTTACCACAACTGTTGAAAACCAGAAATAAATTTGTGTGGGATGAGGAATGTGAGAGTATAAAAAATGAACTGTGCGTTACAACAGCTAATCACGGTTTTGATCCAGCTTTACGTAATATGTTAACAGTGAATGCAAGCAGGAAAGGATTGGGTGCAGTGCTTCCATGTATGGACTATGGTGCATTTTAGGTCATTTGTTTGGGGCACAGAATTTGATGTGAGAATGGACCATAACCCATTAGTAAAGTTGTCGACCACGGAGGGTTATCTGAAGGCATCTGCAAGAATTACCAGGTTTTCTATGAGATTGCAGGATTCAAATAAGGTACGTACCAGCAGTGCAGAATAAAGTAGTGGATAGTTTAAGTGGTATACCGTTACCCATAACTGAGTTCCCCTGGAGTGAATGGGATGACTTCCATGTTGCATATGCGAATGATGATGCCATGAATTCTATTGGGAAGGAGGGTTGGAAGAAGGCATTTACTACTGATGAAATATTAAACAGGGTGAAGCAGTACATTAAGGGACCGATTCCGTTCGGAAATCGGTCCGACCGACTCGTACCCAGAACGGAGTCCGACCGACACCCACAGGCACCGTCTGACCCGTGCAGTACGAAGTAAAGCCCGTGACTGACAGCCGAGCTGTATCGAAAACAAGCCGTACAACCGAGCCGTACAAAATTCAGCTATCCGGCCGGAAAATGGACACAAGCCGCACCGACCGACACTAACCCGTAATGAACCCGACCAATACGTACCCGCGACGTCCGATGTGCACAGTACGATGAAAAACGCATGGAATCCTACCGATTCGCACGAAGCCCAAGCCGCATGACTGACACGGCCCGAAAACTTACCTAAAGCGAGAGAGACCACCGCAATCGAGTTGCATGCAACACAGAACACAATCAGCATGAAAGGCACGGAGCAGCCTGCACAAGCCAACATGAGCGTCCGACTTGGTCAGAAGGACGTCTCCTACATGCCCACCGGAAAACAATGGCAAAAACACCAAAAAAAAGGACTAGTCAAGCCATGACAAAATCAATAAATAAAAAAAGTTTAAAAAAACACACAAAGACACACCCACAACTCTACCTATAAAAAGGCAAAATAAACTACCATGACCCTTTGCAAATACAACAGAGCAGTCAGCACAGAACAACTTGAGACACCAACCACAAACACACACACAACTCAGCCATTTTTAACAGGAAGAGGGTGCCAGTGATGTCATCTGGTAGGCCTGGATCAGCAACCTATAAAGCATTGCAAGGCAAGGGATCAGCCTCTTCTTTATCTTCACTGCACACCGCCAACGTCCCTCTTCAACGACCACCCACTCCCTCCTGAAGGAAGAAGGGAATGGCAGGATTTCTTGCAGCTGAAAAAGAGAGCTACCTAAAATTCGGACAGATTTACTGAACTTGCACCTTGGAGGGGTGTTGTTTAGTGGGGCACTGGGCAGGCTGCTGGTGGTCCTGGACCTTTCTAACCTATCCTGGGATTCCTGGAGTTGAACATTTTAGGGGGGTTTCCTGGTTACAGGTTCCCCTGAGTGATGGAGGGGAAGTTGCCACTAAGTTATGCTGAAGAACATGAAAAGGGCGTCCCCAATATATTTAAAAAGCGGACAAAAGGGGGCATGGCTAGCAGCCGACTACGATGGCGGCTTAGCTGAGAGGCTCCGTGGGCAAAGCGGCCCTAACATCAATCCGACACACTGATCCGCAATAAATTAAGGCTCTGAGGGCTGTCCCTGGGGTCTGCAACCGGGCGGCATTGACCAGCAGGAGTCCGACAAAGATCCTATACCGGCAACACGCAGCGCGACCGGAGGAGGTCAGCGGCCTGCTTCACGGCGACCGGCGGCGGCTTTGAGTGCTCGGCGGTCCGGACGGAAGTGAAGGTAGAGAGGGCTCGGCAAACCGGAAGGACGCCCTGACGAGATCCCCTCTGGAGGAACACACCACGGACTTTGCCGGCGCTGTCCCGAACAGCGCAAAACAAGCTGGGGAGATTAGATAAAATAAATCCCAAGACGCCGCGTCGCCAAGTTGCAGACATGGGGGCGAAATAAACAAGAAATGGATGTACGGTGCAAATAACCAATCGACAACAGCACAAAAAAATATTTAAATAAATAAAAAAGAGGCAACGTATAGTAAAACGGAACCTGGGGAGCGGAACAGTGCACTCAGGCAGGAGAAACGCTACGTGCACCGAGAGGCAGAGCACAGGAGCAAATGGGGTGTGGACACTGAGGCACCACCCTAGTCAGTACATAATCAACAGCACTAGCGGTACACGGAAACACTCTGCCCCCCCCTTTGGTGCTGAGCGGCGAGTGGCATGGGAAGACAACAAGAACTGGTGGTAACCTGCCCCTTGCGCAGTGTCTGGGTCCAGCGCTGACGGGGACTGATGAAACAAATAAGGGAGCAAGGGCGTCAATAGGGAAGCGCGCACAGCAGTGATTTCCTAGCAGATCCCCAGCCAAAGAGGCAGAGGCTGTCAGCGACAGTCCAGCGTGCGTGAGACATAAAGACACAAGGGAGGCGTCATACCTGGAACAAGCACCCAGACCACAAATCTCCACGTATCCAAGCCACTATACAGCGAGGGGTAGCAACTGTCACGCCGACCTGGTGAGCCCCTCCCCCTCTGGCCCGTACAATGCAAGTGACAGTGAACCTGAAGGCCTGCCAGGGCACAATGCACGCCTGCAGCCTCCCCCACTATACTTTGGGGAGCGAGCACAACAGCACCGAAAAAAGTCAGACCAGCGTCATATCGAGACACATCGAGGCACGCCCAAACTCGAGGAGGTAGAGAGCACAGGTGAAGAAGCACGTAGTGGGCCAACGCCGACACCCGAACCCAGCGCCATACCTTGTTTCGCCCTGAGCCTAGCGCCTGATCCCTCTGCCAAGCTACGGAACTGCACCTCTGAGAAATAAAATGGCCGGCAGAGGACCAAGAAACCAACGGTGCAGGCGAAACTGGATAAATTCACATATGACAAAAAAAAAACGACCCCAACAGAAGGACGGCCATCAACCAGGAAAACATCAGAAAGCGAAAGCGGGGGAAAAAGTAACACTGGAAGACATTATGAAAGCACTTTCCAGCGTACAATCGACGGTGGGCACGATCTCGACCGATGTCTCGCTATTACGGGCTGACTTCCACAAAATGGCCGAACGGGTCAAGGAAATTGAGGTGGTCAAAAAGTCATTAGTAGTAGATACCTCCGAACTACTAACGGCGGCGGTGCGTATTGAGGCGGAAAATAAGCTGTTGCGGGAGAAATTGGACGACCAGGAAGGACGCTCAAGAAGGAACAACGTTAGAATTCTTGGTATTCCCGAGTCAGAAGGCACCCACGCTATGGACCTCTAAGTAGAAGAGCTAATCAAAACAAGATTACAACCCAAAGGACTATCCAACTTCTTCTCAGTGGAGAGAGCGCATAGGGTTCCCGGGGAAAAGCCCAAGACGGGAGCGGCCCGAGACCAATACTGGCCAGACTGTTTAACTTTCGAGACCAGGATGCTATCCTCCAAGCAACACGAATCTCCCCACCAATCCGGATACACAATTCGACAATAGCCTTTTTTCCTGACTATACTGCGGAGGTGTCCCGCCGCAGAATAAGCTTTCTAGAAGTTAAAAAAGCTCTGAGAGCGAAAGAGCTACCCTATTCTATGATATTCCCGGCGCGGCTCAGAGTGGTAGCGGATAGTAAAACATGGTTCTTTGAGACACCAGAAGCTGCGTATGATTGACTGGAAGGTTGGCGACACGTGGAAAGACCGCTACGCACGAACAGTCATCACCGGCGCCCGGGGGATAGCGGCAGGAATACCTCACAGGAATCGGGACGTGAAGATCATGACAAATCGCCTGGCCCGCAATCAGAGGACCACGGGCTGGACTCCTGATCACCTGATGCACACGGTCATGCGAATGACACCCAAGAACTGACTACTGGGCCGTCTTTGGACACTGGACTTGAGGAGGCCTGAAAGGGCAAGAAGGGCCGCTGACACCACGGGTCCTCTTACCCCGACAAGCAAGTACAATGGTTTGGGAAGGGAAAAGCACTCTGCCTAGTTGGGGTGGCGGGCGGTTCTATGTCCGTTAAGCAGGGAGGCAGGGTGGGGGGGAGGGTTGGGAGATACAGTTTCTGGTTCATTGTTTTTCTGGGTTATGGCAGGATACGATGGTACACACATGAGAGGTCCACGACTGTACAACAACAGTATTGATGTCAACACACGAAAGAGACACCACAGATCTCAGTAGGTCCCTCCTGGCGCGCAGTTCACAGGGTAGCGTCCATTGTCACACGACACGAGAGACCGCAGTGCCGCCCCTGAAGATACTAACGTGGAATGTAAGAGGTTTGGGTGATAAAATTAAGAGAGGCCTGGTACTGCAGGCCTTGAAAAGACATAACCCAACAGTAATCCTTCTGCAAGAGACACATCTCACAGGGGGGGGCGTGCCAAGCACTAGACAGGAGAGGATACAAGATGGAGGCACATGCTGAGTTTACTTTGGGCTCGAGGGGAACGGGGATCCTAATAAAAAAAACTCGTCATTTCTACTGCTACAGACTAAGACGGATGGCCAGGGTCGCTTCGCAGAAATACAAGGCCAATGGGAGGGCAAACTTCTGAACATAGTATCAGTGTATGTGCCTCCGGCACTGCAATCGGTGGCACTGCCTGCGCTAGGAGATTTTGTCTTAACCCTACCAGAAGGGGACCTCATATTAGGGGGTGACTTTAACACAACCATAGACACGGCAACGGACAGGTTTCCGGCGCGGCCACAAACATCAGGACCCTCACGATTTCAGGGATTCATAGAAGCAATGGGGCAGGTAGACGTCTGGAGACACGTGCACCCAACGGCAAACCAATACACATACCACTCCACGGTCCATAATGGTCTATCACGAATAGACTATTTTTTAATGGTGGGATCGAGGCTGCAAAATGTAGAAGATGTGGAAATCAGACCTAGGGGCATCTCAGATCATTCCCCTGTACTTTTGACTCTCGTGCAGAGAGAAATCTCGCAAGAGAATATATCCCATCTACCCAAACTATCTAAAAATCCCCAACATTAGAAAAGAACTCAAAAAAACTACCAAGCACTTCTTTGAAGAAAATACTACCTCCGTAGAATCACCATCCATACTTTGGGAAGCTTACAAGACAGTCCTTAGGGGACAGGCCATCGCCTCCATCACGGGGTACAAACGATCACAACAAAAAGAACTGGCTGGGTTGGAGCTTGCCTTACATACAGCAAACATAGAGCACATGACCGATCCCTCATTGACCACGGCACACGATTTACAGTTACATCAACAACGCTATAGGGACCACCTGAAGCACCAAACTATAGACCACATCACTACAACAGCGCATAGAGTTTATGACGTGGGAGATAAAGCAGGGAAAATGTTGGCATGGTTAGACAAAAAAGGGGGGTGGACCCAGGGGGATACCACAGTTATACTCAAAGGCAGGCACGCTACAGACACATCCTGAAGATATAATACGCACACTGGCGGAACATTTTAAGGATGTCTACACTTCGGACCGGGAAGTATCAGAAGCACTAGACTCGATTAGCCACATAACAGTGTGCACCCTCCCACCAGACGCAGTCACGGAACTAGAGGCAGACCTTAAGACCGATGAGCTGCAGACAGCCATCGGGGCGATACAATCTGGGAAAGCACTGGTACAAGCTCATGTCCGATACGGTTAGCGCACCGCTACTAGCAATGTATAATGACAGCATAGTGAATGCTATACTTCCGCTGGATCAGCGTACAGCAACAATCGTAGCAATCCCCAAACCGGGTAAACCTCCAACAGAATGCGCTTCTTACGATTTCACTACTAAATGCGGAAGCCAAAATCCTGGCGAAAGCCTTAGCAAACAGATTAATGCCCCATCTCCCCCAGCTAATTCACCCGGACCAGTCAGGTTTCATGCCACACAGAAACACTGCTCTTCTCCTCAGGCGTGTTCACGGAGTGTTGGCGCTGGCTCCGACGCTCTCAGAACCAACAGTAATAATGTCGCTAGATGCCAAAATGGCCTTCGACATGGCGGAATGGCAATACCTTTTTGCAGTTCTGCTTCAGATGGGCTTCGGCCCTAAATTCCAGGCCTGGATACGCCTTTTATACACTGAACCGGTGGCTCAAGTAACAGCTAATGGCCACATATCACATACTATACAATTGGCAAGAGGGACACGCCAGGGCTGTCCGTTATCGCCATTGCTGTTTGCATTGGCGTTGGAACCGTTGGCGACCTTAATTAGAGCGACCCCGTTGCTAAAAGGCATAACCTGGAAGATCGCATCTCACTCTATGCCGACGACATGTTACTGTATCTTGCAGACCCTGACAATAGTATACCAGAGCTCCTTCAGATTTGCAATACACACGGGAAGACTTCAGGATACACAATAAACTGGTCCAAATCGGTTCTATACATCCTAAAAGGTCCAGAACCGACACTCCCCACCAACTGCCCGATTGTAATTATGAGAGAATCCTTCAAGTATTTAGGAATACACATCACAAGGGACACAACAGACTTCTTTGATACAAACCTAGCGCCCCCTTTAGAGCGACTGAAACGCGATGTTAAACACTGGGCGTCCCTGCCCCTAACGCTGTTGGGGAGAGCAGCACTATATAAAATGATGGCCCTGCCGAGATTTCTTTATGCCCTTGACAACACACCATACCCAATACCGCTACGATATTTTAGACAAATCGCAGCGCAGGTCTCAACTCTCCTTTGGAGCAATCTGCCGGCGCGTATAGCGCAAGTTAAGCTTAATAGGAGTAGGTATGATGGTGGGATTGCATTGCCGAACCTGCAGTTATACTATTGGGCAGCACAACTCAGGACCATCAATCACTGGATTCACGCACCCCAAGATGATCCAGCATACAAAGCCGATAGGTGGCAACTGGGCACGAATAACATGCTGGTGGCGCTGTATGATAGAAGTCTGGCTGCAAAACTGATAGGGCCCACAAAACAAACAGTTGCACTGTGGTATAAAGCACAGGCGAAATTGGGGTGGCAGGGTACTATCACCAAACTCACCCCGCTCTGGGACACCAAGGCATTGGGACGATTGAGAAATAGCAAAGGTTTTACACAGTGGGGCAATATTGGAATCTCCACGGTGGGTGACTTATGGGATAAGGGGACAGTGATTCCCTTTACTCAACTGCAACAACAATATGACCTGGGTCAGACTGAAACATACAGATACATGCAAATCAGACATGCTTTATTAACGGCACTCCCAGCTGACACTGACATGCCAGAAGCCTCGCCACTAGAGGACCGTCTACTCACAGACTTCATGCAACAACGCGCAACGTCCCTCACGTACCGAAAGCTAATTAACAACATGCCCGACCCCACACTTAGACTCCGGGAAAAGTGGGTAGATGAATTAGGAGACATGGATGATACGGATTGGTTAACGGCCCTGGCTTTCCCTAGGGAGGTGGGCATATCTGCCAAATTCCGACTGGTCCAACTTAAAATACTACATCGTGTATATTATACAAGAACCTCCTTACACAGGATGCAACGGGCACCACATCCCTTCTGTCTTAGGGGTTGTGGAGAGGAGGGCACACTTTTCCTTACACTGTGGGAATGTCCAGTTATAGTAGAGTACTGGCGACAGGTCCTGCGTACTATTTCACAGACCCTGGAGGTCTCCATCCTGCCTGAACCACGTAAATGTATTCTGAATATAAGGGACCCCACTGATCTCACTCGTCATGGTCAACTCTGGGGTACACTTGGCCTCATGATTGCAAAAAGAGACATAGCACAGAAATGGGGCGCGGCAGACCCCCCCACGCTAGCGTTGTGGTGCAGGAATATGGACCTGATTATGGTAACAGAGCGAACAGTGTATGCGTCAAGGGGAAGTCCGCGTAAGTGGAATAAAATCTGGGCACCTTGGAATACTTTCAGGGGGGATATATGCGAATTGCTACCGGAGGATGACATCGATAGTTCTGATGAAGAAAATTATGAGATCGAGAAACCGTGCACAAATGGACCTGTGTAGACGAATGTGAAATGTAGTACGTAACTGATGCCTTAAATGTTATTAGATTGCATGAACATGGATAATCGAAACTTAACATTACTGTGTAATTAATGCCATAACTCCCGCAGTTTTTTTTTCAATAAAAACATTTAAAAAAAAAAAAAAGCGGACAAAAGTTCCAAAATGTATGAACTAATGATAATTGCACCCACAGAACAGCTCACTTAGTTTTCATATTTATTTTTCATTGTTATTTTCTTTTTTATATATACATAATGTAAAAAGACATATCATTTACATAAATGCATTTAAATGAAACACAGTGACCTACTCATCCTGTAAACGTTTTAGGGGAAGACACAATGGGAAAAGGCAACCCATAATAAACAAAAAGCAAAAATAAAAATAAATAGTTAGAAGTTCACACAATAAGGGTTCAATAAACAAGGAAACATCACATAAAAAAGCCGACACAGGATTCAAAATTACATTCAGGGACATAAGACAATATAAATAATAGACAATATTGTACAACCACAGGGGGGAAAAAAGCACCGACGCGCGTTTCGGAAAGTGCCAGAGACAACAGTTTTATAGAAATTCCTTCGTCAGGGCGCACATCTTATGTTTCTTTAGACCATTAGCGACCCAGGATACCGTTGTCTAACTATAAAATTCTGAACCAGTGTGAACATCAGGGTTGCCCGAGCAAATCTGTGGGTGAGAAGAAACAACGTATTTCTGAATATAAAACAGAACAGTAATCTGGGTCAAACTTTGAGCAAGACTATCAGCAGCCATCAATGCCGTGAAGTACCACATTCACACAGGCAAAAACAGATCAAAAGGAAATGTGATAAAAAGAAGAAGAAAAATGCCTAAAAACAACTGTCACCGGATTATTTACACCTTATATCCCGTGAAAAGAACAAGTGTATAGAGAAACATAGAATTATGTTCTTTTGAACTAATAACCAGTGATGCAAACCTAAATGGTCTGTGGTCAGAAGTCGAGAATTTCCTTAGTTCAATAGAATTCCAAAAATGGGTATCCCAAGCAGAGCATTAATCCTAAATGGATAAAATCAAACAATGAGCCCTATAATGCTTTGAGATATAAATTATATACTGGAATACGCTAGGGTATAATGGGATAGCTGCCCAATTTAGGAATGAAATTGAAGCACAAAATATATATTCTAGGCTGAAAAGTCCGGCTATCTACTAATGGAACCAGATCCCTGTTTATAATTATTGAAAGATAGATGCTACAGCTGAGGTATTTAAAGCTCTGTGAAATATCTAATACACTAGAAAGGGAAAAACGGAAGCAGTTACAATCACCTACATCGGCCAAAGGTTGGAGACAACCACGAAATCCCTTTCCCTACATGGATAGACTGTGGGTAAAGGAAATATGGTACTTTTGCCAGTGAAGTGCAAATATTGCATCAATCACAGGTTTGGAAAGTAAAGGACAATTCACATAACTGGTGGGACAATCCGAAGAAATTGCCTCACAGTATCGGCTTACTTAACAATAATTCCCGAAGGGTGTATCCTTATAGTTGGAACTGATGGAATACGGAAAACCCTTTGTGGTCTGGAGGATTAAAATTCCTATAGAGACATGGAGAAGCAGACAGTAGAGGAATCAAATCACGGCCTCTGAAAAAAATATGAAGTGCAAAACATTTGCTAATAGAGTACCAGATAGCCTCAAATGAAATGTTATAAAATCAGTAAGAGATACATATAAGTCACTTAACAGCCCAACATGTCCCTCACGGTATAGGCTTACCCAAACAAGGCTTCCAATGAGGTGAAAACTCAATGAGTAGGACCGGAGGGAAAATGAAGTGATGAAGTCGGGATAGTTACAATTCCTATGTGCACAGAAAAACAGCACAAAAAATCTAAATGAAAAATAGGATCAAATAAAAGCCTTTATACAAAACGGAGAGCTAAAGACCAGAGAAACTCGCCCCCACTGACCTGGATTAGGGATTCCTCCTCATAGTTTCAGAATGGCGGGGCCGTCGTCATGAAACGATCAAGTCGAACGGCCTACACGCATCGCTCCTCCTTTCAATATTATGAAAACCAATCAGGAACGGATGGATACAACTTGTATTCATGACGCCACTAAGTTATGCCCCGGATGCCCTTGGTTGAGGGCGTGGCCAATGGATATGAAAAAGGGCCTGCTGGCACTTTTATGGTCCAAAGTGTTGCCACCTGTTTTATTGCTTGCACGATGTTTGAGTTGTTTTACTGATCTTACGCTCTGTATTCTCAAAACAATGTCTTTGGGCGATCTGATGTCCTTTGTTAACAGTAATGTATTCTTAACTATGGTTATTATTCTTCACTTATGCGATATGACTATGTGAATAAAAGTCTATCCCTTGGTTAAACCACATTAATGGCATTTGTCTATCTCCTTGGGATTCGTTTCCATGGGGATCAGTGAGTTGCACATTGGGGCGCACTATGGCACGGTTCTCCCTTCCTGTACCACTGGCATAGCTGCCTCCGGCTTCTCTTGCAGTCGCTGCCACCTCCGTGTAGTCTTGACCTCTCCCTCCACTGATACCATTCTCCCCGGGTTCCCCTGCTGTCATCTATGTACTTTGCTCCTCTGACCTCACTCACTGTGTCGCCGCTCTGTTCCTCTATCCCGTCTTCTCTGCATTTCTGCCTGTGGCTGTGGGATGTCCCCTCGCCGCCAGCTCTGGCGGGAAGTAGAACATTGGCGGCCATCTTGGAATTCCCACTCGACCCTGGGACTTCTTACAAGTCTATTCATATTTTTTAAAACCACCCAAAAAGTCCCTCCACAGGAAGCGCGCATACTGAAGCCAGTTGGAGCACAAGGACAAGTTAGGGGTGTCAATAGCTTCCGCAGACAGTGAATGTGTATTGTCTACATTCCTTCATGGACAGATGCTTTACCAATGGTGTTGTCTAGTACATGACATTGACAGCATGAGTACATGCTGGCTGAGACTTTGAGTATCGACTCTCTGGCACAGAGTGTAGAGGAATACGTCCTGAGAGTGGAGATCTGTGTTCCTTTCTAAGTAGCTGGAAGGCTGCTTTGTAATATGTGTGTGACCTGTTGTGCCAGCACACCAGGTGAGGTGGGGAGGAGGGGCTAACTTTGTACACTGTCAAGCCTGCATTCTCAGTCCTCTGTACATACAGCTTTCACTTGACTTATCTTTTCAGTTTTCTATTTAAATTGCGTCCGATACAATGTGTTCATAACTCAAGGTTTGATAAGAGGATGGAACAACAACCTAGGCACCTCCAGGCCAGTGATTATGAGGCCCCTTTAGTGAGTCCCTCATATTCAGTCACAAGCACACCTGCACATCGAAGTCACCAATGTAAAAGATTTTAACTTATCACACTATTCTGCCATGCCCTGCATATACAAGGGCATCTGTTACAGCATATGCTGTCTCTTATTATCCTGCTGATAGACATAGGTTTGTAGTGCCAGCACTGTCCTGAAAATGTATATCGGCTTTAGTCAGTTATAATCCTGGGATGTTCAGAGGGCATTCGACTCCTGTCTAGTCCTCATTGTCCTGGGTGCACACAGAACATCCTGGTCCAGCACTGCCAATCCTATCAGAATATACAGGTTTGTGCTTGACTCTGGAGTTTGTTTACTCCTTCTTGTCCCCTCAATAAGAATGTCAAATTGAATATTAATTTCCTGGTCCTACTTCAATGATTCCTCCTCTCGACACCACACCACCAGCTGGGCAGAGCAGGGACCAGAGGTACATAGACTAGCACTGCAGTAAAGAGGCAATAGACCCCAGTTAAGAACACAGCACATAATTGGAAATACATGTGCCCCGTGTGTGCGCTCTTTTCCTTTCTGATAGCCCCTGGTTCTTTTTCCAGCCCTAGCTCTCCTCCGCGTTCTCTTCCTATGGGTGTACTGAGAATCACCCATCCTTGAGAACTGAAACCCATGCTCTTCAAATCTTAATAGATCAATTGAACTGATTTAAAACATCAGCGAGCTATTCTCTAGGCCTGGCGACCAAGAGGACATCCCAAATGATGAAGAATGCCACTTCGGTGGGTGATGGGATTACGCCCTCTTAAATAGGACTATCCTTTTTCCCTAAAAAATGTACACAATATTGCTTAGTATTAATACAGCTGTTTCAGACCCGCGGGCAGTTTAGTTTGTAGTATATTGATTCGGGAATTGTGCCTGCGCTGGTCTCTAAACATTTCCCTGGGACCCTTTACTTATCTGTAGTTTTGTTTGTACAGAGAATCCCCTAGCAGCTTGGCTGCCATCCTAGTTAAATTTCTTTCAAGCCTCTGGATCGCTCTACACATTGTAAACATGGGAAGAGGGTACTGTGTGGGGACCATGTTGTAAGTAAACGGGCGAGTTGAGGGGAAGCAGTGCAGAATATGACCAACTAAACGGTGCTAAACACAGATGTGACTAAGGACTGTTGAGAAAACCCACAGTGAAGCATTCTGTAACCAACAGGGGAAAAGACCCAAAGCCTTTAATGCAGCACTGCACTCCCTCCCTCCCCCAATCACCAGATTGACTTGATGCTCTGTATTTCCCATCTCCGCCTTGCACTGTACCTCGTTTTACATTCTTTTAGGAATTAATCAGTTGGCATTCTTAGTATGCTCTGTCATTGTGGACCGGTCACCACATGGGTCAGCTAGAGGTGCAGAGGACAGATGGGGGCTCCAAAGAGATCTGGTGCCCGGTGTGGAGAGTGGATAGTTGATCACTCCATGTAAGTGGTTTATAATGTGTTTGACTTGGCCCTCCCCTAAAAAATCATAAACACAATATTTAATCTGAGAGTTACTTATGTTTAGGCATTGAGACGTATAAATCCTATGCAATTTTTTGCTGCTCTCAGTGAGCATAACAGGCCAACGGAGGCAGGACAGTTTGTCAAACTAGTACACAGGATGGCCAGCTTTTTTTTACAGAATGTTCTACCTAGGCTACCAATGCTTGCCTTGTAGACCAGAAGCCCATATCTAAATTACGACCCATGCAATCTTAATTTCCTCTTAAGGTAAGTGTGACTATGCTTGCTGTTGTCTGCGCTTGGAGTCTTCATTCAGATAGATGGCTGGCAAACGGCCCTGATCCATTGTGGATGCTTTACACTGATGACTGAAGGGACTTAGGAAGCCATCTGAAAAGCGGAGGCGCACATGCAAACCCCTGCTGCCTTGTGTGTTTTACCTTGGACCGAAATTTTACAGTGACAAGTGAAGCAGGCCAGTAGACCACCTGGAAAACCATTATATACACTTGTGATTTTCGACATCAGCGTCGCATCCTTTGTCACTGGATTCTCAGTCTGGAAGCATGATTTCCCCCAACTCAACCCTCGTAAGTAAAACGTGAGGTGTTATCGCTTCACAACTCAAAATACTATTAGTGCCTGTTATGTTGTTCGTTGTGCTTGGTATTGTAGAAAATGTAACCCTTTAATTCAGGGTCTGCGATAGTAAAAAGCCTAAGTATGTTTTAATGTCATTGCATTGGCAGACCATACTATATATATTTTCTGTAAAAGGAAAGGTGTATGTGTGCTTGCTTTAACAGATATGAAGTAGACAATTGACTGGCAACATTTATAGGCTACCGAACAACAAAAAGGTTTGTTTTAACTCTTAAAGGTAGTGGAGCTGTTGCACACTGCGTGCAGCTAAGTGCGACTTTACAATGTAGTTTGTAACTATTGTTACATACCTGAGAAGTGGTCTTGACAGAAGGTTTTTAGCTTTTTGTATACACCTCTTGAGTACTATATTGAATGAAATCATAAGTATTTGTATTGAAGGTGTTGCATCTTGCTTACTGAAATGTATGTGTATTCAGTGTACTCTTATTGTTTATTAGTGATTCTTTCTTTTCAGACTTTCTCTTTGTCAGTACATTGCTAGCCATCTCAGTTACCAGAGCAGTCATTTGGTATTCGTAACTGTGTCATACCCTCTTCCATTCTATCTCTTCCCCTAGAAGTCAGGTAATGACTAATGTTAACATAGGAAGTTGTCACCCTTCAATTCAGTGTTGCTGACTATGTTAGAGCTCTGTCTGTTTGGATCAAACGAGAGACCTGTTTTATTATATCTAAACTTTCTAGGTAGCCAGATCTTGTTAAACAAGTCAGTTTGTCTCCTTTTCCTATCCCGCCCATTTTTTTCATAACTTGGTCTGGCTGGCACCTGCTAACATAGTTATGTGGTGTGTGTCCTTTAGGACTTTTCTTTTTTTTTTGTTGAAACTTTTTATTGAAAAGAAAAACAAGAAAACAGAAAAACAAAACAAGGCAAGGCATTACAATAGAATTGTGTCACCATTCTGCTCGCGGGGGGGGGTACAAACGTAAAGCAGATATCGTTGCTACCAGTAAATCGGGGGGAGGGGGGGGGAAAGGAGACCAGAAGTATACAAAACATCTATAATCCTGCGGAGGAAACATCAGGTTGGGAGGAAGACAAGTCAATATCACATTCCGATATGGGGGGAGCACATATATTACCACGGTATGTGTTCCACTGAGTCCAGATTTTCCCCCATTTGCCAGGTGTGCCACGGGAAACATAAACCGTTTTTTCTCGAAACACGCACCAATCCATGTTTTGTTTCCACACTAGGACTGTCGGAGGCCTCTGGGCGCCCCATAGCTGGGCAATGTCACGCTTACCCAAGGTCGCCCATCGAAGCTGCGCCAGATTGTAATCATTCGGCTCCCAGACGTTCAGCAAGCACCTCCGCGCTTCAGGCATCAGCCGTACACCCGTAACCTCACTCATTACCGCATGCACGCGATTCCAATAGCTCAGCACAGCCGGACATTCCCAAATCATATGGAGAAACGTGGCCACCCTGCCGCATCCACGCCTGCACAATCCATCCGTCGAGAATCCCATTCGCACCAGACGCGGGCCAGTCACATACACCCTATGCAGAATTTTGAGTTGGACAAACCGAAGGCGTGCCGGGATAGCCACCTCTTTCGGGGAAGAGATCGCGGCCTGCCAGTCTTCATCATCGAGCTCCAGTCCATCACTGGTCCACAACCCTCGGAGGCCTTCCAACAAGTCAATCCTAGTATTAATCAGTTTTTTATAAATGAGCGAGATAGTGCTATCAGGGACATGCCCGTCTAGTATCCTATCTTCAAGCGGGGATGCTTCCGGCACGTCCGAGCCTCGGGGAAAAACAGACAAGATTGCGTGCCGGACTTGCGCATACCGAAAGGATTCCCTATCATTCAATCCATATTCAACTTTCAATTCCTCAAAAGTTTTGATCCTACCCTTGATCCACATATCATCGACCCTGCTGATCCCTATCATGTCCCACCGATCGAATCCCTTCGATTGCCAAAGGGAGCCAAGTTTATCCGAGGCATAGAGTGGAGTAGCCCGGGTCGGTCTGTCAGCCCATCCCGTGGCCGCCGTAGCCCGATACCACACCTGCACCGCTGTTTTAGTGGGACCCGTAAGAGATCTACCGGCTGACGTCGCGTATAAAGCCCTGTTGTAATCGCCGCCGGGCAGTAACCATTTATCCATCGCAAAGGCCGGGTTTAGTGAATGAGCATAGGTGCCGTGGTTGATGGCCCCTAACTGAGAGGCCCAATAATAGCGACGGATGTCCGGGAGTGCGATGCCGCCATCATACCAAGGGAGCGTGAGCTTCGAAAGGGCAATACGAGAACGGCCCCCCCATAGCAACTGTCGCTGTAGACATTCAATCTCCCGGAAATACCCAGCTGGTACTACGTCAAGCGTGTTTTGAAGCGCATAGAGAAATCGGGGGAGCGACATCATCTTAAACAACGCCGCTCGACCCAGGGGAGAGAGAGGGAGTCTGTTCCACGTTTCTATATCCGCCCGAAGACGTCGGAGAGGGGGCAACAAATTGCGCTCGTAACGAAGCGTAGGGTCTAGGGTAACAAAGATTCCCAGATATTTGAATCCCTCGAGCACCACCGAGATAGGACATCCACGTGGCAAGAGGGGAGCATCGCCGGAAAGAACATAAACGCAAGATTTTGACCAATTGATGACTAGACCGGAATTTTTACTGAAAGAAGTCAAAACGTCGAAAAGGACGATCAACGACTTCCAGGGCGACGTAAGGTATAAGAGTATATCATCCGCGTACAGAGATATACGGTCTTCAAGTTCCGGAGACCATCTAATACCCTTCAAGGATGGTTCCCATCTCAACCAAGCCGCCAATGGCTCTAAGGCAAGAGCAAACAGAAGTGGGGACAGAGGACAGCCCTGGCGCGTACCCCTACCAAGCGCAAAGGAGGCCGAAACACGCCCATTCACCACTACCTGGGCTAAAGGGCCAGCATAAAGCAGCTGCACCCAACGGATAAAGGTGGGCCCAAAACCGAATTTAGAAAGGACCGCCCAAAGATAAGGCCACTCAAGCGTATCAAACGCCATAGTGGCGTCTAGGGACGCCAAGATGGCCGACTCCCGCAGAGTCCCGGCTCGCGCTAGGACTCCATGAAGGCGCCGAAGATTAAGTGCCGTATTGCGATGTGGTATAAAGCCGGATTGGTCCGGGTGAACAAGATCTCCTATAACAGATATCAAACGAGTAGCAAGAACTTTGGCCAGGATCTTAGGTTCAACATTGATCAGGGAAATAGGTCTGAAAGATTCGCAGCGGTCACGCGGCTTTCCCTCCTTATGGATAACCACTATGGAGGCCAGCCTTTGATCAGGAGGAAGAGACCCTTTCTCTAGGGATTCCAAAAACATCGATCGCAAATACGGCGCCAGTACGTTGGGACGGAGCTTGTAAAGCTCGATGGGGAGTCCATTAGGGCCCAAGGCCTTCCCGGAGCGAATCGATCGGATAGCTGTCGCAATTTCATCAGCCGTGAGCGGAGCTTCCAGTAGGTCCCGCTCCGGGTCAGACAAGCATGGCAGCGATATATCGCGGAGAAGCAAGCGGGAGTCCTGCTCTGGTCGATCGGACACAGGGGAGTACACTACCCGAAAATAATCGGCGAACCGCGCAACGATCCCAGCAGGGTCAGTGATACTTTCACCATTCACATCAACTATGACAGGGATAACCCGACTCGCGCATTCTCTCCTATCCAACCAAGCAAGCAACTTCCCAGCCTTATCTCCCACATCATACAGACGCCCCTGCTGTTCACGACCCATCTCTTTCGCAGCGTCAGTCACAAGTGCTCTATATTCGTGCTGTTTTAGGTCTAACAAGTGCAGCTTCTCAGGGGAGGCTCCAGAGTCCAACTCTCCCTCAAGGATGGTAAGTTCAGTCTCAAGACGGACAACCTCTTCCCGCTTACACCTCTTAACATTGCCAATCGAGGAGAGGGCTTGGCCCCGAATGACAGTTTTATACGCCTCCCACAAGGAGACAGAAGAGGACACTGAACCCACATTTTCAGCAAAGTAACGATCGATTGCTTTAAGTAATTCCACTCTAATCTTAGGATCACGGAGGTACCATGGGTTAATCGGGGCAATCCGACCTCCCGACCCCAGACGAGCATTCACAACTAACCACAGCGGGGAGTGATCCGAAATACCCCTGGCAAGATGTTTCACCTCCCCTATGAGGGAAGCCTGGGAGGAGGGCATCAAAACATAATCTAATCTCGAAAGGCTGCCATGGGCCCCGGAGTGAAAAGTATACTGCCGTTGCCCAGGATGATGTAAACGCCAGCAATCGGTTAGCCCCATTGCCTCCAGGAAGTCCCCCAGCCAGGATTGAGATTTAGCGAGGACACGGGGAGGGTGACGATCACACATACCAGACACTACTGAGTTGAAATCCCCCCCTACCACAAGTACACCCTCGGGCACTCCCAGGATCACTTTTCCCAAATCAGCATAGGTCGTAGTTTGAAGGCCTGGGGGTATGTAAACCGAGAGTAAAGTAATCACCCTCCCCTCCCAGCGCCCTACAATAGCGGCATACCGCCCCCTATCATCGAGTATAACGTCATCAATAGCAAGGGGGAGGGAGGTCCGAACCAGAATGCCCACCCCTCTGGAGCCGGATGTGAAACCCGAGTGGGCCATGAGACGGTATCCACGCCTATTCATGGCGTGGCACGTATTACCCAGCAAGTGTGTTTCTTGAAGCAAAACCACATCAGGAGACAAGCGTCGTAGCAACTGTAGAACCACCCCCCGTTTAATTCTGTCTCCCAACCCATTTACGTTCCAACACAGAATGCGTAGTCCCCTATCCCCCATCCCAGAATCCACCCCAGGTTCCCCCCCACACCAGCCGCGACACTGCAACACAGGAGATCATCAGTACTATGCCTTGAATAAAACAAAAACCCTAAACTTGAACCCCCCAAACCCCCAAACCAACATTATACCCCCCACCCGCACCCCTGCGTGAGACTCAAAAGCCACCCCAACTTGCAGTGTGCCTGTCGCCCTAACATACAACTAATCTACGAAAAGAACCCCAGAGGAGGAAGACACACCCGACCCCCTCCCACACCCCATTAAGACAACACAGTAGCGGACAATAGTAGCATAGCATCAAACCACAGCCGAAAGTCAATACGTTGGTCCAGGAGCCAATTCACTCCCTATTCCTGCTCCATCAGGCCGCCCTCCGCTCCACCGGAGTGTTCCTAATGATCAAATTGTTCCTGTCCAGGGGGTAACGAGTCCAACCAGTCACTAGCAGCTCCAGGATGGTCAAAGAAAAACGTTCTATCATTGTGAACCACACGCAATCGAGCCGGGAAAAGCATGGCATATTTCATGGCTCTGTCTCTCATTCTCTTCTTCACTCCTTGAAATCCCAGTCGCTGCCTCTGAACCTGTTGGGTGAAGTCCGGGTAGAAGCTGATCGCGGCGTTTTCATATTTCGTAGGGCCCGATGTGCGGGACGCCTGCAGGATCGCATCTCTGTCACGAAAGTTAAAGATCCGCGCAATGATGGGGCGCGGAGAAGCTCCCAACTTGGGCGGGCCACTCGGGATTCGGTGGGCCCGTTCCACTGCAAAAAACTTGCTCAGACCCTTGGGCGCTAGGTGATTCAGGACAAGGTCCTCCACCAGTAGGTCTACTGCTGACGAGTCCGTCGTCTCCGGGACACCAACCAACCGGACGTTGTTCCGCCGTGCGCGGCCTTCTAAATCGTCCAAGCGTCGAGAGAGGTAGTCACGGGCGGATCTCAAATTACCGACCTCCGTCTGTAATTCAGAGACGTCGGCGACAAGACTGGATGTCTTCAGGTCAAGGGATTTGACCTTCTCGTTGGTCTTTCCAAGGTCTGCCCTGATCAGAGTAACATCTATAGCAACCGTGTCTAGCTTGTGAGTCAGGGCCTCATATTGTTGTCCCAACGCGGCCTTCATCCCAGCAATGGCGCCCATGACGTCTTTCAACGACGGTTCTTCATCCAACAGGGAGTCATCCCCAAAGGTGGCCAGGGGTTTAGTCATACCACTCGGAGAGCCCTTGGTGAGGGTATAGCGATCCATAACGTTGGACTGCACAGGACCCCCCCGAGTTGCCGGTCTGGTCTTGCGCCTCTCCGCCTCGGGCTTGGTAGTCATTTTAGGTCCTCCCCCCCCGGAGGGTATTCTGAGACCTAGTAAAAATGGCGACACTCTATACGCCCGGATCAAATCGGAGAATAGGTGGAGGGCCAGCCACTGATCAAAGAGCAGCGAAAGTCCAGATCACTAAACGATGACGTGGTAGTGAAAGAAACAAATGACCAGGGCGACCAAGACAAAGTCAATGAGGCCAGACCACAGGAATCGAAACTGAAAGTAGAAGACCGGGCATGGGAGCCTCGCCTGGGCCGTTGTTATTCGATTACCACCCGGCTGGCAGAGAAGGCAAGCCCGGGGCAGTACCATGGAGCAGGCCAGAAATGTTCCAAAGTCCTTATCTTCGGTTCCCGGGGACCAAATCGCAATCTGAAAACGGATAAATGATCAGCCAGGTCACGACCACAAAAGCCCATCGTCTAAATCAGGATAAGATACAGGATGATCGGTGGAGGTGGCGAAGGTCCGGGAGCTCTGAGCTCACGCGACCATCTTGGGTGCGCGCTAAGCTCCTCCTCCTTTAGGACTTTTCTTATGTGCCCCAAGGTTCCTTTCCCTCTGTTTAAAGTGTACAGCATTATTAAGGGAGAGACATCCTAACCTGCAGCTCCTCCCACGTTTACATCAGCTCCATAATCTGTTTACTGTTGGGTACCACGTATTGGAATGTGAATGCAAACTATCCAAAGTCATTAATTGAGCCATATGAATTGCAATTAAGCCTCTTGCAGGCTTATGAAGGCATTGTGTATCGCCAACAAATGTTTTAACACTTATTTCCTTGCGGCAAGCAGATGACAATCTACAACGTGGATATTTCTGTTTCTCATGGCTGTTTCCAACAAGGCAAACCAAAAATTATACCCACTTATGCTGACATCCTTTAGTTTCCATTCTGCTGTGACCTGTGCTGTAATAAACATATGGCCATGCTGCAAAGGCTGTTTCTGCAATTACTGAGCACATTGAAACAAAAGTTAATGGAGCATGTCTTGAAATTCAAAAGTATAGCCTGTACAGTGGTGACTATGGATATGTGAATTGTGGAAAACAGCATTCTAATTTTAAGTTACTGAAAAAGTCAATGAAGATACACTGTCATCAAATTCTCTTGCCCATATTTTGCATGATTGTGCTAAACGGACCATTGTCAACGTTTCTGCTGATGCTGAAACATTTATTTTGAAAGTCTATTATCATTTGTCTTCTACAAACAGAACACCAGAATTATGATTTTTGTTTTCTTTTGTGAAATGGAAACCTTGATTCAGGTATGTGCCAACACGATGGCCTTACAGCCATGGATGGAAAATTACAGACCAGTACAGCAATTACAGCTAAGTCTTTGAGCCTAGTCAAGACAAAACACTTGCACTTGAAGGGAATTTTCTAGGACTTTAATATAGCCTTATAGCCTGCCATAGAGGGCTATACCGGCTATTAAAGGCCCTCTCCAGCGTTCGGCTCGGGCCTTTAACAAGGGAGAGGGACTTTAATAGCCGATATAGCCCAGTTCCGAAGGGCTATAAGGCTATTAGAACATTCTGCCACTAGCGGGTAGAATGTTCTAACAAAAAAAAAAACAATTGGAATCCCCTCAGGCTCCCTGAAGCCTTTGTTCACAGCCAGAGCTGTGAACAAAGAAACATTGGAATGTTGGAGCTCCAGGCTCATACCAGCCATTATAAGCCCAGAGCACTCCATTCTTTTCAATGGAGCTCCCAACATTCCAATGTTCTAATATAGAGTGAACACTGCGTCACGGGGGAAGTGTACCGTTACCTTGTTCACAACATATTAAATCATTTTTAATAATACTGTCGTGCAGCTTCAGAAGTTCAGCACATGATTGGTTCCATTGATCCTAAGAATACTACGGAACAATCTTAAGAACCAGGTGGGCAGCCTAAAAAAGCAGCTCCAATCAGGGCTTTTGCTTTGTGCATAGCATGGTATTCCTTGCAGTGCCCAATCTGGCACAGAATGCACCTGCTGCACTTCCTGCTTCGGACAGGTGTGACTTCACTGGATGGTGAAGTCTGTCTCATTGGGCCAGCTCCCAACCTTGCAGCATTTGAAAGAGCCATATGATCCATATTTACTAGTGACTAGACTTTGACTGATGGCAGCCACTCAGCCTGTACACTGTTTTTAGAGAGCACCTGCTCTGGCTCCCCAACTCACAACTATACTGTACCACTGCCCTAGGATGTGACGCTAGCAGGTAGGTTTTCTGAACAGCTGTCTTACTGTCCAATTAAGGGCCAAGTGCAGCTGGGATGCTGTATGGCTCATTGGCACACGTGAAGGATGTGTGTGATGTACTACACACTTCACAAGGAGCATTTTATATGATGTGTGACCCTCAGCTACACTCTTACAGTTGTGCAGGAGTGGACTTTCACCTCACACATCGCTTCAAGAGAGTGGGCAGGGCTGCCCTGCACACAACCTCCCAAGCTTGAGTTTCAATGCTCATGGTGTAATAAGCTAGCTCAAAAGGCATGGAACAATAACCACGCAGAAACCATGAGGGCCTGAAGCATTCCATTATAAAGCACTGGGTAGGAGTGTAACTTTCTGTGCAACCTTTTAGGATTCGCCTACCGCATGCATGTGCTGTCAGTGAAAGCTATTGTAAATTAAAAAAAAAGCTTTAAAACATACTTAGAGCCCGCCCCACACTAACCAGTACTTACCATTGTTTGGTTCACTCGTCGCTCTCATTTCCTTGCTTGTGATTGGTCTGGGCCTCCTGCTTTCTCTTCGGTTCTTCCCGTCGTCCTGTCATTCATGGAGTTTGAGCCAAGTTCAATTTTCTGTCTCTGAGACCAGTGTCCTTCAACTTTCCGCTGCTTTTAGAAGTACTTTGTTTTATTTTTAATCAAGCACTTCCTTTAACTGCATGCGTTTTCAGGCCCTCACTAGCCTCCCACACCCTCTTCGGTCATTATTGTTTGCTCATGTCCAGTGCGGACTGCTGTACAGCATGGCTTAAATTAACTAGAAACAAAATGCTATGCTGAGGTCAACACCGGCCACACCATAGCGCTTTATATTTATTTCTGTTGAGTTATATTGCACAGCAGCCACACTGCTCTGCAGCATCATTAAATAAACATTGAAAATGCCAATAGGTTTGCATAGGTGAAACCTATTGGCTTTGCTACTGCTTGTTTTACGCATATGAATACTTTTTATAAAGCACGGTGTTTGAACGTATCACACACTTGTCTTTTTCTTGATCTATTTTTCACTGCAATGTCCACTGTATGGAACTGATTTACATGCAATGAAATCCACAAATTGTTTAATCAAGCTTGATATAATTGCTTTTTTTCACAGCCATTAGTCTTCTATGATTATTTTCTGCCTTGAGAAAGTAATGAGTGAACACGCTGTATAGGGTGAAACACGTGTTGACTGAATACCACTATTAGAAGAATGTTACCAGAGGGATGTGAAAAAGGGACATTACACCATGTGAACAATTATCCTGTAGTATGTAAAGAATATATTTCTTTCTGTGACTGTTTGTAATTAAGCTTTGTAACTTTGTGTCCATACTTTTTTTCTTTTTTAAATGTTCCTAAGGGCAGCGGTATATAGTTTAAATACCCTACCTTGCCCATGTATGAGGAGGATTTCTCTGTAAACCCTCTGTGCTGGGCAATGAACTAGGAGGCATAATGCCTTTAACCACCCTGGTTAGCCCAATTATGGGAGGATATTCCCATCAGCCTCGCATAAAGGGAGAAAAGAGTGTTACTTAAAAATAATTATGGGGAAACTCAGAACTTCTTTTCTCCACAATATTTTGTTCATAGTTTTAAACAGGCCAGTAGAGCAAGTGGCCCCAACATGGTGCACTCAGCAGATGATCAGATCGGCCTCCTCTGGTGCCATTTATTGAAAAGCAAAGACGTCCCTTGAGCAACTGATAGATTCCCGTGCTATTTTTTATTTTAGAGTATTTTTTGCACTTGAGTGGCTTATATGACTAATATTTACCCACCTTTCCCCTTAATAAATGCAAAGTATTTAATGAATCCCCTGTGTATGTCGCTAATATGCAGAAAGGGCGCAACATTTACCCCATAAGCTTGGGAAGTTCTCCCCTTCATTCTCTGCCCTCCCTTGGGCAAGGTGATGAGGGCTAATTAAGTCTTCCTGCATATCACCAACATGGAAGGGATGCATTAATTACGCCTGGCCTTGGGCATCGTGGGAAGGTTTTATAATGAAGGGAGCCAGATCACAGTTGTTCACCCCAAACTCTCTGCAGGCATGGCGGATTAATGATTTACACCATGGCCTTGCAGGCCAGGGTGTCTTCAGTACCCTCTACGTTCCCTCCCATTCGGGCAGGGGTGGAGGTGAAAGTTTGTCTTGTTATTATCTCTTCCCCACCTGTCAGCCAGGAGAAATCTGCAAAAGTGGGCAGGCTCAAAGCGCAACAAGTAGTTTAGCATCAGCTCACTCCCTGAACGCCGTTTTTCTTTTTCATTTCATCCCAAAGTTCACAACTAGACTACACATGCACGTATTGTTTTTCCAGATGTCACAATCTATCTTTTTCATTGCTGATTACAAATATTTACTATACACATATAAGTGGCGCATGAGCACTGCACACTTACATTTTGGATTATATATCAAAACGTCACAATCCGAATTCAGAAAAAGTTACCAAATGACATGACACAAGGCCACCTTCCCATTAAAATTAGGAGACTATTTGTTTAGCCATTTTAGAGTTACACACTTAGGGCGTGGTTTAGAACTCAACTGACAAGTTACTCTGTCACAACGGTGGTGGATATCCCATCCGCTGAAATCTAAATCACATTGTATCCTATGGGATTTTGAGTTCAGTGGACGGGATATCCGTCACCGTTCTGACGGAGTAACCCACCTGCCGAGTTCTGATTCAGGCCCTGAGAAACGTTCCTCTCAGCAGGCGATTTTTATTTACCAAATGCATGTTTTTGGACTCCCTTACAATTCTTGATCTATTTGAGAAATCTGCACTGAATTTGGCACACAAAAATTTCCTACTGACCACAGTTTTCCCCAAGTTTGGTACATATTGCTCGAGGGGGCAGAGTTATTAAGGGTGCAAAATTAGGGTTTCTTATAAATTGAAGTGTCAACCATTAATTGTAATTGTATTGTATTGTAATGCATTTGTATAGCGCTGACAAGGCGTCAAAGCGCTTTTTCGGCAAGTAGCACGCTACTCCGGGACCCATAGAGGATTAGTGTTGAATTAGTATAGTGAAACATGCAAGTAAATTTTAAGTGGTGGATAGGTTAGTCAGTTATTTGGATTCGAAGGATAGAGGAGGAAAAAAGGTTTGTATTTATATGGAACTTGTTACCCCTGATGGGGTGTTGAAGCACGCTATTTTGGAAACCCATAAAGGATTAGTGGTGAATTGGTTTGGTGAAATATGAAAGTAATTTGAGTGGTGGACATTAGTCAGTTATTTGGAGTGAGAAGGATAGCGGAGGGATAGAAGGGGAAGAAAGTGTTGCATTCATATAACACCTGTTACCCCTGATGGGTGTTGAAGTGCTTTTCTGGCGAGTAGCATGCTACTCCGGAACCCATAAAGGATTAGTGTTGAAAATGAGTATAGTGAAATATGAAGTAATTTGAGTGGTGGATATGTTATTGAGTTATTTGGATAGAAAAGTGTAGGTGGCGGGATAGAAGAGGTAAGAGGTATGTATTTATAAAGCACTTGCTATCCCTGATGGGGTTTTGAAGCGATTTCTGGGCGAGTAGCACGCTACTCTGGAACCCATAAGGATTATTGTTGAATTAGTATGGTGAAACATGAAATTAATTTTAGTGGTGGATATGTTAGTTAGTTATTTGAATTGAGAAGGGTTGGGGAGGGGTAGAAAAGGGAAAAAGGTTTGCATTTATACAGCACTTGTAACCCTGATGGGGTGTTGAAATGCTTTATTGGCGAGTAGCACGCTACTCTGGAACCCCTAACGGATTAGTGGTGAATTAGTATAGTGGAATATGGAATTTGAGAAGTGAACATGTTAGTCTATTATTTGGATTGAAAATGATAGTGGAGGGATAGAAGAGTGAAGGATTCTTTTTATTTCTTTTTTTAGGTCATAGCAGTAGGTGGAGGCTTTTGGGTGAGTAAAAAGGGTTTTGGGAGGGGAAGAGTCATAGGGAAAAGTTTAGAAAGGTTTGTTTTGGGGATCTGTGTAGTAAAAGAGTTGTAAGATGATGCAAGGAAGGGTAGATAGAGTAGGAGAGAGTCTTGAAAGGGTTATTTTGGGAATCATAGTAGTGGTATGGGTTTTGGAATACATGAAAGAGTCGTTGTAAAGGAAATATTGATAGATGTATAGGGTGAGAGATAGGGTAGAGCATTGGAAAGAGTAGTAAGAAGTTTGAGATGAGTCAGAAAGTTGGGCTAGAAGATATATTGAGAGAAGTACAGGCTGAGCAATAACGTAGTGCATTTGAAATGCCAAATTAGAAGAAAGTGATACATATATAGATCCATAAGTACATTGAAAGTATATAGATGCATAAAGGAGGTAAATATATGTAGATTAAATATATTGATATAGCTACAGAATGAGAAATAGGGTAGTGCATTGGATATGCTTTTTCAGGAGAAAAGCAACAGACACACAGATCCAAGTACATGGAGGGACATAGATCCACAATGGAAGCAAGCACATTTAGACCAAAAATTATTTTTTTAACAACATAGGGCCAGATGTAGGTGCCCGAATACCGGTCGGAAACGGACGAAAATACCGATTTTCGGCCGTTTCCGACCGGTATTTGGACATTGTTATGTAGGGGTGTTTAAAACATACA
The DNA here is from genome assembly GCF_964261635.1 of Lissotriton helveticus. Taxonomy (NCBI): domain Eukaryota; kingdom Metazoa; phylum Chordata; class Amphibia; order Caudata; family Salamandridae; genus Lissotriton; species Lissotriton helveticus. The sequence goes on from NC_136065.1 coordinate 1,556,032,026, forward strand.
TATTCGGTAATTTTACTGAATCGTTAATTTTACCGAATCGGTAAAATTACAGAATCGGTAAATTTACCGAATATGTACATTTTACCGATCCGGTAAATTTACCGAGCGGTAAAATTACCGAATATGTATTTTCAAATGTAGGTAGCACTGTTAACAGTGCTACAGGGCTTTCAGGATTCGGTATTTACCATGTAATACTATTACATGGTAAATAACGAATCCCTGTGTACATGCACATCTGTGCATGTACACCTGTGCCATGTGGCACACAGACATGCCCTAAGGGCATGTCTGTGTGTCACATGGCACACAAGCCTGAAACGGGTGCAACAGGGTGTCAAAGTGACACCCTGTTCCCCCTGTCAATTCGGTATTTTTACCGATTCGGTAATTACCGAATCGGTATTTGCTATTGATTCCTATGGGCTTCAAGGCCCATAGGAATCAATGGCCCCATAGGAATCAATGGCAAATACCGATTCGGTATTTACCGAATCGGTAAATACCGAATCCTACCGAATCTGTAACAATTACCGATTTTTTATCTACATCTAATTCACCGATTCATAAATACCGAATCGGTAAAATTCGGTATTTATGAATCGGTAAATTAGATTTACCTACATCGGGCCCATAATTATTCTACATGTTTATACAAAGCAATACACAAAGAGAGGTACATATCTATAGTGAAAATAAATGCTTTTATACAGAGGGATATGCTATAAATTTCTGTTTGCGTATAGTGCTTAAGTGAGGAAGAGCCAATTCTTGAGTAGTTTTCTGAAGATAAGGTGGTTGTCGGTGGATCTTATGTTTGGGGGGTAAAGAGTTCCATAGTTTGGCTGCTTGAACAGAGAAGGATGTGCCACCCATGTTTTTTTTTTCTTGTATCTTGGGATTTTTAGGCGAGATGCCCCTTTAGAGCGGAGGTTCCTTTGTTGAATGTGTTTGGTGATTTTATTCCTGATGAAGAGCGGTCCCATTCCATGTATTGCTTGGTGGGTGATACAAAGTAGCTTGAACATGGATCTTCTGGCAACCGGTAACCAATGCAGAGCTTTCAAGGCAAGTGAGATGTGGTTTCGTGGTTTGAGATGCAAGAATAGGCTGGCAGCCGAGTTCTGAATCCGTTGTAGTCTTTTCATGGTCGTTAAAGGTGATTCGTGGTAGAGGCTATTGGCTTAATCGAGTTTGGACAGAACAAGGGAGAAGGTAGCTTGGACTTTGGGTGAAAATACCAAATGAGGGAAAATTTGTTGCAACGTTTTTATAGTGACAAAGCTTGATCTTGCTAGTTCGTCCACTTGGCATTCATCAACAGCTTGGAATCCATGATCATTCCGAGGTTTCTTACTTCCTTCGATACTTCAGGCGGTGATCCCAGTTCATCAGGCCAGGCAGTAAACGGGTCATTATGTTTCCAATCGCCACACGTGAGTATTTCGGTTTTGGAAGGATTCAATTTGAGATGGCTCCAAATCATCCACTGATCCACGGCTCTGAGACAACTGAAAATTGGGGATTTTTCAATGTCTTTTGGGCATTCCAGTTGAAGGAGTATTTGCGTGTCATCTGCATAGTTATAGCACGTGAGGTGAAATTGATTGATCAGTTCCGGTAATTACTTCATGTTGATGTTGAAAAGCATGGGTGAGATGATAGATCCTTGAGGGACCCCTGCTTTTGTGGAGTATGATTTGGACGAGAAAGGTGGGGTATGGATGACACAGGGGTGGGGGAATCATATCACCCGACGCCCGAGCCATGTTGTTTTTTACCACGGGCAAGAAGATTTAATGTCTATTTTGTCCGGCGGACAAGTAGACATTAAACCGCATACATAATACAGGCTGTGGGCTCTCCGGGACTCGCAGCCAATCAGAAGCCGGAGACGCTTTTGAGGCCTGTGATTGGCTAGCAGCCCATGACTGGGCTCTAGCCAGTGATTGGCTGGGTGACTGAAATGTCAGTCTCAAAAAGCAGTATTCTCTGCAATCGGGTGTATTGCTATCTCAAGCTCAATGAAGTGGACATGAAGAACCATGAGGAAGCGGTCTCAATTTTAACACAAAAGGGTCGCAGTAATATCTTGCTGCTGGTGGCGCGACCTGAGACACAGGTGAGGAGAAAGGGTGGCATTAATGTTACAAGGTTAATGCCAAGTGAGCTTGCGGCACCATGGGGCGGGGCAGAGGTGTACAATTAACTTTATACTCTCTGCTTCAAGAAGGGAAGAGGAGAGCCAAACATCCTGCTGAAAGCACAATAGATTGCGGTAAAAAAACGGCATTTCGCTAGTGCTCAGTTCAGATTCCACAAGAGAAAACAGAGCGCGCTAACTTGGGGTTTGGAGCGGACTGTCCTTTAAGTGTCCTTTAAGTAGAGCTCCACTATGCAACGGCTCATATTATACTAACTATGGCGTTAAAGAATTGTACCGGGTAGTAAACATTTGAAATTCCCATGATCAGTATCTCAGCTTCAACAAACGGTAGCATTAGAGCAAATGAGCAATATGTTTGTTTTACCTTATATTGCCCATAACAGCTGGTGGATTTTAAAAGTGGTGGGGCGGATGGGTGATTTACATTAATTTCCTTTACGGACAAAAGCTGCAATACGTTACCTGCAAAGTGCCTGTTCAAAGTCGTCTACTTTTTGCCTGGATGACAATTGAGGTTATGAACAGTAAGTCGCTGTATGCGGTTACATAATATATGTAAAGACGAAAAGATGTTGAAATTCCAGTGTCCTGAATCAGTCCCATATCTCAGACACTCACTCATTATTGGGCTAATATCACATTGCACACAATGTAACATGTGTTAACACTGTCGGTCTCGTTCTCTCTCCCTCGCCTTATTTTTCTCTCACTGGCCCATGTTTCATGATCTCTTTCCTGCTATTTTTGGGGACATGTGTCTGTTTATCCACATTTTGAAATAACTGCTTGGCTCGTGAGGATCTTGAGTGCTGCCTGCAGCCAAGTGCTGCAAGCGCCTCGGATAAGATGTTTCTTGCACCTCATTACTTGCTTAACTGTTTGGCTTGTATGGGTCAAATCCCGATCAGAGGACGCCTGGCACCCTCCCCCCTTTTGCACGTTACATGTTGCGTGTTGGGAGGCACACATTGTCTGCTTTCTTCTAGGCGGCTCAAAGAAAAATTTCAAATAGTGCTCTAACGTTATTTGTGATAATTGTGTGTATTTACGTGCACCGACGGAATTGTTGGAATTCATTTTATTGCATTGAAAATTGGGTAATTTCCCCTAACACTCACCTGGCACAGAATGTCCTGCCTGTGGGCTGCACAGGAGGTATGCAGAGTTTGCAAGACACCCCAATGCTCTGTAGTAGCGGTCCATGAGCTCTCAGTCATTAGTCACCTCGCAGCTACTGAACGTAGGTACTTTATCGTAGTAAAATGTACTCCTTACATTCTTGGAACCTGCACACCTTGGCTATATTCTGGTTTTAGCAGGTGCAATTCTGCTCTAAAACGATTCTCTCCATGGTGCTCAGACTGTGTGTGTCATCAGAAAAAGAAAAATATAAAAATGAACTGTACAGGAGTGCACAACCCAGTAATGCCCCACTAACTACTAGTCCTCGCATCGTCCTCACAGACTCCATGCGCACAATTTGGTTCTTGCTAAAGCACCTCAAGTTAGGGTGTTCCTGCTGTTATATAAATGTTCTCTGTAATCCCCCCTGTTGCTCCAGGGAGTAAGACTAAATCAACTACTAAACATGCAATAAAGATACCAACGACTCCTCATATCCTTGCAATAATACAGGCTCACATGCAGTCTGTTGCTCACACACTCCCTCTTCCCTCCCATCCTCCCTCTCCAGCAGGTACATCAACCCTTCAAACTAGTGTACTGGCTTTGGAGCCTGAGACAGGAACATTGCAAACAGATCACTAGAAGACAACACTGAGCCTGCTGATCTAACTCACTGGGATCGGAGCTGGGGAACTGCAGGTGTCTCTTTATGTATGTGGTAGCAGGTTCAAAAGCCCTCCAAACCACCATACTCAAATCTCTCTATGGCATATAGGTTACAAACCAATCACTGCAGCAGACTTTCGACCTCCTTAGCTGTCCTCCTATCGGGAATGGAGGCTGTAATCAGGAAGTGTTACAGTTTGCCTGTGATGTGATATCAGAATTTCTCAGGCTATCTTTAGGCAAAGTGCCCTCAATGCTTGGGTACGTTTAGAGGTACATTAGGAATGTTTAGACGGTTGTCCTCCACCCTATTGCCGCCCCTGAACCTCCTGCCCAGCCCAAAATCCACATTATTTTTTACTCTGACTACAGAAATGATTTTCAGGGGATTTCAGGGTCATAACCCCACGTTGTCACTGGTTCAGTGTCACTACTAGGTGGCATCCAAGTCTCCAGGACAGGCCCCTGAGGATAAAGAGTTGTTTCATTGCCCCTTCCACCTGCCCAGAACCTCCTTCAGCAGAGACCCAGTGTACAGGCATCTCACAGCCTCCACCTCTACCCCAAGTAATCAGGGGCTGGGGGCGTGGCTTGGCTGCCGAGCGGAATGGCTGCCTGAGTGAGTAGCTCCGCCGATCGAGTTTAACAATCCGCTAAGAATCCGTCCATAACTGTCTCTGGGGCTCGGGAGTCGTGCCCTTGGTGCCTGAGAGACTTCCCCGCACTAACGGGCGCAGGCTTGGAGATCCCGTGCTCCGGTCCGAGGTGGAACCGCTTTCCCGACCTTCCTGCGCTGTGAGGCCTGAGGTGGCGTGTGACGCCGGGAACTTGCGTAAATGCTGGCCGGCCGGAAGTGAGGGGGTGCCCGGCTCGGCCCATCCTGTGAGCACCGCCTGCTTTGATGCCTAGCTGACCTGGCCTGATTGCTGGGAGCGGTGCCTCGAACAAGCGGCATCGCCCCGCACACCCGCTCCGTTGGAGAAGACACAGACGCCTGAGGACATAGCGGTGGTGGTCTGCGCTGCGCGGGCTTGGCGGCGCACAGACACAGCGAACGAAGCGGCTGGAGCGCTCGGATGCCGCCAGCGGGAAAGAGTGACACCCGGTGAGCTGATTGTAAGCGTCTGACCCGCTGGGCGGCGCGGGGCCCTGCGGAGCCCGATACCCGGAGACGTGCATAAGTGGAAATTGCTTGGGCCGGCTAGTGCTGGTCGGCAGGAGCGGACCGCCATTTTGTCTGGTGCCCAATACCTCGCGACCGAGGCGGCTGGAGAAGGCTCGAGGCACTACTCTCCTTTGCTGCGAATGTGGTGAATGCTGTCTTGGGGGGTCATGCTGCCCTGAGAGCGCTGAGGTCGTTTAACGCAGTGCCAGGGGGTGAGGTTACGATCCATCTGCACATTGGCGCAGGAGCCTGTCCCCTTCGCAGGTCCACGTTGCGGATGCTTGGTGCAGCAGCAAGTTAAGTCAATTAAAAAAGCCGCGACTGCCACAGCTGAACTTGCCCAAGTTGTACACACGGCCCTCCTGGACAGCGATTGGAGACGTGTTGGGTCCGGGCGGCGCCATGGGTAAGCCGGACACGAGACAGCCCAAAATCGCCTTTGAAAAGTCGACCAAGAAGCTGTCATGCAGTGAGACGCCGGATCAGGAGCTTTCAGGAGAGGCACGGCCTGTGCTGCCAGCGGACGACATCAAGGCCATGTTTCTGGACCTAAAGACGAGTCTACAGGGCATAGATGGGAAGATGGATGCTCTGGCTGCTAGAATGGACAGTATGACGAAAAGAATGGACAAGCAGGAAGGAGTTGTCGGGGTGCTGGAAACGCGTGTGACGGAAACGGAGGAATGCCAATCGGATCTTGACAAGAAGCTGCGCGGGATGGACAAGGTGCTCTCCCTGATCCAAATGAAGAATGAAGATTTGGAAGCTAGGTCAAGAAGAAACAACGTACGCGTCACGGGCGTGGCGGAAACGACGGACATTGCGAATATGGAGCGCTACGTTGAGCAGATGATGAAAGATCTATTTGGTGAGGAATTATCCCCGATGTTCCTGGTGGAAAGGGCACACCGAACGCTAGGACCAGTGCCCAAGCCGGGTGCTCCTCCACGGACAATCCTGGCACGCATTCTAAATTATAGGGACAGGGACACTATACTAAGACTGGCACGCAACATGGCAGACTTGCAATACAAAGGGAACCGGATTGCTATGTACCCTGACTTCACACTCCAGGTGCAATCAGCCAGGCGGGAATTTTTGCCTGCAAAGAAGGTGTTTCAACAGACAGGCACGAAGTACTCCTTGATCTACCCGGCGAAGCTGAGGGTGCAGGGGCCGGGAAAACCTACCTTCTTCACAGACACCAAGGCGGCGTTGAAATTCGCCAAACAACTCGCTAAGGATCAGAGGGGGCAGAACGAGACCGACAAGCGTGGGGACACTGACCAGCTAAGTGATGTTGAATAGTATCATATGTTATGGAATGGGACGCTGCTGAGATTCCTGTGTTCAGATGGGTCAATGTACTTATGCCACTGAGGGAGATGGGGCTCTGAACACCTATGCGGGGAGGTGTGGTAATTAATACTGATTCATCTAGCTCTTTATCACTAGATACTCGTCGCCCCGCTGGCCTTGGGGCGCGATAGTCCCTGTAGCGTACAGAGACAGAGTTGCACTCGATCGCCCTGTCAAAAGTACAGGGTTAGAAGGCAGTCACCTGCGTACCCCAAGGGATGTATCCCGAACTATGGTTAGGCCATCTCTTGTTGTTGATATTTAGTTCACTTGGGTTGGTACTGGGGGGATGACTGCACGACCTGATTGGGGGGTTGGAGCGGGTGGGGCGGGAGGGATGGGGCCTGGGTCTGTTTGGTTTACGTTGTTACTTCAAAAAAGCTATGTGTTAATCGTGTCACTTAAGATCTTCTATTTGATAGTCACCGATAAGGTGGTACTAGACTGTGAGCGTTGGAGCTATGGCGTTGCTGCGTCGAGCGCACTGCCGAGCCGATTGCACCTTCATCTTTTGGAATCACTATGGCCGCTGGAGAGTGCTTGACGTCTAGTGAGAATACTTACTTAGATGGGAAGCCCAAATTACCGTCCATAGTGTGCCTGTCTTGGAACGTGAGGGGGATGAATGATAGACGAAAGGCGAGATTGGTCCATGCCTACTTGTCACGGAAAAAAGTAGATATATACATGCTCCAAGAAACACATCTAAGTTCCACGGATGCCCCACAACTCAAACACTCTAGATGGGGTGAAGTGATACATGCCCCATACTCGAATTATGCCAGGGGGGTGGCAGTCTTGATCCGCCGAGGCCTACACTGGGTGACACAACGGGTGCTGAAAGATGAGGAGGGTAGATACGCTTTGATTCTGGGCATGTTGTGTGGACTACGGATATTGCTGGTGAATGTTTATGGCCCGAATGATGACAACCCTGCCTTCTATGAGAAATTGTGGGTGAAGATGCGTGCATTTGGTGATGCAGCGATACTGTGGGCGGGTGATTTCAATGTAGTGCTGTCTGACGCGGCAGATAGACAGGGCGCTGCCCGGGAACACCACCCAAGAGCAGCAGAGACGCTGGGAGGCATTATCCTAGAGGCGTCCCTCGTAGATTCTTGGAGGCATTTGCACCCCCATGCGCGGGAGGGCACTTGCATTACAGCCCACAGGGCCGCTTGGTCACGACTGGACTACTGGTTGCTGTCCAGGGACTTGCATGCATCGGTGGTGGCAGCTGTGCACCTACCGAGATCGTTGTCGGACCACGCTCCAGTGGTAGTGACTTTGGCCACACCTGCGCAATACGCTCAGCCATTTATCTGGCGGTTTCCGACGAAGGCCCTCCTGGATCAGGTATTCTAGGAGGAGTTGAGACTCAAGTTGGAGGAATTTTTTGAGCTCAATGAAGGAACTGTGGAATCGCCTGGTACGCTATGGGAGGCGTGCAAGGTGGTGACAAGGGGGCACTGCATGGCACTGAAAACGGGAGTGTTGCGGTCCATCAGAACCACACTGGAGGCGCTGGAAAAGGAATTGGCGGCCCTAGAGGTTGAGCTCACTAGAATGCCTACTGCCGAAACCCAGGCGAAATTCAGGGCGAAACTCACTCAGTATCAAGAGGAGGCAGACAGAGAGGTGAAGTTCTTAAATAAATACGCTCAGGCTCGGAGATATGGGGAGGGGGACCGCCCGGGTAGGACACTGGCTGCGATGCTTCGAAAGCCAAGGGGTGCGGAATATATCTTGGAACTCACGGTTGAGACAGGCGAATCTGTCAGGGCACCGAATGATATCTTACACGCTATGGCGGCCTATTATGAGGACCTATACTCCTCTAAACTACAGCCGGGGGACGAAGTAATAACGGAATACCTGGACACAATTGCATTGGCGTGGTTTAACAACGGGGCGCGTGAATACATGGACCTGCCGATCACGCAGGATGACATACGGACGATAATAGCTGGCATGCCGTCGGGTAAAGCGCCGGGACCGGATGGTCTCACGGCGTCCTTTTATAAAGAATACGCTGATATCCTGATCCCCAGGTTACATGCGCTGAACATGGAAGCGATCGAAACTGGGATCCTTCCCCCATCGCTCCGTGAAGCCATGATCATCACGCTCTTAAAGCCAGACAAAGATCCCACGAGCCCTGACTCATACAGGCCGCTCTCGCTGATAAACCTAGACGCCAAGATCTACGCTAAGCTATTGGCAGAGCGTTTGAAACCGATGCTGCCCCAAATAGCGCTGTCGGATCAGTCGGGATTCGTGACGGGTAGATCGACCTCGCAAAATCTGCGCACACTATTTGGTCTGCTCCACTACTTGGACCCGAGGGTTCAAGCGGCAGCTGCCTTACTAGACGCCACTAAGGCGTTTGACTCCCTCGAATGGAAATTTCTACGAACACTGTTTACGAGAATGGGCTTCAGTGGGCTTTTTATTCGAAAAATTTGCATCCTGTACAACTGCCCTACGGCGAGAGTGAAGGTAAATGGACAAATTTTGCGTGCGATCAATATTTCTAGGGGGACCAGGCAAGGCTGCCCCCTATCGCCACTGCTCTTCGCCATCGCCACGGAACCCCTTGCGGCACGACTGCGGCAACATCATACCCAGCGCAGTATAGGATTCACCTCCAGAGGACTCTTGGTGTCCCTATATGCCGATGACGTGACGATTTTTGTACAGAACCCGGCCGATAATTTCGACCCCCTCATGCGGGAACTAGTGAGATACGGAGGTTTGACGGGCATTACCATTAACTGGTCTAAGTCTACGATACTGCCGTTGACGGACGGTACGGTAAAATGCAATACCGAATTCCCCATAACCTGGGTGTCGGAGGAGGTGAAATAATTGGGGATCCGTGTCAGCCGCTCGATACAAGAACTATGGCTCTTGAACTACGGGAAGGCAGTGGACTGGCTCGAAACAAAAGTGAAAAAATGGGTCACCTTGCCGCTGTCGATGACAGGTCGGATAGCCATAACTAAAATGGTTGTACTACCGAAATTTTTATATTTATTTGCCAACATACCTCTGCCACTTACCGTTTCCTTTTTTAAGCGCATGCGCACCGCGATTTTGGCCTTAGTGTGGGCGGGCAAACAGCCCAGAATTCAGTGGAAGGTCCTGACGCTTCCCTTTAAACAGGGAGGTCTGGCGGCTCCAGACTTTGAGCTATACGCGTACTGTGCCCAGGCTCAATACCTGCATTATTGGCAACACCCAATCCCGTACCAACCTCATGTGGCAATCGAGGCAGATGTGTCGGCACCCACCCCATTGGCCACGACGGTCTACCAAAAATACAAACGCTCGCCGGAAGATGTGAACACAGTTGAAACAACACGGTGGGCCTGGCAAAATATAGCGAAACGGGCGAGCGTTGCTGAATTATATGCTCCGTCGATGCCGCTAGGTGTTAATCCTTTACTGAGTCCCTTGCAGGATGCGGCGATATCGGAAAGGGCACGTAAAAGCGGGCTATTGGTCGCTGGTGATCTATACCCGGATGACACTTTTGTAGAACTGGGAGACATCTGCGGTTCTGAGGTCCCTACTGCATCTGAGCTGCTCCTGTATTATCAACTAAGGGCGGCGTGTAAGGCCAGATACCCGATGTTCCCGATGGTGCCACCAACGATATCGGCGTTGGAAAACGTATTAGCGAATAAATCTCCGAATAAATTGATCACTAGGATCTATAAAGTAACACAAGATACGGCACCGTGGGTACGACCCAATTCAAGAGCACAATGGGAGGTTGACATGGGTCTCAGCATAACAGACAAACAGTGGACGTTTAGCTGCACTCAGTTGGAGAACCTGTCTCCCAATTACAGATTGAGATTAATCCACTTTAACTTTCTACATAGGCTGTGCCGGCGTGCGGTACAGCCTATGTAGAAAGTTAAAGTCAAACTAGGGTTACTAGCCGACTCTCGCTGCTGGCGTTGTGGCGCCATGGAGGCGGATTTCTTCCATCTAACTTGGACATGCGCTCCTATACAGCGATATTGGGCTGAGGTGTTCTCTAAATTGGGACAAATCCTTGGAGAGCAGTTGCCCCCGGATCCCCTGATGGCGCTTTTGGGAATGGTGGCCGATATACCCTGTGCCTTGAGAAAACTGCTCGCTATGTTGCTGCTACTGGCGAAGAGACAAATTGCACTACATTGGAAGCAAGCGGGCGCTCCTGGGGTAAAAGGTTGGATCGACTCGGCACTATGCTGTCGGGATCAACTGACTACTTACTGGGAACTCTTACCGCTGCGGTCCAGACCTGCTGATATTTGGCAGCCCCTGACGACCTTGCTGGCTGGCACCTTGTTGGATGAGTGAGGGAAGACGGTGTGGAGATACGGGTGATGGGAGTTTTAGATGGCAGGAATGCGAGGGCCTGGTTGCAATGGCGATGTGACTGGTGCCACTAGCGCAGGGATGTTGTGCTTAAAAGGGAGTGGACACCAACCCCGCAACTGAGAATGTTTGGGTGTGTACCCTGCCTGAGGTGGGATACCTGACCTTTCACCGCCTCTCCCCTCTCCACCCCCCCCCCCTCCTTTCCCCTTTCTATTGGACGGGAACTTGAGGGCTCGCTCCAGTGTTGGTGACACGTGACTCCATATGTTGACAAGATTGACATTATGATACACATAAGCTTTAGATTTAGTTTTAAATGTTTGCTTTTTTGTTTCTCTTTTATAGATATCTCACATGCAAACTGTTGTAGACTGTATGCAAGTATACAAGACGTATGACCGCAAGATGAGATTTAATTGTACTTATTGATGCTGCCTGCCTCCGGGTTGTTGGCTAAATAGCGGTGTGATACCTTGCAACTCTAAATAAAAGTCTTTAACCCAAAAAAAAACCAAAAAAAAAAGTAATCAGGGGCTGGCCCGGTTCTTTTGACGGTTTGATGTCTCTGGTGGAGTTCAGTGGCCTGCAGGATGGATGCTTGTGTCTAGCATCACAACTCTGCAGCGAAACCTGCACAGTCACCGTTGCATAAGGATGCATGTGCAGTCTGCACATGTGGTGCCAGTGTCTAGGACGGTCTGTCAGAGAGATTCCTGCCTGCTGTGCTAAATGTTCATGGGTTGGTCAGGGATGTATGACGGTACGACGCGTACCGTTACAACGCGTCCCTTTACGACGCAGGTTTAACAACGCAAGTCGTTACAACGACTTGCGTTGGGGGGGCGCTGATAGTGAATAGTTTAATTTACTATTCCAACACCAGTCCCAGGATAGTAAGGAAGGTGTTGGATAGTAAAGTAAACCATCCCCTATCCTAGAGCGCCCTCCAGCGAAAGTCGTTGTAACGACTTTCGTTGTTAAAGCTGCGTCGTAACGCAACCGCGTTGTAGCGGTTGCGTTGCGTAGCGGTTGCGTTGTAAAGGATGTTCCCCGTTGGTCAGTGCATGAACTAATAGAGGTTTCATAATATCCCACTGATTAACATAACTTTCATTTAAACTAAAGTTGTCCATTATTATACATGTAATTACTCGAAGGTGAAAGACCACAAAAAGTTAGAAAATATTTGTTTTTTTAGCCACTACTTTGATCCCGCCCCAGACTCTCTGACCCTGTCTCCCCCGTTTCGTACAGCATCACAGTTCCCATACTTTTGTTTAAGGCACTTCAACCACTGAGCAGACAGCTTGCAGGCTGTGCCTACTACCACTGTTGCACTCACACTGCCCTCTGAATACAGTATTCAGGACTTGCTGCCATGGGGTTTAGAGAGCAGGGCAGGAGAAGAGGTAAGGTGAGGGCCTCCTGTCACAGACTCCAGACTGAGTGAAGGGAGCAAAGAGTCCCCCTATTTTAAAGAGAGAGCGGGGCTGGTCCACCACTTTACCAACCACCATCCCTGTGCCCTTCACACACACATACCCACCTAGCTCCCAACTCCCCAGTAAAAGGCAGAGCTGCCGACTTTGAACCTTGGGGACCAGGTTCAAGTCTCAGACGTGCTAAACATCCTGTGATTCTGGGCAGATCACTTAATCGGCTCTGGCCTAAAAAAATGTTTTTGAAAAATGAGCATGACCTTGTGTAATGTAACTGGTGCTCATGAGAAGGACTCCAACAACTTTGGGTCGTGTTGGCGCTATATAAAAAAAACAGCAAAAATTAAATGTCCACACCAGGCACACATTACAAACAAGGTGCTTTCCTTTTACTGATGAAGCAAATTTCGAAGTGTTACTTTCCCAGTTTTAAAGGTGAAAGGAAAGAATCCTGAAATCCGACTTTACCATGATCAGTGGAGGGAAAGTGCCTCAGTGTTCAGGCCGGTGTCATGTCTTGATAACCTAACGTGCATTTTTAAAGCACATGTTCACCCTAAAGGTTATCTTGGCGCTGAGTAACAGATGTTTATATTGTTACACAACTCAATGGTACTCATTTTATCGACCTCAGAAGGATGAAAGACTGAGTGGACCCAGCAGGATTTGAATCTGTGACCATAGGTCAAACACAGAGCTCTACAGTGGACGCATTGGTTCACTAAGCCACCAGACCCGATATGTCATGAAAGGAAAGTAAAATAAAGTAGTGGCGCTTTTGGGTGTTTGTTGAGCTATTATTTTATCTAAAGCCGCTGAAGAATAAACCAACTTCTTTCACGAGATGGCATTTGACTATCCAGGAGGTCAGGACGGTGTTTCCAACTCTACTGTGACTGAGCCAAGGCGTCCTTGCTAGGTGTGACATGATATTTTGAGTGGTTGCAGTTACTCACTAGCCTCGGTCTCGATGCTCAGCTCTGCACTTCTAGATTTACTGTCTTTTCAACATAACACTCCTTCTCTTCGCTGTGAGACTAACGCTTGCTTTCTAGCTGTGTGAGTATAAAGATTTCACTGCTGGTACATATCGGAGAGAGACAAACTTGATCAATTGGTGAGCTGCACTTTTTCATGTTAGGGTAGATTACTCAGCTGCTGCCATTGCTATATGCAAGAGAGAAACTGTACTGCCAGTGCTGCATATGCTCTTTGTGTGGGCTAAGAATGTAGAGATGTAGCAGTGAGACCACAATAATATAAACACAACACACCTGACCAGAAGCGTAAAAGGAGAGATTGATTTAACTGCCTATTACTGCCTCTTGTGTATTTGTACTTGTGGATACTACCTCAGTGAGCCACAGCACATCTGCTACGTGATTTTGCTGCCCCATGAACCGTTCATAAGCTCTGCCAATAAGTGCAGTTATTTCCATTCACAAGTTTATTTGAGCATCACATCTGAAGCTGGACAGCTATGAGTTTGCCCTATGATGAACACCCTTCTGTTCTACAGGTTCATATTTCGACAAAGTCTTGTCTGTGCCAAAAACACTTCAAGAAATGTAGTCAGTTACCAGTCTGCACTCTGCCTTTAGGTACTATTTCTCTTCACATGAAAATGTGTTACATGCAAATTAGTTGATAATTGGGTGCAGTACACACTGACACATCTGCATGCATGCTGTACAACCACCCACTACAACAGATGCATTTAAGAGTGCATAACCATGCACTGCATAATTGGACTTGCACTTGAAATGTATATTGCATAGTATGTTGCACTGATTGCAGTACAGGTTCTCTTCATGCAGACCTCCCTTAGTAATTAATGGAATAGGCAGGGCAAGCTGTTACCTTCCCAGGACAAGTAGATTTCTGTAACATTTTGTCCCCTGGCGAAGTAGATTTTTGGAAAATGTCCACACCCCTGATGGCATTAGTTTTGTTTCGAAGGTAGGACTCGATCCAGTCTAGAGCAGTTCCCTCTATCCCGGCTTCATAGAGTGTTTCTGTCAGAGTGTCATGGTCAACCGTGTCATAGGCAGCCGAGAGGTCCAAGAGGAGTAGCACAGCAACCCGTTGCGGTCTACTGTATTCTTCAGGTCAGCCAATGTGGCAAGGAGGGCAGATTCAGTGCCTTTTCCCAGACGGAATCCTGTATGGAAGTCTGAAAGTGTGTCATTCTCTTCAATGAATTGTGATATCTGGGCGAACGCTGCTCTTTCTATCAGTTTGCCCAGAAAAGGTCCATTTGTAATGGGTTTGTAGTTGTCAGGGTTCAGCGGGTCCAAGTTTGTTTTGTTCAGTAATGGGCGGTTCTGTGAATTTTTGATTTCTTCTGGAAATATTCCGGTAGTTAAGGAATCATTGATGATTCTTCTTACTGGAGAGGCAGCAGAAGATGTTAAAAGAATTGTCTTGAAAGTTTGTGGTGGACCGGGGTCAGAAGGGCTCCCGGCAGGCCTGCTTGCTTTGACCAAATAGACAGGCACTGCTGTCAAAGGACATGATTGAGCTATAAAGTAAATACATTGAAATTCTCCAGTTTGGTGTTCATTCCGTTTGGATGTGCGCTGTATTATTTATGAGCAATACAGCCTGCTTTCAGAAGTAGACTGAGTTCAGTGAGGTTGGTAGAGGTCACACAGGGTAGTCTTGTGAAAGGCCAATAGGGTGAGGAAAGCTTTTTTTGGCCCTACCCTAGAGGCCTTTCAGAAACACCATGTTTTGGCAAAATTCTAGATGTTCCTAGAGGAAGATGTGCAGGAAGAACTCAATGGGCAGCTGAGGTGTTTTCCAGGACAGTATGGTTTGCCCATGCTTGCCACATAATCCTTCTCCTGCTGCATATTTTGCTGATTTCAGCAAAACAAATTTATACATAATTTATACATAAAACAGATCAAAAGCTACTGAAATTCCTAAACATCGCGTGCAGCGTTGTGCTAGACACTGTATGAAAGTCAAATGGTCATCTTCAGGTGTTAGTTGCTCAGGTATTTAAAGCAGTTGTCGTGTTGTCCGCATAGTATACAGATTCGCATTAAGTGCACTGTGGAGGAAAGCTTTTTTTCTACAGCATGAAATAAAAATCGAAAATGCATACATTTAATTCAAACAAGGTTGATACAACAATTCTTTCTTATTCTCGTTTTGTTTTGTTATAATAAAAGAATAGATATGTGTTCACATCACAAATTGGGTTATCAGTGTGCAGTTTTTAGGGTCGAGCCTGCGAGAGAATACGCTCACTTGCAAGACAACATTGTTTTCAATAAAGGGTTTGCAGGGGGGCGTGGCCAAGATGGCGAGGTGAGCGGACGCACTCTCCGCGAGCTCCTCCGACCTCAGGCCCCTAAGCCATAGAATCGCACTGATCTCCCCCCGGTTAGTGGCGGTAAGGTGGCAGAGTCATACGTCCACCGGCGGTCCATCGCTGGACGGCTGTTCTGCAGGCGTTTTAGCGACCGGAGGTCTCAACGAAGCGGTGATTCCTGGAGCGTAGCCTTGACGCGGCTCTGAACGCGAGGCCTCCTGGGTGACGGGCGACACCGAGTCCAGCTCCGAGAGCCATCAGGCGCCCTGCGCAGCTCGGCCCCTGAACACAGACGCCGGCGGACTCCGAGGTGGGGTGACGCCCGGAGGCGGTGTCGGGGGGTCCCGCCTGACCGGAAACGCTCACGCGAGGCCGGGGACGCGGCCTGCTACTGGAGCATCCCGGCCCCTGCCGCAGACCAGACCATCGCGGAGCTGCCGCATAGCGCCACGCCTGCGAGAGTAAGGTGCACCGCAGTAAACGCCCCCCGAGAAGGACACAGTGAGCTGCCCGACAACAGCACCCGACGACAGGGGAGGCCCCGGGACCTGTCCCGCGTGGAGCTCGGGGGACACGCTGGGAGGGGACTGGGCGCTTAACCCACCTGAGCGCCAGTGGTCAGTGGAGCGCGGAGGCCCCAGCTCGACTCCGATGACAGTGTCGAACCGGCGGGGTGAGGGTCCCTGAACCCGAAGGCCGGCAGGAACACAACCCAGCGCAGGCCGGGGACGCGGCCTACAACTGGAACCGGGTGGCCCCCGCCTCGATCTGAACAGCCGCCCTCCCGGAGACAGACAAGTGGAGGTCCCGCAACAGTGAGGAGAGCCACAGGAACCACGCTCCCCGGGGCCTAGGCCCCCGACGGCCAGCCAGGGAGTGGGCGCGAGTCTGGGCTGCACTGGACTGCGGCTGAAGGCGGGGCCGGCCTGCGTGTCGGTGGGGGTGTAGCCACATCGAGCGCCCGGAGAGACAGTAGCGGCACCCCAGGAGTTCTACCCGGCCCTGAGGCTGGCCCCAGCACAGGCCTTTGAGGGAACCCAACGGGCAGAGGACGACGGCCTCGAACCTGCGAGGGGGCTAACTACGCACTGTCGAAGAAGCCAGTTCTGCAGAGAGGGAAGGCCCGAGGTTCCCAACTGGGCCGACATAGCCTTCCCACCCGGAGGACTGCAACCGAAGGGGATTGGTGACCCCGCAGAGAGAGGAGACGGCCTACAACCTCGTACGGGAGAGGCAAGCTGCGACGCGGAGATTGACGACACCGCCTCCCCGGCCGGACTCTAACCGACGCGCGGCCGCCCCGCATCCAGGCCTAGCTGCCCGGCTGGCCCTGCCAGAGCACCAACACCTCCCATGATGGCGGGCAACAGGGGGCCGAAGAAGGGGGACCGGACTCTGCCCGAGATGTTGAACAAGGGAACTTCGAAATCTGACAAAGGACAACACTCGCCAGGCCCCTCGAGAACCCCGCAAGACGTGGAAGCGAGAGAGCCGCCGGTCACCAGATCCTTCCTGTAATCTTTATTTAGCTCACTGCGAGACGACTTTCAGATGCTGAAACAGGAGGTGGCTGGAGAAGTCAGAGAAGTACGGAGGGAGGTAGATGGCCTGGGCGAGAGGGTAGCCACCTTGGAGGAAACTGGTCACTCCAGAGACGAGGAGATCGAGCACTTACAGCAGGAGGTGCTCCGCCTTCGAGACCAACAACTGGACCTCCAAGCACACAACGAAGATCTTGAAAACCGGTCCCGCCGCAACAACATCCGGGTCCGGGGAGTGCCATCCAAGGAAGAAGGAGAGGACGTTACCACTTATCTACAGTGCATGTTCAGAGAGGTACTGGGAGAGGCGGAGGACTTTCCTATCAGAATAGACAGAGCGCACAGAGTGGGCCTAGCGAGACGGACTTCTGCGCCACCACCTGACATCCTGGCCTTCCTGCCGGACTACCCGCTTAAGGAACGCATCCTCCGTGAAGCTAGGAAGCAACAATTGCTCAGCTTCCGGGGGCACTCTATCGCGCTTTTCCAGGACTTGTCGGCAATTACGCTTCAAAAACGCAAGGCATTTAAGATTGCGACTGTCTTTCTGAGAAGCCACGAGACGCAGTACTCTTGGGGGCACCCTTTCAGGCTTATCTTCCGCTGGAACGGCATTTTGCACCAACTACGCTCCCTCCAGGACACATGCGAGGTACTGGGCATCACTGCATCGGACGAAGACCCACCCACACCACGCCGCAGACGCACCACTAAGGATGGCTGGCAACGGATCTCGAACCGCCGGTACTCTGCTTCGTCCACCCGCCCGGAATCACCCACTATCCGGTCCGGCATGGACGGAGCGGTGCAGGAGGCTGCCAGGGGCACAGCCACCAATAACGTCGCGCTGACAGATTAAGAAGCCTCCGGGGGGAGAGCGATGCAGCCTTTCCATGATGCAGGTTTGGGGGTACGGGGGGGGGTGGACGGGAATGCAGTGGCCGGACGTCCACTACAGTAACCGACCACGGTCTTGTCCTTGAAGGGCCGGACTGGGACTATGAGAACCTGGGACTTGTTGCTGGGTAGGGGAGGAGGGTGGTGGGGATGGTTGGGGCGGTTTTTGTCGTTCTGGAACTTAGGGGTTGTTACAAGAGTTCAGGGGGAGTTGGGGGGGGATCGTCCAGTGCTTTTAAGGCACCTACTTTGACCGGGAAGTACCTCCATACACTATTTAGCACAGAGCCGCCCTTTCTAGGTCCCGATCCGCTGCGTGCACTACAGCTGTCCCTACAATGATGGCGGCCCTTAAGGTAGTGACCCTTAATGTAAAAGGGTTGAATAATCCCGTAAAGAGGAAAGCAGTCTTGTCCTTGCTTGAGAACACCCAGGCAGATATTTGTCTCTTACAGGAGACCCATTTGCTGGCCCGTGATTGTCACAGGGTGCGATCCCACAAATTTCCTACACCATTTTTTTCGTCCAACACCACCAAGACAGCGGGGGTGGCAATCTTGATTTCCCGAACGTTCAGGGGGGAGGTTTTACATAAGTTTGCAGAGCAGATGGGGAGGCTTCTGGTGTACAGAGTTAAGTCAGGAGGACTAGTGTTCACCCGTAGGGTCGATATATAGCCCCAACGAACATCAAGAGAGTTTTTTTCACTCAGCCTTAGTGGATGTCACAGCCACCGCAGATAGACACATCATCATAGGAGGGGACCTAAACATGGTATTCGACTCATCTCTAGATAGATCGGCCCAGAGGTACCCACAAACGGGAGAGATTTCACGAAGTGGCAAGTCCCAACTAGAGGACCTAGATCTTCATGATCTTTGGCGCCGCCTCCACCCCACCGACAGGGACTACTCCTATTACTCGCATGCGCACAAGACGTATGCGAGACTAGACCACCTCTTGGTCACAGGGCCAGTACGTGACCTGGCTACAGCGTCTGAAATAGGGGTTCTCTCCTTATCAGATCATGCACCCGTTACGGGCACCTTTCGCTTACCACCAGTGTCGTCATCACGCGGGGTTTGGCGCCTCAGAGACACACTGCTGCATAAAACAACAGTAGTGAAGCATATCACGGATTCGGTCCGAGATTATCAGACCCACAATGATAATACCGACACCTCATTAGCAACGCAATGGGCGGCCCTGAAGGCGGTGCTCAGAGGCGAATTTATAGCAATATCATCTGCGGAGAATAGGGAATGACAGCTTAAACGTGACGAACTCACGAACAAGGTCCGCGAATTGGAACATGTACATCAGCGCACGGGAGCCCCTAGGGTTTGGAAGCAACTTAAGGCAGCGAGGAAACTCCTGTCGGCTTTAGACATGGACAGAGCGGAGTATGCGGCGCTGCGTTTGAAGCATGCGTACTATACCGGGGGGGACAGGTGTGGCCGGCTGCTAGCGAACAAGCTCCGAGTGGTGCAGCAGCGACACTTGGTGAAGGAGCTCCGGGCCTCGAACGGCGAGACGGTCACGGAAGACGACTGGATAGCGGAAACTTTCCGTCGTTACTATGCAGACCTGTACACTGGTGGGCCCCCAACGCCGCGTGCGGAGGCGAGCTATCTGGACTCGGTCGACCTCCCTCTACATCCGGATTGAAGAGGTGATCACGGCCATTTCTAATCTCAAGCGTGGGAAGGCCCCGGGCCCGGACGGATATACCTCGCTCTTTTACAAAACGTTTTGCTCTGTGCTGGCCCCTGTCCTTACCAAGCTTTTTAACTCATTCTCCGCACCTGGAGCTATTCCGCCTGATTTACTCCAGGCAACTGTGTCAGTTATCCCCAAACCGGGGAAGGATCGAACTCACTGCGGCTCATACAGGCCGATTTCCCTCCTGAACATCGATCTCAAGCTCTACACCGGGATCCTTGCGGCTCGGCTGGCACTCCACCTGCCTGGACTGATTGAACCAGACCAGGCGGGATTCGTCCCGGGACGTCAGACGATAGACAACACAAAGAGGGTGGTTCACCTCCTGGAGAAAGCCTCCCGGATCCCTGGGGAACGAATGTTGTTGGCTGTGGACGCGGAGAAGGCATTCGACCGGGTCCACTGGCCCTACTTGGAGCGGGTCCTGGCAAAGGTGGGGATAGGGGAGAAGTTCCGCACCCTAGTGTTCAACTGCTACAAACTCCCATCGGCGGCAGTGCGGGTGAATGGCTGTAGCTCCCGAAGGTTCACCATAGAGAGGGGCACCAGGCAGGGGTGCCCATTGTCACCGCTGCTTTTTGCTTTATATATGGAGCCTCTGGCTCAAAGGCTCGGTCAGAACCCGGCTGCGACGGGGGTGAAAATGGGGGGTTATACCCACACGATTAGCCTCTATGCTGATGATGTCATACTGACGCTAGCTAACCCAAGGGGAGCGCTCCCGGCGTGTATTGCTGAGCTGGAGGCTTTCTCGGCGGTTGCGGGCTTCAAAATGAACATGGGAAAATCCGCAGCCCTTGACGTCTCCTTGACCACGGCCACGAGAACTCAGCTTCAGAACCTCTTCCCCATGCATTGGTCTTCGGACCTTGTACCCTATTTGGGCATCCTCCTGGCACCCACTCTGCCCGCTATGGTGACCGCCAATTATGCGGCCCTGGGCAAGACAATCAAGGAGGAGCTGGGGCGTTGGGACAAAGGCACTCTGCCCTGGCTGGGTAGGGTGGCGGCCGTTAAGATGACGATCTTGCCACAGGTTCTCTATTTGTTCCGGGCCCTGCCGCTCATGCCCCCCAAGGGGTGGATCCAACAAACGCAGTCGGACCTTGCGCCCTTCATCTGGCAGGGCCGCAAACCCAGGCTGAAGAGGGCTCTCACCACGCTGGCCCCGGAGGCAGGAGGTCTGGGTATACCCGACTTGCGCAAGTACTTTCAAGCGGCACAACTGCGCTATCTCGTTGAATGGAACAGATGGGAGTTGGATAAACACTGGCTCTTCCAAGACCAGGCTGTAGCGGAGAGGCCTCTGCAAGAGGTGCCCTTCTTGCGCAGAGCAAACCGCCCTCCCAATCTCTCCGCGTCTTTTGTCACGCGTGTCCCTCTGCAGGTATGGGACGCCACCAATCTTGTTCATGACCTCACCACGTTCCCCTCCCCATTTACACCATTAGTTGAGAACCCGATTTCGCCCCCGGCATGGAGCGGGGTGCCTTTCAGAGTTGGCGGCCGGCGGGGTGCAGAGCGTTGTTTCATATGTATGCCCCAGAGGGCATTATCTCATTTCAGGACTTCAAACGCGAATATCGTCTACCGGAAACGGAGAGACTGCGATATATGCAGGTGCGACACTGGGCGTTGCAACCGCAAGTACGGGACTCGGCGGACAGAAAGCTTACACCCTACGAAAAGTGGCTTGTGACCCGCACTTCAGATGCGAAGTTGATCTCGGATCTTTACCGACTTTTGCAGCCCCCCTCTTCTCATCTTTATAATCCGGGTAGGGAGCGTTGGGAGCGGGAACTGGGGAGGACACTGAGTCATGCAGAGTGGGACCAGATTTCATACCGGGCACGACACTCCGCTTACCACACCGGACTTACCGAAACATTCACAAAGGTGACCACTTACTGGTATTCCACTCCAGAGAGATTGCACGAAATGTATCACAGTGTGGAAGACAAATGCTGGCTGGAGTGTGGGCAGGTGGGCACATTTACGCATGTGTTATGGGAATGCCCATTGCTACACCCCTACTGGAAGGAGGTCTTGGACGAAATAGACAAGCACTTTGATATTGAATTGCCACGCTTCCCTGCGTATGTACTGCTAGGTCTCCCTAACCGGTTGATGTACCCCCTTAAGTCCCGTAGAGGCAGACAGATTGCAATAGCGCTGGGATCGGCCATTCAAAACATTCTAATACACTGGCGCACCACCACACTCCCCTCTATCACGGGCTGGCTACATAGGTTATGGCATGTCTTGGGCATGGAGAAGTTGTCGCTCACAGTGGCGGGTGACGTGGAGCAGTTCAGAGAACTGTGGCAACCGTTTCACTCACTGTTGGTCACAGAGTTTAAGGAACTCACATGTCCACGATATCTTAGACTTCTGAGACTAATGTCACCTGCAGATGCCACTGACTGATGGAGTGTACATTGGGATGGTTGAAGGGAGAGGGCGGCGGAGAGAAGAGTGCACAGGGAGGCACGCTAGGCACTGGACGGGGGAGGCAAGGGGGGGAATAGGAGGGGGAGGAAGGGTGGGGGGAGTTTATTATGGGGATTGTTTATAGTGTATTGTTGTCGCTGTATAAATATCACTGACGAAGCCGACTGGTTCCTTCGTTCGCAGAGCCTTTGCGCATCAATTGCACTCCAGCATGGCGATAATGTAACACAAACCTTTTTGCGACTGTGGTTTCTTGTTTTTGTAAATGACTCAATAAAATGCTTTAAACCTAAAGGGTTTGCAGCCCACCCATTGCTTACTATTTGTTGGTTTCAGTTTCACACCTTTTTGCTGCATTCTAATTGGCCAGCATAGGCCAAAGGTCACTTCTGTTCATCTCTATGCAGCACGGATCAAGCGCTGATTGATCAAACCTAATCAGTATCCGTCACAGCTCCCAACGTGATTTAGGTACTATTTCTTCTAGACTCAATACCCCTACCCTTCAATAGCTTATTTTCTATTCCCACTGCTCCCCTCATCAGGTACTCCCTCATCTTCCCCTGCTCATCCCTCATTTTGTTTACCCTACACCCGCCCGCTTTTTTTTTTTTTTTTTACTTGTTACACAGCTGCTGTGCAACATGGCTTTTAAAATAAAAGTGCTATGACGCGGTTAACGTTGCCCACACCAGCATTCTTACATTTTTTATTTTTTTAACTTTGAGCCTTGTTACTTGATTTTTTTCTTGCTTAAACACCCCGAAGGCGTGCTTGCGTTTTCCAACTTTCGGCCTCTTGTGATTCCCATGTGCTCCATGTTGCTTTTTAGGTCTACGCTCACTTGCAAGACAAGATTGTTTTCAATAAAGGGTTTGCAGCCCACCCATTGCTTACTATTTGTTGGCTTTAGTTTCACTCCTTTTTGCTGCCTCCTAATTGGCCAGCACAGGCCAAAGGTCACTTCTGTTCATCTCTATGAAGCACTGATCAAGCGCTGATTGATCAAACTTAATCAGTAGCCATCGCAGCTCCCAACGTGATTTAGGTACTATTTCTTCTAGACTCAATACCCCTACCCTTCAATAGCTTATTTTCTATTCCCACTGCTCCCCATATCAGGTACTCCCTCATCCTCCCCTGCTCATCCCTCATTTTGTTTACCCTACACCCGCCCGTTTTTTTTGGTGTTTTTTTTGTACTTACTTACTTTAAAATAAAAGTGCTATGACGCGGTTAACGTTGGCCACGCCAGCATTCTTACATTTTTTAATTTTTTTTTACTTTGAGCCATGTTGCTTGACTTTTTTCTTGCTTAAACACTCCGAAGGCGTGCTTGCGTTTTCCAACGCTTGGCCTCTTGTGCATCCCACGTGCTCCCTGTTGCTGTTTAGGTCTCGCCTGGTGGGCGAGATTATAGTAAGGCTTTCCAAAAGTCTACCCAGACTGCGGATTGAGTACAGTTCATGTGAGCCAGGCGCGTGCACATCACCAGCCACATCGCACATCATCCATTTGTCTGAGCCTCGGCATCAGACTTCAAAGAAAGCCACTCCCCCGCCCCCCCATCAGACTTCAAAGGAAGCAGCTCCCCCGCCCCTGCAACGCAATGCCGCTCCCCCACCACCACCATGCAATTCCGCTCCCCGCCCCCGCCACACAGTGCCGAGAGCTTGTTGTTCGTGGGTCAAATTTTGTGTAAGACGCTCTTGCGCTTTCACTTTCAATATGCGGGCCGCTCGCTTTTGCTCGTTTCTACATACGTTTTTTTAAGAGCACTCTGCTTCTAACAAGCGCTACTGTATACTTGTCAATTCGCGCCAAGCTTTTTGCATTACTTTTCAGTATCAGTGCTGCCGATCTTGCCAGTCCTTGGTCAGATGAGTCCATTTCCAGTTCCCCGTCCGCCTGTGCCGCCCCCCCTTTTCCAGGCGTGTGCGCATGTGTTTTATGGTACGTATGCGCACTACGTAATTTGTCAAAAGACGGCCATTACAAGGTGATGAGGATTCAAGAAAATAAATTCATTCACATTGAGGCATGTATATGACCAGCGTTTGTATTATAATGTTTGCTTTGGGTTTGTTAGCTTCTCATGGTTCTTAACCAGTGTCCTGTTTTTGGCAGTCCCTTGGCCAAAGTTGCCAAAATGCGGTCCTCACATGAACCCCACCGCCGCTGCCACACTGGTGCATGCCTTTACCCCTCCTTTCACCAAATTTTTTTTAGGAGGGCCTCTTGAAGGGTTTGGGCCCCCGGGAAGGTTGGGGCCTCTCTTGAGCTATGTCCCTGCTTAAATTATTGCAGATCGTTCACAGTAGTTATAAGAGATGTTTAATAGCACTTTTAAGGCGTCTCTTCTGTTTATATGAGCTACTGTAACCAGATGTAATGATATTGGATTTGTCGACCTTAGAAGGATGAAGCACTGAGTTGGTATTGCCGGAAGCCGGAGCCATGATGTTTAGGTGCCTGCAGGTGCCAGCAGCGATCATTTGGTTCATAAATCCAGCTTTACAATCAAATTATGACCAAACTCACCAACAGGACCAAAAATTACATAATTTTATCTACGTGGATGCAGCTCACGTGGGACAACAGTATTTATTAATTGATCCATTCATTCAACTCCAGTAGCCTCAGCTTTTATTGAGCAAGGCTATTAAAAGATTCAATTAATCAATTCATTAATTATTTATTCATTAATGCACTAATTTCTGTGTTCGTTCATTTGTGATAGCCTCAGCTTTCACGAGGCAACGCGCTCACTCGTTGAATGCATTTATCAAACCACTAACCATGTGTTCATATATTCATGGTAGCCTAGCATTCTTTTATTGATTCCATTCATCTTCATACATTGATTCCATTCATCAGCCATCTATCCATCCAGTCTTTCATCCACAAGTGCACTCATTCATTGATTTAATTAACCAGTTCATTCATTATTCAATCTATCCATGTGTCAACTAATTTATTCATTCATCCATTTTCGAGTCAGGACTCAAGACTGCAAATGGCACATAAATGGCTTGGTTGATTCAGTTCCCAGTCCTCCATCCATTATTCTTCAACTGTACGAAGGCAGCGCATGTGCTTGTGAGTTTGATTTTTTGTTGCCTAGGCATCCTCCATAACTCAAAGCCTCCTGCCCCTTCACCCCCTTAAAGTTGTAATTCCACTCTTCGCAGTCCCTAGGCCAAAGTTTCCGAAATGCGGCCCTTGCCACTTGAGTGCTCCTCCTTGTGTGACTATAACTTGTACATTTGCAATTTTTTTCTGTTTGTATCTTTTATGCAACACACATGATCATAAGTCCTTATATATCGCAACTGGTTCTTATGTAAAGCGCTCTGACACCTTCGGGTAATGTTCGCGCTATATAAAAGCGCATTAAATAAATAAATAAATAAAAATAAATCTACTCCTCCCCCACGCCCCCCTGCTTCTGTACTCTATTTTGTAACGCAGTAAACCCTGTGTTCACTTAGCACCATTCCCTTGGCTGGTGTTGGACTAAACCCAGCAGGCATTTACTTGTCCATCTTGTGACTAAAGAAATACAGCATTTAAGTATTCACAGGTGCCAATGCCGTTCTCAAGAAGCCTTGGCTAACCGCGGGAAAAAAAGGAGTGTCTGAGCACGAAGATTTCTGACAATATATTTAAGGTCAACCAAATTAAGGCATTTTAACAATAGTACATTGTTTTTAAGGTAGCCTAATGTCTAAGTGCCGTAAATAAGAGGTGCTACTATTTCAGTAATTAATTATACTTGATTTATCGACCTCATAAGGAGGAAAAGCTAAGTTTGCCCTGCACTAGTGGAACTTATGACTGCCCGATTGTGGACACTAGGGGGTATATTTACTTATGTGTGTGCGAGAGGAGGAGTTGCACAGCAAAATACAAATTTGGGCTGCATTTGGAGACCCTCTTAATGTACTGTAAATTAGATGTTATGTTTTTGAGTTTACCCAACGCGACTATCTGGACAAAACAGGAGCATGCTCTTATGTGCTTAAAAGTCTGTGATATTTTGGGAACAAAATAATAGCCAGAAAGAAATCCCAAACATCTGATGTTTGTGTGGTTGTGGGAAAGTGTTACATCGAAAGTTTTTTTTTTTTTTTATTCTTTTTAATAATGAAAACAAAAAAAAAACAACAGCAGGCGCCTTACTTCACGGAATTAACAACAATTATACAATCATAACAGAGGAACAGACTGGTGACCCCCGAGTAAAAGCTGAACCATACATTGTATCTGGCGTGTAGTCATATCAAGTACAGGATATATAAGTTCAGTACAACCAGTACCAACCACAAACCTCACCATCCATAGGAACAGAATTATAAAGAACAGGGCAATTTCGAGTGGCAAGAGAGCGTAACATTATAGGGTAGTGAACTAATCAACTGTCGAAGCTAACACGCAATAATATACGCAACACTTTATAAAGGTCGAAATAAACAATGTCACCCTCAGGGCCCGTCCACCCATCTAACAGGATTACCCATCAGGAAGGCACCTAATAACAGGATAGTATCAGGTTATTCAACATAAAAACAAAAACAAAGACAATACAAAGAACCCCTTCCCCCCACCCTGCACCACTGCATATGGCTTTCGCCTAACCCCAACTAGCAGTGTGCCCATCGCCCCATTTAACTAAATACTAAAAGTAGAAAAGTGGAGGAGGAAATCTTCATACAGGCTCCCGGTCTCCCCTCCCCCCCCTCCAGAAACAAACAACCCCTGTAATATAACCAAAAAGCTATCAGGAGATTCAGGCAGAACAAAACAGGGGAAGTTGTGAATACCGCCCAACCTCCCGCATCAATGATGGTAGCAAGTCCCGTGTCCTTTGAAGCCATGATATCAGACCCAGTCAGTCAATCACATCCCTGGCCCTTCCGAGCTTTCGTGCGAACTCCTACCGGTAGAACCACCGCATTCACAGGAGAATCGAAGTGCGAAAGGAGTTAAAAAAAGTCAAGACTGGAACGAGTCAAAAGTGTTAAGTTTTTAAGAACCCCAGCCGCACATAAGCTCTCCCTCGCCGACAGTAAGTCTCGATGTTGTTTCCTCTGAGGACGTAGTAAAACCGCCTGGGAGGGAAAAGATATTATCGCAATCCCAAAGTCACTAATAGAAGTCTCCAGGAATGGAGAGCCGGGTGGTTCCACCTCAGTCGGCAGCAATGTTGGGTGTAGCGATCCTATTGAAACCCCAAGTTCGCAATTATTTATTCGCACACTAACCGAGGGCATCAGTACTTCTTTCTGCACGGGGTCCTCATCCTACGTTAAGATGTGCATCGTGGGAGACTCTGCTCGTTTCGGATCTTACAAAGGATCAAAGTCCGGTCTCAAACACCCTGTCTCAACTGCACCAGCGATCATTTTGTGGACAATGGCTTCCACTTGCGAGTGAAGTGCCCCGATAGCGGCCAATACAGTCCTCAGCGACGGCTCACCCTCCGTCCGACCCATCTCCTCTCGCTCGATTACAAACATGGACATTTTCCCCAGTGGGCCGGGTGTCTCTGGGGGAACAGGCAAGAGCGGAGCGGACGGCAAAGGAGGGCGACTTATCAATTACCACGGCAGCGATCTGTACTCCTCTACCGCGAGCGAGGACCCGAACCCATCGAACCCCGGCGGTGGCGAACCGGGTCTCTGGGACGGGGACCCCCGCCCACAGCCACAGACGTGTCTTGTCACCGCTCCACCGTTGTTAACCAAAGCAAGCGATCGCCATCCAGATCGGGCAAGGATAGCCTCCACTTCAAGAGACCGGACCCTGCCTAAGTCTCACGGCCGACGTTGTTCAACTGTAACCCGGCTGGGCCAGTACTCGAGGCCCCGGCTCACAAGCTGGGCTAGGCTGAGAAATGAAACACGATATAACTCCGTCAATCGAGCCGGTAAAATTCTCGGGATTGCACCATCGGGCTCTGCAACGATTCATCCACACGGAGGTCGGGCGTGAAATCAGGATATATGACAGGATTAGCCAGCTGAAGACGGAGGTCGGCGGAGCCGGGAACCTAATCGGCCATCTTGTTTGCTAGCGTAGCTCCTCCTCCACATCAAAAGTTTTTGTATATGTTTTAAAGGATAGGTCCAGCCTTTCTTGTGTTTTAAGAATCTAGATGTTGTATCATCACATGCATGCTTTTGCAAATAAAACAAGGACATGTAAAGTTTGTCTTCAGAATAACTCAGTTACTGAAGTTCTGACTTGCCACCGAATATTTAAGGGAGACAGAAAGTCTCCTCAGACACACATGGTCACTTAGAGTCGTCCAGTTTCGTTTGTGATTGATCATCAGGCCACATTCTACTGGCAGACTTTTCAAGACATATATCAAATAACATACATTCTGTAACAGCCACTGTGGGCTGATGCCTGGTACCCAGCATTCGCAAAAAACATCCTTGTCTCTTTTCACACTGCTATGCACCACACAGTTTGAACATCTCTTCTGTAACTACTTATCTTGCATAACACAACAATTTGTACCTCTACACTACCGTGACTCTGATGCTTTTAACCTCTCATTACTCCTAAACATCCTTCTGCTAAGTCGTTGCTCTTCTCTTTTAATCTAATTGTCCCATATCACTAAAATCTGCTTTCTCGATATCTTTATCTCCTCACTTTCAAAAGTGCTCTAAAGACCGCTTCAAAACAACAAAAACAGGACAGATGATTAATTGCCTCATCTGTAACTCGCCTGCCCCCTATTCTCTAACATCTTTGACGTATTTATGCTAATATAATGCAAATATGGAAATTTGCCATGTCTGTTCTGTATCTCAACCACTATTCCCCTTGTATCCTACCCACAAAAAGTCAGTATTTATCTCCCAGTTGTACAGCATTTCTTGATGAAATTTCTTACTGCTCAGAAAGTGAAACAAGCATTTGCAATGCAATAGGTTTCGCATTATTAAAGTTTGAGCTATTGGTGTTGCATTATTTAGCAATGCCAATAGCTCAAACTTTAATAGTGCGAGACCTATTGCATTGCAAATGCTTGTTTCTGGTGCTGCAAGCTCTTGTGTGCTTCTCTCTGTCCCCCATGTATCTTGCATTACAGTGCAAGGCAACTGAGACTGGACCTCGGATTAGCACATTTGGGTACCATCAGATCGCTACATAGCCTGCACTCACTGCTCCACAATAATAATGACCAGTTTTCATAGAGCACTTCACCTGCGCTTTTGTGGTTTCACAGTGCAGCCTCCTCTAACCGTCCACACATTGACACATGAGCGCCACAAGAACAATAACCTATTTTATATAGCACCTCAACCACACTTCTTCGGTTTCCAGGCACTGTACACAACAGGACATCACAGCGTAGCCTTTTCTTGCTCCCCCCACATTGGGGACACACAAGTGTCCCCAGCACTAGCAGCTTTAACCTGTTAAATTTGAGCCTACCTGGCAGCACAATCGAGCTGGTTGCAAACAGCCTATTGTGGGCGTACCAAGAACTTACAAAGACTTACAGTCCGTGAGAGTACATATATTATCCAGTTCTCTCCCTTGTGTACTTTTCCCCACCTGCCCAAATACCCACCCGTACACCAAATGCTGACAAGAGCTTCATGTTGCAACCACTCGCTTGTGTGCTTCTTATGTGCCAAACTTCCTCCCTCTCACTCAATCGTGTTGCTTTCTTGCTCATGTGCTTCTCCCTGCCCCCAAGTTGCTTTCACCTCATTGACTTCTTTCCCCCCTCTCTCATCCTTCCTCCATTGCCACCCTAACACCCACTTTCTTTTTTTTAGGTCTGACATATTGTAGGGGAAACAAACTCTTTGACCAAGCGGATTCCAAGCGGATTACGTCCAGTTCATGTGGTGCACTCGTGTGAGACGCGTGTGCACAAAACCCATCAGCCTCGCTCCCATTTGTCAAACCCATCAGCCTCCCAGCACCAGACTTCACGTGCACTTCATATTATACAGTCGTGTGAGACTCGCGTAGCAAGGAATCCCTTCCGCTCCCCCACCTCACAAACCACCATTTGTCGCACGCATCAGACCCGCCACAGCGAGAGCTTCAGACTTCAAAGGAATGCCCTCCCCCGCCCCCCTCTGCGCAATGTCAGTTGTCTGTCTTACACCACCAGACATCAAAGGCTGCTGCTCCCCCGCTCACCCCCCCCCCCACAGCAATGCCGCTTCCAAAAAGCGCAGCCTCTGCTCCTCTTCCAAAACAAATAAAACCAGTGAGTGCAGAACTTCATCAGTTCCCGACAAGAATGCTTGGTGTGTTCATTCCACTTAAGGCCCTGTCTGTACCTCTCCCACCATTATTGGGTGCTGCTTACTCTTTCGCTCTCCTGCTGCCCGTCCTCTCATGTGCCCTCTCCTTTGTCCCCTTTGTTTCTTTTGCGCACACTTCAAATGTGAAAGCATCTGGTTTCACTGGTTGACGAGCCTCTATGAGGGCTTTTAACAACTTACTTTCTTCCCTAATTTAAGTGGTTGCTTTATAGAGTTCATTGTGCCGTTATATTGATTTTCACTTCACGCTTTGCTTTTATAAACATAAACCTTAGCTTAGTGCAACTCTGACAGCACGACTCTTCTCATTTAGGGGTGTTCTTTTTAACAATCTCGACATTCACTTACTGTTGTTACACACACCTCTGTTATTTTGGAAACCTAAACTGCAGTAGAGCTATTGAATGATGTTCCGAGAAAATACACAGGTTTGCTCACCTGTAACTGTTCGGAGTTATGCTTTTGTTTTGTAAAGCATAGATTTGGTATCCTTAAGCGTCATGTTCACCCACAGTACAGTTTGAATACTTTGTTTGACGCATATTGTTCTGTCTACTGCTCATACATAACCACTTTAAATATTTCAAAGACATTCTAATATTTTAACCATATCACTTTGATACCTGCTGTTAATATGAGATGCTGGTTAATTTTCTCTCATATATCGTAGGACAAAAATAAACAAGCATTGAAAATCACTTAATCAGAATCTGTCCGTCTGTAATGCAACTGGTGCTCATGTAAAGCTCTCTGATTACCTGTGGTACTGAAAATTCTGGACCAGTGTCATGAAACATCGTCATATCATGACGAATTTGGTATCAGCAGACTGGAAATGACGAGTATACTATGCACAATCATTTTCGTCGCATTCGGGTGAAGAAAGCACCCTGAAATCAGAGTTTCCATCTTGAACCCTCGGGTTCCATTTTGTGAATAGCAGCCATTTTGTGGATTGCCCTTACAGTAGGCCTTCACTGTGGCAGAACAAGTATTTAAGGACATAACCTTAGCATGGGTTTCTCTGTCTCTGAATGAATTACAGAGAGTAACCCTTTTCACCTGGAACTGACCTTTCTGTAAAACTAGTTTCACTAGCTGATGGTTGTCTAAGTTTTTCAATTACTGATTAGGACCTTGTTAACCATTAAGTTTCCTTGTGCATGTGTTATCTTAAACAACATCTAAATGTATTCTTTCCTTAAAGACTTTCTTTTCTGAAACTTGGGTTTTTGTTATGTGTCGTGACTGCCATCTAGTGTTACTTTTTATGTAGGCTTCAGAAGTTAGTTTGTGAGCCAAACAGTCGAATCATATATACATATTAACCAGGGATTTCTTCGTGCACTGGAGTTAATTTTAGAAGCTGGCCTTTCCTTGCCAAACCAGTTCCTGCCTCCACGAGCTATTTATGACATGGGCTGTGACCTTACTGTTTTGGGTTTATCCGGCCTTGTCAGCTAGAGAATGTATGCATTATGTGGACATTGTTTATGGCCTGGACTTATCTTGAAAGTGGGTTTTGCATCTGTGTGCACGTTCTGGGAATGTACTTCAAATGTGTGCCTAGGGCACAATGCATGGTATAAAGGATCTGTGCTCAGACCATTCAGCAGACTGCCTCATTCAATTGCTAAGGGAGTTGGGTGACGTAGCCACACAATTAATTGTAATAAAGATGTCTTTTCATATTTCAGATTCTCTGTTGATTTCTTTGCTGCATTTGAATGGATTACTTATTGGTAAGACCCCTGAGAAGGAGTTTGTGGATTTTTGGAACCACAAATGGCGCGACCAACCTGGGGCTCATCAAGAAGTGACTATCTGAAGGGGTAATCTTGTCAGAGGACAGAAATCTACTGGGGAAGGCAAGACAGAAATCTACTTAAAGAGGTACTGTGCACAGAGGTTCTGGGGGATTCTCTGTCTTTGCGGCCCAGTGTATTTTTGATTTTTCTGACTTAAACTCTCCAAAAGATGTCACTCCTGACTGAGGAACCTTTTTGGCGTAAGTTTTTTTTTTAAGAAAAGAGACTGTTAGTGCAGTTAGAACTTGGCAGTTAGAATTTGAACAACTATTTGTTTGGTATAGCTTTGATAGGTTTGTTTAGGTTTGTATATGCGAATTGCAATTTGTGTAGGCAGGTAATGAAGGGATTTTTTTCTCCATCTGCTTTAGTTGAGGTATAAGTGGGTCGCTCCCAGTCCTTTGTTCTTTGGTTCTGTGGTTCTTTGCTTAGATTGTTTGGTCCTTAGTTTATTTGAAGATTGCAATTTTCAATAACCAAGGGTTTTGTATATTTACAAGTGTATCGATAGAGATAGCCCCTTGAAGTTGGAGGCTAGATTAGTGAGCTATAAGATGCCTGATCTTAGCGAATTTGGAGATTTGTGTTGGCCAACTTTGTATACGTTTGGATTTGCCGGCTTCCCCTAAAGGGAATATCTAAATAGGTTTAGATATATGTCCCGGGGGCTCCGGGACGGGAGGGGCCTCGATCACCGGACTAGTACTGGCCAAGGGAGTCTGGGTAAACAGAAAGACAGGGGCCTTCAGTAGGGGTTTCAACGATGGTTTTATTGGGATATAGGTCTTTTTCATCAGGAAGGGGACTCAGTCTCTCTCAAAAGGGATGTTCGGTGCAAAGTCACAAGCACGTCCTCCAGCTTAGTCAGGAACCGTGTGTTCTTTTTCCTGGATGGATGGTCTCACAGCTCCTGGTTCTCGCCGGTACCCAAAACAGAAAGGAAACTCGGGTCAGCCTTCAGAGCCACACAGGATACCGTAGAAAGGGCCGGGGGTGAGGGAAAAACCGCTAGTGTGAAGTGCTCGGGTCAAAAACAGGAGTGCAAGAAGTGCTCGTGCTCAGGCAGTCTTTAACAACTAGGACTGTACACTATTTACACCGGGGGCTGCCTCCTCCTCCCTATCCACCCCGTGACCTGGCCCCGTACCTCTTGAAGCCACGCCCCTCCCGTGGGTGCGTGGCGGGGCGAAGCGTCCAACCGTGGGCCTCCTGCCTTGTCGTCCTCGGTCTCTCGGGTCTCTTTATCACGCCTTCCGTCCTCCTCGTTCACCTCCGCTACCAGGGAATCGCCGTCCGTCGTTCTTCCGCTACTTCCTCCTTTTGACGTCACCACGCTTGCGATGGGCGGGGTCTCGTCCCTCGAAGTCTGTTCCTTAAAGGCGCCGAACGTTGTGTGATCGTCCGGCCATCCGGACTCCGGCTCCTCAGTCCAGGCGTCCGGTGGGAGCTGTGGGGAGAACGTGGCAGGTGAGAGGGGGGCGGCGGAACACCAGTCAAGGGGGGGAGTCCCTATCAGGCCGCCTGCCCCGTCACAATATACAAACATATTTCTTCCTTGGTGACTTTGTATCCCCAGGGAATTAAAATATGACATAATGCAAAACAAGGATCCTTTGCTCTGTGCAATTTTACATGCAAAACGATTTTTGGTGTTCTGCCACCTAAAGCTAGTGTATTGAGTGTATTTTTGGTTTCCTGCACATACAGTGGTCTGTTGAGCTGTTTATGCAGTCTTTTTGAACACTATTGAGAAGTGTTTCTTGTAAATATGGTTACAGCTACAATGGTTGGGTTTTGAGTTCAGTCTGGGCTGTCCTGTTTTCGTCCTGAGTGTTGATTTGTGGGTTTGATGTATGTTTAAATGTTTATGTGGCTTTTTCTCATTAGTGTAACTTCGGTATGTGAGTGGCGTTTGCGCAATTCATGAAACAGATGCCTGAAAGCGCTGTATTGTGTGTCCTCAATGTTTTAACACTTTCTGTTTATGTCTGCAATGAGCTCAATGTGTGTGTGTGTGGATCATGTACAATGGATATAAATAAGGCCCCAAAAAGAAAAAACGAAATTGTCTATTTTTGCAAAAATAAATAAACAGCATTTTTTTTCCCTTAGTTGCACTGTATTAGATGTTCACAGGCAAGCCTTTCAGCTGCAGTATATTTGATAGGAATGTTAATTTAGCCAGCACTTTTCCAGTTAAACATGGGTGGCGCGTTTTAAGTTAGGCATATGCGCTCAGGTTCGTGAGTTAATGCATCCAAAATGATAGGCAAGGGATGCAATGGGCTCTTATATGTAGAACAATCACAAAAAGGAATAATTGGTTTTATTTGAGAGAAATTAAGAGAAAAATTATTAATTATGAAAAATAATTATTAAAAAATAAGTGCTACAAAAATCGTTTTTTAATATTTATAAATCTTAACACTCATACTATGACCTCCTAGCATTAAAATTCGATTTAAGCTATGTTGCATCACTAAAATGACAAGCATTCGTGTGTATAATTTTCCCTTGGCATAGGCGCAAGCAAGCTCATTTTTGTAAAATATAAGTTATTATTTTCAAATGCCTGACTCTTGGGATTTGTAATAGACATTCTAGTAATGCATATTATGCAAGAATTTTGTAGGATATTCATTTTTTAATGCCCAAAATATGAAAGTCGATTTTGAGTAAAAGCACTGTTTAAACTGCATTTTGCTTTCATTCAGAGTACTTTTAAAGTGTCTCAGGCTTAAGTAAATGCATACATTTAAGTTTTGATATATATATATTTGCAGGTTGTGCCTTCTTATGAGTCAGTGGGTTAATGTGCCAGTACAAAGGCTTGTTTTAAATATCAGGGTTGAAGGTTCTAGCTTCAGCTAGGCCTACGGAGAAGTCTGTTCATTTAAGATTGATGAAGTGTGTACCATAGGATTGCAACAAGCATTTACTCTAAAAAAAACTGGTCTGTGTGTCTTTAGGTTTTGAGAAACATTGACAGTAAATGTAGTTTAATGATCTGGGAATAGAGATAATTTTAGCGCCTAAAAAAAAAAAAAGGAGAATTTATTTTTCAAAATAGAGTGAATTATTGCAGGTTAGAGCCTTCTGGCTTTGACAACGTCAGTGTGGCAGAGGCTGAGGGCTGAGGTTATGCAGAGGCTGGCTGAGCCGCGCTGCTGAGATGTTATCTTTTAGTTTTCCTGTCGGACAATGGAGAAGGCCTTTTCCTGTCGGGCAATGGAGAAGGCCGTAGTGTTGACATTTATGACCCTTTTAATTAGGACTTTGCCTCTGAGGAATGCAGAATGACCTCTGAATGGGCCTCAAAGGTAGGGTTTTTGGTTTCTCCGTGAGAACATCAATAAAATGAAAGAACTCAATTTAATATGGAAAATCAAAGGGGTTTCTTTTCCAAATGTCGTGTTAAATGCTCTGCAGAACTGATACATTTGTGTCTCCACGCTAAGAAAATTAATGTTTGCCAGCTGCGTTTATTTGACAGAAAAAGAAGTGTTGCATTAAGTCTTAGATAGAAAATAAGATGCAGCCCTTTTCCAAAATTCTGAAGGCTACAGGCCTGAGTGGAAAATAAGATTTGCTAAAAGGAATTATTTTTCACCATGGAAATTATAGGTGCCAAATTAATATGGAACGTCAGTGTAACAAGAGGGCTTCATGTTGCAAGGTGACTGACAAGATGGTAACAGTTAAGTAATGGAAACTTATTTTTGTGTTTTCTTAATGTGTACCATGTTTTGTCTCCTGATTAAAAGTTATAATTGATATTCGTTTGTGGGCAAAAATGTCTCCCTTGTGTGTTGTGTATTTTTTCTGTTGCTTCTGCCTACAGACCATTCATGGATTGTTCTGGGTGATTTAAAGCAGACAAGACACGTGAGTTTGGTTAATTGAAAGGAAATGTGTTTTTTGCGTGATTATCCTGTATGTTAGAAGAGAGACAGTACATTTGACAGTGGACTCCAACTGCGTTGTGTTCTACTGTCAAAAGGAGGGTACAGGCCTACAGGCCCAAATATTGGGTTTTTGGGCTGCAGGTTTACAGTGCATAAAGTACATGTGCCATGGTGCTGTGTGTCACCGCTTTATTTTTTGTATGTTTTGTTTTATGTTGTTACTATTATAAGTTCCCCAGTGTTGTGAAAGGATCCGTATAACGATACGTATTGTTGCACAACAGTTGGATGGATTTGGTATAAATGATAAATTTCACAGATATGATTTTTTCATATTGTGAACCAGACAGGCAGCACTTTTACCAGTGCATGCCTAAATTTGGCTATAATGATATTGAAAAAAACGAAAAGGTATACAGGTTCAAAGCGTATCACCTGATGTTAGTCACTTACTGCACATTCCCTTAAAGGAATAGGCAGCCCTACATTTTCATGCATCCTTGATTGGACCTAAGGATACAATTATAGATCTGTGACTCAAGGTGGCCTAATTTCTATATTTCATTACTTAATCATGTTCTGTTTCCCAAATAGCATATGGCTTTGTCCCTTGAAAGGAAACCAGGTTTCATTTTTCCCTGAAGAAGGAACTGGAACATTAGTTAGGATTACTGTATATGGTGTAGTTGCCAGTACTCTTGGTGCTGTGTCACAGGCCTGAGGCACCCAAGCAAACTCTTGTTCTTCCTATAGATTTTTCTTTTGTTTCTTCCTCCCTGACCGATGTCGCATCATGCTTAGTTATTGGGGATTTTAGTTGTGTCCTACTTCCATTTCCCTTTTCCATATTTCTTTCACCAGTCAGCCCATTTATTATTATGGGTGTATTGTTTATGCGCACACTTTTAGAATAGAGTGATGTATCAGGGACCCCCCATGTTATGTAAAATGTTTTTTCAGACTGACTGTCGGGGTAGTGACAGGCTGGTTAACTGACCCAATATTATAGTAAGACACGTTTTCCATCTCAATAGGAGATATCTTAAGTTCACCTTTTTGAACATGACGAATTTTCAATGTCTATTTTAATTTTTCAGTTCTCTTTTGTTCCTGCTGCTCTAATTTTTGGTGGGATCAGATGTGTTCTAATCATGCAAATACCAGGACTTTCTAGTGTTTGTCCTTTGTCTGCACATTTGATCATTAGCCTTCGTATTGCATAGTGCACTTGATGCACAATTTTTTAAGGGACCTTTCTTCATGTTCTTGACAATCTGTATTATGTAATTTCTCTTTTGAGATGTTCTAGATAAGGAATTTAGGAACACCTAGGCTTAATCATTGAGGAAAATATGTATTTACCCCATTAGACAATGCCACCATATGTGAAGACATCCATTTAGATAGAATTTGTGTGTAGTTATTTACCCTTAGATGATGAAGGATATGCTCTCACACGGAAACCTAATTGAAAAACCTAGAGACACTGTTTTGCCTACTGCCTTTATGTTTGAATTGCTTTTTGAAAATGACAGTGCATTCTAGACCAACATTGTCCCATGGCGTGTGGCCACTCCCTTGCCGATTGCAGGCCACCTGCTTGCAGTCCCCTTGTTAAAACCCATGAACTATTTTTGTGCTTGATTTGAAGGAAACTAACAATTGTGTTACATTTCCTATATCACTAGGTTCTGCGGGATCTTCCAGAGTCAAAGGAAGAGTGATACCCTGCAGACCTGTAAAACAGAAAGCCCACTCCCCTACAGATGAATGCAGGTTTCTTGGCTCTACAATTTCTGCAACCAGAAAGTCGCGAGGCTGAACAGCGATCATCAGCATGCCGTCAATGGTACCTCCCAAGCAAGGCGTTTGCTTCTTTGGAAGGCGTTGCAGAGAAAAAGAGGAGCTGGTTCCTTGTTGGCCACAGAATGACAGTTTTGTTTGTGCTCTGTACCTGTTACGTGCTGGAAACCTCTGTCAGTGTACAGTCCCTTGAGCTCTTGGCCCGAGTTTTGGCCACACACACACCTCTTTTCCCTTTGCTCCAGCGGAAAGGCAGTGCACCCAAGGATCCACGTTTGGAAAAAGGCACTACATTCTGGTGCCCACGAGAGAGCAGCTTGAGTGTCCTCTGACACTAAATGATGAGTGTTGGAGTCTGGAAGTGCTGCTGATCTTGAGAGGTTGTTTCTCAGTAGTGCTTGGATCTGCACGAGATGTTTTGTGCTCATGATCAATGAAGCGCACATCATTTGTAGTGTCTGCCCCAAAGAAGAGACACTGGTGCACTCCCTTGAGACATTGAGACTTTTGAATGAGCTATGAGTGTTTGCCAGGAGGGCACTCCAACGGATACTGAGTAACATCATTTTCATGAAAAGCCTAAATGAAGAGGCCCAACGCGAAGAAGACACTGGAAGCGGATTTGATGGACAATAGAAGCCTGCCAGGAGAGGCTTTGACGGACTCTGGGTATTTTCTGTGAGCTTGTATAGAATTGGAGTTTGGAAACTGATTTTTTTTGCTGCTTTGCTGGCATTGTTTTAAAGTACTATTCTGTTTAGTAAAAGCAGAATAAAGTCCACTCTCTGTGGAAGAGTATCCCTTTTCATCTGAGAGCATTGATAAGGAACACCACTGTTTCACTTGACATAA
Organism: Lissotriton helveticus; assembly: GCF_964261635.1. NCBI lineage: Eukaryota > Metazoa > Chordata > Amphibia > Caudata > Salamandridae > Lissotriton > Lissotriton helveticus. The sequence continues at coordinate 1,556,070,931 of NC_136065.1, forward strand.
TAAATTACTGAAATGCATAGGAAGCTATATAAAATGTACAAGATAATTTTAGGAATTACTTTTTGCTTAGGGTTGTGGAAAATTATGATTCATTTGTAATAGCGGTCACTATTTTGTCTATATGTTCTTAATGACGTGTTTTCTAGTGTTTTTTAAACATGGCATTGCTTTTATGGGTGGGATTGTTTTTGCTGCCCAATTCACACCTGTACCCACCTCCCAACCTATGTCTCTTCCTACTTCTACTTCTTTGCATCCTGTCCAGATTTTACCTGAACATGGATAGTTAGGAGATCAGAGTTTACTGATAATTCCTTTTGTACAGTTTTTTCATCAACACCAGTTAGTAGTTGAACATCACTGATTGTTGGGCGTGTGGTCTTATACCACATACTACAGATAGAGGCATTCCCTATTTGGTCCTGCCATATATGGCCTTTGTGCTACTGCGTGTGCAAGGAGACCTGTCCTGAGAGAATCGCTAAGTAATAGGATTATGCTTCAGCAACATCTTGAGGATTTTATAAATATAGACATGGACTCAGACTAGCGTGAGTATAGGTTATTGCCTATGTAAGGGCAAAAGGAGCGTCTGTGGTACTGAAAATTCTGGACCAGTGTCATGAAACATCGTCGTATCATGACGAATTTGGTATCAGCAGACTGGAAATGACGAGTATACTATGCACAATCATTTTCGTCGCATTCGGGTGAAGAAAGCACCCTGAAATCAGAGTTTCCATCTTGAACCCTCGGATTCCATTTTGTGAATAGCAGCCATTTTGTGGATTGCCCTTACAGTAGGCCTTCACTGTGGCAGAACAAGTATTTAAGGACATAACCTTAGCATGGGTTTCTCTGTCTCTGAATGAATTACAGAGAGTAACCCTTTTCACCTGGAACTGACCTTTCTGTAAAACTAGTTTCACTAGCTGATGGTTGTTTAAGTTTTTCAATTACTGATTAGGACCTTGTTAACTATTAAGTTTCCTTGTGCATGTGTTATCTTAAACAACATCTAAATGTATTCTTTCCTTAAAGACTTTCTTTTCTGAAACTTGGGTTTTTGTTATGTGTCGTGACTGCCATCTAGTGTTACTTTTTATGTAGGCTTCAGAAGTTAGTTTGTGAGCCAAACAGTCGAATCATATATACATATTAACCAGGGATTTCTTTGTGCACTGGAGTTAATTTTAGAAGCTGGCCTTTCCTTGCCAAACCAGTTCCTGCCTCCACGAGCTATTTATGACATGGGCTGTGACCTTACTGTTTTGGGTTTATCCGGCCTTGTCAGCTAGAGAATGTATGCATTATGTGGACATTGTTTATGGCCTGGACTTATCTTGAAAGTGGGTTTTGCATCTGTGTGCACGTTCTGGGAATGTACTTCAAATGTGTGCCTAGGGCACAATGCATGGTATAAAGGATCTGTGCTCAGACCATTCAGCAGACTGCCTCATTCAATTGCTAAGGCAGTTGGGTGACGTACCCTCACAATTAATTGTAATAAAGATGTCTTTTCATATTTCAGATTCTCTGTTGATTTCTTTGCTGCATTTGAATGGATTACTTATTGGTAAGACCCCTGAGAAGGAGTTTGTGGATTTTTGGAACCACATACCTTTGGGTCGAGTATTCTGCATCTCCACGCCAACCCTTCTTTCACCCCTCTTCTCTCCTTTCTCTTTCCTACCCTCTATCTATCCTCCTCATTAACTTCCCACAGCATCACTCAGCACCACTCAACGCAACAGCACCACTCAACGCCACAGAACCAGTCAACACCACAGCACCACTCAACACCACAGCACCACTCAACGCCACAGCACCACTCAACGCGACAGCACCACTCAACGCCACAGCATCACTCAGCGCCACAGCATCACTCAGCGCCACAGCATCACTCAGTGCCACAGCAATACTCAACACCACAGCATCACTCAGCGCCACAGAATCACTCAGCGCCACAGCATCACTCAACGCCACAACATCACTCTACGCCACAGCATCACTCAGCGCCACAGCATCACTCGGCGCCACAGCATCACTCAACGCCACAGCATCACTCAACACCACAGCATCACTCAACGCCACAGCATCACTCAACGCTACAGCATCACTCTGTACCACTGAATGCCACAGCACCACTCAATGCCACAGCGCCACTCGACGCCACAGCACCACTCAACGCCACAGCACCACTCAACACCACAGCACCACTCAACACCACAGCACCACTCAATGCCACAGCATCACTCAACGCCACAGCATCACTCAGTGCCACAGAATCACTCAGCACCACTGAATGCCACAGCACCCCTCAATGCCACAGCACCACTCTATGCCATAGCACCACTCAACGCCACAGCACCACTCAGCGCACAGCATCCCTCAACGCCACAGCATTGCTCAACGCCACAGCATCACTCAATGCCACAGCATCACTCAACGCCACAGCATCACTCAGCACCACTCAATGCCACAGCACCACTCAACGCCACAGAACCACTCAACACCACAGCACTACTAAACAGCACAGCACCACTCAACGCCTCAGCATCACTCAACGCTACAGCATCATTCAGCGCCACAGATTCACTCAGCACCACTGAATGCCACAGCCCCCCTCAACGCCACAGCACCACTCAACGCCACAGCGCCACTCAACGCCACAGCGCCACTCAGCGCACAGCATCCCTCAACGCCATAGCATCCCTCAACGCCACAGCATCCCTCAACGCCACAGCATCCCTCAACGTCACAGCATCACCAACGCCACAGCATCACTCAGCACCACTCAACGCCACAGCACCACTGAATGCCACAGCATCACTCGGCACCACTGAAGGCCACAGCATCACTCAGCACCACTGAAGGCCACAGCATCACTCAGCACCACTGAACGCCACAGCATCACTCTGTGCAACCATTCAACAACAACTGGTTCTAATATGTTCTCTCAATGTTTCAAGCTTTATTACAAATGTCACAAAAAGATGTTAATATTTCACTGCTGTTCTTGGATTTTCATCACGATAAAATACACTGAACATAATCTTCCAAAAAGTTATTTTCAAAAGTTTAAGCTATTGCCATTATAAATTACAATAACTTTTATTTAAGTATTGATTATTAAAAAAAATAAAAGCCATTGTTATTTGTAATAATAATACATCTAAGTCATGTAAATACAACACATATTGCATTACAACTGCTATAGGTGTCACGTTTGCGAAAGTTAAAACTATTGGCATTGTAAATGAAAAAGCTATTAATTTCGCTATTTTCAAAACCAACACATAAATAAAATATTTGTCATTTACAATACCAATAGCTCAAACTTTCGTAATGCGAGACCTATTGCATTGCAAATGCTTGTTTATATCTTATTTTGTTTTTTGGCGGGAGGCCAGGATGGGGAGGAGGCATCATGCAGAAAATGATCCACCTTAATTGTGTTTCGTAATGCTTTTGTGCTGCTTCTTTTTCACATTTGTTTATTTTACAGATTGATCTTAGTTTGGTAAATTAAAAAAATGGCACTCACATCATTTTGTGGACGAGTAGGCTAAATGGCTCATGCTGACACATGTCATCACGCATGCACGCACCTTTGAAATGATGCAGCCACTACAGCCGCGACATTGTGCCTTTTTTTTCTGGCGATGCTGCAAATCACCCTGCCAATGCTGAACAGCATGAGTACTCACAAACTTTACCTCGGGGCCAAAAATACAGTCTGGTTTGTGGCCGAGGGCTGCACCGATGGACCGGCAGGTGGGGGCAGGGTTAGGAGGGGTGGGGGCGGGGCTACTAAAGTAAAGTAAAATCACCACCTTTTTAAAACATTACTTGACAGTGCTGTATTTCAAAAGCAGATGTAACTATAAAGCTACATGGAGGAGGCAAGAGTGTTGGTTACGTCTGCACTGTAGCGTAATGTGGCATGTATTCACTTGCATTGGCTCCTTTCTTCTCGGCGCCTACTTTGACTTTAATCATTTAGAATTATTTATTGCACCATGGTGGGCAAAAGGCAAAAGGCTTATGCACATTCATGTACACACACACACACTTTCATAGACTTGCAATTTTGTATACGCACGCACGCACGCACACACACACAAACTCACTCACTTACAAACACACAGTATTTGAGGCAGTTCAGGTTTTTTTTAACACTTAATTCCCACTGCCAGGGGCTGCATCTCCCCTCCTATGCATTTAAAGGTCCTTACATTTTATAATAGCTTGGGTAGCAGGCGCGCATTACCAATAGGGCGAAAAAGGCTTCAGCTCCCCCCTATCCCCCATCCCGTTGTGTGTCTCAGCCTGAGCTGCTGCAGCTCGAGCAGCTGTGGGCTCCACTGGGCAGGGTCTGCAGTCTTATCTCCAGCACGCCCGAGTTGTTTACAGGTCTTTAAAGACCATTTGTATATTTACATACCTTTGTAAACTGGTTACAGAGGCTAAGTTGTTTTTCAGGTTGTATTTTACATTTACTGCTGTAGTGTGTGAATGCATTTCATGAAACAGAATATAAAGTAGGTTTGCCAAAAGAAAAATGCCAGCCAAGTAATTAAAGAGTCTGCAAAGACCTTGCCTTAACACTGAATAGGCTTATAAATAAAAAAAATACGTATTCATTTGTAATGTACTTTTCTGTCTTTGTTTCTTTTGATCATTGGTCATGGATCATTCAGGCAGCTCTAGAACACAATTAAAAGTGCTTTCTATTTATTTTTGCTGTTCAAAGTATGCACAGATAAGTGCTGAAAATACGGCTTTAGGTGACTGCTTATTTATGTACCGGCTGGGACATCAAAATAATGAGCTCAGCTGGAAACCCTAATCATAAGACTGGAAGATATTTGCAGGATCATCACACTATTTATTTCCTCCACCCTCGTTCCCTGATTAATGCCATGCCATAATAACAATAGTTTAACTTCTATCTTAAACCCTACGCCACTGTCGATAACATGCTGAGTTACTTCAAGTGTCTGGTAATGCACCCTGCATTCAGACAAAGATCCACGTCCCGCCTAGGAAGGTCTGCTGGGCCATTCGCGGGTCATACTAGAAGTACCACGGCTGTACAGCGTAATCAGACGGCATGTGCAAAGCCAGTAGGTCTCAAAGGCAAGATCTATTGGCATTGCCAATGCTTGTTTCAACAAGGCACTCCGACTTCAGAGGAATCACCAATAGGTCGAATCTCTTTTTAGATCCCATTTCTTGAATCGTAAAGCATTGTCTATTGTGACACACAAATATTAAATCAAAAATATTAAATGTATCACAGAGACACTAGATTAGTTGATGATTTATCTGAATGGCAGATATTAGCGGAATTTACACGTCCAGAGGATGAACTGCCTTCCTGAAGTAGCTGGAAATATTTTGCAGAAGGAGAAATTCATATACTGTAGAAACCTTTAAAGAGTAGATATTTTATTGTAATATGACAATTACCTCAAGATGTAGAACCGGTATGAGTATGCCTGATTGCTAATGCAAGTTCACCGAGAATCATTATGCTGCAGCAATTATACATGAATGTATAACTCACAAATGCATCTGCTGTGCGTTACCTGACAATGTAGACATGGAATGCAGTATACTGTTCTGTAAATCTGTGTTTGAATGTTAAGCTGTGCCACATTATTGCGGCAAAATTAGCCTTTCCTTGCTGCATAATGTAGTCAAACCTGCCACATAATTTGGCCATCCACTAACACGTGATTCCAGAGATGTTTTTAATACGCCCGTTCACCTGTGGCTGTGTGTGCGACATTGAGGAATTATTTATCAGAGGAGACCTGATCTACATGGAAACAGTGAATTTCCTGACCCATCAGTCAGTGCAGCCAGAAGGCCAATAGGGCTGGCTGAACCAGTCTTTCAAAGCCGGACATCTGGCTTCTCCAGTTCTTTTGGCTTTTCAGAGAAACTGGCCCGGCACATACACAATTTAAATATTCTGATGTATGAATATCGAACAGCCCAGCTGATCGCTGTAGGTTTGGCTGCACTGCAGCTGAGGGTGGAGGGTGTGGACACACCCGGATTCCTGGGTCTCAAGGGGAGCGGCGTCTACAGTGTGCACGCTGCTCGGCCAAACTCCTCTCCTTTCATGCCTGCAGGTGGGACGCAGGGCAGATCTCTAGTATATTTTCCTCTTGTATCATTTTGGAGTGGCTGAACCGTTTTGAGTTTTGTAATTTTATTTGGAAAAAGTGCAGCATTTACAGAATATGTATTTTCTTTGTATCTCACAGCGGAAAAAACACTTTCAAAATAAAGAATAACTGAGGAAAGCCAACAACATATGCATGATAAGCATAGACTGTGTAAAACGTGCCAGTTAACATTATTAAAAGGCCTTTCTTTTAATCGCCCGAGAGACAAGATACATCTCTAGAACTTTAAAATCCATGACCATTACTTATCTTTGAACTCGGGAATCGGGGAATACAGTAAGTTTAGTTGTAGCCACTTGTAGCATCAGATCTGGGCTCCTTTCTAAAAGCATGGGGCAAAGATGTGGGAGGGAATACAGCTCAATCAAATGTTAAAACGTCAATATGGCCTCCAAGTGCAGCCCCTATATTGAGAAAAATAAACAGAAATCCGAAATGAACACAGTTCTTTTTTCCCTGCAAGCATATTCCTAATGAAAAAAATCTCATTTTACCAAAAGGCTATAGAAAATATAAAATGCAGTATTCATATGGTGCCTTTATAGCAGTGTTATATATTAGGAGCATCTGTCCAATTCATATGGTGCCTTTATAGCAGTGTTATATATTAGGAGCATCTGTCCAATTCATATGGTGCCTTTATAGCAGTGTTATATATTAGGAGCATCTGTCCAATTCATATGGTGACTTTACAGCAGTGTTATATATTAAGAGAATCTGTCCAAAGCTTTTGTAAATACCAATGCAACCATCCGTGTGATCATAGCGACTCTCTGCCGCCATTTTGATGTCAGTTGAAAATCGACATAGTGTTACTGTTGGCACAGGAATGTCCGCGGCATGGTATCGTGTACCCTGTGCTGAGTGCCTGACTGCACGTGAAACTAGCATCCTGGCTTTCTGTTTGCCCATGCAACCATGCTGGTTTCGCATGTGCACAGAGAGCTAGTCCAGTCCATGGGACCATGAGGTACGGAACCTGTTCTGTAACGTAGAGGAACAAATCAAATATCTCATCATAGATGATAAGACTACTGTCCATGTGCTGGAATACTCGCGGTTGTGGCAGTTTACTAAGTTTTGTGACGCCTTGGTCTTGATCACATGTTTTTTCTGCATCAGAGGAGAGTGTGGTCTGCTGACACTAGTCATGTAAAGTTCCGCTTTAGGGTAAGTCCTAGACTGTCATGCTGACATTCTGTGTGTATGTATCCGTGGTGGATGTGCTGCACCTGTGTGGTAGTAAAATTGTGAGTGGTAAGAGTGTTGAATATTGGAACCAGTGGTAACCATTTTGGATTGCCCCAGGTTTAGCATGGCACAAGGTAGCGGGTAAATACAGTTTTCACATACGGGGCCTATTAGGATGCCGGTCAGAAAGCCTCCAACCTGGGGTCGGAGGCTTTCCGACCGACATCTACTGTTTCATTTCCGACCACCTAATTACAATCTGGACGGTAAAAAGTAAAACCAGACAGTTATTTCGGCTGGATTCCGATGGGCTGAAGCAGCCGGTTGGCCAGTCGGAACCGGCATGTAATCCCAATAGGATGGCGTTTCTGCAGACGGGATAACAATGTTGGTTTCCAACAGGCTTTCCATGCCGGGCTTTCTGACATGGAAAGCCTGTCGGAAAGCGACTTTGAGGGCCCGTAGCATGGCACTCTTCTCCCTGCGTCCTCCAGTTGGGGGCCCAGGGGGCACCTATGGTGCTCCCCTGTTAGTCCCTGAACTGTGTGGCAGGCACCTTGAGGTGCCTTCCACGCAGTACAGGGATTAACAGAATCTCCCATTTCTCTATAGGGGCTTGTGTTACAGCCAGTTTACGGCCATAGCACAAGCTCTTATAGAGAAATGGGAGTAAGCAACTACACCATGTGCAGTCGCATTGTAATTGCGGTGTTGGTCAGAGGCAACTCCGTCCGACATCATAATGAGGCCCAAAGTGTAAGTGTATTGACTGCATTCCTATGGCTGGAGGGTGGAGACCCAGACATTGAAGTGAGTGAGTATGGTGACAGAGCTACCATTAGAAATCCAATGAGGGCCTTGTTACCAAAGGGGCCAGCCTTTTTTCTGTACCTGATTATTGTTTCAGGAATGCTGATGACAGCCAGTGCATAGATCTCACAATTTAATTTGCTTTTCTTTTGAATACTGCTGCTTAGAGCCAGCATCATTGCTACCTATTGTTAGAGGCATCAACTTGCAAAAAAAACCTTTCTTCAAGACAACCAGAAAATGACATTTGAAAGAAAACAACACAAAACCTCTTCCAAACCCTTAAACAGTTAATTCACCTCTCGTCTGGAAAATTAGTATAAAAGCGGGATCTAAATCACCCCACTTTGTTCCGCTTCCAAGTTCCTCCTGACCAAGGAAGGGAGTGCTCCACAGAGTACTCGAAGAGCTGTTGTGTGTATAGGACTGGTGTATGTATGGCATCCAGTCTTCCAAAGGTGAGGGGTCATCTCCTGAAGTCTGGAAATTGATGAAAACTGCGGGTCTGTCCAGAAATAAAAGTCTGTCTGGCTGGTCAGTGAGAGAACGCCCTACAGGATGGGAGACTGTCCAGAAGGAGAAGCTCAGCATGCTCATGGCATTTGAAACACCCAAAAGAAACAGACTACCCATGGGTGAACAGCCAGGACCTGACCCATGTCATGAGTCTCCCTGAGTGGTTCCTATTGTAAACTGCCCCAAGACATTCAGCTCCTAGCAACATCATGTTGTTCGACACCCCTGCCATATGTTCGAAGCACCAACCGATGTTGTCATGCAAGAGGAGTCGTCACAGCCAATGATGTAGCCAAGATCTGGCCAGGAGGCCACAACTGTTGAAGAGGATAACCTGTTCAAGCTGTCCTAGTAGCCTTCTTTTTCTTGAAATTCTGTCATTGTGAGACTTCGGACTGTCCAACCCTCAGATGCACCTCTTCTTCAAATGCTTTTTTTTTTTTGAATGAGGAGGCGTATTCCAGATACTTTGAGAAATGGAAGGCCAATTTGAGCTGCTCAAGCCCAGATCCGTCAAGGTATTGAACAAGTTAAACCTATTAATGCCAGCCAATGGGCAGACTATAGCTTATAGATCTGGGGGCAGTCAGGGCCGGATTGGCCGTAGCGTGCACCGGGCAATCTACCGGTGTGCCGCATGGGTGGGGGCCGGTTTGGGCCCCCTGGGGGCCGTTTATGTTTCAGGCCCTGTAACAAAATCGGCTGGGGGGCCGGCGGCCGAGCACTTTGCCAGGGCCGGTTTTGGTTCCCAGTGCGGCCCTTGGGGCAGTGTGGATAAAGTCTTGGGATATCAGGAGTTTGTATTGTGCGCTTCCATTTTTAATTTGCACACATACCTGTTCTCCTAAGCATAGTCCCAGATCAAGCTGATGTGTTTATTGAACTTTTGCCACTGACGAAGCTCCTAGGTAATATGAAGCAGTGCCTGCAATGGTCATTACAGGCATCCCCTGGCGCTCCACTCTATGATCCAATGGTATAATTTTCAATGAATGATTCATACAAAGCTCCTAGGTAGCCATGTTGGCATTTTTGTTCGCTAGTATGTGCTAAATGGCAAAAGGAAAGGTGCATTTTTCTTGATATATGTCTCCAGACATGTGGCCTTTTCCACTTGAGAGCAGATCGTATTCCTTTTCAGGGAAGTTGCCATCACCATAATACCATGAGCTGGTAGGTCCCCGTAGATATAGCCTGCTCTGTCTTTTGGATGTGTTACTTGTTGTCCAAAGTATTTGAAGATAGTGTGCTGAGAAAAGCTTTCTCAAGATGTCTTTAGCCTACTTGAGGACTTCAGGCTCAATAGCCAGGTCAGCTTTGATGGTGTTGTTTTTGCTGTTATCAGTGCATATATGCACTTGTGCTGCAGTGGGGACGCTGCTGCTTTGAAGGCCATGACAGTGTGGAAGCACAGGTCATCACTGTTGCCGGTTTCATAGTTGGTCTGCTTGGACAGAGATGTATTCAACTCATGGAACTGGTAAAAAATGCACAAGGAATTTACACACAACAGGCAGTACAGTCAAGAAATCTGAAGAGAATCACATGAAAATGTAACAAGCCGAAAAGGAGTGACACAACAAACAAGACAGGGCAATAGAAGTTCTTTCAGCACCAGAAAAAATGCAATGACACACGCAGCAGCGGCTTGTGATTGTTGAAAGTTGTGGGGCGTAATACTTGCCAGGAAGCCATGCCATTTTTCCTTGGGGGTTCCCCATATTTTATTAATTACCTTCATTGTGCCAATTTGTTATTGGTACCCCCTTATACCAAGAAGTACATACAATATTCCAGTACTAGAATTTTGCAATCAGTTCTACCTATATGCCATGGGAGGACCATATGTCAAAAATACGTCTAGTATTTCAGAGCCAGCATTTTGTCATGGTTTGCTTTTGCCAACATCCACATTTTGCCATGTGTCCGCTTATGTCAAGTATTACTTTCAGCATCCCAGGGTCTGCTTCTTGCCTTGGGTGCCCACCCTTAACCAATAATTAACTCCCATATCCCAGTGCAGGCATGTTACCATGGATACCTTAGAGCCAAGAAAGTCCTCCATTATTCACACAGCCACGTTTTTCAACAGGGGCCCCTATGCCAAGAATTAGGGACCTGATTTAGATCTTGGTCAACGGGTTACTCTGTCCCAACGGTGATGCGTATCCTGTCCGCCTAAATATAAATCCCATAGGATACTGCTATTGATTAAGAAGACTCAGACGAGACGCGAGGCTCACTATCTTTGCTCCTCGAATTTCTGCGCAGCTCACAGCTAACTAGGATAGCTTTTAAAACTTTTATTTTCACCAGCGGAGATTACTTCTGTTTTTTTAACATTATCTATCCTGAAATACCTGCATTGTTATTTGTTATTGCTCACCCCTCGAGTGTACTTGGCGCCCTGCAGTCACCTCGGTCCACCGCCAGTCATCTGCTGACTGTTTGTTGTGGAGGGAGACTCCGGGGGACAGCCCGATTGCAAGTCACTCACTTCCTGTCTGTGCCAGGTTGCACCGCCATCTTGGGTCAGCGGTCTAGTAGCTCCGCTTTACCTCACACAGGCACTATAATTGGCGGGAATGGCGCAAGAGCGCAGCGGACGCGCGCAGCGGGCGCACGATGGGCGCACCGAAGACGCGCCAAAGAGAAGCCCGTCTGCGCCCGTCCGCGCCAGCACATCGCCTCTCGCCAGGGACCCTGGCTCTACAGGGAGACATAGACTGGAGTACTCTAGTACACAGCTTTACGATATGAACACCGCAGTGTCTTCCTGTGATAGGATTGCCCCTCAACATCTGCTAGGTAAATCTGTATGTAGGTGTGGTTATGCCTTACCCAAACTCAGTATTCCTGTGCTATCTAGGCCGGCCCATAATCAACAGGAAATTTTGATTGCACAGTTAAATGTAAGATCCCTGGCCAAACACTTTGCTGAAATCCATGATCTTATCATCGATCACTCCTTGGATATTATTTTCCTCACGGAAACGTGGATGCAGGAAGATATGACTTCTATATCCAACTTGGCCACCCCTGCAGGTTACTCTATCCACCTTCTAAATAGACCGGCTAGAGGAGGTAGGATTGCGGTCTTGACTAGATAGCACTACACCTGTGTGTTTACTAGACTCAGTATTGATGGCAGCGAAAGTGCCCGCTACACTATTAAGATCAACCCCCACTTTTCGCTGTCAGGCATTCTGATATATAGACCCCCGGGGGCGGACAGCCGATTTATAAAAGCTCTCTTGGAGACAGTCTGCTCCCTGGTAGCAGGGGTCGCCAGTTTTACCATCTTTGGGGACCTTGACATTCATTTTGACCTGTGCAATCATATTAAAATTAACAGCTTGCTCGCTGACCTAGCGGCCTTCCAGCTATGCCAATTAGTATGTGGTCCAATTCATAAAGGGGGTCACCTTTTGGACCCCATTTTCACTAATCTGGAGGAAGCAGTTGCAAAAGCACCTATTCCTATGACATGGACTGATCATATGTTGGTTATTATGTCCCTACCCAGCCCTAACATTCCCACCCCAGGGCCATTACATAAAATTTATAAACGTCCCTGGAGGAAACTGCGATTAGAGGACCTTCATGCCGTGCTTAAAGCACATCCCTTTATGGATAATGAAGACACTAACCAGGCATATGAAATTTTTTGTAATTGGATTAATCAGGCTCTGGACACCCTTATCCCGGCAAACTGGACTAAAGCCCGTGCGCAGGAGTCCAAGCCATGGTTCAACGAGGAGCTTTTAGCTCTAAAAAACGAATGTAAAATCGCCGAACGTAAGTGGCGAAGGGCATATGTACCAGAGCTGAAAAATCTATATGTTGGCATCCAAAAAAAGTACCACAGACAGATCTGTAGAACCCGGGCTGCATACTACACCAGCGAGATAAATGGTAGCCAAAATCCTTCTAAGATTATTTTTAAAATTCTTAAGGAGTTAACTGCAAAAAAAGCGACGACTAACGCTACCAGTTCTCACACATTCTGTGATAACTTGGCGTCCTTTTTTGTTGATAAAATCACTAAAATTTATAGTTCTTTTTCTGCCACACCCACTTTTACCCTGCCTATAAGCTGCTCAGCACATGAACTCAGGACCATACCGGAGATGGATCGTGAGGAATTTCTTAGACTTTGCTCAAAAATTAAGTCTGGTTCCCCAGCAGACCCATTAAAACCGGAATATTTTAGAGAGGCTGCCCCATTGGTCCTTGACCCATTAAGAACTCTTATCAATTCCTCGTTTACTACATCTACAATACCTGCCAGATGGAAGCAGGCCTGGGTGTCCCCCATAATTAAAAAACCAACCTTGGACCCCATTAGGCCTGAGAATTATAGACCTATCTCGTTGCTTCCATGGCCTGCGAAGATTGCGGAGTCCTATGTCAATGATGTTTTGACGCAACATCTCCAGTCGCATAACATTCTGGATGCTTCCCAGCACGGTTTCCGTGCTGGACACAGCACGGAAACCGCCCTTCTCAGTGTGACAGAACACCTCCGGACAATTTTGGACTCCGGGCAGACGGCAGCACTGATTTTGTTGGATCTCAGTGCTGCCTTCGATACGGTGTCACACGAGGTCCTGCTACATAGACTGGAAATGTCAGGAATTGTGGGACAAGCCCTGGCATGGTTCAAAGCTTTTTTGACCGGGAGATCCTTTCGGGTCTCCACCCCACCTTTTCTGTCCAAAGAATGTAGCATTGAGCAAGGCGTACCCCAGGGCTCCGCACTCAGCCCGACACTTTTCAATCTGTATGTCCAACCACTGGCTGAGGTCGCCAAACGGTGGGACCTATCTATAGTCTCATACGCGGACGACACTCAGCTGGTGGTGTTGCTGAGTGAAGAAGCCAGGGTAAAAGCGCACAAGTTCAAACAGGGCCTTACTGCAATAACATCTTGGCTGACGGCGAACTATCTTCAGCTTAACGCTGATAAAACGGAGGTGTTGGTAGTCGGAAAAAATGCTGCAGCTTGGAGTGAGGACTGGTGGCCAGAAACTTTCGGCAACCTTCCAGAACCTAAAAAGGAAGTTAAAAACCTAGGAGTTTGGTTTGACTCCTCACTAAGTTTTGTGGTCCACACGAAGAAAACTGCCGCTATGTGTTTTGGACTCTTGCGTAATCTGAGGCCAATACTAAAATATTTTGATCCGCCTACGCGCCAGCTTGTGGTACAGTCTACAATCCTTTCAAGACTGGACTACGCAAGTTCTTTGTTTCTGGGAACTTACCAGACGGAGAAGGCTCATTTACAACGCGTCCAAAACGCAGCAGCCCGTTCTTTGACTGGACTCCCCCGGTTTAAATCAGTATCTGACACGCTCTTAAAGCTACACTGGCTTCCTATCGAAAAAAGAATCCAGTTCAAGACTTTGTGTCTCTCTTTTAAGATTCTGAAAATGGACTCCCCCCCCTATGCTCTGCCCTTTGATGACAAGGTATTCCCCTCGAAGAGCTCTTAGATCGATGGGACAGTGTCTGGCTGTGGTTCCTCGGGTTAAGCTAGCTCTGACGGGAGGACGTTCCTTCCGCAATCTGGCTGCAAAACTCTGGAACACTCTTCCACTACAGATCCGAAATCTAAACGATCTTCTGGCTTTTAGAAAGGCCATCAAGACACATCTCTTCTGTCAGTAACTGGTCTTGCTCGGCTTTCTCTGTTTGCTGTGTTTGCTCTCTCTCTTCTGATCTAGCGCCGGGACGCCCCTTTGCTGGGGCAGCCGTGCGCTATATAAGAAAGCATAACATAACATAACATACAATGGAATTCATATTTCAGCAGACGGGATATCCATCAGCTTTGTGACGGAGTAACCCATCCACCGAGATCGTAATCAGACCCTATGTCTAGTATTTCAGGGTCTGCATTTTGACATTCCTTATGCCAAGAATTATCTCCAAATTAGCAGTGCCAACATTTTAACTTGGGTGCTGCCATAAGCACAGAATTATATTAAGTATGCCTTGGCCAGCAGCAGACTCAATCATAAAGCACACACACACAAACCCACTCTCTCACTCCCTCTCAAATTCACCCTTCCCCCTCACTCGCTTTACTTACCCACTCATGCTCACTCCCACTCACTGTTATTCACATAAAAACATATGCATGCTCACTGCTTCTAACTAACAAACACACCTGCCCTTTGCACACTCACTGAACGCTGCACCCTTGATTCACTTCCACGCCCTCTCACAATCTCCAATCACTCATTCTTTACTCACACTCACTTTCATTTATTCATACTCTCTCAAACTCAGATTCTCACTCACCACCACTCTCATTGACATTCCCTAACACACTGGCTCTCATTCATCCACTCTCACAAACATGCACAGAGAAAAACTTTTTTTTAAACTTACCTTGTTTCCGTTGCTGGCAACTAGTAGGCTTCATGGCAGCAGAGCAGGAATCTGGCTCTGGAGATCAGAGAAAGCGAGCCATTCTTCCCAACAAGTAGCCAGACGGAGCAGCGCAGCCTCGTTTAAAAAGGGGAAGACACACCTCAATCCCTCTCCTTGATTCTTGATAGGACTGGAAGCAGAGCCCTACAAGAAACTGAGACAGTGGTACTAGTGATCATGCCCATGCTGCTCTGTGTGGCTCCTCATTGGCCTCATAGATACACTTATGCGCACACTGACAGCCACATTTTAGCACATACACTGTGCTGTCTGAGGCATGCGCAGTATGTCTGCTAAATACAATGGATTGTACCTGTGTGAGGAGATCATAGTTGAGTTGAAATCTTTGTCCAGACACACAGCTAAAGAATGTTGTGTTTTTAAAACTCTAGCTGGAATGTGCCTCCGACCCCTCCTTCTTTTGTCAGCAGGAGCCTGGAGAGGAAGCTGGGAGGGCTGATCTGTGCACTGCCAGTGTTCATGAAAGTGTCAGTGGCACCTCACAGAAGGCAGGGCTACACCCTGAAGCCTCTGATAAAGAAGCTCTCACTGCGACCGGATGAAGTACTAAAACTAAGATCTAACGAAGTAGTTTATGATCTGGCCACTAGGTGGCAGGGTACCCAAAAGTTGAGAATGGAATAGTTGTGGTTCTCATCGGGAGAAATTGATCAGTGCCTTTCTAGACAAAATAAACCCTTAATTAATGTTTTAGAACAAGTAGTGATAATTCAACTAATTTTTACACAGATGGAGGGGTTTGTTGCTATTGAAATCTAATTTAATGTTACAAAATCATTTTGAGACATACACCAATAGTAATTGTATTTATATAGCCCTTACTGCTCCTGGATTTAAGTGTTACATGCGAGTAGCATGATACTCCGAAACCCAGGCTTAATGGTTAATCCATTGTTGGTCATTATGGTTACAAATGTGGTCTTCAGAAAAAAACAAAGCATTTATTCTAGTTACTTTGTGATAGATTGCATAACACCAGTTAGGTGTGATCATTAGTAGAGGCTATATGGGTCAGGTGAATGGTTTGCTGAGATGGATAGGCTATCGGAGATTAGGTCATGTTAGGTTACAGAGATAGAGTTTTAAAGAGGAGAGGTTGTCATCTGTCAAATGAGATGTTACCCAGTTGCAGAATTTCAATAACATAATTAAAGCAGACAGGCATAAGACTGAGAGGTGTCTATACTCAGAAATAAAAGGCATGCAGAGGATGGACTGACTGCAAGGAGAGCATCATTCTGAACATAGAAAAGAACATAGAAAAGAGAGAAACAAAGCAGGAGTAAGTCGAGTAAGTCAAGGTAAATTTTTCAGGCAGGGATTTCGGAGTATAATGGGGAAAAAGTTTCTGATATAGCAAGCAATTGCATGATGGAATTGTAGAAAGAAACAACATTATACAAATTGGTACATATCCAGGACAGATAGCATAAACACGTAAACACTTCATTTGTGTACACATCATTTAAAGATTTAGGGCTAGATGTAGGTAATTCTCATTTACCGACTCTAGAATACCGAATTTTACCGATTCTGTAATCTAGATTCGGTAAATGAGATGTAGTTAAAAATTCGGTATGTTTTACCGAATCTGTAGGATTCTGTAATTACCGAATCGGTATTTACTGATTCGGTAATTGTCATTGATTCGGCCCATAGGAATCAATGTCAATTACCGAATCGGTAAATACCGATTCGGTAAAAATACCGAATTTGCAAGGGGGACAGGGTGTCACTTTGACACCCTGTTGCACCCCTGTTTCTGGCTTGTGTGCCATGTGACACACATACATGCCCTTAGGGCATGGCACAGGTGTACATGCACAGATGTGCATGTACACAGGAATTCGTTATTTACCATGGAATAGTATTCCATGGTAAATAATGATTCGGTAAGGGCCTGTGGCACTGATTACAGTGCCACCTACATGTAGATTTACAGATTCGGAAAATATACCGATTCGGTATTTTACCGAATCGGTAAATTTACAGAAACTGTAAATATACCGATTTGTCACTTTTTCTGGCCCCTACATCTCCATCTGCAAATACCGGTCGGCCGTTACCGACCGGTATTTGCCTTCCTACATCTGGCCCTAAGAGCCTTAGCCTGTTGTGTGGCAAGCCTAGGATAGCCCTTTTAAACATAGTCTTGAGCATCCCAACCTTGGTACTGGGACTGCACACTGCAGAAGAGGAGCTAGCGCCGAAAAAGAAAAGGTATATTTAGAGATCTTGCCTCACTATTATGAAATTAAAGTTTTTTTTCAGTCACTCACTCACTAAAAATGTATTTTTTGGCCCTGACTGAGAGTGCTTCGCCAATACGCAGTCAGATGTATACCCTATTTTGACATCTAATCTTATTCAAGTGTTTGTTGTGCGTGTTTGTGGCCACTGTACCATATTAATTTTAGACATAAGTGAAAAATAGAGATGGAGGCCTGTGGATTCCATTTGAAAGCCCCTGGCCTGTTCCTGTGTTCAAGATGCGGGTGGTGTCGTTTTCCCAAACAGTGGAAGTGTATCGTAAGTGATGCAGGAGGGAGAAAACCTAGACAGGGACGTGAGGACAAAGGATAAAGGGCTCCTATAGAAATTCGATTAGGTCGTTTTCCTGAGCTGGGCTCCTGACTAGTCTTTGATAGGAGATGGAGCGTTTAATTCTTCTTTTCCTAGATGTGGTGTACTGCCAACAGGGATGCCCTTGAAGAACTGACTGGGACTGAAAGAGGAGGAGTCATGGAATAACAGTGCCCTCTGTTACGAAATATAGTGTTGTCCATGGGAAAAGAAACAAGCATTTGCAATGCAATAGGAATTACATCTATGCAAGACTTATTGCATTGCAAACTGGAGTGCGGTCGAGCGGGGGGGCGAGAAGGCACAGACTGCAGGGGGGAAACCTTATTAAAGAAAATAGTGCTCACAATCTAAATAACACATACCATGCAACACTTGAAGTAAAGGGGCCAGTAGCCATGGAAAGATACAAATGACAACATGGACGTCATAAGGAGGGACTAACAAGCCTATAAACCAATCGGAAGGCGGCATTTAGAAAGGACACAGACACAAACCAATGAAAATGATGGGTTGGGGAGTGGGCGTGGCTTCTCTCCCATACTCTACTACTCCAGATCAACCCCAGAGCTGCGCTTGCACACTAGCTCAGGGCGCGACCTAACAATACACAGGTAAGATTGTGATGTAGGGGGCCTGCATGATTTGACTAATCTTTCTGAGAAGAGTTTCGCCAAGTCTTGCTTTTCGGATGTGGGGTGAGGAAAACATGAAGCTGTGACGCTATTTTGATAAGAAAACCATATCTTCCCATTAGGAGATCAGTTCAATACATTGATCAAGCAAGCGTATGACATCATAACCAGAAGTCGAAATGGACGAGAACTACTTGCATGGACATTCCTATACTTTTGTGTTCATTGAAACTATTCCTATACTTTGTGACGAAGAAAAGCGTTCCCAAACAGGTGCAGCTTCTAACCCCTTGCAAAGTCCAGCCAGCACAAGGGGCGAAGACTTTTCAGACACATTCCGCTTCTGCTGCTGAAATAAACCTAGGAGGGGTGGCATTGCAGGGGAGTCCTTATTATAGGGCCCTAGTCCTGGGGCTATCATCGTGCTGGGCAATGCAAGCTCTGTATTCTAGAGAAGTGTAAATCTGTGTGACCTTGATGCACACATTTCTGCTTGAAGGGTCATCTTTGCCTTCTCCAGCACTGGGGCTGCCTGAACAGGGGCAGTGCCATGGCTGGGATCACACTGTGCTAGGTACACGTACATTCAAAAATTTCGAAGAGGTTGGCACCTATGTGAACAGCTTGAGTGTAGTTCCCCTGGAGGTGGTTGGACACCCGCTCCAAAAATGGAATCCAAACAGTTCGTGCAAAAACAAGCAGTTTCTAAAGGCCTCAAACTTTTATTTTTCTTCTTTTTCTCTATTAAATAGATGTGTTCCATCCAGAAATCGTTGCTACTTTGATGTAAGTCTACAAACTATTTTATCTTGATACAGGATTAGCATATGTAAGTTGTAAGTCACCAGTGCAATTTTGTAATCATTGAACCTTTGCACTGGTGAAAAGCAATAAAAAACAAGCATTTACAATGCAACGGTTTCGCCTTTGGAAAAGTTAGAGCTATTGGCATTGTAAATTTGCATAAGGTAGCCGCTAATGTAATTTTTTCTGATGTCATAATACACTATTAGAAGCACGGGATGAATTTCATTGAATGTAGGAAGCTCTTAATACAGAAAAGGGTGGAGATGCAGGATAAACATTATATACATTTTTCAACCAAATAAAGGGGCTCATTAGGATGGCGGACGGAAGAGCCACCGCGGCCCTGGAGTAGGCGGAAAAAGCCTTTTCCGTGTCCGCCTGCCGCGGATACTCCGTCCGCCATATCAGGATAGGAAAACGTGTCAAATTTCCGTCCGCGACGGAATAGCACGCTCCGCCGCCGAACTACACACGAGACCGTGGCGGACGGAACACATCCGGATGCCCCGCCGTACGTACTGACGTCGAAGACCGTCCCCCAAATCAAGATGGCGGAAAATACACATAAAACCGCAGCGGAAAAACAACCTGTCTGAACACGGCGGAATCCCCACTGCGAAGACAGGTGACATAGCAGAGATACCCACCGCAAGCTGACCAACACCATGGACCCAGCGCTACACGCTTTCCCGATGCTCTTCGCGATCCACCACGTCCTAGTCATGGCCCACCATGGACGACGACGCAGGTAAGGCACAAACCATTGGCCGTCTGCAGGGGAATACCAGTAAGGGACGTGACGTAGGGAGGGGGAGTGTCATGTTACCGAAACCACTGATGAGAAGCAAATACAAATACACATTAGTAGTACGCAAGCAGGAATGACAACGACAGACCACGAGACCTGATAGACTACCTTTATTGTACAAAATAGGGGTTAAATCACAGTGTATGCGTGAGCATGGGCAAAGTGGGCACCACAGCAGCTACATCATTGGCAGTCAACGAGAGGGCAGTATGCAGTATCAGAGCATCAACAGGGCATTGTGCAGTACAGAGCAGGTACATCATAGGCAGGTAACGAGAGGGCAGTATGCAGTATCAGAGCATCAACAGGGCATTGTGCAGTACAGAGCAGGTACATCATAGGCAGGTAACGAGAGGGCAGTATGCAGTATCAGAGCATCAACAGGGCATTGTGCAGTACAGAGCAGGTACATCATAGGCAGGTAACGAGAGGGCAGTATGCAGTATCAGAGCATCAACAGGGCATTGTGCAGTACAGAGCAGGTACATCATAGGCAGGTAACGAGAGGGCAGAATGCAGTATCAGAGCATCAACAGGGCATTGTAGAGTACAGAGCAGGTACATCAGAGGCAGCACGTGAGAGGGGCTAAGTGCATCAACAGTCCATTGCACAGAGCAGGCCCATCAGAGGCAGCACGTGAGAGGGGCTAAGTGCATCAACAGTCCATTGCACAGAGCAGGCCCATCAGAGGCAGCACGTGAGAGGGGCTAAGTGCATCAACAGTCCATTGCACAGAACAGGCCCATCAGAGGCAGCACGTGAGAGGGGCTAAGTGCATCAACAGTCCATTGCACAGAGCAGGCCCATCAGAGGCAGCACGTGAGAGGGGCTAAGTGCATCAACAGTCCATTGCACAGAACAGGCCCATCAGAGGCAGCACGTGAGAGGGGCTAAGTGCATCAACAGTCCATTGCACAGAGCAGGCCCATCAGAGGCAGCACGTGAGAGGGGCTAAGTGCATCAACAGTCCATTGCACAGAGCAGGCCCATCAGAGGCAGCACGTGAGAGGGGCAGTATGCAGTATCAGAGCATCAACAGGGCATAGTAGAGTACAGAGCAGGTACATCATAGGCAGGTAACGAGAGGGCAGTATGCAGTATCAGAGCATCAACAGGGCATTGTGCAGTACAGAGCAGGTACATCATAGGCAGGTAACGAGAGGGCAGTATGCAGTATCAGAGCATCAACAGGGCATTGTGCAGTACAGAGCAGGTACATCATAGGCAGGTAACGAGAGGGCAGAATGCAGTATCAGAGCATCAACAGGGCATTGTAGAGTACAGAGCAGGTACATCAGAGGCAGCACGTGAGAGGGGCTAAGTGCATCAACAGTCCATTGCACAGAGCAGGCCCATCAGAGGCAGCACGTGAGAGGGGCTAAGTGCATCAACAGTCCATTGCACAGAGCAGGCCCATCAGAGGCAGCACGTGAGAGGGGCAGTATGCAGTATCAGAGCATCAACAGGGCATAGTAGAGTACAGAGCAGGTACATCATAGGCAGGTAACGAGAGGGCAGTATGCAGTATCAGAGCATCAACAGGGCATTGTGCAGTACAGAGCAGGTACATCATTGGCAGCACATGAGAGGGCAGAATGCAGTATCAGAGCATCAACAGGGCATTGTAGAGTACAGAGCAGGTACATCATAGGCAGGTAACGAGAGGGCAGCATGCAGTATCAGAGCATCAACAGGGCATTGTGCAGTACAGAGCAGGTACATCAGAGGCAGCACAACTACGTGTCCCTACCAAACCGTCACAGGGACCACAAGAGTGCCACACAGTTCTCAATGGACACACCATGTGAACTAACATTTGAGTGAAGTGTACAGCACCTCACATCACAGAATCAGGGGGACTGCGTGAACTACCTGCCTCGGACACACTGGCAGCACCAGCAACAGGAGTGTGAGACACAGCCACAGCCCGAGTGACACACACATGGGCCACGGACCCAGACACACTGGCAGCACCAGCAACAGGAGTGTGAGACACAGCCACAGCCCGAGTGACACACACATGGGCCACGGACCCAGACACACTGGCAGCACCAGCAACAGGAGTGTGAGACACAGCCACAGCCCGAGTGACACACACATGGGCCACGGACCCAGACACACTGGCAGCACCAGCAACAGGAGTGTGAGACACAGCCACAGCCCGAGTGACACACACATGGGCCACGGACCCAGACACACTGGCAGCACCAGCAACAGGAGTGTGAGACACAGCCACAGATGTAGTCACTGACACGTGAGCCACTGACCCAGACAGACTGCCAGCACCAGAAACAGGAGTGTGCAACACAGACACAGATCTCCTAACTGACACGTGAGCCATAGACCCACATACCCTGCCAGGATCTGCAACAGGAGAGGGCACAACTGACACTGTGCCACCATCTGATACATGAGAGTCAACTGCACCAGCGCCACTGGGACTACTGAAATGATGAGCCACAGGGCTGTATGGGCCAGGAGGCAGGGTGGGCCTGGGAGCTGGGGATAGCTCACCTAGAGCCAAATCGGGGTTGGCAGGTGTCAATGGTGTGTGTCTGCGTTTCTTAGGGAGGTGTGAGTGCACCCTGGACAGGACAGGACTGCCAAGTGGTGGGGACTCCAAAGAATCACCACCCAGCATAGGTGGAGCAACTGCTGCCGGGGATCTTGTTTCGGGGGACGTGCTGGAGCCTGCCTGCCGTTTGCTCTGTGCCTGCCGCCTGGACTCGGAATGATGTGTAATGGGGGATGCAACAACAGGGGACACCCTCCTCTGCTTGTGACTGGCCTGGATGGGAGTGGAGGTATGGGGGGACTCCGCCGCGGAGACATCAGTTTGGCGTTTAGTAGAAAACATCAGCCTCAGTGATGTATGCCTGTCCTTGATAGCGCCATTGTCCATGCGAGATGCCTTGTCCGTAGGATGTGCCTTATCCTTAGGTGGAGTGTTGTCTCTGGATGTAGCCTGTGCCCTGCTCGCCGCCCTGTTCCTGCCAGCAGACTTGTCGTCTGTGGTGCACCTGTCTCCAGCAGACACCTGCTCTCTGTGTGTGTCCCTGCCCTTGGGAGTGGTCCTATCCACTGCTGTGGGCCTGCTCTTGGGAGTCTCCCTGCTCTTAGTAGGTGCCTTAGTCTTCTCACTGTCCTTGGGAGTGTCCCTTACCTCTGCTGTGGGCCTGCTCTTGGGAGTCTCCCTGCTCTTAGTAGGTGCCTTAGTCTTCTCACTGTCCTTGGGAGTGTCCCTTACCTCTGCTGTGGGCCTGCTCTTGGGAGTCTCCCTGCTCTTAGTAGGTGCCTTAGTCTTCTCACTGTCCTTGGGAGTGTCCCTTACCTCTGCTGTGGGCCTGCTCTTGGGAGTCTCCCTGCTCTTAGTAGGTGCCTTAGTCTTCTCACTGTCCTTGGGAGTGTCCCTTACCTCTGCTGTGGGCCTGCTCTTGGGAGTCTCCCTGCTCTTAGTAGGTGCCTTAGTCTTCTCACTGTCCTTGGGAGTGTCCCTTACCTCTGCTGTGGGCCTGCTCTTGGGAGTCTCCCTGCTCTTAGTAGGTGCCTTAGTCTTCTCACTGTCCTTGGGAGTGTCCCTTACCTCTGCTGTGGGCCTGCTCTTGGGAGTCTCCCTGCTCTTAGTAGGTGCTTTAGTCTTCTGACTGGCCTTGTCCAAGGAACAGTCCATGGACATGTGAGTATCCCTTGCCTTGGGAGTACCTTTCGTGTTGAATGCCTGTGTAGCTCCGGAAGGCATGTCCCCCAACAACACTTGTGGATCCTGTGTGTGTACTCCAGTGCATCTGACGTCGTCTACGTGAACAGAGTTAGCTGATCTAGGGGATGGGGTCTGTGCCCTGCGTGCCCTGACGTGCTGTCTGACGCTGCTTCTAGTGCAATAACCTGTATTTGAGTCCTGCTCAGAATAATCACTACCCCCTGAGACATCCAGCGGTGTAGATGGTGAAACAGAAGTAGCACCCTGTTCGTTCGACTGTACTATTGCAGACGACACACTGCTTGCCAATGACTGCACTGTCCTGTGTAGACCTGCAAGATCGCCATGCATCCCTTCCATGAATGCCACCACCTGCCCCAACTTCCTATCATGGTCCTGGAAAGCATTTGTCATATTGGTCTGCCCCACACACAGCTGTCGCAGCAGATCAACGGCCTCAGCACACAGTGCATTTTGGCTCACCGTGGCAGGGGCAGCGGTGCCTGCACCGAACGCCACTCTGCTCCCCCTACTCCTCCGGCCACGAACAGTACATGGTGCAGTTGGCGGAAGTGTGGGCCCTGTGTGCTGTCTTACGACAGAAGGTGATGAGTGCCCACTCCCAGTCTGTGTCAACAGTGCAGGCTCACCACGAGTGTCCGACGAGGAGGACGATGGTGTCTCCACATGCGAGTCCTCAGGGACGGTCCTGTCCCCCTCTCCGGCGCTGGCCTCCTCCGTGTCAGTCTGCGTGTGTGCGAAGTCTGAGCCGGACTCATTTCCTCGGCTACTCTCCACCGTCTGTGGCTGAGTGTCCTCTGTCAAAGCTGAAATGCACAGAAAAGATGTGTGAGTCATGGGCACACTCACGTACAGAAGGAACAGGATAGCCAAATCACATAGCAGACAAAGGTTTAGGAGCCCTCATCCTGCACATGGCCCACCCCTACCAGTCATCCTCACATTTTCTGCCATGGGGCCATGGACCACTAGGGGATGTGCTTTTACACTCAACTACTAAGCAAGTGGCGTGTCAACATGGCGGACCTGGATGTCAAATGAGTACCACCCAATGGGACCAAAATGGCTTCACAGGCATACATACGCAACACGGAACTCAATAGTGTGTCTGTGCACCAATACATGCATAGCACTCACAAGTTTCCTACACAGACAGTATGCTCACCGCTAGTTTGCTGTTGATCGGCACTCAGACGTTCGGCCAGTTCAGGATGCGTCACTGCAATGATACGGTGCATGAGAGGGGTCATGGAGCGTCGGGACAGACGGGGCGTCCTTGGAATCAGGCCCAGTGTTACTTCCGCTACATTCTTGCTCAGCCTGGAAATGTCGTCCCAGCGTTTGTGGCAGTGTGTATGTCGTCTGTTGCACACCCCCAATGCCCGTACTTCCCGTGCTATGCTCCTCCACAGGTCCTTGCGAAGGTGCAGCTTGACCTACCATGATGGGAGACAAAAGGGTGTAAGTCAGTGGACAGGTGGCCTGTCACACACATAGGGGCAAGACGTTACTGTCAGCAGCCATGCACAATCAGGAACATATGTCTAGCCCACACTACACAGCTAAGATAGAAATAGGCCTGATCATTTGGCCCCCTCATGCACACCAACATGTCCCACACTGCACTTACCACCCGTCCCGGTGCGCCGTAGAGGCGTCCATAGTTGCGGAGTACACCGTCCACGAGGACATCAAGCTCCGCGGCGGTGAAGGGTCGAGACCGGATCTCTTTGCCTCTCGACATGGCAAGATCACGGAGTATGGCACTAGAGCAGCAGTCGGTGGTCAGCTCAGCAGCAGCAGCAGGTCGAGGTGATGGCACTAGAGCAGCAGTCGGTGGTCAGCTCAGCAGCAGCAGCAGGTCGAGGTGATGGCACTAGAGCAGCAGTCGGTGGTCAGCTCAGCAGCAGCAGCAGGTCGAGGTGATGGCACTAGAGCAGCAGTCGGTGGTCAGCTCAGCAGCAGCAGCAGGTCGAGGTGATGGTCACAGGCAGCAATGGTCCCCAGGGTAGGAAGTTTCATTTTGGCCAAGACACATATATAGGGCCCTCAGCACGTGTCAGTGGCATACGTCGCCAGCAATTGGTCAGCCCTGGAAGCGTGATCGTGAAATGGGCCAATGACTGGCCCTGTTGTAGCGGTGCACAGCTTCCGCTACTTGCGATTGGCCGTATGCGGCCAGCGTCCCTCTTCCCATTGGCTGCATGTGCAGGGACCGTCACGGGCCCACATCGGCAACCGCACGTGCAAGCCTCAGGCACGGATGCTTCAGTTGCAACAATGTACTATCACTGGCGCCTCCATGGCGGTGCACGTACACAGCGGGGGAGGTGCAGGCCTATACACCCTGTAGATGTACTCAATGGACATGCCAGTTCATGACCCCCCTTACAGTCACCTTGCATCATCCACCGTACACCGGCCGGAGCGGCCGGCCCTTCCACTACCGCCGTGCCAGGCCCTGCCCAGGACCGCCGTGCCGGCCATGCCAACCACCGCCATTGCACGGCCCTTCCACTACCGCCGTGCCAGGCCCTGCCCAGGACCGCCGTGCCGGCCATGGCAACCACCGCCATTGCACGGCCCTTCCACTACCGCCGTGCCAGGCCCTGCCCAGGACCGCCGTGCCGGCCATGGCAACCACCGCCATTGCACGGCCCTTCCACTACCGCCGTGCCAGGCCCTGCCCAGGACCGCCGTGCCGGCCATGGCAACCACCGCCATTGCACGGCCCTTCCACTACCGCCGTGCCAGGCCCTGCCCAGGACCGCCGTGCCGGCCATGGCAACAACCGCCATAGCACGGCCCTTCCACTACCGGCGTTCCCTGGCGGTCCGTGCAATGGCGGTTGTTGCCATGGCCGGCACGGCGGTCCTGGGCAGGGCCTGGCACGGCGGTAGTGGAAGGGCCGTGCAATGGCGGTTGTTGCCATGGCCGGCACGGCGGTCCTGGGCAGGGCCTGGCACGGCGGTAGTGGAAGGGCCGTGCAATGGCGGTTGTTGCCATGGCCGGCACGGCGGTCCTGGGCAGGGCCTGGCACGGCGGTAGTGGAAGGGCCGGCCGCTCCGGCCGGTGTACGGTGGATGATGCAAGGTGACTGTAAGGGGGGTCATGAACTGGCATGTCCATTGAGTACATCTACAGGGTGTATAGGCCTGCACCTCCCCCGCTGTGTACGTGCACCGCCATGGAGGCGCCAGTGATACAACATTGTTGCAAATCGACCATCCGTCCCGGATCCTTGCACATGCACTTGCCGGTGTGTGGGCGTGACGGTCTGTGCACGTGCAGAAAATGTGAATGTCGAAGGCGGCCCGCGTATGCCCAGACGTAAACAGCGGATGCAGTGCACCGCCATGGCGTGGTCAATGTTAGCATCTTAGCCGATGATGCACCTTGTACCATTGTCTGCAGCTGCCTGCTCACGGTTGTGTGCGTGATTGCGTGGCTACACATGTCATGCTCCATCCCATGTGTGTCCATACCATGGGCATCGGTGAGCCACAAGTGTCCATCACGTGTGCATGTCCACATCGGGTAGTACCCTACACAATTTTGTCGTACCTCACATGTACACAGTAGATCCCGTATGTATGGGCACCTGTGAATCAGTTGTCAGTGAGTGGTATGTGTCAGATGATGACTATGGTGGGGGTTCTGTTGTGTACTGTACATGTGTGTTGCCTATTGTGTCCCCATGCATGTGATGTCTGTATGCCCACCATTCCTGGTGTTGCCATTGGTGCATCATGATATGGGGGGGTGGGGGGGTGTTTAATTTAGTATGTGTGCATGTACTTACATGTGTGCATGTGATGTTGGGCCTACACATGTGGGTCATGTCACATGTCTGGTTGGCAGTGATGTTGAGGTGAGACAGTGTGCATTGCACATGTTGCTAAACATCATGTTGCTAGTGGATGCACATTGTTGCCACGTCGATCCATGTTGTCCTGACAATCAGAGGAGTCACACATATGACAAGCATACACTGGATACTACATGTTGGTAGAGGGCGTTGACATGTGATTGAGGTGCACACACATGCGTTGTATGTGATTTGACTTCCATTCCATCTACTCCCACACAGGAGGGCTCCAAATGTCCATCGCCCATACACTGTGCTGGAGGATATGGTGGACGAGGAGGTGATCCGGAAATTCAGGCTGGATCGCCGTCGATTGTTGGAACTTGTGACCCTATTGTCTCCTCACCTGCAGCCGCGAAGAAACTATCCAGGTTCCATGACACCCACGCAAAAGGTGATGGCGGCACTCCATTTCTTTGCAACAGGCACATTCCAGTACACAGTTGGAGATGCCGGGGGAATGTCACAGGCCATGTTCAGCACGGTACTCCGGGATGTACTGACAGCCATGATGCTGTACAAGCATGACTATATACATTTCCCTCAGGCGGCGGACTTGGCAGCGGTCAAAGCTGACT
Organism: Lissotriton helveticus; assembly: GCF_964261635.1. Taxonomy (NCBI): domain Eukaryota; kingdom Metazoa; phylum Chordata; class Amphibia; order Caudata; family Salamandridae; genus Lissotriton; species Lissotriton helveticus. The sequence goes on from NC_136065.1 coordinate 1,556,099,111, forward strand.
TCTATGCCCTGGGTCGTATACCACACGTTGTGGGTTCCATTGATGGCACGCATATCGCTCTCATTGCACCACGGGCACGTGAGCAGGTGTATAGGAATCGGAAACACTTCCATTCCCTGAACGTGCAGGTGGTGTGCCAGGCCGACAACATCATCTCACATGTGTGTGCAAGATTCCCTGGCTCTGCACATGACGCCCACATCATGCGGAGCAGCATGGTCCCCCAACTGATGGCTAATCTGCGTCCGGCACAAGCGTGGCTTGTTGGTGAGTATGCTGTGGTGACAGGAGTGATATCTGTGTGGCATGGTGTGCCCCACAATGCAGGTTGTGATGTTTCTCTCTCTCTCTCTTCCACCAACACAGGCGACTCGGCGTACCCAAACAGGCCTTGGCTGCTCAGTCCCTTACGCAATCCCACTACAGCTGGAGAAATGAGATACAATGATGCCCATGGTAGGACACGTCGAGTGGTAGAACGGACATTTGGCCTGCTGAAGTCTAGGTTTCGGTGCCTGGATAAGACTGGAGGGGCCCTGCCTTACTCACCAGGCAAAGTATGCAAGATCGTGATAGCGTGCTGCATGCTTCACAACCTGGCTGTGCGCTATAACATTGAACTGCTCTTGGACCCTGATGAACTGCAAGTTCCTCGCCCTCCCGACCCAGCCATGTCAACTGATGAGGATAGTGGTGAGGAGGAAGGTGTGGACCAGAGGCGCCAGATCATTGATCGCTACTTCCCTTGATTGTGAGTGTGCTCCTCTTGTGCTGCTTGGGTATGCCCTGTGAATGTGTGCTGGTGTTGTGGCATAGTGGTGTGCTTCATCTCTGTGTTCTGCTATGTGATGCATGCATGTGTGTGTGTGTGCTAAATTGTGGCCAATGCACGTCTCCATGATGTGTGTCGTCTCATCCATTACTGTTGTGATGCGTGTGGGTTGTTATATGTTGCACTGCAGTGTGTTCTGATGAGTGTGATCATGTTTCCTGACGTGTCTTTGCGGTTTCTATTTTCCCTAGGTCACTCCCGCAGCGCCATGATTCTGTACCAGTTGGATACCTGTACCTAGTAACATCTGTTTCTGATGCATTCATGTGAATAAACATGGAGGCAACACATGATTGAGTGAGTAAGTGGCTTTTATTTACAAATTGTGCATGGGTGTAGGTGCATATTTACAAATGAGTGAAGGGGTGGGGGAGTGAGAGTAGAAGGTTATGGCAGATGAAAATTCCGTGCGGACACCACATAGGGTGGTGTCTGCCTAGTACAGCAGGCCTGTGGCAGGTGGGACCGGATAGTTGCCAGGGTGAATGGCATGCGCAGGTACTGGTACAGTCATTTTCTGTTCCTCTTGGAGCGTGTGGCAGCTGCTTCCACACTGCTGTCGCCCACTTCCTGCCTCGGACGGCCCCTCCGTCTTTGTGCCGGTACGGAGTCAGCTGGTTGCGCTGGGGCATCGGGTACCACATCCGCCGCAGGTGGCGGTGGCGGTGGCGTTGTTTGTGGCCTGATTGTCCTGGTGAAGATGTCCACTAGTTGGCCAAGCCGCCTCTCAATGGCCCCCAACATTGCAGTGTTATCTACAAAGTCCTGGTGGGCCCGGTCTGCCTGTGCCTGACCACGTTGGTAGCTCACCTCCACCCTGCCCAGTGCCTCCAATGACTGTTGCACTGGATTGGGTGTGTTGGTATCCTCCCGTCTTCTTTGGCGTATGCTCCTGCCTGCCGGATCTGGACTTGCATCTCTGCCTTGCCTCACACTCTCCCTGCGTGGCTGGCATGGCGCTGGCACGGCGTTGGCCGTTGGGTTGGGCAGGGTGGCAGGGGCAGGAGTGGTGGTAGTAGTAGTGGTGGTGGTGGAGGTGGTGCTGGTGGTGGCTGTGCAGGTCACAGTGGCCGGTGTTGTCACAATGGCAGAGGCCGTAGTTGTTGGTGCAGGGGTGACCTGGGAGCCAGATGGCCCTGGCTGGCTGCTTGTGCCGGGATCATCCTCTGCCCCGGAGGTGGCTGGCCAATCGTCCCCTGAGACGTCTGTGATTGGCGAGTCTGGAGGGCGGGTGTTGCTTCCAGCTGTCAGATTAGGATGACCTGCAAAACAAAAATGTGAGGATGAGTAATGTGGACTTGACAGGTTGTTTTCACTTTTTTTGCCGATTCTGTCTGCACTGGTACTCACCCCACCCACCACCACCACCGCCATCCCTATGGACATGGGGGCCTGTTGGGAGTTGTAGTTCCATCCCCTCACACCCACCACCACCGCCATCCCTATGGACATGGGGGCCTGTTGGGAGTTGTAGTTCCATCCCCTCACACCCACCACCACCACCACCACCGCCATCCCTATGGACATGGGGGCCTGTTGGGAGTTGTAGTTCCGTCCCCTCACACCCACCACCACCGCCATCCCTATGGACATGGGGGCCTGTTGGGAGTTGTAGTTCCATCCCCTCACACCCACCACCACCGCCATCCCTATGGACATGGGGGCCTGTTGGGAGTTGTAGTTCCATCCCCTCACACCCACCACCACCACCACCACCGCCATCCCTATGGACATGGGGGCCTGTTGGGAGTTGTAGTTCCGTCCCCTCACACCCACCACCACCGCCATCCCTATGGACATGGGGGCCTGTTGGGAGTTGTAGTTCCATCCCCTCACACCCACCACCACCGCCATCCCTATGGACATGGGGGCCTGTTGGGAGTTGTAGTTCCATCCCCTCACACCCACCACCACCGCCATCCCTATGGACATGGGGGCCTGTTGGGAGTTGTAGTTCCATCCCCTCACACCCACCACCACCGCCATCCCTATGGACATGGGGGCCTGTTGGGAGTTGTAGTTCCATCCCCTCACACCCACCACCACCGCCATCCCTATGGACATGGGGGCCTGTTGGAGTGATTTCGACGTTGGTGAGTATGTGGACTGCATGCATGGGTTGGGGTCTGGGAGATGTGTCTTCACAGTTGTGTGAGGCACACCATGTAGTAGTGCTCGTGGTGCTTGGTTTGTACTTACCAGCCTCTTCTCCCTCAGGAAGTCCATCAAGGCTCTCAGGGTGGATGATGGTCATCACCTTGTCCTCCCACTCGGTGTAGGGTAAGGGCTCCGGAGGGGTTCCACCGCCGGTGTGATTAGCCCGGAGATGGTTCTTGGCTCGTATGGCTTTGACTCGGGTCTTTAGATCGTGCCACCGCCTCTGGATGTCCTGCTTCGTCCTCGGGACGCTCCCGGAGGCATTCACCCTGGTGACTATCCGGTCCCACATGCTGTTTCTCCTGGCTATGCTGGTCTGCTGCACTAGGGCCCCGAATAAGTGGGGTTCCACACGGATGATCTCATCTACCATAACCTTCAACTCGGTGTCAGTGAATTTGGGGTTTTTTTTTGGTGCCATGGTGTGTGGTGCTCGGGGTGTGGGTTTGCGTGGATGGGGAGGTGCAGGTGTGTGGTGTGTAAGAATGGTGTGGTGGAAGTTTGTGTGGTGGGTGTGTTTGGGTGTGGGTTGTGTGAATGCTATTTCTCTTTGGTCTCAGTTCAGTGGTGTGTCCTGCTAGCAGCTATGCTGTGATGCAGAGGAGTTGTGGAGTGGGTGGGAGTTCTTTTATGGTGTGTGTCTAGACCGTGTCTGAATGGGTATTGGCAGTCAGGTGCTAGGTGGGAGTGTTGCCAGGTGTGGATTGTGTGGTGCTTGGCGGTGGATCATTGTGTGTTGTGATTGGTTTGGATGTTTGCGGTGGGTGGGCGTTTTTTTTCGTGTGTTTGGTGATTAACTTCCGTGCCAATGTATGGCATTGGTTTGACAGTAGGGATGTTGTTTGTGTTGTCGTTCCGCTGTGGTGCACGGATTCTCGGTGCATTTGTACCGCTGCGGACGTGGATGGCGGTGACTACCGGGGTACTTGCGGAGTTATCCTAATAGCGGACACGGACATTGCGCAGGTATCGCGGGGGTGGTGGATGTATTCGCGGTCATGTGCGTACGCGGCGGTCGGTGTTTTTACTGTTCCGTCCGCCTGCCGCGGACTCAGGTGTACTCCGACCGCCGCGGACGGGGATTGGTGTGCTCCGTACGCCGCGGTCGGCGTTTTTTGCATGTTTTATCCTAATTGCTGTTGCGGATTTTCCGCGGACAGGTCCGGAGTATCTAGCCACCTTCCGCGGCGGACGGTACACGTTTCCGTCCGCCATCCTAATCGACCCCAAAGTGAGTTAAAAAAATTTGTCATTAAATATCAGTTAGGCGGCTCAAGCCAAAATTAAGTACACAGCCATCACCAACTTACCTGTCCACATTGTATACCAAAATTAGTCTATATGAGTTTCGTAACAGTTATGCCAAACATTCAAGAGCTGGGGGTTAAAGCACAGCAGTGAACATGTATATCTGAAAGAATATCAGGTCCATAAGAAGGTAACAAACATCTTTGTGAGGCAAAGCATTTGGGAGTAGGTCACCAAAGTGAATAGAGAGGAGATTAACATGACTATGCTAAATATTGTCTCAAAAAGGTTAAAGATGACACCTTGAAAATGGAAATAAGTTGCATATATGTCAATGGCTAACACCAATTTCCTATAGGAATGCAACTGATTTCGTACGCAGTCGAAAACGTTTACTTTTCCAACTTCTGGTGATAAAATCAACTACTCAAAGGGTGACATAAGGGGTGCAAAAGTCACACATAAGAATGTCACACAGTCAGCTATGTTAACACACTAGTTGCCAGCAGACCCCAGATCATGACACTGTCAGTCAATTCCAGATACTTTATCAGTGGCACTATCAGAGTGGAATCATGTTAAAGTCCTTACTTAAAAATGTTACATTGGAACTACAAATCGGGCGGTGACTGGGTAGTTGTGTCAAAAGCAGGGCGCGTCCCTCGCTAGTGACGTCCCGCTTTTGATAACATTCGTCATCACTGCGTGCCCGGACTACACTGAAACCTAGCCTTTGGGATAGAAAACAATATACTGGGTAATAAACCTTCAGTACATAGAAATGTTCAGTTGGGTGGACCCCACATGTAGCAATGATGTACTGTGTAGTACTCAGCAGTCTGGAAAGGCTCATTTTCCAAACGCCCTCCAGGAGCGGAACAAAGCCAGCTACACTTGCCGGCGTCTGCGTTTTGAACCGTGTGTTGCTTCTTGACCCAAAAATCACGGATGTAAGGAAGGGAGGGAGCAGCTGCACCCGCCACATCTGCTCACGTCCCTGCTTTTCATGCACATTCTGTTACCTGCATACCCGGTGCCCCAGGGTCTACGCCAGTGTCCAGCACAGCAATAACCGTCCCGCGGCCGTCGTACTCTGGGAAGCGGGCGAGGAAGCCGGCGGCACCCGTCTCCTTCTTGGGCAGAAGTCCGAGGAGCGGGAAGGGCTCCTCGGCCACCGGTGAGGCCATGGTGACGACACAACGGGGCTTCTTGGAGCTGCTGCTTGCCCCGGGGGAGGAGCAGGAGGGAGTCGACCGGTGCAATGTGCAGCCGGTGGCAGGAGAGACCCAGGGGAGACTTAGACAGCGGATGGGCGGCCATAGAACTCTCGTGACGCGCCGGGGGGAGGAGCATGTGTTATCCTGGTCACCAATCGGGGAACGGCTGAGGGAGAGGCGGAAGTGTGGGTGCTTCTGCGGGAATAGCTCACGCAGCCGATGTAACTGTCAAAAAAGTAGGAGGGGGGAAGGAAAGATTCAGTTGAGGGCGGCCCTGCTCAAGGTCTGAAAAGTTTTTGTTTGTGACGTCATTGGCATACATCTGGTTACTGGCAAGAAGGCGGACCCGCAGCTGTCGACGTCAGTGGAGGACAGTGGAACCATATCTGTAGTAAAGGGGAATGTAGAAAGTGATCAAATCTGAAGGCAGAAGCGTAGATGAAAACAATTATTCAGGTAACCTCCACGACGAGAAACCCACGGAAAGGCAACAGCTGATCAGGGGAATCTCTCACCAACCGACTCTCACCAGGCAGCAGGAGAGAACGTTCTCATGCACAGTAATAATAATAAATGACATACTCAAATTCTAATTCCAGTTTAAAGAGACAATACATAATGTTTTGCCACATACTACACACTCCCTCTATTCAACAGCAAACCAAACTCAAAATAAAGATAAAACGAAAAGAATACGTAAACAAGTCAGGTCCCGGGCCGGCCAGCCAATCACAGCGCGGCCCGGGAATGACGTCATGGGGGTGTCCCGGGCCGGCAGCCAATGACAGCGCGGCCCAGGACAAAGGGGCGGGACTTAAAAAAAGACAGAGAAACGCCCCCGAATCGCGTTTTCACGAGAAAACGTGATTGACAGCCTCTGTCTCCCAATGGCTAGCCTCCATTTATGGAGCTAGCCAATGGGAGACAGAGGCGGAACCAAAGTCCATATGTAGGATCATGAGGTTTCGCCGTGGGCAGAGCAACTGCTACGCAGTTGCAACGCCCAGGGCGAAACCTAAAAACAGCCATCCTTGGCATGTGTGTGTCTGTGAGAGAGCAAAAAAGACATTTGGTGGGAAAGATGGGCATGAAGTTGAGGCAGGTTGCAAGGTGGGTTAAGGAGTGTGAGAAGAGCAAGTAAGTGGGGATTGCCAGGGAAAGCAGTGACAGCAGAGGAAGCTGTATGAACGGAGAGTAGTACTAAGGCAGCAAGACTGCTGGAAATGATATCAGTAGTTACAGCTGTGACATAAGGGCCCGGGGACAGCAGCAAGAACAGAGGGAGTTTAGACATTGATGGCAAGATTCTGTGAGAGATAGGGTATGACGACAGCTGGAGTTACCACCGTGACAGCAGGACTCAAAGTGACTGCACCAAGAATAGGACAGAAACATCAGTGAAAATGAGTGACAGCAAGTGTGCTTAGAGAGAGGAAGTGACCTCAGAGTGAAAGTGTGCCACTCTTGCATGTTCATTCAGTCATCCTCTCTTCTGAAGGGAAGCTTGCACATTTGGTGCTGATGCATGGGCGGGACAGACCCTTGCAATGCTCCTCCGGCTGATACCTCTTGTCGTGTAATGTTCTTTGTATTAGTAAACATGTTCTCCTTCTGCGGAAGATGCTACCATGTTGTGTGTTAGAGTAGTGGGGAAAAATCAGTCACAGCCAACTCCACAATACTGTTGTGGGTTTATTTACACAGCAGGAAAGGGGAACAGGACAAGGTAAAGAAACACAGGCTCTGGATATCGTCAAAGCTGGCCTTAATCTGTGCTTCTGGAGCGTTTGTATCTGAAACGTCAAGGAAAGCTTTAGAATAACTAAAGTTTGAACATCACTGTTTTAACTAAAGTGTAATGTACCTGCTGGCGCTCTGTATTTCCCCTCTGTATTACAATTTGAAATTCAGATTTTTTTTCTGAGCCGAAATACTCTTAAATGTTGGTATAGTAACAGAATAAAAATCTGGATCACCATAAAGGTATTTACTATCGAGAGATACCTTCAAACATAGAAAATATCTTTTCGTTCTTGGTTTGTTTTCAAGGTGAATAGTGGATAACTATAACACGAAAGAAAGCATTCTTTAGTATTGCAACTGTAGTTTCTAACCCTTGCAATATACATATTAAATATCAGCATATTCCTCTTCTGTATTAATATACTTGCATTGGCCTTTGCAGTAGTTCATAACCCACGCAATTGTCTCCTTGTGGAGTAAAGAGTGCATAGAGTTCATTACACTATGAGTAACTCTAGCAAAACATACTAGTGCTATAGAGTTCATAATCTCTCTGGATGACTCCTTGTTGAACAAACAACTGGAAGTCTATTCTTGCCGATACTTTGGTTCTAAGATATCTATGTTGACTTTACAGAAAACAGAATTGCTACGTGTAGCTTCTGCAACAACTATGTATCACGATTACCTAACAAGGATCATATGGACATGAGGAGCTTATACCCTGGGCTTCAAGATGGCTGCCACCATTGGAAAGTCTCGCGAGAGTCCTGTGAGCTTATGTTTTCTTGTAGTTCTTCTTGCCTTTACTCAAGTGTTTCACATACGCATGCTCATGAGCCTCAGAGTAGAATTTTGCGCGAGACTAACGTGCAGTGGGAAAGGCATCCTACGCTGCATCCCATTGCCGCACCTCATTTCCTTTCCCTTCTGAATTGTTTTCTATCGTTTCAACCAAACCTTAGTCACAGGCGCTTTTATCCACCATATCCTGCCACAAAAGCCCCTCCCATTTCCCCCCTAATAATTCTGAAATCCTACGAGTCTTTAACAATAACCTGTTCATGCACAAGCCAAAAGGTACCTTTTTAGCACTATTAAAAAGCACCCTCCCCGAAAAACCTACAATCTTCAGCAATGGCATCATTACAGAAATCCTTACTCCCGCCCTATAAACTTCCTGGACCAGACCTCGAAAACTCTCCTCCCTTTCTCACCTGCTGATGATTCACAGTCCCCAAAACAATTTGCCACAAAAGTCAGTGCCAGCTATTTTCAGGCGTGGCCGGCAAAGGTAATAGGGGTGGGACCGGGATGTGGGGAGGGGGTGGACAGACGAAAGGATAGGAAAAGTAAAATAAAAAAGAATTAAAACCACTTACCTTGCGCTCGCCGCTTCGCCAAGTCAGCTGTCCTCTTACCCCCACCCACCCCACCATTGTTACCTGTGCCGGTCACGCCTGGCTATTTTACCAGCTATAGTTACCAGTGGCAAACATTCAAATGGCTACTACGCCATCCCATTTTAGACTGTGCCTGGTTTGTCATTCGCCTTTTTGTGCTGCTAGCCATAATCCCCAGCCACACTTGCCTGTAACAATGTCTGACTGACTGTGCCGAACGGTAAACATCCTTCACAACGCGGTCAAAACACCGCAGTGCCATTACAACGCGTCTTTTACAACGCAAGTCGTTACCACGACTTGCGCTGGAGGGCGCTCTAGACTAAGGGATAGTAGATTTACTATTCCAACACCTTCCCTACTGTACGTAGGCTGGAGTTGGAATAGTAAATCTTACTATTCCTAAGTAAGATTTACGAGGTAACGACTTGCATTGTAAAAGATGCGTTGTGATGTACCGCTATCATTTTGATTGCGTTGTAACATCATACATCCGTGCCGAACAGTTCTGAGTCAGTTACACCACCTTAACCCAAGTATCTCCCACTGCTCTACTGGCATCCTCATGTTGCAAACATCCGCTCCCAGAGACAGACCACAAACCTCCTGTGCTGCAGACAAGATAATGCATTTGCAATATCTTTTTTAACTCCCTAGATTTCCCTCTGGAACACAATATAGTTCAGGCGGCCCAACACAAACAAACTTCAGTTACAGTAAAATTGACTTGTTCATTGCAGATTGCCTATTCACTATCTCGACCACCACTTTATTTGAAGAGTTTATATAGCGCTGGCTAGACCCGGAGGTATCAGAGCGCTGAGGACAAGTGAGTTACAAGTTACATGAGGACAAGTGCTATACAAGTTACACATTTGCAAGTTACAATATTGTTAACATTAAAAGTGACCTTCCTATTCCTGAAATTCCTTCCCCAGAGAATCATTGCCACCAACAATGGAAAGGATTCCAGAAATACAAGGCTCCGTCTTTCTCACTTCCACAAATCTGTCACTGCTCAGTATGCCATGTTCCCTGCAAGTATAAGCCAAAGCCTCTTCCCCCAGCAGTATTGGAAAATATTTGGACACTGCTTTCTGCCACACCTCCCTGATTTCATAGACTAATGCCTTTGAAATTCTTCAAAAATAGCCACCTACGCTGGTATGTATCGGTGGCGCTGGGTAATTTTGCCTGGGAGGGGAGCCACACACATACACACTCACTCATAACCATGCATTTACACATACTCGCCCACTCACTCGCTCAGAAATACACATATATTCATACATATTTGCACGCATGCACCAAACATAGAAAAAAAACGTACCTTCACTGTAGAGGGGGAAGCCTCGGAGGTCTCAGGAGGGTTGGCACTGCTGTCTTCCCTCAGTGGTAGACCTAGGGTCACAGAATGAGATGGGGTCAGTGAGACTTAAGACCTCACCCCACTCTGTGACGAGGTGTCACTGATTGACTCTTTGCCCTGGGCACCTCAGGACCTACAACTGAACTGAAGGAAATCAGTTTCACCCCTCTTCGTCATGAGAGGGAGAGCCTCAAGCCACTTTTGCCAGACTGAGGAGGTCACGCCCAAGGGCTGTGACATCCTCAGCCTGGCCTAGGTCAACTCAGACAGCCAGGAGCTTGCGCATTTAGCACATGTCTAGCTCTTGGCTGCCTGACCTGAACAAATAGAGTGTCTGGCAGTCTGACCTTTGTTCAGACAGACCGACACCCTTCTTGCCAAGAAAAAGGTGGGGGGGGGGCGTGAACCCTTAGCCCACATGGACGGGCCGCGGCTGATGTGTATTCACCTTTATGCCTCCTGACAGCCTAACTCAGGAGGGCAGGAAGGCCCCTGACAACACCAAACATAGCCTCCCCTGAATGTAATGTTCACATGACTTAACAGGACCTGTGTGAACCTTGCCTTCACATTCTTTCTAAAAAACCTTTCATCAGTTAGCTGCAGCATTAACTTTTCCATTTTATGTGGTAATGTAACTGTCAGGATTTCAGTCCATGAGCAGAGGAGAGGGGGTCACTAAGACAGTTGCTCAGATCAGGACCATCTACACCCTTCACAAGTTACATTGCTCAGTCACACCTCATTTAGCACAGAATCTCCTGATTCAGACAAGGAAGGTGCTGGTACATTTGGATTGCTGGGCAATGGCAATTGGGAAAGGTCAGACCACTAACTACCATGTTGGTGGGACCTTCTAAGAACGGGAATACATATTTAGTGTAAGAATAGAAGAGCAAATATTTAGGTGGCCTGCAAAGCGCCGTGAATTTGTAGTAGAATGTGATTTCCTGTCTCTTCCACTAGACTCCAGGGATTGTTTTTTGCGGGAGGGGGGTTGCCCCAGGCTATTGCCCTTTGCTCCCTCTCATCGTGGGCACATTTAGTCTTTCTGCCCCCACTAGGGTAGGGACAGATGGGGGTAAAAAGAGTGAGATTGGGGCGGATTTACCCCCAGTATTCCATTCTAGGGATAGAGAGGCCACTAGTCATCAGGGAATTTAAATTAAAACAAAGTGTGTTCCAGAATCAGCGCAGATTACAAAATTCATACCACCCAGCATTCCCACACTTCTTCCGATAAAAACGCTATCCTTCTTCTTCTGTGTTGAGGCTTAGTGCATGTGACAGGAATGGTTAAGGTACCATTCCAAAAGGTATTTTACCTCTAGTCTGTAAAATGTACTCCACTTTATTCCAATTTACTCCATTTACTGCACAACTTTTACCACATAGGTATGTGTATTCCACATGCCTTTACTCTGAATATTTTACCACGCCTTACTACTCCGCATGAGTAAGCGATGATAAGTATTAGTATTAATGTATTTATTATTATATTTTGAGAAGTATGAGTGAGTATTGTATTATTATCCAAGTAATACATATTTAAATAAAAAATCCTGAGTATTAAATCTTTTTAAAATGAAAGTGTTAGAAAATAGTAAATCTTTGTTTTGTGAAAAGGAATAAAAAATAAGTTACACAAGGAATGTATTAATTAAGAACTAGAGTAATTATTTTAAAAGAAAAGGAAGGTGAGGGTATACCCACAAAAATTAAAAGGGTACAGATAAGCATTACATTTAATTAATTTAAAAAGGAGGGTTTGGGAGGTCTACCTTCCCAAAATCGAAAGGTATAAAATCACTATTTATATATTTTTTAAAAGGTTTACTTTCATTAAATATTTTTAACAATATTGTCTTAAAGGAATGGGATGTCTGGGGTATAGAGGGAGAGGGTGGGAAGTACGTTACCACTCAGCTGATATTTGATTAAAAATGACTTGAGAATTACATTTTAATTTTACAGTGAAATTGGTGGATAATAGTAATTGTTGGTGTAAAAAAAATCAGTATTAGGAAATTAAAAATATAATATAATGTTCTAGATAAAATTATAAACATATTTTAGAGCTAGGATGTTAAGATTGTAGGAATTGGGTGGAGAGTGTATCAATGCTGATATATTAATTATAAAACTTGTAATATTTAACACTTGAATATTTTTTATTTCAAATTAAATTATAAAAAAATACAAATAATTAATTGAAATATTTTTAACATATTACAAAACTATAAGCAATAATTATTTTAATATTGCATTGTAAAAAATGAAATTTAGTTCAGTTTTAACATAGTGTATTAATGTATTAGTATGAAAATATCAATAGAAATTTACTAAAACAGTTAAAATATCATTAACTAAACCAAGCATTGATTAATAAAAAAAAGTATGAAAGTTATTTTATCAGATAAAAATATAGCTATAATGAATTTATGCATATAGAAATCATAAACAACGTAAACAAATAATTAAATTTTGTAAATAGTTTTATTAAATTAAAAAAACAATGATAAAAAAGCAAACAAGCAATTATTCCCACACTTTTCCACTATAGACTAAGGGATAAACTCTCCTTCTTTTATGTTCTTAATGGCGGCCATTGTTTTGGCATATTTGTGATTTCAGTGTCATTTGCAACATTCATTTGAAGTTTTTCCTAAAGAATGGAGGCATGCAGCGGAGTTCCGGTTGTAAGTAATATTTAAATTTAATTATTACTTATGGATAGGGTTTAGTTTATTTTTCATATTAGAATTGGCATATGAATTTTTCAGTTGAAAATATTAATGTATTATTTTACCCTTTTAATAAAAAATATCCGATTTTTAGTTCAATACACTTAGCTTGATATTGTTTCTAAAAAGGAAGGTGTAGTGTCTGTTTTTTAATCAGTTTAAACACTCTACCTTTTTGCACATTGACCCATCTGTTATTAAACATTTCTTTTTAACTTACATTTTTTTTTAATTTTGATTGGTTTCTAGAAAATAATGATTACTTATGGATTACTTGTGATGGTTGGTAAAAGGATTCTAAAATATGATCAATTCAAAAAAAGAAAACAACTCCATGTAGGACATTTTTAGATTTGTCAGTTTAAAGTATAGCCAATTATAAATTGTTTAATATAGACTGAAAAGAAAATGAAGAAAGGTGTGGCTAGTGTTTTTAGAGAGGGGCTAACTACCCTGGCTAAGTGGAAAAGTACCTTTTTATTTATAAGATTAATGCATTTAATTGCTAAGGAATGCTAAACTGAAACCCAACTGGCATTATAAATGATGGACTTGATCAACATCTAAGCTTTTTTTTTTGCAGAAATTAATGGCCTTCTTTTCCAGATGCACATTTAAAATTTAACAAATCATTTTCATTTATTTGCGGGAATCAAGGAACATAAAGTAAACATTACATTTTTCTTTAAAACACGAAAAAAAATCTATTTTTTCTCCAATAGATTCAGATACTCTGAAACATGGAAACTATGCCTTTAGATGTTTTATCTAAGAGAGAAAACAAGCTCCTGAAACATAACAGGTATGTTTACAGTAGGGACACGCTTATTGAAACAAAATGATGCGTAGATGTGTAGATCGTGATGCATTGGTATAGATCCGACATAAGAGGAAAATAAACATTCCAACCATTTATCATAGTCGTGCTCTTATGATGTGAACATACAAACAAGTTATCTTTATTAATATCAGACACCATAGCATAAACAAAATACAATTGGGAACAATCTCTATTGTGATTAGTAAACTTTAGATAGCTCTTAAATCCTAAACATTATGCATTATGTTTGATGTAGAAAGGAATTGACTTGGGGCCAGATTACAAATACGGCGTTCCATAGGACTGCCATACTCGTGGGGTAGGTGCGGTGGTGGTCGGGGACTGCCGCTCCTGCAGTCCCACCACCAAATTACGAGTTTGTCATGTGGACCGCCATGGGACCGATGCAACTGCCAGAGATCCGTTATCCCTGGTGGTTTTAAGGTGGTCAGGGGACCCAATATGCTTGGTGGTGCCACTACGGCACTGCCAGACATATTATGACTTTCCCCACTGCCAGCCTTTTCATGGCAGCGAGCCTGTCATGAAAAGTGTGGTGTGGGGGGAGGAAAAGGGGCCCTATAGGGCCCCTGTGCATGGGGATATGTGCTCCCCTGTATAAATGCACCCCCAGGACCTGCACAACATGGACTGCTCAGTCCATGCCGTGCAGGTACGGGCTGTGCAGTGTAATTTCAAAGGCACTGCCGTGGGACCACCGCATTGACTACAAAATAATACATAATCTGATGGGCGGCTGGCGGTCCATTTTGGCAGTCTAGGAGCGGGGAGCTGGCATGGCGGCCCCCTCCTAGACCGCCAAAGTCAAAATCAGGCTCTTAGTAACAGAGACGATTGCGGCAATGCTTTCAGTATTTTTATTAAATCATTAGCAAACCTACAGTGCTAATGTCAGCGTATGTTAAGGAGTGTCTGTCGATGCTGGAAAGCAGACCTCGCCGGCACACCATGTTGTAGGTTTGTAAAGCTGTTCTTGTGCAGTAGAATTGCATCTAACAGCACACATGGACCGATGTTGACCCCAAAGGTTAAGGATGTCAAGGATACACTTTCAGAAACTCTTATATGCTCTGAATACCTGAGTTCTTGTACAACTTCATTAAGATATTCTTGAAAAGCGTTATTTACCTTGTCCGATATGTACCCTGCTGACAGTGAGCCATATAGAGTGATTCTTAACATCCTTTCTTGCAAGCCAGAACTTTCTTTGATATTGCAGATAATCAAATTTATAGCAGTCTGGTTATTCCATGCTTCCTGATGCCCAATCCCCTTTAACTTCTTTTTGACTCAGGGTAACCAGTTCCATTTCAAATAATCATTCACACGCAATACATTACAGAACAGTCTGAAATTAGCACGCGGAGAGCCTAGCACATAGCAAGACAAGATATAAGCCAATTTTTTCAGAAATAGAGCTCATTCCTAACTAGGGGTGACTAATCCTAGTTGCAAAATAAGCCTCCCAATTTTTTTCTTCGATTCTTTAGATGGCATTGGTCTTGATATATCCCTTCATCTCTGCACTATACAGTATTACCATTGCAGGCTTGTTTATACACACTTAAAGAATTGCACTCAACATGCGACTACTGAGCTTATTCTTGATTCTGGATACTGTGCCTAATGTCTGAATCAGTGCCCACTCTGATTTTTCTCTTTGGTGTTTGACCATAACAAATTATCATGTATCCTGAGATACAAGAAATCCAAATAGGAAACGCTCTACGAAGCCACCCCGTTGGTGCTAAAGGTTCATTTCAACCAACATCTTGCCTTCGGAGCCCTGAACTTCCATTGGCTGATATCAATTATTACTTTTCTTCACAGCATTAGGTTTCCAAATCCCCATTGAATAGCCCAGAGGTAACTTGGTGCATCAGCAAAAACAATTGTGACGATTATAGCACAACTGCAAGAAAATTATTTATAAGTTGTGGGAGTAAGTATCCATCTCAAGTTATAATCACAATCCTTGGCAGAGCGAGCCCTTAAAGTCCCTAAATTAGCTGAGCTCAACCCCCTAGTAGCTATGACACGGAGAAGACATACTTAACTTAGATGTTGTGTGTAAAGTACATATGTAGAACTAAAACAGCAATAAAGTTAAAATACAAACAATAAAAATCCTCAAATAAACTAGAAAGGAGGAGTACAGTGCTGCCCAGGATCATACAGGGAGTCAGAGGAGAAAAAGGGATCCAACTCAGAAAGGAAGGGCACTCACAAGGCAATTTAGCATTCAGACTAACTACACCCAGGACGGACGTGCAAGACATATATATAATACAACATTAACAATAAAGGGGGATGTGGGGTAAAGCACTCAGGAGCTCCACATGGCAAGACTGAAGCTCAGTAAGTTTCTTACCCGCAATTGCTGTTACAGATACTGACTGCAAATACCCACATGTAGGATATGCATGCAAAGGCAGGGTCTGTTGAGCTTATACCTATAGTGATGTTATAAATGTAACTCAAAGACAAAACTCACAGTGAACAAGAAACACCACCTAGGTAGTCAGCTGAGCCCACGGATCCTGGCGATCAAACAGGAACGCGCAAGGCAGTAACAGCAAAGGGGTAGAACTAAACTCAAGCACAATAGACAAGGAGCTAGCAAGGAGGAGTGCTTAACAGGAAAGGAAGGAAATGACAGGGCACACTTGGCAGAAAGCAGGTAACAAACATACAAGGTAACAGAAGTAAGACAGCAGAATAGAAAGACAGCAAACTAGAACTGGAACCAAGGAAATGGGAAGCAAGGCAGTAACTGGAAACGGATATACAGAAGGGGAGGCTACAAGGGTATACTAGAATAGTGCAGGTTAAGGAATCAAGAAAACAAAGTAGCATAGAAGGCAGTGCTGGGGCAGGAACAAGAAGTGAGCTAAGGCTCAGGAGTCAAGGCAGTACTGCAGACAGTGCTGGTTTAGGAACAGGGAACTACCAAAGCTTCCGGAGTCAAGGTAGCACTGCAGGCAGTGCTAGATCAGGAACAGGGAAATTATTAGAGCTCAGGAGTCAAGGTAGCACTGCAGGCAATACTGGTTCAAGGAAACAGGACATAACTACAGCTCAGGAAACAAGGAGTCAAGAGAGCACTGCAAGCAGTGCAAATCAGGATCAAGAAATAGCTAAGCCCAGGAAGAAAGAATAACTATAGCTCAGGAACTCAGGAAACAAGGTAGAACTGCAGGCAGTGCTAATTCGGGTACAGGAAATAGCTATAGCTCAGGAACTCAGGAAACAAGGTAGCACTGCAAGCAGTGCTAATTCAGGAACAGCGAAAACAGCAGCAGGTCAGGAACAAGGCAATTAAAGCTCAGGAAACAGGAATAGCAAAAGCTCAGGAGCACTGGAAACAAGGATTGGTCTTACCAGTAAACAGCTACAATGACCAACCTCTGCCTGAAGGGAGCTGGGGCTTAAAAGAGCTCACAGTAATCACTTGCAGCTGGTGTGAGCAGGCTAGCAGCAGCCAGCCACAGGTGAGCTAAATATCTCCACCCATCCTTGGCCTGCAGGGGTGGAGACAAAGCAGTGAGCAGGGAATTCTGGGTAATGGAGTTTCAGGCATGAGTAGGCTGGCTTCAAGTCTAAGCAGGCTGGCTTTCACAAAACCCGGCATGGATTGGGAATGGATGTCAATTCCCAAATAGTGTCCAAATGGCTGGAAGTCAAGATATGCATGCAGGGGAGTGTCAGGAAGCACATTAGAACACTGGAGAGTCTCACAGTTCAGCCCCCTGGTGGTGGACACGAGAACACAGGGAGCGAATCGTGACAGTACTCCCCCTCCAAAGACCGTCTCCCGGAGTCTGGAACTGGATCTAAAGCCTTTGCTCCTAAGAATTAACAGCCTTATTCATCAACGGGCCGTTTTGCGAGCCCCTAATAGCGATTCATAGCGAATCGCTATTAAGGACTCGCAAAACGGTATTCATGTAGGAATTGCTAAATAAATAGCGATTCCTACACATTCCTTATTTGCGAGTAGCAAATTGCTAATCGCAAATAAGGAATAACTCCCCATTCATTCCTATGGGCCAAAAGGCCCATAGGAATGAATGGGGAGTATTTCTTATTTGCGATTAGCAATTAGCTAATCGCAAATAAGATAGCGATTTAAAGGGTGCCAGGGGTGTCCAAAGGACACCCTGTAGCACCCCTTAAATGCAAATTGAAACAGGTGTTGCGCACACACATGTCCAAAGGACATGTGTGTGTGCAACATGCAACTTAGAAAAATGCTTTTAAAAGCATTTTTCTAGGTTTTTGCTATTTACCGAGAGGTCTGACCTCTCTGTAAATAGCGGCCCAAAATTTCATTTTCGCAATTTTAAAATGCTTCATGAATTGCATTTAAGGAATCTCAAATAGAGATTCCTTAAATTCAATTCTTCGCAAATGTGCGAATTCTTAAATAGCGAATTTTGCATTTGGGATGATGAATCCCAAATGCAAAAATTGCACTCGCAAAAGGCAAGATTCTGAGAATCTTGCCCTTTGCGAGTGCAATTTAGCTTGATGAATCAGGCTGTAAGTCAATTCCCATCATAGATTCAGTGCATGCTATCAGAGGACTGAAGGTAAATTGTGATGTTCTGGAGAGTTGGAGAATACTCTGTAAATTAACAGCAGTATTGAAGGTAGAACTTGAAGAATCCAAATCCAGTGACAAGGGCTTAGTAGCCTGCATTAAATGTGTTTGAAGTCCTGATGATGACAGGCTAGAGTAGCACTCTGAAAACAAAGGCTGCTTGACTGTAGGGTCAAAAGCAGATAACGGATTGGCAGGAGGCACAGAGGTCAAAGACAAACTGGCTGAAAATGAAGGAGGTGATAGGAAGCAGACCTGAAGTTCTGGCCCCGGAAGAAAACATACTAAAGATACACATGCAGGAGACTTAGGAAGCAGGTATGCAGGAGACCCAGGCCCTGGAGGCTTACATGTTGAGAGTTTTGTCTCTGGTGCTGGAGGTTCAGTCTCTGAATGTTTATGTATTGAGACCTCTGAAGGCTGGGAAACTGGAAGTACAGGGTCAAAACGTTAGCACAGTAGAGGCTCAAGTCCAGAAGGCAGGGAGCCTGGAAGCTCTGCTGCAGAAGGCATGAAGCCTGGAAGCTCTGGTGCACAAGGCAGGGAGCCTGGAAGCTCTGGTGCACAAGGCAGGGAGCCTGGAAGCTCTGGTGCACAAGGCAGGGAGCCTGGAAGCTCTGGTGCAGAAGGCAGGGAGCCTGCAGGTTCGGGCTCTGGAGGCAGCAGGCCGGCTGGGGACTCGGGCTCTGGAGGCAGCAGGCCGGCTGGGGACTCGGGCTCTGGAGGCAGCAGGCCGGCTGGGGACTCGGGCTCTGGAGGCAGCAGGCCGGCTGGGGACTCGGGCTCTGGAGCCAGCAGGCCGGCTGGGGACTCGGGCTCTGGAGCCAGCAGGCCGGCTGGGGACTCGGGCTCTGGAGCCAGCAGGCCGGCTGGGGACTCGGGCTCTGGAGGCAGCAGGCCGGCTGGGGACTCGGGCTCTGGAGGCAGCAGGCCGGCTGGGGACTCGGGCTCTGGAGGCAGCAGGCCGGCTGGGGACTCGGGCTCTGGAGGCAGCAGGCCGGCTGGGGACTCGGGCTCTGGAGGCAGCAGGCCGGCTGGGGACTCGGGCTCTGGAGGCAGCAGGCCGGCTGGGGACTCGGGCTCTGGAGGCAGCAGGCCGGCTGGGGACTCGGGCTCTGGAGGCAGCAGGCCGGCTGGGGACTCGGGCTCTGGAGGCAGCAGGCCGGCTGGGGACTCGGGCTCTGGAGGCAGCAGGCCGGCTGGGGACTCGGGCTCTGGAGGCAGCAGGCCGGCTGGGGACTCGGGCTCTGGAGGCAGCAGGCCGGCTGGGGACTCGGGCTCTGGAGGCAGCAGGCCGGCTGGGGACTCGGGCTCTGGAGGCAGCAGGCCGGCTGGGGACTCGGGCTCTGGAGGCAGCAGGCCGGCTGGGGACTCGGGCTCTGGAGGCAGCAGGCCGGCTGGGGACTCGGGCTCTGGAGGCAGCAGGCCGGCTGGGGACTCGGGCTCTGGAGGCAGCAGGCCGGCTGGGGACTCGGGCTCTGGAGGCAGCAGGCCGGCTGGGGACTCGGGCTCTGGAGGCAGCAGGCCGGCTGGGGACTCGGGCTCTGGAGGCAGCAGGCCGGCTGGGGACTCGGGCTCTGGAGGCAGCAGGCCGGCTGGGGACTCGGGCTCTGGAGGCAGCAGGCCGGCTGGGGACTCGGGCTCTGGAGGCAGCAGGCCGGCTGGGGACTCGGGCTCTGGAGGCAGCAGGCCGGCTGGGGACTCGGGCTCTGGAGGCAGCAGGCCGGCTGGGGACTCGGGCTCTGGAGGCAGCAGGCCGGCTGGGGACTCGGGCCCTGGAGGCAGCAGGCCGGCTGGGGACTCGGGCCCTGGAGGCAGCAGGCCGGCTGGGGACTCGGGCCCTGGAGGCAGCAGGCCGGCTGGGGACTCGGGCCCTGGAGGCAGCAGGCCGGCTGGGGACTCGGGCCCTGGAGGCAGCAGGCCGGCTGGGGACTCGGGCCCTGGAGGCAGCAGGCCGGCTGGGGACTCGGGCCCTGGAGGAAGGTAGTTTGGAGGCCCCGGTACTGATGGCAGGAA
Source organism: Lissotriton helveticus (assembly GCF_964261635.1). Lineage (NCBI taxonomy): Eukaryota > Metazoa > Chordata > Amphibia > Caudata > Salamandridae > Lissotriton > Lissotriton helveticus. Next base: position 1,556,119,284 of record NC_136065.1, read on the forward strand.
GGCTGCAGGCTTGGGCTCAGATGCCAAGCAAACTGAGGATTCTGGAGACTCTGAAAGACGACAAGCTGATGGCATAGGGGCACAAGGATGATAGGCTTTAAATTCTGGAAAGGGCGGTAGCCCTTGAACAGTAGCTTCCTTGTTGTCTTTAGTGAAATCTTCACAGTTGCTTTGCACATTAAAACACGCTGAAGTTTTTACTTCAGGATGGCTCAGAATAGTGCTAGTCTTAGCGTCTGTGATGATCAGACTCCCTTTACCATTTGGCAGTTCACATGTCTTAGTCAGAGGAAACAAGTTAGAGATCACTTGGTCTTTGGAAATGTTCTCATTTTCTTCTGCATTAGAAGGTGGTACAGGTGCATCAGAGCATACAGGACTATCATTTCCTGACTTTTCAATATGTGGTGTGCTTGAAGGCAAAACAGCAAAGAAGGGGTCAGGATTTTGTTCCTTTTCAGCAAGGAGGTTGACTTCTGTCACAGCCGTTAAATGAAGAGCATGGTTTGAGTCACAGGACATTGTCACATCAGGGATTATGTGGGGCACTGGTTCATGCTTTGTCTGTATGTTACTGGCCTGTCTATGGGTTCTCTCTGAGATTGAACTGGCATTACCAGAAAAAGAAAGCAAGGAGATGTTTTGGGTCTTGCCTGAAATTTGGGGTTCCTCAAAACTGGAGGGACAAATCTCAGATGTAGCACCTAGATGTAATTTAGCACTAGAAGACAAAAACAGAGGAGTTAGAAAATTCAGTATTCAAACAAATACTTTCCTTAACTGCACTTTGAGACATGTTACTATGGCTGTCCTGAGTGGAATCTGAGTGATTAGCCACAGGATTATTTACACAATTACTAGACCAGCTCTGAGGGGACCGCAAAAGAGCGAGCAAGGTTTCATTCTCAATTTCTAAGGAGGTTAACATAGAGGTGGAAAAGTGGTCTTGTACAGGGGTTTTAGATTTGCATTAAACTCTGGGTTATGATTTTGTAACAGAGTCTGAAACATTTTATTCTCTTGTTGCAATTCAAGAATCTTGGATGAAAACATATGCTGTGAGGACTGCACATCTTTCTCTACAAGGACAGTGGTAGACTTGGCAACTTCACAAGCAACAGAGCTATACCTTGGACTTTGTTCAAAGTTGCTACTAGTGGTCTGTGTTTTAATAGGTCTTCTCTCTCTTTTGACAAACTGATCACAGTTTACTTTGAAAGTAGTATTTAACAAGGTCCCTCTAGTATTCGGTGTTGTGATCTGTACTGGACAAACAGACTGGGTAACATCATCTGAATGGGAAACAGAGGTTATGAAATTAATCTGCTCTTTCTTTGGCTGCTGTGTGGTTAAATATGCTTTAACTGGGGTCATTGAACTATCAGTTTGGTAAGAGGCTAATAAATACTGTGTCTGGAAATGATCTTCAAAGAAAACATTGTCTTGACAGGGGGTCTCTGAGTTACAAACATCAGGAAAATGTCCCCTAATAGTACCAGTCTCTAAATTATTATTTTGTCTTTCTGCTGCTAACAAGGTTTTCAGAAATTAGTTTTCATCCTGTAGGTCACAGGCTGACATCAGGTGAGGTTCAGGGTTACAGATGGAATGAAAATCTAACATAGAAGGATCAGCCAACCACAGGGAATAATATCAGCCCGTAAGAGTCTGTTATGTTCAATGAATCGATCTCTAGAGTCTAAGGACTTTCTACTAGGTTGTATAGAACTGCGCTGCCTTGGCAATGGATGTCTGCCTCATACGCAGACTTTCTGGTTCTGATGCTAAACATCTTGACAAGAACTGACAGGGTGGGTTTAAAAAAAAAGTTTGCTAACTGAATGCAAAGAAACCTCACAAGTGACCCTGGAAATGTAGGTTGGTCATTCTGTCAGGGACTGTCCTGGACTATGTGGGGAACACAGTCAGGGACTTGGGCAAGGACTAGGAACTGGGTAGAAGACGTGCACAGAAAGGAGGAGTACAGCGCTGCCCAGGATCATACAGGAGTCAGAGGAGAAAAAGGGATCCAACTCAGAAAGGAAGGGCACTCACAAGGCAATTTAGCATTCAGACTAACTACACCCAGGACGGACGTGCAAGACATATATATAATACAACATTAACAATAAAGGGGGGTGTGGGGTAAAGCACTCAGGAGCTCCACATGGTAAGACTGAAGCTCAGTAAGTTTCTTACCCGCAATTGCTGTTACAGATACGGACTGCAAATACCCACATGTGGGATATGCATGCAAAGGCAGGGTCTGTGGAGCATATACCTATAGTGATGTTATAAATGTAACTCAAAGACAAAACTCACAGTGAACAAGAAACACCACCTAGGTAGTCAGCTGAGCCCACGGATCCTGGCGATCAAACAGGAACGCGCAATGTAGTAACAGCAAAGGGGTAGAACTAAAGACAAACACAATAGACAAGGAGCTAGCAAGGAGGAGTGCTTAACAGGAAAGGAAGGAAATGACAGGGCACACTTGGCAGAAAGCAGGTAACAAACATACAAGGTAACAGAAGTAAGACAGCAGAATAGAAAGGCAGCAAACTAGAACTGGAACCAAGGAAATGGGAAGCAAGGCAGGGACTGGAAACGAATATACAGAAGGGGAGGCTACAAGGGTATACTAGAATAGTGCAGGTTAAGGAATCAAGAAAACAAAGTAGCATAGAAGGCAGTGCTGGGGCAGGAACAAGAAGTGAGCTAAGGCTCAGGAGTCAAGGCAGCACTGCAGACAGTGCTGGTTTAGGAACAGGGAACTACCAAAGCTTCAGGAGTCAAGGTAGCACTGCAGGCAGTGCTAGTTCAGGAACAGGGAAATTACCAGAGCTCAGGAGTCAAGGAAGCACTGCAGGCAATACTGGTTCAAGGAAACAGGACATTACTACAGCTCAGGAAACAAAGAGTCAAGAGAGCACTGCAAATCAGGATCAAGAAATAGCTAAGCCCAGGAACAAAGAATAAATATAGCTCAGGAACTCAGGAAACAAGGTAGAACTGCAGGCAGTGCTAATTCGGGTACAGGGAATAGCTATAGCTCAGGAACTCAGGAAACAAGGTAGTACTGCAAGCAGTGCTAATTCAGGAGAAGGGAAACTGCTGCAGTTCAGGAACAAGGAATACTAAGAATCGGGGGTCAGGGTAGCACTGCAGGCAGTGCTAATTCAGGAACAGGGAAAACAGCAGCAGGTCAGGAACAAGGCAATTAAAGCTCAGGAAAAAAGAATAGCAAAAGCTCAGGAGCACTGGAAACAAGGATTGGTCTCACCAGTAAACAGCTACAATGACCAACCTCTGCCTGAAGGGAGCTGGGGCTTAAAAGAGCTAACAGTAATCATATGCATCAGGTGTGAGCAGGCTAGCAGCAGCCAGCCACAGGTGAGCTGAATCCCTCCACCCATCCTTGGCCTGCAGGGGTGGAGACAAAGCAGTGAGCAGGGAATTCTGGGTAATGGAGTTTCAGGCATGAGTAGGCTGGCTGCAAGTCTAAGCAGGCTGGCTTTCACAAAACCCGGCATGGATTGGGAATGGATGTCAATTCCCAAATAGTGTCCAAATTGCTGGAAGTCAAGATATGCATGCAGGGGAGTGTCAGGAAGCATATTAGAACACTGGAGAGTCCCACAGTTCAGCCCCCTGGTGGTGGACACGAGAACACAGGGAGCGAATTGTGACAGATACAGTAACCAGATTCCTCTTTGTCAAAGATCTTACCTTCTGACTATAGTCCTTTAAGTCCTTTAAGTCCCAATCGACCACAGGAATATACTTTTAAAGCCCCCACTTAGAGACTCGCCCCCACTTAGAGACTCGTTGAGTGGCAGGCAGAGCCCAACAGGATGGTCCAGTCCATGTTCATTTGCCACTTGTCAAATGGGCAGTTGCAGGAAAAAGCCTCTTGTAACTTATTTTGTCCATGTGGCTTTAACATGAGATCAGCCTTATGACCATTGTAATCCACTTCTTTGTCCTAGGTAGAAGAGGGCGAGCAGGTCATGTCTTTTAACTTTTCTCACGTCTCGGACAGCAGGTTCAGTCCACTTCTGATCTTCCACAGGTCCTGTAGTGTTCTAAAGTGGATGCCTGGAAGTGCCACATTTATGCCTGGCAAGAGCTAGTGGGTGGAAATGGCCCCTGAGGAAACCCTGACCAATTGGCTAAAGGTTCCTGGGGCTAACCTTACCCTATTTGGGCAGTTTCAATCTGGCCAACGTCTTTGGCCACACTGAACCGGGGCTATGAGGACTATGGATGTGCGTGGGGAGTGTACTATGGTAATTATACTGTCCTCCCAATCTAACACCAAAATCCAGGTTGTGGTAGATGACCTCAGAGACAGACGTCTGGCAGAATAAAAGCTGGGTTCATCAGCAACCAGTAGGTGGTCGTACAAGAATTGTTTTGGCATCTGGTGCACACCCTTTTAAGTATGCCCCAAGTGTAATAAGTATAACATCAGCAGGTCTTGACACTGATGTCAACAAGAGGCCCACTGTGGTTTAGGCCAGTCTGGTTGGGTGGACAAAATAAATGTTAGCTAAATCTACTGATGACAGGCAGGCCTCTTTGACGTTAATTAAGTTCTTGAACCCAGCCCACAAGCCATCCTGTCAAGGGCACCACAACATCCCCCATACACAACGTCTTTTGTCCCTGTCCTGGCAGCAAGTTCTCATCTCATTCACTCCTACTGAAATGCTAATTATGGCTGACAAATGTTGGAGAGCAAAATGCAGATTTAGGTTCTATAGATTTCAGGAAGGGCAAAAGTAAATTGAAAAAAATACTTTTCAGTAATTTCTAGAAGAAATCGAAGTCCATGAATGAATTGGATTTTTAATAACTATTAAAACTAGTTGTTTAATTATTTCTCCATCTATGCACATTCCAGAGACATCATAGTAGTATATAATATTGCCTCCCAATGATTTCCTATGGAACAGCTAACCCTGCTACAGTGAAAATAGCTTTGAGAGGCTAGTCACTGTAAAGACGTGTTTAAAATTAAGATTTTACATGTCCTATTTTTTAATACTGTGCACCCTGCATTATAGAAAATAAGACCTACTAAGGGTGACAGAAATATTTTAAAGGAAGGTTTAGACCTGTCAAAAGGGGTTATTTTGACAGGTCGAATTTGCAGTTAAAACGTTCACATCCAGTCTACTAGTGAAAGACCTGCAGTCATGTGTACATTGTCACTGTAGTGGATTGCACAGGGGATGCTGCATTCCACATGTGACATTTAACTTACAGCCCCTGTGTGCTCCGTGGTATCATATGCTAGGGATTTATAGTTAAGTTAAATATGACAATCAGGTGTATTCCAATTTTATTATGTTGAAAGTAGCACATGCACTTTTCCACTGGTTGGTAGGGGTGAATAGCACGGAGTTATATAGCCAGCAAAAATATGGTACAGCAAAAAGGAAAAAATATCTGAGGTGACCCTGTAGAAAGGGAAAATGTCCAAAAGCCACGTAACCTATGTGCATTGAAATGTATTTTTGCAAATGCTCACCAATATCATTTAGGAACAAACTAAGCAATAATGGCATCATGACACAAACTTACAAACACTTGCAGCAGTCGAGAACTTTCTTGTGCATTCGTCAGACCGAGAATACCTCAGGCCGGCAGAAATGGCTTGTGTAAACATTGTATCAAACAGTTTCACGTACCTAAACAGGCTAATACATACCTACGTCTATAAAAGACATAAACGAGAGGGATACTTTAGCTTGCAGTATTTTATATAGGTCAGGTGAAACCTCATGTCCACAAATCAGGAGCCTTCCCACTCTTAGCAGTGGCATTAAATATTAATGCTAGAAATTATGCCCAGCCATTAGTATCCACATTTTCTAAATCTAACGTCACCATATTAGGTGCTGGGGCCCTGTTCGACTTGTGGCAGGTAAGTAACTGCAATTGCTCCCACGTCCCTACTGTCCCTTATTTTCTAATAGGGTGAACCTTCTAGTGGCTTCCCCTCTCCATTTCCTGGTGCATACAGATGGCTAAAATAATCCACAAACTCAGTGGCTCTGACCCCCATTTCCTGGATATTAGAGCGTGCTTGCCACCCCATTCATAATTTCCCAAATGCCTTTGGTGTTTTATCTTGCCCTACTAATTTTAGAGCTTCCTAAGCTTGTTGCTCTACTTGTCTCTTTTGCTCATAATAGGGGCTTTACATTAATCTCTAAAAGAGCATAGGTCCATGTGGTCACTCTGTCATACAGGACTCTCAAGCAGAGGGTGGTGTTACTGTCTATTTAATAGTTCAGAGGACCTATTATGGGGCACAGTCCTGGGATTGGCATAACTAATTACAAATGGGGGGTGGTGAACAGTCTTAACGGTGCCAGTTTATTCACTGTACACCTGGGTGGTTCCCTCTCTTTCCAGAGGTTCCTGTTACTGGGATTTATTCTTCTCCGCTTCTTCTTGTCCCATCAAAAGAAGGCGGTTGGCATACATTCCATCGAGCTAAGCTAAGAGAAATTGTCAGGCGTATGTTTCTTACTCATGTACACACATTTACCCATCACCATCAACCAGGGTTGTGGGCGTGCTTTTGCTCAGTGAGGCGTGCTCAATACAATGGTGCGTGGGCCAAACCTACTTGTGCCCTAACTGCCATCTACCAAACGTGAGAAAATTAAGGAAAGGTTCTTGCCGTAAGCCACGGCCCTCCAGGGTCATGGCAGAGGAAGTCGCACCGCCCTCCTCTTCTCCGGGACGGTTTGACTGTCTGGCAGCGCTTCTCGGCGGGAGGTTTCTTGGCTCCGCAGTTCTCCCCTCCTTGTTGCTTCCTGTCTGCTCCCTGGGGCCTCCTTCTCCTTCCTGCAGGGTCGGTGTTTCTCCTCCTGAGTCAACGGTCGCTGTCGGCTCTCTGTGGTTCGTCGCTCCTTCACTCGGTTCTCCAGTCTTCCTCCTATCCACATTCTGCGCACTGCACTTCGTGTCACTGCTTCCCCTTCTTGACGCGTCCGTGTCCCGTCTCCTGTGGCAGCTAGAGCGCTGCTTTCGTTCTCCTGACTTCTCAGGCCCAGCACCATGTTGCAAATCCCTCCCTGGAACGGCGTGGGGTTACAAGCAAAATCATTGGACAAACTACAATAGAGCAGTTTCAAAGTTCTCTGCAGTTCCACCCCCTCCTCAACACACTCTTTCTTACCATTCATACTCCATCGATTCTTTTTTTCAACGTATTCCTAAGTCTCTTGAACACCAAGTTGACCTTTCTTCCTTGAATTCCCCATCTCCGAAGAAGAACTCATTGACGCCATCTCCTTTTTGCCTAAAGATAAGACTCCGGGTCCAGATGGTCTCTCCGTTTGATTCTTCCTCCAATTTAAATCACTTCTGACTCCTCACCTTCTTTTGTTGATTAACCATTTCCTTACTACCGTCACAACGCATGGTACTTTCACTCAAGCTATGCTCTGCCTGATACCTAAAAAAGATAAAGATTCGTCCCTATGTAAAAATTATCAGCCTATCTCTTTGATTAACACTGATTGTAAAATTTACGCAAAACTAATCGCCATACATATTAATAAAGTTATCCCTGATCTTGTTAATATATATCAGTCCGCATTTGTCAAAGGTCGCTCCATAACGGACAATTCACGTACTTTTCTTAATATCATCCATTTGGCTTCTAAATTAGATTCTCCTTTAGCCGTTATAAAATTGGATGCTGAAAAAGCATTTGATAGGGTCAATTGGGAATTTGTTTTTGGTGCCCTTAAATGGCATCGTTTTAGCCCTCCTATCCTTCAATATATTCGACTTCTCTACTCAGCTCCGTCCACCTCCATTTGGGTAAATGGTTGTCAATCCCGTTATTTCCCTCTTCTTAGAGGAACTAGACAGGGTTGCCCCCTTTCTCCCCTTCTTTTCATCCTTGCATTGGAACCCTTTCTAGAATCAATTAGACGCTCCCCTGACTATACGGGCTTTCAATTCAAGTCACTTGATATTAAGTTTTCTGCATATGCAGACGATATTCTTTTGTACATCTCTAACACATCCACTTCCTTGCCTGCCTTTTTCTCGCTTTTACAGGAATACTCAAGAGTCTCTGGATATAAACTAAATATAGATAAATCCGAGATTCTACCTCTTAATAAATTCTGTCCTCCTTTTATGTTTTCTAATACCGGTTTTGAAAGGACTTCTAAATATATCAAATGTCTCGGTATCCTTTTTGCTAATACCATCAAAGAAACTATCAAAATCAATCTTGCTGATGTTCTTAAGAAAATCTCTGCTCTGACAGATGGTTGGTCTCCACTATATCTTTCATGGTGGGGTAGATTAGCTACCATCAAAATGATGCTCTTTCCTATTATTAATTTTCACTCATCCATGCTTTCGATCTCTCTTCCCAATTCCTTTTTTAGTGTCATTAATAGTTTCCTTTCCAAGTTTCTTTGGAATAATCGCAAACCTTGGATCTCACTGGCTCGCCTCCAAGCGTCTAAGGAATCGTGAGGCGTCAATTTTCCAAATCTCCGCCGCTACCATTCAGTCTTCACTCTAAAACAAATTTGGACTTCTTTATCTGAGACCTCGGACCCGTCTCCAACAGCATGGAGCTCGTTGGAACAAGCACAATATTCTCCTTTTTCATTCATCTTTGCGGGCTGTTTGTCCCAACCTCCTAAACACTTCTCTTCTCATATTTATATTCACTCCAAAGCATTAGCTACTTCTCTGCTTCATTCTCACCTAGCTTATGCTAATCCTTTTCTACGCACCCCAATTTGTTATCACAAGTCCATTAAGATTAACAAACGCTCTTTATTTTGGAATGAATGGATTGACAAAGGTATTATTACTCCGCAACATCTAATGAAAGATGGATCATTATGGAATTTTCAGATCTCCAATCTTGCTACAACGTTTCCTCTACTTATGCCCCTCAGTATCCATTACTTAAAAAGTCTCTCATCCACCTTTCACTTCAAGATCTCCCCACAACCACTTCTGATCAAACTTCCCTTTCATGCATCGACTTCTCTACTCAATTCAAAGCTTCTGCCATATATAAAATATTATCCCACTCTCCGACAATTAGGACCAAATCCAAATTAGAGCTTATATGGGAAAAGGATCTAGCTATAACACTCCCTTTAGGTACATGGGATTCTCTTTGGAAAATAATTCACACCTCCTCACGTTCCGCTAGCGCTACACATACCTTAAACTAGTTTTATAATAGACTTTTTCTCACCCCCAGTGATAACGGTGTAAATTTAAGTTAAAAAAAGATTCCCCAAAATGTTGGTCTTGTCCTAACAACAATAGTGATTTCCTTCATATGTTTTTCCTTTTCCCCCTTGTTAAGACTTTTTGGTCTCAAGTTTGGTCAAAACTGAATGATATTTTATCGATTAATGTCATTTTTGTGATTTCACATGTTTCTTTCTGTAGTTGTTCTCCTGTTTGAACTGTTCATGTTATGGTGGGTAAATTCATTGATTTATTTTTTGCTATTGCTCTTCAAATTATAACTACCAATTGGAAAGACACTTCAAAAAGCTCCTTCCAAGCTTGGTGGAACTTACTGTGCCATCATCACAGACTCGACCGTGCTTTCGCTAATTCTACTGCTTTGTTAATCGAAAAAAGATTTGTTATGGTTGCCTTTAACCTCTTTTCTTTCCAGGTCGAATTGTTAATCTAACATATGCCTCTTTTAGCGTTTGTCATCTTTTTGGTATCGTTTCACTGTTACATACCTTGCTTCTTTTTCTCTTTTTTCTTAATTGACCCTTTTCTTCGCATAATCTTAAAAACGCATTTGACTTAGTACAGTTTTCGTTTCAACTGAGGTGTGATTCATTTCATATTTCTACTTGTATCTTATGGATATAATTTGTTCTAGTAATGCTACCCCTCATTATATAATCTGTATTTATGTTTTACTATGTTTATTATTTCAATAAAGCTTTCTAAACCATTCATACTCAAGTTTTCTATGTACAATCTTCTGCCATTGCTAGTGGCATTACTGTTAAAGAGTGTTATATCCTTAATCACTTTTTCAAGCACACGTATCTCACCCCTACCTCCGAAACAGCCTGCCTTGAGTGCTTTATTAGGATCTGTTAATATCTCACTCATAATACTGGGAACAAGATTGTATATTTTTCTGTATTCCATCTGAGTGCTATCCTTTTACTGTACCGATCCAGTTGAGTTTCTGCCAGTGGTGGCTTTATATCTGCCAAATCTCTATAAGCTTGCTTCAAAACTCGGTTAGTTATCATGGGCTCATGATCACTTTCTTTTCTGAGCATTTTCACCATATCAAGGACTTCTAGCCAAGTTTCAAAATTAATATGAACATCGTCCATAAGACTTGCTATTTTGGCTGCTCTGAGGCATTCCTTTCTGGGAATATGATCCCCATTCAAATTCAAAGGTCAGAAGGGTCAAGCATATTTACAAATTGACCCCCCGACCCCGGGGGGTATTTTTCCTCTGTCTCAGATCAGCTCCCAAAATATCATAAACCTGCTCTTTCTCTATCAGATCTTCACAAATTATACTGATCACAGGCCTGCCATTAAAAAACCCACACACTAATATAACATGATCACTCTGCAGTTATTTTCTGTTATTAGTTACAGAATTTCACTTTGCAGTACTGCCAATACTTCCCCGCCCTCTTTAGTCATGACACAATATATGCCTATAAGTCAGCTGTTTGACTTCCAGCAGCTTGTACTTCCAGCCTAATATGCTGGATGTTTCTACAGACAGATGGAAAATGTTATTGAGTCAAAGTGCAGTAGAAATCCCTATATCAGTTTCTCCAATTAGCCTGCCAAGTTTTAGCTTCAGAGCTGGCTTAACAAAGTATGTGAACACCCATTGCTTGCTGGTTCCTAGTAGCCCATGACTCCTGAAGGCAGCATGTATCATTCTCCCCAGTGAATCATAACCAGTCGCTGTCTTCCTATTTCGGCCTAGTCTTATGGAATTCCAATTGAGAACACTATAGGAGGATACGGCAGAGGTCTTTAGTTGCTGCCGCGCTCCTACCCCTCTGCTGTAAACTCACAGGTAATTCCAATGGGAGAGGACAATAGTCTCCTGTACAAATAGCTGCCGTCTAACCCCATTCTACCTGGCTGTTGATCAGTGGTGGTTGGTAATGGACGTGAGCAGGGGAGCATACACTCATCTACATGCACACTCGCGCGCACCCATCCATTCGCAAGCACACACACATGCACGCACCCATTCACTGAACGGACACACAAACAGACATACGATCATGCATACACACAAACCCAGTATTTAAAAAAAGGTGTCTGGCCGCTGCAGTGGCATCAGGTGGAGGAAGGAAAGCCTCTGGTTCCTGGAGGCTTAAGGGAAGGGTCTGGACTACCGGAAGATCCCGCTGCCTCCTCTCATTGGCTGGCCTTAAGTCAGCCAATGATAGGAGGACCTTACCTTACTCGTCCCTACGTGGGACGGAGTCAGTGGGACTTGCTGACCGCACCCCACTCTGAGATGAGGTGTCACTGATGGACAGTCAGCCCTGGGCACTTTAGGGCTTAAAATTCAAGCGGCCAAGTCTGGGACTGTCTGTGTCGTGTCCCTTTGTCATCAGTGGCAGGACTTAGTAGTGCTTTGCTGGGCTGATTAGTTTGCGCCCACGAGGCTGTGAAATCTTCTGCCTGGAAAAGTTCAGCTCAGGCATCCAGGGGCTTGCGCATTTAGCTCATTTACTGCACCTGGCTGTCTACAGACACCCTTCATGCTTTAAAAGGGTGGGTGAGTCGGGCCACTGCACCCTTAACGAAGGGCTGTGACTGCTATTGATATTTCTTTCATCTAAATTCTCCTGTATAAATTCGCCCTCTGGCCGCCGCCATTGACGGCGTGCAACGAGGCCACGCCCCCTCTCTGGCCACGCCCCCCCGCCGAGCTTAAAAGCGCTGAATGCGAGCGCATTTGTAATTCTCCCACTCCTGAGGCGGATAGCCGGGAGCTGTATTCCTTACATCTTTTAAAAATTTTAATCCTTTGAGTGTGATTACTATTGTGTATTTTATTTGACATAGACCAACCTTCAGTCCTGTTGACACTGTCCTTGGAGCCTGCTGATAACGAGCAGCGCCTCCCTCGCCTCGCCAAAACGCCCTCTGGCCGCCGCCATTGACGGCGTGCAACGAGGCCACGCCCCCTCTCTGGCCACGCCCCCCCGCCGAGCTTAAAAGCGCTGAATGCGAGCGCATTTGTAATTCTCCCACTCCTGAGGCGGATAGCCGGGAGCTGTATTCCTTACATCTTTTAAAAATTTTAATCCTTTGAGTGTGATTACTATTGTGTATTTTATTTGACATAGACCAACCTTCAGTCCTGTTGACACTGTCCTTGGAGCCTGCTGATAACGAGCAGCGCCTCCCTCGCCTCGCCAAAACGCCCTCTGGCCGCCGCCATTGACGGCGTGCAACGAGGCCACGCCCCCTCTCTGGCCACGCCCCCCCGCCTCCCCACACTATAAAATGTGCCATCTAAGGAAGCGCAGCGGACGAGCGCAGCGGGAGCGCCGTTTGCGCGCCGAAGGCGCGCCTAAGGCAAGCCCGTCTGCGCCCGTCCGCGACCGGCCTGCGACCAGCGCCAGCCATGCTGCCCGTGCCCACACACACAAACAAAGAATAGTCTGGTCCAGTGCGGAACTCCGGGCTCTTAATGCTGATATTATCTGTCAGGCGCCTGAACTCAATCTGGCAACCCTGGTTCCCCCTCCCCACTGCCCACGCTGCCATAAGTCTCTAGGCACCGTCTCTTCTCTAACAGCCTCACTTCTTAAAAAAGCTAGCAAGCCTTCTCGTAACCCCTCCTCCACCCAACTTAGGATTGGATTACTTAACTGCAGATCTCTTCCCAAGCATGTTAATGATCTATGCTTGCTCATAATGGACTCACACTGGGACGCTTTATGCCTCACAGAGACATGGCTTAATGAAGACAACATGGCATCCATTTCGCTAGCAATCCCGCCAGGCTTTAAAATGAGCTTTTCTAATAGAATGGAGGGCCGAAGAGGAGGTGGAGTGGCTTTCATTTACAACGAGAAATACACTCTGCTGTCCTCCGCTCCCACCACACTCCCAGGCATTGAGGGGCTACGTTTTTGCCTCCAAATTACCCCCCAACTGTCTCTTACTGGCCTAGTTATTTATAGACCCCCGGACTGTCCGACATCAGCCCTGAGTGAGCTTATGGACTTTATAGTCCTAAACTCTCTAGACCATTCTTATTTTATCGTAGCTGGCGATTTTAATCTCCACGCGGACAATCCTGACTGCCCTCAGGCTTCCTATCTTATCTCTACTCTGCAATCGGCCAATCTGATTCAAGCTATTGCAGGCCCCACGCATCGGGCAGGGCATATGCTCGATCTTTTCTTTTCTAATATATCTAACACAACAGCCTCCTCTCCGTTACCACTACTCTGGACGGACCACTACTTAACTACCATGGCCATCTCAATCCCTCCCCAATCTCAGAGCACTGGGAAACGATCCTATGTGCGGAGAAAATGGGACAATTTAACAGCGGTCAAACTGTGTCCAGCACTTCGCGCAACCCCTATACCTCTTACCTCGGATGCAGACTCCGATGCTGCATCCCTGAACTTATGGATAAGCAAAACAGTGGACTCTCTAGCGGCGGCCAGTACTGCCACATCACGCAGAGAATCTCCCTCTGCACCATGGTTCACCCCTGAACTCAAGGCCGAAAAAAGTAAATGTAAAAAACTGGAACGCTTTTGGAGAGTTAACTACTGCGACTCAGCCAAATCCAGCTATAAAAAAGCCCTTCATGCTCTACACTTATCCATTAAAAAAGCCAAGAAAAACTTCTTTGAGGCCTCCATCCTACAGGCGGAACAATCAAGTAAAGAAGTATTCAAGATTGTTCAATCCTTTTTTAAGCCCAAAGCTATTGAGACGGATATCATCCCGTCGGTAAATCTCTGCGAATCCATTTCAGACTTTTTTGATACCAAAATTTTAAAAGTCTATGATACTTTCACGGACCCTGAGCCGACACTAATGGATGAGCTGAGAGTCTCTGAGTGCCCCATTACCCCTTTAAATCTATTTCAGCCTATTACCCTCTCTGAGGCAGTAAAAGAAATACAAAAATGTAAATCGGGAGGCCCGGATGATCCCTGCCCACCTAAACTGTGGAAACTAATGTCGGAAGCAATTGCAGCTCCCCTCCTACACATATGGAACACGTCCATTGCTACTGGCACGTTTCCGGACTGTTGGAAACAGGCCACACTACTCCCGCTGAAAAAAAAAACCCAAGTGGCACCGGATGATCTGAACAATCTCCGACCCATCTCTCTCCTTGCAGCCCCTGGCAAAATGCTTGAAAAAATAATCCAGCGGCAGCTTAATAAATTTATTGAAGATAGCGGCGCCCTACATGAAACTCAGTCGGGCTTTAGGGCCGGCTTCAGCACCGAGACGGCCCTCATTGAGGTTGCCGAGTCTATCAGGTGGTCCTTAGATTCAGGGGCATCAGCAATGCTGGTGCTCCTGGATCTATCAGCTGCTTTTGATACTGTAGATCACAGCAGATTGCTGATCCGACTTAAGGACATTGGTATTGGAGACAAAGCTCTCAACTGGCTACTCTCCTACCTCTCTAATCGCTCCCAGAAAGTGGCCTTGGGCCCCTTCTCTTCTGGACCAAAAAATCTCTGGTGTGGCGTCCCACAGGGGTCGGCACTCAGCCCCCTGCTGTTCAATGTCTATTTGGCCCCGCTTTTCACCTTGATTGCCAAATGGGGGGTCAAGGCAATATCCTACGCGGACGACACGCAATTAGTCTTCCCATACACAGACACGTCCGAGGCAGCATTTAGCAAAATCAGGGGCTGTCTGCAAGACGTGGCCAAATGGATGAATACCAACAAACTCAAAATGAACGCGAGCAAAACGGAGGTGCTATTCTTTGGAAACCTCAAACATCCCCCTCCGGATTTGTGGTGGCCAACGGAAATGGGACCTGCCCCATCTCCCAGCTCCCATGCAAAAAATCTAGGAGTAAAATGGGATGAGAATTTGTCTTTCTTGCCGCATATACAACAGCTCACTGCGGGCTGTCTGCATAAACTTAAAAATTTGCGGAAATTTCTGCCTCTGCTACCAGTCGAGTGCCGGAAAACGGTTGTTCACGCAACAATCACTTCCCGACTCGATTACTCTAACGGCCTCTACCTTGGTCTACCTAAATATGCGGTGCAACGCCTACAAATCGTGCAGAATGCGGCTGCGAGATTAATAAAACGTATCCCTTTCAGGCAGCACATCTCTCCGCATCTGCACGAGCTGCATTGGCTACCTGTGGCAAGCAGAATTAAGTTCAAAGTGTTAACCCTGGCTTTTAGAGCGCTAAAAGGCACGTGTCCAAATTATCTGAAACTCCGACTCCCCCGCTACCACCAAAAACGTGAGCTGCGCTCCAACTCTCTACTCAAGCTAACTGTACCGCGCTTGAGGAAAGCTAGACTTGGAGGCAGGTCCTTTTCGGCCGGCACGGCGAAACTTTGGAATACCCTGCCTCCTGCCATCCAATCCGCCACGTCAGAAGCAAGCTTTAGGAAGCTCCTAAAAACCTGGCTTTTTATGCAATAACTCTGCCCCCCCTCCTGACTACTTACTCTTGCTGTGGGATTCGTTAGCGCCGGGACACCTCCCCAGAGGTAGCTGTTCGCGCTCAATAAGTTTCTGTATTATTATTTATTATTATTATTATTAGGATTTTCTTTAATAGGCTATGATCCTTAGGCCATCAGTTGTGAGCTCATATTGCTTGTTTCTCATAATCAAAATTGTTGGATATAATTCTTCCCACCAGAATGTAATCTTGATTCCCTGTTTATGAGAATCATTTGTGCAAGATTGGCTGTTGTCTATGAGGCCCATATAAACTGAGATGGCTTCCCATGCTCCCCGACAGCTTAAAAAAAACCACTGAGAATATATCCTTCACGGTTAAATACACAAGGTCTGGTAGTACATATAGCAACTTCAAAATGCTAGAGCATGAATATTACAACTCAGTTCTGTAGCATTTCGCCCATATGGTTAAGGGAAATGATACCAATGCCTTTTCTCTGTGAGTCCTCTTACCAAGGACATTCAACTTCTTAATACAAGTGGGACCAATCTCTCTGACAGGTCTGTGTGATTACTTTCTCCATTACTGTTCCCTTTCTTGGCCTTGCTTGTTTACAGGATAATAAATCACGACGCTGTCTCTGAATGTTCACGGACTGTGGGTCAAAATCTCTTGCGTCGTCTCTCATTCAGAAGTGATGATTTGGTGGCTGTTTGTGACTTCAAATCATAGTTTCTAAACCCTACAGACTGCAGTGATGTGTCTGAAGTGGTTTTGTCATTTATGCCTGGGGATGAGGCAAAATCAGTTTGTGTTACTGGCACCGTAGTAAATGTTGTTATTTCGCAGAAGTTTCTGTTTTGTTCCAAGTTAGAATCCTCTTTATGTGCATGTGGAGTTTACATGACACTACCAACCAGTCCTTTACCGTAGACTGGCATCTGCTCTTGCCTTGATATGGGATTCTCACAAATATCCTTCGCAGCACTGACTCCATTTTCTATTTTTTAAAGTCTTGTTCTGCTTTTCTTTCCTCCTTTTGCCTTTTGGTGCCATGCTATTCTTCCCGCCAAGTTTTCTTTTAGTTTTCCTTGACTGGAAGGACTTTAAAGGGTCCATTATTTTTAAATGTTGTAACACATCTGCATCTTTTGTTCCAAATGTGTTCTGAAGTTCCACTCTCTGCAGTGCTACTATTCAGATCTCCTACTGGGGAGATCACCTTGACCACCCACCTTATTTTGACACTGAATACCCATTCTGCACTCTGTTGTCAAAGACTGGATTTTCTCTAGCACCTCTCATGGTTTTCTTACAATTGCTGAGTGATTACATTTGTCTTGTAGGAGCCTCTGCCCATCCAAAGGCGCGGCTACCACTTCCTCGATCTACTGCCTCCTTTACCACCTCCAGCCTCCTATCATTTGCCATATCTTGCAGGATGGTAATTTGCGTTTCAGCTATGGAGGGCTGCCAGCTTAGAGCCCCAGCCACAGCATCCGGAGTACTGTACATTGATTTCACACCAGTGGCATTTAAGATTGCACGATACTTTTTCAGATTGGTCTCTCTCTTCTTTACCCTCTGCGCTATCCATCTGTAGAGGTTCAGGTGTCGAGCAAGATTCTAAGAATGCTAGATCCTCCTCACTTAGGTATGGCAAGTCAACAATGACTTTACCATCTAGTGCCTTGGCATCCTCACTACACAGGTATTTTGGCATCTTGTGGGCCCCCTTTAGGCTTATTTGGCTGCCCATAAGCAGCTTATTTAGAGGAGATAGGAGAATAGTTGGGAGATTATCAGGTTCCTCGTTGTTTTCAACAAGTAGACAGATGACTGGTCCAGGAGGTTTGTCTATTTCCTCGACCCTTTGTAATACCACTAGTGCCTACTTGTGGCAAGAATTGTGCACAGATTCAGATGAAACATTGATCACTCCCCCATCAACTTCATACCATTGATTCACCTCATGCAAAGTACCTGTACTCTCGCTATTAGGACAGTTGATAATCTTATTCATTTTGCCAGAACGGGGATTGAAGTCTGTCTTAGCCACAACTTCTTTCTCACTGCATTGGGCCAGGTGATGCATCCATATTAAATTGTTGTTCTGAAGATCGCTTTCCAACCTGCTCGCTTGCGTTCTTCCTACTTGGGCTTGCTTTGGCTCAGTGAATAACGCTGGCACTTGTTCTTGTTCTTTCTTCCAGAGCCAACTCTTTCATCGTTTTAGCAGCCTTACAGGTAGGTCCTTGATCTGATTGGTCTCTTACCAGTGGAAATAGTAAAATGTTTAATATGCTATGAGACCTCTGTTAAATCTATGTATATTCCTGGTGCTTGATCAGTACTCGAATGTTCAAATACTCGTATTCTTGAATTTGATTAACTGCTACTCTTCAATCTACCATAGTTTACAGCTTATCAGAAGGCTAGCAAAGCTAGCCAAGACAGGGCTTGGTGGGGCACAATAGGCTTTATAACGTCAGCTGATCCAGACCATATGTTCTGTCAAGCTCCCTCTTCCTGCAGTTTCATATCACCAGTGCTCGATGCAGAGTGTACAAGGCTATATACTGCACTTAATACTGTTACATCATCTACTATATTTATAATTTTGCCTGTCCTCTTTTGTACCCACTTATCCTCGCTTTGCCGTTTGCTGTCCTTTGTCTTTCCCTTGCCTTTCTGCTTACTTGTTGTCAAGTGAGTGGCAAGCAACAACATACAAGCAAACAGTTTGGCCACTAATGCACGGGACACTTGTTACCTGCCACCACTGCTCACAGCCCACACCGCACAGTCAACCATCTGCACTCGCACTCTCCTTCGATTGCCCATATATTTCTGTGTGCTCACCTTATCTCACCTGCCATGTACCTGAATAACAAAGGGGATGTGCTGCATCCAGCAATACAGATGTAGCAGCCACAGCAACGGACTGAGCAAGAGTGGTGAGCAGGGAGCGTGCACCACCGACAAGGAGCCCAGGATTGGGTGCATGTGCATGGTAGCCACATCAGTAGGTTCCAAATTCTCCTCGCCGTAGTTATAATTGACTATCCTCTACGAGAAAAATGAACAGTTGATGGACGGAATGCTGAATGCTACATGGACTGGCTCTGCGAGCTTCACACCAGCGAGGCTAGGGTTGCTCTCCCACCATCCTCCCCCACTCGGATCACCCATCATGACAATGATTTTGCAATCCATCTATTCTCTCTAAATGTTTTATTAGTAACTGATGTAATTTTTTAATTGATGCCAATTTTGTAATGTTTTTGGAACCTCATGTACAGCGCTCTGATACCTTCGGGTCTAGCCAGCGATACATAAATCTCATAACTCTAACACCCACCCACCTTTCACCCAACAGCTCCTCAAGACCTGTCATAATTTTTGTCGTGGCTAATTTGTCGTTAATTGAAAAGTAAGAGGGATATACTTTGGGCTGATTTTTCCCTTCGTCTTTCTCTCGTATCTCCCCCCTACCCTGTTACCCCACCCCTTACCCCTCTACGTTTCCTCTGACCTCGTCCTCAAAGATCTCTATATGCTCTCCCTGCAACCGTTGTAACCTATAACTGATGTAATCTTGGAACAATAAGGATATCATGTAAAAAGCTTTGATACCTTCGGGTCTAAGCTATTTTAATCCTGAATGCTGAGACCTGAGCAACATGTCTTATGCCCGGTGGGGCTGCTAGATAGCATGAGGAGATTGGCCCTGGTTTCCCCTTCGACCGTCACCTACCCAGCTGGACATTGGGCACAGTTCTTCCTCGTCTCCCTGCTAGGGTCCCCTCCTCTCCTACGAATCCCCTCAACCTCGTTGTTTGTTTATTGTACCTTACTACGTTACGGTAACTGATGTAACTTGTAACGCAAGGTCATCTGATACCTCCAGGTCTAGCCAGCGCTATACATAATCTTTCTAGATTTACCTTGTAATGCAATGATCCTCTGGTTAAGAGCTCTGATACCTCTGGGTCTAGCCAGCGCTATATAAACTGGTTCCCTTGATCGCTGAGACCTGAGCAACATGGCGGATGTCCGGTGGAGCTGCTAGACAGCTATTGAGGAGATGGGCCCTGGTTTCCCCGTCACCTACCCAGCCTGACATTGGGCGCAGTTCCTCCTCTTCTGCGACTAATGACTCCTTCCTTCCCTTCCTCCTTCGAATTCTTGCAACATTATTTTTCTGTACTGTACCTTTATATGCTCTTGTAACTGATGTAACTTTTATTGTAACAATCCTAAATGTAAAGCGCTCTGATACCCTCTTGGGTCAAGTTTGCGCTATATAAATCTTTATAAATAAATAAAATAAAATAAATGTCAAACACTCACCCCCAGTTCAGAGCTCTGATCCTACATCCATTGTTTTTTTGCTCACCACGCCACCCCAGTTTGGACCCAGTCATATGTAAATGAGTCGTGACCCTGCTCCCCATGGAAAGAGTCCAGCCTGAACTGCCACCCATCATGTTTTTGTGTTGCTATAGTCGCTTTAAGTGGGAAGGGTATGCCCAGACGTGGGTCTCATGCTTACTGAGCCAGTGGATTCAAGCTAGTCTGGCTGATTGAGGGTGATACCCCAAAACCGGTCACAGGATGCTTGTTTCC
Organism: Lissotriton helveticus; assembly: GCF_964261635.1. NCBI lineage: Eukaryota > Metazoa > Chordata > Amphibia > Caudata > Salamandridae > Lissotriton > Lissotriton helveticus. Next base: position 1,556,139,603 of record NC_136065.1, read on the forward strand.
CGGTCCAGGGAGAACCTGGCCTGGCAGTTCGGGCTGGACTGTTCTCATGGGGAGCAGGGTGGAGACTGGTTTGCATATGGCTGGGTCCAAACAGAGTGGCATTTTGAGCAAGTAAATAATAGATTTAACCCAGACCTGTGACTGGGGGTGAATGTTTGACAATGTTCAGCATTCCGTTCATCATCTTTTTGTGTTGCTATAGTCACACTAAGTTGAAAGAGTATGCCCAGGCGTGGGTCCCATTATAGCTGTGCTGGATTCAAGCTAGCCTGGCTGGTGAAAAGTGATACCACAAAACCTACCCCAGGATGATTCTTTTCTGTTCCAGGGAGGATCTGGCTTGGCAGTTCAGGTTGGACTGTTCCCATGGGCCAACAGGGTCGAGGCTGATTTACACATGGCTGGGTCCCAACTTGGGTGGCATGGTGAATAAAAAAAACAATGGATTTAACCCAGATCTGTGACTGGGGGTGAATGTTTGACAATGTTCAGCATTCTGTCCATCATCATTTTGTGTTGCTATATTCTCTCCTAGAATCAATTATTTCATTAAAAATTGCTTAATCACCCTTACTAGAATAGTTGCAGGAAAATTGTGCTAATGAAACATCTCCGAACAGAAAATTAATAGCAGCAGTGTTATCTCTTGGCCCCATCATGGGAGGAGAAGTCGTTGTATTTCGATTGTCACGCTCAGCATGTGATGTGATGATGCCCCATACTCTGCCTGACCAGCTTTGGTGTCTCCACTGTCACACTGCTCAGCAGTGTCGCATGGATGTTGCAGAGAGTGCGACTGTGCAAGGGATGCCAAACATGGGATTCTTCTTCCTTCAGTTGCCATTTTGGGGAAATGTCATTTTCCTGGAAGGGTAGTTATGACTAGCCTTGTAGCGAAGCCTTTCAAAGATAGCCACCTCACCAGTGTTTGCATAGTGAAGTTTCAAATCCAATATGGTGACAGTGTCTTTTCCTGTAATGCAATTTTCTGCATATATCATATATGAGGAGTCTTCGGCTTGAGAAGGTTTTATCGCAATGCATTTGTTCCTCAGTTTTTCGCCACATTCATGACTGACTCAGGTACCTTTTGTCCCTTTTTTTAGCTGTCTTTTTGTGTAGCAGGATTTTCTTCTAGGTTTCTCGCTTTTGTAATTTCTTATGCTGAGCTCTTTCTCAACCCTATTTTTAGGGTGGTTTTGGTGTCTCGCTTTTCAGCCTCTGCCTCAACATCTACTATTAACTGCAACCAAAAATACCCAAATTGCCTTAGAGGTTATTTTCTGCCCTGTGTCGCTTTTTCTTCCTAAGAGGGAACCTTTTATGGAGACACATGACACCTTTCACATTGTCAGGATTTCATTGCAAATGTGGGCAAGAAAAGGGTTACATATTGGGAGAGCTAGTAAAACTAGATGTCCCATCATTATTCCCCAAGGGACTTACATAATTATCCGATACAGACCGGATAGGATGTGGAAGGTTAGGAAAGATGGGACAATGGCACTTAAGAAACAGCATACCATTAACCACTGTGCGGGTGGGAACTTCCTTCCGGGTTATAACAGGAATATCTAAGACTGTGGGAACGTTATTCCCTTTTTAGAGGAGATGCCTTATACCTTTCTTGAGAGTAGTTACAAGAACAGGTGCTTAAGTGGTGTCACTCTTCTACAGCAGCAGGTCTTCCAGGGCAACGGAAGTCACAAGATTTTGTGGATCATCGTTTTCGGTAGCCTGGGCTTAATCAAACAGTCAAGAAATATGTGCAATTTTGCATTATATGTGCACAGGCTAAGGCTTCCCATAGTTGACAAGCAGGACTTCTTCAACTTCTAAGCACATCACAATGAACTAGGGTAAACATCTTAATGCATATTGTTTTGGCACTATCTACCTCAGAGGGATTCAGCACTTTGACAGTAGTTATCTACTACTTTTTTTAAACGGAGACATTTCATCCCTTCACTAAAAATACCAAGGTTAGTGGAATTGGCACAGATTTTGTTAGACTACTTATTTTGACTCCATGGATTACCTGACAGTGTAGCGACAGGAGCTCTGAGTTCACAGCACACTTTTCATCAGAACACTTAAAGAAACTGGGTATATTCAATTCCAAATCTACCAGTAATCATCCCTAGATTGATGGGCAGACAGAAAGAATAAACCAGTCAATAAAAGGATATCTGTGGAGGGGGCGTGGCTTGGTGCGCAACATGGCGGACGCACTCTAAGAGAGCTCCTGGACCTCTCCCATATCCACCCACGATCTGCCTGCAGTCATCCAGCCTCAAAACTTGGCGCTAGTGCAACGCTGCAACTCCTGGCACGTGTCCCCACCAGCGGGACTCCCGTGAACCTGTGTTTCGGGGCTTGCCATGCCGGTGAGAGGGCACTCACAAGATTGCGGCCTCCATGCCCTGACCTGCGGCAGACGATCCCATCAGAGGCGTTGTGGCCTCTGCTTATGCCAGTCTGCTCGAGACCGTGGAGGTGGCCTCCGGATTTGCAGCGGAGTGTCCGTGAAGAGTGACTGTGGACCTCCCTGGCTGGCCTGGGGGGCCGATCGCCGCTTGCTGCCTTCTGGGGTCCCCCTCTCCGGCTGCCTGACAACTGGCCTCAGTGGCTCGTTGCCTTCCCTTCCCCGCCCGCTCCCTGCGTGGGGCCGGCCTCCCTGGTGACAGGTAGCTGGAGAAGGTCAGATCTGAGCCCCTGGCTCCCCTGCGACAGAGTACCGGCACCGGCCGCCATCTCAGGTGGTGGAGAGGACACGGACTGACACCAACCTCTGACCTCACCGGTCAGGTGCCCAGGCTGCGGTGATCCGGTGTGTGCCCCGGGATCGGAGATGGAAGCTACGCTGAGAGGTAAGGTGGTTCCCCCACGTGTGCCCTGGGCTGCCAGATGGGAGGCGGGGTCGGGTGCCCAGGCTGCGGTGATCCGGTGTGTGCCCCGGGATCGGAGATGGAAGCTACGCTGAGAGGTAAGGTGGTTCCCGCACGTGTGCTCTGGGCTGCCCGATGGGAGGCGGGGTCGGGTGCCCAGGCTGCGGTGATCCGGTGTGTGCCCCGGGATCGGAGATGGAAGCTACGCTGAGAGGTAAGGTGGTTCCCCCACGTGTGCTCTGGGCTGCCCGATGGGAGGCGGGATCGGCTGCTAGGTCGGGCAGTGTGGGTTCTGAGGCCCCCTTCGCCGCCCCGCTCACATCTCCTGATCCCGCGGCCCTGATCTGGTTCGCGTCCTCGCTCCTACTCCTGGCCCTGCGACATTGCGGTGTGCTAGACAGGAGGTGGTGGAATCGGCCGCCCGTAGCGAGCGGTGTGGCACCCTGGAACAGGGCCTCCTTCACTGACACCCCACACCTGGCTTGCTCAGGAGGTTGCTGGAGGCCTAGGATTGACCCTCAGTACGAGAGCCATGCTGCAAACCCCGGGGACCGGGCATCTGTGGCACTGCTGCTGTTGCAGACTGCCTGGGATGGGAGGGAGGATAATGAAAAATTTCCTAGCTAACGTAACGAAAAGTTTCAATTCTATTAAGGACAAGGAGGCGAGGATTATGCAGTCCTTTCTTCTCTTTATTATAATAGCAATTTAAAGAAAAAAACGAGTCATCACATAATAACTGAACCACAACTCCCATGAGCACATGGGGCACAGTGTCCATAGTAACCACCAGCCAATCCTGCTGCCATCTGTAGTATAATTAACCGTGACGTCCCTTCCTCTTCCTCTTCTTCTCTGTGAGGAAAGAGCCCCAGGACAGCTTTTCACTCCTTCTGGTCTTGTCCTAAATCAAACAAGATAACCGTTATCCCGTTCTTTATTCAAACAGAAAGCAAGAGGTAGTATACAGCACTGACGAGAAAAGTACAGCTAGCGAAGTAGACAATACATAGTCATAGACAATGCATACATTACAGAAATCTTGCGCATTTCAGTTCATTGCATCAATACAACAGAGACAGAACTCGTAAAGCATTACTTACTGACATACGAGGATATACGGGTGGGTCGAGACCCGCGAGTCTCGGGAGGGATAATCCTCGCCTCCTTGTCCTTAATAGAATTGAAACTTTCCGTTACGTTAGCTAGGAAATTTTTCATTCTATGTCAGGACGGAGGCGAGGATTATGCAGTTTCAAAGCTTATCCACCACGAGTTCTGCTGCACCATAGATGGGTTTGTAGTAAAACTTCTTGAAAGTGGACTCTGCTGCCATGATGTCCTCCAGTCTACCACCCACCTGAATGGCCTTAGAAGCCATCGCTCCTCTAGTGGAGTGCGCTCCAAATTTGGTTACATCCACCCCCGCTTTGGTCATAATCCAACGGACCCACCTAGCGATGGATGGAGCTGAAACCGCCTTAAACGGCTTCTGTAGAGCAATGAGAAGCTGCCGCTCCCCAGGAGGACGGTACTCCGTCGTCATATCTTCGAACGCCTTGAGGCAACGCACCACACCTAGTTTAGGTTGATCCGGAAACGTCGGGTATGATACCGATCTGATACCAGTCTTGGTCCGTCTAGCAACCGTGAAAGTCACTCCCTCCGGAGTAAACATACGTGCCGTGATATCCAATGCCCTCACGTCGGAGACGCGTTTGCACGACACTAGACACAGCAAGATTGCCAGTTTTGCCGACAATTCCTTCCTGGTGAGATACTGATTATCCCGCCAGGTGCAGAGGAAACGCAGAATGATGTTGACATCCCAAAGATTCTGATATCTGGGTTCCGGGGGTTTAGAAAGTCTAACCCCCTTCATGAGCTTGCAAATCCAAGGGTGTTCTCCCGCCGGCTTACCCTCAATGTGGGCATGACCCGTTGAAATGGCGGATCTGAAGGAATTGATCGACCGATAAGCCAGGCCTGATTTGGCCAAGTCAGCCAGAAAATTTAGAATGTGGGTAACGTCTGCCCCCACGGGATCGGCGTGTCTTCCCAGACACCAACGACGCCATCGCTGCCAAGCTGATCGGTACCTCTTGACCGTACTAGGGGCCCAGGCCCTGCTGATGAGTTCTTCAGCGTCCGCCGAAAGGCGTCCGTCCTGCCAGCGTCCCCTGAAATCCTCCACGCCATGAGGTGCAAGGTCCCCAGAAGTACTAAAGGGTGTTCCTCTCCCAGGGGACCCGAAAGCACTGAGGGGATCAAGGGCAGCCGAATCGGGCAATCCCATGACAACTCCAGCAGAGGGGAAACCAGGCCTGAGCCCGCCAGAACGGGGTCACAAGGACCAGCGAAGCTTGCTGTCGGCGAACCTGGGCCACCACTCGAGGAATCATCAGAAAGGGGGGAAAGGCGTAAGCCTGTTCCGACGACCAGTTCTGTAGGAAAGCGTCGACCGCCGTAGCTTCCGGGTCCGGCCTCCAGCTCACAAACCTCGGGAGTTGACGGTTGAGACGGGACGCGAATAGGTCCACCTGGTCATCAAGGCCTGGAAGACCGCAGGATGCAGTCGCCAGTCGCTGAAATCCTGGAAGTTCCTGGAATGCCAGTCCGCAATCGAGTTTTGGGTGCCCGGGAGATATTCCGCCGACACTGAAATCCGCCTCTCTAGGCAATAGTGCCAGAAGTCCTTCGCCAGGTTCGCCAGGGCCCGGGACCGAGGCCCCCCCAGGCGATTGATATACTGCACTGCCGACACGTTGTCCATGCGCAGAAGTATGCAACATGACACTTTGTTCTGTGTCAGCGACTTCACTGCAAAGGAGCCCGCTAGGAGTTCCAAGCAGTTGATATGGAGCCGAAGCTCGTCCTCCGACCAGCGGCCTCCCATCGTAATGTCGCCGCAACGCGCTCCCCAGCCCGCTCTGCTGGCATCTGATTCGATGATCAGATCCGGGCTGGAGCCAAAGATCGCTCTCCCGTTCCATGCATGCATGTGCTCTATCCACCAATGCAACTCCGTCCTCGTTTCCTCTGTGAGAGAAATGAGTTCGGAGTAGGTGAGACCTTTCCGAAGGTGTTGCGCCTTTAGACGTTGAAGGGCCCTGTAATGCAATGGACCCGGAAAGATCGCTTGAATCGAGGATGAAAGGAGACCCACGATTCGAGCCAGATGACGAAGCGAAATCCTGTCCTTCCGCAGGGTCTGCGAGAGTTCCTTTCGAATCTTTGTCACCTTCTGCTGCGGCAGGCTGAGACAAGCCAGCTCCGAGTCTATGAGGAACCCCAGAAAAGTCATCTGTCTCTTCGGAGTAAGCTCGGACTTCTGGGCATTCACCACAAACCCCAGGTCCTGGAGTAGCGCAATAGTCATGTTCAAATTGGAACAAAGCCGATCCGGCGACTGATCCATGATCAATATGTCGTCGAGATAAATGATCATCCGGACACCTCTCTCGCGCAGAGTCTCGACCACCGGTCGTATGAGCTTCGTAAAGCACCATGGGGCCGACGAGAGACCGAAGGGGAGGGCTTGAAACTCGAAGACCTCCCCATCCCATAGGAACTGCAGAAAACGTCTGTGAGGGGGGAAGATAGGCACCGTGAGGTACGCGTCCTTCAAGTCCAGGCGAACCATCCAGTCCCCCTGGAGGAGAATGTCGCGTAGCAGGTGGATCCCCTCCATTTTGAAATGGCGGTAAACCAGCCATTCGTTAAACTCCCTTAAGTTGATAACCGGGCGAAACCCTTTGTCCTTTTTCTGGACCAGGAAAATATTACTCAGAAACCCTGAAGGGTGAAGGCTTGTTCTGCGTATCGCTCCTTTCCTGCGGAGTTCCGAAACTTCGGTGTCGATCAGCACCCTGTCTTCTGTGGAAAAAATCAAGGGGCGAGGGCGAACCTTCTGATGGGGAGTGCCGTAAAACTCTATCCTGAAGCCCCTGACCGTCTGGAGCACCCAGGGATCCGAGGAGATCTTGCACCAATTGTGAAGGTGATCCCGTAACCTCCCCCCCAGAACGGATAGGGAAAAAAGGGTAACACTCACCGGATGGACCTCCCGGTGCATTGGCCCCGCCATGATAGCCTCTGCCGCGCCCTTTGCCGGCGCCTCGACTAGGGAAGAAGTTCCCCTGGCGGCCGTCGTTCCAGCCGTTGTTGCGGCGCTGCTGGTTCTTATTGTTAGGGCCTTGCTGGAACTGGCGGCCGGAGGAGCGACCCCGCCCTCTTCCGGCCCCAGCAAAAACCCGTCCGGGAAAGATCTTCTTGATGGACGACTGTGCTCTGTCCAAAGCAGAGAATGTAGTGACGAATTTGTTCAGTTCTTTTATAAAGGGTTCACCAAATAGCTTGCCTTGTGCAATAGGCCCTGCCTCCGACGTGGCCAAATCTCCGAGTTTAGGGTCAATTTTAATCAGAAGGGACCTCCTACGCTCAGCCGCTAACGCGCAGTTTGCGTTACCCAGGAAGCATAGGGCTCGCTGTGCCCAACCTGCCACGACCTCCGTGGACATTGCCGACCCCGATTCCTTGGCCCTCTCGGCCAGCTGGATAATCTGGGTCACGGGGCCCGCCACGTCCATGAGCTTATCCTGGCAGCTGTGCCAGGAACGATCTATGCCCCTCCTAGGATCTTTCATAAACTTCGCGAAAAACGCATAGAGCTTCTCGTCGATATCTGGAGTGGCCGCCACCCTGCCCTCGAGCTTCGGCCGAGGGCATTCACCCCGCATACGGGTTCTAACTTCTTTCTCTAGGGGTTGGCGTATCTTGCCTGCCACGTAAGCTGCCACTTTGGGATCGGGGATCAATTCCGAAGATCTCGGGTGGTAAATCTTCGTGGGATTGAACATGTCGGGGGTTTTGTCGTCCCCCGCCGTAGATCCCGAAGAATGAGATTCCGGGCGCCAGGGACGCCCTGAGTATTCATCTTCATCATCCGAGGAGACATCATCCTCGGTAACACCCTCTCCCTCCACGGGGAAACCATCCTCCTGGTCAGAATTTGGGGTGACCTCGTCGCCATCGTCGCGGGGGAATACCCCCTCCCGGCAGGGTACAAACTGAAGCGTTTGCGCACTCTTGCGGAAGGAGTCCCTCCGGCGATCGAACTCCTCCAGGTGCCCCGCATGACGCTTTGCTGACTTTTTCCCTCCTCCCCGCCCACCCTTGGCTTCGCGGTCTGCAGGCATTGCGTTACTAAACACCCCGGGGATACTCTGGGTAAGGGCATCCACCCTCTCCCGCAGAGGTGCCAGCACAGTGTCCAACTACTAAAGCTTAAGGAGTTAGGTCCTGGGACGTGGGAGGAGCTGGACCATATCACAATCGATTAATATACAACTTGCCCCTCACACACTTCTTTGTTGCTTGATAATACAAGCACATAAATCAGGACTACTTCTGATTATGTGGGTTTATTTAGTTTCACCCTTTACTTTTTATTCATTCAAATACAAAAATGGATCTCTGTTGCATGTATGAGAAACACACGAAACATATAGCACTTAATAACAAATATGAAAATCATGAATGACAACACATTAATTTCATAACATTACATCCAACAAAAATGAAAAAACACCTTTCACATTGTTTTCTATTGCGGCAAATTTTCAAATTCTTACAAAAATGCCTATATCAAAAGTGATAATTTCATAGAATCATTGAAGGACAAAGAGTCTGCAAGAAGGCTAATGGATACAAATCAATAAATGCAATATCGCAGTGAGTCCTGTGCACTTTATAGCCTTCTTGATGCCGACGCGTTTCGACCCGTTAACTCAATAGACGGGGTCTCATCAGGGCCTTGTCACTTCTATACTTTCTATATCTAGAAAGTGTGTGCAAAAGAAAGAGAACAACACCTTAGTTTTGTTACTCTCACCTATTTCGCTTCACTTAGACTCTATCTGTAAACAGTTGTGTACCTGTAACTTTGCGTGTAGCCGGATCCAAGAGGTTCAACAGCCTTCTTACTTTTTCTGTGTCTCTGGAAACTCTGTAAGATAGTTTTATCTATTAGCATGATGGTGATTGTGGGGTACAGCACAGTGTCCAAAGCCTGTGAGAGCGCGCGACCAACCGCCGGTGGCAGGGGTTGGGAGCAGCATATTTCTTCTGCCTCCTGAATGGGGGTATTTGACTGCTGAGCAGACTGCATTTGTCGAGGGTGAGAGCACTATACACCTTATAAATGCTTTACACAAGGTAGCCCCCTCGCCAGTGCTCTGACAGCTCCGCTATCAAAATTGAGTGCGGTAACTGCCCTTCGCCGCTAGATGGCGCTGCGCACACTGCGCGAGTAAGCACACCAGAACCGGTGTCGGAGCGAGGGTTGGTGAGGCCGGGAGCTCCCTGCCTAAGTGCGCCACTAAAAAGAACGAGGACCGCGAGCGCAGCCTTATCCTGGGCAGTGGGGCCCCACAGAGCCGCGGGAGCGCGAAGACGCGTCCCTCACAGTCCGCGTTTGAGCGGCAGAGACGGCGCAAGCAGCGCCTGTCGCACCTCGGGCTGCCAATAGCCTAAATCAGAGAAAAAACACACTGGAAAGCGAGCGCTATTTCACAGGCAGTAATAGACTCAAAACGCTATTATCATAACAAACACGTCAGAAAAGGTAAGAATAGTGTGACTTATCTGACGAGCAGAGAAGAAAGAGGAAGAGGAAGGGACGTCACGGTTAATTATACTACAGATGGCAGCAGGATTGGCTGGTGGTTACTATGGACACTGTGCCCCATGAGCTCATGGGAGTTGTGGTTCAGTTATTATGTGATGACTCGTTTTTTTCTTTAAATTGCTATTATAATAAAGAGAAGAAAGGACTGCATAATCCTCGCCTCCGTCCTGACATAGAATTTAACCTCCGACTGTTGTGGGCATGTGAGGAAGACCCTGGGAGTAACAGCCTTAACCCTGATAACCCCGAGGTAGAATCCCCATGGGTACCTTACCATCCTCATGAAGATGGCGACGACACAACAAAAGCGAACTACCCAGTAACAAAGGATCTTTTCCCCGCCCCACAGTTTGCAAGGAATGACCCGGAAACAGTTCATCCCGGAAGAGCCAGGACCAACCAAGGTGACCAATCAGGAACACCCAGAGGAGGTCACGAATGGCAGAAAAAGCCATAAACTGACTCGGTTGAGGCGTCAGCTGGAAGGAAGCCGCTAGAGCCGGAAGTCGAGGCAAACGCTGGAGGAACAGAGAAGGCCCCTGAGGAAGCTGCTGGTCACAGAGACATCACAGAAGAAAACCCAGAGGAAGACCCAGAAGGCCCTGATACCTGGACAAAAGACTGGTGGATCCCAGAGGACACGTACGAGCCACCGCAACTCAGGAGAGTTGTGGCAGATAGCGGTACGTGACAGGGGCAGAGGGAGCACCAGGGAGAAGGGGAGGAGTGTGGTGGGTCTTTCAGGGAGGCATTAAACATCCTCAGCTTTCACCTTAGCCCCTTAACTCTTTCTGCCCTACGCCATCCTTCCTTGTTGGGGATAATACTGTGCATTTATTAACGGCAACCTCACGTAGGATCAGCGCTTGACTGAGCCGTCTTTGTTCTCTTTGATATTTTCTCCCTCCACTTTGTTTTCCTTTTTTTTTTTTTTTTTTTTGCACTTGGACCCCACTCTTGTTAGAAGGACCTGTCACGTGGTGTGGTGACAGGTTAGGCTAGACATATAGGACGTATACAGTGACAGCTGTTTCTTTTCCCTTTGTGTTTGAGCGAGTACTAGAACTCTGGGGATCAACGAGACAACAAGAGACGCTCCAGAAGTACCTATACCATCCGGTAGCCCCAATCAAGAAAGAATCCTTGGAGGATAACCTACAAAACATCCTGTGCTTAATCAACAGGAACACTTTAGTTATTCTTCTTTCCATCCTGACATTTAAAACCTACATCTTGATCCTTACTGTGTTTTGTCGTATACCATCAATAAACACTACAGCATTGATCCTATACGGCCTCCTCGCTTCTGTTTCCGACCGTCCCTCCGACAGAGCACTACCTTGGACCATGCTGGGACAGGTGGATTGACCCCCCCCCCCCTCTCCTGTGGCTACTACGAACTGGGCGACAAGTGCTGGAGGTTTTTGCCACACACAGGTACAGCTTGGGAAGATTCAGCCAATGAGTCTGGCGGCAGTGGGGGTGGCGCATGGATCGCCTCTCCTCTGCCGGCGCGGCTGCCCCCGCACCCGACTCTGATCTGCTTGGGAGTCCTGGCACCTGGATTCTTGTGCCGGGACCCGAGTGGCTGAGGCGAATCTTGGCCGTCGATTGGGCGGCGGGGGAGTGGGTCGCCACTCTCCCCTCTCATCCCCCACTACTTCACCTCCATCCATCTGCATTTCAGAGAGCCGCCTGGTCCTCCGGCCCCACCAGATATTGGCCATGGGCAGAGACAGAGGCCCGAAAACCCCTGCCACGCAGACCAAGATGGACAGATTCACAACCACAGAACCTGGGGCGACCGGAGGGACCGCAGACGGGGGCACCCCACCTCTGCGGACCTGACCACCATTCTCCGAGCCATACACACCTCGCAATCCTCAGTCGAGAGCAAGATTGCAGAAGTCCAGGTCGACATGACCCTTATCCGGCAAGACCTCCGCAATGCCACATTCCGGAATAAGGAAGCGGAGTCCCGCCTATCTACTGTGGAGGACGATGTTCACCAGCTTAAATACCAGGATGCTCGCCTCCGTACTCTTACCCAGGAGCTTCACTGACGGGCTGAGGATGCTGAAAATAGGTTCCGGTTCAACAACCTCCGACTGGTGGGATTCCCCGAAGAGCCAGAGCAGGGCCGAGCGGCAGACTTCACCTAAAGTTTGATATGCTCATGGATGCCCAAGGGCTCCCTCTCCCAGTGGTTCGCAATAGAGCGAGCACATCACTCTCTTACACGCAAACCACCACCGAGTGCACTACATAGATGGATAATATTGCGGATCCTCAACTTTAGAGACCGGGACTCTATTCTGGCCGAAGTCCGCAAGCAGCGACACCTCCAATATGAGGGTCAGACGATCATGGTCTTTCCGGACAACACCCAGGAGGTCCAAGGCCAGCATCACTCCTTTGGGAAGGTTAAACAAAAGATGCATGCCCTTATCCTCCAGTCCAGGCTCCTCTTCCCGGCCTGCCTCCGGGTTGTGTTCCAGAACAAGACCCTCTTCTTTGAGTCCGCTGAGGAGGCCTTGATATGGGTAATGGAGGAGCACCCCGCAAGACTTACCCTCCGGAGTCCATCGCCCCGGGATGACACGGGCAACCCTCGCCGAGGCCTGCGCGACCCGCAACCACAACGTAACCGCTCCCGCTGGAGGAGGGGCCAGAGACGGGCCCGCTCGGACTCACCAGTAGGTCCCTCTCATTGGTCGACGTCTGGAGTACACCCTGGGGACCGCAGCGTGGAGAGCCAGTTCCTCAGATCACCTGGAACCCGGGGCTGTCTTGCCCCACCCATCGCTGGTGGATCTGTTGGACACAGACCTCTCCCGCTGTCCGCTTCTTCACATGGGCTGCCCTGAGCCCAACATGATCTTCTGGTCACAGTCAGTTCTGCAACCCTGAGGCTGTGCTTCAACTTGTACTACTTTGTTTCCTGATGGACATTATCACTGAACATCCTGATATGAGGAGGGGTCCTCCACGATTTCCCAGTCGCAAGCGTTTTCAGTTTGGTATTCTTGTGTTTTCTAGTTAGGGTGACAGATGCTTCCGTTCCTGAAGTATAGGGAAGGGGGAGGGGGAAGGATTGGGGAGGGGACTGTTGTCCCTGTTCGTTTTGTTTTTGTTGCTTCATTTGTTTCGTGTACCACCATACATCCCCAGTTACATGTCCAATGCGCAAGACCCATCAGTGCAGAATTGTATCCATTTCCTTGCGTGCACACACCCTTCCATCCACACCAAACACCCATGCAGGTGTTCTGTCCTTCCTCCACTCTCCTTATGGCTGAAACCTCCGCAGAGCAGACGTCGCTTCACATCATGCCTTGGAATGTTAACGGCTTGTTGGATAAGGTCAAGCGCACAGCAGTCCTCTGGTGTGCCCAGCGTCACACTGTGGACATACTGCTGCTCCAGGAGACCCACCTAGTGGGCAATCGCTGCCCCTTCTTGGTGCGCTATGGTTATGGCGGAGTCTGGCACTCGGGCTTCAACCGGGATCACAAGGGGTGGTCGTCCTGGTGAGACGTGGTCTCCCATTTGTGGTGAATAAAGTCATTCACGACCCCGGGGGCTGTTTCGTCGTCTTCGAGGGGAGTCTGGGAGACCAGCCTCTGAATCTGCTCACGGTATATTCCCCCCTCCCTTCTGACCTCCACACTTCAGGTTCTAGCTGCCAGAGTTGCCTCCCTGCCTCTGGGGACCGCCATCGTCGGGGGTGACTTTAACGAAGTAATGGACCCAGACCTTGTCCATGACACAACCCCTTCTGCTTCTAGAATCACTCAGTCTGCCCTTCTGTCGAACTGGGCGAGCACCTTAGGCCTCACATATACACCCACATGTCAGTGTCCCATCGCACACATGCGCGACTCGGCTACATTTTCTTACCGGCCACGAATTGTCGGGCAATTCAACATGTTAACATCCTTCCTAGAGGGCTATCAGATCACTCTCCAGTGGTGATACAGAAGGGCAGCCTCCCTGCCTCTTTGCTTCCGATCTGGCAGCTGAATACCTGGTTCCTTCAGGACAAGGACTTCAGGGAGCGGGTGGGAGACGAGCTCCGCCACTATTTCACTACTAACCACGGATTGGTTTCCTCTCCGGGCACCTTATGGGAGGCTGGGAAAGCCACCATCCGAGGCTTCGCTAAAGGCCAACTCAAACTTCAATGTATGAAACAAGACTCCAATCTCACACTCCTAGAGGCCCAAGCTGCACTACTCGAGGCTCAAACCCCGGAGGAGAGAACCGAGGCTCAGGATAGGAGGCTGGCGTTTCTGAGAGACGAGATTAAGCAAGCCTACCTGGAAGCGGCCAAACTGCTATGGAGATCCTCTGTCGCGCAAGTCTATGGAGGGGGGATAAAAATGGGAAACTCCTTCACCACTTGGCTACTTACCCGATGGCCAGGATGGTGTGACTCAGCAAGCCCCCTTTGTGGTGGCCCAATGCTTCGCCTCTTACTACTCTACTCTCTATTCTGCACAGCCGCACCCTCTCTCGCTCGCTCTTGGATCTCCTCCACCACAGACAGTTCTCCCTCCCGCGACTCAGTGAGTCTGAGGCGGGGGCACTAGACCTCCCGGTCACACCGGAGGAGATTAGTGATGTCATTTTGCCTATGGCTGCGGGTAAGACGCCAGGCCCAGACGGACTACCGTAGGAGTTCTATGCGTCTGACAGAGAAACGCTGATTCCCCACCTCCTAGAGGTATACCAGGAGGTGTCTGATCTGGGCTCATTCCCCTCTGAGACAGACACGGCCACCACAGTGGTGATCCCTAAGTCCCAGCCCCATTCGAAACATTGCTCGGATTACCGCCCCATCTCCCTCATTAATACGGAGCACAAAATATTCGCCTCTGTCCTGGCCAACTGTATACGACCGTACCTGGTCAAGTTGGTCAAATATGACCAGTGCGGATTTATGCCTTCCCAAGGAACTCAAAAGACACACAATTGTTGTTTGCTGTAACACTTCCTGAGGAACTCCGCACTGCCTCCGAGGTCTACACCTTGCTCTAGCAAACCGCCAACAACTGACCCCCTACCTTTCTCTCCTCTTCCCAGATTTCGAGAAGGCGTTCGACTCGGTGGATTGGCAATACCTAGAGGCAGTATTACTGGAAATAGGTTTTGGTGCCCCCTTCTGCGGCCTGGTTAAGGTGCTTTACTGTAAACCAAGAGCCCAGGTATTAGTCTACGTAGCCCTGTCGTGCCCCTTCCCCATCGGGAAAGGCACGAGACAGGCATGCCCTCTTTCACCCCTCCTGTTCGTGCTGGCAATGGAGCCCTCTGCTTGTCTTGTCCACTCTGACCAGATCCTCGCGGGATGGCGGTGGCCTGGCGTAGAGAAGGATAAGATCGCCCTCTATGCCGATGATGTTGTGTTGTTCTTAGCGGATCCGGCTCGGTCAAGTCCCCGTTGCCTCCAGGCCCTGCGTCTTTTCGAGTAGACCTCCGGCCTTCGATTGAATTCAGCTAGTTCTGTTCTGGTCCCTCTCCACCTTTCGAGAGATGCTTTGATTGGCAATTGTCAATACCCCAGCGGCGACAGTCTTCCAATTATCTGGGGATCTGGGTCATCCTCCTCCCTGATCTCGCTTGGTCACTCAACATCACCTCAGTAGTAAAAAAGACTCTGGCTTACCTCAAGTGGCAGACTCTGCCATTGACCCTTATGGGCAGAATAGCCCTGTTCAAAATGATGATCCTGCCTAGTTTCCTTTATATGCTGCAGAACACAGGCCTCTCCTTCTCAAGGTCGTGATTCCGAGAGCTGGACGGCATGGCCATTAAGTTTTTGTGGGGAGGCTGGAGACCTCGGCTAGCTCTTGCTCAGTGTCAGATACCTCCCTATGATGGTGGTCTGGGGATGACGAACCTCTATCTTTACTATCTGGCGACTCTGCTCCGTGCATGATTGGTTTAACGGTGGCTGGTCTGACCCATCATACCGCTTGGAATTGCACACACTGGGTTTGACCACTATTCAAGGAATGCTGTATGGATGCACCATTCCCCAAACTCTACTGGAGGTCACCCGTGGGGTGCTCTTGGCCTGGCGGGCCTCGCTTCGTCACACCCACTGGTCGGGCAAACTGACTCAACATACCCCACTGTGGTGCGGTACGCGACTCAGAGAGGTAGCCAATCTCTCTGGTTTTATACCATGGGATCTCATTGGCATTTCGCTTCTGGGGGACGTTTGGGGTGGGAGTCACATACGCACTTTCCAACAACTACAGACCCGTCACTCCCTTCATGCGTCCCAATTCTATCGGTACCTGCAGCTGCAACATGCCCTTCACTCTCACATCTCCGCAGCACCTCCCTGCCAGAATATAGTCCATCCGAGGCCCAGACCATGACCAGTAATCTAGGGAAGGGAGGGATCTCCCGTATTTATTGCTCCCTCATCAATAACACCCCTAACACACTATCACACCTCAGAGGCAGATGGGAGCGTTGGCTCGGATCCCTGGATGAAGCTGATTGGAGGGATGCTTTGATGGCCCCCAAAACAGTCACAGTATCAGCAAGAATTCACCTCGTTCAGGTATACTACCTCCACACTGCCTATCTTACACCTCTCCGTCTCCATCGCACTGGCCTCCGACCAGACGCATCCTGTCCCTGCTGCACCCATCTCCCAGGCCGACTTCTATCACATGGTATGGCTTTGCTCAGACATCACACAATACTGGGAATCCATAATAGGGGAACTCACCGAGGTCCTGGGTAGGGAGGTACCCCTCAACCCTGTGAATGTTCTCCTGGGTATCTCCGAGGGGATGGACGGTTCCAGAGCTGAAAAACTCTTTCTAAATATGGCTCTGATGGTGGCCAGAGGGACATTGCGGCCAACTGGTTGAGCTTGGTTGCTCCCGCCGTGGGGCGCTGGCGCAGGGGGTTGGATTGGTGCGCTGCACAGGAGCAGCCCCTATTTGAGGCCAGAGGATGTCCGAAGAAGTTCCATCGAATGTAGGGGAAATGGGTTGGGGTGGTGGAGGATTGACACTCCTGTTGAGCACTCCAGGACTGGAATGGGTGCAACACTGCTTTTGACTGTCTATGGGTTCATTCATGTGGATGTGATCTTTTCCTGTACCTGTCTTGCACGACGTCCTTACAAACAGCTGGTATTGGTTATATCTTGTTGGTTTCTCACAAACTCAAAAAATTTATATCTGTGGTGTTTTTTGACAAATCATCAGTCTGAATTGTTGACGTGGACTGTTGTTGCAGAATTTCCATTAAATAACTCTCTTCTCGTTAGGAACATCCCCATTTTACAGCACATGTGGTATCCATCCCATAAGTTGTGCTCCCATGCTAACTGTCTCTAAATGTCCCTTTACAGAAACATTAAGAATTAGTGCAAAAGCTGTTAGTAAAAACAAAGGCAGATTACAAACAACAGGGTAACTTGCTTCGACAGGATCCATCAAATTTCTCTATAATCCAGGGTCCCTTCTTAGCTTTACTGTTTGTGGGTCTATTTAAGATTGTAGGAAGGTTAGGAAAGACAGCGATTAGGCTAAAATTACAATCGAAATTGCAGGTATGTTCTGTTGTACATTTTCTTATGTAAACCTGCCATCTTTGAGAGAGGGGTACCTCCACTAGCTAAACCCGTCAATTGCACATCAGATTGTGAAGTAGAGGCTATAGTAGACACAAATCTGTCATGAACAATTACAACACCAAGTGGCGTGGAAGGGATATGATATCTCTGAAAGCTCATGGGAACCAGCCTCATTTGTTCATGCTCCTCAGCTCGCCAGACAATTCCACAAACAGTTCCCCGAGAGGCCAAATACTTCTGTCAGCTCATCTGAAGTGCGTACTGTCAGGATTTCAATACATAATCAAGCCAGAAAGGGGTTAGGTGGTGCCTTGGATAGGAAGAGAGCTGGTAAAACTAGTCATAGCTTAATTGAGGTAATTACAGAATTACCCCATACAGGCAGGCCAGGTGTTGAAGGCTATGAAAGAGAGGACAATGGCACCTAATAACAGCTGGACACCTGATCACCGCAGGTGTGGGGAACTTCTTCATGTGATAGTCACTTCCAGGTCATCACAAGTAGAGCATATTTCACCATTGCAAACAAAGCTCTGTGCCTTGCATCATCTTGTAGTCGCATTGACTTTCTGCTCCCGTCTAGTTTTACCATTCACCCTTGTGTCCCTACACTTTTCTTGTGTTCTTCCTTTCGTGTTACATGTCAGTCCCCACACTTTGTTTGTGTTCTTCTTTTCTGGTTCCATGTCAGTCCAAGCCCTGCCCTTTTCTTTTTGTTGTGTTGCCTCTATTATTTTCGATTATTGTTTATCTGACTACTTGTTTTTCCTGCTGCTCAAGTCTCCCTGTTTACTGGCATCGATGGGGACATTGCTGGTATCTTGTTCGATGTCTGGTCTCAATATTTTTTCCCTCCTTAGAGAAGGGACAAACCCCACCACTGAGCAGCAAAGGCAGGCAGCATACAAATCTACCTGCTCAGGAGTGTCCGTGGGATCAGCTCTGGAATCTTGATCAACACCTAGTCTCAACAAGATTCTGATGGAGCAAGGATTTGCAAATAAACAACTTGCTCGGATATAATCCTCTCATATAACCTTGTAATAAATTACTAATAACGTTCGTAATACTAATTTTACATGACATTTTTACGCTTTCTAGAAAAGGGGGAAGCTTGCCCATGAGTTTTACTAACAAGTAACCCGAATGCAACTAAAGATGGCTGCTAAAGCGGGAAAATGAACTGCGCACGCATCAATTGCATGACGTCTTAACGCTTGGAGGGTAAGCTTTGTTTCTGCGCAATAAGAGCTAAAATGGCCGCTTAAAAACTCCCATGCTAAGCATCTACCCTGCTAAAAATAAATTGTGTTATATGCTAAGTGCTAATGCATAAATAGTCTTTATAATTAAATGGGATTAGGGTAGAGATAAGTGGTATACAAAGAAATCATTTTATTTGAATCTAATATGTTGTCTCTTTTACCTCTCTATTAGTTCATATTTGGGCTTTAAAGAGAGCTAGGGGCTGACACTCATGTGAGACCATCCGCATGTGCGGTAGAGACAACTCCGGAGTCATGAGCTCAAATCTTGAAACCCGATCAAGGACACCCTTTCTACAAGTCCTGGGAACCAGCTGAACATCCTGAAGACTCAATGGACAACTGTACAAATTATATACATTGTTGTTAACGCATTATGAACATGGGTGGGAAATAAAGCTTGGGAGAAACAAATTAATGGGCGGGAACTTAAAACAATGATCTTTAAAAAAAGTATTAAACTTAGCATGGTGTGATGATCATCCCCTCGGGCTTGTCCATTCAGAATTAGGAGTTTCATAAGGTTGAAACATTTAGGGGTGGAATATGCCATTAAGAAAGTATAATTGGGGTAGTTAGTTAGATAAAGTAGCTCAATCGCTGCCAGAACGCTGAGAGATAGAGATGCTGTCCGAATGCTGATCGAAATACCTAAAGAAGCAGACTTAGGCATTTTAAGAAAATAGAATTAGAAAGAAGATCGCGGAAGAATTGAGGAGGTAATAGAATTAGAAAGAAAAGCACGGAAGCACCGAGGAGGAAATTAGCATCAGAGAGGGGTGAGACGCAGGCGTCGAATCCAGAAGAGGCTACCTGGCATGTCGTTTTCCTGTCCTGAACCTATCACCTGAATTTTCTAAGGGGCCCATAACTCTTGGCCAGAGGGGTCTGATCTTGCACCATCCTAGGTAAATATCTGTGTATTGTGTCAATGTGCCTTTTCTCTCTATCCTCTCTTCCTGAGGTACTTGTCATTGAAGATATAGTTTAATTTAGATAAATCGAATCTTACCTCTTCAGAATGATGGAGTTAAAACTGTAATTTGTCTCTTGACTCTCATGGTAAAATGTCAGATAAACCTTTAAAACTTAACAGAGTCTGTGGTTATTTAATGAACGAAATTGGTAAATGCTTTATTGTCATAATTATCAAATATAATCAACTAAAATTGATCCATGTGTAAAGAAAGGGCTTAGTATTAAATAGGCTCAAGACTGAGACACAAACAGACATATTGAATTAGCCCTAATTGATCCCCAGTGGGGTTCATCGACTGGATAAATGGGTGAGTGAGGTTTATGGGCCCGAATGAGTGTTTGGTGGTAGTTGTCCACAGGTTGGTGTCCCGCTGGATCAATTCCATCCAGCTACATCCATCATAGAGCAGGAACCCCTCCACCACTGGGCACCAGCATATCAGTGCAAAAGCCAACACTAGTCTAGTACGGGTTTTACCAATGCCATCCTGCTACAGCAGCTTTCCTGTATTTCTATTCCTCTTCCACTTTTTCTACCTCTTTCTCTGCCGAGGTTTGTGATTTTTCAATATTTCTGGACAGACTTTGGGGAGGCCAGGATTCGTGGCAAATCTACATCACTATCGGCCTGGATTCACAGCGAGTCTACATCTCAGTCTAAAACTTGACACACCTGTATATTACAATGCAGAGTGCCATCGAGGTTAGTGGGAGTAGACTCCTTTTCCTTGAACAGTCCAGAAGGACACTAAAGAGACCTTCACTGTGTCTAGTCCTTGACAAGATGCCACACCAAAAACTTGATTGACCTGTCCGAATTATGGATCATGCTAAGGGTTGAGCTTAAGAATTACATACCTTTGTCTTGATAATTCAACCTTAATGTAGGCTTTACATTCTAGGTCTACAGATATCCCACTAGTCCCTTCAGGCACCCATGTCAAGAGATGCTGGTAAAGGAATTTTTAGATTACCTGTCGGTGCCTTTTGCCTTTTGCCATGCTCAGTGTGTGCAGAGTTGAGCAAATATAACATTTGTAATTTGTCACCTCACTGGGCTTGCTTTAGTTTCAGTTACTTCCTTGGTTGCAACTTTGGATTCTATTTTGGATAGTAATTCTTGACTTGGCCCTCTCTGCAGGGTCATTCCTAAACTTTCTACCTTACTACTCCTTATTTGGCTTAATTTGTTTTTGTTGGCTTTAGGACTCTACACACTTTACCACTGCTAACCGGTGCTAAAGTGCCTGTGCTCTTTCCTTTAAACATGGTGAACCTGGCCTACACCCAATGTACTTATAAGTTCTTAGTAAAGCGGTACACCATGTACACAGGGCCTGTAAATTAAATTCTACTAGTGGGCCTGCAGCTCTTTTTGTGCCACCCACTTAAGTAGCCTTGTAAACATGTCTCAGGCCTGTCGTTGCAGCCTGTGTGTGCAGTTTTAACTGCTATTTTGACCAGACAAAGTAAACCTTTTACCAGGCCTAAACCTTACTTTTAATAAGGATATGTCGCCACTAGTGTAGTGCTTAACTAGCCTAGAGGGCAGAATGCTGTGTATTTAAAAACTTGGACATGTACTTTTAACTTCTACACATCCTGGTAGTGAAAAACTCTTACATTTCTATTTCACTACTGCAAGGCCTGTCTTTCTCATAGGATAACATTGGGTTATCTTGTTACATTTAATAAGTGCTCATTTTCAATTGGGAGCAGGTAGGAATTTCGCGTTTGGTGTCAAAAGAATGGTACTTCAAAACCATCTTCAATGGTGAAGTTGGATTTTAAGTCATAATTCTGAAAATGCCCTTTCACAAAGTTATAGAAAGCAGATTGCTCTAGCTGTATTTATTCGATGAACACTTGATATTCTCAGTCAAGTAAATACATTTTCCTGACCCGTGTGTTTATTCAAAACTCATTTTGTGATCTTCTATGCAATTCTCTACACCTAATGTATTAGTTAAACCACATTCAAATAATCAAAAAGACACATTACTATGATTATTTATGCAAACCCTCTTGCTACTAGGGGGTTCTATGCATGTCTACTAAACAACTTAAATCTAAGGAAGACACTCCCCAAGTTTGTCTGTCAACGTGTTTCAACCCTCTTATTCCTTTTGGGTTATCCTCAGGACTCTTACTGGTAATAATTCTTGCTTTTTTTTTAATTAGAGCACATTAATTGTTTTTTTGCAAAGGTTCCTCTTTCAAATTACTTCTGTCCTCCATTTAGGTTCATAGTTTGTTTTGGAATTACCTTGGGCCTTGGGGTCTCTCTGGTTCCTGCTTACATCAATCTCCCTCTCTAGTTTTGTTAAAGTAGACATACAAAAAAGACTTAAGAACTGATAATGCCTACTGTAATAAAAAGTGACTTAGAACCCCCAAGGGACACTAGTAGCAAGAGGGTTTGCATAAATATTCATAGTAACTACAACCTCTGCATTTTGTTCATTATCAGACTGGTCATATGGGTATGTGTTAATGTATGTCACTACGGTATAAGTAATGTCAGAAGTTTGTTCCGTATCGTGTTGTGTAAATAGGGGATTTTTTGATTATCTGAATCTGGTTTAACAGATATGTTTAAGTGTAAAAAATTGGCAGTAGATCACGAAATAAGTTGTGAATAAACACACAGGTCAAGAAAACGTATGTTCTTGACCGAGAATATAGAGTGTTCTTTGATTAATTACAGCTAGGGTTATCTGTTTTCTATGTTTTAAGGAAGCCCAACTCAGTTGTAGAAAAGAACCCAAACCCCAAATACCCAGCTTTTAGAAAGTTGTCATTTTCTTGTCCCAACCATTTGGTGCCTGTACCCTGCGTCACATGAATAGGTATAGCTAGCAGTTGGTCTTTGTGTATTGCTCCCAGACAGTGAGACAAAGGGGGAATAGGATTTGTCAGGATGGGCCATCTCTGACTTGATAGGGGGCGGAGCTGTTTCCCACCATACTTGCACATCTCTGCCTCAGCACACTCAAAAAGGGGTTTGCACTAATCTTTTGTGCCCACAGACAAAATGGGAACAGGACAGGGAAGCAGGAAATTTCAATAACTTGTGGGAGTGAAAACCTTTGGAAACTTCTTCTACTTCAAAGCTAGCATCAAGTATGAAAATTGGGCCCTCAGACCCAACTCTTCAGATCACTTCTGGACCTGTAGACTCTGCCAGAAAGAAGTAATGCCCAGCTGTGAAGTCTGCCGCACTGATCTGCTTGCTAACCAAGGACTGCTTTGCTGCCAAGCCCTTTTGTTGGTGTGCCAGGATACTTCTGCTGCTGTAGGCTGCACTGCTGAATCCAGCCTACTTGTGTGGACCCAGAACTTCAGTAAATCTCTAAGGGTCTATTTACCGCCCCCTGTTTCAAAGCATAGCAACATAACTAGGTTCTTCAGCATCTATGTATCTCCCCACATCTCAATGCAGCCAGCCATTGACTCTGGCCCAGTGCGACGCATATCGTCCTCCATGCTGACACATCTCATTGCAAGTCCTCACAAGCACCGGCCGCATCTTGAAAACGAGCCCACTGTGACGCATCTTGTACCCTGCGCCAAAGCATAGCAGCGCAAATCTCCACAAGCCCCACAAGCGTCCTCAAGGATGGCACAGGACTTCTCATTGCAGCTCCTCGCCGATGGCCATCAACTCCACTGCTGTGCGATGCATGTCGACACCG
This sequence comes from Lissotriton helveticus, assembly GCF_964261635.1. Lineage (NCBI taxonomy): Eukaryota > Metazoa > Chordata > Amphibia > Caudata > Salamandridae > Lissotriton > Lissotriton helveticus. Next base: position 1,556,162,720 of record NC_136065.1, read on the forward strand.
GAACTCGCATCACTGCTTCTCATTGCTGGCTCTTCGATGCTGGTCCATGCATCTCGAAGCAAGGACTTTTCATCTCTACTCCAAGGCCCACAACATACTTTGTCAGCAGACTGATCTCAGTCCAATGTCCAACCCGCACTCCAGAACGGTGAGGCTGAACTTGTGAGTTTGACCCAGTCTACCGCAACCAGATAACCACGGTTTTGGTGTCAAATAAGGTATTACATTTTAGTAAATTTTTCCAAATGTGTGGCAGATTTTTCTTGAAATGTGTTTTCACTTGATTACTGTTTGAAACGCTCAATAAATACTTTACACATTGCCTCTAAATTAAGCCTGACTATTTTGTGCCAAGCTGGAAGAGGGTTGAGCACAGGTTAATTTGGGGTTTGCTTGAGTTTCTCCCTGATAAGAATTGTGGATGCTGCTTAAGTAGGGTTTCACCCCACTCAACCAGTGACACAATTTCCAGCGGTAATGATACATTTTCATTAGCCTTTAAGAACATGATCAAAGCTCCTGATTTGCAGCATTCCGCTGATCAGATGAAACTCTTAGTGATATCCAGCAAGGTTGAGAGGATTTATTGACATATGTGACTTGGTTCCACAAACTGGTAGCCAAAACTACATGGGTTGAGAAAACCCAGAGGTTATTATTTCACAGAGGATTGAAGGAGGAAATCAAGATTAAGTTAGTTCTTATTCATCATCCACCTACATTTTCTGAGCTTGCTGATATGGCCATTAATTGAATACAAACTTCAGGAAAGATGTAAGGAAAGAAAAACATCTTGAGTTGGGGTTTCTAGAACTCAACCTCTTCGTACACAAGAAAATCATGTGGATTCCTTTGCTCAAGAAGAGAATAAGAATAAGCAAAAAACAGCCACCAGAGGTCCACCAATGGAAGACAAGAAGGAACGTCTACAAAAGGCGGCTTGAGTCTATATTGTGGTGGCTTTGGGGACATAATATATGTCTTTCCTGCATTCCTCAACTGAAACTGAGTAAACACCAAGCCTCTGAGAAGGAGAAAGACTCAACTGTCCAATGGCTTCCTTATGTTGGATCTGATAATGAATTGTTTCTTATAAATTACCTTTAAAATTGAAGATGGGAGGATTATCAATGTTCCCATGATGTTGGATAGTGGAATGTGTGGAATGTTTATGGAGTGTTGATTGAACTCTTAAAAACAAACTTGCCATAGCCAAAAGGCAGCAGAGCACTGTACAGAGTGGAAGACAAGCATAAGGCCAATGAGTGGTAAGAGAGGTAGCAGGTGTGAACTGTTTTCTTTAAAGATGTGCATCTTCAACTCTTTCCTGAAGTGGAGCAGCATTGAGGTGGTCCTGATGGACATGGGCATGTTGTTCCACATCCTGGGTGCATAGATGGAAAGCAGTTTGATGGTGTCCTGGCTGCAGGTGCCCAGAACTTCCATTCACCAGAGATGGCGATCTGGTCTGCTAAATAAGCTGGGTGCTGGAGGTGAGGTTGTTAAAAGTATACCCCCTGGTTTTCAAAATGTTGTGAGTTGGCATGGGCAGCTAATGGAGTTGCATCAGGATAATTATGATATTTACGAAGAAACAAATCACAGGTAATTATGGGATTCAGTCCATTGTGATTTTGCCCCAATACCTGCTGCTAAGGGACCCAGGTGGTGAGGTGGGGGGTCGAAGGACGGAAAAAAAAATCCACTAACCTGGAACGGCCGGCCGCCGCCTCTCCTGCGTCCTCTGAAATCTTCCTGCAGACTCCCAGCCAGCAGCAGGAACCACCGGGCTCCTAGGCTCCCCTGAGCCAATCACACAGTGCTCCAAAGCAGCGTTGTGATTAGTCTGAGCACCGTGGTTCAACACTCAGATGGGGAGAGGGAGGCTTTCCATTTTCCTCACTAGGCTGTGTAATGCAGCGTGGTGGGAGACATGTAAAGTGCTGATAACTGTTTGGCAGTTGTACGCCCTTCATGAATGCAAACCTCTTCTCTCCCTGCTCCGCCAGCCCCGCCCGAGAGCCACTGACCGCTATAGGAACAAGCATTGGCATAGTCAATAGGTCTCGCCTTTGGGCCTTCATAAGTGTTTAGCCTTTTGAAACAAGAGACAAAGAAAGAAATAATGTGTGTTTGCTGTTGATTGTGAGATAATGTAAGCAAGAGCGAGAATTAGATATTGTGTGTTATATTGAGCGTGAATGTAGGAGATATTAATTGAAATAGAGGATGAGTGTGTGGGTAAATGTGGAATAAAATAAAAGGTAGAAGAGTAGAGCCTGAGAGAGAAAAAGAGTAGCTTACCGGAAAAATAACATTTGAAAATATGGTAATTAGAGGACTATATAAAAAAACTAGACATAGCTTTTAATTGTTGTGCCTCATTACAGCAGGGCTGTCTCCGTCCTGTAGCTCCGTGTAAACATGTAAAAGTGTAAAAGATTGACATTGAGGTGAGATAATCAGAGACAAAATAAAGCCTACTGACCCACAAAGGTTAACTGAAATCTGCGTCTCTACACCAAATGTAGTCCCAGAATTCTTTGTTTTAATGTTTGTAATAATTTTTCTCCCTAAAACGAAAAGCCTTTAGACTTTGCTTTTTTGGGGAGTTTTTTATACCTCTCCGTCCTGAATAATGGAAGTTACCATGCTGCACAACTTAAAATTTGTATAGCTTTAAGTAGCGTGTGGAGCGAAACGGGGCTACAAAAAGCACCCACATTCCCTCCTCAGACGCCCTTAAAAAAACAAATAAATGGAACATTAGATTGTGCAGCTCCTGCAATGCTCTCTGGGTGGAGAAGGGCAAGGAAAAGAAGACGAGTTCTGCCCAATCCGTTCACAAGTTTGTTTGGTTCTAATGGTCCGATTCCACCTCTAAGAACCAGACAAACTACACCGTAACTGTCCAAACCTGCCAATCGCGCAATAAACAGGCCACGCTGATGTCTTTAAGCGTAAAAGGCCATTTATTAGGACCAGGCTGCACACAGTAATCAATAAACAAATAACATCAACATCAATAACAAACCCCCCACATCAACTCTTCATCCCTTCACTCTCTTCACCCACTCTGAACTCACATCTCCAAAAACTCCATGCCCATTCCGTTCCTCATTCATTTCCACAAATCTCATAGCATCCTCCCCGGTATCACCTGGCATTCCAGACATGCCTCCAGCTCCCTACATCATTCAATCTTCCCCCCGAGGGATGGGTGTGCCCGCTATGGACTCCCTCACCCCTCCAAAGTATCGCCTACCCCGCAGCCCGTCCTAAACTGGCACGCTGTGCCAACCCTACCTCCGAACCCTAGTAACTGCAGGGTGGGTGGGTGGCCTTTCAAAAACGAACCCTCCCAATGGTACCGAACACAGGAAGAGGAAGTTGCCTTCCTCTCCTGCGCTCTTATACTCACCTCCTAACTCCACGCCTTGAACCTGCCTGATCCTCCCCAGCTCGAAAGACCCCGGGGGAAGACTAGTCTGCGACTCTGCTTCCCCCGGAGCCCAGCATCGCGCAATAAACAGACCACGCTGATGCCTTTAAGCGTAAAAGGCCATTTATTAGGACCAGGCTGCACAACAATAATCAATAAACAAATAACATCAACATCAATACCAAAACCCCCACATCAACTCTTCAACGCTTCACTCTCTTCACCCACTCTGAACTCACATCTCCAACCACTCCATGACCATTCCGTTCCTCATCTATTTCCACAAATCTCATAGCATCCTCCCCGGTATCACCTGGCATTCCAGTCATGCCTCCAGCTCCCCACATCATTCAATCTCCCCCCCACGAGGGATGGGTACACCCGCTATTGACTCCCCCACCCCTCCAAAGTATCGCCAACCAGGGAACCCCCATTAGGGCGGTTACCTGCCCCCACGGGCAGTGCATCTTTCATCCACACCCCTTCAAGCATTCCTATGACACCAAATCACTCATTCCATAACTTGCTGACCAGATCTCTTCTCCATCATATAGTAGGTATTCCCCAATCTCGAAAGATGCACTCCGTCATCCCTAAACAGTAGTGGCTCTTCCAGTCTCAGTCCAGCATGAGCAATGACCTTAATGTCCTTGTCCCAACAAAAAAGTTGCATCGCTCTGTTGAGCTTCCGTCATGCTTTCTCTACAGTCCCGTGTTTAATAACACCCCTACAAACTTTCCTAGGAACAAACTCGGTCCAGGCAATGCAAGTCCCTGCCAGGCTGTGTTTCAGCACCTCCAAGTCCTCCTGCATCAGCTGTAAGAGCTCCAAACCCGACAACCAAACCAAATCGTTCTCCCTCAAATGTATGATCAACAGATCAGGGCATTCCTTCTGGGGGCTCATCTTCGTGAGCCAGGGCAATAGTGCTCCCCATCGCATCCCCCCTTTACCCCACCAATGCACCTCGTGATGTTGTCCTTTGAGTCCCAGGTTACGGCCGTACACCTGTTGCTCTGCATACTTGAAGACACAATGAACAAAGGAATTCCCCACGATCCAAGTGACCGTCTTGGCCCCCGGTCCACCCAAGCAACCTATGAGAGAAAAACATGTTAGAAACACAGCCTGGAACCAAGCACACCAAGCCCCCAACACCCTACCCCGTGCCCCCAAAACTCCTTACTTATGAACATACCGCTCACAGCACCGAGACTTTCACCTCCCAATCTGCCGAATCCTGTCCCAAGACCACCCCAGCCGGGCCGCCGCTGTCGCCGCCCCAATACGGAAAGAGTGAGTCCCGAAACCAGCCGGCTCCAACCCCAGGTGCCGCAAAGCCATATGCAGCACCGCCAACAACTGCCCTGACGTCACCTTCGCCCCAGGCATGTTACAAAAAATTTCACCACTCGCAACCTGCGTGGAAAGCAAAAACGTCCTCCATTCAGCCACCGCGCACACCCCCCCACTACCATTCTCGCACAACCAAACCCACTTGCCCCCCCCTCAACTGATCTGTTTTGGAGTCACCCAACCAAATCCCCAGTCGACCGCCATCCAACTTTATCTCCTCATACCGTCTGCCACACACTGGCCGCGTGTCCAGCAATTCAGACACCTGAAAAGCCCCAAAGAACACCCAGATCATACACAAATGGAAAAAAACGCACCTCAAAAGAATCATAACAGCAAAGCTGCAAAACCTCGACCTGCCTGACCAACAAATCAAACGTGTTTGCCTCCCGCAATACCCCACCCCCTCCTTTCCCTGCCCCAACCTCTGAGGACCCACCTTAAAATCACATCGTTTGTAGGGTCAAAACTAAAAAAACAAGCAACAATAAAATGACACTCCTGCCAATTTTCCTGATATAGTCGCAGCCGTCAGCCCACTGTCAATGCAATGGAATACAAACTGCAACACTCCTTGCTCCACCGCTGAGCGATCTCCAAAAGCAGAATCCCCACATCATCCCATAAAGGATCCAAACTCTGCCCACGCCAGTCTGTATGTCCGTCTTGTGGTATCAGCAATAGATTTTTCAACCAGGCCTCTCACCCTCACTCCCCCAAGGCCCAGATGCCGTCCGGCAGCTTGGTCTTGGACTGATCCGCTCCTGGTGCCAATCGCCAGAACCGCTGCCACTGCGAACGAGACAAAGCATCCACAATGTCATTATTTGCTCCAGGGACATGCTTGGCTCTAAAATCCATATTCAATCATAAACATTTCAACATGAAGCTTCTCAGCAAACTCAGCACTCTCAGGTTCCTTGCCCTCTGACGGTTAACCAGCTCAACCACAGTCATGTTGTCCAGGTGGAACAGCACAGACCTGTTCTGAAACTCAGGACCCCACACTTCCAGTGCCACCAACAAGGGAAAAAATTCCAGAAACGCAATGCTCCTCCCCTGCTTCACCCAGTGAGCCGGCCAGTCCTCCGCGCACCACCTACCATCCCACAAAATCCCAAAACCAGCTGCCCCGGCTGCATCAGAGTAAATGTGACATTTACAAACCATCCTTTCGTCCTCAAAGTCCAGGGACACCCCGTTGAAATCCATCAAGAAAGTCAGCCATGTCCTCAAGTCCGCCAGAACCCCCATGGAGATCAGGACCCTGTGGTGCGGAAGAACTGCCTCCGACATGACCATGCCGAGCCGCCTGCAGAACGTCCGTCCCGTCCTGACCACCCTGCACGCAAAGTTCAAGAAACCCAACAGTTTTTGCACCACACTCAACGCGATCCTCTTCTCTCCGATCGCCCAAAAGAGGCACCCCTGAATCTCCGTAACTTTAGCGGCAGGGAGCCAAGCTCATTGAATGGAATCTAGCTCAATGCCCAAGAATGTCAGACTGCAGCATGACCCTGCCGTCTTTTCAGGAGCCAAGGGTTCTCCAAATTGCTGCAACATCTTTTGGAAACGTGACAAGGCCCTGCCACAATCCCCAGAGTGCGCTCTCCCCAGAAAGAGGAAATTGTCCAGATAGTGAGTAACGTCCCGATGCCCGCTAATCTGTGTAAAAGCCCACTGCAAGAATGTGCTAAACAGCTCGAAAAGCGTGCTGGAAATCTCACATCCTATGGGCAACACTTTGTCTCATAGATGGCCCCTGCAAACTGCATCCCCAGCAGAGAGAAATCCGTGCGGTGTATGGGCAGCAGGCAGAAGGCAGACTTCATATCACATTTCGCTAATTACGCCCCCGCCCACACACCCTAACGAGGCGGATCGCATCATCCACCGACGCGTAAAGCACTCTTGAGTCTGCCTCCGCGATGAAATCGTTCACAGAGTGTCCTGGCAACGAGAGGTGATGTGTCATCCGAAACTCACCCTCCTCTTTCTTGGGCACCACCCCCAGCTTGGAGATGATTAAGTCATCTGCTGGCCAGTCGCTAAATGGGCCCGCTATTCTTCCCTCATCCACCTCCTTCTGCAATTTGGCAGCTACCACTTCCGGCAATTCTTTAGCTGATTTCAGATTTTCCGCCCATCTCCTCACCCTGGGACCCTGATAGCCCACCCGAAAGCCCTCTGTGAAACCCCACTGAATCCTTAAAGCCGCCTCCCTGTGCGGGTAACACGAGAGTCACGGGGCCATCGCCTCCACCTTAACCGGTGTAGGTGCCCTTCTGTCCAGCCTGTCCTCTCCCTTTCGAGTTTCGCCACTGCTCAGAGGGCGTTGGCCAGTGTAAGGCATTGGGTAAGGGCGTGCTTCCCTCCACACTTGGAGCATTCATGTTTGAACTTGCACGGGTACCTGGAGCAATAGCCCTGTTTGTAGCTCCAACAGGTCCCGGTGTTGTAACTGCCTGGCTCAGTGGTCTGACCTGTGCTACCAGTACTGGCGGCGTTCCCCCCTGCCCCGCTTTGGGCGGGACGATGCGGAAAAGACTGATAAGTAACCGACAAACTTCTGGATGTGTGGGTAGATGCCGAAGAGTTTGTGGATGCCATCCACTGCATCCATAATTCCTGATCCACCACCCCCCAATGCTTGTCCGGATTAGCGCTAACCCTGGCCCTAAACTCCTCGTCGTATACTTTAGTAGCGCTATGGCCCTCTCCAGGTGTTTCTCACAATAAATACTAGCATAAATGAGAAACGCCGAGTTCCAACTTTCCATGTTCACTGGGACCCTGGGCCTTCTAGTCAACTCCCACTCCTCCTCCTTCGAACCCTCCTTCGCCTGCACCTCCCTGTGCAATAACTTAAACACGTCCACATACTCGCGCTTCCAGATCCTCCTCTTAATCTTGTCAGACAAATGGGATCCTGGGGGCATGGCCAGCCCCATGTAGGGGAGCTTTTTCTGGTGTTTGTCTTCCGACTTGTCCCCCTTTTCGTCCTTCTCTTCCACCTTGTCAGTCTGAACCCCCGCCGTAGACACAGACTTATCTCCTTCCTGCTTGTCAACCAGTGTCGGCCTGTTTTTCAGCAACCCTCCGACCTCCTGCACCGCACGGACCCTTCCCCCACACCCACTGACCTACACGCCTTCTTCCTATCCCCTTTTGGCCCACCATCCCAAGCTGTCCATCAAGACCCCTCACCTGATAGTGATGAGTGCATCTCTCCAGGTCGTCTTCTGGAGGTAGAAGCCTTGGTTGTCTCCGTCTTCGCCATGCCTTTAGGTTGCTTAGGAACCCACAACACACCAAGTCAACTGTTGTCCTTCTCTCTCCTCGTCCTGTCATCGTAATCCCTCACCTCCCCATCCTCAAGCTCCTCACTCTCCTCATCATAGTCCAACTCCACTTCAGGCTCCACATCCACAGGCGCCCACAACACCTCTCTCACCGCTCTCTTCTCTCCTTTACTCTTCGCAGAACTCACTCCCTGTCCACCCGACACACACAACGTTGTTGCCCGCTCCCGGGGGGATGTGGTGGTGCCCCAGGGGGATGTGGTGGTGCCCCAGGGGGACTTGGGGGTGCCCCAGGGTGATGTGGGGGTGCCCCAGGGTGATGTGGTGGTGCCCCAGGGTGATGTGGTGGTGCCCCAGGGTGATGTGGTGGTGTCCCAGAGTGATGTGGTGGTGTCCTAGAGTGATGTGGTGGTGTTGTGAGGCGTGCAGCAGTGTGAGTAATGCAGCAGTGTGAGGCGTGCAGCAGTCAGAGGCGTGCAGCAGTCAGAGGCGTGCAGCAGTCAGAGGCGTGCAGCAGTCAGAGGCGTGCAGCAGTGCGAGGCGTGCAGCAGTGCGAGGCGTGCAGCAGTGCGAGGCGTGCAGCAGTGCGTGGCGTGCAGCAGTGTGCGGCATGCAGCAGTGTGCAGCAGTGTGCAGCATGCAGCAGTGTGCACCATGCAGCAGTGTGCAGCAGCGTGCAGCATGCAGCAGTGTGAGTAATGCAGCATTGTTCAGCAGCGAGAGGCGTGCAGCAGCGTGAGGCGTGCGGCGGCGTGCGGCAGCATGAGGCGTGCGGCAGCCTGAGGCGTGCGGCAGCCTGAGGCGTGCGGCAGCCTGAGGCGTGCGGCAGTGTGAGGTGTGAGGCGTGCGGCAGTGTGAGGCGTGCGGCAGTGTGAGTAATGCAGCAGCGTGCAGCAGTGTGAGTAATGCAGCAGTGTGCAGCAGTGTGAGGCGTGCAGCGGTGTGAGGCATGCAGCGGTGTGAGGCGTGCAGCGGTGTGAGGCGTGAGGCGTGCAGCAGTGTGTGGCGTGCAGCAGTGTGTGACGTGCAGCAGTGTGTGGCGTGCAGTGTGTGGCGTGCAGCAGTGTGGCAGTGTGCAGCATGCAGCAGTGTGAGTAATGCAGCAGTTTGAGTAATGCAGCAGTGTGCAGCAGTGTGCAGCATGCAGCAGTGTGAGTAATGCAGCATTGTGCAGCAGTGTGAGGCGTGCAGCAGTGTGAGGCGTGCGGCAGTTTGAGGCATGAGGCGGCGTGAGGCGGCGTGCGGCGGCGTGCGGCAGTGTGAGGCGTGCGGCAGTGTGAGGCGTGCGGCAGTGTGAGGCAGTGTGAGGCGTGAGGCAGTGTGAGGCGTGAGGCAGTGTGCAGAATGCGGCAGTGTGCAGAATGCGACAGTGTGAGTAGTGCAGCAGTGTGCAACATGCAGCAGTGTGAGGCGTGCAGCATGCAGCAGTGTGAGTAATGCAGCAGTTTGAGTAATGTAGCAGTGTGCAGCATGCAGCAGTGTGAGTAATGCAGCATTGTGCAGCAGTGTGAGGCGTGCAGCAGTGTGAGGCGTGCGGCAGTGTGAGGCGTGCGGCAGTGTGAGGCGTGCGGCAGTGTGAGGCGTGCGGCAGTGTGAGGCGTGCGGCAGTGTGAGGCGTGCGGCAGTGTGAGTAATTCAGCAGTGTGAGGCGTGCAGCAGTGTGAGGCGTGCAGCAGTGTGAGGCGTGCAGCAGTGTGAGGCGTGCAGCAGTGTGAGGCATGCAGCAGTGTGAGGCGTTCAGCAGTGTGTGGCGTGCAGCAGTGTGTGGCGTGCAGCAGAGTGCAAGCAGGGAGTCGGCTGGGAGTCTGGGTTAGCAAAATCTCTCGGGTATGCCGGACAAGTGTCACAGCATCCCATGTGACACTAAATGAAATGTAATGTACCCTATCACACAATTGTAGAAGAGATTGAGTTTTGGAAGCTTTTGTAAAAAAAAACAACATCGGGTGACAAAATATTTATGGATGCTAATGATTTTTATAAGGATTATAGTTGTATCCCATGAATTACTAATGTTGCACTTGAAACTATTTTATGTCTAGGTGTTTATTAATGTTGTTTAGTTATATCACATTTTGTAGAGAAAACATTTTCTTAAAATGGCTGCCATTTGTTGTCCTGATCATCTTGCTCCCTCCCAATCAAAGTTCCTCTGCGATAAAACTTTGTGACGCAATTGGTTATATTCCTAAGAGAGCATTCACTGTGAATGAAACTTTCAATGTATTCCTAATGTAACTTTCTGATGGACTATTACGGGATGTTACGACATAGGAGTCTTTATTTGAACATGTTTCACATTGTGTACATCTCCGGACTACGCTGTTGCTATGGACACTAATAGATTTCTTCTACCTTAGAAATGGGTGTTATAGCCATTTGTGTGACAGTCCTCATTCTGATTTGTCCAATATGGTATTGCTAGTCATGCCATGTTGAATTTGCAGTTTTGCTCATTACTTGTGTAAAATGCGTATAAAAACACTTGTTTTGGGGTGAGCCAGAGACTCTCTATTCTAATAGAGCTGTTGTCAGTGTTCCTTTTGATTCGGACAGAGAATTTCTCTTTTCTACTAGAGCTGCCGTGGCTTCCTTTGCGATTCTGACAGTTAAATTAAGAACCTTTCCTTTTTCCTCCTAGGGATGCCGACCATCCCACTTATGAATTTTGCTGCTTATTGGGACTTTAAAAATCCAGATTTAAATGTACTCTGTACCCGATCCATAATGGCATATATTTTGCACTTCTCTGTAATGCCTCTATTGAGATTTGTAATAAAAACACTTTAACTTTTATGATCTTGAACTCAGTACTGAAGTGGTCCCAGTCACTATTTTAATTACTCTGCTACATTGAGATTGGGGGCCTGATGTCAATGAGAGTGGTGACTTACAAGATCATGGGTGCCAGAGCTGAGCTGCAAAAGGTAAATATATGGATGACCAAAATATTGGGGTCCAGTACATTATTAGGGTTCGGCTCCCTAGAATCACAAATATATTGCATAAAATTATAGCAGACTCTACATTTCTGGCAATCGTTAACAATAAATCTGCCACAGCATTTTCGTTCTGCTGAAAAATGTTAATAAGACGTCCTTTCTGACACTGTGATCTTCTCTTTCAAATGTATGTCATGAGCAGGCTCATCAGTAAAAGGCAGAACATCAAAAGGCAGACTACGAATAAAGTCAACACAACACAAAGCACGCAGTATTCAGAGGGGTTGCAAAATAATATAATGTACTGCTTTCAAACGTGTATAGGTTTTCAATGGCGTTAAGCAATAAAGTTATAAATGTTATTTGGAAAACATGAAGAACAATGAAAATCATGGCTAAGCAGCAAGGAAATGATTCTTACTACATCTAAGAGTGGAGTGTATTTTTATCAAAACATTTCAAATAGGACTATGAAAGAAGAAATTGCTTATTAACCAACATCTTTGAACGTAACTAAAATGTTATCAGATCGATGAATAAACAGATTAGTTGTGGTAATTTGAAGTGCACCCATATTTAATAAATTGACAAACATGATTTTCAGTGGAGTTCCAGGATTACAAGAAAATATATACAAAACTCAGCTTAGATACAAATGAGAACCCAAGTGTAAGCTACTGAATCTATTTTTAGTTTGCAAATTATATGTTTTACTTGACCTCTGAGCACTGAAATATTTGTAAAATTTACATTTGTAACTGAAAAGGAAAAACAGAACTTGATTAGCTACTCAGAAATGTAGCAAATGCAGGATCTCTGTATTTTATATGTTGTGAAAAATATAAAGATGTGTTTTTTGCTCGAAAAATGTTTCCTGTTCCAAAGAAATAAACGTCTAAGCCACAAATAAAAAAACATTAGACAGGGGTCCGTCACAAGACGTCAGTGGTTTTAATTTGAACATGTCTGTCTGTACCATATCAAGTGCAACTGTTTCGCAGTGCTTCAGGCCACAGTGCATTAAACGCTCACTAGTGGAATAAAATTTGATAGGCAAGTACCAAGTTCTAAACCTAAGCCGTCCTTTTGGAAATCGATAAACTTAGTACCATTCAAATGGGTAATAAGACCTGCTATTAATAACGTTTAGAAATGGCTGAAGTGTGGTATGAAAAGCTTTAAGTCGATGTTGCCATTGCAATCGGTTACATATACGTGTGTTCATAAAACAGCTTTAGCTACAACAGTATTACACCACTTGTCTGTAGACAACAGTGTTCACATGACCTACCAAGCTTCACACAGGAACCCTGCAAACACAAATATTATGTATCAAGAAAAATCTAGACAGTGCGGGGCAAGCAGGCCAGCAGTCCAAATATAGTGTTGGTTGTCTTTTCTTGAAGGCGAGAGTCGAAAACATTGGACTTTCCGCTACTACGGCAGGCAGCATGGCAGACAAGCGGCTTTTCAGACCAACCCAGCGAGGAAGAGATGAATGCATAAACGTCAAGGGCCGATGTGGGGGAAGCACACAGGTTGTTACGGAAGTAAAAATGATACAGACCTGTTCGAATTTAAGTGAGCCCGCCTTAGGGAAATCTACCCGCCAGCAGCTATCCAGTTCACATGGGGCACCAGGATCTTCCGTCTACTGACATCAACGAAGCCTCTCGATGGCCTCATAGCCAATAAAAAAAACGGAAGTCAGGCACTTTTGCCTGAGACGGGGGCGGGGCCTGCAATCCGGCAGGAAGTCCCGCCCGCCGCCGCCGAGGAAGAAGTGGAGCCGGCCGACTGATGGCCTATCCGCAGCCCGGGGCTCCCAGGTGCTGGAGGGAGCCCCGGAAGTGAAGTCCTGCCCCCTGGTACCAGCGCTGCCGTAGATGAGACACTGAACACGCCGAAAGAGCCCGGTAAGTGGTGGGGGTGGGGGGGGGTGGTGGACGCGCGTGTGTCTGTGTGTGTTCGAATGTGTCTGTGCGTGTGTCTGTGTGTGTGCGCGTGGGTTTGCGTGTGTGTATGCAGTGTGTGTGTGCCTGTGTATGGCTGTGTATGTGCGCATGCGTGAGTGTAGAGTGTTTGCGCAAGGGAATGAGGCAGGAGAGGGGCACGGCGCCGTGCGCGCTCACGAGGTCAAAACTGAGGACATCTGCGCTCGTGCACCCTCTCCTGTCCACATTCCCAAAAACAGGTGACATTAGTTGTCGAAGCAGACTGCAATCAATGCTTACGCATTGAATGCAGGTCGTGCTTCGACCTACCCAGATTCTTCTTCCTGCTACGGACGGATAAACAGAATGCCAACGATGGAACTGGCCTCTAAGTCTCACTGTTGCCCATGTAACACCACCAGGGAGCAGTCGCTGCTCCTGTTAGACCGCGCAAGACGACTACACAGCGAAACTGAAGGCGTGAGAGGAATTTTAATGTATTCTTTTTTAGACGGAAAAGAATGAAGAGACCCCAAAGGCTGTAGCTAACACGCCCCAGCACACGAAGTCACTGAGACATAGACCGAGGGAGTGCAGCAGCATAGATTAACAGATTAAAGTCGGTTAAGGTAGTGTAGTAAGTACACATATTTGTTGTACTCACGATGGACAGGCAGAAGAAGGTGGCGTACAGTTCGGCGCTGACAGTGCAGCAAGGACAGACAAGGCTCACTATGATCAGTAAAGACTGACAGACAGCGCCTATACTCACCATGGACCGGTAGACGTAAAAAAGATTTAAACAAGCGTGGCTGCGAAAGCGACCGTGCTTTGTTTAATTAGTAACATGAGCCAAGACAAGATAAGGATAAGGGAGGAATGCAGCTGGCACAATGCGCGCCGCTGCTCGCTCCCCAGACTCCTAGGCCAAGGGAGTGAAAGTTTAGAGGGAAGGCGGGACATGCACCCGTCTTTGGCCATTTGCATGCTTTCATTATTGAAAGCCGCACACAAAGGCCAATGGGGCTGACCCACACGGAGAAGTCTCTTGGAAGTCTGAAGTGATTCCAAGAGGCCCTCTCCTAGAGCAGCACATGCGCACTGCGCTAGGTGAGACATAAAAACAAAATTATAATATCAATAGTTATTATCATTTTATTTTCCTTTTGGTCAGTGCGGCAACGCTCCTCCGCTTTATTGGAGGAGCCGCCACTGTTTTGTACAACATATCACCTCGGACAAAAAACAGCCATATGCAAATCAGCTTTGGTCCTGCCGATTTTTGACCTGTCTAGTTAGAATGGCTAGGCCAGGTCCCATCTAAGCTGTAGCACAAGCAACACTAGACCTGCTGCAGCCTATATGTTTGTAGTATGTGGCTTGAGTCCTTTGGCCCATGAGCATGAGGCCCACATCTGGGCTGTTGCACTTAGGCTGTTGTAGTGAAGAAAACAAAAAAGAGATGAATGGATTGCTTAAATTAATCTCAGCCACTCCTGGGCCGCATTTGCTGAATCATTTTTTGCCCACCATGCACCTCAGACAGAACCCTACCATATGCAAATCAGGGTCGGCCATGTTTAGTAGGTACAGTCCAGTCCGTCAGGCCAGCTCCCATCTAAATGGAAACACACACAGCCCCTGCTATTTCAGTCATAGTGGAGTTAAGACTACATTGAATCTTGTTCTTCGATGTTGTTAATGACCTACAGTGCATTCCATTGTTCACGAGTATGTCATTTCTTGTTCCCCATGATCTCAAAATATGTCTTTGCATTTCAAGCCATTTAGATATTTTCAGCCTTTAACATTGGCTCCTGAACCACAACCTACAATATCTGCTGATTGCATCACCTGTTTTCCATCTCCTAAAGGGTTTTAAGTTATAATGTTGAACATTTTTCAAAATTGTTTTTCTTTTTCTTTGCCAAACTATTTATTTAAGATATGGCTCTATGTATTTGAATGACATATTTAATCCTCATGGTTTGCCACTCTCAGTTCAAAGGGCAAACAGAAATAAATAATCAGGAACTATATTTTTAGTATCACTGTAATGTTATTCAAGATACTTGGGAAACATATCTGCCAGTTGAATATTCTTATGACAAAGTAACTCAGTGCTACTATGGTTTCACCATGTTTCTGCATGCAAGGTATTTATCTGACAGGTTTCTTTTCTTCATCTCTTTTTGACCCTCTGGTTCCAGTATCTATTGATTATATGAATCATCTACATAAAAAAGACAATTGATCTTGGAAACTCTGTGTCATTCCAAGGCCAATATGAAAGAAAATGCAAATAAGTCAGGATCAATTTACTCTTCTTTTGTCCCTGGCATTAAGGGTTGACTGTCTTTCCTATTTCTTCCTGTGCACTCATTGCCATTAAAGTTCCAAGCATGTTGCTTTGGTCCATTTGCAATCACTCTATCGATTAATCTTGAGCTTTTCATCTGAAAATGCCTCCCACTTGGAGAGTCTATCCTTTTTTCACGCTTCACAATTGAAACCATATATTTCAGATTAATATAATCTTCTACCTTCAGGACCACCACCTGTCATTGTGCAAGGTCTTGAGGCCAACATATGGAGGGAATGTATGAAGAATGTCAATCATGGTATTCTTTTTACATCTGGTAGCATCTCCTGCATAGGTGATGTCCCCCTGAGCACAGCTTGAGGCCTGCTAGAAGCAGGATCTATAAATCTTGGTAAATACTGTGATAAATGAGTCAAATAGATTGGCGGCTTTTTTGAAAGGTTTTATTCTTCCGATATTATGGCTCCAGAATAATTATTCATAAGATGTATGAATCCATCATATAGTTCCAACGTATCTCCCGGTGCATTTCGGGCAATGTCAGCCCTTCCTCAGGGGTAAAATATCTATAATGTAAAGTAAGCAGAGATATTGCTTAGGACACCGGATCAACCAAATGTAACCCCTACTACACGTTCAACCCAGGTGTTCATAAAATAAAATAGAATGAAAGTGTCAACAGAAAACAAACGAAATGCTAATATAGTGATTAGTAATTCAGCAGTATTGATGTGGACAAACATGATGTTAGGTGTAGCACTTTTCAAAATTCTAGAGTTCAGTAGTGCACCAAGAGCTGCGAGCTCTTAATAAACTGTGAGATACAGCTGCGAAAGTAGTCATCGAAATACACGGTATCGTAAACATGTAAGAAGATGGAAAAATATGTTAGGTATAACACTTTTCAAAATCCTTAATTCAAAAGTGCACCATGAGCTGCGAAGTATACAGTGACACGCTCTGCGTAAAAAAGTGAAAGATGAAAAGGCACCGAGCATTATAAGATTGTTGTGTGGCATGGGTACGCCTGGGTAAATAAACATGCAAAGTTGTTAATAAGCTGAGAGATTTAACGAGGAAATACAGCCGCGAGAGCGCTGGTAGTTATGCACGAGACTGTGAGCATGCAGGAAAATGAATGTAAATGATGTGGAATCTAGCGTTGCCCAAGAACCTTACATTAAAAAGTTCGCCGCGAACTGCAAGATGTACAGTGACGCTACACGTTGATCTAGGAAAGTGAAAAGACGCCGAAGTTCGACAACGCGTAAGTATGTAGAATACAAGTAAAGAAAATGTGCTGAAGGTTAGAGTAAAAACCAAGCTCACAAAGAAAAACAAACTTACATGAATGGCGTTCGTGACAAACGAGTCTTCTGTGGCAAGTGTTACTGGCGTGCGCGATTTAGACTTGCCATTTCAGGGAAAAGCCATTCTCCTGTTAGAGTAGGCATGATGAGACATGGTGACATCTATGCTTATCCAAGATGGTCGCCTCTCCAATGTTTGCTGCCAGATGTTCCCAATCCAATATGGTGCCAGTCTCATTTACTTTGATATTACTTCCTGCTTATATTGAACATAAGGAGGCTTGAGCTTAAGAAAGTTTCACACTCCAGTAAGAAATAATTTATTTTTGACTATGGTTAAAATGAGTTCTGCAGGACCGTTGTAGATTCTCTTGTGTTTCTGTCACTAACCAACCAGAAAAGGGAGGAAAAGTGGAATGGAAATTGACAGAGTTTGTCAGTTGGCTACTTGCGCCCTCTTGGTCTTCGTGTGGGACTTGTAACATGTACACATACTTGAATTCAGTTTGTCATTCATAGATTGCTCTAGCTTATATAATCTCTTTTGGCATACTTTATACTGATGACTATCTTCCTTGCTCAGGGTCATTGCTAGGGACACTACCTCTGGTAAGAACGTAACATTCTTACTTAACAAAAATACCTTCTTCGGAACAGACTGCCTACACATGAAGTGGGACGAAAACCAACCAAATTCCAGGAAACCCACCAGAGGAAGCAAGCCTTTCCATAAACTCAAATTGGATTTGGCGTATAATGGTCCTCCACAACCTAGTATTAATCACCTCAGCACAACGGCGAAAATAAAAGGAAAGAGTATAAGACAGAAAGGCAGTCCTTCACATTCAGACTTCCGCTCTCTCTAGAGGCCAAATTTGTACTACAACTACAACAAAGGCACTAGGCATTCTTTCCATTTTAAAAACACTTGTTCATGACTGTGCAGTCTAGCTTCCACATTGCCTCCTCTTGGACAGGCATTCAGAATCATATTGGAACCTAACATGGGTCACAAGGAGGATTGTTACAGTAACCCCCACCTTATGAAAGAACACAGGTTAATTGCTGATAAGGCCTTATTAACTGTACATCAATAGTGGCAGACAGACTACTGAATGTGTCCAGAAGTAGGCCACCTCTTGCCTGCACATTGGACTCCAGTGACAACAAGACTGTTAACCAAGATGGCATCTTCGTTAAGTCAAGGTGGAAGGGGTGGAACACACAACTGCTGATTTGGATTTACAGGAATACATGATGTTACTTAGCATACCGTTACTACGCAGGTATTTACTTTGAAGTTTTTACTTCGCAAATACCATTACTAAGCGTGATTTTAGTGCGCATGCTTTTACTTCTCAAATACATGCAAATACATTAAAAACGCTTTTACTTCGCAGCTAACCCCTTACCCGCAGCGTAAATTCCGCTGTGGTGCGGGCGTTCTATTAGGTGGGCGGGGCCGCGTTGGCAAACGGACATGCGCAATTGCGACGGCCATTGGCCGATGCGTGCATCGAAGGGGTTAATTATTACGCATACCATTACAACGCGTTATTGGTACTTTAAAACAAAAAAATAATCGTAATAGTAACATATCCCCTAGCACACACCCTTAACCCTAAAAATACCCCTAAACCCCCAAACCCTATCTCACCCTGACCCCTAAAAATATACCAGCACACCAAAACCTAAACACACCCAGAACCCTAAATATAACCCCTACACCCCAAAACCCTAACCCACCCTGACCCCTAAAAATACCCCTGTACCCCAAAATCTAAATGCACCCTGAACCCCAAAAATACTGCAGCATCCCAAAACCTTAAACGCACCCTGAACCCTCAAAATACCCCATACACCCCAACACCTTAACCCACCCTGATCCCTAAATAACCCCAGCACACTAAAACCTAAACGCACCCTAAACCCCCAAAATACCCCAGCACCCATAAACATTAAACGCACACTGAACCCTAAAAATACCCCCAACACCCCAAAACCCTATCCCACCCTAACCCCTAAAAAAATTCCCGGAACCCCAAAACCTATACGCACCCTGAACCCCAAAAATACCACAGCACCCCAAAACCTTAAATGCACCCTGAACCCTAAAAATACCCCCTACTCCCCAAAACCCTGACCCCTAAAAATACCCCTGTACCCCAAAACCTAAACGCACCCTGAACCCCAAAAATACCCCAGCACCCCAAAACCTTAAAGGCACCCTAACCCCTAAAAATACCCCAGTACCCCAAAACCTAAACACACCCTGAACCCTAAAATTACCCCCTACAGCCCAACACCCTAATCAACCCTAACCCCTAAAATTACCCCACTACCCCAAAACCTAAACGCACCCTGAACCCAAAAAATACCACATAACCCCAAAACCTTAAACACACGCTGAACCCAAAAAATACCCCATGCACCCCAAAACCCTAACCTACCCTGACCCCTAAAATTTCCCCAGCACCCTAAAACCTAAACGTAACTTAATTTGCACAGTAACTCCATTATGCGTAGTAAATGCATGCTAAGTAAATGCATGCTAAGTAATGGCATCTGCTAACTAAAATATGCGTAGAAATGGTAATACGAAGTAATGACCGCGTAGTAAAGGTAGAATACTGATTTGAATTACAGTACTGTTTCTTATCCTCTTGACCGCTTCCATCATTTTATGTTAGCAGTTAATTCGTGGTTGGCTTACAAGTCATAGAAACTTAATGCAAATAAAAGTCTTGTGGTTGACAAACAAAAATCCTTCACAGTTTTTGTCTGTTCATTTTTGGCCTCCCTCTTTTGCAGCGGTTCCTCGTCCAGTAGAGATGGTTGATATTCTTGGATTCTACTTGGATGGGAATTTGTCCCTCTCTTAGTAGGTTAACTCGTTTTCTGCAACTTGTTTTTCATTGTTGCATGTCCTGCAATATATCTTGCCCCTATTTCCTCTTTCTATCCTCATTCTGGTGGTTCAGTAGACTACTCTGAGTCGATTGGATTACTGTAATTATTTATTTCTGGGCTCTCCTATAGGCTATCTAAAGGGGGGACAGCATAAACAAAATGTTGCTGTCTGCCACATTGCTCATCTGCCTCTTCTGCCTTAAATTCATTGCACTAGTTGCCAGTGACAAAGAGGATTTGCTTCAAGGCTCTTTGCTGTGTACATAAAGCCTTTTATAAGACTGCTATCTCCATCAGAAATGTGTAACTGTATGCCCTCTCGCAGACTGCGTCTCTCACCCTATATCACTGTGTAAGACTCAAGAGCTACTGTTGTTTAGGAAAGCCCTAAAAACCTGGCTCTATGCTCTATAATAATCATCCTTCCTAACTTAAACAATGGAAGCCACCATATTTCTTGATTTATGCAGAATCATTGTCACTTTCTAAGAACTGATATTGTCAAGTTATTCGATTAGTGACATAGGGCCATATGTATCAAGCAAATTTGCATTTGCAAAGGCCGAAATTCGCAGAATTTCGGCCTTTGCGAATGCTAATTTGCTAAATGGTATGTATGAAACATTTTGGCTGCAAAATAAGGAATCGCAAAATTTGCCATTCTTTTTTTGCGATTGCACTTAAGGAATCGCAAATTTTGCGATTCCTTAAATGCAATGTATCAAAGAAAAAATAATTCAAAAATGCCCATAAGGATTCGCAAATTACCACCAACTTCTAGTTGGTGGCAAGTTGCAAATTCTTTAAAAAAAACTATTTATTTTAAAATACAAAGGTTTTACCTTTTTTTTACGCTCATACATGCCCTTAGGGCATGTATGTGCGCCATATGCCCCCACATGTCATTTTCAGGGGTGCAGCAGGGTGTTCTTGAGACACCCCTGCACCCTTGAAAATATTCCTAAATTGCGATTAGCAAATTGCTAATCGCAAATTTCCCATTCATTTCTATGGGCCAGGAATGTTAAGGAATCGCTAAAAAGAAGCGATTTCCTACATACATACCATTTTGCGATTTCTAAATAGCGATTCCTTAAAAATCGCTATTTAGAATTCGCAAAACGGAACTATGATACATATGGCCCATAGACACAACATCTAATTCGCCTGTGCCAATTGTCTCTTCCTCCCCATGTCTAGGTTAATAAGAACACATACTTAATATAATCAAATAATTAGTTTGAATTGAGGTCCTTTTGTCTTATATGTTCATAAGTAAACACCTGGGATGTATACCTTGATATACATAATCTGTGTCAGATATTCCCAAACTTACCTAAAAAAAACCTAATTTTTGATAATATTTAATATATGAGGATGGGCACTTGACCACTTGACCACTTGGCAGGAGAGGTCCTTCGCCCAGATTATTGCCTGAGATTCTCCCAGAGACGGTCTTACCCGCTGTCAGCTCACTTCACACTTCGCAGATGATAAATCCTGCCTGAAGACTGAAGCTAATAAAGCCAATTCCCAGAGGAAGACCGACTGATTGCTACCGCAGTGGGTGTTGTCCTTCGCAGGGATCACTGTTGTCATGCCTCCACTGATAAAGACAGCCTTTGCCATCTACAATGTGTGCAGTACATCTCTTCTTCCTTCGAAGATTGCAAGTTGCCCTGCCGTTCATTCATTCAGAGTATAGCACATCGAAGTAGACATTAGGGTGTTAGGTTTCCGAGCCATTTTTTTTTGCAATGTTCGAAATGTTCATTTTGTTCTTTTTATTTGTGGCATGTCTTGTTGCAGTTTTTATAATTGTCTGTGTAGTTGCTTTAGATGTACTGAGAAACAGATTATTCTTGTAGTAATAAAAACTTTGAACGGAAAAGTGTACATTCTTCTTAATACAGTGCATGTGAGACTGTGAATAACATAATAAGGTTTGTTGCTGTTTCCCCGGTGCCTCTGATACTTTTATGGGACTCTTAGTAACCCAAAAGCAATTCTTCTATGTCAATCCTTTGTGAAGTTGTGGGACACAAAACAAATGACAATTACTATTCCCACTCCGTAGTAAGATATCGTATATAAGGTGTTTAACAGTGAAGAAGTGAAATTCATTTTCTAAATATTTATAATATAATAAACAGTACAAAATATTAAAACTAATAAGTCATTTTAAATGAAAATAGTATACAGATTATACAATATAGTTAATATTAATACATTGTTTTCAAAATATATGTACTACATAACATATTAACATAAAGTAAATAATGTACACACATTAATTATAAATTGTATATTTGAAATAAAATGTAATAATTACAAAACATATATAATATGTCATAATTTTCTATTCCGCACATACTTCTATAATTGTTAAAATTACCTAAATCATAATAATTCAAAGGAATTTTTTTTCAAAATAATATAAATATATTATAGTTTAAAATATAATACATTATTACAAAAAAAGATAAAACATTATTTTTAATAATTAAACATAAATTAAATTTAGTATACCAATTACTAGGGGTGAGTGTAAATTGTGGAGTTTCACTCTGCAGAATTCCACAGAGTTACCTAAAAACTCCACAAGATTCCGCTAAGTTCCGCAAGTGGCGGAGTTCGGTACATCGTACTGCTTGCACTGATTTATAGCACTGGGAGTTTATCCAGCACTGTAAAAGCAGCACGAATGGCACCACAAAGCATGCCAGAGGGCGCTGCTTCTTTCTGCCGCTCGAGTAGTTCTTCTTTCAAGCTGCAGCTTTCTCAACGCAAGCACTAGCTTTCTGAACACAAGCGGTAGCGACCTGCCTCAACTGCCCACGTTGAGAAAACTCACCAGGAGGCAGTCTAGAGCCCAATTTTCTTATTCACCAAAAACTCACGCAGCGGTTGGCAGAGTTTTTCCGAAACTCCACACTCCAAGTGGAGCATCGAGTGGGCAAAACTATATGACCGCCACTGGAGGAGTGGAGCTTACTACCCATCCTTAATCATGACATACAAAACATATTAATTAATCATATAAAAAGTATATTAAAATTAAATATCTCAAGAATATTTTTTATTATTTATACTCACTTTATTTTTATACAAATAATAACTAGTAAAACATTAAGGGCCTGATTCTGAGTTTGGCGGTGTGAGAGCGGGCTGTCACACCCCACCCTGCTCCCACACCACCCAACCCCAGTCCTTGCCGCCCAACAGATTACCAGTTACATCGCGGTGTGGCAGGCGGTCCTTTGGCGTTCCCTCGGTGGTGTCTATTAAAAAGGCACCGCAATGAGAGCACCAAAGCCTGTTCCTGCACAACATGGACTATGCAGTCCATGCCGTGCAAGAAAGGGGGGGCAAGCTGCCCGGGGGGCACACCATGCATGCATGCCATTGCCCTGAGGCAACACCGCCACAGTTTTAGACTGCCAAACTAGTAATTAGGCCCTAAATTATTATTTATTGGTACAAATAACCCATAAAAAGTTCAATTGAGATTTATTTCACAATTAAAATCTAATATAAATTAGAAATTAAGAAAATGTACATTTGTAAATGAATAGATCAAGATTACAAATTAATTTTTGATTTATATAGACAAAAATGAAAAATACACATTTTAATAAAAAAATTATGATTATATAAAACATTAAAAAACTACAAAATATTTAGAATTTTCTCAAAAAATATTAAATTTAGTATGTTGAAATATGCATTGCCTATAAAAATGTAAAATCAATTTAATACTGCAATTTTAATGCACCTTTAAAAAAAAAGTTGAAAAAATTAGGAATTCAAAAAAATTGTTCATCCATTTTAACAATACAAACTATATTGAAATAAATTGTATTATATTTAAAAAAATTAAATGTACAAATTCATATTCACATATTTTGTTACTCTCCCCTCTTGCCCTATAAACCCAAGATTCAACTTGTATAACATAATAACATACACATTAATACAAAAAATATTCAAAACCAGAATAAAAAATGTATTTAAACTTTTTTTTAAAGGGATACTATGGGCCCCATTACGATGCCACCGTAACGGAAAACGGGACTGACCACCAGAGGTGCGGGGGTCCTGCGAGGCCAGTTAGGATGCGACCACCACCCTGGCGGTCGCATCCCGCATCTTTTACATTGCCGTGGGCAGTGTTGTAAGCAGCACCCGTCACAATTTAAAAGTTGCATGTTGTGCATTGGCATGCACAACATAACAGGCACCTTGTGCATGCCAATGAAGGGAGGTACCATGGGCACCACCCAAGTGCGGCCACCTACCCCCCCACTCCCCGGGGGCCTGCAACAGGCCCCCAAAGCCATTTACCGTATGCCTTTCCATGGCAGAGTCTCCGCCATGGAAAGGCATAAGCTCTTCATACATCATATTAAGGGTGGCGGTGCCTGCAAGGCACTGCCACCATATTGTGTGCCTTTTCCGCCCCGCCGGCAATCCGCCCGACGGAAAAGCGGCGGACGGACTTTCCGTCCGCTGCAGTATCCCGCGCCATAGTAATATGGCGGGGGTAAATTGTGGTTTGATGTTGTGCGGATCGCCACCGCCCGCTACCGCCAGCCGGGCGGTGGTGATCTGCATGACATCATAATGACCCCATAATAAATATAACAGAGAAATTAACATACAAAAAAATTAAACACTTAAATCCTTCTGTGCTCATGACAAGCTGAGCTCGTCATGAGCCGTGGAACGCTCACACGCGGGGATAATTCCCATGCTGTGCTGAACGCTCCACAAAAACGGGTGTGGCCGTGACAAGCTCAGCTCGTCATGAGCACACGAGACCTGTGCCTCATGATGAGCTGAACTCGTCATGAGCACCGGGGCGCTGTGCGCGCGCCCCCCAGCACAGCAGGGGAATTACCCCCGCTGCAAAGGGGTTAACAATTAACCCCTAAAAACAATATTACAAAACAGTATTTTAGTAAACAATATACAACTATATTAAAAACAACACTTAAACTATACTCTTACCTTCGTTAATCCTGTCCAAGTATTTTTGCCATTTCATGATTCTTGACACAATATTTATGTATCACCATATTTCACAATATTTTGTATTCTATATCTTTTCCAGGGTTAAATATAGGTATATCGTTGGGAGATACAGAGTTGACTGCAGGTATTGCACTTTTGGCAGATATGGGTCTGGTTGCAGGAATGTAGCATGTTACAACGCGTGCTTTTACCACGCGGTAGGTAACAACGTTACACCGACCGTGTTGTTACCACATGTGACATTACATCGCAAGTCATTTCAATGACTTGCACTAGGTGGCGCGTTGGACCGCTATGTAAAGGCAGAGGGAAAGGGGACATCATAATCCCTACAGTGGGGCCTCCGCAGGCATCGCCACCATTGTAGGGAATTACGCTCCAACCGATGCTCCAATGGGCTCCTTGAGCCTGTTGAAGGCGTCAGTCGGTCCCTCTGCCTGCTGCACTCTGATCGACCACATCATTAAACAGCAGTCAGACCGCAGCCTCAGATGTTGGACGGACTGACACTGACAAACTGTCGGTGGCGATCCGCCCGACATCATAATCGGGACCTTAGTAACAGGTGTACTAAGCATTGTGACAGCTGCAAACATTCCCATTCAGCATTAAGATGCTTTTTCTTATTTACTAGTCCCATTTTAGGAGTCGGAAACGTTTTGCAAAACATTGATATTTTACTAACTTCTCAAAGTTCCCTAGTAATGCTTTGACCTTTGTTAATGTAAAAAAAAGTTTATTTAAGAGGAGACAGTGGTCCCTTTCCATCCTGCCTTCTCTTATGCAAAGAAAATAAACTTTTCTATTAAAATGCAGTATTGTGTCCTTTATGGAAAACGTGGCGCATTAAAAAAGTTTGCTTTATTAAAAAGCAACCGCAGACATGGTGGTCTGCAGACCCTGACATCCATGTGATGGTCTCCAGTCTCATTGAGTCAATATTTGTGACCTAGGAGGAGCCATGCTAGCAACCAAGATGGCCGCGTAGGCTCCCGGCTCCGCCGACCTCTTTCTCCCGCCGGAATATCCTGTCATTTATCCTGTCTTTGCGCCCAGCCACAGTGTGTATGAACCTGCCGTGAGATTAATGGTGCTTTCCGAGATCTCTACTTGCTCGGCTGATGAAGATATGTTGAGTGGAAGTTTGCGGCCTAGATTTGCCCGGAAGCCGGGGTCTCGAGTACTGGCCCATCCGGGTTTCAGTTAAACAACATCGACTGTGGTGGTGTGATTGGGTCCGGTCTACCGAAGTGGGGGAAAAAAAATTAAATTCTCTTAGTTTTTCCGGATTGATGTGGATTACGGTTGGCTGCCTTGGTGAAAGTCGGTGGAGGGGTGACAACCCAACGCTTGCAGCTGTGGACGGGGGCCCTGCCTGATGACCCGGTAACAGGCCCGCTGGTGTTCGCTGGGTTTGGATCTCCGCCAGCGGTGGCTGCCCTAGGATATCATCGAAACAGCTAATAAGTCTCCCTCAGCAGTCGACCGTTCCCTATTCGCCCGTCCCTCTCTGAGAAATCGAGTGTGCTGGGGGAAGCGATCATGATCGACACCGATCGAGGAGTGGTTGAGCGGAATGTGAGTGATCCGTCGCTGCGAACTGTGTTGGCGGCCATTGGGTCAATTCATGTGTACGTTGAAGACTGCATTCAGATGATGATGGCACGCTTAGCTGAGATGACACGAATTGGACCCGACCCTACTCCACTACAAGAAACAGCGACAACCGAGACACCCAATATGGCCACTCTGATGAAGGAAGTAGACCCCCTATTGTGCGAGGTATCGGAGCCTTTGACCAGTGTTTTGGACGATGAACACAAGCTCGATGCCACCAGTGGCTTGTTAAGCCTACGATCGTTGCCGACTATGGAAGGACTAATTGATGTTCCCACTCCAGAAACTTTTGATGAGAATTGTTATCGGAATGAAACTGCGTCACTTCCCTATGCATCGGAGCCGCTAAGATGGCGGACGAATCAACGCTGGGAGTTCATAACGGGGAAGGGAGTCTCTGGACCTGGCGATGTTCACGGCACATTCGTTCTACTACATTGTCTATTATAGTTTCTTCAAACTCGGACTGTCCTGTGGAGGAGGTGGTTTATCCGGAGGGGACTCATGTGTCTGATCGGAAGGGGCAAGGATGAGATCGAAAGACTGGGTTTGACTCGAGTATCGATGGGCAGGGGATTTGCTAAACTTATGCTATAGTAAGGCTGGGCGGTGTTTGAAGATTCCCTTGTTGAGATACATATTTGCTGTCCGATAGATTTCTTGACTTCAATTTGGGGATCCTTGGTTCTGGTGGGGGGAGGGGCGACCGGGAGCCTGTACGAATATGCCCTCCTCCACTTCTCTTCTCTACTTCGGTAGATTTCTTCTTTTAGAACCTTGTTAGTTGGGGTGACAGGCACGCTGCTACTGGGGGTTAGGCGATAGCCGTTTGCAGGGGTGCAGGGTGGGGGATGGGTTTATTGTTTTCTTTTTGTTATCGCCCATATGGTTTTTTCTCTTTTTCAATTTTTCTCAGTCTTTCCTTTACTTGTAATATTGGCGAAATATCCTAACTTTGATCCTTAACCTCTAGTATCTGTTTGCCATGATTCTCCTGCTGTTTTGATTTTATGGGTGGGAAGGTTTTGAGGATCCGCAACTAAACTGTTAACCGAATATACTCATGCAAATTTTGTTTCGTGCTTAATAGTGCGAGCCTCTCAAATATTTTTGCTACTCCACGTCTATCCTGTTTTTTTGTACCAATTCACCCTGTCATTATTGGATGTATGTATGGCACCGGATATGTCTGTTTATTTTTTTGCTTTAAAATAATAAAAAGATTACAAAAAAAAAATATTTGTGACCTACCTCATAAGCATGCATGCAGTAAGTTGGATTCTGACTCACTATGATTTGGATTTTTGTGAATCGACCTAACAGTACATAGGTCAGCTCTTAAAAATCTTTAGTGGTCGCAAAAATTGGGACCAGAATTTTTAGACCAGATATTAGTACATAAGGCCCTAGATTCATTGGCAATTAAAGGATCTGCCTTATTGAGTGAAAAACGTAACCAGTTGTCAGAGTACTTCTAAATAGAAAGCAAACAGCTGTCGGCAATATAATAATTCCTAACAAGATGTTTTTTATTGGGTTGGGAGCTGGTGATTTTGGTGATTTTAGATTCTGGGACTTCCAAAAATATCCAGCAGTTTGCTCAATCACTGCAGATTGCTGTCATAAAGAAACATATTTGTGATTATTTTAAAGCAGTGTCTGGTTTTAACTCATCCTCTGGTCCAGTGAGTTTTGAAAGGCTTATGATTTATTTGGTTTGTTTTGGAAATCTTTATGACAAAACGTGTTTAGATTTGATAGATACTTCTGAGTTTAAGGGAATTTTGGGAATGACCTAGTTGACCTAACATAATCCTTATATTGATTGGGATGCTGTCCCAAGGGCGCCGGGGTAACAGGGCCTTCGGTAACGGTAGGGGGACCAACGGGGAGTTTTGGAGTGAACAGAAACACCGGCTCCTTGATTAAGGGTTTAAGAGAGGGTTTTATTGGAATGTAAGTCTTTCTTTGTAGGGCCGCCGCTCGTTCCCTTGAATGAGCTGCAGGAACTGACTTGCGTGGGTGGCGTGCTGTCTTTGCTTCCGGGACGGGGGCTGTGGTTGTTGCACTCCGGCCTGGGGACGTCTTTCTCCCAGCTCTCCTTGCTCTGGGGCAGAGAGAAAAGGAAAACCGGATCAGTGGATGGTAGGACCGACAGACAGGTAGAGAGGGCCGGGGTGAGGGAAACCAGTGACAGTGCCGTTTAAACAATACTCAGCACAACTCGTGAGGGAAGAGTGCACGTGAAGGAAAGTACGGGGTAGCTGTACAAGGGGGCTTTACACTTTATACACGGGGCTCGTTCTTCCTCCCCACCCAGCCCGCCATACGGCCCCGTACCTCTTGTAGCCACGCTCCTCCCATGGGAACGTGGCGGGGCGAAGCGCGGACACGTTGGCCTCCTGGCTTCTGAACGTTCGGCTCTCCGTCCTCCTCGGTCTCCTCGCGGTCTCGTCCTCCTCGCACTCCGTCTCCTTCTCTCGCCTTCTCCTGGGAAACGCCGTCCGACGCCTCTCTCCAGCTTCCTCTTTTTGGCGACCCGACGCTGCTGAGGGGCGTGGTCTCTTCCTCACTGTCCAGATCTTTAAAGGGACCGTGTGTGTGGATGGTCGCCGGCCATCCGGACTCCGGGTCTTCCACCCACGGGCATTCTGGTAGCTGTAGGGACAAGGGGCAAGGTGAGATGGGGATGGCGGACCACCAGTCTGTTGTTCTATCCGTGTCCAGTCCGCACACCCTGTCACAGATGCCAAGGCAGTTCAATTGAATTCAGATTATTGTAAAATGTGTTTATTGGATTTCATGCCAACCCAAGCAAAAGCTGTCCTTCGAAAGTATTTTGCCAGCTGTTGGGCGTGCTTGTTCTTTTCACCCTTGTTCCAAAGAATTTATTGATATTTTTTAACAGAAGGCAAACGTGTTACCTCCATACAGACATTACGAGTGCAAGATCGATTTGGAAGCAGTTGTGCAAACTCCTTGTAGTCAAGTATATTGTCAGGAACTCTGCAGACATAGGGGTAAACCTAACAAGCAATGAGAGTCTGACCTCAGCAAGGATAGGATAATTCTGGAGGAGGGGTTTAAGATATACAAGAGAGACAGCTGAACGTTTGGAAGAGAGAGGACAAGACCAAATCTGTGAACTAGAACAGGTTGAAATCGAAAGTGTGGAACTGAATAGCATAATGCCTGCAAAGATAAAACTATGCAGGCAAGATATATAGCGAACAGTAAGAAATGAGAAGTCAAACTAACAATACAAACAGAAGTATGATAAATAAACTATCTTAAAGAGATATAAGATGGTACATTCACTACCAATGGCTTCAAAAACAAATTGACAAATTCGGATAGGTGTTCAGTTAGGGATCTTAACTGAACACCTATCTGAATTTGACGATTTGTTTTTGGTGGTGAATTTACCATCTTATAACCGAGATACAATGGACATATTAAATAAATTGCAGGATGTAGTGTGGGATCAGAATATGAGCTTTGTGACCCTAGACGTGGTAGGACTGTACACTTGTATTGAGAATGACAAAGGGAAACAAGCATTGAGACACTTTATGGGTAGCAGAAGTGCGAGCCAACAGGAGCATTCAACCATGTTATTAGAGATGAGTAATTTGATACTAAACAACAACTTTTCTCTGTTTGAGGGGGAGTGGTTTCATCAAATCAGAGGTACAGCAATGGGATCCAGGTTTGCTCCCTCTTATGCTAACCTCTTCATGGTGTGGTATGAGAGGGAGCACTAGTGTAAAATAGTGTCATGGGGGAAAAATTATAGATTCTCAGATATCAACCATTTTTCTCACTTGCGCTCATCACACTCTAATGCACCCTTTTAGTAACACAATCCCCAATTTAACCTTCCCAAATGGCCCAAGTATTGGCACAGAAAACAATAATATATAAAAATAATTATACAAATTATTATTTCCAAACTTCATAAAAACATTCCTCAACGGCTCACCGTTTTGGATCAGAAGATCACAGTCATTTAATTAAAATGCAAACATTATAAAATTACATGTAGACCTACAAAAAAAACATATAAAAAACAAACAATATATCCTTGAGAGTATGTATAGACAATACACTTTGTCTTTGAATGCTACAATTTGGATGTTGACAAAACTTCTTAACCTAAACACCTTGACATTTATTGCATTTATTATTTCTAAGGTGATAGATAAAAACTTCAATTTGTGGCTTTATTGTATGCGTCCGACGCGTTTTGAAGGTTCAGTCGTATACCCCCTTCTTTTTCAAGACCGTGGTGATTACTCCCAATATTGTACACTATAAATCGGTGCTATCAATTTAAACGCTGCCGGACAAGCACGGGAGGGCGCCATCGTCCGAACAGGTTGCTCATTGAGAAAGGCGCCTGCAGACAGATAAGTGTGCAGAACCGCCACTCAAAAAAGAAGAAAACAAATTTGGTTGCTGGTGAACAGTAAAGGAGTGACGGAGGGGCAGAATAAAATAAGAAAGAAAGTCAAGTTAAATCCGCAAAGTTAGAACCCAATATCCTGGGACTAAACACATGGAATAATTCTGGCGTTGATCATTAAGTAAATAAAGGGATTGATTCAACACAAATGCCCAAGAGGAAAACAGGGGCATACGTTTGAGAAATTGTTTTAACGAACGGAGTGGTGGGAGCAACAGGCTAGCACCGATTTATAGTGTACAATATTGGGAGTAATCACCACAGTCTTGAAAAAGAAGGGGGTATAAGACTGAACCTTGGAAACGCGTCGGACGCATACAATAAAGCCACAAATTGAAGTGTTTATCTATCACCTTAGAAATAATAAATGCAATAAATGTCAAGGTGTTTAGGTTAAGAAGTTTTGTCAACATCCAAATAGTGGCATTCTAAGACAAAGTGTATTGTCTATACATACTCTCAAGGATATATTGTTTGGTTTTTATATGTTTTTTTATGTAGGTCTACAGGTAATTTTATAATGTTTGCATTTTAATTAAATGACTGTGAGCTTCTGATCCAAAACGGTGAGCCGTTGAGGAATGTTTTTATGAAGTTTGGAAATAATAAATTGTATAATTATTTTTATATATTATTGTTTTCTGTGCCAAAACTTGGGTCATTTGAGAAGGTTCAACTGGGGATTGTATTACGAAAAGGGTGCATTAGAGTGTGATGAGCGCAAGTGAGAAAAATGGTTGATATCTGAGAATCTATAATTTTTCCCCCATATGACACTATTTTACACTAGTTCTTGTTTGAACACTAGTCCTTTGGGTTACCAAGGGTTCCTCTCTTCTCTTTTATATATGAGAGGGAGCACGCCTTGTCCAAGAACGCTAGCAAATGGATGGACCTCATCCTGTTTTGGGGACAGTTCATTGATGACATTTTAATGATTTGGAGAGGCCCTCGACCCGAATTGTTGGAATATGTGGACTATTTGAATACCAACAGCCTTAATGTAAGTTTCACAATGTGTCACAACTTGAGCAGGATAGATTTGTTAGCTGTACAATTGTTTGTTGTGGACAATACTATTCAGAGCAAAGATTTTCGTAAAGATACAGCCACGAACAACATCCTCAGAGCAGACCGTGCACACCCACCTGCAGTGACTAGGGGTATCCCTTATGGAGAGATAATACAAAACTGTCACAATTCGCTCCCTGTGCTCTCGTACCCACCACCAGGGGGCCGCATAGTGGGACTTTTCAGTCTTCTAATAAGTTTCCAGACCCTCCCCTGCCTGCATTTCCTGCTTTCCAGCCATTTGGTCACTTATTGGGAATTGACATCCATTCCCAATCAATGCCGGGTTTTGTGAAAGCCAGCCTGCTTATACTTGAAGTGAGCCTGCTCATGTTTGTAACTCAACTACCTAGAGTTCCCTGCTCACTGCTTTGTCTCCGCCCCTGCAGGCCAAGGGTGGGTGGAGGAATTCAGCTCACCTGTGGCTGGCTGCTGCTAGCCTGCTCACACCTGCTGCATGTGATTACTGTGAGCTCTTATAAGCCCCAGCTCCCTTCAGGCCAAGGTTGGTCATTGTAGCTATTTACAGGTGAGACCGATCCGTGTTTCCAGTGCTCCCTGAGTTTTTGCTATCCTTGTTTCCAGTGTTTCCTGAGCTTTAGTTATGCCTTGTTCCTGACCTGCTGCTGTTTTCCTTGTTCCTGAATTAGCACTGCCTGCAGTGCTACCTTGACCCTTGAGCCTTAGTATTCCTTGTTCCTGAACTGCAGCAGTTTCCCTTCTCCTGAATTAGCACTGCTTTCAGTTCGCTCTTGTTTCCTGAGTTCCTGAGCTATAGCTATTCCTTGTACCTGAATTAGCTCTGCCTGCAGTGCTCTTGTTTCCTGAGTTCCAGATCTATAGTTATTCTTTGCTCCTGTTCCTGGGCTTCAGCTATTTCTTGATCCTGATTTGCACTGCTTGCAGTGCTCTCTTGACTCCTTGTTTCCTGAGCTGTAGCTATGTCCTGTTTCCTTGAACCAGTCCTGCCTGCAGTGCTACCTTGACTCCAGGGCTATAGTAATTTCCTTGTTTCCTGAACTAGCACTTCCTGCAGTGCTACCTTGACTCCTGCGCTATAGTAATTTCCCTGTTTCCTGAACTAGCAATGCCTGCAGTGATACCTTGAATCCTTCATTTCGGTTGGGTATTATATTTATCCATACAAGAAGAACGGGAGGGGAGGAGCTGGGTTAACATGTTTTGGAGCAGATTTACAAGCCCCTTGCGCTGCTTTTACGCCGCCGTTGCGTCACTTTTGTGACGCAGCTGCGGCGCAAAAGATGCGCCATGGTGCGGGGTATTTACAATGTGACGCATCTCCCAGATGCGTCATATTGTAAAGACCTGCGCCAGAAGAGGCGTACCATCGCAGAGGGAGGCGTTCCGGCGCAGGAGCGCCTCTCAAAAGTGGCTGGGTGAAATCTACAAGATTTCACTCAGTCACTTTTGGGCCCATGCTGCGTCAAAACCCTGCGCCTGCTTGAAGCAGGCGTAAGGATTGACGCAGCATTGTGCTTGCGACGCAACTCCAGCAATGCGCCGCTTTTATGGCACAGATGCGTGACGCATCTGTGCCGTTTTTGCCCCATGGTAAATGCGGCGCATCAAGGGTGGCGGAGCTGCGGCGCACAATTACTGGCGCATCCCTGCCGATATGCAGGGATGCGCCAGTAATTGTAAATCTGCCCCTTTGTTCTTAACACACCGTAGATACTGACAACAGTATGATTTGCGAGAAGTTAAGCCGGCTGGAGCTCTTCAAGGGCTACGCCTCAAATCAGGCAGGCCAGGCAGGGGGTGGTGCTCCTGACCAGACGGTTCGGGTGAATAGAGAGGATAGGTTGGAATATGAGCCAGAAATATTCACTCCGGCCCGGGATGGATAGAGGATTAAAAGAGAGGCTTTCTATTTCTTGGAACGTGTGCGGACCAGAAAGGAACATATATTTTGCGAAGTTAAATGCTTTTTCAGGTTTGAATTGCACCACTTAATCGTTGATTGGCTGTTATGATGACACAAATAAGAGGTTTTGGTAATGACCCAGTTTATGGAGGGAATCTGTGCATTGACCGAGCAGTGGTTACGGAAGAAAGAAACGCTGGACAGAGGAGGTGAGTGATCTTGAGCAAGGAAATTCATTAGGGATAGACAGGGCAGGGCACGCCATGTAGAGCTAGGCGACGAGTGAAAAGGAAGTAACTGACATTGTGATGTTTAATAATAGGTCTTGTTACTATCTAGGGCTAGGGGTCAAGCTAAACGAAAGTAACCGACACCCTGATGCATAATGATTGGTCTTGCTAATACCAACGGGTGAATTCCCATGATTTGCGGTAACAGGAAATGGAAGGATCTTGCCTCGTTAACATGGAGGGTAACGGCAATAAAAAATAGGCAACTGACTAGGGGATGGGAATAGACATGAGAATAGGTGAGAGTGCTAATAGCAACACAGGTGGGCTTAATAAGACGCTGATGGAATCATAAATAGCTATGGAAGATCATTTGGGACTACACACGCTTTTCTTTCTTTTTAGGTGGGGATCATAAGTAAAATGATGGATTGAGGTGCCAGGATGGGCACAGTATAGTGAAGGATATAATTGGTCAATATCGTTGAACCATGAGGCAATACGTTGTTGTGTGAATAATTGGGAATGGGATGACATTGTATTTTTGGGGAGTTTTAACATAATGGCAGCAGCCATGAACAAGCATTTGCAATGCAATAGGTCTCGCAGCATTAAAGTTTGAGTTATTGGCATTGTATATGACAATGTGTTGCATTAATTTTTTAGCAAAGTCTGTATTGGTGTATAAAGATGATTTGCAAGATGATAGCGATGGAGTGGGGGATAGACTGCTAGTTTTGCAGTTATAAGCATATATTGTAAGTATGTGTTTTTATGATAAAATGTGTGTTGTTGTGTGTGTAGTTGTGTGTGGTAGTTTGTGTGCTTGTATGTGTGGTTGTGTGTGTGGTTGTGTGTGTGTGGTTGCGTGTGTGTGTCAAGGGACAAGCACATTACAAGTTGGCGTTTCTATATTGAAATACGTAGCCAACAATGTAACTTTGTGAGTGGTGTATGCAAGAGTTTGTTCTACATTGGTCTACCAAAGGACACTCTTGTTGTTACTGTTACCGCCAGCATTCAGAGAAGGGAAGAACCTACTAACCAAACCACCCTCTCACAGCCCTACCAGGCTCCTTGAATTTGAGTTTCTGGTAAAGATAGCCGAGGCAGCCTTGACATTTCCTTTACTGTTACAAAAGCCTGCACTACAAACTTTATAAGCAAACATGCCCTTTGCTAAATGTACGTAGCAGACGTTTTTCAAGCCTTACCAGAGAAGTGCATTTCTTAATGTTTTTAGTAAATAGCATCCGCAGCTGGTGGACTGGGACTAAAAACCGAGAGCACGTGGTACAGCCTCTAGTAATGCCCCTCTTTCCCCTGCTAGCCTCTGGCGTTCAAAGTCCTTTTAACTAATGGATATAATATGTTGTCAAGAATTACTTGATTATAGGGCTGTGCTGAGCAACTCTGCATGTGCTATAACGTCTACATTTTGAAAGCACATTTTCCATGCATTCCCTTTTCAGCTGTAGCCTCTTGTCCGGCCGTCAAATGACTTTGGCTGGGGGGCTGGTCGAGCTCTCCTTTTAGGGTGTCTGGTTAACAAGCACCGGTGGCTATAGTGGGAACTGGGTCCCAGAATGACTAAGGCAGGCAACATTAATAAATGATCTGTCTGCGATGTTTTCAAACGATGAATGTTGAGTGGAATGGGCCAGGTGATTTAGAGAGACCAGAGTCAACCAGGGCTTATCTAAGCCCAGATTTTCAGTTGTGAAATTAATCACATTGGAATTATATTCTTTAAGAAAAGTCTGTAAGTTTGCTTGTCGAAGATGGCTCTTCTCTATTACTAAGCGAAGGCTTTTTCTTATGCCTTTGACTTTACCATGCTTCAAGTGAGGGTGCCAATGTTGAAACTTAAAATTGATCCAGGTGGCTCTGCATTTGGCCTGAATTACTAGACAATATCTTCCTTGTTAGTAGCAGGGTATTTACTCGAGACCTTGTGGTCCGAAACAGTATTGTTTTTATTGTTATTAAATGAGACCTCAACAACTGTGTCCTTGTTAATAGTCCCAAAGTTAGCTGGTGTTATCACTGGTGCTGCTGTGGCTGGGGTTGGGAGGGTAGCAGCCACTCTCTTTTTGTCCCACTTGCCCGACTTTGAGTGACCTGTGTCACTCCTAGTTGTTGAAATGTCACTCATAATTACACTGAAATTATGAAAGTGTCACACATTGCAATCTGAAACTGTAGCAGCTATAACTTTCGGTCGTGCAGCAGAGGTCGAAATGATGGACAGAGCTACAGTTTGTTCTAAAAATGGAAATACTATATACACCAGCACCATGGCCTTTCACCAGAGCCATGGAGCTGCTGCGTCACTTCCTTTAGGTGCCATTTTTCAGCGTCTCGGCCACAGCCCAGCAACATCCTGTTGCTTTGTCTTTGTTTAAAATACGCACAACGCAGTTAATGAACAAGAAGTGCTAATAGGCAGATGACGTTAATGTACGTGGCAAATTACAGTGCATTTGGAGACCGCAGCTATGTATCCTTTCTCTCCCCCCCCCCCCAATACTTAGTTTTGAAGGTCTGTATTCTTTAATAATGGGTGGCGTTGTTCCCCCCGGCCGTGCCTCTTCGTGACTGGTGACTGTTGAGGGAGTGTAAGACAGGTTTCCTCGCTGCTCTCTCCCGCTCGCGCTTTCCCCCTTCGATAGCCATTCCTGCAGGCTGCTTTCTGTGCCCAGATAAGTTTCCATATCACGTTCCCGTCGGATTCCTGGACTCTGAGATAAAACATGTAATGCGCGGCTAGAGGAACGGGGTCAACGAGGTTTCCGTGTGTTTTTAGTTTACTATACACGAGTAAGAGAGCCTTCACCGGATTTAATGAAAATCTTATTTTTATCCTGTCAAAAGCACTCAGTTCACTTCCTGCCTTAGTGAGGAAGCTTCTGCCTTAGCTAATTTGCAGCACTTGACACACATTTCATCCGCTGCATAATTTGCAGGTTTGGGGGGGGGGGAGAGAAAACTATTCCCTCTGGCTGAAACGTTCTCAAAATTATAAAATGTACTACTCACACAGCACCAACCAATGGGAGCAACCTGTAGGGGAACACTTCTGGGGCTGCATGGCCGTCTCTTCCGGGGCAGCAGCTGGAGGAGGACCCTTCCGGGATAGGCAAACCTTCTTCTTCATGGCTGTCATCCTTTCTGGCCACTCACAGGATTGATAGCGAACTACAGTCACGAAGGCCCGCCCAGTATCTCTACGTAGCCTGTCAATCACTGTAAACTCGCTTTTCCTTTCACCGCCCCTTGCCTTCACTTCTTGAACTTGGTTAGAGTAGCAAGGAAAGCGGACACAATCAGATTTTACAGTCTTCTGGTGGGATGCGCAAGGTAAGATCGGCACTTTCTGTGTGCTCATGTGTGTGTGTGTGTGCGCGCGGGGGGCGGCGGCGTGTGTGTGCTCGTGTGTCTGTGTGTGTGTGTGCCCACGTGTGTGTCTGTCTACGTGCGCGCTCCATTGTGACGGGGATCAGCCTGCCGGAATCGGAGCGCGTGTTCATGCGCGCGACCTGATCCGATTCCGGCAGGCTGCGCGTGACAGTCTCTTGTCTCCCCTTGAACTCCTTGAAAGCAAAACTGATCACAATAGGGCTCTACAGCGACAATCGCTTCGCGATTGCGTCGCAGTGCGAGCCCTAAAAAAACAGGGACTAGCTGCTAGACCTGAGCATTTAAAGCAGTAATAGCACAGCAGAATGCAATCACGTTTTTTCCAACCCAAAAAAATATATATATGATGTGCTCAGACAAGTGCTCAAAGTAGTTTGCCTTCAGCCGCACCCCAAAATCACCAGTCCCTGGGAATTCAGACTCAGGCTGAACCACTTGAAACATGTTCGACTTCACATGAAGGTGTGCCCCTTTAAGAAGGTGCAACTTACGGCAGCCAGTGCGGTACCTGTAGGGACCGCCCACTAGTTACCTGCAACGCCAGAGGTGAGCCCTTTGACATCACGCCCCGCCCACTCAATCAATCAATCAATCAATCAGAGCATTTATATAGCGCACTACTCACCCGGAGGGTCTCAAGGCGCTGGGGGGAGGGGGTCCGCTACTGCTCGAACAGCCAGGTCTTGAGCTGCTTCCTGAAGGCGAGGTGGTCCTGGGTCAGGCGGAGGTGGGTCGGAAGGGAGTTCCAAGTCTTGGCGGCCAGGTAGGAGAAGGACCTTCCTCCTGTGGTGGCTCTTCGGATGCGGGGGACGGCGGCGAGGGCGTGGCTGGTCGATCGAAGCTGGCGTTTGGGAGCGTAGAAGTTGAGGCGGCTGTTGAGGTAACCTGGGCCTTGGTTGTGTAGGGCTTTGTGTGCGTGGGTGAGGAGCCGGAAGGTGATTCTCTTGTTGACCGGGAGCCAGTACAGGTCTCTCAGGTGTCCGGAGATGTGGCTGCGGCGGGGGATGTCCAGGATGAGTCGTGCTGAGGTGTTCTGGATCCGCTGGAGTTTCTTCTGGAGCTTGGCGGTGGTTCCGGCATAGAGGGAGTTGCCGTAGTCCAGACGGCTGGTGACGATGGCCTGGGTGACCGTCTTCCTGGTCTCGGTGGGGATCCACCGGAAGATCTTACGTAGCATGCGCAGGATGTTGAAGCATGACGAGGAGACGGCGTTGACTTGTCTGGTCATGGAGAGGGATGAGTCCAGGATGAATCCCAGGTTGCGTGCGTGGTCTGTTGGTTTGGGTGCGCTGCCTAGGGCGGGGGGCCACCAGGAGTCGTCCCAGGCGGAAGGTGATGATCCCAGGATGAGGACTTCCGTCTTGTCCGAGTTCAGTTTCAGGCGGCTGTTCGACATCCATTTGGCTACATCTGACATCCCTTCGTGGAGGTTGGCTCTGGCGGTGGCGGGGTCGTTGGTGAGGGAGAGGATCAGCTGGGTGTCGTCGGCGTAGGAGATGATGCTGAGGTTGTGCTGGCGTGCGATGGCTGCGAGGGGGCTCATGTAGACGTTGAAGAGTGTCGGGCTGAGCGAGGAGCCTTGAGGAACGCCGCAGATGACTTCGGTGGCCTCCGATCTGAACGGGGGGAGGCGGACTCTCTGTGTCCTTCCGGCGAGGAAGGAGGTGATCCATTCCAGTGCCTTCTCCTGGATTCCGACGTTGCTGAGGCGCTGTACTAGGGTACGGTGGCAGACAGTGTCGAAGGCCGCGGAGAGGTCCAGGAGGATGAGGGCCGCTGTTTCTCCGTTGTCGAGCAGGGCTCGGATGTCGTCGGTAGCTGCGATCAGGGCGGTCTCGGTGCTGTGGTTGGCCCGGAAGCCAGACTGCGAGAGGTCGAGGGATCCGTTCGTCTCGAGGAAGGCGGCCAGCTGCTTGTTGACGGTCTTCTCGATGACTTTTGCCGGAAACGGGAGCAGCGAGGTCGGTGGGGTCGGCTGATGGTTTCTTGAGTAGAGCGCTGAGTTCGGCGTGCTTCCAGCTCTCCGGGAAGGTCGAGGTGTCGAAGGAGGTGTTGATGATGTTCCGTAGGTGGGGTGCGATGACAGCGTCGGCCTT
Organism: Lissotriton helveticus; assembly: GCF_964261635.1. Lineage (NCBI taxonomy): Eukaryota > Metazoa > Chordata > Amphibia > Caudata > Salamandridae > Lissotriton > Lissotriton helveticus. The sequence continues at coordinate 1,556,202,058 of NC_136065.1, forward strand.
GTTGAAGACGTGGTGAGGGCAAGGGTCTGTCGGAGAGCCGGAGTGGATGGAGTTCATCGTGTGGACGGTGTCTTCGGTGCTGATCGGGGTCCATGCACGGAGGGTGGTTGTGGGGGGCGATGGTTCGGTCGTGGCGTGCGTCGGTTGAGTGCTGAAGCTGTTGTGTATGTCCGCGATCTTGTTGTGGAAGTAGGAGGCGAGGGAGTTGCAGAGGTCTTGCGAAGGGGTGATGTCGTTGTTTCCGGCGTTGGGGTTGGAGAGCTCTTTCACGATGTTGAAGAGTTCCTTGCTGTTGTGTGCGTTGTTGTCAAGTCGTTCCTTGAATGCGGTTCTCTTGGTGGCGTGGATCAGTTGGTGGTGTTTTCGGGTGGCGAGCTTGAGGGCAGTCATGTTGTCTGGTGTTGGGTTTCTGCGCCAGGTTTTCTCGAGTGCTCTGCAGTTCTTCTTGGAGCTCTTGAGTTCGTCGTTAAACCATGGGGCTTTCTTGCTGCTGGGTCTGCTGGGCGGGGTCTTCAGAGGGGCGAGGGCGTCTGCGCAGTTGCTGATCCATTTCGTGAGGTTGGTGGCCGCTTGGCTGGGGTTTGTAGTGCTGGTGGGGGGGTTCTTGCTCAGGGCAGTAGCGAGCTGGTCTGTGGTGATCTTGTTCCAGCTTCTGCGGGGAACCTGTTGCTGGTGATGGTGGAACGTGGTCCTTCTGAAACTGAAGTGGACGCAGCTGTGGTCCGTCGAGTGGAGTCCTGCGGCGTGGCTGAAGGCGATGTCCTTGCTGGAAGAGAAGACCGGGTCGAGCGTGTGTCCAGCGTAGTGGGTGGGGGTGTTGACCAGCTGCTTGAGTCCGAGGTTGGCGAGGTTGTCCAGCAGGGTGGTGGTGTTGTGGTCGTTGTTGTTCTCCAGGTGGAAGTTGAGGTCCCCGAGGAGGATGTAGTCAGCGGAGGGGAGGGCGTGCGGGCTGATGAAGTCGGCGATGTCTTCGCTGAATTGTGTGCGTGGTCCAGGGGGTCTGTAGATGAGGGTGCCTCTGAGGGTGGTCTTGAGGTTGACGAGGATCTGGAAGTGCAGGTGTTCGGTGGGTGCGAGGGTGTCGTCGGTGTTAGTCGTGATGCGGATGGTGTTCCTGTGGATGATGGCGATGCCTCCTCCGGTCTGGTTGATGCGGTCCCTCCGGATGATCTTGTAGCCGTCCGGGATGGCGATGGCGATGTCGGGCGCTGAGGAGGCGTTCATTCAGGTTTTCGTGAGGAAGGCGACGTCTGGGGCTGTGGTGTCGAGCAGGTTCAAGAGCTCGACGGCGTGTCTGTGGACGGAGCGGGTGTTGAGCAGGATGCACTTCAGGTGGGTGGTGCTGGAGTTCGGCTTGGTGGGTGCTGGTGTAGCGTGGGTCCGGTTCCGGTTGCAGGTGAACTTGCAGGAGTGGCAGCTGAAGGGTCCGTGTGTGCGTCTCAGTGTTGCTCGGTAGCATCCCGGGATTCGGCCGGTGTTGAGAGCGTTGAGTTCGGTGGCGTCGTAGGTCCGTCGGGTCGGCTTCCGTCGGTGGGGGCCAGGGGTCCTGGCGCTGGGCGCGGTCCAGGCGCGGACGGGCGCAGACGGGCTTACCTTTGGCACGCCTTCGGCGCACAATTGGCGCGCCCGCTGCGCGTTACGCTGCGCGTAGGCCACTCTGCCATATGTGGAGAGTGTGGGGGGGCGGGGCGAGGGAGGGGCAGCTGGGAGGCGGGGAGCAGGGCGTCGAATGGGGAGGGCAGCAGAGGTGAGGGGCGGGGAGCGGGGAGGTGGCGGGAAGCGCGGCAGGGGCCGGGGGCGCCGAAAACACAGGGGAACAATAATACTATACTACGAACTACAATACTAACAGAACGGGGATACACAGAATAAAACAGGGGGCTGACAGTACACCAGGGGATACAAAGACGGGGTCACAGAGGTACACCCTTACCAGGAGCAGAGAGCACAAAGGAGAGACAGTGGAACTCAGTAACAGCGCGGCGCAGGCGGGGCAGGAGCACAGTCAGCGGGTCACAGGGTCACAGCAGGCAGGGTCCCGGCTGCGGGCAGAGGCGGCGTTAGAGGGAACAAGGGCAGCCTGGTCGCACTCACGAGGAGTGTGCGAGGTGCGTGGGGGTGACCGGCCCAGAGGGACTCACCAACTGTCTCCTGCACTGTCCAATCAGAGAGAGCCACTGCGCCAGCTAGGCTAATAGACACCGCCCATCGCGTGACAAGCACTTCAAGCTGACCAATCAACGGCGTCGAATCCGCCCGGACACACTGTAACGGCGTAGACTCGCCGTATACTCCTGTTCATGACCACGGGACATTGCAGGGGATCTCACCACCTTCAAACCCCCTCTTCTACCCTTCACAGCCCGTCGATACCGGACCCAGTGCCCAGAAGGACGAAGCGATACACTCGCCCTTTAATTTTGAGACAGCTGAGGAATGGGCGGGTCTGTGCGATGAGGCGGAGATGTCTTATGTGGAAGAACGCCAGAACCAGGTGTGTTTGTTCACCCGGAGCGAAGAGGAGTCGTGGAAGAAGAGTATTGAGTTGCGGAGCGGAGGAGAAGAAGAAACGGAAAGAGCGGAGGACGTCGAGAGCGGAGGAGTAGCGGCGCCTGTGACGAAGGAGAAGCCAGGAGGCCAACGTCCTCACGAGTCGCCCTGACACACACCCGGGGGAGGTGTGTGGCTAACCCAGGTACGCAATACAATCCGGGGCTGGGTGGGACGTAAGGGCGGTTCCACTGTATAATTGGTATCCCCCTCTCCCGGTTTAACCTTCCCCGAGCACTACCCGTCACATTTAGTACCTTGTACAAAAGAGTGTTGCATGGGTTATTGCTTCCTCACACCTTTTCCCCATCACCTGTACATTTACGAACACCACTCTCACCAGACGTTATCTTTGTCTGTTTGTCCCGAATGTGAAGACGGACACGGAGGAAGAAACGCCCTGACGGAGTCCTGAAGGCTATCGCCGACTCGACCCAACCAAGCTTCGCCGTAGGAGGTCCAATAGAAGTCGATCTCCACGTCGATCTGTGCCTCTGAGGAAAATCTGTACTGATCATCTGTATAATACAATAAAACCCGTTCTAACCAAGACCCGCTTATTGCACATCTCTCTCGAACCTATCACAGTGGTGGAGAATGCGGGCAGCGACACCATCTTTTATAGAGAAGATGGAAACGGTCGTTCAACAACTGGTGAAAGGGCAAGAGAGACTAGAGTGGGTCGTAGAACAACAATTAACGTCGGCACAAGCAGACCGGGAAATCTGGAAGAAAGCTTTAGAAACACGACCCGAAATCTCCCAGCCATGGAGTGAGCCCCTACAGAGGGGTGGAGGAGGGGAAAGAATCATTCCACACGGTGCACCAGCAGTGTCTCTCCAGAAATACCAAACCGGAGAAGACCCCGACTCCTTCCTACTGAACTTTGAACGGGCCGCCCGAGCCTGTGGATGGCCCGTAAGCAAGTGGCCCTTCTTCCTTGCGCCACTCCTAGGAGGGGAAGCACAGGCCGCCTACCAGGTAGCCAACCCCACAGTTGATACTCTTTACAATGACATAAAAGAAATAATCTTAGACCATCTAGGTCTCGATGCCGAGGCATATCGCAAGCGTTTTCGAAAAGAAAGAGGGAACGCCGGAGAAAATCCAAAAACCCTTTTTGTAAGACTCAAAATGGCAGCCGATAAATGGCTTACACCCTCGACTAGTACTAAGGAAGAAATCCTAGATCGTATTTACTTAGAACAATTCCTAGAGGCTCTCCCCTATGCCACTCAAAGATGGCTGAGACAACACCATAATCTGACCACCAATCAGGCAGTTGAGATGGCCTCCACTTTTTCTCAAGCACAACCTTAAACTTCCAGCTGGGACTATGAAAGACCCTCCAAACTGGCTCAAAAACCAGAGAAACGAACGCCGTGACCATTGGACCGAGCATGCGGGAACCCCAGAACCCCAGTGTTTCGACTGCGGTAATTGGGGACACATCGCCCGACTATGCCATAAAAGAAGAAGTACCGAAGAACCGATGGAGGTGGGGTACCTCCCCAAAGCCGTACTCTATTCTGCAGAGATGGGAGGTTCCTACAGAGTAAGTGTCAAGGTGAATGGTTCTTCTAGACAAGCTCTCTTAGATTCAGGTTGTCGTCAATCAGTCATTCAATCCCAACACGTGCCTTTTTCCCAGTATATTCCCCGGGAGGAGGTAAAAATCAGGTGTGTACACGGGGACATCAAACCTTACCCTTTGGCTAATGTCCCAATCCAGCCCGCCCTGGGAAAACCTCATACTATTAGGGTGGGGGTCCTTGCTTCTCTTCCAGAAGACTTAATCATAGGGACAGATAACCCGGGGTTTCTACAAATGTTTAAAAAAACATTGGAACAGGACTCCCCCATCCAGCACCGAGATAATTCTGGTCCAAGAATAGACACACAGGAAAACAATCACAAAGAGACAACCGGAGTTGTCCTGCGCTTCGTGAAGTGTCAGAACATGCCACTACGCCGTCCCGAGGCTCCAGTAAAGCAGCCGGATATGATTTATACAGTGCTTATGAATATGTGATCCCTGCAAAAGAGAAGGCACCAGTAAAAACTGACATTCAAATTGCTGTCCCCCCAGGATGCTATGGAAGGGTAGCACCACGATCCGGTTTGGCGGCGAAGTACTTTATTGATGTAGGAGCTGGGGTCATTGATGAAGACTACAGAGGGAATGTTGGAATCATACTTTTTTAAATTTGGAAATGAAGTATTTCAAGTAAAAAAAGGCGATCGAGTGGCCCAGCTGATTTGTGAACGCATATCGTATCCTACATTAGAAGAACTAAGCATTCTAGATGATACAGAGAGTGGTTCGGGAGGCTTTGGGTCCACTAACAAATCCCATGGTCCATTTCCGACCTTACTCTCCCCAGATCCCTGGGTTATGGATAAGAGTTTTCGGTTCGCACAGTTTAACGACCCTACCCTCTACAATGCATGGGAACAAGCTCACGAAGGTCAAGATAAAAACATCAATGTCTAACCCAGGTTCATGATACGTGACAAACTACTTTACCAAAAAGGGAAACCAGACGATTCCCCTCAACTCCTGGTACCCGTGTCCTTTCGGGAACAGGTATTATTTTTCGCCCATAGCCATTTAATAGCCGGACAGGCAGGGGCCGAGAAGACTACCCAAAGCATCCTCAAAAAAAATTTGGGGGCCAGGAATTTATAAGGACACGTTCATGTATTGTAGGGAATGCAGTATATGTCAGAGGAAGAATATGACCAAACCGCCATCGGTCCCAATACAACCATTGCCCATCATTGGAAAACCATTTGAGAGAGTGGGCATGGACCTTATTGGACCCCTGCCCAAGACCAGAAAGGGGTTCCAACATGTGCTAGTGGTTGTTTATTATGCCACCCGGTTTCCGGAGGCCTTTCCATTAACCGCCGCCACATCGAAACAGGTCGGAGAAAAAATGATTGAGCTGTTCAGCCGAGTGGGATTCCCCAAAGGAGATCCTAATGGATCAGGGCACCCCCTTCGTATCAAAACTGATGAAGGAGATATGGCACAACCTGAATATCCACCAGATTTGTACCTCTGTATACCATCCTCAGACGGACAGTCTGGTGGAACGTTATAATCGCACCCTGAAGACAACCCTCAGGAAGATGATGGAAGTCAGCGGAGCCGACTGGGACCAAATGCTACCCTTAGCACTATATGCCATAAGGGGCCAAAAACATAGCAGCATGGGAGTATCCCCCTTTGAACTACTATATGGACGGCATCCCCGCTCCCTCCTGGAGATGACTAAGGATGCGTGGGAGAACGAAACCGTGGAAGAGACGGCTGCCACACTAGACTATGCCCAGAGCCTCAGAACCAGACTCGGGAAACTGAGAGACTTGGCTTATACACACCTTGAAGAGAGTCAGAAACGCCAAAAAATCGCATATGATAAAGGAAAAAAGTGGAGACAGCTCAAGATAAATGACTGGGCCTTAGTTCTCCTCCCATCCTCCACTCAGAAATTTCGTGCTGAATAGGTAGCACCCTATAAAGTGATCGAGACAATAGGAAGGACCAGCTACAGACTACAGATAAGTCCGTACAAACAGCAAACCTATCACATCAATTTGCTGAAGAAGTGGTTGGGTCCCTTGCCTGCAGGAGTACATATGGTATCTGAACCCCAGCACTCCTCCTCCACACGAGAACAACTGGTTCTAAACGACTAACTAAATGCAAAACAACAGACGGACCTTCAGGACATTTTGAGGAAACATGATTCCTTGTTCTCTAACACACCGGGAAGAACAACCCTCGCAGAACATTGCATAGATACACCTCCCGGTAAGAGAGTTAAGATCCGCCCTTATCGAGTACCAGAGGCGAGACAGGCAGCCATCAGAAAAGAGGTCAACGACATGCTAAACCTGGGGGTTATTCGGCCATCCAGAAGTGACTGGTCAAGCCCCATTGTCATGGTTCCAAAGCCCGACGGGAGTCGGCGGTTTTGCATGGATTTCCGCGCCCTGAATGAGATTTCGCTCTTTGATGCCTACCCTATACCACGTGTGGACGAGCTTATCGAGAAACTGGGAGACTCACAGTATATCACCACCCTGGACCTCACTAAAGGGTATTGGCAGGTGCCCCTAAGAGAGGAAGACCGAAAAAAAAACTGCTTTTTCCACAGAGGACAGACACTTTGAATCCACAGTCCTGCCCTTTGGCCTACACGGGGCTCCCGCCACATTCCAGCGCCTCATGAATACAGTATTGAAGGGTTTGGCAAAATTCACGTCGGCCTGTTTAGACGACATAGTCATATATTAGACCTGATTGGTCCACCCATCTCTCCCACTTGCACACCGTTTTCAAGGAGTTGGAGAAAGCCGGTCTCAGGATAAACGCGAAGAAATCCAAAGTGGCCTTCCAGAAGGTGAAGTTCCTGGGCTATTTACTGGGACACGGAGTTATAGAGCCCCAGATAGAGAAGATACGAGCCATAGCCGACACCCTATTCCCTACTAACCGGAAAGAAATGAGGTCCTTCCTAGGGTTGGTTGGATATTACCGTCGATTCATCCCGCAGTTTGCTCATGTAGCTGCCCCCCTCACAGACTCCCTATGGCATCAGGAAAAATCCACCTCCCCCATCCACTCCACGGCAACCATGCAGGATGCATTTCACAGGTTGAAAACGATCATCACATCTACCCCAGTTCTTACCTCTCCGGACTTCTCCAGACCTTTTTCTTTGCACACTGACGCCTACTCTCCCAGGTGGGGTCTGACAATCATGAGCATCCTATCCTTTACATAAGCCGAACATTGTTCCCTCGTGAGCTTAAGTATGCAACAGTTGAAAAGGAATGCCTCGCCATAAAATGGGCAGTGGAAAAACTCGCCTACTATCTCGAAGGACACCCATTTGCCCTATACACAGACCATGCTCCCCTGTTGTGGATGGCTTGCAATAAATCGAAAAATGCCAGGGTTTTGCGGTGGTTTTTGACCCTACAGCCCTATACGTTTACTATCCATCATCTCAAGGGTTCGGACAATGTAGGGGCTGATTTCCTGTCCCGTCATCCACTCCCCGATCGTGAGTGTCCAAGGGGGGAGATGTGTAGCGGCGTAGACTCGCCGTATACTCCTGTTCATGACCACGGGACATTGCAGGGGGTCTCACCACCTTCAAACCCCCTCTTCTACCCTTCACAGCCCGTCGGTACCGGACCCAGCGCCCAGAAGGACGAAGCGATACACTGGCCCTTTAATTTTGAGACAGCTGAGGACTGGGCGGGTATGTGCGATGAGGCGGAGACGTCTTATGTGGAAGAACGCCAGAACCAGGAGTGTTTGTTCACCCGGAGCGAAGAGAAGTCGTGGAAGAAGAGTATTGAGGTGCGGAGCGGAGAAGAAGAAACGGAAAGAGCGGAGGACGCCGAGAGCGGAGGAGTAGCGGCGCCTGTGACGAAGGAGAAACCAGGAGGCCAAGGTCCTCACGAGTCGCCCTGCCACACACCCGGGGGAGATGTGTGGCTAACCCAGGTACGCAATACAATCCGGGGCTGGGTGGGACATAAGGGCGGTTCCACTGTATAATTGGTATCCCCCTGTCCCGGTTTAACCTTCCCCGAGCACTACCCCTCACATTTAGTACCTTGTACAAAAGAGTGTTGCACGGGTTATTGCTTCCTCACACCTTTTTCCCACCACCTGTACATTTACGAACACCACTCTCACCAGACGTTAGCTTTGTCTGTTTGTCCCGAGAGTCAAGATGGACACGGAGGAAGAAACGCCCCGACGGAGTCCTGAAGGCTATCGCCCAACCAAGCTTCGTCGTAGGAGGTCCAATAGAAGTTAATCTTCACGTCGATCTGTGCCTCTGAGGAAAACGTGTACTGATCATCTGTATAATACAATAAAACCCGTTCTAACCAAGACCCGCTTATTGCCCATCTCTCTCGAACCTATCACACACACCGAGCCCTCGCCTTCAGGTATTTCCTCCGTGCTCTCGGGAAGCCCTTGAAAGGTGGCCGGTGTGGGCGGGATGCTGGCTCGGTGTGACGCGCAGAAGCAGGAAATACCTGCGAAATGAGGTCAGCGGCGCTGCGGGACGGAAGCTGAGCAGAGCTCGGGCACCTGGAAGCGGCGGACGACGAGCAAGGTCGGGCAGACTTCCTCCGGCGGGGCAGCAAGGACGACGAGTACGACTATCTCTTCAAGAGTGAGTACCTCCCAGGAGCCGTCGCGCATTGTTTTTGGTGAACAGGCCGTTCGTTGAGACCCTCGTGTGCTTGCGCAGCTCCCTCTGCGTGGGGTGCACGCGCTGAGAAACGGGGAGGGCTCGTGTGTGTGTGTGTTTGCAGTGGCGTCACTAGGGTTGGTGTCACCCGGTGCGGGTTACTCCTGGTGTCACCCCCTCACGACTTACCGCATGGACCTCCTCCGCTCCGAGTCCGCCAGTGGACACAGATGTCAAATAACGGGACCACACAGAATCCTTAGTAACGTTTGTAAATTTAGTTCCTTTATTTACAAAGGCCAAAGTGAACCATCTGCAAGAGAAGTGACGAGTTCAAGGAAAGGCCTGGCCTGCTCCCTGCCTTGAGCAATGAATCATGCAGCCGGCCGTGTGCAACCGCAAACACAATGCACCGCCCGGGTCAGGACTAGCCTAAGAGGCTGGAAGGGCGGGGCCGGACAGGGTCTTCTATTTATTTATGCGTTTTTATATAGCGCAGACTTTACCCAAAGGCGTCAGAGCGCTTCACAATAGGAACAGTAATGAAACATGAGGAGAAAATTACAAGTGAACAAATTACAAAAGCAAACGTTAAGTTACAAGAGGCAAAAGTGACAATTGTGAGCAAACAAAATACATGAGGTTGCACACGGTGTCAGGGTCTGACTGAGGTGCCTACCTAAATGTGGACTACGTTTCCCAGAATGCTTAACATGATGGAGGAGGGCCTCAGAAAGCATATCTTGTTGTGGACGCCATCTACTGGTGCTTGTGATTTGTCATTTTTCGAGTCATTGATGCGGACGCCCTGTCCCCGCGGAGTTCCAGGGAAGGAGTGGTTCGTTTGCTCTGTGGCTGCGGAGCAAGTTGTTGTTCTCTGCGTGAAGACAGTACCGGCTGGTACTGTCTGAGGTTATAGCTGCAAGACGCGTGAGACGCTAGGATTGCCCCCTCCGCGTTCTTGCAATACTTTTTGGTTCTTTTGTTGTGAGTGAGCAGGAGACGCCTGGATTTCCCCCTCTCTGCTATTCACGGGACGCGGATATTCTGCGCGGCAGACACCGGCTGGTGCTGTGGAGTATAGGTAGCGAGGGAGACGCGGGTTTGCACCCTCCGCGCTTGCCTATGCATAGACGGTGTTCTCGGCTGAGAACACCGGCCAGGAGACGCAGGATTGCCCCCTCCTGTTGCTGAGACTTTGTTTTGTTGTTTCCGCTACTCGAAACAAGAGTAGGAGAAGCCGGCTGGCTTTCTATGTTTGTTCATTTTACTTTTCCTGCCTCTATCAGCGGATGCTGTTGTACCTTACAAGAAGCGGCTGGGAGAGACTGTTATCTATCCAGACGCCTCTTGAGAACCCCAATATCAGTTATGATTTCCACAGGCAACTGCCTGAGGAAGATTCCATCAGCGGGAAGGGTCTAATTCCTGAGAGTTATCAGGTGAGGATTCACAACAGCACTTGTGATATAGATAAGGGGTTAGAGTGCAATGGACTAACGTGTCCCTCCTTGTCGTTACAGGTCCTTATCCCTGCTGTTCCCTTCCCCTTCCCTGTTTTCCCTCACCCGACTGCTTTTACACTCTGGAAATACTCAGTCAGAGTGTGGAGACGTCAGGAGGTGGACCCCATTTGAGCATCTTTCCGATCCTGAGGAATAGCAGTCGTGACAGAATCACAAGCCCAAGAACTTACTCCTCCTGGTCGGAAAGTGGCTCAAACCATGGCAACAATGGACGATGTGCTCCAGGCCCTGGTATTGGTCCAAAGGGAGTTAGCAGCCTCAAAGGCAGAGACCACTGCCTTAAAAGAAAGGCTAGATCGGCAACAGGCCAATCCTTTCGATGCTGCTACCGGTGGCCGCGCTATTCAAGTAACTGTTCCCCCCCCCGATACCATTAGCTAGCCCAGAAAGGTATGCAGGTGACCCTCAAAAAATCTAAGCTTTCCTGACTCAAGTCACCTTGCACTTCTCATGTCGACCGGCGTCGTTTCCTAACAACATGTCCCGTGTGGCTTTCGCCATCTCATATTTATCTGGAGATGCGGCGAACTGGGCGGTCCCTTTCGTTAGGAACGACGACCCTATCTTGAATGATTGGACGGCTTTTCGCCGTGAGTTCGAACGGGTGTTCGATCGCAGAGCGACAACCCTGAGTGCAGACAGAGAGTTGCTGGGCCTTAGACAGGGGAAAAAAGATCTGGTTTCTTACATGACCACATTCAATCGTCTGGTAGCCGAAACAGCATGGCCCGAAGAAAAAAGGATGGCGCTGTACTACCAAGGTCTGTCAGACGAGTTGAAGGACGTGATAGCCCAGATCGATCCTCAACCAGCAACCTGTGTCGATTTGATTAACCTCACGCTCCGCTTGGACCATCGTCTAGGTGAGCGAGGAGGTGACCGTAGGAGACATGATGGACCTTCTGGATCCATGGGACAAGTGCCTCCATCCGGTCCTCGACCCAGTGATAGCTCCTCTGAACCAATGGATGTTGGCGCCATCCGGTCCCCACTTACCAGAGCAGAAAGAGAGACCCGTCGCACACAGGGCCTGTGCATGTATTGTGGGAAGAAGGGACACTATGTTAAAGAGTGTCCCTCTAAGCCCAAGAGATCCAAGACCTTTTTCTCGGGTAAGAAAGTGGCTCTCACCACAGCTGAGTCCGAGAGAAACGTTGAAGACGCTCCTTCAGTCAAGGGCCGGGATACTAAGGAATGGAGATTGACGTCGTTAGCTCCGGTTGACAGTGAAGCCCCGATTACTCACGTAGCATTGCCCACTACTCTGCTATCTCAGGGCAAGGCACATGCTGTGTGGAGCATGGTGGATTCGGGGGCAACAGGGAATTTTGTGGACGACGGCTTGGTGCGTCGTCTAGGGTTGAAGAGAGTGTCTGTTTCCAACCCGGAGACCGTGTTGGCAGTGGATGGCACCCCTCTCAAATCTGGCCCCATCATTGAGCGTACGGAGGAACTGGTGCTGGTACTGGAGAACAGTGCCCTTTCCCATGTCGAGAGCATAGTGTTAAACATCATAGAAGCTCCACAGTACGAACTAATCTTGGGTATCCCGTGGTTGGAGAAACACAACCCTTCTATTGACTGGAGAGAGAAAACGTTGGCTTTTCGGTCTGTTGAGTGTCATGACATGTGCTTACATACATCCACAGCACATACCGTAGCTTTGGCACAAACATTGTACGTCGCTACCGCGGCGGAAAAGCTAACCGTCTTGCCTAAAGAGTATCTCGAGTATAGTGAGGTGTTTAGCGAAAGTCAGGCCGAGGTGCTACCACCACATCGGGAGTATGACTGCCGAATAGACCTGGTGGAAGGAGCTGTCATTCCTTCTTGTAGGGTGTACGCGTTGTCTGAACCCGAGTCCAAACACCTGCAAGAATACCTGGCACACTTCAGCGCTATCGGCTTTATCAGGCCCTCCCGGTCACCAGCAGCGTCCCCTCTGTTCTTTACATCAAAGGCCAATGGGGAGCTGCGCACCCTCATCGACTATCGACAGTTGAACAAACAGACCATACGGAATCGGTATCCTCTTCCGCTCATCCCCGTGCTGTTGGATCAGGTGAGGGAGGCCGTGATCTACACACGGTTGGATCTTCGTGGGGCCTATCACCTGGTCAGAATACGCAGTGGTGATGAGTGGAAGACGGCCTTCAAAACCCGTTATGGCCTTTTTGAGTACCTGGTAATGCCGTTCGGGCTTTGTAATGCCCCGGCGGCATTCCAGTACTTTTTAAATGATGTGTTGAAGGAGTATCTGGACCAGTTTGTCATCGTGTATATCGATGACATTCTGGTCTATTCAGACACACATCAACAACACGCCAGTCATGTCCTCCTGGTGTTGCAGAAGTTGCTGGAGAACCGACTCTACTGTAAACTAGGTAAATGTGAGTTTGGCGTGGAGGAGGTGGAGTTCCTAGGGGTTATTCTGACACCGAGAGGGTTTCACATGGCGGAGAGAAAGGTGGATGCAGTGCGTGCCTGGCCAGTACCTACCTGTGTGAAAGAGGTGCAGTGTTTCCTTGGCTTCGCCAACTATTATAGGCGATTCATCTCCCAGTTCTCTTTGTTGGCCTCTCCCATCACCAAATTGCTGAGGAAAGGTAGTACATTCCAGTGGACTGCTGAAGCCATGGATGCCTTCGAGTCACTGAAGGAAGCATTCGTCACTGCACCGATCCTGAAACACCCTCAACTGGACCTGCCCTTTATCGTTGAGGCGGATGCCTCCGATTCAGCAGTGGGGGCTGTGCTATCACAGAGAGACAGGGAGACGGGTCAAATGCATCCAGTGGCCTTTCTGTCTAAGAAACTGAACTCGGCCGAGGCCAATTACACCATTTCAGAAAAAGAACTACTGGCCATCAAACGAGCCTTTCAAGAGTGGAGACATTACTTATGGGGTTCACAACACCCGATAACTGTGTATTCCGACCATAAAAATCTGTTGTTCATGAAAACTGCTCGCCACCTGTCCCAACGTCAAATGCGATGGATGCTGTTTTTCGCAGAATATAATTTCATAGTTACGTTCCGTCCCGGAACAGAGAATAGGAAAGCAGATTCGCTCTCTCGACAAGGGGGTGACATGGTGCCGGCGAAGGAACAAACAAGAGCGATAATCGACCCAGGAAAAGTGGTGTGTCTGGTAACAGCTGATCGATTCATTGAACAAGTGCAAAAGGACAGAGACCAGATCCAATGGAGACATTGGGCCAGTCAGAACAACAGCCGAACCATCCATCATGGAGTGCCCTTACATGGAGGGAAGTTGTTTTTGCCCTCGCATGATCTGCGTCTCCAGGCGTTCAACTGGTGCCATGGGGACGCTTTGGCAGGCCATCCTGGGGTGAGAAAAACAGTCCATCTCGTGAAACGCCATTTCTGGTGGGATTCTCTAGTGAAAGACGTAGAGAGATGGACAGGTCAGTGTGACACTTGTGCGAGAGCAAAGGGAGACCACTCCATGAGCCGAGGGAAACTCAGACCGCTGCCCACTCCGTCACGTCCCTGGCACACCATCAGCCTGGATTTCGTCGTGGGTTTGCCCATGGATCAAGGGTACAACGCGATTATGGTGGTGGTGGACAGTTTGACGAAAATGGGGCACTTTATTCCTTGCAAGAACCTTCCTACTGCTAGCCAGACCGCTCACCTGCTCTTGACTCAAGTGGTACGGATTCATGGGCTTCCGCGGGTGATAATCTCTGACCGGGGGCCGCAGTTCGTGGCCAGGTTCTGGCACATGTGGTGTAAGGCATTGAAGGTGGAAGACGCTCTGTCCACCAGTTTCCACCCTCAGACAGACGGTCAGACAGAGCGTCTGAACCAAACACTCAAACAATACCTGAGGTGCTACTCCGAGGAAGCTAATCACTCATGGGTCTCTCTTCTCTGGTTGGCTGAGCTTTCGTACAATAACGCTTGGCACAGTGCCATAAAAGAATCTCCTTTCAAGGCTAATACAGGATTCCACGCTAATACTTTGCCTTTGACCATACCCAGCGAAGTCCAGAACCAACCCAATGTGGCAGCACACGTAAAGGCCTTGCTGGAGACCCATCGACAGATCCAAAAGACCCTGGTTCATGCTAAAGGCTCATATAAGAAATGGGCAGACAAACATCGACAGGAGAGCCCTTTGTATCAGATAGGGGACAAGGTCTGGTTGTCCACCAGAAACATTCGGTTTAGATACCGCAGCATGTTCCATCCTCGCTTTATCGGTCCCTACGCTGTCATCAAGAGGATCAACCCGGTGGCGTACAAGCTGAAGCTGCCCATGTCTATGCGTATCCACCCAGTGTTCCACAGCAGTTTGCTGAAACCAGCTGGTTCCTTGCGACGCAAGGCCGCGCCACCGGTGCTGAGGGACGGACAAATGGAGTTCGAGGTACGGCGAATCGTGGACTCGAAGCTCCGCCAGGGGAGGCTGTGGTTTCTTGTATCTTGGAAGGGCTATGGTTCAGAAGACGACTCATGGGAGCCCAGTTGCGACGTCCACGCTCCGCGCCTGATCCGTTCCTTCTTTGCCCGCAACCCGATGAAGCCGGGCGCTAGGAGGCACAGGGCAGGGGGGCATACTGTCAGGGTCTGACTGAGGTGCCTACCTAAATGTGGACTACGTTTCCCAGAATGCTTAACATGATGGAGGAGGGCCTCAGAAAGCATATCTTGTTGTGGACGCCATCTACTGGTGCTTGTGATTTGTCATTTTTCGAGTCCTTGATGCGGACGCCCTGTCCCCGCGGAGTTCCAGGGAAGGAGTGGTTCGTTTGCTCTGTGGCTGCGGAGCAAGTTGTTGTTCTCTGCGTGAAGACAGTACCGGCTGGTACTGTCTGAGGTTATAGCTGCAAGACGCGTGAGACGCTAGGATTGCCCCCTCCGCGTTCTTGCAATACTTTTTGGTTCTTTTGTTGTGAGTGAGCAGGAGACGCCTGGATTTCCCCCTCTCTGCTATTCACGGGACGCGGATCTTCTGCGCGGCAGACACCGGCTGGTGCTGTGGAGTATAGGTAGCGAGGGAGACGCGGGTTTGCACCCTCCGCGCTTGCCTATGCATAGACGGTGTTCTCGGCTGAGAACACCGGCCAGGAGACGCAGGATTGCCCCCTCCTGTTGCTGAGACTTTGTTTTGTTGTTTCCGCTACTCGAAACAAGAGTAGGAGAAGCCGGCTGGCTTTCTATGTTTGTTCATTTTACTTTTCCTGCCTCTATCAGCGGATGCTGTTGTACCTTACAAGAAGCGGCTGGGAGAGACTGTTATCTATCCAGACGCCTCTTGAGAACCCCAATATCAGTTATGATTTCCACAGGCAACTGCCTGAGGAAGATTCCATCAGCGGGAAGGGTCTAATTCCTGAGAGTTATCAGGTGAGGATTCACAACAGCACTTGTGATATAGATAAGGGGTTAGAGTGCAATGGACTAACGTGTCCCTCCTTGTCGTTACAGGTCCTTATCCCTGCTGTTCCCTTCCCCTTCCCTGTTTTCCCTCACCCGACTGCTTTTACACTCTGGAAATACTCAGTCAGAGTGTGGAGACGTCAGGAGGTGGACCCCATTTGAGCATCTTTCCGATCCTGAGGAATAGCAGTCGTGACACACGGTGCATTACAGGAGGAAAACGTGACATGTGTGCAGGTTACACAAGTCTTTAAAAGATGACTGAAGGCAGGTTTTGAATTTTCCAAACCCTGAATGTAAGAGCTTCACATCCACTGTCTGAATGCTAGATGCATTATCTACACGAGTAATTAAACTAATAACAGTGTATAAAAGCAATTACTACTAATGCGTCTTTATTACTAAAGGAACACTTTTGTGAAAAATTTGAATAATGAAATTCTGAGCAAAAAGCACTGTTTCTAAACTTATACCTTGCAGTTACCATCCATGCAATTCCTTAAAGATGGTTCATAATTCATTAAGCAGGTATATTACAAGGTGGTAACCTGAGACCTATCTCACTCAAGAATGTCTGCAATGAAAGCAGTAACTCGCTGAGCTTCCAACGTAAAATACAAATCTGTGACCTGCATGGTGCATGCTTCACTTTGCAGCTGGGGCATCACATTTAAGTCTGTCTCTTTATACTTTGTATGAGTGAGGCCGGCCTGTAACTAGACTGCACACAGATCTCGCCAGCAAGTGTATTCACCACCAAAGTTATCTTACAGCTACAATGCTGTCCCGAGGGGGTTGGGACGTGTGGGGAATCGACCACTGGACTGACCGGTGAAGTTTGGGTAAAGAGAAACACAGGCGCCTTCAATAGCGGTTTTAAAGATCATTGAAGGTGGCAGTCCACTTTATCCTACAAGATATCTGTGTCCCAAACTATATAATGCTTTTTCCAGCTTTGCAATCCCGAGGTCTTGACAGGCGTGGTTTTCGTCGGACCCTGGGATCTTCTTACTCGTGGCTCCACACCGTTACCAAAATAAAGAGAAATGGGGGTCAGGTACGTGTAACACTCTGGGACTCAAAATAGGGCCGGGGGTAAAGACACGACAACCGTGCACCAGTGCTCACTTCACACGTACTGGGGTGAGGGGAAGTGCTCGTGACGAGGGAGGGGATTCTAGGGCGGTGCTCCTTACACTCGGGGCTGCCTCTTCCGCCCGACCCAACCCGGTACCCGGCCCCGTACCTCTTGGAGCCACGCTCCTCCCGTGGGAACGTGGCTGGGCGAAGAGTGGTAATGTTGGCCTCCTGGCTTGCCGCTCTCGCTACCCTCCGACTCTCTCCGTCCGTCCTCCTCGATATTCACCGCCTCCTGGGAAACGCCGTCCGACGAGCCCAGGATACTTCCGGCTTTTGATCTCGTGCCGTCATTGATGGGCGGAGCCTCGGCCACACTGTACATTTCCTTAAAGGGCCCGCGTGAGTTGGTATCGTCGGTCCAGCCGGACTCGGGATCAGCGGCCCAGGTACACTGCGGTAGCTGTGGCGACAAGGGGCATGGTGAAAGGGAGGTGGCGGACCACCAGTCCGTAGGTCCTTCTATGTCCGGTTCGCCTACCCCGTCACATTCCTCCCCCCTGGATTCTCCCGTTCGGGGAGAGGGAACACTCGTGAAAGAAAATCTGCTTTCCCATTGTCTTTCCCTTTTTTATGTTGCACCTTAAAGGAATATGGTTGTAAAGACAGCAACCATCGTAACACCCGGGGATTGTTGCTGCTGTTCTGGTGCATCCACTTCAAGGGGGCATGGTCAGTATGAAGGATGAATGGTTTACCCTCCAAATAATATCTAAGTTTTTCGATCGCCCATTTAATGGCTAGGGCCTCCCTCTCAATAGTGGAATAGTTACACTCCCTGGGAAAAAGCTTCCGGCTAACGTATAACACAGGGTGCTCGACTCCTTCATTGCTGACCTGTGACAATACTGCTCCTATCCCAACATTGGAGGCATCGGTGGCCAACACGTAGGGCCTAGTGTGATCAGGGGATACCAGAACCGGAGCCGTGATCATGGTGGTCTTCAGGGACTGAAAGGCTTTCAAGGAGTCAGGGGAGGGATGTATGTATTCACGGGTCTTTGTGTCTTTTCGTAGGAGATCTGTTAAGGGCGCAGCCCTCTCAGCAAAACAAGGTATGAACCGGCGGTAGTACCCTACCAATCCCAGGAAGGCCCGTAGTTCTCTTTTGGTAGATGGAAACGGAACATCAGCTATGGCTCGTACCTTTTAGCACTGTGGTGCTATCGTACCCTCTCCCAGTACATACCCCAGGTAATTCACGCTATGGAACGCGGCTTTAGATTTCTTGGCGTTGACATGGAGTCCCGCTTCACGTAGCGCTGTAAGGATGGTTTCCAGGTGGTGTAGATGTTCCCTCCAATTCTTGCTGTAAATGACGATATCGTCCAGGTAAGCTGAGCTGAACGACATTTAAGGCCGCAAAACTCGGTTCATTAGGCGTTGAAAAGTCGCCGGGGCTCCATGGTGGCCGAAGGGAAGAACCGTGAATTCGTAGGCTCCTTCGTCCGTCACAAAGGCGGTTTTCTTCCTGTCCTCCTCACGAAGAGGCACCTGCCAATACCCCTTCGTGAGGTCTATGGTGGTGATATATCGGGCGTCGCCTATCTTCTCAATCAAGTCGTCCACCCGAGGGATAGGGTAGGTATCGAAGTGGGATACGGCATTCAGGGCTCGGAAGTCCATACAGAACCGTTTGGACCCGTCGGGCTTGGGTATCATCACTATTGGGGATGACCAATGGCTCTGGGATGGTCGGATCACTCCTAATCTCAACATGTCTTCTACTTCCCGTCGTATGGCTTCTTTTCTTGCTGCGGGAATCCGGTACGGTCTTTGCTTCACGACTTCTCCAGGAAGGGTTTCAATACGGTGTTCCGCCAAATTGGTTCTCCCGGGTAGGTCAGAGAATATGTCCAGGAAAGGATGCAGCGTTTCAGATAACTCAGTCTTTTCTTGGGAGGACAACCCGGGGTTTACCACCAGTTGGTTCAACGTGGAACCGTAGGGGTTGCTCGTTTGACCTACGAAATGTCCTGCTTGGGGTACTGGGCCCAACCATTCTTTAAGAAGATTGATGTGATAGGTTTGGGTTTTGTTGGGGGACAGGCGTAGCCTGTACGTAGTTTGCCCAATGGTTTTGACTACCTGGAACGGTCCTTGCCACTCATTCTTGGTTTTGTTACTTGAAGCAGGCAACAACACGAGAGCCCACTTTCCGACATCAATGCTTCGGAGCTTCTTTCCCTTATCGTAGGTCCTATTGTACCTTTCTTGATGGTGTTCCAGGTTGGTATATGCCAGTTCCTATAGCTTCCCCAGTTTGGCCCTCAGTTGCGTTGTGTATTCCAGCATGCTTTTGGTTTCTTGGGATGCCTCGTTTTCCCACATTTCCCTCGTGATGTCAAGGAGGGAGCGAGACTGTCTGCCATACAAGAGTTCGAAGGACGAACACCCTAGGCTGCTTTGTTTTTGGGACCGTATAACATACAGGGCGATAGGTAGAAGACGGTCCCAGGTCGGTCCTTCGGCGGTCAGCATTTTCTTCAAGGTCAACTTGAGGGTCTGATTGTACCTTTCCACAAGGCCATCGGTCTGAGGGTGATACACAGAGGTCTTCAGATGTTTGATATCCAGTGAGGTACATACTTCTTTCATCAGTTTAGACGTGAAGGGGGTCCCCTGATCCGTCAGCACCACCTTGGGGAATCCAACGTGAGAAAACAGCTCTATGAACCTCTCAGCGATGGCGGTGGTTGTGGCGGTTCTTAAGGGAAAGGCTTCCACAAATCTGGTCGCGTAATCAACCAACACGAGGGCATATAGGTGGCCTCGACCCGTCTTCTGCAATGGACCGATTATGTCCATGCCAATCCGTTCGAACGGCACTCCTATGAGGGGCATCTTCTGTAGGGGTGCCGCTATGGGACGGTGGGTGTTTCGCCTCTGGCAGACCTCACATTTGGCACAGTACTCCTGTACGTCCCGATAGATCCCTGGCCAGAAGAAATGTCTGACTATACTGTCGGTGTTTTTTTCTTTTCCGGCGTGGCCGGCCGTTAGATGGGCATGAGAGAAAAAAAGAACCTGATCCCGAAAGGACTTGGGTACCAATAGTTGTGGCTCTCCGTCGGGTTTGGCTTGTCGGTACAACAGGTCGTTCCTAATCATGAACCGAGGGTAGGAGGGGTTTTGGGGTCCGCGTGGGGCGTGGGCGGTTTTCCAGGCGTGAAACAGAGTCCTGTCTTCTCCCTGGGCAAATCGAAAGCTCCGATCAATAACCCAAGGTTCTGGTGACATGTAGGTGGAATGGCTCTCGTTCTGTCCTGGTCTGGAAAGGGTTTTCCTAAATAGGGAGAGGAATTCAGGATTGTCGGTACCCAAGATCATGTCCTCTGGCAGGGAATCCACCACCCCAACCCGGACCCGACAGGGACCCCTATCCGGTAGCTTGATGGTAAGGAAGGCCACCGGGTACGGCTTTACATCCACATGGACACACCGTATGTATACAGTACTCTGGGGTTGTACCTGGTCTTGCATGACAAATCGGGTTTGGATGACGGACTGTCTGCACCCTGAATCTAAAAGTGCCCTTACCCTATAACCATTCATCCTCATACTCACGTAGAAAGTGCTGCCCATTTCTGCGGAATACATCACAGTTCTGGGGAGGTACCCGACCTCCATGGGTTCCTCGTGGGTCTTTCTCTTGGGGCACATCCTCGCGATGTGGCCCCACTCTCCACACTCGAAGCATTGCGAACCTTTATTCAGGATAGGCATCATTCCTGTTGGACGTAACGGTCTGGGGACCTTGGTCCCAAATTTTGGTCTTTTGTCCGCCTTAGGGGGAAGTAGGAGTTTGAGGCCTTTCTCCTGTTCCCAAGAGGGGGTCTTGGGCTGTGCCCTGGCATATTGGGAGGCCATTTCAATGGCCTGGGCAACCGTAATTCCCACATGTTGGCGCAACCAGCGTTGGGTGGCGTAGGGCAGCGCCTCCATAAATTGTTCTAAATACACTTTGTTTAGGATGTCTTCCTTACTGCAGAGGTCCGGACGCAGCCATTTGTCTGCTGCCATCTTCAATCTGAAGAATAGAGTCTTTGGGTTCTCCCCTTGGACCCCTCTGTCCTTCCGAAAACGTACCAGATAGGCCTCCTGGTCCAGCCCTAAATGATCCAGGATGACCATCTTAATGGTCGCATAGGGGGTCGTGCCCATGGGGTTAGCGGCCTGATACGCCGATTGGGCTTCCGCAGTAAGGAGGGGAGCCAAGAAGAACGGCCATTTCTCTTCTGGCCAACTCATTGCTCGAGCAGCCCTCTCAAAATTCAAAAGGAAGGCATCTGGATCTTCTCCGGGCACATATTTCTGGAGGGCCATTCCGTGGGGATGGGGGTTGTGCTGGCGTACCTCCCTCTGGAGGACCTGCGTGGGAGGCGGCACGTTTCTCAGACTGTCCAGCTGGGCTGTTATAGTTGTGGTGAACATGTCACGGTCTGCCTGGGCTGATGTAAGCTGGCTTTCCACTGCCCTCTCCAATTTCTCTTGGCCTTTAATTATGTGCTCGATAAGGGCCTCCATCTTTTTGCTACAGACGGATGGTGGTGGAGATCCCACTTCTGACACCAGTTGTCCCGAGGGGGTTGGGACGTGTGGGGAATCGACCACTGGACTGACCGGTGAAGTTTGGGTAAATAGAAACACAGGCGCCTTCAATAGCGGTTTTAAAGAGGGTTTAATGGGGATGTATGTCTTTTTCATTGAAGGTGGCAGTCCACTTTATCCTACAAGATATCTGTGTCCCAAACTATATAATGCTTTTTCCAGCTTTGCAATCCCGAGGTCTTGACAGGCGTGGTTTTCGTCGGACCCTGGGATCTTCTTACTCGTGGCTCTACACCGTTACCAAAATAAAGAGAAATGGGGGTCAGGTACGTGTAACACTCTGGGACTCAAAATAGGGCCGGGGGTGAAGACACGACAACCGTGCACCAGTGCTCACTTCACACGTACTGGGGTGAGGGGAAGTGCTCGTGACGAGGGAGGGGATTCTAGGGCGGTGCTCCTTACACTCGGGGCTGCCTCTTCTGACCCAACCCGCTACCCGGCCCGTACCTCTTGGAGCCACGCTCCTCCCGTGGGAACGTGGCTGGGCGAAGAGTGGTAACGTTGGCCTCCTGGCTTGCCGCTCTCGCTACCCTCCGACTCTCTCCGTCCGTCCTCCTCGATATTCACCGCCTCCTGGGAAACGCCGTCCGACGAGCCCAGGATACTTCCGGCTTTTGATCTCGTGCCGTCATCGATGGGCGGAGCCTCGGCCACACTGTACATTTCCTTAAAGGGCCCGCGTGAGTTGGTATTGTCGGTCCAGCCGGACTCGGGATCAGCGGCCCAGGTACACTGTGGTAGCTGTGGGGACAAGGGGCATGGTGAAAGGGGGGTGGCGGACCACCAGTCCGTAGGTCCTTCTATGTCCGGTCCGCCCACCCCGTCACAAATGCTTTGGAATTTGTTGGGTAAACAAAGATCTCTCTGCACCAGGTGTCTACAGTCTAATCCCAATAAACTATTTTAAAGTGAAGTCTGCTCGATAGAAAACAAAGTATAATTAGAAGAAGTAATGTATAATACTGCAATATATGGTAGACACTCGAGCACAAAAACAAACGTTACGTTCGTAGGCAATGGTGGCACTTGTGCAAGTATCAAAGCAAACAAAATGCCATTACCGCGCAGTCTCCGGCAACACTTACTCGAAAGATCTGCCAAGGTGCCCTTTTTGTCAACTGGAGAGCATCGTTATATTCCCACCCAGCCAGGTAGATTTGTCCACACACGCCCACTGCCTTAATCTGAAGAGGATCAGCACAACTGTAGAGCATGATCATCACCCCCATTGGGCATACCATCACCATGCCATGCAAGGCGTAGATGACAAGGGGTCATCTCTGAGGGGGGACTCTATGCAGGCAGTAGAAAGCAAGGCGTCTTCTTTTCTGGGCAGTGCTGTGCCGAGAGTAGAAGGCAGAGGTCATCTCTGGGGGGCATGCTACGTAGGGAATAAATAGCAGGCAGGGGGGGTGGAGTCTTCTCTAGGGGCTTGGTGAAGTGGTTAGAGAAAAGGGAAGTTAAATGGGAAGATACTGCCCGGTACTGCGTGCCTGCACTACCTGAATGTGAAGGGTAGAGTATCTGCACCTCTCAGCACTGCTGTAACATATTCAATGGGAGAGCACCGGCACTTCTCAGGAGCAAGCAGGTACTCTAATTAGTGAGTGCCTGCAATTCAATATTTCCAATTCACGCACTGACTGAGGCCTGAACAAGGGGTATTTTCCTATGGAGGTCGTCTGTCACCTTGCTCCTTTGTTCTCGACTCAGTACAGGGGTTGGACTCACTCAGGACGCACAGGGATCCGTGGTTTTGAGATGGAGGGACGGACGAGCCTTTTAATAATGCCTAATAAATTATGGCGTGCGTCACTGCCGGTGTCGGCGCGATCAGGCAGCACTGCAGCAGGCTGTCATTGTCCGCATGTGCAGTGACAGCAGCTGCGGCGGGCGTCACGCTCTGTTCAACTTCTAGGCACAGGCAGAGCTCTTGGCCTAAGTTGGTATATCCAAAAAAGACATGAAATGTTAGGTTCCCACTGGCCTGCACATGATTGCAACAGTGCCTGTCACATAATATTCAAAGATTGAATCTCTATCTCTGTTAACACACCTGCATACAGTCCGCTGGCTTCAATGAACAAAGCAACCTTTCCCCGGCCGAGAGCTTAATAGGCACGCAGCAGCTCATTAAAAACCCATCGATTCCCTGCTGCCTTTGAGGGTTAGAAATCCTCGAAACCGGCCGCACGCTTTCTGATATAATGCAGCAATTTTGCAATGTTTGGCATATTTGGCAATGTAATAAAGGCCCTGGAAGCGCTGGAGGGTGGGGGATGGGCTGGGCAGGGGCAGGCTACCTCGACGAAAAGGGCATGTGTGGGGCATAGGAAGAATTTAGAAAGCCAGCTTGCACCCGCCGAAGAGGGCCCTCAGGGCCGTGTTTTCATTTGTGTGCCACTGCACTGCTTACTACTACGACAGTCTCATGTCATGCAGTCAGTATTTATGATAATGATATACAGTATATTATACATTAAAATTATACTATTCTCTACTGTCTCTACTACTAGTGACAGTCAGCAGTCTCTCACCGTTCCAAATTTGAAGGGGAGAGAGAAGATAGTGCCAGAGTCGGACTCGCCTCGGCTCGGACCGGTGTCGTCGTTCTTTTTAAGTTTATTCTCACGACGCACAGTACGCACTCTCCTTGGCGCTGGCGGGCGCGTGACCGTCGTGACGCATCAGAGGCTAAGAGCCGCAGGTGCAGTTGCGCACTGCGCACAGAGCGCGGGGGCTGTCCCAGGGCCGTCACGTCATTGGTAGTAGGGATAAGATTGACGGCCCTGGGACCCAAACTGCTGGGCAAGTGTCAGTGAAACCATACTGCAAGTCAACAATGTCATTGCCTGCCTGCCTGGTATATGCATAACTGGGTTTGGTTTGGCTTCGGTTTCGTTTCGACTTTCGTCACAGAACAAAAATGCAAACCCAAACCCTTGACTACTTGACTTCTGTGACCCATCCATTCCGTGCACGTGCAGAATGCAGATGACGGATGGTGCCCGTAGCTACGGCTGGCCGGGGTGCGGTGGTGGCGCACTTCTTGCACTAAAGAAGGACGCAGGTAGACTCGTCAGTGTAGATTGGTGTCACCCCCCAGATGGGGGGACACCCCGGTGCGGTCCGCACCCCCCTAGTGATGCCACTGTGTGTGTGTGTGTGCACGCGGGGGGGCGGCGGCATGTGTGTGCTCGTGTGTCTGTGTGTGTGTGTGCCCGCGTGTGTGTCTGTCTACGTGCGCGCTCCATTGTGACGGGGATCAGCCTGCCGGAATCGGAGCGCGTGTTCATTACGGCAGGCTGCGTGTGACAGTCTCTTGTCTCCCCTTGAACTCCTTGAAAGCAAAACTGCATGTTGTGCGTATCAAAGCACAACATGACAGGCACAGCCCGGTGCCTGCCATGTTGTACTTTGAAATGCAGAGGGATACCATAGGTACGCCCATGTGCACCCCCTCCCCCCCGCCCTCTTCACCCTGGGGGCCCACAACAGGCCCCCAAAGCAAAGACCGTAGAATGCCGCCACGGAATGGCATTCCCCAAAGCCCATCCTAATATGGATGGCGGTGTCTGATAGACACCGCCACCATATTAGACCTTTTCCGCCACGGTCGCAAGGCAACCGCGTCGGAAAAGCGGCGGACGGTCTCCCCGTCCGCCGCAGACCCCCCAGCCATCCTAATGTGGCGGGGGTCATTTCAGTGAGGATGGCGGACGGATTGCCCCCACCGGGCCGGCGGTGGCTACCACCAGCGCAGCGGGGCAATCCGTCCGCCATCCTAATCGGTCCCATAGTTTGTAGATTCAGACAAGTATTTGAAATGACCATGATTACTGATATATGTTTTTTTGAATTACAGCCCTGGTGATGTACACATTGGACAAAACGTGTTGGCTGGACTTATTTGATTATTGATTGGCTTGTTTAGACTTCTTCTGTTGATGTTTTGTGGAATGAATACAATTTGGAATTTGATAAATCTATTGAAAGACTCCCAAGAGACCATCTTTTGATTGCAAGACCAAGAGCGCCTGGATTGGAAAGCTTCTCATCAGTTCCAAGTATACATTTCAGACGGCAGACATATGTTTTGAAATACTCAACACCCTAAATTGAATCCAATGCTTCATGCTCTATGACAGAATAATTCTAATCAGAGCTTGTCAGAAAGCATGAATCAAATGCCACCATACTTTCAAGATTGTGTTGTAATTGAGAAAGACTTGCTCCTATCCCAACGGAACTTACATTCAGTGTTAAAATAGCAAATATCCTCCTTTGATCTCTCTCAAAGCATTTATTTTGGACCACATCCGACCTGAAACTGCTCCCTTTCCTCAAGAGGACCCACAAATCTTCCGTTTTATCAGTGAAACACTCTATAAATTTGTAGAAGTATTCAGTGAAACCCATAAATAACCTCAGCTAGTCTTTATCTTGTGAAGGAGGAGACCGTTTGACGGCCTTCAATACCTTTCCTAACATTCCTCCTACCACCTCAGAAACACAAAAATCTCAGAACAATTGCCATGACATTGCTTGTGCAAAAAGAGCTGTCTCACCCTTCATCCACCCAGTCTACAGGCAACTCTGCCACCAATCTGGCTAACAGTGCTACCATAATAGGCTGCCTCGCCTGTTTCTTAACACTGCCTTTTGTAGCCCGACCCTCTACCACCTGCTGCAGGGCATAGCCCCACCATAAAGCACCACACCTACCATTTCCCTGCAATGGTTACTGCCGAAAGACCTTTATCTATCATATCCATTATAAAATTCACCACATCATCCTACTGCTCAGCCTATGCACCCTCACCATTATTCCGTCATTGTTCCTCTGAGGCTAAAAACACCATCCATGCTTGTCAATAAGCTCTCCTGTAGTGTCTTTACTTCAACCTTCCTCATCTCCAACAGCTTTTCTAGCAAAGCCACTATTGTCACCAAATTCTCTCTTGACAATCTCCCTTCCATAGACACAGAATAAATGTATATACCCACCAAGTTAATCCCTGTTCCTGGGTTGCCAGCAGTACCCCTACTTCTGCCATCAGCACCTCAAAATTATGAAGTCCTGTTGCTCTGCTGACCCCACAAAAAAACAGAAGTTCTCCAAGTAATGTGTTATCGACTTGCCACTTGACAAATGAGTAAAAGCTATGGTAAAAATGTACTGAATGTCTCCAATAAAGACAGAGAACTCCTCAAGGTAGTTTTTTTCTCTATAGAGAAAGCTCCATCAGATTACATACCCAGCAATTCAAAATGATCGCGGTGAACAGGAAGCAACCAAAATGCTGACTTGATATCGCATTTCCCCATAAATGCCTATTGCCAGCTTCTTTCAACAACTCAACTGAAGCAAAATAAACCACAAACAATTCTACGGAAATAAGGTAAGTTATGGAAGCCTCTGCTGGATACAACAACTGCTGAATCAGCCTGAATTCCCCTCTTTCTTTATTCAGCACCTCCCATATGGGAGCTACCATTAAACTAAACCAAAGGGGATGATGGACGGAGTGTTGAACATTGCAAGCCTTCACCCCCAGTCAACAGATTTGGGTTTAATCCATCGTCATTCTTTAGCACATCCGCCACCCCAATTCAGACATGGCCATATGTAAATCAGTCTGACCCTGTGCCTCATGGTATCAGTCCAGCCCGAACTGCCAAGACATGTCTTCCCTGGACCGGAAACAAGCAAGCTGGGACCGGTTTCTGGCTAATCAGCCGTCATCAGCCAGGCTAGCTTGAATCCAGTAGCAAAGTGAGCAAGGGACCCACGTCTGGGCATACCCTGCAAACTTAGGGCGAACAAAGCAAAACCAAAGGGGATGATGGACGGAGTGTTGACCATTCCAAGCACTCACCCCCAGTCATCTGATCTGGGTTTAATCAATCATCATTCTTTAGCTCACTCCGCCACCCCAGTTCAGACATGGCCATATGCAAATCAGTCTGACCCTGTGCCTCTTGGGAACCGTCCAGCCCGAACTGCCGAGCCATGTCTTTCCTGGACCGGAAACAAGCATCCTGAGACCGGTTTCTGGCTAATCAGCCAGGCTAGCTTGAATCCAGTGGCAAAGTGAGCAAGGGACCCACGTCTGGGCATACCCTGCCAACTTAGGGTGAACAAAGCAAAACCAAAGGGGATGATGGACGGAGTGTTGAACATTGCAAGCACTCGCCCCCAGTCTACTGATCTGGGTTTAATCCATCATCATTTTTTAGCTCACTCCGCCACCCCAGTTCAGACATGGCCATATGCAAACCAGTACCATTAAACTCTCATCAGTCACTCTTCAAATTGGCCCTCATCCTTCCATCTTCTACCTCTTTGTCCAATTTAACTTGAACCACCTCCTTGTGCCCCCTTGTTAATTACAAATGTTCTGCCCCCCTTCCAACTCTTGTGCCCTCAAAAACCAATCAAAAACGTTCTGCAAACCAACCACCAACTCATTGGCAACATCCAACAACGAGTAAAACTGCAATTAAAAGTTCAAAACATTAACACTAACTGGCATATGGGCTTTTTAGGTCTTGTGTGTCGTTGCAGCGCAAAGCGCTAATTGCCTCGGTAAGATTTATTGTTAACAAGGACTTTCAGAAGAGGGCTTTAAGCCCCGACCCTCATTTCCATTGGCTGGCGTCACGGTGGCCTGCCATTGGAAATGAGGGTTTTTGGTTCACGCCCTTTGGCCTCCGATCCGGAGTCGGTCGCCTTCTTTGCTGCTGTCGCAAAACACTTTCTTATCTTCATGGGGCCATGTGTTTCTAATTAGAAACACATGACCCCATGAAGACAAGAGATCGATGCTTGTTTTTTGTCAAATTGAGCCCTCAGGTCTGTTTAGTCGTTCACTTATGCATGCTTGAACATTGTTTTGATATATGTATTACCGAAGGTGTAAAACTTCTATGTAAAGCGCTTTGGCACCGCGATGGCGCTACATAAAACCGCTAGTTTATCACAGGGTTGCACGATTGGATTCACTTTGAGGCAAATCGCCCAGGGGGTGGCTCCTATTTCACCACAGCATCGGTGGCTCTCACTTGCGCTGACTGATAGCCTGGGGCGGCTGGGCCATCAAACCCCTGCTGTCTATAAGTCGCTAATGCCAAACCCTGTGTGGAAGATTCCCCGAAAGCTGACAAATGTGGGTCATTTTTCACGTGGACAGAGTCACAAAGAACGAGCCACACTCGGCTGGCTTTAACCCAATAGCTGCTGCCGTCAGCCAACGGCCGTCGCAAGCACTACCTCGGTAGTGCTGAGCACGTCTGTTGGCCGACGCGGCCCCGCCCGCGCAATAGAACGCCCACAGCGGGGCGGATTTTGCGCCGTGCTAAACGGGTTAATAGACCTGATGATGTAGAAAAACTAATTTCCTTGACAGAGGCAGTCTTTGTGCAGCACATAAGAATGAGTTTAAGTTACTTATGAGTGATTGTGTCGCAGGGATTCTGCTCCTACACAGAACGGTGCACAGAGACCCAGGACCTCAGTCAATTGTGGTGTACCAAAAAACTCACCTTAGTGCCTAGAAACCCTAACCAGCTAGCATCAGTGTCACATTATCTCTTCGTCCTATAGCAAAGGAACCAATGATTAGACAACCCAGAACATGCAACTTAGGTTATACTCAGGAATGGTTGGAAGCAAGAACACTCCTTCGTTATACTCTCATACCAGTCCACAACCGGAGTAAAAGAGACACGGTAAAGGTTAAAATATATATTTTAAAGACGTGCTCTAAGATGCAGTATTTTTGCTAACATAAGCAGACATAGGATTAGAAATAATATGATCAGCATTGTTACAATTCCATAAAACACAAAAGTTGAAATCATATTACAATGATGGTGAAAAAAGGTCCTATAGCGCCTAGTAAATCACCCTCCCTAGGTAGGAACTATGTTTTATAAAATATAGAAGGTCTCTTACTCTTGTGCGGGGGCCCCCATACCTGTAAGATCAGCAGAAGTGTATCACATCAGGATCTGCAAAAGCTCTCTGACTCTCTGGAAAAACAGGTTTCTTCCAAGTGCCTGAAATCATGCTTACAGTGTGAAATTAAAAGCGCCAGAATCACGTTGGCTTCAGCTGCATTTATGTTATGGCTAAAAACGTGAGCCGATCAGCCTGAACAACAGCTACCTTGTTATGATGACCTTGGAGGCTTTAGAACTCAGTGTGCAGACTAGAGTCA
Organism: Lissotriton helveticus; assembly: GCF_964261635.1. Taxonomy (NCBI): domain Eukaryota; kingdom Metazoa; phylum Chordata; class Amphibia; order Caudata; family Salamandridae; genus Lissotriton; species Lissotriton helveticus. Next base: position 1,556,231,746 of record NC_136065.1, read on the forward strand.
CGATGTAAGTATAGGGATGCTGAAAACAAGCCATTCTCATGTGAAGCATTTCACACAGCCTAACTTACAACAACAGTTAAATGCAGTGTTGTGTGCAAAAGCGGCAAAAAGGTAAAATGGCGTTTAAACTTCTAATAAGCCTATGCTAACGTAACAATGTGCGCAACAAGGCCAGGCCCTTACTACAATTGTGCTGAATTCTATTATTGGTGTTTATTTATTTGGTATTGGGCACAGAGGTGGGGGATGGGGGCGGGGGCTAGTGTAGCCGGCAGCGAGGCGCTTTCGCCAGCGCCATAAATCACATCCGGACACGTACCTGTGATAAACCGTGAATGGTGTGGTCGGAGCCTCGACGCCCAGCGCTGTGCTTCCCTCAGACCACGGATACCCATCAAGTAGCTAATAAACTACTGGACTTGCCCTTGAGATGGCCTTCCGTGACCCGTGCCATATCTGAGTTGCATTCAACAGGCGCAAGGTACTATGCCCTGGCTCATGGCAGGCAGTGCTTAATTTGTGAAACAATAAGTGCCGGTGCCCACAGGCAGCGCCACCGAAGATAGTGATTCCACCTTGTGCCTCGTTAATGCCCCACCAGACACTCCCTGACGCTTTATCTACTCTTGCAGATTCCTCTTCAGGTTGTCACTGGTTTTCCATCTTTCTCTTGCCCTCTTTTGTGTTTTTCTCTCTCCTGTCTTACATCAAAAAAGCTGTTGAGGAAATCTACGTACCAGTGCCCAACAAGCATTTTGAATGCAATAGGTCTCACATTTATGCGAGTTTTAGCTATTGGCATTGTTAATGGCAATGCCTTTTTTATGTTTTGGTTTTTAAAACATAAGTAAAAGGCATTGTAATTTGTTTAAACTTTAATAAGCGCGGCGCTATCTTCACGGACACCGCGCTATGCAATGTAATAGGTGTTGCTTTTGGTATTGTAAATAACAATGCCTTTTAATTTTTTTAAAGACATTGCCATTTACAATGTCAATAGCTCAAAATAATGTCATTGCGAGACCTATTCCATTGTAACGGCTTGTTCCTCCATGGGCATAGGAAGCATGGGGGACGCGGGGGATATATCCCCCCCTGATTATGGAGTGGGGGGACGTGGGGGACAAGGATGGTGGGGGACGAGGGGACGAAAGAATTTCCCCTCTCTCTTCTGTTTCTGGCAAGGCTATTAGCACGACAAATCGTGAGTGCTTTGATGGGCTAATGGCCCCTGCATTTGACTTGTGACCTTCCCTTTTGTTGTGCAAAAGCTCACAGAATTTTTCACACCTGATCCTCACCTCCGCCACCGCTGCATGCAGTCAACTTACAGGACAAAGGAAGAGAGGTGTTTTGTTAATTACTGACAGCATCCTGCCCCTTCTCAGCTGGGACCCTACCTCATTTGACTGTTTCACACTGGGTAATTCAGGGACTCTTAAAGCCTAATGTTTTGTGAAAATTTTTATTTTGAGAAGTTAACCCTCGCCCTGGAACATGATAACAATTAGCATCAGCCATAGTCTAAGCACACATCTCGGGTTATGTTGTGTCAAATGTGTTTGTCTGTCCTAATATTTATGCAAATAACAATTTAAATACCACTATTTTGTCTTATTTCTTTTATAGCGCTACCTAACCCAATCCAGGGTATCGAGCACTTTAAATCACACATACATTTACAATAAACCATATGTGTGTAAATTAATTTACAGGATGTGTTACGTAAGTTAACGAGGGATACAAGATGTAGGACTCACAAGGCCTTTCCTTTATAATTCGCTTTGCTATATTAGAAGGATTACAATTTATGAACTGCAAGTAACTAAAGGATCTCTGTGTTAAAAGCAATAACCCACTTACCCATCTATATAAAACAAAAATCTGTCATCTGTGCGTCACATGATGTGCTTTGCGTGAGACATATTAACTGTCTATGCTACATTGAATAAAAATCAGACTAGACAAAACACCTGTCCCTCAAGCAAGAGCATTAACCTCCAGAGTTATCTTACCATTGTTATTATTAATTCCTGCGATTTACTGGGTACATAAAGATCTATGCAGCAGGTGCCATAACCCCATAAGTTATTTTAAAATGCAGACTTTGCAACCAATTAAGCAGAACAGATACACAGCCACGTTTATCCTTGTTGCCAATTTCTTTCAGGCAGAGTTTAATAATAAATGTATAAGTGGAAGCCTAGATCTTGCACCGGAGTTTGCATCACTTTTTTGGCACAACTCCGACGCAAACTCTAATTTGTTAAATATTGTAATGCGCTCAAATGTACTCATATTAGACTTGCTTAACATATGCGAGGTCTTCGAAACTGATGTAATTTTTTTGAGATATCACTCCCTGTGAGGCCATGGGTTGTGAGGTCACGTGCAATGTCATGCGCTGTGATGTTACTTACATACTGCCTAACTTGGTTAGTGCCCCACTTCTTTTTTAAGTAATTGTGCTCTGGTGGGAGAAGTATATTGGAAAACTGGCGTTGGTGGTTGTAGGAGGCTGGCTTAGTATATGGTGCACACTCTCAGGAGTGATGCACCTTGCCTTGCTCCAATCCAGGTAACACTTATGGTGATTATAGTGGTCTTTGATAACCATAGAAAGCTCTAAAAGTGGTAGCTCTGCAGAGAGGCCTTCAGGGTTATCTTGAAGGAATGCAAAGCAGCTTGTTTTACCATATTTATTTGACAGTGTAGATTAGATGAAAATGAACCACACTGTGTTTATAAAAAAAGGCTATTTATTATGCAACACAATCACTAACACATTGGAATATCTCCTACCCGGAGATATAAACAATACACACAAGAATACTTCAAAATAATTAAGTAAGTAGCGCAAATATACACTGGTGTCCAGGGGAAGACCAAACCATATACTTAGAAAGTGGAATGCAAGCTTCAAGGAGAACGGGACTTGGACCAGAAGACTCATAGGAGATGGGGACACAAGGAACTACCCAAGGTAAGCACCCACGGACCCCACGGAGGCTGTGTGCAGAGTACAAACACAGCCTCAAGTCCAATAGAAGTCAATGGAGAAGTTGTGGTTGCAGTTTTACAGAAGAAGGACCCTTCCCAGAGGACACTGAAGAAACCCTTTGGAAGATGAAAGGTTGGAGAGTCACCCCACCCGTGGATGCCCCAGGAACCATGTTACCTGCACCAGGGAAGCCTGGTATATAGGGGTAAAGTGATGTTGAAACCTGCCATAGATGACAATGGAAGACTTCAAAGAAGATACCTCTGAAGAAGCATCTGAAGGAGTCCGGTGGAATCCAAGACCGAATTCTTGAAGAGGAGGGCCTGCAAGCAGAGGGGACAGAGTCTATGCCACTTGGAAGTGGCCAGGAGGCACGGAAGCACAATGCCCACCAATGTTCGGAGGTTCAAGAGTGAAGAGGGTGACCTTGTTGCTTGCAGATGCTGCGGAAGACCAGGAGCCATGCACGAGCTGTCACATATTGGGTGTCGGTGTTCAGGTGGTTGGTGTCTAGCGGAAGAACCAACAAGCGTTGATAGCTGCAACTGCCATGGAAAGCAAAAAGATGCAAACATTGGGGCCAGTAACATCCAAGCGACTCACCAGAGCAGGTCCGAGCAAGCAGGGGAGCCCACTGAAGCAAAAGAAGACCCGAGAGGACACACAGGCCCAAGGTACAGGAGTCGCAAGAGGACCTCACGCAGCTCACCAAAGATGGAGGCCCATGGTGCAGAGGATGTAATGAGGATGCTGATCTTTGAGGGATGAGGTGCTAGAGGCTGAAGCTTCATATAGCCCAAAGATCTCTGGAGTGCAGAGCGAACAAGCCTTGGCAACGGCAAGTTGACGCAGTGCACATGGGTTTGGTCCCAGTGGCTTTGATGAGGGATACTGTCCTCCAAATTGCAGCGAAGACAGGACAAACCTTTAGGGAGCCTTGGGAAGTCCGTTGGATGACAGGAGCAATAGATCGGTCAGCTTTGTTGCGGTGCCTGCAGATGCAGGGGAGTGCTTCCTTCACGCCAAAGGAGATTACTTCGGATGTCCTTGATGCCCACAGGTCTTCTGGAGAACCTGGATGCTGCACAGACACCGATGATGCAGAAGACTTGAAGAACAGTGAGACCAGGAGCAGCAGGAGTCTTCCTTGATGCAGTCTTGGGTCCAGTTGAAGTCGGACGCAGTCCAAGTGTCCAAATGGTCGAAGAGTGTATTGGTTTCAGAAGCGAGTCTTGTTCCATGAAGAATGTGAGGACCTACCCACGGATGAGCCCTTAAGTACACTAGGGAAAGGGTTGGAACGACTTGGGGTCCCTCCCAGAGGAGGGGCGGGACAGAGGGGAGGATACTCCCCTGTTCTTTGTCCAGTGTCCAGGGGTTCCTGAACTGTTTCAAACAGAAGTATGCAAGGAAGGCACCAAATTTGCCCTTCAAAGCATTCTGGTGTCACTGGCAAGCGCCCCCACTCCAGCCGAATACACCAAGTCCTGTCTGGGAGGTGCTCACACTCCCTGTGACAGGAAACCTATTGTTCTACCTTCCCCTGCTCAAGCTCAGCTCAGCAGCAAGAGGGCAGAATAGTGTCTGTGGTTGGCAGAAGCAGTTGGTTGCTGGCAGACCCTGAAAGGCTGTTACTTTGAGTACAGTGGGTCCCCTAAGGAGCCCCCAGTACTTGGGATCAGTCTTCTAGCACGAAATTGGTGTTGGGGTATGATTCCAACATGTTTGATATATAACATGGTCAGAGATTGCCGTGCACTCCTCTTTCACAATTTTACTCATTTTTGGCAAGGTATTTCCAAACTCTGAACTCAATGCGTGCTCCCTGGAATACGTGATCTGCCCCTTTTCACATAAGCAATTGCTACATCAGATATGGAGCGATACTGCACTCCAATCCAGGCGCACAGCTAGTATCGTGATTATCACACATTCTTTTTCAGTGGCTTTGTCGCTTTTAACAATAATTACTCCATGTAATCCCAAACTTTGCTTCATTCCATTTTATTTTCTTTGTTCTTTTCACACGTGATTTGTTTATGTCTTAACAACTTCTCATGCCACGGATATGCCTATCCAGGCCTTTTTACGGGCATGCCAAAAAACATAAAACATCCCCGGTTGCAAGTTCTTATGTTACCCAATGCATTTCGGACTGTAAAAAAGTCCTTCCTCAGGAGTTCACTACAAAATTAAAGAACGTTGCTATTAAAATCTAACTTCAAATCACTGTAATTAACACTGTACATTTTCATACCAACAACACCGTGCTGTGTTTTAAATTGACCTATATACAGCACTTTCCCTCTAAACCCGGAGCTGAATGCTCCCGTAATTAAACCTGAAAAATCCTCTAACCAGCCTCTTTACCCTGTGTTTTCAACCTTCCTTAACATTACATGACACCCCAAATCTTCAACCCTAGTTTACTCCTCCCTCCTCCTTCCCGCTACCAACTTTCCATTCCCCAGATTATATCCACTTAAACTCGTACCTTCGCAACTTCAATTTGCGTTCTTTCTTACAACAGCGATTCCCTCTCTCTGGCGGCGTTTAACAACACGCCATGTTTTACCACTAATTTAACTCCTGTGAAGTTGCCCCACCTCTTAGACTTAACCTATCACAACTTTTCAAATACCACTGTTATGATCACTCCTGCCTACACTGCCCATAATTCACCTCTTCTTGAATCTTTCAACCTTCGTGTTTGTAATTGATCCTTTATGTCACTTTTCTAGTTTCATGATTCCCCAGGTGATACAATACTCCGCCCTCCCTGCCGATGTTTTCTATTGCGCCGTAACTCCGATGTAAAGTACAGTGTTAATTACAGTGATTTGAAGTCAGATTTTAGTAGCACCATTCTTTTATTCTGTAGTGAACCCCTGAGAAAGGACTTTTTTACAGTCCGAAATGCATTGGGTAACATAAGAACTTGCAACCGAGGATGTTTTATGTTTTTTTGCATGCCCGGAAAAAGGCCTGGATAGGCATATCCGCTGCATGAGAAGTTGTTAAACCATAAGCAAATCATGTGTGAAAAGAACAAAGGTAATAAAATGGAATGAGGCAGAGTTATGGATTACATGGAGTAATTATTGTTAAAAGCGACAAAGCCATTGAAAAAGAATGTGTGATAATCACGATACTAGCTGTGCACCTGGATTGGAGTGCAGTATCGCTCCATATCTGATGATATAAAACATGACCAGGTCCAGTGCAGCTATTATTTAGTTAGACATCTCGTGATAAACTGATGTCCACTATATAACTTAAAATGGCTGATCGCTCTTACAAAGCCTGGAGAATCAACTCTGGGGTCTTTAGGGGTGTCCTGCTCATGCAGGGGCACCCTCACATTTGTAACCAAGCACCCTGCCATCCATAGGGTGGACTTATATAAGAAACTTATATTTGTTTTGAGAGGTGCAATCACCATCTCAGACAGGCTGCAATGGAAGGCCTGTAGTCAAGTTTAAGTGGACTCCCATGGGTGGCAAAATACATGCTGCAGCCCATTGGAGCCTCTGGTGTACCTATGATCTGGCTACCTTAGTACCATATACTAGCGACTTATAAGCGTATACCACTAGCCAATTGTAGATTTACCAAAGTACTTACCAGAGCCAATTTAGGGGAGAGAGCACCGTTGCTGGGACCTGACTAGCAGGATCCCAGCAGTCTACAGTCAACACCAGGCAAAAAGTGGGGGTAACCATGGAACCAGATCCTACTTTCCTACAACCCCCCACACCCCAAACATAAGGACGAGGCTAACCTTGGCCATTTAAATCTTTATTTTCTAGGTGAAAATATATGGAAAGTCCATCTTCATTGGCATGGTGACTCCCAGGTCTATGTTCCACTGAAAAGTCCACCCCTGTAGGGAGATGTACCACCTCAAAAGTCTGAGGTTTTCACCCTTCATCTGTTTAAGGCATAAGAAGGGTTTTAGGTCTGTCTGAACAATGAAGTGAGTGCAAAACAGGTATGGCCTCAACTTCTACAAGGTCCAGACCACAGCAAAAGCCTCCCTCTCAGATGCTGACCTACGCTTCTCCCTGGGTGCCTACTTTCTGCTTATAAAAGATACTGGTTGATCCTGGCCATCTGCATTAAACTGTGACAATACTGCACCTATCCCTATCTCGGAAGCATCTGCATGGACATAGAATGGTTTGGAGTAGTCAGGACTTTGCAAAATTGGAGCAGAGCACATGGATTGCTTCAGGTTATCAAATGCCTTCTGATAGCTAAATGCTAGATTTGCCACACTGTAGACTTCCAGACCTGTTAAGACTTTATTCATCAGCCTCTGAAATGTGACAGGTGCATTTTTCAACCCAAAAGGCTTCACAATAAATTGATAATGCCCACTGTGGGTTGAAAATGCTGTTTTTGGTTTGGCATCCTCATTGAGTCTGATTTGTGAATAACCAGCAGTCAGGTCAAATTAACTGAGATAATTGGCAGAGGCCAAAGTATTAACCTGTTTATCTGCCCTTGGAATTGGATGGGCATCAGTCCTAGTGACTGCATTGAGGCCTTTACAGTCAACACAAAACCCCATCTATCTCTTAACATCCTGGGAGTGGGGTTTGGTACAAGGATTACAGGACTAGCCCAAGGGCTCAATGACTCCCAACTCTGGCATCTTTTGGACCTCTGTCCTGATGCAATCTCTGACATGGTCAGGCTATCTGTAGATTTTACTCTTCACAGACAGGCTGTCGCCTGTGTCCACTTCATGGGTACACCAGGTGGTTTGACTGGGTGTCAGGGAAAAGAGACCAGAAAACTGAGAACCTGTCTACAGTCAGCTTGCTGTTGATTAGTGAGGCTGTCTGCCAAGGCAACTCCTTCAACTGATCTATCAACAGGGTCCTGAGAGAAAATATCAGGGAGGGGGTCACTCTCTTCCTCCTGTCCCCCATCAGTGGCCATGACACGCTCATGTCAGCCCTGTCAACAAAAGGTTTAGGGTGAATCACATGAAGTAACCTGTGGGTCCTTCTTGGAGTACCTAGGTCAACTAAGTAGGTGACCTCACCTTTCTTTTCCAGTATAGTTTGGGGGCTACTCCACTTCTCTTGGAGAGCTGCTGTGGCCACACACTCCAACACCCACATTTTCTGTCCTGGCTGGTAAACAGTAAGTACAGCTTTTTGGTCATGGCAAGTTTTCTGAAGCTCCTGGCTGGCCTCAATGTCTTTGCTGGCCTTCTACATATGCTCAGCCATGTGAGAACACAGGCCCAGAACATAGTCTCCTATGTCCTGTTTAGGAGGCTCGGGAGGTTGCTCCCATCCTTTTTTGACTAGACAGAATGTACCCCTAACTGGATGTCCAAACAGACGTTCGAATGGGCTGTAGCCCACCCCTTCTGAGGAACATCTCTGCAGCGAAAGAGAAGGGAAGGTAGTAAGACATCCCATTTTCGGCTCAGCTTTTCTAGGAGTCCCATGATCATAGCTTTGAGGGACTTTTTGAACCTTTCAACCACCCCATTGCCCTGTGGATGGTAGGGTGTGGTAAACATATAGTTCACACCACACTCTTTCCACATAGCAATGCTGTAGCTAGACATGAAGTTACTACTTCTGTCTGACAAGACCTCCTTAGGGAACCCAACTCTGGAAAAGATTCCCAGGAGGGCCCTGGCCACAGGAGCTGTATTGGTTCTAAGGGGAATGGCCTCTGGATATCTAGTGGCATGGTCCACCACCACTAAGATAAAACTGGATTTAAGGGAGCTACAATGTCTATCCCCAACCACTCGTAGTAGGATTAAGGCGGACTTTGTAATGCCACCTGACTTACCACTGACTTGGCAAGTGACACAGGAGTGACAAAACTCCTTGGTGTCTTCAAACATGTGGGGCCAGTGAAAGTGAGGGACAAGCCAGCACCAAGTCTAGCTTTGCCCAATATGTTCTGCAAGGGGAATGTTGTGTGCCAGGGTCAATAAGAAACCCCTGAACTTCGGAGGCATGACCAACCTCCTGGTGGCACCAGGCTTTGGGCCTCTACTTTCAGAAAACAAGAGCCCTTCTCTTCTTCCTAATTAGTCCTGTGGGACACACTGACATCCTCTGCTTGATATCTGAGTTGTTCACGAGATGGGCAGGCCTTCTGCTCCAGACTCAAATCTTCCCTTGAAGGACCCCTGCCCCCATTTGCTCTGCCTTGTCAGGCCCAAGCTCCTCTGGGACAGTTCCTACACAGGTACTGAGATTATCTCCCTCAGGAGGCTGATTCTTATTGGGAATCTGGGAGGAGGATACATCTTGATCCTTCTTGCTCTTTCTATTGGGAGCTGGTTGGTCCATTTCCTCAGGATCCAGAGCTCCATCAGTGCCTAACAGCTTTGCCTCAGCCCTAGTGATTGTAAAGACTGTGGTGGCTGAAATAACCATCATTTCTGCATGAGTCCTGAACTCCACTTCAGACCAGGCTGAAGCTTCTAAATGATTGCCTAGTAGACAGTCCACAGGTAGGTTGGGGGAATCCACAACTCTATTCGGGCCAGTTACCCCATCTCAGCTGAGATTGACAACTGCCATGGAATGATCTGTCCTGACATTGCTAGCATTGGTCACTTGGTAAATCTAACCAAGTGGAATCTGCTGGAGACACATGTTTCTCTGTCACTATAGTGACACTGCCCCCTGTGTCCCTGTATGCCACAACTTCCTGACCATTGATGAGAGGCTGTCTGTATTTGCCTGATTTAGTGGAACTTACAATAAGGGTGGCAAGCTCAGTGCCACCATCACAGACTAAAACAGCCTGAGTGGGGGTCCTGACTAGGCCAGAACCCACTTCAGTACCCAAGGTTAACCAAGCTAAACTCTTGGGGGCACTACTACTACCAGTGCTATTGCTAGGGGCAATAAGAGGTTTAAGAATAGTAGTAGCAGTATTGGTGCTAGACTTAGAGCAATCAGCATTCTTTGCCCCTTGGCCTTTTTCCTTACACAAATAGCACCAAGGTTTCTCATTAGAGGAGTAAGAGGAATGGGACCTACCCCCAGAGGAAGATGTTTGAGGACCTTCAGAAGACTCTTTATTTTCTTTAGATTTCTTCCCACCTTTCTCTTGGTTCTCAGAAGAATCTTGCTTCTCCTGGTCACCACCAACATGAGACTTTTGTTTTACCCTGGTGCGGACCCACTTATCTGCCTACTTTTCCAGTTCTTGGGGAGAGGTCCGATCCGAGTCCACCATGTACTGGTGCAGTTGCTGATTTTGACAGTTGTTAAGGATGTGCTTCCTTACAAGTAAATTGTACAGACCCTCATAATCATGTCCATTACTTCCGTGAAGGCAGCCTCCCAGAGCCTTAATAGCACTATCTACAACATCTACCCAGTTTTGGGTGTGTGCTTTCTGTGTGTCCCTAAACTTAACCCTGTAATGCTCAGTGGTTAACCCAAACCCTTCTATAAGGGCACTCTTCAAGACTTTGTAATTGTCTGCATCTTCTTCCTTCACAGTCAAGAGTTTGTTCTTCCTTTGTTAGCAAAGGAGGGCCACAGGATAGAATAGCTGCCCACTGGTCCTGAGGAACCTTCTGAACTATACAGGCCCTCTCCGAAGTAGTAATCCACTTATGCATGTCATCACCCTGCTGGTAAGGAGGGACTATCCTGCTCAAGTTCCTAGTGTCAAATGAGTGTTGCCTAACTTGAGGTTCACTAGTGCTGCCACCATGGGACTCTAATCCCAAATGTTTCCTAGCCCTCTGTACTTCTAGGGTTTCCTTATCTAGGGCCAACGGTTCCTATTTGATTCTGAGCACGTAACTCTCAACTTTAAGCAGGTGGTATTCCCTTTCTAAAGAATCCTCTCTCTTGTTAGTGCTGGATGTCCCTATGGAAGTGACATAAGAGGTTGAATTAAATGAGGAGGACCTGGACCTCCACTGGACACTTTGTACCCTCCATGGAGGAATAAAGGGGGTCCTATCTCAAGGGCATTCCTCTGTGGCACTAGAGATATTCCCTGGGAGACAAGAGTTCTCCAGTTCGGGGTCTTCAGACTCTTCCCGGACACTTCTGGCTTTTCTTCTGGAGCACCACCATCCATATCCAAGTTATCCTGCCCATCTAACCTTTTATCTTGGTAGCAATAACTATTTACCAAAGATTACTTCACTGTTAATATGCAACTCTCCAAATGTCACTTGTAAATAAATCACCATAGTCTTGAGCAAGGCCTCCATGCCTTCAATTATTGTTTCAATTAAATGCTCAATATTTTATCTCGAATAATCCTAGCACGAGGCATATTTGCTTGTTTTGAGCATTTTATAGTTTTTGTGAGACTAAGTTGTTGTGCTTTAGTGCATCACTGCACTACTCATTTGTGACTTTCCGCCCACTCTATTAATTTGTAAGCCTCACACACAAACACTATGTTTCTTGTGTTCATCACTAACATCTCATATCTGATCTTTGCCACACACCTCATTCTGCATTTCTCACTATACCTATCTTCTGTGAGCATCTCATAAGTGTCTCGCACAGCAGGCCTTTTTACATTGGTAAGCATCTCTCTTCCACAAAAACACTGTACATCCCATTTTTACGAGCATCCCACACAAGGCTAATTCTTATTGTAAATTTATCTCTCAGGGATTCTTATATTTTTGTGCAAGATAATGCGGTTTGAGTGCACTCACAGGAATGCAGGCGATAAACTTTCAGTGTTTGAGAAACTATTCTCGCACTCCTTCTTGTACCCTGCTAAACCAGGGGTTTCCAAAGGGGATCCAACTGACTTTGATACTCAGACACACAGAATCCTATCTTATACTATTGGACCTGCCAGCCTTAGGGTAGTCTTTCCCCAAACCATTTGCATATTTACCTCCTGTTTTTACTTATTCTTTTTGTTGGCCTTAGGACACAGAGTACTTTAACACAGCTGCCCAGTGCTAAAGTGCATGTGTTTCTCCCCCAAACATGGTAACATTGGTGAATACACAACTAGCATATTTAATTTACTTATAAGTGCCTTATTACAGTGGTCTACCATTTACCCAGGGCCTGTAAATTAAATGCTGCTAGTGGGTCTGCTTGTTGCTTATAACGGTTTACCTCTAGTACCATTGATTTATACTCTTCTTTCAAAAGCAGGACCTTAATGTTCCTACCTGTGTTGTTCAATTAATGAACAGGTCTCTCTATATATTCCTTATCACTTCGATCTGTGCACAGACATATCTTTATAGCATTTTATAGACATACACAATATGTACTCCATAACCCTTAATTTTAGAAAAATAGTTTTACTTCAAATTTGTTTTCTTTTCTTTTTCAAAAAAAATGTTATACACTATAATCTTACATATGCTTATAGTTTGAAATACAGTTGTGAAAATACATTATAGACAGTGCATAACCAAACAAACATTTTTACTATGACATTACATTAGTGCTAAAAAAGTCCTACTACGTTATCCTTATTTATCGGGATATACATTACTTAGCCTCAATATTTTATCTTTTTCTATGGACCAGGTAACAAAGTGAAAAGGTGTTAAGGTCAGAGAACACTTTTATGTTTCTTCTCAAAGTTCCAACCACTGTGTGATGGTTGCACTAATAGTCTCTTTTTTCTTCCGTTGACTCAACAATAGTGATACTCTTAACCTTAGATTGTGGGTAGGTGAGTGAATGGGTAAGATGATGCTAGTGGGTCTGTAGCACTGTTTGTGCCACCCACACAAGTAGCCCTTTACACATGTCTCAGGCCTGCCACTGCAGCGCCTGTGTGCAGTTTTACTGTTGTGTAAACCTGGTATTAAAAACCACTTACCAAGTCTTTAACTTCTCTTTTATTACACATACTTACCCCTAATGTAGGCCCTAGGTAGCCCATAGGGCAGGGTGCTATGCTATTAAAAGGTGGGACATGTAGTTTTAGGTTTTACACGTCCTTGTAGTGAACAGCACCTACAATCGTTTTTCACTTCTGTGAGGCCTACTCCTCGAATAGATTAACATTGGGAATTCCTCAATACACTCTTTTGAGCTGTAATTCCTGATTAGAAAGGAGTAGCTGTACCATGTTTTGCATCTTTGGCATGGCAATGATAAATCCTCTTTACTGGTAAGGCTGGATTTCATATTACTATTTTAGATATGCCACTTTTACAACGTAGACATTATTCTGTTCTTGCATCTGTGTGTGCTTGTAGCCTGTCTCCATTACACTCCAATATTAGTCCAATTGTATTTTGAGGTTTAAGAATGCCGCAAGGAGCATTCAGTTTATTCTTCCTTTTTTGTCCCACCGTTGTTTGCTTGGTGCAAGAAGATGTAAGAATCAAAAACATGTTTTTTCACATTTGGTCTAATTACTTTGTGAATGTAAATAACAATTAAAGCATACTTATAAACTGTGACTACATGTCTTCCTTTATAAATGTTTAACTACAAAACTATGCGATTGTATTCGTTTAACGGAGTGTACGGTTCTCAGACAATAGTCGATTTATATCGAGTCACTGGAAAGTCCAAATGGTTGTCCTTGTCCCTCCCAGAAATGTGTTCCTCATATGTCCTTGGCTACCTCACCCTCTTTCCCCTGGCATCTGACTCTCCATGACCAAAGAACAATGTGACTGGATATTTCACTGACCATCTGGAGCACTCATGCTCGAACTTGCAAAACTCCCTGTTGCAATAATCTCTTTTAAAGGTCCAACATGTCCCATCCTGTGTGTTTTGGCCTGTACCAGCCTGTTCCACTCCTCCTTGGCTGGGACACTCCTTAAAGGGCCGGTAATCTAATAGCAGGACACTGGCTGTATAGGTTGTGGGTGCCCGTGTGACAGACACCATGCATTGCAGCTTAAGATTTGTGTCCTGTTCTCCGCGCTTACTATCTGTAACCTTAGCCAAGCAAGCTCTAAACGACTTATCGTACCTGACCCAAGCCAGGCTGTCAAAACATATCTGTGATTTTCCAATAACAACAATGTATTTAAATAATGCTACATTGGGCTCTGCAAATATACACATGCATAGATAAAAAAAAGCTGCCACCCACTTCTCTACAGTAACTGGCACCTTCAGCCTCCTGGACAACTCTAATTCCTTGCTCTAAACTCTCTGTGTAGTAATTTTACCACCTCCACATATTCCCCTTTCCAAATGTTGTCTTTTCTAGCTACCATTAAATGTTCCCCCAATTGCTTTATCACCCTCATATACAGTAACTTTTTATGTTTAACCTCTTTGCTATCCTTCTTGTCTTCTACAGACTTACCCTCTTGTGACTATGCTTCCTCATCAACCACCACCACCTCCTCCATTGTGATGCCTTAATCCATGCCACACTTGCCTCTCCTTAACTCGCCTACCGAACTGGCTTCATCACTCCCCCACGAATGGCAATAGATCTCAACTGTGGCAATTCTTGCATCTTCACAATTGGCCTACCTTTTCACAATATCAGGGGGCCAGCTCTAAAACCATCCATCCTTGAGATGTCCTTGTATTCGGCACTTGCAAAAAATAACTGTGTTGAAAGTGTTAGCCCCCTGGCCACCTCAGGCCCAACACTGCTTCCGACCACCAATGCCATACGTCTTGTGCTGTATCCTTATGTTTTAGCCCCACATCTCAAAGATTTCTACTTCTTCCATCTCTTCATCATCTTTCTTGTAATCAAGCTGTGTCTCTTCATGAACAAGCATACTTTGCTACAATCCTCGTACCCCACTTGTACCCGGCACTTCACCATCCCCAGCACGCAAAGGGCCACGCCCCACACTGAGCTCTAGTTTGCACATTTTTATTCAACTGCATGTAATGTTAACTGAATGTACTATGTCTTGAACTTTATTGACCACCCCCAGATACCTCCCAATTGATTACGTAGTGCTTGTAAGGACTCCACAGGGACCACTAGAGTACTTGTGCACATAAGTAGATGACACAACATCTCTCCCTTTGGTAAATAAAAAGTACAGACAACCTACATACATTAGATCTCCTCAATGAGTCATTGAGGTGCTTGCACCAGTCTTCCAGATGGAGTTGCATGAGGTAGAGGACGGGCGCCCCCATCTGGCATTTCAGATGACGAACCAGATGCTTTATTTGGGCTCTCAGATGCAATGGCCTCACTCGTGAGGTCTGGAGCTCACAAACATCAAAGCAGATGCTTAAAGTGCACAAGTCTCTGGTTATGGTCTTTCCAGGTCTCTGAATGGTCACCATGTCTCCTTTACTGGCCACAACTTTCAGTGGTTCAGCATCAAACGAACGAGCAGTTTTAGGGGTCTATTTTTGCTTGACGAGGACATGTCTCCTTTTTCAAAAACCGGATCCCGAGCGCATCTGCGTTTATCGGTATAAACCTTCATCTTGCTCTTGTTAGAAGGGTCAGTGACACAAACCTCATCCGGATTGATTGAATGGCTAGTGGTCAATTGTGGAATCTTTGTTCCAAGAGCTGTCCCGATAAAACAGTGGAAGGACTGTGGTAAATAAATAATTAATTACCGGTTCTATTTTTTAATACAGTGAATGAAACAGATACCTCGAATCCTGACTCTTATTTATTGAGCTATCTTGAGTCTACAGGCTTTAATCAGGCATAAGGGACAGGAACAGGACAGCCTGCAATAGTACGGGATGGCAGCTGCCAGGGAAGGGACAAGGGAAAACTGGGGGGCTTTTTGTAACAGTTCATAGTATATATATCAAAACAATTGCATTACATTCAATACAGTAGGCGTAGCAGTAGGCGTTTCTTGTAGCAGTCGCGAAAGATAAGGGTAAAATGATGTAACAAGAAGGCGTGTACAGGGCGTATACATAGACATGTGATGTAAACGTAACAGAAGTGTCATAAACGGGGCGGAAACATGGAGGGGGCTACCTGAGCAGCTGGGACCTTTAACCTAGTGGTGCGCGCAAACGGGCAATGACGTGTTACCAGGGAGAACTGGGGGCTATGACTTCTGCGCTAGAAGAGGAGACTAAAGTCTGGAGTGTCAGAGCGACATGTACCTAAGGCATATCTGGTATCTGGTGTTTGGAGTACATATTGATAGAATCCAAAAGTTATCAGGGCAAAGGCTACTAGACACTAAGACTGGTGCGTGCATAATTCTACATGTATTGCATGTACGAGGAATATTCTATGAATATTAATACAGTATTTCTCTTACATGGAGACATAAAGGCTAGACCATGACGGAAACTATTGATGCGATGCAGTAGCTTAGGAATGCAGAGAAGGAGGGCTGGACTGATAACTAGAATCATAACATACTCTTGGCAGACTGGCAGGCAGAGCCAGGCCGAGCCGGGCACTGTGAGGCAGAAAGTAAGCGAAGGGTCAGGGATGCAGGTGGGGGCTGTATCGCTCCTCGGAGAGGGTTGAGGAGACAGGAGCTGAATCTGGTGTCCGGGCCCTTTTGAGGCCTAGAAACGGGGACAATTCAATGAGTTAACGTGCACACTGTAAAATGTAGCAACGTAGGTTTACATAAGCCTAATATTCGTTGCTTTCACGAGAACTGGAAACTGGCATACTAGAAATGGACACAACTGTAATTGCGTCTTTAATCGATCAGAGGGGTATACATGCATATCGATCATGCACATATAGCATAATATGGGGAACACGTAGGCACATACAACATGGCAAAATTTACTTTTCCACATTCCCTCCTTGTGCCCTACGTTTCCATAAGGAAACATCAATATTCATGATACCATCTATCATTTCATATAGCATCATTTGCTCGTCTCGATTTGTAGGACTAGGAATACAAGAGGTAGCACACATGCCGCAAATCGCAGGGCCACATTGTATACAGAGGCAGCAACTGAATATGATCATTACTGCAATACCTAGGAATGACAATACTTTCCATCCCCAGGCAGATATGATACTCCAGAGCCAACCGGACCATGTCCAGGTGCCTGGATTCTGGTGTAACTGATCGGCAATTTTATGAAGTCTGGTTATAGCTGAATAAACAGACGGCGCGTTATTAGGAATGAAAATGCAGCAACTAGATCCGATGACTCTACATGCTCCTCCTCTATCGGCCAGTATGACGTCAAGAACGAGACGATTTTGGAGCACGACAAATCTCATAGCAGATTGCTCTTCAGTTAAGTTACCTAGAGCAGAAGTAGTCTCATTTACTACAGCTTCAAGGGTTCTGGTTAACCTACGTATTAACTTACTATTCTGGATAGGTCCTATAAAAAAGAAGAAACCTTTATTGAAGTCTCGATACTGTTCTAGAGTAGTTTCAGTTTGATCGACAATCGGGGACTCGATCTCCCTTCTATGTCTGGTGTGCACTAGATGTGTGTTTCTGTGATAATCGGATGGGGCTAGAAAAACTGGTGGCAGTAGGAAGGCAATGTAACATGTTCCATCCCAATCGAGGGGCAGACGAACATATGCGGTCTGACCACAAACAAAATAAGAATGACGTGAGGCTTTGAAAATAGATTTCCCACTGTCACTATACTCGACAATAGTAGTACAATCACTATGTCCTACATGTGCGGAACCATTCTTTCTGACACATAATTCGCCTTTGACTGGTAGTACTGAAATAGCAGGCAAATCTGGAGTAGTATCGGACTGAACATTCAGGACCATGAAATTCGAAGAATAATTACCTAAATCATACACTTCATTTTCTAGATCTAACCCTGTTCTATAGGAAAGACCTTGCTTGTCTGGAAAACATGTTCTATTCAGAAGGGACATATCATTGGAGGATGACGTTAACGTGGACCATGCTCCACACGAACCATTATGTGAAAACGGATAAGGAAAGAGTGGCAGAACTCCCTTCGGTGTCTGGAAAGGGGGGAGTCGACCACACACCCAACAATTAGTGGCATTGCTGGTCTGGTGTGAATAGTGTAACATTCGGATGAATGTGTTATTACGCATAGCGAGACGATAGGATAGCTCGTGAGGAGGCAGATCACTAAATGTGTGCTCTATTGTAGCATTAGAAAACATATGTACATGTGAAATTGGAAAACATAAATGTAATGCATAACTTGTGCAGGTAACCATAAGACTCAAAAATAATAGAAAACATAGAACAATAATACATCTTTTAGAGTTTCGACTAACTCTCTCACTGTGGGGGTCTATCTCATACATGTCAGGAACCTGTCTAACCGTTTCACCCGAGAGGGACTTAGACAATTAAACTGGCTGACTTATTTTACTAGACCGGAGTTTCTCTTTATACTCCTGCTGCGGAGTTTTCTCTAACAGGGGAGGCTTGATTTCAGAGTCTGTTTTTAGGCAGTCTTTAGGAATAAGGTAGTCCTTAGCAAAAGTCTTTTCACGTAATCCATGGAACTTCTTTATATGGCTCAGGTGGACCCACCCCTTCCTGCCCTCGAGTTTAACCGCGGTCCTTGTTGTTAACAAGATCATGCGAGGCTCCTTCCAGCGGGGCTCCAGCGGACTTAAACGATCAAAATTCCGGACGAATACGAGGTCACCGGGAACGACTTCATGCGGTTTCACCTCGGTGTGGTCTGGAAATGCGGCGGCAACCTGTGAACGACAAGAGTGTAGGGCAGACATCAAGGAAGCTAGGTAATCTGTCAGCATATTACTGGAAACATCTGTAATACTGCGGGGTCTAGGTGTACCCCACATGTTTGGGGGGCGGCCGAATACGACCTCATACGGGGACAGACCTGATCTAGAATGTGCAACCATCCTCATATAGAACAGAGCAACTGGCAGAGCTACTAGCCAGTCTACACCTTTTTCTCTACATACCTTTGCTATGCGGATTTTCAAAGTTTGATTATGTCTCTCTACGAGACCGGCTGCTTCAGGATGGCGCACACAATGGAACTTCCACTGGTACCCTAACAGAAGGGAAACATGTTTCATGAGCTCGGATGAGAATGGCTGGCCGTTATCTGAATACACGACCCTAGGGAGTCCATAGCGGGGAAAGAACTCACGAACCAACTGCCTGGCAGTGGTCGCGGCTGTATAATCTGGAACTGGATATGCTTCTGTCCACCTGGACAAAGCACATACAACTACGAGGACATACTTGAAACCTCGACATCGCTCCATCTGAATATAATCCATCTGGAGGACTTCAAAAGGGTGGTCAGGAGGTTGGAATACACCTTGTTCCACCGGGACACTTTTACCTGGGTTGAACTGACAACATATCATGCAGGTACGGACTTTCTGCTTGGCTGCGGCTCGTAAATGCTTGTTGAACCAAAGGTTCTGAATACTGTCTAACATAGCTTTTTCTCCTAGATGTGCTGGACTATGTGCGGTATTAATAATGACTTGAACCATAGAGTCGGGGAGAAACCATGTGGCTTTTCCTTTCGTCAACCATCCTTGATCTGTCTGGACCCCTCCTTGTTCGGACCATTTCTTGATTTCTTCAGGAGTAGCATGTAACTGTATGTCTATGACATCTTGTGTAGGGTCCTTAACTGTCATACAAGTAGTCTGATCTTGAGTGAATGTCTGTGTCGTGTTAACTGGAATGTCTGGAATCTGAGCTGTAAGCTTGGCTGTTCGATCTGCTAGATCGTTACCTTGGGAAATGATGTCAGTGACTTTCGTATGTGCCTTGCACTTCATGATAGCGATAGCTGTCGGTAAATGTATTGCATCTAACAGAGCTTGAATGAGGAGACCATGCTGAATCTTGGTTCCATGAGAAGTCATGAAACCTCGTTCTTGCCAGAGCACTCCAAAGTCGTGTACGACTCCGAATGCATAACGTGAATCTGTGTATATGTTTACTTTCAGGTTCTTGGCACGTATGCAGGCTTGGGTCAGAGCTACCAGCTCTGCTGCTTGAGCAGACAGGGTGTCAATACGATGTGTTTCTATAACTTCGGTGTCAGTAGTCACTGCATACGCGGCTACTAGTTCTCCTGTACTCGTTCTCATACATGAACCATCCACATAAAGTGTCAGGTCAGGATCAGGTAATGCAATATCTGTCAAGTCTTGTCTTGGCTTTGTCATAGTGTTAACAACTTCCACACAGTCATGTGTGGCAGGATTTGAAGTAACTGACGGTAACAGTGTAGCAGGATTTAGAATCTTGCAGCGTCTGATTTCTATGTGTGGCTGGAACAGTGTAAGTTCATAACCTGTTAAACGTGCAATTGTCAAGTGCTGAGTCTGTGTTCGGTTTAGAAGAACTTCCACGGAGTGTGGAACTTGTACTGTCAGGGAATGTCCTAACACTATGGAATCACTTTGTCTGATAGCTAGAGCTGTGGCTGCAACTGACTTGAGGCACGCAGGCAGAGCCTGGGCCACTGGATCTAATGTGCTCGAAAAATAAGCACAGGGCTTGTATTGTCCTGCTTGATCTTGTGTGAGAACAGATAATGCAGTACCATCACGTTCTGTAACAAAAAGTGTAAAAGGCTTACTGTAGTTGGGTGTTGCTAGAACAGGTGCTTGACATAAGGCTTTCTTTAATTCATTGAAAACAAGTGTATGTTCCTGGGTCCAAGGGAGGACAGTCGATACGGCTGCCTCCTGTGTCGTTAACTGTATCAGTGGCTTGGCTAGAAATGCATACTGAGGAATCCATTGTCTGCAGTAAGAAGTAAGGCCGATAAAAGCTCGTACCTCCTTCTGTGTCTTGGGCTGTGGAAGACTCGCTATTAACTGGATACGGTCAGGTGTCAACTGCCTACCCCACTTGGACAGCAAGTGTCCCAAGTATACCACTTGCTGGACACAGAATTGTAATTTAGAAGGGGACACCTTGTGCCCCTGCTCGGCCAGGAAATACAGAACTGTAAGTGACGCACGCTCGCAGTCACGTTCAGAACGGGCTGTGATCAGTAGATCATCGACATACTGGAGCAGGGCAGTGTCAGTTGGCATGCGGATATTGTCTAGTTGTCTCTTAAGTGCTTGACTGTAAATACTAGGACTTTCTGTAAAACCTTGAGGAGCTCGTGTGAATTTATAGCTTCTTCCATTTAAACAGAAACCGAAAAGGTACTGGCTGTCTGGATGAATGGGGACACTGAAAAATGCATTCTTGAGATCGATAACTGTGAAAAATGTAGCTTCAGAATCAATGACTGTCAAAAGGGATGAAATATCTGGGACTACTGGATACTGAGGTATAATACATTTATTAAGTTCTCGGAGGTCAATCACTAATCGATATACTGGGGGTGCATTTGGATCAGTACGTTTCAGGACTGGAATGATAGGAGAATTACATACATTGGAGTCAGTTTCTACAACCACTCCTTGAGCAATAAGTTCATCAATAATTCTGGATATGGCTGCTACAGCCTCAGGTGGCAATCTGTACTGTCTGATTCGTGGCAAAACTATACCTTGCTTGAGAGTCACACGATGGGGTGTGATATGCATACAACCTACATCAGTTGGACCTTGCGCCCATAAATGCTGTGGTACATTCAATAATCTTGGATCAAAATCACGTAATACATAATGACCTTTAAAATCTCTCAAAAACAAACGGACCCCTTCTGGGGAACAGCAAATAACTGCTCCTAATTCTTTTAATGTCTTGATGCCTAACACATTTTCTGGACATGATTTCGTGAGTAACAAATCAGTGGTTCGGGACAAGGGACCAACTTCTAGAGTAACTGGTTTCGAAATTTCATTAACAATTGGCTTTCCTGAAAATCCAAGGGAAACATTTTTAGAGCCTGAGAGCGGAGCCCCTGGAACCTCGTCATGACTGATAGTAGTCCTACTTGCCCCTGTATCAATCAAAAACTTTCTGTCTTTCCCTAATACTTGACTGTGTACATAGGGACCCTCTTGATCTACAGGTATCTCGATGAGAGGCAAGCCTACCTCCCTCTCTAGGCTGTTTCATGAATACGGCTGATAATCTGGATACTCTGTCTGAGCATACTGGTACATCTGCTGTGTAACGTGCTGTGTGGCAGCTATAGGCTGCGGTGCTGTAACTGTCTGTTGTGCATTCTGTGGTGACTGAGAAGTCTGTGAAACTTGTTCTTGTCTAGGCGGACGTGGTCTCTCTTTAGTCTTACCAGTAGCTATGTTGTGTTTCAGAACTGCACACTCGTTTATAAAATGACCTGGCTGTTTACAGTAATTGCAGGTCCCTTTAACGGGAGCTGTAGGATGACTGGCTTGATTCGGACCCCTCTTCTGACTGTCTTGTGGAACAGATTGTGCAACTAATACTTTCATTTTCGTGTCTTTCATACGTCTTCTTTCGTGTTCTTGCTCTTCCCTGATTCTGTTCTGGTGATGCTGGAGCATTTGAAGCATCTGTGACGGAGTATTAGCTTGCCAGGTACTTTCGACTTTCAATACTCGATTTTTAACTTGTGGACTTGAATTCTCGACTAGTTTGGTAACAAAAAGATGAGGGTACGATTCACTACTTGTTTTCAGACCACTGTTAATAATAAAACATTTTTCGAATCTAGAATAAAAATCACTGGTATCTTCATCTTGTTTCTGTTTACAGGCTGAGATTGCATCCCAGTCTTCCTTTTTCGTGGCTAGTAATCTTGGCAAAACTTGTATCAATAACTCGGGTAATTCTTTAACTTTACCCCCAAGACCGGTACCTGGTACTCGTGAATTTTCTTCAGCTTCTAGAGCTGCCCAATCTATCTTTTTCTCTCCCACCTCCCATTCTTTTTCCTTGAGTTTTTCATAGACCCCTGCGGGCAACAGGACCTTTAACATTTTAATGATATCAGGATACGTGTATTCTCCCATACGGAGCATGTCTTTTAATTCACGGTGGAACACTGCTGGGTCTTTATCGTGACAGGGAATTAACTTTTTCATCTCTAAGAGTTCCATCTTTGTGATAGGGGTGTAAACAAATACTCGTTCTAGTTCACCACCCGTTGTCCTAACTGGGTGTACTTCTCGTAACGGATGCTGTCTATCTATGCAAAATGATTTACTTTCTGGAGGTGAGACATGAACAAAATGTGGATTTAAAAACGTTCGATATTTGTGGCGCTGTTCTAGAATGATACTAATTAAATCGGTACCTAAACCTCTCCATCTATACTGGAGTAACTCGTTCAATACATCATGTAACGGACCTGGATCAGAATGTTGTCCCTCATACAGTGTAATGAGGTGCTGGATCATATACATACCCACCAGTCGCTGCTCGGCTGGGGGCAGTTTCAGAAACATTTGTGCCACTATTTCGTCTGGAAAAGTGGTAGAATCAGTAGTCCACCGGACTGCTGATCGGACTAATTCTTGTTCATGCATGGTACTAAGCTCACTATAACCTATTCGTGATTTCAGAATGTGATCGGTAGCTTGGAATACTTGCTCAAGAGAACCTTGTTCTGGTGCTGGAGGAGGGAAAACTTTCTTGTGATCTAGGCGTGAATGTCGGTCGGGAAGTCTAGTTCTACCTACATACGCTATTCTGGAGGGATTCTCGTCGTCTACCTCTTCAGTAGGAGAGTCGTCTTCTTTCTCGGTTACTTGTGCTGCTTCTCGTTTCTCGTGTAACTTTATTATTTCCTTACGGATTTTCTTGTACATACTCTCTATACAGTTCTGTGTCTTGTGTCTTCCCTCGGCTATATGGTCACTCCACCTGGTCAGAACTTTCATTTCTTCCGGATCTTTATCCGGATAATCTTGTTCTCTTATTAAACAATTTATTAGAAACTTTAATAGCATGAGCTGAATCTCGACTTTTCTTTGAATCATGGCGTCGCGAACACTTTCTGGATCTACTCCTGTACGGATAAAACGATATATTCTGTCTAGATAACCTTTCATATTGGGCAGGGTGTCCAAATATTCGGTCACCCGTCTTACACGCAATGAATATATGACCATATTACCATCGCCTGAAACTGGATCATAACGACATTCAGTAAGTGCTCGCTTGATATCTGTAAATGTCTGAATTTTTGGCGAACGCTGTAACGCTCGTTCATGTAGCTCAAGTATCGTCATACGTTTGTGTTGAGGCGGGGTTCCAGGAGGACTTCCCCCCGTTGCTCCTAAACTAGAATCGTCGGTGTGTACTGTACGTGCTGGTAGAGTGACTGATGTAGCGGGTACATGTACTGTAGGCTGGACCGGGGGTGCCGTAACAGATGCTGCAACGGGTGCCCCGGTGGCTGGAGGAACAGGATTTGCATACGCTGGGACTGTGTCGTCCAAATAGGACGAGAGAAAAATATCAGCTGCGGTCGGTTTGTGACGTAGCTTAATCGGAACCAAGGGCGGCGGAAAATTACATGGTGCTTCCGGGGTTGCTTTTGGCAAGCCCTCGGCAAGGAGAGGATACATACCCTTAATAAGGGCATTTCTCTGTCTGTCTGACTGTTCTACTTTAACTCGTTCACCTACTTCGATTAATTCCCTTTCTTGGGCTCTTTCTGAGGATTCCCTACTTAATTCTGTTTTTCTGATTTCTTTTTCGGTTCTTCTATGAGATTCTTTGCGCCATAACTCGATGGCATCTTTCTGGGACTGTCTGGATTTCTTTTTCCATAATGCTTCTTCTACTCGCATGATGCACTCGGCATCCCACGTACCTGATACGGGCCATCTATATTTCTCTTCTAATTCCTTGGTGTAATCCACCCATAAGTCTAGATATAATATGGCACTTAAGCCATGCTTATGATACCTAAAATGACCTGGACTGTCCCTAGGCGGGACAGGAACTGCTTCCTCTAATAACCCTTTTCTGGTTTTTAACTGACGTAACTTGGAGAATAGAGGCATTGTCTAGGCTGGAATCTGGACACAATACAATACATGATAAACACAATAATGACTGGAAAAACAAATCATTCATACCACGACATTGAAAACACATTAAACAACATTTAAAATAACAGTTCGGACAGAATATTACCTGATATACTGAGAACAGAACACATGAATTTCTCGAGAACGGAACTTACTAGAATTACTAGATGCACTGATAAACAGTACGAAACTTACCGGTCCCATAAAGAGACACGTCAGGACCCGCATCCACCTAGGTGGACACTTCGTGTTGGATCTGTGTACCCAAACCCACGGACCAGAGACAAATTAATTGACCCTGTCTAGATACTACCCCAGCAACGGTACTCACCGGGCAGCAAGAACGGAAGGCCTCGGACTGGACTGGACTGCTACGACGACGGACTACGAACTTCGGACTTCAGTTACAGGTGGGCCTCCGGATACCTCGAACCTTGGACTCTCGGCTTGGGCTCTGGTCGGGACTCGCCGCGTTCCTCACCGCCTCGTCTGGATGCTGGACCGCAACCTCCGTCTCCTCCGTGGGCCTGAGGGATACTTGAAGCAGAAATATCTGCACGTGCACGGTATGGTTCCGTCACGGCTGCAGAGGATCAGGGGGCCTGCGTGGCTTCGCCGGCGCGTGGGGAAAGGGCAAGTCCCTATTCGGGCGCCATTATGTGGTAAATAAATAATTAATTACCGGTTCTATTTTTTAATACAGTGAATGAAACAGATAGCTCAATAAATAAGAGTCAGGATTCGAGGTATCTTGAGTCTACAGGCTTTAATCAGGCATAAGGGACAGGAACAGGACAGCCTGCAATAGTACGGGATGGCAGCTGCCAGGGAAGGGACAAGGGAAAACTGGGGGGCTTTTTGTAACAGTTCATAGTATATATATCAAAACAATTGCATTACATTCAATACAGTAGGCGTAGCAGTAGGCGTTTCTTGTAGCAGTCGCGAAAGATAAGGGTAAAATGATGTAACAAGAAGGCGTGTACAGGGCGTATACATAGACATGTGATGTAAACGTAACAGAAGTGTCATAAACGGGGCGGAAACATGGAGGGGGCTACCTGAGCAGCTGGGACCTTTAACCTAGTGGTGCGCGCAAACGGGCAATGACGTGTTACCAGGGAGAACTGGGGGCTATGACTTCTGCGCTAGAAGAGGAGACTAAAGTCTGGAGTGTCAGAGCGACATGTACCTAAGGCATATCTGGTATCTGGTGTTTGGAGTACATATTGATAGAATCCAAAAGTTATCAGGGCAAAGGCTACTAGACACTAAGACTGGTGCGTGCATAATTCTACATGTATTGCATGTACGAGGAATATTCTATGAATATTAATACAGTATTTCTCTTACATGGAGACATAAAGGCTAGACCATGACGGAAACTATTGATGCGATGCAGTAGCTTAGGAATGCAGAGAAGGAGGGCTGGACTGATAACTAGAATCATAACATACTCTTGGCAGACTGGCAGGCAGAGCCAGGCCGAGCCGGGCACTGTGAGGCAGAAAGTAAGCGAAGGGTCAGGGATGCAGGTGGGGGCTGTATCGCTCCTCGGAGAGGGTTGAGGAGACAGGAGCTGAATCTGGTGTCCGGGCCCTTTTGAGGCCTAGAAACGGGGACAATTCAATGAGTTAACGTGCACACTGTAAAATGTAGCAACGTAGGTTTACATAAGCCTAATATTCGTTGCTTTCACGAGAACTGGAAACTGGCATACTAGAAATGGACACAACTGTAATTGCGTCTTTAATCGATCAGAGGGGTATACATGCATATCGATCATGCACATATAGCATAATATGGGGAACACGTAGGCACATACAACATGGCAAAATTTACTTTTCCACAGGACTTTCTCTTCTGTGGTTGTAGAATGGGTAGTAAATCTGTAAGCATGGAGGGCTGGACACAGCTCTAACTTGAGATCAATCCTTTCTAGTGCAGTACGCTGAGTCACTCTGTTTAAGGTACTCATAAATTGTTCAACCAACCCATTTGCCTGGCACTAAAGAGGTGTGTTTTTGTGGTACTTACTGTTCAAACTACCAAGAAAATCCTTAACCTCTATGCTATTGAAGGGCGAGCAATTGTCAGATATAAGACCAGAAGGAACACCCCATACAGCGAAAATATCATCCAGCCTCTCAATAACTCTATCATGCATGGTCGATAATAACTCTTCCACTAGGAGAAAACATGAGTACTCATCTATAACTACCATGTAATGATGCCCATTACTGAGGGGTCCAAAGAAGTCAACTGCAAGTCTCTCTCATGCCTGTTTAGGAAGGCCAGACATATTTAGTGGATGCTTGGTCACCTTGGAAGAAAGGCAGGTACACAGATGACATGCTCTCAGTTCCCTTTCAAATCATTCATCAAGGTGCGGAAACCACTCGCAATCCCTGTGGGGTGTCTTGGTGGCAGCAATACAATAGTGTCCCTCATTGCTAGTTTAATTATGTATGGCCTCAGGCTCTCAGGAATGACTATTCTTGACGTTCTCAGTAAGATACCATCTTGCCTAATGGAAAGTTTGTCCCAAACATTCTTAAACTTTGATATTCAACATCATCTGTGAGAGGTCGAGGATGCTTTTTCCATAACTGCTTTGCAATAATGTCTTTGAGTGTGAGCATGTTTCGATCAGCATTGGTGGCAGCGGTGATTTATTCAATAGATAAAGCTGTAGGTGTGCTAGACTTTACCATGAAGTTAACATATGCTTCTGCTGCCTTAGATGTTGTGCTGTGAAATTGTAACGGCACTCGTGAAAAGTAGTCTGCGAGGTTTTGATCCTTCCCTGGCTTACACACAAAAGTGTAGTAGTACTTGTTATTTTATTTCATGTTATTTATATTTAATATAGCACACAAATATCCCAGGGGCATCTCTGCGCTGTCATTGAAACAAGTGATAGAGGAAGGGGTGCAGAATAGATGAGCTTTTAGTAGCTTTCTGAATTTGCAATATTTTTCACAAGCGCGAACGTGGAGTGGAAGCGTATTCCAGTAAAAGGGAGTGAGGTAAGAAAAGGCCTTTCCCCCTGCTGCGGGTCAGGCAAATGTGAGGGATGCACAGTAAGGCTTTATCGACAGATCTTAGATTACAGCGAGGTGTGTATGCTTTTATTTATTTTTTGCAGATATAATGGGCCTTTCCCTTTTAGGACAATATATGTAAGGCAACAGATCTTAAAAAAGGATTGTTTTTTCACTGGCAGCCAGTGCAGTGTTGCCGTAGTCTGACCTGCATATTACTAAGGCTTGGACAAGAGTTCTTCAGGCAGAGGTTGGAAGGTCGGGGAATATTCTGCGCAGAAGGCGCATGTTGTGGTAGCATATTTCAGTGGTAGCCAGGATGTGCTCTTTCATCGTTAAGGCTTGATCTATTTTCATGCCAAAATTCTTTACAGCTTGTTTGGGCACGGTAGTGATACCCAGCTGGTGAGGCCACCAATAGTCAGTCCAGATAGAGGGGGCTTTTCCAAACAGCATGATCTCCATCTTATCTGCGTTCAGTTTGAGATCGTTCTTGTTCATCCAATAGGAGATGGCTAACATGCCTAGGGCAAACTTCTGTAGTCTTAGCCCCCACTTCTCAATGCCAGGGGACAACTTGTCCTTCAGATTCCTAAAAATAGTGAGGAACATCTGGTGGTCCATGATAAGGGTGAAATGACTTCCATACAGAAACATGTGGAAGTGTTCGCAAGCCCATACTACTGCTAAGCTCTCCTTTTCGGGTTGAGAGTAAGCACAGTCAGTTTGAGATAGACTCCTGCTAGCATAGGCCACAATGTGTGTCTGTGCATCTTGCCGTCAATTGTGTTGGGTAAGGATAACTCCAAACCCCGCCGGGCTGGCATCTACTACAATCTCAGTGTTTAGTTTAGGATCAAAATAGGCCATTTCAGTCACAATTTCTATTGCATGTTTAATTTTCTTGAATCTTTGCTCACACTCACTTAAACAGAACATTCTACTTTGTAAAGTCACTCACAGTGACAAAATCGCAAATGTATCTGGAACAGTAACTGGCTATTCCTAAAAAGGATCACAGAATGGACACGTCTTGTGGGGGACAAGTGGATGACAATTCTCATACTATTTAGGTTCAGGAGTCATTTATTTCTCAGAAAAGATATAGCCAAAGGATTTTAGTCTGTTTTGTGGAACTCACACTTCTCTGCATCCAGAGTGAGACCTGCATCAGCAAGCAGATGGCACATTTGTGGGAGGGCTTTGCCATGTCTCTTTCGTGTAGCCCCAAACACCAGGATATCGTCACTGTAGTTCATAGTGTTTGTGACAGGTTGAATTACTTGATGAAAGACATCCTGAAGGATTTCTGCAGCTGACGACACACCAAAACGGAGTCTTTTATATCTGAACAAATCAACTTGAGTTAAAAAAGTAATAATGTACTTACAGTTTTCTTCCAGCTTAAGTTGATGGTAGCCTGTGTTCAAATGAAGATGGGAAAAGACTTTGGCGCCATTCGGTTTAGTGATCATGTACCCGATGTGTGGACCTGAATGTCTTCTTCTCTCTATTGCTTTGTTAGCCTGGTGCATATCAACAGAGCTGTCCTTTTTTGGTACCACCACAAACGGTAAGTCCCATGGCGTAGGACCAGTCGAGCATTTGATGATGTCATGTTTTTAAAGTGCTTCCAGTTCCTTCTCACTGGATTCTTGTAGGTGGAAAGCAATCTAACGGTGTTGCTGGGCTGCAGGGCAAATATCTTCATCGATGTGACGCTACACTTTCATTGTCTTAAGTTGTCCAAATTTATGAAACAATTAGGGAATTGACTCACTATCTGTGTACTTAGGTCGTAGTTAATAGAGATCAGCCCCAAGTCAGCAGCTGTTCTGAAACTGAGTAACCATGCACTCAATGGAGTATCTTACAGGACATGAATTGGCGCTTGTACTGTTGTTTTCTAATGTCGCACGATCGCGAAAAATTAACCTTGACTCCACAGTGGCTTAGAGCTGCCCGTGTAAACCTTTGTTTTCGACAAGGTAAGACATGGTGTTGAGGACAGTTCATTGTATTTTTCTGCTGGCATGATGTTTATCAACATACCACTGTCTATAATAAATGTTGTAGGGTACCCATTTACCTTGAACGTGATCTTAGGGCAATGTCCAAATGAACTTGGTTGCTTCACATGGCAATTCCATTTAGATTTGTGTTCTTTTTAGCTAGCAGCTAATCCTATATGGGCATGCTGCTTGGTGAAGGACATCATCATCGCACATCCATCTTCATTGCTGTCACTCACTGATGACATTGAGGAGACTTTGGACGAAGACTCTGACGATGATCTACTTTGTTTTGTTTCCACTTGCCTCATTTGATGTTGCCGTTTGGCCTTGTGGGAGTGGCTAGAATATTTCTGGAACTTTCTTGTGTCCATTTTCTCATTTCATCGTGACACACTCAACTTCTCTTTTGCTTGGTAGACCGTTATGAAGTGGTTTTCTTTCCTGCAGTGTTTGCCATTCTGTTCGATGTTGGGACATTTACTTACATGTGGGAAGGAGAATCCCCAGTGGAGGCATAACTTCATCTTCTTCTGAGACATCACCTTATGGGCCTCTTCCCTGGGTTTCTACCTACTTTTCATGCTCAATGCTGTTTTACTCTGGGTCACTCCAGTCTTCATATCAGCAGCTTGTCTAGATGCACACCCCTCTGCTCTCGCAGCCATGAGCACTTCCTCCTGGCTGAGTTCTTCCTGTAGCATGCGTCTTATGA
Organism: Lissotriton helveticus; assembly: GCF_964261635.1. Taxonomy (NCBI): domain Eukaryota; kingdom Metazoa; phylum Chordata; class Amphibia; order Caudata; family Salamandridae; genus Lissotriton; species Lissotriton helveticus. The sequence goes on from NC_136065.1 coordinate 1,556,262,325, forward strand.
ACAAATCAGACAGGCAGCCATAAATGACTCTGAGACGCTAGGCTTCTTCGTAACTTGCAATGTGTATTGAGTGTATCAAGTCTTTCTACAAACTCATCCATCATCTCACCAGGTTGCTGCCTTGCTTGATTGAAAATGTGCCTTTCATAATCGACATTGGATTGAATTTGGCTTCTAACATCCTCTTGATGTGATGGTATGATATTTCACCAGCTTATGATGCTTTCTTTATCACTTCTTTTACTTCATCACCTGCTAGGTTCTTTAAGTATTTGATGATCTTTTTGTCATCTGCTCCTTCTAGTGCATCTACGAACCAGTTGAATGTTCCAATCCAGGCAGTCCACCTGTTGCCAATATTCTGCTTTTTGGTGGTGTTGAATGGAGGCGATGGTTTCAAGAACCAGCTGCACCATATTTGGCACTCTCCACAGCCGTCATTTGAAATACTTCAATTCCTTGAAGACCTTTTGAGTTGTACTGCTCACTACCAGTGGCCTCTGTGGTAGTTTCTACAGGGACCCAATGCTTTGTGAGCACAGCCCCTATGTTGGAGCTGGATTTATTGAGGATGCTACATGTTACTTTAAACAAGCCGGTCCCCGGGCAAGGCCCAATTCAGGCGGCACATTCTTAGTTTTCTCTGGTAAGTGCAGTTGTACTCTGTGTACCTGGTTTCTTTGCCTTTAAGTCTTCTGCTTCATATCGATGATGGCTCTGTTTACTCTATGGTGCAGTATTTCTACTTTTGTGCCTTGCTATTGAGATTCTGGCGGGCCTTCAAATTGTGCTCCTTTGTATGGCCTTCACCTTCTTCAAGGGCCTAATAAGAGCTGGTGTGGGGCTTTCGTCACCACCCTTTTGGCTGCTTCTTGGGGCGCACGTTGCACACACAAGCAGTTTGCTGGACCACTGCAAAGTTTCTGGGAGCAAAGTCTGGTATTTCAGGGCACGTATCCCCTATCTTGTCACCAGTTTTAGCATCCTCCCCTGGCCTGGAGCATGCAAGGACCATGCTACACATGGAGCTCTGTTTGCATGTCTGTATTCAACTGCATGCAGCTGTTAACTGAATGTATTGCGTCATGAATTTTATTGACCACACCCAGATACCTCCCAATCAATTACACAATGCTTGTAATGAGTTCGCTGATGACCACTAGAGTCCTCGTGCACATCAGCACATGACACGACAAGGACCTTGGAACTTTCTCCTCTTTTACTGCTGCCATGTAATTTCCTTCTGTCCCAGGAGAAATATTAAACCCCATCGACTCACTGAAACTGCTACCTGCCACTGAAGCACCCTCAATGCACCCTAAGGAAGAAAAGGAACTCTTGACCCAGAAACCTAGACAAAGACCCCATTTAGCCCTGCACCCTCACCCACACTTCTAACATTACTAATCTCCCTGGCATCCACCACATGCCAGAAAACGAGTGGTGTAATGCAAAGTGATGACGCTCCCCTGCAGAATATGAAGAGGGACCCCTGAGTCTCCCATATTTCACAGATATTTGTTGATCTTGGCCTGATTGGAGCCAAGTAACGGCCGACATCTGCCAGGGGGATGAGGGGCGCACGGAGAAAATAATATTTTTCAAAAAGGGAAAAAAACGTATCTGATGTGACATCCTCACTCCAGACCTCTTCTTTACTGCAACTGGATGTTTGAACTCATTTGCCCAATCCTAGAGCTGCTCACATGCATCATGTGAGAAGAGCCAGGATTGCTGGGAGCGGCCTCACTCGGTGCTCCACAGCGCCTTGGGGCATGCGCTGTCTCTCACCCCAGCTGTCTTAAGACTGCTGGGTTGAGAGGTTTAAAGTGCGCATGTGTTGCTGGCCGTTGCAAAACAGCCGGCCAAAAAGACATGCACACTTCCATCAGTGCATTAGCCAGCCCACCCTTCTGCTGTCACTCAGCAGCGTCCCCGCTTCCATCCGGCCGCTTGGCTTGGGACAGGGGATGAAAAATAAAATGTAAATGAATTACCATTTTATTTTTCACCTCTGGGGCTTTGGGGGAGAATTTTAAGTGGGGTGACGCTCCAACGGAGGAGCCGCTCTTACCCGGGCGGCCCCTCAAGGGTAAGGGTGGCCCTGAACAGTCAATGCTCCGCAGGATGCTGCGTTACGGCCCTGCCGAAAACCCCGGGTGAAGACCTCCCCAAATCATTTTCCACCATACCCCGAATGGAATTATAATTTATTTATTTATTTATTTATTTATTTATGCATTTTTATATAGCGCGGACTTTACCCGAAGGTGTCAGAGCGCTTCACAATAGGAACAGAAATGATACATGAGAACATTGCAAGTGAGCAAAATACAAAAGCAAACGTTACATTAAATGAAGCAAAAATGACAATTGTGCGCCAACAAAATATAAGAGGTAGCAAACGGTGCATTACAAAAGTGACAATCATGAGCCAACAAAATACAAGAGGTAGCAAACGGTGCATTGCAGGAGGAAAAAGTGACGTGTACAGGTTACAAAAAGCGTACAAAATAAACATAGAGGTATAATACTGCAATATATGGAGGACACTCCAGCACAAGAACAAACGTCACGTAGGCACTGGTGGCACTTGTGCAGGTGTTGAAACAAACAAATGTAGGAGGTAGAAAACAGTGTGTTACAGGAGAAAGTGACGGGTGCAAGTTACCCACGAGTCCCAGACACAGGAAGAAGGACAATACTGCAATAAGAGGCAGACTCTCAAACCACAAGAACACACTGGGAAGACACTTCCATAGTCATGTAAAGTAGATTTTTCAGTAGTTGAAGGGCTTCCTTCAGATAGCAGAGAGGGCATGAATTACATTTGGAAATGTCTTTGAAGAAGGAGAACTTTGAGGTCAGATTTGAAGGCTTGGGAGGAGGAGGTGGTCCGGAGCTGAGGCGGAAGTGAGTTCCAGATTCTCACTGCGCTGCCTGAAAAGGATTGGGCCATCGATCTCTCCTTCTTGAAAGTGGGAGGTTCAAGCAGTAGATTTTCCGCATTTCGTGATGGTCTAGAGCCTCCAGAGAGTTTCAGTTTATTCGCCAGGTAGCGCGGAGAGGAGGAGTGCAAGGCTTTATGGGTGATGCAGGCAGTCTTGTAGATAGCTCTAGCCTCGATGGGGAGCCAGCGGAGGGAGGATAACATGGGAGTGATGTGGTCGCTTCTTTTGGCCCCATAAATGAAACGAGCTGCTGAATGTAGAACAGATTTAAGGGGGGATAGGTGGGATTTGGGGGAGCCAGTCAGAAGAGAATTGCAGTAGTCCAGTCTGGAGAGGACCAGCGATTGGACCAGGGTTTTGAGGTCATGCACCGGGAAGAAGCGATGAATCCCCCAAAGAAGGCGCAGTTGGTATCGGGCAGACTTTGCAATTGAATTAATGTGGGAGAGTAGATTGAGTTTTGTGTCGAGTATGACACCAAGGGATTTTGCGCTGTCGACAATGATGGGATTCAGAGGCGCAACTAGAGTCAAATTTCGGGGGGGGCTAAGAAAAAATTTCGGCGGGGCTGAATCTTTAGGCACTCGGCAGAGTCGAGCTGCAGGGGCTCTTAGAAGGGGTGAAACAACAACAAAGCCCCATTAACATGCACAAGGTCTTTTAAAGACTTGTGAAGTGCTCGGGTGCGGCTGTGAGCAGGCCCCGGGAAGTGTCTCATCCCGGGCTACCACACACGACGGGGGGCTGAAGCCCTTTGAGGCCAATGGGCGTTGCCCGCCTGCCTGGGCCCATGCCATAGTGCAGTGGTTCCCTAACTTTTCCAATCTACGGCTCCCTTTACCTATTGACTGTTGGCCGCGGCTCCCCATTATGGTACCTTTTGTGGCGGGTGGTGAATGTAAGCCCATTCTCTGGAGTACTTTCATGTTTTTCCCTAAAAATAATTGGGATAAAGCTGAAGGTATTCTAAAACATAGATGTAATCATATCCTGGCCACTGCAGAGCCCCATGCTGTATCAACAACTGATTGGACTAATTGGAGAGAAATAGTGTTCTCGGAGAAGTGAACTGTAAATGCACGTCAGTGTCCATGCCTGAAACACATTGGCGTGTGCACTGCAGACTGTTTGACACACTGTGAGCTTCATCAGACAAAACCCCAACAAGGTTTATTCACCTCAAATCAGAGCATGCCATGTTTCTTAGCCATTTACAAATTCTGAAAAAGACAGCAGGTGAGGAATTCACAAATGAATTACCAACACGTTGTGAGAAACAAAATATGCCATAGCTGCGGAACTAAATATTCACTTTTGCAAACAAATATATATTGGATGATACTATTAATAGTGATCACTGTTCTCTGCTGTTTATTCCAATTTCCTTTTCAATATAATGTGTAAAACGTGGACAATGGAATAAAAGAATTAAAACGAACATGATCTAGACACATTCAAGCACAATCAAGGTTTGGAGTAAGTCTGCAGCAATTTTTGGCAAACAGAAAAGGCAAACAAAAAACATTTGATTGAGCACTGGCAATGCACGTGGTTTTCCTGCAATTTCAATATTATCTCATTTGATTTGATGATCACAGGTGATTCTGTTTGCTAGGCTCCTGGGTTCTCTATTCAGGAAAGAGAATAAGAAAGGCACAATAGGGAGCTAAAGCGAAGGCGTGATAACAAATTGTTTACTTACAATAATATGTCAGACTGTAAAGGCATATACCTGAAACTTATTTTCTAAAGTGAATAAGCAGATTTTTTCACCTAAAAATAAATAAATCCTAAAGCAGCCTTGGAATTTGGACACATGGATGTTAACCCTGGTTTCTATCAGGTCACAAATCATGCAATTGTGGACAAACTTCTGTGTTTGTATGCTCCCTAAATTGTAAATATTTGTGATAAAAAAAGCAGTGAAAAAACAAATATTATATTGTGTTGTTCGCTACTGCCCTGTTAACCCAAAAGGCTACTACTGGCATTTGCACTTGTGACCTGCAGGTCTGTTGCTCGCATATGATTACAGCAGACTCTCAACCCTCTGAATGATCTTACTGAGACTGGAGCATGTTTTATGTATACTGTAAGTCGCACTGTTTCATATCCCTTGCTCCCCACCCTCACCCCCACCCCCACCTTTTTCCAAATAAGTGTATAAATAATACATGTCCCTCCTTGCAAAGAGATACTTTCTCTTACCACGTATCTCTGGCTAAGGCCTCAGCAGCAGCTTTAAAATTTTGAAAGACCCCAGGAGAGTCTGGGCTGAGCTATACTGCAATTCCGGGCAAAAACCCTCTAGATTAGGACAGAAAAAAGGAGACAAACAGCACCGGACAGCATGAAAGCAAAGACATTGAAACATCCTCGCCTCCCTCCTGATCTGATAGTAGACGCCTTGAAAGTAAGGTTACACTGCCCTCTCATTGCCCAGGGCAACCACTGCAGGCCTGACCACACGGAGCAGTGTTCAATTTAGATGCACGTAAGTGAAAAACATACTATTTATTTGTGATTCCCAAACTGTGCGAGAATCTGTCCGTGGCGCCCTTGGCTAGTTTTCATGGCGCATTAGGGCGCCGGGGCACACAGATTGGGAACCACAGCCATAGTGTCACAAGACTTATGTCTCTCCATCTCAGGCAGACAACTTGGACATCTGCCTGAATGCATGTCTCACCAGTGGCAGACTCCCTCGGCACAGATCTACCCTGGTTCTTGGACATCTGTCTCTCAGATGTCAGACTCCTTGAGCCCCTATCTCACTAGTGTGACAAATTCCTTTGGCCTAGGTCTACCCTGGTTCTTGGACATCGGTCTTTCAGACGTCAGACCCCTTGTACCTCTATCTTACTAGTGTGACAGACTCCCTTGACCCAGGCCTATCATGATGCCTCAGCAATACCACAGAAGCCATCCTGGAGAACTCGTCATGCATGAACATCAGCAATGTCCCAATGAGGTCTGCATCAGATATGTTTAAAACAATAACTTGAGACATTTCTAGTTATACAGACAATTAAGTACTTACACAATCACTGACACATTATTTATTTTTAAAACATATCTGAAGTACGGGTCATTGGAAGATGGTTAATGATAATATAATGAAATCGCGGGCATCTGTCTGTCAGGTGTCAGAAGCATTGAAACAGTGTCTCACTAATGTCAGTCTCCCTGGCCCCAGTCTCTTGGACATTTGTCTCCGAGGCCACAGACCCCCGAACCCATGCCCCACTAGTCTCAGGTCCTCTGCCCTGCCTCTACCAGGCCACATTTAATGGGTCCCCGGGCTCAGGTTTCTGCAGTGTAAGACCCCTCACCTCCCCATCGCTCTTCAATGTCAGCCACATGGACCCCTGCCTCTTATTTCTTTTTCTGCTACTGACTTTCATCCCTCGGCCACTGGAGCGCCGTGGGTGAGATGGCGAGCCGGCTGTGAGGAGGTGCCCGGAGGATGCCCGAGGGATCAGGTGAGGGCCGCGCTCGTCGCTGTTGTGTTTGTCTGTAGCTGCTGCTGCATCCATCGGTGTCCGCGGCATGGACCACCCCCGCCACCACCGGTCTGTCAGTGTGGTTCCCGACAAATCACAGTACGCTCTCCGCTATTCTCAATTGCCTCAGCCCCCCCTCTCTCCAAGTGCATCAGCACCCCACCAAACGGTGTCTCTGCCCCCCTCTCCAAGTGCATCAGCACCCCACCAAACGGTGTCTCTGCCCCCCTTTCCAAGTGCATCAGCGCCCCCCACCAAATGGGCACTTTCTTTTTAAGATTAAAGAAATATGTGAAAAGATTCTGACTGAAATAATGCCTACACCCAACAATCTTTCTTTAAGATCGTACCACCTGTACCTCCTTTGCACCTGTTGCTGCAACCAACCTTGATACTGCACCTCCTGTGCACATGTTGATGCAACCAACCTTGCTGCCACCCTTGCAGGCTGCGCCCACAAGACCCCAGTCAGATTCTGCCCGGAGAAGCTAAAGGAGCTCTGTTTCTGCTTCTCAAGATCCCCTTGTTGGAATTGTTGAGTCCTCCTTTAGGACAAGGCACCTTTCTCACTGCCTGGAAAAATGCCGCAGTGAAAACCCTCCTGAAAAAGGTTTGCTGCACCCTCTGGATATTATTAACTTCAGTCCAATCTCTCTCTCACCATTCTGGGTCAGTTAATTGAAACACTACTTTTCCAAGATCTTCAAACATTCGCAGGAGAAAGCAATATTTATACCTTTCTCGACTGGATTTGCAGTTTTGCTGGAAATACTTGAGAGTTCCTGGAAAGCTCCACAGCCCCCTGCAAAGGAGTTAGATCTATCACTGGAGGCAGACGGCGGCACCCAAATGTCAGCCCTGCGGACAGTGTGAAGCCCTTGGCTGGATAACTGTCTCCTGTGTGGAACAAGCTGCGCCTGTCTGCTCCTGTCAGATCCTGACTGCACCTGTCTACCCCTGCCTCCTCCTGCCTGTCCCTGCCTCCTCCTGTCAGATCCTGACTGCTCTTCTTTGCTCCTGCCTGCCCTGCCTGCTCCTGTCAGACCCTGCCTACCCCGCCTGCTCCTTCCTGCCCGCCTGCTCCTGTCAGACCCTGCCCGTGCCGCCTGCTCTTGTTAGACCCTGCCTGCTCTTGTTAGGCCCTGCCTGCTACTGTCTGCCCCTGCCTGCTCCTGTGAGACCTTGCTTGCCCCTGACTGCTCCTGTCAGATCCTCACTTCTCCTGTCAGATCCTGACTGCTCCTGTCTGCCCCTGCCTGCTCCAGTCAGACACTGCCTGCTCCTGTCTGCCCCTGCATCCTCCTGTCAGGTCCTGCCTACTCCCGTCTGTCCCAGCCTCTGTCTGCCTGGTCGTGTCTGACCTTGTAAGATCATGCCTGCTCCTGTCGGCCCCTGCCTGCTCCTGTCAGACCCTGCCTGCCCCTGCCTGCTCCTGTCTGCTCCTACCTGCCCCTGTCTGCCCCTGCCTGCTCCTGCCTTCCCCTGCCTTCTCCTGACAGCCCCTGCCTGCTCCTGTCTACCTCTGTCTACTGATATGTTCATAACCACCTCAAACACAACGGGCCCAATTCACAAAGGCAAAGTTAGACTTTTGGTCTAAGTTTTGATCAAAAGTCCAACTTTAGTACTTTTCAGTGTGCACAACATAAGTTGCGAGTAAAATCTTTACGACTGCAGAGTTTCCACACTCATAGCAGAATCGCTGCATTCGGAGTGGAATCTCCGCACTTGGGGCAGAGGTCCACCTGGGTGCGGAAACTCCTCAATCATAAAGGGACTACTCATAACTTATATTTGTGAATACCAAAAAGTAGTAAAGTTAGCCTTTTGTTCAAAACTTAGACCAAAAGCCTAACTTTACCTTTGCCCAATGCTGGCTATAGCCTTAGGGCTGCAATTCTTTGGAAAAGCTTTGACCCCCATGGCATGATACTGCTCACTCCTATGAGATGACTGAAATGGCATATTTGAGGTTATTCTTTATATATTGTGGACATTGTTGGTATAATAGTGCCTATGCTTGGTTTAATGCTTGCACTGGCATAATGTTGGCAATCCCTAGCATTTTAATAACATTATCACTTCTGCCATTGATTAGTTTAACCTCTCTGCACCTATCCTTGCCATCACACATTCATCCATTTTACATTTTATTTTACTATTCTTTCAAGCAATTGCCCATTCAAATACCCATACATGCATTCATTCACTTACCTATCAAGTATCCATTCATTGAAACACTCATTTATCCATTCATGTACACACCCATTCAACATTTTGTACATTGTCAGATTCACCAATGAAGCCACTAAAACAGAGCACAAACTCGGCAATAAAGAGGCAATGCCAGTGAAGCCTTTAGCCAGATGTATTGGCTTTACCAATGCTTAAATATTTTGCCGAACACAGAGGTGTTTTGTTTTGCTGTGGCAAACACCATTCTATTGATTTAGTTTGATCCTGAGAGCTAGCTTCCAAGAGTGAATATTTTAACACTCATTTACCATAGTTTCGGTGACGGGGGAATGCTAGGCAGAATGGCAGATAGGAAATGCTAGTTGCATGAGCATGGTGGCATTTGCGTTTTTCTTAATAAATGGAAGTATTTTCTTAAATACTTGGACACATGTATATTGTGCTCGCTGTAGTTTTCTCTTCGGTTTGATTACATCAACTATAGTGAGGCCCCCGCTCCAGATTTCATCTAGAGCTCTCCGGCCTCATTACTGTGCTGAGGGGGCTCCCTGCAGCTCTGGGCCCCCACGCACTGCGGGGGCTGCAGGGGCCTGTGTTACGCCCCTGGTTCCCGGTGTCTCTCTATCACAGCGTTCCCTGTGTCACTCTTTCGGGTTCTCTGTCTCTCACTCTCTAGGAAGCCTCATTTACATTTAAATGGTCTTTAACAGACCTGTGAAGACTTCGGGTGCGGCTGCAATTAGACGCCGCCAGCCGCGAAGGAAGCTGTGTCAGCCCGGGCTGACACATACGACGGGGGGGGCTGAAGCCCCGTGAGCCCAATGGGTGTTGCGCGCCTGATGGGATTAGTGTTCAGCAGATTCATCTGGTCCATCCATGATTGCACCGGGGGAGGAGAAAGTGAGGAGGAGAGGAGGAGGAACTCAGTTTTGGAGGGGTTCAGAATCAGTTGATGTGTTGACATCCAGTTATGAATGGAGTCGAGGGTAGAGCTTAGGACAGAGAGATCGTGAGTGGAGGCAACCTTGAGGTAGATTTGAGTGTCGTCAGCGTAGAGGTGATAGTTGACCCCAGATTTACTTAGGAGATTTCCCAGAGGTTCCAAATAGAGATTGAACAATGTGGGTGCAAGAATAGAGCCTTGGGGAACACCTTGACCCATCGCCAAAGGAGGTGAAAGACTGTCCGCTATTTTGATCATTTGGGATCTATCAGAAAGGAAAGAAGCAAACCATTTAAGCACGGTGCCCTCCATGCCCATTCTCTGTTGAAGGGTGTTGAGGAGGGTGTTGTGGTTGACAGTGTCAAAGGCTGACGAAAGGTCAAGGAGAATTAGAAGACAAGACCCCCCCGAGTCTAGTATTCTCAGCGCGTCATCGATAACTTGCAGCAGGGCAGTTTCAGTGCTGCAGTTTTGGATGAAGCCGGACTGAAAATTGTCAAGAAGATCATTGTCCTTGATATGACGTGAGAGTTGGTTCGCAAACACATCTTTCTGTGATCTTCGCAAGAAAGGGTAGGTTAGTGATGGGGCGGAAGTTGTTGAGGTCATTCGCATCCGCAGTGGGTTTTTTGAGCAGAGGGGTGACCAGCCCAGATTTGAAGGGAACAGGGAGGGAGCCTTGACAGAGGGAGAGGTTGACCAGAGTGGTCCAATAGGGAAGAGAAAGGGTATAGAAGTCAATGGCAATGGCACTGGGGATGGGGTCGAGCGAGTGGTTGGAGGGCTTTGTTTCGAGGATGCACTTGAGGAGGACATCTTCAGAGATGGGGTCGAAGTTCTGCCAGATGGCTAGTGATTTGCGCTCCTCTGGAGGGGTAGGATGAGCGACCTGAACGACAAGTGATTTCACTTTTTCGTCAAAGAATACAGCGAAATCAGCAGCTTTCTTTGTAGAATCCTCCAATTTGGAGGTTGGGGGAGAGTAGTTAGAGGTCTTGATGAGATCAAATAGTTTTTTGGGTCTATTTTTGGCTGAGTCAAGGAGGGTTCTGAAGTGTGATGCTTTCCCAAGGAAGATGTGCTTGTGGTACTTGGATCTTGCTGAACAAAGCGTGGCCAAGTTATCAGTGGAGGGTGCTTGCCTCCATTGATTCTCCAGGCGTCTTAGGTGCTTCCTTTCTTCATATAGGGATTTGCTGAACCAGGGTGCTGAGGGAATGGGCCTTTTCTTTTTGCTTTGGAGAGGAGCAACGCTATTGATTTCGACTGCAAGGACTGAGAGGCATTGTGAGGTGAGATCATCAACATCTAGGTTCGGGTCTAGCCTTGGAAGTGCCAGCAAAGCTGATTCACAGAGGGAAACAGTGTCAATATTCTTAGCGTCACGGAACCAGGAGGTAGCCCTCTTAGGTTGGCCAAGAGTGATAGAGTGTGCTAGGAGAAGAGAGAATGTAATGAGGAGGTGGTCAGACCAGTCTACGTGAATAGGGGTAGCGATAGAAAGCATGCCTGCTTTAGAAATAACAAGGTCCAGGATAGAGCCCTTAGAGTGTGTTGATTCTGTGCAGTGTTGGGTAAGATCGTTTGTAGAGAGGAAGGAGGCCAGCCCGTTCGCGGAAGAGTCTTGCAGGGAGCCCCAGTGGAGATTGAAGTCACCCACGAAGGTCTGATTGTCACTTTGTGCGTATTGGTCGCTGATGAAGTCAGTGAGTTCCTCCATAAATGAAGGGCCACTGCCAGGTGGGCGGTATATGACATGGAATCTAATGGGTGAGCGGTGGTGTAGTTGAAGCTCAAGAGATAGACATTCAAAAGTGCGGAATGCGCTGATGGGAAAAGCCTTGAGTTGAACGGAGTTTCTAAAGATAACTGCAACACCTCCCCCAACTTTGATAGGTCTGTCATTCCTGAAAATAGAGTAGCCAGTGGGTAGGAGGAGATCAAACATGGAATGAGAGGTATCGTTGAACCAGGTCTCTGTTAAGAAGAACAGGTCAATATTGTGAAGGGTGATGGTATCAGAGATTTCGAGTTTGTGTTTTATTGCAGATCTGCAGTTGTGGAGCATGCAGCGCAGTTCTGTCGAGACTGTTTTGGTGACGGGGGCACTTGGGCAAAGAAGGGTGATAGCGATATTATACCTATATGGGGGTGCACGGGAGTGTCTAGGTGGATGCTTGGTTCTGACAGAGGAGATGGTTGGAATAGAGTAGGTAATTGGGTTACTCGGAGGTGCTGGTTGAAGAAGGGTGGCGTTCAAAGGCTTGTGTGAGTGAGCGATGTTTGCAGACGACAGGTTATGCTTGGCTATAATGGTGTGAGGGGTCGAGGTGCATCTCGTGGGAAGGTGAGAGTTTTCCAGAGGAGTTGATGAGAATGGGAAAGTTGAAATCTTAGAGCTTAAAAGTGAAATGGAAGCTACAAGCTGGGAGATGGAGGTGATGAGAGAGCATATCTTATTTTCGAGAGAGAGTAGGGCAGAACACGGATGGTTGGGTGTCTCGATGGCAAAGGGATGGGTGGTATAGGTGGTGGGAGGCAGGGAGAGGTGGGAGGACAGGAGGAGAGTTGAGGTATAGGGTTCATAGGTGGGGAAAGGGGGAGGTTGAGAGCGGGGGTTGGGGTATCAGAGGAGAAGGGGGAGTTGTATTTGATGGCGCTGCACGAAGGGAAGGAATTAAGGACATGTTTAGGGGGGGATGGGTGCGGAACAAGACGGTGGGGACGAGGGAGAGGGGAGGACTGTGAGGAGTCATAGGAGTGTAGGAGGTTTGGGAGGAAAAAAGGGGAGGTGGTTGGAGAGGTCCTGTTGGCTAGGAGCGGTGGCTGTGAGGGAGCCGGTATCTGGTACAGTGGGGGGGGTTGGGAGAAGGGGAAGTTGACGACAGGAAATGGTTCTGCTGTGCCTGAAGGGGGGGGGTGGAAAGGGGTACCAGGGGGGTAAAGGGGGGGCAGCACAGCATTGCTAGCGGAGTGGGGGGAAAGAAAGAGATGACATGGGATTGTGAAGAAATCAGGGAAAGAGGTGAGGAGAGGAGGGGGTAGAGAAGAGGGGGAGAGGGAGGGATGAGTGGAGAAGTGTGGCTCACTGGTTAGAGGAGGCAGACCTGGAAGCAGAGGTCAGGCCGGGACCAGGGTTCAATTCCCGGCTCGGCGGGGTCTTGAGTCCTAAAATGTCCATGGACTCGACAATTCTCGCTCCGGTGCCTACTCGATTCATGGGTTCACACTCTGCGACTCTGGGCAATAGCTTGCTTAATCTCCACAACGGCCCCTCGCGGCGGGATGCCTGGCTTTCACCTTGCGGATACCCTGCCGGGGTTATCTCACAGGGGAATACCAGGACGGGTTCCCTAAGCAAGCGCTTAGAAACCGCTCGGTGATTTGCGCTATATAAATTCCTGTACATTTACATTTACATTTACATTTGCATAAGGAAAGTTAGCTGGGTGGGGAGGTTGGCAGAGGGGTGGACTAAAAAAGGGAGTAGCAGAAAAGAATAGGGGGGACGAGATGAGATTGAGGTACCGAGACGGTGCCGACTGGACGAGGAGCGTATTGCCTAGTGGTAAGGCTGATGTGATGAAGGGTGGGACATACTGTGGAGTGGGAGGAAAGGGAGAGGAGGGCACAAGGGAGGGGGAGGGAAGAGGGCCGACCTGAGCCTCCCGAGGGTGCAGCCTATTGGAGTGTAGGGGGGTCAGGGGAGGAGAAAGGGAGTAAAGGGTGGAGTTAGATGGAGAGTCGGGGGAAAACCTGGTCGCAGGGGAGGGGAGTAGGGAGGGGAAGAGGTGGTCAAAGAGAGAGAGAGAGGTGTCTTTGCCTTGGATCAAGACAGTACCATTGTTATAGATTGAGATGGTGAGGAAGCCGTTGAAATACGCAGAAGGGGAAATCTTTAGTTGTTTCCCATGAGGGATAGAGGAGGAGGAGGTGACCTTAAGGGAATTAGATAAACTGTTGGACCAAGAAGGGGTGTCGTGAGTGAAGAAAATGAAATCATTTTTGCGCCTCCCAGAACTACAATTGTAAAAAAGGTCAACAAAAAGGGAATCAGGGAAACGTTCAATAGTCTCATGCTTCAATCGTTTAGCTGAAGCTTTAGTTGGGCCAGGAGGATAGATGCTTTTGTAACAGTTAATTCCATCCTTAACTCGAGAGGTGGCCATGTTGGGGACGTGAGAGAGAGTGCTAGGAGGGTATGAGACGGGTGTACCTAGAAGAGCGGTGCAGATGAGAAGTATAGGGACTAACAGGGGGCACATATTCCAGGCGTCAGGAGTGGAAAACTGGACTAATGTGTAGTTCGGGAAGAGAGGTGGGTGTTTGATGGGCCCTTCATCTAGGTGTATATGAAAACCACTGGCACAAGATAATATTTACAAGGGACATGATTACATATGATAGAACCAACTGGGTCACTGTCAAAACCATCACAATGCACAATTAGTCAAGGTAAAGCAGATCACAGACGAACGCCCAGTGACTATTGGTAATCACAGTACATAGCATCAGCCTGAAACACAAGCACATTCGGCACCAACCGCATTGTACGCCCATAGTCTCAGCGGACCACTAATGGACTCTAATCAGAAACCATAATGTCAAGGTTGCTGCCAATCCAGCGAGAGTTCTGCCTCAATCAGAAATGACCCCAAGTAAAAAGGTGTCATAAACAGTGCAGCTGGCGCTACTTGCAGCACAGCTGTGACGGGCCCGAACGGTGCAGCTGGCAGTGTTTGCTGCGCAGCTGTAAAAGGTCTAAACGGTGCAGCTGGCACTACTTGTTGCGCAGCTGAAAAAGACCTAAACGGTGCAGCTGGCACTACTTGCTGCCCAGCTGTAAAAGGCCTAAACGGTGCAGCTGGCACTACTTGCTGCGCAGCTGTAGAAGGCCTAAGCGGCGCAGCTGTAGAAGGCCTAAGCGGAGCAGCTGGCACTACTTGCTGCGCAGTTGTAACAGGCCAAAATGGTGTATCAGCAGAGGACTTGCTGCGCTGAAGAAAGTGAGAGTCTTCCCGCCCTCCTGTGGCGCTCAGCAATTAACAGGCTCGATATAAAACATTTAACCCATGCTTTATGCATAGCAGATTTGTTTCAAGGAGCCATCATAAATCACTCTAATGTATCCTGCCGAGGAAAATTCTAAATCGTGTGGGTGTAAAAATCAGGCCCTCTGCTCTGTCCGTAGTCCGTATCTTCACTGCATTTTTTGCGAAGAAAACGATTTATACAAATCTGATAATTATGTACTTTTTGATTCAGATGCGGGTGATATTGTAAACTGCGGTATGGATGGCGACTCATCAAAATGCTGGGGGATAGGAAGCGACACCAGGCACCCTGTTATCTTTTTTAACATCACATGGTTCAGGGCACAAGTCGGGGGTACACGCAGGTGGACAGTGTCCGCCCACTATTTTCACAGGGTGGACTACGTCCACCCTGCCAAGAAGTCGGGCCCCACTAAAAAATATCCTGAATTAGTCCTTTTGTTATTTGCAAACACGTTGATGTCTGCTTTGGATCGCAACAACGTGAAGGCTGGGACAGGGCTTTCTTAGTTCAGACTCCTGCTGGGCCCATAGCAAAGGTCAAATTTGAGGGGTCATCAGGCCTGCTTTTGTTCAAATCTCCTGGCTGGCAGCAGTCAGGAGCCTCACACCTAGAAGCAAATGCAGCAGAGATGAAACAAAGGATCACACCTTGTTAGCACTTCACACATACTTAAGAGAGGCAGCTTTTCACTTTGTTCACTCTCTGTTTACAAGATATGCATGGGCTTTAAGAATTTCAGATGCATTGGTCTTTACCTGTATTTACATAAAAATAAATGTAATTTATATAGTGCTTACTACTGCTGAGTCGGCGTTGAAATAATTTAAGTACCACTATTTTTTCTTGTAAAGCACTATGGGTAGAATAAGTTCACGCTGACAAAAGGAGGATTTGAGTGTATACTCGAAATGTGCTCCAATGTACTCATGATAGGCCTGCTAAACATATATGTGAGGGCTCAAGATCTGATGTCACTTCTTATGATGCCACTTCCTGTGATGTCACACGTCGTGATGTCATGCGCATTCTGATTAACTAGGTTAGTCCCCCCAATTCTGTTTCTAGGACTTGTGCCCTGACCAGGTTGATCACGTATCCCTCTCCTATTCCACTCCTGGCGCCTTACTATGCTCTTGCTGGTGTAAGGAGCTGGAGCAAGGAATTGAAACTATAGAAGGTAAAGAGCACCATGTATTTCGTGCTCCTGCCTCAAGCCCTTGGGGTGCTCGTTTGCGAGGAGACTTCGAGGGGGTCCTAAAGGCCTGTCGCTGCTAGCCCTAAGTGACGTAGCTGCTGTATACCGCTAGTAATGGAGAAATACTCTGACCTCTCTCCTAGCACCCTGCCTGTGCCAGGCATCTCTGCCGCGCTTCCCTCATCGTCCAGCAGGTGGCGCAGGGCCTCCCCGAAGCCCATTGTGATGGTCCCCTCCCCCAGGCCTTTCTCTGAGCTCAGGGAGGCAGTGCAGTTGCCTGTACCGCTGGAGGTGGAGGACCCCTGCGTAGCTCCCTGGCAGCCCTGGATGTGCTTCGGATCCCGGGTTCTGCACTGGAGACGAAGGCCGGGCGCTCTCCCGTACCGCCCGCCCCGCTTCCAGGGCTCCCAGAGGCAGCTCAGCCTGCCCAGGGGGCGGGATTGCAATGCAGCAGCGCCGGTAAGAGAGCCTTACAAATGTGTATTTCTCATGTATTTGTGTAACATCCTTTGTATAACGCTTCGAGTTGCCCAGGCTGTGTCGGGGCGCTAGGGTGCAAGGAGTGAAGGTCAGCAGTGCATGATGGGCGACGGGCAGCAGACCGCGAGAGAGAGGGGCGGATGGGAGAGTCAAGCACTTGTTCTGCCGGAGCTGGAGTCTGCGCTGTAACCGATAGCCCCCGCGCCCACCTCCGATGCTCTCCCACACTTCACCGTGAGCCCAACCAAGCGTAACTGGAGCAGGGGGTGACCGAGGAGGAGGGGGCGCGGAGAGCAAGGAAGGGGGCGCCGCAGCACTGGGAGGAGGGTGCAGGTGGGAGAGAGAGGATGGGAGAGACAGCGCGCGCGAGGGGAAGGATGCTGAGAGCAGACGGGGCATCGAAGGGCCCAGGCGAGTGAAGGGTGAGGAGGGCAAGAGGGGCGCAGAAGGATGGAACGGGAGAGATGGAGAGGACACAGAGCGGCCGACAGACACTGACTGACAGTCGCAGGCCAACACTAGCTCTGAGACCCAGAGCAGGAGTAACAATGTATGGACGGTGCAGGTACCCCATTGCATGTACATGTCCAGAATCCATCTCTTGAAATTGTGTCGTGTGACACTCAGAACCCGTGCGCGCGTGCTGCCAGCAAAACAGAAGATCTGACAAAGGCTCGAAGCACAGAGTGCGTGAGTTAATGCGGGGGGAGGCACGTGCAGCCCTGAGAACGGATGCCACATTGAGGAATAGTGCAAGACTGAACGAGTGCAGCCCAAAGACCCCTCACAGCACATAGACCAACCACAGAAGAGACAGCGAGCGCAGGCCCAACAACATGTACTAGATAGGAAACAAGTGCAGCATCGAGCACACGAATGGCAATTACAGCGCCAGAAGCTAGTATAGATCTGATCACATGCTCAACTCCAGACCCACGTATTGTCGAATGAGAGAAACAGTGCATCTCTGAGAATACGTGCAGGCGCAAAAACAAATGCTGCACTGAATACTCGATGCTTGGAACAGAAATAAGGACCAGCATGGCACGTGGAGGAAATAGAGAGAACAAGTCTCATGCGAAAATAAGAGCAGGGCCCAAAACAAGAGAGATGCTAATAATACAGTCAGTACATAGAATAATACAGTTTGAGTAACAAGTGTAGTGCAGAGAACCAGTACAGCACTGAGAAAACACTTACCCAACATTAAACAAGTACAAAGACAGTACCAATAAGTACAGAATGACGAAAGGCTAAGTATTGGGAACGAATACAAATTATATAGGGTATAAGCGGGTAACAAGCACACTAAACAAGTATAACACGACTGCAAGCGTGGGTCTAAAACAAGTATAGAGCCTAGATAACCCCCGCACTGTGCCAGCTCCAAAATGGAATGCAACCTTCTTACATGTGTACATCTAATAAACAGCCAACACATGTTTTAGTCATGTGGTCGATGTTGGCCTTAGTTGTATTTCCATGACATGTATAATTATCTCTTTACTTACTGTGCCCTGGTCATAATTTTATGACCCTGGCCATAAATCACCATTGAGGTCTATCATACATTGCATATGACACATCATTTGAACATCTTTGGTTTGTAAACAACCCTGACAGTTCGTTGTTCCGCTCTTTTGCAGGTATACCGCATTTCTTGCCACTTCCGGTGTCATAAAGTTGTTCTGTTGATTTCTATGCCCCTTGCGTGTGAGGGGTAGCCTCTCCCCAGAGTTAGGCCCAAACTTGCTACCTTGTCATTCTCTTTTGTGCCCTGCCGTCCGGCGGGTCTGGGCTGCGAGCGCCGTCTCCGTTTTCAGCCCTCTGTCGGGCTTACTCACCCTGCCTTAAGGCATTCCAAAGTGAGTGGCCCTCCTCCTACACAGCCCTGCCAGTGTCCCTCCATAACCAACCATTGTACCCCCTCTTATCTGCCACCTCGCCTGCCGTCCAGCACTGCAACACTGCTGTTCCTTAGGTGTGGGTCTCGAGATTTTCCAGTGCGCCGCTCCCCCAGCACCATGATGACAATAAGTGAGCTGTGCTGAGCAGTGCCTTATAGCCCTCCCTCCCCCATTGCCATTAGCCATACAGGTGGCTTCCTCCTCTTGGGGGTTCAAAGGCCCCCCGGCCCCCCAATAGCCAGGTTCCTCGGCGCCTCTTTGGCGCACTTTCTGCTGCAAGGGGGTATTCCCCTCTTACCTCTGGGCACTCCATAGCGGCCCAAACCGGATTTTTCAAGGGCTCCAGCGGCTGTTATGGCGCCGCCCCTCGAGGCCTCTTCAGGGGCAGCCTATGCGAAAATTTGAACACCCTGGGCCCGATTCACAGAAGTAACTTAAAACAAAATCCTAAACGTACTACTTTTGGTATTCACAGAAGGCATTTAGTAGTAGTAAAGTCAGGATTTTGTCCTAAGTCTGTCCTATTACTTTTGGTATTCACAGAAATCATTTAGTATTAGTAAAGTTATGATTTTGTCTAAAGTTTGACTGGAGACTGACTGGAGACTGACTGGAGACTGACTTAGGACAAGCACAGAGAACAAGTACATAATGGGAACAACAGCATCACACGATGTAGTTGCAGCACCCAGAATGTGTAGCACTCAGAGAAACAGTGCGCCAAATAGAAGTAGATCACCTGAAGCAGTAGACGTAGCGCCAAGAACATGTGCAGCATGGGAAAAGCACAACAGCCCTAAAACAGGCTAGCACCAAGAGCAAATGCAGCTGAGAAACCAGGCTCGGCGTTTTAAGCAGATCTTTAAAACAGGCACACCCCTGAGAAGTGCTACAGTAAGAGCACATGCAGATCCAAGCATAGGTGCAGCGCCCAGAACACACATAATTCACTAGCTATGTACCAAGAACAAGTACCGCACAGTAACAAATGTACAGGTGCAGCACCACCACCAAGTAAATCACAAAGAAGCCACACCTCCTTGAAGATAAAATCAGCAGGTACAGCCTTACAAAGATGTTATGCGCAGCAAAGGGAACAAGTACATCTCGGAGAGCAGGGCACATGGCCCAGTACAAGAACATCACTGACAACAAGCCCATTAAGAACACAAAACAACAGTAACAAGTCCAGGGCCAAGAACAAGTGCTGTACTTGTACTTTGCGGTACACTTATTTTAACTACTCTCCTTCTGATCATAAAAGCATCAGGAACAAAGTCGGAACTGAGAGCAAGAAAAGTGCCAAAACAAGCACAGCATTGAATATAAATAATTTAAAGAAAAAAACAGTGGTTCCTGTGGACACTTAATGATTAATATCACAATATAATTCTTAGCACAATCACAGTTAACTAGTAGTCTATCAATGTCAGGGAAAGAAGAACATGTAACACAGGCGGTATAGAGAAACAAGCTGTTTATATATGACATTTCACACATTTGTTATAAATGTATCAGTGTTAAGTGTCCCTTGTGAAAAAGGGTGAAACCTATGAGTATCAATTGTGACTTTTGTGACATTAAAACAAGGTTTCAATGTTGTAACTGAAGACGACCATTCAATGGATACACAATCAATGTTGACAGGTGTCCCTACATTGATAGGTCCTGATGAGATCCCACATTGGTAGCTGGGTCAAAACGTCGTCAACAATTTTAAAACGAACCAATCCCAGTTCCTACTATTAAACTAGGAAACTGTCAATATTGATTGTGTATCCATTAAATGGTCGTCTTCTGTAACAACATTGAAACCTTGTTTTTATGGCACAAAAGTCACAATTGATACTCATAGGTTTCACCCTTTTTTCACTTGGGACATTTAACACTGATACATTTATAACAAATGTGTGAATTTTCATGTATAAAACAGCTTGTTTCTCTATACCCCCTTTGTTACATTTTCTTCTTTCCCTGCCATTGATAGACTCCTAGTTAACTGCGATTGTGCTAAGAATTATATTGTGATATTAATCATTGTGTCCACAGGAACCACTGTTTTTTTGTTTAAACTGTAATGTACCGTGGTTCCGTGTGAGTATGTTATGTTATGTTATATGATCTTCTATAGCGCATGGCTGCCCCAGCAAAGGGGCGTCCCGGCGCTTTCATAGGAGGTAACAGAGACAGCCACAGCAGATGGAGAAGTGGTAAACATATAACGTAGCAGTTTAACAGAAAAGATGGGTTTTAATGGCCTTTCTAAATGACAGAAGGTCATTTAGTCCACGAATCTGGAGAGGAAGGGCGTTCCAGAGCTTTGCTGCAAGATACCGGAAGGAGCGTCCTCCCATCCGCGCTAGCTTGATACGTGGAACCATTGCCAAATTCTGGCCTTCCGAACGGAGTGTTCGTAGGGGCGTGTACGCTGTCAAGAGGAGACATAACATGGGTGGTCAGGCAGTTTTCAAAATTTTGAATGCGAGTCACAAAGATTTGAATTGGATCCTCTTTTCTACCGGGAGCCAGTGGAGTTTGGTGAGAGTGTTGGCAACCGAGTGGTGGCGGGGGAGACCTGTCAAGGCTCTGGCCGCTGCATTCTGTACTCGTTGCAGCATTATTTTCTCTGCCTGATTGAGCCCCAGAAGTAGAGAGCTCGCATAGTCCAGCTGCGAAAGAATGTACCACGAGCTGACGCATATGGGGATCAAAGAACTTTAGGATCGGCTTGAGGTTCCGGAGGATCCCAAAACACGTAGCAGCAACCTTTTTGGTCTGATGGGTAAAGTTGAGAGAGGAGTCAATCCAGACTCTGAGGTTTTTAACCTCACTTTTGGGCGCAGGTGGGTTGGCGAGAGTTTCGGGCCACCATGTGTCCCCAATGCCGCAGCCTCCTTACCTACTAGCAAGACCTCGGTCTTGCCAGCATTTAACTGTAGGTAATTTGCTGCCATCCAATTGGTTATAGCCGTAAGGCCCTGCTTGAAGTTCTGCATGTTCAGTCACGCTACGTCCCTCAGAGTTACCACTAACTCGGTGTCGTCAGCGTAAGATACTATTGATAGTCCCCATTTTTTGGCGACCTCAGCCAGTGGTTGGACGTATATATTAAATGGCGTCTGGCTGAGCGCAGGGCCCTGAGGCACTCCCTGTTTGATGGAACGTTCTTTAACCCCTTCGACGCTCATGACGAGCTGGGCTCGTCATGCAGTAGCCTCCCAGCACGCTCATGACGAGCCCAGCTCGTCATGAATAATGGGTTTTTGCATATTCCAGCACAGGGGCGGAACTCATCGAGCACCGATGTGGTTAAAAAGGAACGGAGGAGTGGAGACCCGGAAGGATCTTCCAGACAGGAATGCCGTGAACCAATCCAGGGCCTGCCCCATAATTCCTGCTTCCTCTAAACGAAATAGCAGTACCTCGTGTGAGACCGTGTCGAAGGCAGCACTGAGATCAAGTAATAACAGTGCTGCCATCTGGCCGGAATCCATAATGGACCGGAGGTGTTTCGTCACACTCAGGAGTGCCGTTTCGGTGCTATGGCCCACACGGAAGCCATTCTAGGATGCGTCCAGAATGGCATTGGACCCAAGGAATTTCATCAGAATGGTATTGACGTGTGACTCGGCCACTTTGGCTGGCCAGGGGAGCAGTGAGATAGGCCTGAAATTCTCAGGCAGAGTGGGGTCCAGCATTGGGTTTTTTTTATAATGGGGGATACCCATACCTGCTTCCATCTAGTGGGTATTATGGCAGTAGATAATGTGGAATTTATAATGTCACGAAGGGGGTTGAGTATCAGCATGTCTGCAGCTCTAAATTGCGTAAGTTTTAGGGGGTCCGTAGGCGAGCCTGATTTTATTTTTCCACAGAGTTTGAGAAAGTCCCCTTGGCATAGCTCAGGTATGTTAGTAAGTTTGTAAGTTGGCTTAGTGGCTGAGGGATTAAGACATGGTGTAGCTGGGAAGGAGTTGTATATTTTCCGAATTTTGTCAATGAAGAAGGAAGCCAATTTCTCACATAGTATAGGAGAGGCATTAGTTTTCTCTGTAGCTTTTTTTTGCGCTGAGGTCTTTTAGAATTTTAAAAATGGTCTTAGATGGATTCTGGCTAGTATTGATCTCTTTGGCATAATATGCCGTTCGCGTCCTGCAGATGTTTCTATGGTAATTTTTTTGCACCCGAATGTATTGGGTCTTGAGTACAGGGTCGTATGCCTTTCTCCACCTTCGCTCAGCAATTTTGCATTCTTTCCTAAGGTAAGTAGGGTGTCCCTTGTGTTTTTTTACATGACTGAATATAAATAAAGCACAGCAAATAAGAACCTCACTGAGAAGGAGCGCAACACTGCAGGCACTTACAATTTAGAGAATAGGCACAGTATTAATTAAAAGTAGTACATATTGCACAAACTGCAGGTGTAGGGTGACAGGCCTATTTGTTTCCTAGCCTGACCCTGGGTGTAGAACCAAAAATAAATGGAACAAGGAGAACACATTTAATACCAACAGCAAACAGAGCCCAGAGAATAAGCATAACACCAGAAACCGGTTTAGCATCTACAAGTGTAGACAAGCATTGACAAAGCTAGTAGGCCTAAGACTTCGAGTGAGGCACACAAGGGGAAGCCAAAAGGAGCAAACAGTTTAATGCAAGCACTCTATTGGAGGTGGAACGATACATCCAAACAGCCAATAACATTAGGTGAAATAAATACTGTATTAGGCTGAATTAAGATGTGATTGACAAAGTCTGCAGCCAATGGCTAAAAGAGGCTGGTCAAATAAAGCTAGTGGTTGAAAGGCAGAACTACGGATACTAAGAGGAGTGTACCAGTTTGATAGCTGTACTGTTAAAACCCAGAAGTAAAAAAAGAACATGTACAGCACAGAGTGCAAGTATAGCATCACATGCATGCATAGCACAGATTACTATGGTAACCACGCCTGGTGCAGCACCGGAATCAAGAATAGCATGGAAATGATATGCCACATAAACAAATGCTATATCATGATCTTGTGCACTACTGGCTCAGTGCAGAACTGACCCCCCCCCCTTTTTTTGCATCTGACGTGTCTACATTTCATATATATAACATGGAATTTTGCATTTTTTTGAGTTAATGCATGAACTTTAGACCGAACAAATTAGAAACGGTGAATTAGAGATTGCCTCTGACTGTAACCTGCTCTGTCTCAAGTTTATCCATTAACTCGGAGATGGTCCACGTTCTGTGTATGAACTTCAGATGCCTCAGAATCAAAAAGACGGGGGCTTTGCTCTGGCTCGATCGGCACAGGTCATTATCAGAAGGCCCCTGGTGCATAGTCCACATAAGTACAGTACCAAGAACAAGCACAGTGCTGAGAGCATGCAGAGGAGTTAGAACAAGTGCAACCCTGATAACGTAGTGAAAACAAGGCTATAATAACCAGGGCCACTGGAATTATTGGAGTTTACGGTTTCAAAGTGTATTGCATAATTATGTATTTGTTGCATTTGTCACATAATATACAGATAAAAAAATAATATTTCTAGTTCAAACGGATCAAAAGTTACTAAAACGGGTTACCATGCATTGGCAGGCTCTTTGCAAAGGTAGATGGTCACCTTTCTTTTGCTTATTGCTGTGCTTGGGTGTCAAACTGGTACTGAATTGAAAACTTTGTCAAGATAGCATTCAGGTGTGAAAAATGCTTTAGTAATGAGGTAATGCCATCACAAAAAGTGCCCAATTATGCTGCATAATTGTACGGCGCAGAGAACAAGGCTAGCTAAGGACGAAGGCATCACTTCAAGTCCTCGTATCAGCTGTCCCTGCGGCAGTTCTCCTGTCCAGCTTGACCGCAGTCCGCTACCCTCTGCTGCCTGTCTACGTGCTGCCCTCTGCCTCGTCTGCTCGATTCTTACTCTGATTTGCCTTTTCTGCTAGTTTTTCTGGCCTCTGTTTTGCCTTTTTTTTCTGCCTTCTGTTTTTCTGCCCTCTATTTTGCCTTTCTGCTCTGTTTTGCCATCTTATGCTCTGATTTGCCTTTTCTGCATGTTTTTCTGCCCTCTGTTTTGCCTTTTCTGCTCGTTTTCCCCTCTCCCACCGTTTCCCACCTCCTGCTGTTTCCCACCTCCTGCCACCTAGCACTCTGCGCTCCCCCTGCCCCAGGTCCTACTTAACGGAGGCCGCAGTGCGACCTGATTGAGCAGGTCCTTGTGCCTGCAACAGTTCTCCTGTCCGTTCTCCTGTCCAGCCTGCCTGTAGTATGCTACCCTCTGCTGCCTGTCTACCTGCTGCCCTCTATTGGTGCCTCCTCTGCTCGTCTCTTGCTCTATTTTGCCTTCTGCTAGTTTTTCTGACCTCTTTTCTGCCCTTTCTGCTGTTTAACTGCCCTATGTTTCGCCTTTTCTGCTTGTTTCTTCCCTCCTTCTGCCATTTCTCTCTCCCCAACCCCCCCCATACCTACTTGAGGACGACGCAGAGCGACCCCATTTAGCAGGTCCTCGTGCCAGCTCCCCCAGCAACATTTCTCCTGTCCAGCTTGAGTGCAGTCCGCTACCCTCTGCTGCCTGTCTATCTGCTGCCCTCTGTTTGTGCCTTCTCTGCTCATTTGTTGCTCTGTTTTGCCTTGCTGCTTTTTTTCCGCCCGGTTTTGCCTTTTTCTGCCTTGTTTTTCCCTCTTTTGCTCTGTTCTTCCCTCTTCTGCTCTGTTTTTCTGCCCTCTATTCTGGCATTTCTGCTCTGTTTTTCTGCCCTCTGTCTTGCCCTTTTTGCTCATATTTCTGCCTTCTGTTTTGCCCTTTCTGCCTTCTGTTTTGCCCTCCTCTGTTTTGTCTTTTCTGCCCTTTGTTTGTGCCTCTTCTGCTCATTTATTGCTCTGTTTTGCCTTTCTGCTAGTTTTTCTGCCCTGATTTTCCCTCTTCTGCTGTTTTTCTATTTTTTTACCTCTGTTTTGCTGTTTCTGCTATGTTTTCTGCCCTTTGTTTTGTTCTTTCTGCTCGTATTTCTGCCTTCTGTTTTGCCCTCCTCAGCTCTGTTTTGCCTTCCTCAGCTCTGTTTTGCCTTCCTCAGCTCTGTTTTGCCTTCCCCAGCTCTGTTTTGCCCTCCTCAGCTCTGTTTTTTCCGCCCTATGTTTTGTCTTTGCTGCTTCTTTTTCGGCCCCCTGTTTTGCCCTTTCTGTTTGTTTTTCTTGCTCGTTTTGCCCTCTCTTGCTCTGTTTTGCCTTTTCTGCTTGTTTTTCTGTTTTACCTTTCCTGTTTGTTTTTCCTGCCTTCTGATTTACCTTTCCTGTTTGTTTTTCCTGCCTTCTGTTTTACCTTTCCTGTTTGTTTTTCCAGCCTTCATGTTTTACCTTTTCCGTTTATTTTTTCTGCCCTCTGTTTTGCCCTTTCTGCTCGTATTTCTGCCCTCTGTTTTGCCCTCTTCTGCTCTGTTTTGCCCTCTCCTGCTCTGTTTTGCCCTCTCCTGCTCTGTTTTGCCCTCTCCTGCTCTGTTTTGCCCTCTCCTGCTCTGTTTTGCCCTCTCCTGCTCTGTTTTGCCCTCTCCTGCTCTGTTTTGCCCTCTCCTGCTCTGTTTTGCCCTCTCCTGCTCTGTTTTGCCCTCCTCTGCTTTTTTTCTGCCCTCTGTTTTCTTTTCTGCTTCTTTTGTATTGCCCTTTCGGCTTTTTTTTCTGCCTTCTGTTTTGCCTTCTCTGCTTGTTTTTTCTGCCCTCTGTTTTACCTTTTCTGTACTCTGTTTTGCCACCTCCTGCTCCGTTTTGCCTTCCTCTGCTTTTTTCTGCCCTCTGTTTTCTTTTCTGCTTCTTTTGTATTGCCCTTTCTGCTTTTTTTTCTGCCTTCTGTTTTGCCTTCTCTGCTTGTTTTTTCTGCCCTCTGTTTTACCTTTTCTGTACTCTGTTTTGCCACCTCCTGCTCCGTTTTGCCTTCCGCTTGTTATTCAACCCTGATTTGCCTTTTCTACTTGTTTTCTGCTCTGTTTTGTCTGTTCTGCTTCTCTTTCTGCCCTCTGCTGTGACCTTTCTGCTTCTTTTTCTGGCCCCTGTTTTACCCTCTTTTGCCTTTTCTGGTTGATTTTCTACTTTCTGTTTTGCCTTTTCTGTCCTCCGTTTTGCCTTTACTGCTCTGTTTTGCCACCTCCTGCTCTTTTTTGCCTTCCGCTTGTTGTTCTGCCCTGATTTGCATTTTCTTTTTTTTTCTTTTTTTTTTTTTTATTTCAAATCGTTTTTATTGAAGTAAGAAAACAAAGCAAAAGACATTACATTAAATCTTCCATCAAAAGTGAATTAATACAGATGTTGTCAGACCAATACAGAAACTACAAATGATAGAAATAAAGAGAATAAAGAGAAGAATCACTCTTGCTTGTCACATGGTTATTGATCAAGTTGTTAAACACTTGACGTGTGGATGAATGGGGATAGTTCTGACATAGCTACTAGGATCACACCCATATATCCAAGGTACTACTACCAGGTCATATTGCTTCAAGGCGGTTCAAAGTGGAGGGATGAACTGTCTAGTGTCTTCCATAATTTCTTATTAGATGGACTCCACGTAGAGGACTGTAACGCCTGATTCGTGGCACCTCTGAGGAAAGACAGCCATTCCTGCCAAATTTTGAAATTTACTTCCTTAGCACATTTCCACTTGCACAAAATAACCTTACATGCCAGTGTCAACATTAAATCCAAAAGCTGGCGATCATGCTCATTTGCTAAACGCGGTTCCAACCCCCCTAGAATGACATATACAAATTCCTTTATTGGCTTTATCTTAAACACATGATGAATGCATACAAATATTTTCTCCCAGTATTCTTCCAGCAGGGGACAGTTGAATAACATGTGAGGAAGATCACCAGTCCCTGATTGGCAATTCCAGCACTTCGGAGAATCACGTAATTTGCATTTAAATAGCTTTTCCGGAGTCCAGAACGACCTATTTATGAGCATATACTTCGTCTGGAATAGGATGGGTGATACTTTGTGGGCAAGTGCTGACTTATGAATCAATTCCCAATCCCACTCTATTCCTGTGGAGTTAGGTTCCGCTTCCCATTTCGCTTCAACTTTTTTGTGAGATTTGCTGGGCAGTGGTAGCAACAGTTTATACACCTTGGAAACGAAGTGACCTGAGTGCATGATGCGTGGGAGATGTGTTATCAGCCACGGATTGTAGGGTGTGAAATTACGGTTGGTTAATGTCGCCTTAACTTTTAGAAAATTATAGAAGTCTATCGGGGCTAGGTCAAACTTCGTTTGTAGGCTTGAGAACGGGATTGGTTCGCTGTTGTCATATAAGTCTCCAGCCAGGTTAATACCTTTTTCGGACCATGACTCCCAGAAGAGTTCCACACCCGTGTGTTTAAGGTAGGGGTTTCTCCATAATGACATGCATGATGATTTAGAGAATGTCAATTTGGTTTTGTGCGTTTGGTCAAGTCTAAGTAGGGCCCTTCTGGTATTTAACAATATGTATCTGGAGTGAGGGAGGTGTGACAGATCCATGGTGATTAAAGACTCAAGAGGAGCCTTGCCCACCATTGATCTCTCAATGTCAATCCACACAGGAGTGTAAGTTGGTGATTTCATTAACCATTGAGCACCTTGCTTACACAGAAAGGCTGTCTGATAGTTTCTGAACGATGGTAGCCCCAGGCCACCTTTATCTTTTGCCAGTTGTAATTTCTTTAGGGATATCCTGGCTTTCTTGCCCCGCCACAGGAAGTTACCAAACAGCTGGTCTATTTTTAAGACAAAATTATTAGAGAACGTCATAGGGAGCATACTTGCCATGTAGTTAACTAATGGTGTTGACATCATTTTGAGAGTTTCTGCCCTACCCCACCATGAGAGAAACTTTGGGGACCAACTTTCTAGAAGAGTAGATACTTTTTTCAAAGTCGATTCTTCATTTACTTTTAAAGTGGAGACTAAATCCTTATCGAAGTCCAACCCCAGGTATTTAAAGCATTTGGGCTGCCATGTAAGACCAGAATCCCCCAAGATCCCCTTATCCCCTATGTTATTTAGCAGCTTGACCTCCGTCTTGTCTTTATTGAGCTTATAGCCCGAAACCCTCAAAGTCTTCAATGTCCGACATGAGTGCAGACACTGCCTCATCCGCCCTTTCAGACAGGACAAGCACATCATCTGCGTATGCTGTCAATTTAACCGTGCAGTCTCCAAAGGGTATACCTGCAATTTTAGGATCTTCCCTTATATGATGTAAGAATGGTTCAATTGCCAACAAGAATAACGAGGGTGATAGAGGGCACCCCTGCCTCGTACCTTGCTTTAAGCAAAAGGAAGATGAGAACGATCCACCAGCTCTAACTCGCGCCGAGGGGCAGCAATAAAGTGACATCACTAGCCGTGTAAATGTTTCCCCCAAATTAAATTTATTGAGGACTGCTTTGAGAAAGACCCAATCAACCTTATCGAAGGCCTTTTCGGCGTCTAACGTTATCGCTACTGTAGGGGTTTCTAGAAGTTTAGATTTTTCCAACACATGCGCCAAAATCCGTGTGTTATCACTGGACAACCTATGCTTTAGGAAGCCCGCTTGAGATGGATGGACTAATTGTGGGAGCACCTTTTGAAGACGTGCGGAAAGTATCATTGCTAGAATCTTACAGTCAATATTAATTAGCGAAATTGGCCTGTAGTTTTTTGGGAGCGATGGGTCTTTCCCTTCCTTCGGGAGTACTGCAATTGTTGCCTCCGCCAGGGTGCCTTTTACTTCACCAGAGCTATTTATTTCTTGGAATAGGTTTATCAAGGGCCCAGTTAACATAGTTGGGAATGTTTTATAGAATTTTGCTGTAAAGCCATCTGGGCCTGGTGCCTTCCCTGTTTTCAATTTTTTAATCGCGCTTTCCACTTCTTCAGTACTGATTGGGCCATTTAGACTAATCTGGTCTTCAGCGGTCAGCCTTGGGAGGTCACACTCATCCAAATAACTCTTAATTTTATCTTCCTCCACCTTTTGTATTTTTTGCATACAGGTCCTCATAGAACACTCTAAATACCTCAGCTATCTTGTCTGGATCAGAATGTGAGTTCCCTGAGGCGTCCTTAAGGATGTTAATACAGTTTATTTGCACTTTAAATTTCAAATATGAAGCGAGACTCTTTCCCGCTTTATTGGATTCGCAAATCTTAAACCTCTTTCCTTTGTCTAGCCAAACTCCCGCCCTTTCACTTATTAACTTATTGTGTTCATATTTCTTATTTGCCAGAGCATAAAGAGTCATATCGTCTCTTAACCTTAAATGCTTACTTTCAAGATCTCTAATTTCACTTTCAAGGGATTCTAATTTCGCGTTATAATTTTTATTCATGGCAGACCTAATCTTGATACATACTCCCCGTAATGTACTTTTCATAGCATCCCATCTAATAAGATCCGATGTGTCCCCTTCTTTATTAATTTGCAGGTAAGAGACAATGGCAGCTTGTATTGTAGATCTGTGTTGAGCGTCGCTTAATATCTCATCATTCAGGCGCCAAGACGTCTGACGGGGAGATGATTTGGCATTTGCAATGGACAGGGAAATACAAGAATGATCCGACAACACACGAGGCTCTATGTTGGTAGACTCTATACTGGGTACCCCATTCTGTGTTATGAGGATGTAGTCAATCCTGGAGTATGAGTCATGCGGTGTAGAATAAAAGGTATAATCCCTCCCTGTAGGATTCTGGAGCCTCCACGCATCCACTAAATGAAAGCGTTCACACAGATTATTGAAGGCTCTATGAGATTTGTTTGGCTTGAAAGGGCAGTGGGAGTCCCTATCTAGCGTTGCATCTTTTGGAAGATTAAAATCACCACCCACTATGTGAACAGCGTTATCTGGGATATTTTCCATATGTTTATTTAAGCCCTCCCAAAACTTAAGGTCACTGGTGTTAGGGGCATATATGTTCGTAACATAAAATTCCGTATTTTCTTTGCTTAGTCTGGCCGTAACCCACCTCCCGTCCGAGCTAGCCTCATGAGACAAAACCTCCAACTTTGATTTCTTCGCGACAAGAATCAACACCCCATTCTTTTTGTGAACAGATTCTGCACCCACAACTTCGTTGTAAAACTTGTTCCTCAAGTGATAAAACAGCTTAGCTTCCAGCTTCGTCTCTTGTAGCAATACAATATCGCCTTTCAACCTACGCACATAATCCAAGATTTTTTGTCTTTTGATCGGTTGGTTCAAACCTTTAACATTGAGTGACAATATCTTCATCTTGTCCATATTACATACTCCCATCGGAGTATTCACCGCGTTATGTGTGAACAGTTAAAGAATGCTTCATCTGGAGAAAGACATGCATCACACTTGACCAATTACAAAATGCTGGACTTCCATCTCCCCGAGACTTCGAGAGGACATATGAGCCTGATTTGCATTTTCAACTTTTTTTTGTGCTCTCTGTTTTGCTTTTTCTGCTGGTTTCTTCCCTCTTTCCGCCGTTTCCTCAAGACCTGGCTTTTTGATGGAGACCTTGCACCCCAGCGTCCAGATCAGTGGCGTAACGGAACTTGAGGGGGCCTCCCTGCAAAGCACACTGGGGCAGATTTATGATGGGAATGCGCCACGTTTGCGTCACACAACTGCGGCGTAAACGTGGCGCATCCCTACGACCCATTTACAACATGACGCATCTAGGCAGATGCGTCACGTTGTAAAGCCCTGCGCCACTTGTGGGCATTCCGGCGCAGGGTGGGCGTTCCGGGGCAGGTGCGCCTCGCAAAAGTGGCTGAGTGAAATCTATAAGATTTCACTCAGTCACTTTCAGGCCAATGCTGCGTCAAAACCCTGCGCCTGCTTGAAGCAGGCGTAGGTCTTGACGCAGCATTGTATAGATGGGGCACCCCCGAGCCTTGCTGGAGCTGCGTCGCGCTTGCGACGCAACTCCAGCAATGCGCCACCTTTACGGCACAGATGCGTCACGCATCTGTGCCGTTTTTGCCCCATGGTGCGCCGCATTGTAAATGCGGCGCACCATGGGTGGCGGAGCAGCGGCGCAAAATAACTGCCGCATCCCTGGGGATGCGCCAGTTATCATAAATCTGCCCCACTGTGCGGGCCCCCCCTCCTAGCCAGGGCACAAGTTCCAAAAAAATAAGTGGGGGGACGCTGACGTGACGACAGGAAGTGCCATCACGAAAGGTGGCTTGCACCATCAGACTCATTGCCTCCCTCGATCACCCCTCAGATGTGATTTAATCAAAGAAGCCAGCGTGTGAGCAGCGTTCTGAATGAGCTCCGATCTCGCCCCAGAGAGGCCAAAGAGTGAATGTGTGGCTCCATTTGCTCCAGTAATTGAGCTCCTGGTAAAATAAGTAGGGGGATGCCGTCCACCCGTGTGGTACCCCGACTCCAGCCCTGCTCCTAGCACTTTTGCTGACTGAGCCCCCTGGAGCTGGGGGGCGCCCCGCAGGTGCTGTGGGGGCTTATGTTATGGCAGTGGCCCAGATACCCCCATGGGTGACAGTGCTGCACTCTACAAATGCTGATTGATTGATTGAAGAGAGGCAGAGGATTGATGATTTTTTTGGGCTCCAAGAGGTCCTTTGAAATAGAGGCGGCACAACCATACTGCTGCAACTAGATGTTGCAAGAGAAAGGCCCTGAGGATCCCCGGGGAGGTCTGGTCCCAAAGAATTGTAGTTGAGAGAGAGCTGGGTACTCCAAAGCAGGATGGATAGGGGCCAGAACTGTGTGAATTGCCTGGTGAGGGCTATACGACTGGAGGGTTCAGTGTGGGAACAGCAGCGTGCGCACCATTAGACCAACTTAGCCGGTGCACATATTTGAGTGTCTGCCTGTGGGGTTTCCAGCACAGCTCTGCTCCCCTTTTTTGAATGTCAGCCTCTTGGATTGCATTCATGGCCTTGCTATCATTTCTTGATTTTCTCCTGCCGTTGCTAGCTTGACTCATCTCCCCACTGTTGAATTTCTGCCCCTAGAGGTGCCCGCCCCACTTGTTGACCGTCTCCCCGCGGGGTTGCCTGCATCGGCCTGCTCTCCAGGTTCTAATGTGGGCCCCTAGTGGTTCTGCCCCGGGCTGCTTGTCCCTGCTGTGCTCTGTGCCTTGCAGGGGATGCGCTGCTCACAGAAGAGGCCTGTTCTCTCTCTTCCTGAATGTGGGATAGGCATGGGAGGGGGGCATCATGGGGCGCATTACAATGATGGAGGGTCCTTCACACGGGCTGGAATTGCTAATCCCCCCTCCCCCACCTTGAACGGGCTCCAAGGCCTGCTTCCCCTCGGATGCGGCCCGAGCGCGGGGCTTCCAGGGTTTGTCTGCAGCTTCCTGCCTGGCAGAGGGCCCTTCTGTCCGCGCTCCTGCCGATGGCGGCCCTGCCTTTGTGCTGGGGACGGACGTGCTGCAGCATGATAGGTGCTGAGTGCAGAAAGCGGACTTTCCTGTTCATGAGAAGGGCCCGACACTGGGCGCCACCTGACCCGTGACTGGGAAGCTCCGAAGGGCGCGGAGGCTTCTGGGATCGGCGCAGGCGCTAGGAGTCGGGTAAAACAAAACACTGTGCAGGTTACTGTGTGAAAACCAGGAGGGTGTGCCAGACGGAAGTAAGGACTGTGTGGCCGCTTCCCTGGCGTGGCGCGCGGCACCCCCGCCGGGCTGGAGCGAGAGGACGTCTTAGGTTTCAGAGTGTGTCCCGCGGTCTCTAGCGTCACTCTCCGGGTCACGTGGACGGTGTATACACCCGGGTTCTATAGTTGTACACGCGAAGCAAGAGCTTGCATCCACGCCCACGGGATAGCCCCTCACTCTCCTGTCTTCGTAACACCTGCGCCTAATAGTGCCGCGTCAACTTTGCTCATTTCATTGAAGTCCATGCATGACAGCACGCTCTTCACATGTGTAGTCCATGCATGTAAGGCGATCACCTTGCACCAGGCCCTTACTTATGCTGTGTGATAGCCTGACGTGTCCTGTGCACACTATTCTTGGTTTCCAGCCATTGAAGTATTTAGCACACCAGACATCAATAATTTGTCGATAGGTAGTTTCGGGCTGGAGACGGTGTCCTTAATCCCCCGGAGTGATGCGCTCACCCTGCTTGCATGTTTTATGGAGGGGAGCCAATCTACTGAAGTTTTCGAGACTGGTGTTGACCTGCAGGGCGGGCTCGGGCAGGTATGCTGGACAGACCCACATAGTAATGCGCTTCACCAGCAGCTAGGCTGATGCAGGGCTTAATTGACGAGATGTGGGGAAGTGTTAAAGAGAGGCTATCCTGAAGTGGATTGTCAGGGTATGAGGGATGCACACATCTCTATTGAGGAGCTACCAGACAGGTTGAAGATACAACAGCGATTAGATATCGTTTACACCCC
Source organism: Lissotriton helveticus (assembly GCF_964261635.1). Taxonomy (NCBI): domain Eukaryota; kingdom Metazoa; phylum Chordata; class Amphibia; order Caudata; family Salamandridae; genus Lissotriton; species Lissotriton helveticus. The sequence continues at coordinate 1,556,295,913 of NC_136065.1, forward strand.
TCTGCTCCGCTCCTGGACCCCTAGTCTATCCCTGAAGATTACTGTGCTTCTAGTGGAGGTGATTAGCAACACTGCTTGGCAGCCAAGAGGCTGCCGCCGCTTTTTTTGGTTACCCCTCCATCAGACCTGACAAAACAAGGCGGGCATCTCAGACCGGCCAGCTCCGTCCACCCAAAGCCTTCCTTCTCGCTACTCACGAGTAGATTTGCAAACTGCCCAGCCTCTCATTTAATCTAGGAGCTATTCTGCCCTCTTATGCCACCTGCTGCAGGTACGGTTGCCACCTTTCAAAGAGAAAAATACCAGCCATTTGTTGTTTTACCAGTCTGCAAACGCGTGGACATGATACTAAATTAGACTGTAAACAAAATCGCACGTATTCATTTCTAACATAACTTTTTTCTTTGTTTACTTTAATTATTAGTCGTGATAGATCATTAATGCAGATCTAGATCACATTTAAAAGTGTTTTCTATGCATATTTGCTGTTAGCAGTGTGTCTATAAAGGTTCAAAATACCGTCTTTAGGTGATTTTGCTTATTTCTGTGCCGATCGAGAAATCAAAATAGCAGTAGTGCCGGTAGAAAACCGTCCAGGTGGTAACCTTAGCTGCACGCTGACCTTGACCCACCCCTGTTCACACTGCGCCTCCCAGGATCTGCTACCTGCATACAACACACATATTTCCTTTACATGGCAGACAGTTATCAGAAGACATGCTTGCCAAACCTACAGGTCTAGGAGGTAGGCTACTGCTATTCCAACAAATTTACACCTGACAGATTTATTGGAGTCATTTAACTGCTTTGGGGGAAGCTGCAGATAGAACCTCTGAGGTGATGAAACCCAGCTTCCTGAGCAAGAAGGCAGTGACCCACAAAACTTTGAACATTATACACTGTCCAAAATGCATGTCTTGCAGCTACTGCTGGATATACTGGCATCACTGTTCTTCACATGCACGTTTGCTGATGAAGCGATGTGCGAGTGAGAATAATAATGCTCACATTGCCCAAAGAAACCTTATGTCTGATATGTATCTGTTGTGATGCTATGTGGGTTAGAAGCCACTTTGTCCTGTTCACTGATCTGGGTCGTCTGTCTTGTGATGTGATTTTCAGATTCTTACCGGGTCACAAGTGGATGTTGTTTTCAGTGATGCTATCGTTATGATAATAATGGTTTCACAACTTGAAAAATCAGCTCTTTTTATTCACGGTATTTTGTTAAGTAAGACTCACACCGAAGATCAGAGTTGTGCCACATGGAACCCGAGTGGCCCATAGGGAAGAACTCTGGAGTGGCCCGTGCCTCCAGACACTCTTTGGGATTGTCAAGATCATCATACCTAGGCCTGCTGGCCTACCCATCATGAGTGGCCCGTGAGACCTTCTGATTTTCCACTAGGCCGTTGAAGTTTAACAGGTCTACGGGACTCTTTGAACATTAGAAGAGCTTTTCTACAAGCCAGAATAGCTACCCGGACATGGTTTGTTCTGCTGGTCTCTGACAAATTTCGTCTGATTTCATATGGAGTCTCTCGTTTGCATGGCTCTCTCTCACGTCTCCATGTGATAAACTATAGAGTTATAACTCGATGTGTTTTGTAATCGAATTCTAAAATGCTTTTGACAATAGGAAAACATTGAGCAACATGATTGGCCCAAGGTAGCCATGTAGTCACGTGGCTACTTTGGGCCAATCATGTTTGTAGTTATACAGTGAAAGAATGTATCGGTGAAGATGCATCCTATAGCTCTGCCCAATAGGAAGACATCCTAATGGTATCATGTGATAAATGTTCTTTGGGTTGAGCTGAATTAACAGACACCTGCCCACCTAACTATGAAAGAAGAGTGTAGGGACTAGGCATTATCCATCAGCATTTTATGCTATGCAAGTGAAAGTATGTACCTTAGTAACATGTTATTGGAAGAGATTATACTAATAAATTTACATTTATTACTAGAATGCAATTTTGTTTGAAAATGTATTTGGATTCATAAAATAACATCGATTGTAGCCTATAATCATTTGAACAACTGCAATTGAAACGTCTGTTTCATAATAGAAACTTATTACAGCTATTGCCAGTTAACATAAGGAAAAACTGGTGCTAAGTAAACACCAAACAAATCATGAAAATATATTGGTCAACATTTCAAAAAAAGGAAAATATGTAATAAGAAAGTACACGAAAGTAAAGGAGAAACAGAGGAGATTAGTTAAAGAATTATGTGGCAGAAAGACCAGCAGAGAAGGAAAAGGAAGTCAATTACAAGCCACATGTTAAATTGAATATTATTTTTACCATTGTGTAGCCTAACTATCCAAGTTCCTGCCCTATAGATCTCATATTAAAGCCACTTTACAGATTAACACAACTGATCCTATACCCATCCAAAAGGTCTTGATGTTTTTTTCTCACTAAACTAGTTTAATCCCTTGTGCTCTGGTTAAAAACATTTATAATTTCCAACAAGCAAATAACAGCATAGCTTAAACCAAAGGTGTGCGTTAAAGGTGAGTTTAACCTGTTTTTGCATAAGTTATTTGTTTTAATTCTGTATCTTTGAAGTGTATTTGCCTTACGGCTCTCTGACATTGCAGTGTGGGCCAGATGTATTCTGGGGGCCCACGCATGGGTCTGAAACGGGCCCCTCTTTACCCCCAGCTTCCCTGGCGCTGAATGTAATAAGTAGTTTATAATAATTATTGAGGGTAGGGCAGGACAACCGTGAATCTCTGTAGCCTCGCCTCTGCGGAGTCATGACCCCTCCCCACACAGAGCAACACTAATACCATCTTACACCAATTGAACGTCACCTATATGTTAACCACTGAATGCTTGTCTGGTGTCTCTGTTTCAATAAATAGTAACATTTCCATCTCTTGCGTAAATGTGCGTGCTTTTGGCTGGGATAGTTGCCACTCGTGACTCCTTTCCCTGTGTCGGGTGCAGTAGTGCGACAAGCCTGGGCCATATGAGGACGGGAGCTGTACGTGTAACAATGCCGTTGTGTAACTGCCCGCGCAAGGCCCCTCGTGCTTAACAACGACCAGGACAGTTCTGGAACCGGGAGACCAAAAATTAATTGATTCCATGTCAGGACGAGGAAACAAAGTGTCCTTCAAAGCGCGCGCGCTAAATATACACCGGCGTGTCAGCAGAATTGCAAAGTGGAACCACTTAGCCTGGCCGGTGTTGCTGTTTTTTTGTTAACTGTTAATTTGCTAAAAACTGTACACATCATTTAAAAAGTATTTTAAATGTGATCTATATTCACAAAAAACAGTGTAAAGCGTCTAGCACGGAACCTTGATGTTGTGGGATGTGGCATGAACATTTGATGATTGGAGAGCCACATGGTGTGATGTGAGGGTGCGTAGGTGGAGGGTAAGAGCGGAATGCAGGCTGAGTGGTTAGAGAGCAGCTTCTTACACTGCCCATCACTGTGGGTTCCCCGCTAAACACCAATGTCAAGTCCTCGCACTGCCTACCACTGTCAGCCCACTATTGACTTCTCCTTACTCTGCCCCCCAGTGTCAACTTCTAAGCTGTCAACCAATGCCGGTCCTTGCACGGCAGTGTTTGCATGCTCACCTGCAACAACTCCTAACCAGTGCTTAATTTGAGCTGGTGGTTGCTGGTGCGGTCCACCGGCACTCATTTTTGGGCACCAGTATTTATTTGTCCTCATCACCCATTGACCCAGAGCAATAGAGAAATAAACACACGGGTGAAAGGAGGAAGAGAGAGACGGGGAAAAGTGACAGAAAAAGAAAGCAGGACCCTGCAAGAGTGGGATAAAGGGTCATGGAGTGTCTCGTGGTTGCCCTGCCCACTGTGTTTTTTGCCCTTCCCTTGTCCGTGATGCATTTTGCCCTCCCCTTGACCGCGGTGCTTTTTTCCCTCCTGCTCTCCCCTTGCCCGCGTAGTCTCTCTAGTTGCCCGAATTGCCACTCCCAGCCCGCCCACCCATTGTTTCTGTTGCCACTCCCCTCTCGGCCACCCGTTGTCATTTCCCTCCCGCCCACCCGTTTCCTCTTTCTTTCCACCCACCCGTTGCCCGTGCTGACTCTTCCCTCCCGCCCACCTGTTGTCCACATTGCCACTCCCATCCCGCCCACTCGTTGCCACTCCCATCCTGCCCAAGTGGGTTTCAGCCAGTGCTTGTCATTCATTGATCCATTGATTTGTCATTTGCATATTTTTTTCTACCCACTTCAACATGCAAGATGGGTCTGAGTGTCAGCCGGGACTTTAAGTGGGCCTGGTCTCACCAGTGCTGAGCACTAGCAGTTTTTTAAAGGGGGCCTCGAAACTGGTCTCTATCGGGCTCTGTTTTGTGCCCTGGCACAGGCAGTCCTTCTTTTTTCCGGACTGCAGTGACAGCACGCACGTCGATGTGCGCGGGCTCACACTGCTCACTTCTCAATAGTGGAGAAGTTACAGCATTATGTCATGCCAGGTGAGCTTTGTAGGGGAAGGGAAATCCTTTAAAGAGTCGTTTTCTCTCTGGATTTCCTTTCTTTTTTCTGAAATTCAGAAGCAGCAACATTGCTGTGATGTCACCAGGGCTTTAAGTGGAAGCTTTTTCAATATTATAATACAAGCCATAGTTGCTGCTTATTTATCTTATGCAACTAACAATCATTGACAAAGCCAATAGTCCTGACTTGTTGTTGGTATGATGTTACTTGTTGTATCCTATATATATACATTTTTTAGCTTACATGTTTTAAGCCACTCCCTTAATTACATCCGCCACATGCCTTTGAGAGACCCTCCCACCCCCAGTTTTTTTCATCCCACTTAAAGCCCTGGGGTCAGCCCACTTTCGCCTGCACTGGGGCAGAAATGTGCGCTCCCGGCTTCTTGCAGTTTAATTACAGAGTAAGGTGCTGAGTAATGTCTGTCTACAATCCTCTTTATTGCTAAAAACATTTTGTTTCCTTGTCATCCAGTCTGGATTTAGAATGGGAGAAAATAAAACATTCATATCACCGAGAGTAAAGTGTTTGGATTTGAAGCGAAGACTGGCTGAGTATCTACCTAATACATGGGCTTCTGTAATCCCTGTATGAATGCATGTCTCTAATTACTTTATAATCGGTGACTAGTGACCTATAAAGAATAGACACCAGAACTCCACTATTATAAGTTATTACAGTCAAGTTCTGACATCTGCCAGCAGCCGAGGTAAAAGGCAGGTCAGGTCAGAGAGCATAGTTCATTTAAAGCAATTAAAATGTTGCTTTTCTTTCTTTTGCACTATTTTAATAGTTTACAATGACAAGAAGGGATAATGTTTATTTTTGCACTCTTAGAAAAAGGTTAGGTAGAATCTTTCTGCATGTTTCTACACATTCCAAACTACTGCAGATTTTTTGTCTTTTTTTAACTGACTTGTATTCAACTGTTTTTGATATCTGTTTGCAACAATTACCTAACTGGTTTTTGATGTGTTTAATTTTGCACTAAATGTTTTATTTTTATTCTTCATGTTTGCAAACATGCTCACTCTCATATGAAAGAGCTACACACTAAGGTTTTAAATGGTTTGTGGGACCCTGTATTATATGGGCTAAAGTATCCCCTGGCATACATGATAAGGATATTGTAAGTCACTTTCGAGTTCCATAATCATATAAAGGCATTTGGCTGCTTCCTCAATATGGTTATGGAACTCTTCAGTGACTTGCAATATCCCTATAATGTACGGTGGGGGTACTTTATCCCATATAAAATTAATTAATGTATGCTTCCTATTTGCCACCAATCACCCGACCACACTACAACCATCCCTCCTTCCCTCCCCCACATGAGAATCTGGGTTTCGGCATGTTCCCCATGCCATATGTATTGATGGATACATTCCTCGTCCAGCAAACAACTTTACTTAGCCTTCTGAAAAAAAAACATCATTGTTTGTGAGGGGACTACATCTCCCAGAATGCAAAGGAATGTTGTCAGGACTGGTTAAACAAAAACACATGACTTGAAGACACTTTGTGGCTTCTCGTATACAAAATGTTGAAACTTTGCAATCTAGTGCCACATGTAGGAGAGCCAGATTTTGTGAGTTCCTAATTGCTACTTTTTGCGATTCGCAATTATGAAGTCACAAAATGCGATGTACCAATGTGTCTCAGAAAAAAATAAGTATTCCTAATGGGGTCACAATTGACCTACTTCATCAATATTCATGAGGTAGGTCACAATTTGCGACCCATTAGTAATTGTTAAAAACGCAAGAATGGTGGCCTGGTGGGGATAGCAAACAACCACGTCTGTGTTTGCTTTTTAATAAAGCATTTTTTTTTAATGCAGCCCGTTTTCCTTAAAGGAACACAGGATGCTTTTCAAAAAGAAAAATTTAACGTTTCAGTTTCGCTTTGTAAGAGAAGGCAGCGGTCCCAGCATGCTCTTTAAAACCTTTTTTTGCTGCCATTCACAAAAGGGAAAGGGTCTCCTAGGGGGAAGCCTGCCAGTTTGCGACTGGCTTAGCATCTACTTGAAGTAGGCGGTAAACTGCTAAAGTTTTGCGAACGCATTCCGGTCACAAAAGTCATACACCCCCTGCGGCTCACTATTAGTAAGGGATGCCCTTAACACACCCCCTTCCTAATACTGTCTCGCAAAAACCTATTTTGTGAGTCTGTAATAGGTTACTGACTCGCAAAATAGGGTTAGTACATTCCAAAAGACTTTTGCGGCTCAATTCTCCGTTTGCGACTGCTAAAACTTCTCGTACATGTGGCCCCTATTCGTATGAGTCCAGTATAGTGTGGCAAATCTATATGCATCTTTTAATGATAAGAAATTCCCAATAAAAGCACATGGGTAAAATGTGTGAAGGGCAATAAATTGAAATGCATTTGTCCCCAGAGGCTTGCATTTCTGTTTGCCTGCAGGAAGCGTGATAGTAAACTGCTAAAATGAATTGGTTACATATGTAAACTCATTTATCTTCTGTACTTTATATTACCTGACTCCAAACCCTAGCTCTTCCGAGTATCCTAGCTTAGGCAGAAAAACCCACCCAGGCCTGTTTTCGTGTCACGTGGTATGCTTTGCGAAGTGGGCAGTAGTGCTTTGTTCATATACTATATTGCTACATTCACTGGAAATTGTCTTTCTAATCTGGGTTATACACTTTAAAACACATTGTTATGTGGTAGTTTTTCATTATTTTAATTTCCGTGAACGTTCCCAGAATTCAATAGTTCAGGGCTGTCTAAAGTTGAACCATGTCAGATTTTTTATGAAAACAGTGATTCGGTTAAGTATTTCTCAGTTGTAAGGCCATGGTGCCTCTGGTATCCTGGAGCTACCTGCTTCCCATTTAATGTGTATATGCAGTTGTGCACTTTTTACTGAGGTGTAGCAATGTGTCTAAGCCAGTGAAAACAAATGTGGCAGAATAAAAAAGGTTTGGAACTAGTCTACTAATAAAAAAAGTACGTTTATCTATATATTTATTACTGCAGTGCAATGTCCACATTATTACCATAATACCATAGTACAGTCTACAGACTAATCAGTTAGATTTTATCTCCATCCATACAGGCAGGTTGTGTGAGAGTATTTAATATATACAACACACCCTATTTTAGAACAAGGGTCCAAGGGCAAGTTTATTGACCCAAAACTAGATACACGCCCCTACTAATAACTTAAATGAACAAAAAAGTATCTAGGGCAAATGGGCAAAGTAACCTCGAGGGTAGGTAGAATTCTCCCATCATTATTCAACCTGAAATCTCAGGTGATATAAATTTTAAACTTTTTTCTTATTCACTATACAACAGTAGCAACATCTAGGTCCTGACGAAAGCAGTGGCATATTAGCCACTTATGCAGAAACATGTCAACTTTAATTGCTGAACAGATATTTTGTTAAATCTGTCTTTGTTTCACATTGTTTTAGACTTGGAGGAGCTGAGAGAAAACATTAAAATTAGACCTCTACTCAGCTTGATCCAATTTTATTTTATCACCACTTACACTACTTGCACTGCTTTTTCAGTTGCCTATTTACATTTATTTAACATCTGCACCACCCATTTGTTGAAACACTAATCACTGGGTTTTCACAGTCTTTATTATATCTTTTGACTGTGGATACGTTGTCTCCTGGGTAAGGAGAACCCATATGATGTTAAAAATGGTGGAACAGATCGGCAACTGATGGGAGAATTCTACCTACCCTCGAGGTTACTGTGCCCATTTTTGTTTGCCCACGTGTATTTAGTTAAATTGAATCACACATAATATATCACTTGGTTTCTTCACTTCTTAGAAACTAACACTTGGTTATGTCATTGGCATTTTGTGAGGTGAGTCCTTTTCTTACTTTTTCTCACTTTTCTGACCCCTAGATACTTTTTTGTTCATTGGGCGTATTTAATGTGCTATTTATTACCACTGGTTTGGGAGGGGTTGCATATTTTCTTCCACTCGAGGCTTCCCCTTTTGTGAGTCGGTGCCACTCGCCAACCTCAACAACGGCTGTTCAAAAGTTTTTAGTAAACTCAATTGCCAAGGAAAGAAGGTACTAAGTACATAAATGTATCCGACTCAAAAATACATAATGGGTTAAAATGAGATTGTGAGATTGTTTAATAAGTTCATTAAATGTAGATAATTAGGTACTAATCCTATTAAATACAATTAAAAATTTCAACAAAAAATCTTAAATCATGATCAAGAGAAGAGGACATTGTGACTATGAAGTATGTTTAACTTTTAATGTAACTCTTACGAAAACACTAAGCATTACGTAATATAGACTTAGAAGAGAAGGAAGAATAGAAGCTAGCATGGAACCCAGATGTAAGGACAGGTAATGATATTTGAAAAGAGTTATCCGAGAGAAAAATCATTGATAGTAGGATAATAATATAGTACTCATTAACAAGATGGCATGTTGTCTTATCTATATGTACTTCGAGGGGGTTATTATTTTGTAAGAATTCATCAAGGCTATTCCAGAGTGCTCTTGACGTATGCTAGGGGCATGTCTTCTGAAAGCAGACATTACCACCACTTCGGAGGTAGCATTGCCAGCCCCACTCTGTGTGAAATTGGATATTCTGAGCATTTTTTCTCTCTGAGAGAATCCATTTCGTACCAGTGGCGCGCATAAAATCAACTAATTGAAGATTTGTATTGGACATGCGAGGCACCATAAATACCTAAGAGAGCTGTGTTAGCATCTATATTAATTCTGATTTTTTTAAAAAACCGATTTTAGCATTATCTGTATATGTTACAATGAGAGGACATATCTGCAGTTGTAGAGCATGTGTCACAGATATCCAGGCATCTCTTTACAACTCCAGAAGGTATTGGAGTCATCAATTCCAAATGTATGTAGCTTGATAGGAGTTCAATATGCCTTATGCAGTGAGATACAGAATTGTGTTTGCGACAGCACATGCGGGATTTTCCCTATAAAGGTTGAAAAACAGATGTTCGGCCAAGCCAGGGGTGTTATACTTCCCCTGAGACGTACCCTCTGTGTGAATTCCATGTCTAAATTTGTTTTTGAGTAAGGTGCGGTTTGGGAGGTCAGCAACAGTCTACAGATTTGTGATGCTATATGGCCTAAATTCATACATTTGTATAATAAGGTTGGATGGCCAGGTGTGGAGTTATATCTCAACTTGCTAATTGCTGTTTAAAACCTAAAGTAATCGTAAAAATCTAAATCGGAAAGATTATATTAGATTGTAGATCAGAGAAAGGTCTGGTGTTTTTTCTTGTCCCAAAGTCTTTAATGAAATGAATTCCCCTGTTTGCCCAGAATATTGGTGATAAATCAATCTTAATATATTTGTTTAACCAAAGAGACGCACATGCCGAGTTGGGTAATTTATACACAATTTTCCTGTCTAGGATACAGAGTGTATCTATTGTATATTGGATGATCTGATTTGAGTGCTCTAAATTAATATGCTTAATACTAGCAACTGTGATGATTGTGCTCCAGGGAAGAGGTAGAGGCAGATTATTCTAATATACATCTAGGTAGGGTTGTCAGTAGAGGTTGGGAGAACCAACGTACGCCTTGCCTTGCCTTGCCTGGCTAAAAAAGGCAGTTAATATTATAAAGTCGGGAAGCTGACCCCACCATCCTCTTTATCAGGTATTTTTTTTCAGAAAGATTATTTCTTGCTTATTTTTCCAAAGGAAGTCTGACATTAGGATATCGATTGCATTGAAAAAGGTACTGGTAAATTTTAAGGGAAGCGTACTTATTGGGAAATTGATGAGATATTATCATCTTAATAGTTTCTAGTCTCCCCCACCAAGTGCAACATTTTGGTGACCAATGTTGAAGAACCTCCTTTATTTTTTATATTGTTTTTTCATTTATTAATCCAGGTCTCTCCCAAACCAGATACCTAGGCAACTCATTGACTTATTTTGCCTTTTTAGCTTTGTAGTTTGTGTAATCGACTAGAGATAAAGGGGATTAAGCAGGAAAACTTCACTTTTATTTTTATTCAGTGAATATTCTGATACCTTGGCGTATTCGGTTATAGTGCTCAGCACATGAAGAAATTCGTCATCAATTTCTTCTGACAAAATGAGCACATCATTTGCATATGCCGCTGCTTTTTGTGGACCTGAGTTAAAAGGAATTCCTTTGATGTTCGTAGTAGCTCTTAACGCTTCAAGAAGTGGTTAAATAGCCAATAAAAAAGGAGGGGTGAGAAAGGACAACCTTGGCTCATTCCTTGGAATAACTTAAGAGGTTGCGATATGTAACCATTGATTCTGACTGAGGTTTGAGGGTTAGAGCAGAGAGCTAGTGTCATATGGATGAAATATTCTCCTAATTCAAATTTACAAAGAGTGTCTCTGAGGAAGATCCAAGAGACTTTATCAAAAACCTTTTTTTGCATTAAAGGCAGTGGGAGAATCTAATATTTTGGCTTTAACAAGAACATGGCAGAAAGTCCTTATGTTGTCACAGCCTAGTCTTCCCGTAAGCAATCCTATCTGTGCCAGATAAATTAAAAGGCGGATAACATTTTCTAATATGTTGGCCAGTATCTTAGCATGGATTTAAGACACTATTTAGTAAAGAAATCGGATGATAATTTTTTATGTGTATGGGGTCCTTACCCTCTTTTGAGATCACAACTATTGTTGCCATGGAAGCAGAGCCTTGGGTGCTACGGTTTTTTCAAAATACGACGTGAGAAGCAGGACGCAATACATCTTGTGGAACTTATTTGTGAAACCTTCCGGCCCTGGGGCCTTCCCTGGTGTAAATCCCTGAATGGCCTTTAGTATTTCAGTGTGTGTTAATGGTATATTAAGAATGTCTTTCCATTCTTTTTGTGTAATTTTTGTATGGAAAGTTTATCTAGGACGTTGTTACAGGGTTTTGCATCAATGGGACTGGCAGGTTGGTACAGCTTTTCATAAAAGGTTCTAAAGGATTCCAGTACTTCTTCTGAAGATATAAGGTTAAGATCTGCATGGTTTTTAATGGGGGAGACATTCAGTTACTTTTCCCAAATTTCAAATAATTAGCAAGAGATTTTCCAACTCTGCCTCTCATTTTTTCAGTTTTCCTAAAGGCTATCCCTTTGTGTGCTCTGGTACTCAAAATCTTGTTGAATTTGCATTTAAGGCCCTTGAGTTAAGGTAGGGCTCCAGATCCTATAGTACGATTAAGTGTAGCTTCTAATTTTTCGATCTTGGTTACCATATCGTTTAGTTTCTGGTGGCCCTTATTCTTGTCTGCTATCAGATTATTCATACAGCCTCTGATGCTGACTTTTACAGCCTCTCAGAACAATTCAGGAGGGGTGTCCTGTAATTTATTATAATTAACGTAGTGATTAATATCCTATTAAATCAACTGTCTCTAATTGTCAACAGTGATGATAATATTCTTTCTTCAATGTTTTGAAGGTGGTGATGGAGTGCCTACCTTTAGCTCAAATGAAGTGCATACATGATCAGGGATTAGAATCGGTTCAATGTTTTGGGGAAAAACGTGTTTTGAAGGAAGCAGTCACCCACCAACAGATAATTCTTGAATAGTAGTTGTGATTGTGAATAGAATGCGTATTCGCTACCAATGGGGTTATATATTCTCCAGACATCAATCAGTTTGTGATTTTCCTAGGTTTAGAAGGGTATGAGATCTAGTGGGTCTAAACTTCACGTTAGAAATTCAAAGTTACCATCCAAAGGGAGATAAAAGACGCCCCCTAGTAAGATACCGTTATTTTTAGGTAAGTCTTATAAAACACAGTTGATATTAGACTAGAAAGAGGGATCATCATTGTTTGGGGCATAAATGTTGATCACGTAGGACACATTATCCTTCTTTGCTGCGATAATCACTCATCTGCCTAAATTGACGCATTGGTGAAGAGATGCTTAAATGTTAGCCTTTTAAGACGTGAAAATAAAAACCCCATTCTTTTTTTTTTTTTATGTGCCGGGGAGCTAAAACAGTCATTAACCCAGGTGTTATTGAAATTTACTGCAACCATGGGCCAAATTCAAGCCTCTTGAATGAGAATAATGGTTCATCAAAGCCTATAGCAATAGTCAAGTATTCTTTCCATTTAACAGGATGGTTTGAGACATATGTGTTACGTATAAGCGTTTTTAAGGTTTGATTAGAATTCGTTGACATGAAATCTCAACAATATGATCTGTGTGAGGAACACAGCAGCAATCCTGTTAGCAAAGAGGTGCTGAATTTTTGTCTGCGGTTTCTGTGTTAATACAGTGTGGGAGGTGGAGAATCTATGCAAGCCTGTCCTGACAGAAAACTATGGCAAGGAGAGCTGATAGAAAGAAAGAAAGTTAAAGTAAGAGGAGAGAGGAGATATAAAAAGAAGAGTCAAAACAAACCCTGCCCAACCCTACCCCAATAAAGGCCCGGAGGACCCTGAAACCCACGCATCTCTAACAAACCGGAGAGGGAGGGCGCCCGAGGAGTCTTCCGAAGCAGTATACCAGCTGAACAATAGTGGCTTACGGATGCACATCATTCAAGTTTGTGAGGATGAGGGGAACAGCCACACAGGGTTAAAACATATTGTGCACCGGCTCTCAGAGGTAAGCCAGACCCTTGACTCGCCCGTCCCTGGTACTTTGTTGGCTCACCCACCTCTACCTTTGGGCCATACAGATGCCAGTAACACAACAGATGGTTACAGCTGTCGTTATGCAGCATTAAATTCGATGCTTCAGAGGGTGGTTTATGGAGCCTCAGTCGGTTAAGTGTGTGACAAAACATGGCCCTAAAGTTGGGACCCAGCAAAGTCATACAAGTACGTCACTTTTGTTTAATGCACACTAAATGTAAATAACGCCTCCAGGCACTTGCGTGAATATTTGTTGTGGAAAATGTGTGATTACTGCATAGATATGGGTGTGTTGCATGCATATCACCGAGTCGAATCCTGGTGATGTACCTCATGGGTTAATGCACTCAATTTCAAAATATGCGTATTATCTGTAAGTTAATATCCCCAGGATGTTGGGATTCTGCCTTTCTGCATTCAGAGAATTATAATAGGAATACAATTGGGTTGTGTAATGTTAGCGCCTGCTAACGCTTCTAGAGCAGTGTTTCCCAAACTTTTTAGAAAGACTAACTTTCACGACCCACTTAGCCTAAATGGACAGGAGGCGGCGATTTTTGAATGTAACTAAAGCATTGTGTAGTACCGGCACTGCCATTTTTAGACAGCACATTTTGTACTGAAGTGGCCACTACCTTTGCACAAACCTACTATGTTACTGATACAAGTATACAGCACACAAATGATAATGTACCAGGGATCAGGTTTCTTTGAATATTTATCATTTGTGATAAAGTAAAGTGTCTTGATTTGTTTTGTTCCCATTAAAATCTGTTTCCAGCATACTTCAGAATTACAAAAAAAAAGTGGTTAATTTTTCCTTTTCCTAACTGCTGACTGAATACAGTTCCTTTACAGGTATCTACATTGTGTTGCATGTTGTAAAAAAAAACATATCACACTTTCCTGTACTCCAGTAAGACTGTCACATAATTCACTTTAAAAACTCCTCTCACTTTTCCATCCGAAAAAGAAAAGTAAAGCAGCAATTTATCAGAAACCATATAGCCTGTCATTTGTCCTCTGCCTTTGAAGAACCAAATGTGAAAGATAAACACAGAATGTAAAAAGCATCTTTATTTATTGCTGGGACTTTCGTGACCCACCAGATTCGGTTCGGGAAACACTGTTCAAGCGAGTAATCGTTTCATAGGGGCCCTAAGTATGAGGGCCCCAGTATTGGATTGTTACTTATTGCTTCTGATAAATATCGATATCAATCGAATGCACTAAATAACACCAATTACGAGTTTCACCTGTGAAAGTGGGCCTTTATTTTACCTGTTGTAATTTTAATTCGTTTACCCTGGTATTTTGTGGGCCTTTTTACCGCTAGTAATTAATTACCTCGGTAAAATAGCGCGCTTGCAGTGTTTGCGGTCAAACTCTTTATTGAGATATGTGCTGTCAGATGTCTTATTTGACCAGGGCACTTGTGGTCATGCCCGTAGGGTCCTTATTGCAAGCTAACCAGTGTTTGGTGAGATATTGACCACACCTGGTAAAATCCCTCTCTGCTGAGTTGCTAAATATTAGGTGCCGCAAATGCCTCAAGTTGGAAGTTTTGGGTAGTAACATGCGGTTCTGGTATATGGCGGGCATCTTTCCCCATATAAAACCCAGCAGATCTGATATGCCAATATTAATCACGTAACTCGTAGTTGCGAAATGCGCGGCAACAGAAGCTACCATACATATCACATCAGCTAGGCCCTACCAGTGTGGTAATTTAGAACACTAATTATTATGAACAAAGCGGCTCTTGCATTAAGGACAGTGCCCCTTTTCTGCTTTAAAGTGCACACTCTGTGCCCATTCTATCCTTGCCTCTCTGCGGAGGGCCAAAAAATAGTGGATAGTCGAGACATTGAATGATGGAATTAAAAGGTGTTTTGGTGGGTAAAGCACCCTGAGTGAGTGAGGGAGGGAGGAAGGGGAGGGGAGGGTAGAGGTAGGCTTTGCAATTTAAAACTAATCAACAACTTTACAGACTCTAAGGTGGTCTCCAGACAGGGATAGGTTTTGGCAGCCTTTCTGTTACCTGTTGTGAACGTCCTCGTGCTGCTGGTTAACATACCCAGCGGTTTTAGGCATGCTACAGTTTGTTTATGTCAATAGTTGTATAATTCAGTTGACATGTGCCCTGCCTTAGACAAACAGTGCAGGGCTAGGTAGGTGTAGGCAGGGCCTTACGAAGATTAGTAAAGCGCCCACAGGCAGGGAACTTCACCTCGCGCAGAGAAGCAGCGAAATCGCAGAGGGAGCGGAATTCTGCCGCACAGAGGGCTCCTGTCCGGAGTGAAAACCCAGTCTCAGAGAGTCGGCTTGTCCTGAAAAATAATTCCTGTGCTGCAGCAGTGAGGGGAAAGCCCTCCCTGACACAGAACCAGAAGCACACATAAAGGGGGTCTGTCCTCACAGAGGGATTCTGTGCTTTCGCATAGATGTAGCCTATCCCTGACAGAGAGAATCTGTGCTGCCGCATAGATGTAGCCTATCCCTGACAGAGGGACTCTGTGCTGCAGCATGTATGTAGGGATTCTGTGCTGCCGCATGGATGTAGCCTATCCCTGACAGAGGGATTCTGTGCTGTCACACAGATGTAGCCTGTTCTGACAGAGGGATTCTGTGCTGTCACACAGATGTAGCCTACCCCTGACAGAGAGATTCTGTGTTGTCGCATTGATGTAGGGATTTAGTGCTACCGCATAGATGTAGCCTATCCCTGACAGAGGGAGTCTGTGCTGCAGCATGGATGTAGGGATCCTGTGCTGCCGCATAGATGTAGCCTATCACTGACAGAGGGATTCTGTGCTGTCGCACAGATATAGCCTATCCCTGACAGAGGGATTCTGTGCTGTCGCATAGGTGTAGCCTATCCTGAAAGAGGGGGTCTGTGCTGTCGCATAGATGTAGGGATTCTGTGCTGCTGCAAAGATGTAGCTTATCCCTGACAGAGGGATTCTGTGCTGGCGCACAGATGTAGCCTATCCCTGACCGAGGGATTCCGTGCTGCTGCATAGATGTAGCCTATCCTGAAAGAGGGAGTATGTGCTGTCACTAAGATGTAGGGATTCTGTGCTGCTGCATAGTCGTAGAGAGAATTAGGACAAGTCCCAAATCATACATTCATGTATAGCGAGCCCAATTATGTGTCTGCCGTATGTCTCAAATAATTCTACACAACCTATGATGATCTGTAACTCCACAATAACATTGATGAAATAATATTTAAGAAAATACCATGTCTGTATAAAATCAAGCAATTTATTTGAAATCAATAAAACAATAAAACAGTATTAGTACAGTACTATTACCCAAGTTGGTATGTAGTATGAAGAATTAAAAAAATAACAAATCACAAACTTCCTCACAAAATTACATGTATTCATTAAAAAACAGTTTATATAATAAACAAATGTAGACACAAAATTTAAAATTGTTGTAGTTGTCGACGCAGCGTTTCGGTGTACCAACGATGTCACCTTCTTCAGGACAAACAATTTCTAAGTGGAAGAACATCACAATTAAATTCATATAAAGGACTTTAAAGTTTTCATCTATTTACATTATTGACTAATTGTTTGTATCATTTTCTAATACAACGTGAGGCATGGGGTACTATACATTTTACATGGTCGTTTTTACATTCAGACAAGTGGGTTGAGATGAATGCTTTTTTTCTTTTAAGAGAAGAATTCGAGACATAGTCGACACTACACATGGGGCTTTAGAAAAGTAGTGATAGATAGATACCTATACACTATCTGAGAGAAATTCCCAGGGAACATACCTATGGAACGTTGACTTCATGCACAAATCCGCTTTTTTCAATTAAATTCGGTTTGTGGTTCCAGGATAGTTCTGATTTTTTGGGTCATCTGGTGTCTTAAATTCAAGATTGGCTGACCTTAGAAAAGATATAGAAACGATCTCATAACTAATTGGGAGACCGCAAGGGGGCCGGATGAAGAGTTCTAAATA
This sequence comes from Lissotriton helveticus, assembly GCF_964261635.1. Lineage (NCBI taxonomy): Eukaryota > Metazoa > Chordata > Amphibia > Caudata > Salamandridae > Lissotriton > Lissotriton helveticus. The sequence goes on from NC_136065.1 coordinate 1,556,313,029, forward strand.
GTGTCTTCATTTACCTTATTGTGTTAGGCAATTCCTTTGGTCGGAGGAGCTGGAGGAGGGCCACCGTTTTTTTGTAACATTAAAAAATCACTGTGAATGGAATGACAAGAGGGAGAAAATGATGGTCTCCTGATTTTATTAATGTAGTGTTATTATATAGAAAAAAGGGGCCAATGAATTGTGTCACTCACCACACAAGTAAGGGTTATTGGTCCCTTCAATGCAGAGCCACTGGATGCCTTCAATTCAATCCACGGTGTCGGTGCACTTTTTAATTAAAGAGGAGGTTCATTCATTCCCTCAGTGCTGTGTCAACTGTAAATAAAATACACAGTCTTGGTATCTTTCTTTTTTTTATTATTTTTTTAAAGAACGTTACCATGCTAGTTAGAGCCCTAGTCTAGCTAACAAGCTATCTTTAATTCGGGATTTTATAATCCGGTCTAATTCTCTGCCACAAGCGTATTAGTTCTTGTTTTGTTATGTTTGTATATAATGATGCTATACTTTCATTATTGCTTTGAGGGGAATCAAACCGCTAGGTATTTTCATTCACTTAATCATAGTCTATTTTTTCTTACTATCTGTTGTCTCCATTTTTGTGGTTATTTATAGAGGGGCAGGTCTCTTCAGTTTTTCGGGCCGTTAGTACTGTCTTAAGACGTATGATGTCAGACTTAGTTACATGGCTATGATTCTGCCTGCTTCTGACTTTGTTTGGGGTTCTGTAGGCGGACATCGCTTGCTTGAATTTAATCGCCTGACTAGCGCTCTAACTATTTTTGACCCTGTCTGGGGTTGTGTGAGCGGCTAGTTCTTGCTAGAATCTAATTCCCTAGCTATTGTGCTGCCTATCTCGAGCCCTTGTCTGGGGTTGTGTGAGCAGCCGGCGCTTACCTGTAAAATCGATATCGGCCTCCCTGCTCTCCTCGCAGTTCAATTCTCCGGACGTATCTTCCTGCTTCCTACGCCAGTGATGTATGTGGCGTGGTCTCGCGGCTTCCTTTTAAAGGAAATCGCTTGGCGGGAAGGGAAGTCAATTAGGCTTTTAGAATCAATTTGCACATTCTAATTGCTTCTGGACTACATTTGTAGTTTTTGTGACTATTGCGGTTTAGAGAACGGCGCGGGCGGATGTATCCATGCGTCATTAGTGTGCGTTCTCGTTATTCAAGAACTACAATTGTAGTTCTGTGATCATTAAAGGATTTTCAGGGCCTCAGTGGTTTATTAAGAGGGCCGCCTTGAATATATAAAGTAGTGTGGGGATATGTGCACATGTGTCGCTATTAATGCAGTACAGTTTGGCGGGAAGGGAAGTCAATTAGGCTTTTAGAATCAATTTGCACATTCTAATTGCTTCCGGACTACATTTGTAGTTTTTGTGACTATTACGGTTTAGAGAACGGCGCGGGCGGATGTATCCATGCGTCATTAGTGTGCGTTCTCGTTATTCAAGAACTACAATTGTAGTTCTGTGATCATTAGAGGATTTTCAGGGCCTCAGTGGTTTATTAAGAGGGCCGCCTTGAATATACAAAGTAGTGTGGGGATATGTGCACATATGTCGCTATTACTGCAGTACAGTTTGTCATTCTGTGCTTCGTGTGTCCCTGACGACGGATTTCTTCTATTTCTATGCAGTAGTCCAATTTTTGCTGTCTATCGGGAACGGACTAATAAGGACCAAACACTCCTGATGTTACTTTATATTTAACTTATATTCTACTTAATACCTTCTCGTTATACAGTTAGAGAAAACGGTCTTATAGAGAAGACTGGCAGGCCAGTAGTCATGACGAATACACACGATGTCAGTGGGGTCTACATACACGGGTAGACACTATTTCAGATAGTATTTCAGATGTAGTGATCATTAGTTTGCCAATGCCGAGTCTTTATTATAACTCTGTGGACTTTGCTAGCCTATGCTAGCCTATTATGAGAGGAGGAGGAATGGTTAAAGAATTCTTTCCCAATCTTCTCTAGAATTCAACCCATACGGCAGACACATAATTGGGCTCGCTATACATGAATGTATGATTTGGGACTTGTCCTAATTCTCTCAGCTATTCCTCCTTGTCCCCTACCACTAAGGAGGCCTCCCTCTTTTTTGATATATGCTGCATAGTCGTAGCCTATCCCTGACAGAGGGAGTCTGTGCTGTCGCATTGATGTGACCTATCCTGAAAGAGGGAGTATGTGCTGTCACATAGATGTAGGGATTCTGTGCTGCTGCATAGTCGTAGCCTATCCCTGACAGAGGGAGTCTGTGCTGTCGCATTGATGTGACCTATCCTGAAAGAGGGAGTATGTGCTGTCACATAGATGTGGGGATTCTGTGCTGCTGCATAGATGTAGCCTATCCCGGACAGAGGGAGTATGTGCTGTCACACAGATGTGGCCTAACCCTGACAGAGGGATTCTGTGCTGTCGTATAGCTATAGCCTATCCTGAAAGAGGGAGTCTGTGCTGTCGCATAGATATAGGGATTCTGTGCTCCCTGACAGTGATTCTGTGCTGTCACACAGATATAGGGATTCTGTGATGCCGCATAGATGTAGTCTATCCCTGACAGAGGGATTCTGTGCTGCCGCATAGATGTAGCCTGGTCTGAGAGATGGATTCTGTGCTGTCACGCAGATGTAGCCTATCCCTGACAGAGGGATTCTGTGCTGTCGCATAGACGTAGGGATTCTGTGCTGCCGCATAGATTTAGCTTATCCCTGACAGAGGGATTCTGTGCTGCCGCATAGATGTAGCCTGGTCTGAGAGATGGATTCTGTGCTGTCACGCAGATGTAGCCTATCTCTGACAGAGGGATTCTGTGCTGTCGCATAGGTGTAGCCTATCCTGGCAGAGGGATTCTGTGCTGTCACACAGATGTAGCCTGTTCTGACAGAGGGATTCTGTGCTGTCACACAGATGTAGCCTACCCCTTACAGAGAGATTCTGTGTTGTCGCATTGATGTAGGGATTTTGTGCTACCGCATAGATGTAGCCTATCCCTGACAGAGGGAGTCTGTGCTGCAGCATGGATGTAGGGATCCTGTGCTGCCGCATAGATGTAGCCTATCCCTGACAGAGGGATTCTGTGCTGTCGCACAGATGTAGCCTATCCCTGACAGAGGGATTCCGTGCTGCTGCATAGATGTAGCCTATCCTGAAAGAGGGAGTATGTGCTGTCACATAGATGTAGGGATTCTGTGCTGCTGCATAGTTGTAGTCTATCCCTGACAGAGGGAGTCTGTGCTGTCGCATTGATGTGACCTATCCTGAAAGAGGGAGTATGTGCTGTCACATAGATGTAGGGATTCTGTGCTGCTGCATAGATGTAGCCTATCCCGGACAGAGGGAGTATGTGCTGTCACACAGATGTGGCCTAACCCTGACAGAGGGATTCTGTGCTGTCGTATAGATATAGCCTATCCTGAAAGAGGGAGTCTGTGCTGTCGCATAGATGTAGGGATTCTGTGCTCCCTGACAGTGATTCTGTGCTGTCACACAGATGTAGGGATTCTGTGCTGCCGCATAGATGTAGTCAATCCTTGACAGAGGGATTCTGTGCTGCCGCATAGATGTAGCCTATCCTGAAAGAGGGATTTTGTGCTGTCGCATAGACGTAGGGATTCTGTGCTGCCGCATAGATTTAGCTTATCCCTGACAGAGGGAGTCTGTGCTGTCACACAGATGTAGCCTGGTCTGACAGATGGATTCTGTGCTGTCACGCAGATGTAGCCTATCCCTGACAGAGGGATTCTGTGCTGTTGCATAGGTGTAGCCTATCCTCACAGAGGGATTCTGTGCTGTCGCATAGGTGTAGCCTATCCTCGCAGAGGGATTCCTTGCTGTCGCATAGGTGTAGCCTATCCTCACAGAGGGATTCCTTGCTGTCGCAGAGATGTAGGGATTCTGTGCTGCCGCATAGATGTATAGATTCTGTGCTGCCGCATAGATGTAGCCTATCCCACACAGAGGGATTCTGTGCTGCCGCATAGATGTAGCCTATTCTGACAGAGGGATTCTGTGCTGTCACACAGATGTAGCCTATCCTGAAAGAGGGAGTCTGTGCTGTCGCATAGATGTAGGGATTCTGTGCTGCTGCATAGATGTAAAGATTCTGTGCAGCCGCATAGATGTAGCCTATCCCACACAGAGGGATTCTATGCTGCCGCATAGATGTAGCCTATTCTGAAAGAGGGATTCTGTGCTGTCACACAGATGTAGCCTATCCTGAAAGAGGGAGTCTGTGCTGTCGCATAGATGTAGGGATTCTATGCTGCTGCATAGATGTATAGATTCTGTGCAGCCGCATAGATGTAGCCTATCCCACACAGAGGGATTCTATGCTGCCGCATAGATGTAGCCTATTCTGAAAGAGGGATTCTGTGCTGTCGCATAGATGTGGCCTATCCTGACAGGGGGATTCTGTGCCGTCACAGGACCCGATTTCCGTATAATTTTCTGTACGTAGGCAAGACTCAGCCTTGACTTACAATCCTGACAGAACTTCCAGAAATCTTTTACACCTGCTCATGGAAGAAAGCTCTGTGTGAATCAGACACCACACAGGGAGGCTGTCTTCTCCGAATCTGACACCGTGAAGAAACATGCCGAGGAAGAGGGGGAGAGGCCTGCTACCGGGAACCTGTGACGACACAGAGTACAAAGATGGAAAATGTGCTGACTCCATAAGGAACGGTACAAAAGGGGGTGGTGATGGACGGAGCATCTGAACCAATCAAACACTCACACCCAGTCAAAAGATCTGTGTTTGATCCATCACCGTTCTTTAGCCCACTCTGCCACCCCAGTTCAGACATGGCTATATGCAAATCAGTCTGACCCTGTGCCTCATGGGAACAGTCCAGCCCGAACTGCCAAGCCATGCCTTCCCTGGACCGGAAACAAGCTTCCGAGGAGCAGTTTCTGGCATTACAGCCGTCTTCAGCCCGGCTTGCTTGAATCCAGTGGCAGAGTGAGCAAGGGACTCACGTCTGAGCATACCCTGCCACACTTATGGCGGCCAAAGCGATACAAAAGGGGGTGGTGATGGACGGAGCATCTGAACCAATCAAACACTCACACCCAGTCAAAAGATCTGGGTTTGATCCATCACCGTTCTTTAGCCCACTCTGCCACCCCAGTTCAGGCATGGCTATATGCAAATCAGTCTGACCCTGTGCCTCATGGGAACAGTCCAGCCCGAACTGCCAAGCCATAAGGAACAGCGCCGTCAAAGAGAGAGTTGGTCTTGATGTGTGATCTCATACAGAGAGGTCCCCTGCAGGTGGAGCCTGCCCTAACGCAGCGAGGGAGCCGGGGCTCTCACAGATATTGAATCTGCCCTGAACAGAGATGGACTGCGGAGCCAGAGAGGGGAAAATAGACCAGACCAAGAAAGGAAACCCATTCAGTCAGAAGAGGGTCCTGAACTGAAAAAGAGAGGGGCCCTGTGGTGAAAGAGGTGCTGTTCAGGTGCTGGCAGGCAACTTGCGTTGATTGTAGCTGACTGACCACAGGGGAGTGCCTGTACAAGCACAGATTGTGGACATGTGGAGAAAACCTCTGCTGCCGGAGCATGCATGCATGTATGTATGCGGTGTGTGTGTGTGTGTAGCATAACCCTAGCCAAGAGACCCCGGACTTCGGTAAGGTCAATTGCAAAGTTACAGTCAACATATAATTAAACAGGTAACTGGGCTCTAGAGGAGAAGTGCACTGTGACTGCACTGAGGTGTGGTGTTCTTCCGAAGGGTGAGCCTTTAGCTGGAGCGACATCCTGGCAGTGACAGGGTCGCTGTTTCACATCCTGGGTGCCTGGTCTGCTGCCTTCTTTTTACTTTTTTTTTTTACATTTCTCTGGCTCTTCGCTCTGGCTATGCTGAGAGCCACCAGCGATGGTGAGCTGGACAGCCAGACAGGTGGGGTGTTGGTCCTGATGGCTCTGTAAAAGACGCATCACTCCAGCCTAGGGGCGGTGGAGTCCCGCCAGGGAGGGGGTGAGGGGCTCTTATGTCTTCAGGCCATGAATGAACCCTGCTCAGGTGTGTAGGATGGCCTTAATGAAGGTCATTATAGAGCAGCAGGCTTCAAACTTCCCCTTTGAAAACTTTATATGAAGACTTGGAGGGAGGCGCGGGGTGGGGAGTGAGGAGGGGAGCGTAGGGGGCAGGCCTAGAAGATAATTTCAGGGGTGCTTTTCAGTATCTCACAAGCCACACTAAATGGGAGAGTCATACATGAGAAAACACATCAAAAATACTTGAAATAGACAAAAACACTACTCTCACTATTTGGTGTCTTGTGAACCCCTCACACTGCTGGGCTTCAATACAACTGCGCCTTCTGCCCTAGTGATAGCTGCAGCCCTGAGTAGTAGGCTATTCTCCATGCATCTTTCACCCATTCCCCATCACTCCGATCTTCAAACAGACTGTCCTTTTCAGAAAAAAATTAGCTCTCATGTGTTGCCCACCTCTACAGCAAGGGTGCTCTCAGCCCTAATGCTATCTACCATGCCTCAATGATAAATACACGAAGACAGTCATAAATGTGATGCAGTGAGCCCCTCACACTCCTGAGCCCCAGGGTCGCTGCACCTGCCTCACTAATGAGAGCCAATGCCTAGTCTCCTATGCCCCGTGTTAAACCACCCGCCTTCCTTTCTGCCACCTCTCTGAGGCTCATAGAAAGGTGTCCCCTCTACTGCATTGTTCTCCTTTCTTGGCTCATTGGTTCAATGCCCAAAGCCACATTGGCACAGCAAGGGTGAACAAGCCCTAATACTTACTAGCAAGGAATGACGGGTAAAACAGCCATAACAGGGGTTTGGTTGAGCCCTCACTCCTCTGGGTCCATGCACAGCACCAATAACACCTACACCTCTGCCCACAATACTGGATCGTCACTCCTAGGACTGAGACAGCGTCAGCAGGTGTCGTTGATGAGACCAGGGTCATGGTGCGGCGTTGTGGCGGTGCCCTCTGTAGTGCCTTCAGTACACAGAATCGGCAGCGGTGTCGTAGACGTCGTCGAATTGCTCTTCTTTTGTTGCAGCACAAAACACAGAGTCCCCAGTGCTGAGGGCAGAAGAGCTTGAAGTCTTTGCTGTTCCTGAGACTTCTTGAACAGTGGGCAAGCTGTACCTCAAGCCCTTGGAGAAACTCACAAAGTAGATTGCAGAAAGTTCAGTCCAGTCCTTTCACTGCCCAAGACAGAAGCAGCCACTGCAGGCCAACCCAGCAAAGCACACAGCAAAGTGGCAGTTCCTCCTCACAGCTTCTCCAGCTCTTCTTCTTGGTACTCTTCTTGGTTTAAAAGAGTTCTAAAGTTCAGGGGTCTGGGCCCCAGTATTTGTATCCAAAAACCCTTTGATCATCTAGGCAGAGGGTGTCTGTGCCCAGCCAGAACCAGTTCTGCCTTCTCTGATGTGATTTCCTGGCAGGGGGTGGAGATTGCATTGTCAGAGGCAGACCAGGCCCTTTGAGGTGCAAGTAAATCTCCTCCCACTTCCCCCATCGTAGACCAGGTCTCTTCAGCCCTTTCCTGACCCACCTAGACTATCTGGAGCCCCTCCTGCTCCCCAAGCCTTCTGTCATCCAAAACCCAGACAGGCAATCCACATTCCAGCAGAGGCACATGTGATAACTGAGCAAGAAAATACCTATTTTCTAAAAGTGGTACTTTCAAACACAGAAAGTAAAACTCACCTCCACTAAAAGATGCATCTTTAGATTATGAGTTAAAGCACACTAAATGTTATGTTCCTACCTAGTTCCCAGGGACAGTTATGTTTATAAGATGTTATAAACAAACTTTCCATTCTGCCCTTTGGGGAACAGGTAGCCTTGCAATAGTGAAAAACGTAATTGGCTGTAATTTACTATCAGGGCATGCCACACACACCAGGGCATGTCCTACCTTTCACATACACTGCACCCTGCCCACAGGGGTACCTTGGGCCTACCTTCGGGGCAGTTTGTTTTCGATTGTAGAGGAGACGTGAACGGACGACGTGACGGGACCCACTATTATGGATTTTAACTCCATTGGAGGTGGGCAACCCTGTATATAGAACGGACACAATATATTTGTCCTTAGTCTCCCTCTTGATAATCTCATCTATGAGTCACTAGAGGATTTATATTGATCAGCATTGCAAATAACGGTGTATCTGACGGACCTCATTTTATTTTAAAGTATTGGAAGGAGTGACTAGATTCTCCTTTACACACGATTAGTGGTTTATCAAATTTTAAATTGATATGGAGAGAGACAAGTATCTATGTCCTAATGAAGGTGGCATCTTAATAATTTCTTACCACCGAAACGCGTCAACACCAGTTTTTTCTTGGTTACTTCCAGGAACTACCTCATGTCTATCAATGATTATGTTCTAAAAGACTGATTGTGTTTATGAATTGATTCCTGGTGAAAAGAACCCTTTTACATGAATTTATTTCTTCACATTTGTTTTGTCTCTGATGATAGTTTTTATATTTGAATATATGTATTGGATTCTTTTTAATGTTTGTCATTTTTAGTACATTATGTAATAAACCCAATTTGTTTCATAATTCATAGTTTTATTTTTTATCTTTTTGTAATATACAGCTGTCTCTTTGGGGTTTACCTTCAAGGTATTGTTATTACAATAATTTCCTGATGGATATGCATATATGTGTTTGAATAATATAGTTGTTTGCTTGATTTATGGTTGACTAGTGTTGTATGTCCAAGAGAGCCCTCCTTTTAAATTTACTTGTGGTACCCTGTCTCTTGGCCAGTGGTGTCGCTCCCTTTTCTTATACACCTACCTTAGGGGTGCCTGACATGTAAGAAAAGGGAAGGTTAGGGACTGGCAAGTGTGTGCACTGGCCAAGTGGACATGGCAGTTACCAACTGCGCGCAGACTCTGCAATGGTAGGTCTGAGTTACCTTTTTAAGGCTACTCACGTCAGTGGCACAATCCGTGCTACAGGCCCACTAGTAGCATTTTATTTACAGGCCCTGGCACACTTTGTGCACTTTACTAGGGACTGACAAGTAAATCAAATATCCAATCATGGAAACACCAATCCATAACACAATTTACACAGAGAGCGTATGCACTTTAGCACTGATTAGCAGAAGTAAAGTGCCCAGAGTCCTAAAACCAACACAAACAGGTTAGGGAAAATAGGAGGAAGAAGCAAAAAGTTTGCGGATAACCCTGCAAAAAGGGCTATTTCCAACAACCACATGATGAGAACTTAACTTGCTCGGGCTTATGGCAGGCGTACCTGCCCCAGTGCCTTCCTGCTCTAACTGGTCCAAACTGCAAACACCCATACCCGCGTGTGTCAGCCCTCTGCGGGAGGAAACCTCGGCAGAGAGGTTGGAAGCCATGAGGAGTTAATTGAAGTTGGGAGGATGCTGAGAAATGAGGTGATGTCACTTATTGTGGAGGCGAATGCAGGGAAATGAGGTCCACTTGTCTTTCTTGCTCTTTTTAACAATGGTTTTGGTGAAAAAACTGATTTCACTTGCAATGGTGTCCCTTCCTGTAGAGGTGGATGCAGTGACGTCATGTCATTAGATATGGATGCTGGGAACTGAGGTCTGCTTGTCTGGCTTCCTCTTTTTAAAGATATCTGTTGGGATCTATGCTCATTGGAATTGTGGGGATGTTGCTAGGAGGTTAGAATGTTATGATGTGAATAGCAGACAGTACAGAGGAAGCTGTGGAAGGAGCTGGAGGTCTCTTCACTTCTGACTAAAAGACTTCTTCAACTATTTAACTTGGATTGAAGATATCTTCTTTACATTGGCGACAAGGGAACCCTATACTCTGGCAGGGGCAGAGATTGGAATTGACCTCCACCCCTGGATAATACTACAACTGAATTGGACTGTAGTATACAATTTACTCCTCCAACTTTGTTTCTTGCTTTTCTTCTTAAGGCAGCAAAACCCTGTGGTATGTACATTTCAGCTTATATACTGCTCTCTATCTAAATCCTGGAAGTGAATAGATAGATTGAATTCAGCTTTCGAATTCTTTGACTGGCAACTGTGCGACAAGATTTTCATTTCATTATCTTGCCACCTTTGCGCTTTAGTAGAAACCTTCTACTCTTGTTTAAAAAGCCTTCTTACTATTGCTGCAAGAACCTACAACTATTTTTATTGTGCCATCTCAAGCTATCTGCTTAAGCGTCGTTGTCTGGATCTTCTGACAATTGCCCGTGACTGTGCTTGTGGATTTGTTTGGATTTACCCTTAACTTGTCGACCTTTATGAATTTTACTAGCGATTTTCCTTTACTTTGAAAAAATCGTCAAACTTCCTTTCAAACGCAATCAGCGCTTCTAGTGCATTATTCGAACTCTTCAACTGCCTACCTGTGCGCGCTGTTTACCGTCGTTGTCTGCATCGCGCTGTTGTTGCCAAGCATCGGATGCTGCTCGCGTCCGACATTCCTCCTTCTCCTGCGTTTCCGGAGTGACCTGTGCTTCTGTCATCACGCTGCGTAGTGTCACGCAGCGTCAAGAACACTCGGCGGCCATCTTGGATTGGATTAACCTTCACGCAGCGAAAGTACGGCGGCCATTTTTGTTCGATCTTACTGTCACGCAAACCCAAATAAACGTGCCAGCCATCCTAAATTCTCGGCAAAGAGTCGGCAACGTTGGAAAGACTTGAATTGATGAGCAAAATTCGAGCTACCATGGAACAATAATAGAAGCGTCAGGAACCAAGGATATTTCATGACAAGAAGTGTATTTTGTCATTTTGGTGATGTAAGAGTGGAGACATCGTTTTTGATACTATATCTTCAAATACTGTAGTGAATATTGTGTACATTATTCCATTTTGACAAAGGTGCTATTGATTATTGACAAAGGTGCTATTAATTATTTACCATGGGTGATCAAACCTTTTCTACCCCCCCTTCCTTCCTCCCTACTCCTGGTGAACCCCCAATACCTTGGAAAGAATGGAAGAAATTGTTCCTCACATACGTTTTAGCATCTGGTGCGGACAAATATGGTCCTGTTCGCAAACAAGCCATTCTTCTTCATAATTTGGGGGTGGAAGGTAGAAGATTATACGAAGATTTGCCTGAGATATCTTTAGGTGTGGGAGATGGTCATGCTGCTAATGTCTATGACATGAGTATGTTGATGCTAGAAAAGAGGTTCATCACAAAAATTAACTCTTTTAGAAAGGCATAAGTTCTTTTGTAGGGTTCAAAAAGCAGATGAAGATGTTGCAACTTATGTGGCAGCCTTGCGGGGATTGTCACTTAATTGTCAGTTTAAAGACTTGACAGATTCTCTGATCCGTGATCAAATCGTCAGGTGCACTAATAATAAAAGGGTGCGAGAGAAGTTACTTAGTAAAGATTGTAACTTAGAAGAAGCTATTGAGATCGTTAAAGCTATAGAAAATACTAACTTATGGATAAAAGAAATGGATAAATGTTCTGGTTCCATATCTAAAGATAGTGTGGCAAAGGAACCAGAGTCTAGTGTAAAATCTCAAACACAAGCATCTGTTGATGAAACTAAAGTTGTTAAGAAGTTTGATTCAAAAAACAATAAGTTATCTAACTACCATTCTCCAATTTATCGTCCTCCAAATTTTGTGCAACAAGGGAATTCACGTCTTGTGAAATGTTATAGATGCGGATCTCCAGGACACATTGCATCGAGTCCTCGTTGTACAGCTAGAAATGCTATTTGCAGAGGATGTGGAAAGAGGGGTCACGTAGTTAAAGCTTGCAATGCTAAGACTCAACATGTTAATGAAATTGATGACTCTTGTAAAAATATTGATAATTTAATGCTGTGTGTAGATGGACTGGTTTTAAGTGAAAATTGTCCTTGCGTACAAGACCCTATCTGTCTTGTTGATGTGGCTACTGAGAGTACTGATAAGCTTGAGAAGCCACACTGTCTGATCAACTTTGATTCTAGAGATCCTATGCATGCTCAAACCAGAAATGTTAACATGCTGGTAGATTCTGGAAGCCTTTATACCCTGTTGTCCAAAGATATGTATGTTGAGATTTGGGACGATGATGTGGATCTCAACTCTTGGACCTCTCCGGATATAAGAGCTGTGGGGTATGGTGGAAAGACCATTGACATCTTAGGTCTCAAATGGATGGTAATCACATTTCAAAATAAAAAAGTATTTGGGAGAGTATACCTCACTAAGCAGGGGTCTAACCTGCTTGGTTGGCGTCACCAGAAAGATCTAGGAATTGTACTGAATCCCAATGCTTCTGAACCTGTTTCTTCATTCTCTGTTCTTAGTATAGATACTTTTGAAACAGATGTGATGAAGAAGTTTCCTAATGTTTTTACAGAAAAATTAGGAAAATTGAAGAGATTTTCTCATAAAATCATTCTTAAGAAAAATGCGGTGGCTGTGGTTCATAAAGTAAGAAATTTACCACACTTGATGAGAGAACCCCTGAAAATAGAATTGGACAAATTGTTAGACCTAAAGATCATAGAGCCTATTGAGGCATCTGAGTGGCTCGCCCCAATTGTGGTCGCGCCCAAGGATGGTGGAACCAAAATTCGTCTCTGTGTAGACTTACGCGATTTAAATAAGAATATATGGGTTGATAGGCAACCACTGCCTAATATTTCTGAGATGTTAAGTGCCATGGGTGGTGGTGTGATATTCAGTGTAATTGATATGTCTGCAGCCTACCACCAAATTGACTTAGATGAAGAATCAAGGCACCTTACCTCGTTTGTAACACCACTGGGGGCATTTCGATATTGCAGGATGCCATTTGGGTTGGCTTCAGCGTCAGCAGTATTTCAGAGAGTAATGGAGAGAGTTTTAAAAGGGATTGAGAATGTATTATGTTTTCAGGACGACGTGTTGGTAGTTGGAAAGGATTGTCAACATCATGATAGGGTTTTAACACAAGTTTTGGAGCGTATGGAAGTTAATGGTCTGACCATAAAAAAGGAAAAATGTCAACTGAAGAGAGTTGTGTAACGTATCTGGGTCATGAGATATCAGGTTTAGGTATTAAGCCAAAAAAAAGTATAATTTCTGCAATTAATGATGCTCCTACGCCAACAACTAAAGATCAGCTAAGGTCCTTTTTAGGGTTAGCTGAATATTGTTCAAAATTCATTAGAAATTTTTCAGATGTTGTCGAGCCTTTAAGACGCTTGATGAAAAATGGTGTGGTTTTTGAATGGGATCAAGTGTGTGAGGATGCTTTCAAGCGTGTGAAAGTAGGAATTATTCATGCACCTACCTTAGGTCATTTAGACGTTAAGGCCAATACTTTTTTGACCACTGATGCTAGTGCTGTGGGACTTGGGGCTGTGCTCTCTCAGATATCTGATGGTGTAGAAAGGATTATAGGTTTCGCCTCCAGAAAATTACAGGGTGCAGAGGTATCTTACTCGGTTATTGAGAGAGAGGCTCTCGCTTGCACGTGGGGGATTAAACACTTTAGATATTTTCTTTGGGGCTTGCCCTTCAGAGTGCGCACAGACCATAAGCCTCTCGTGCATTTATTTAAAGGAGGTAGAGGTTTGGAGGGTAATGTCACCCCTAGAATATCGAAATGGATTTTATCAGTACTTGAGTACAATTTTCAGATGGAATATGTGAAAGGAGAGAAAAATGTTATTGCGGATTGTTTATCTAGAATGCCTATAGACTTAGTAGATCGGATAGATGTGGAAGATCCTGTAATTAGTTGCAATGAGATTCTTGCTTTTGATAAAAGTGATTGGGAATCTGCCATGGCAGATGATCAATTAATTCCTTTGGTTATGAAACATGTTTCTGAGGGATGGTCTAGGGCAGTGGTTCCCAAACTTTTGACTCCTGAGGACCCCCGTTGAGTCACCACTGGAAGCCGGGGACCCCCAAGCAATTTGTAGGAGTTAAATTTCAAATATTAAAACAGTATTTCGAAAAAAATACACACGTGTGCACACAAAACAGATACTCAAAGTACTTAGGGGCAGATTTACAATAAGTGACGCATCCATGCATATCAGCAGGGATGCACCACTTATTGTGCGCCATGCCTCCGCCACCATTGATACACCGCATTTACAATGCTGCGCCTCATGGGGCAAAAAAGCACAGATGTATGACGCATCTGTGCCGTAAAGGTGGCACATTGCTGGAGTTGCGTCGCAAGCGCGACACAGCTCCAGCAATGCTCTGGGTGGGCCGAATCTTGTTAAAGCTGCATCAATCCCTACGCCTGCTTTAAGCAGGCGCATGGTTTTGACGCAGCATGGGCCCCAAAGTGACAGTGAAATCTTGTAGATTTCACTCAGCCACTTTTAGGAGGCGTTCCTGCGCCAGAACGCCTCTTTCTGGCACAGGGCTTTACAACGTGGCGCATCTCTCAGATGCGTCACATTGTAAATACCCTGCACCATGGCGCATCATTTGCGTCGCCGCTGCATCACGAAAGTGACGCATCGGTGCCGTAAAAGAGGAGCAAGGGGCTTGTAAATCTGCCGCTAAGGATTTTGGGGCCAGATGTAGAACCATTTCATTTAGCGCCTCGCAATTGGTGACACATTGCGAGTGGCAAATTGCGAGTCGCTAAATGAATGTATAACAGTGTGTTTAACACTTTTTCGGATTCCCAATGGGGTCGCAAATTGTGAGGTTCATTAATATTAATGAGCCTCTCGCAATTTGCGAGCCTATTGGGAATGCCAGCCCTCCTAGGTATGGTGCTTGCTGGGCTCTGCAGGCCACCATGTCTGGGACTGCTTTTAAATAAAGCAGTTTAAAAAAAAATGCAGCCCATTTACCATGCATTTAAAAAAAAAAAAAAAAAAAAAAAATGAAACGTTTTCGTTTTATTTTCTAAGGGCAGGCAGAGGTCCCTGGGACCACTGCCTGCCCTTAAAAAATAATTTTGCATGCATTTGCAAAGTGGAAGGGGTCCCCTGGGGACCACTTCCCCTTTGCAAATGCATTACCATCTACTTGAAGTAAGTGGTAATTGCGAGTGTTTTGCGACCGCAAAACATTTGTACATGGTTTTAAGACTCGCTATTTGGAAGGGAATGCCCCTTCCAAGGGATGTCAGAGCACTTTACATCACACACATATAGAGACATTGAATTGTACATGTAAAACTGTGTATATAAAATGTTTAAAGAGTGCTTGGTCAGGAAAAGCACAAACTCTGGATTCAGAACATAACACAGTGGCTAGCACGCACTTTAAGATTAAAAATGCACTTCCACCCAAATAAATCTTTTTAGCAGCATCAGGATAATGAATAACTGGGAAAAACAAAAGTTACTAACTGGTACCATGCAGTTTGCAGGCAGCTCTTTGATGACAGTTTATAGGTCCCTCTGCTACATTACGATTGTCACTTTTGAAGTGCACAGTAACAAAAGAATCTCTGTGACAAAACAGTAACCACAAACCTATGCACATAAAATGCTGCTTTTTAAAATGCATGTTACATGTTCTTTGCAGTAGGCACATTAACCCTCTGTGCTACATTAGTTTTGTCAAAGCTGCCACTAAACAAAACTCTCCTCACGCTCCAGTAGGTATATTAATCACTGGCTTTATCTTGACACTTTTATTGCTGCTGGAAAGCTGCTAATTATACAATAAACTTTTCTGTGCTTATAAAACTGTTGCCTGCGGACCCCCTGGGAATGTGTCACGGACCCCTGGGGGTCCGCGGACCACAGTTTGGGAAACACTGGTCTAGGGAATCCCTCAATGACACTCGCTTGAAGAGTTTTTCTAATGTAGAAGCTGAATTGAGTGTATCTGAAGGGAAGTTGTGGAGGAGAAACAGATTAGTGCCACCGTGCAATCTTAGATCAAAGATTATGAATATAGCACATGAAGGCCATTTGGGGAGGAACATGACCAAGAGGAGGATTCGCGAATCCTATTGGTGGCCAGGGATGGATGGTGAGATTGATGAGTTGGTTAAGCATTGTCATGCGTGTGCTGCTAGCGATAAAACGAAAGTTGTTAGGCAGCCTTCTCTTTCCTGTGTTGAATTTCCGGTACGGCCCTGGGAGAAATTAGCGATTGATTTCTTGGGACCTATTTCCAAATTGGGTACTCGGAATAGGTTCATAATGGTTCTTGTGGACTATCATTCTAAGTGGTTCGTAATGGAGTCCACTGAAAGTATTGACACAAAGAGAGTGATACATTTTTTGGAGAGAACATTTTTAAATGAAGGTATTCCAAAAACTTTGGTTTCAGATAATGGTGTGCAGCTGGTGTCAAGACAAATGAAGGAATTTTTAGATGGTTTGGGAATTTGTCATGAGAAGGTTGCGTTGTTTAGGCCACAGGCCAATGGCCTTGTGGAAAGGATCAATAGATTGTTGATGGAAAACATACAGTTGTCATTGGCGAATGGTTTAGTGTGGTCTGAGGAGCTTAAGAAAATGGTCTGGTCTTACAGGATTACTCCACATTCGGTCACTGGTATCTCTCCATTTGTCTCTCTAAAGGGGCGTGAGCCAGGTTTGAAGGAAGTTCCAGGTTGGCTCAAGAACAAGGAATGTGTGTGGGTTGACCGATCAAGCGTGAAAGATTGTGTTGTTAGTAGGCAGCATGATTCTACACATTCATACAATCTCAGAATGAGGGTGAAAGATCCGAATATATGTGTTGGTGATTGGGTTGTGACAAAGAAATGTGGCATTGTAGCTAAGGGAGAAAGTAAATATTCTCAACCTAAAAAAGTAAAGGTTGTGAAGAAAAATGTTCTCATTCTAAATGATGGTTCTGCTTGGAGCTGTGGGAATGTTGCAAAGTGTAATGCTCCATAGACTTTTATTTATTCCTGTATGCTTTGTTTTTCTTTAGATATTTCATTTGTACATTTTCTTCTGATATTGAAATGGGGGGAGATGTGTTGGGATCTATGCTCATTGGAATTGTGGGGATGTTGCTAGGAGGTTAGAATGTTATGATGTGAATAGCAGACAGTACAGAGGAAGCTGTGGAAGGAGCTGGAGGTCTCTTCACTTCTGACTAATAAAGACTTCTTCAACTATTTAACTTGGATTGAAGATATCTTCTTTACAATATCTTTTATAGGAAAACCATGATGTCTCTTCCATATATGCCAACATTTTAGAACGGGAAAGTGGGAGATTTTGGAAAAAAAAGGGGGAGTACACGTTCTCCATTGCGACTATTAAAGCAGAGGCAATTGTAGGAAGGAGACGGCTAAAACAAAGCTATTTTTTGGCTTTAAACATCTGAAATCTCCCCCCTGAATCGGGTCTGCAGGCATGTAGGATTACTTCCTGAAGAGGTGTGCACTAAGAAGTGAAGTGATCTGACTTTTTCTGAAGCTGACAAAGATAGGGACGTGTTCTGACACAAAGGGAACTTTTCGTACTTGTGTACTTGGATATGGAGCCTGTGCCAGCACAAGGAACCTGTCCTGAATAAGAAATATGTGCTGACCTAGAATCCCGACGTGCCAGTGAGTCTGTTGTGACCGAAAAGGAACTTTTTCTGACACGGATAACCCACACTGAACACGTGAAGTGTGTGCTAATGAAAGTGGAGCACCTCAATTGACACAGCTCGACCCCTTGTCTTCATCAGAAGCTAAACCCTGTCCGGACATCCCTAGGGGTTCGTCGTCTGGTTCTGAGGGCCAGGCTAGCAACTCCAAACCTGGGGGTCGGCACAGAAGTTCTCCCTGACAGCCGAAAGGGGGAGGTGGTCTGTCATATTTACTTAACATAGAGGGAAGAAGGTGTATGTTACACCTGTCCATGATTGGGCTTTAGCTGCTAGAGGGGGGCGAGCCACTGAAAGCTCGAGCCAGGTTTGAGCCTGAAGTCTGGCTCTGGGTCAGCTCGAGGTCCTGTTGGAAGCTTGAGCCCGCACCGAGTCGAGCTTTCATGTGGCTTCTGCCGGCTGTCACGTAGCCTGGATGTGGTGCTGGGGCCAGAGATGCCGACTTTGGACCTGGGGAGCCTGGTTTGAGTCTCGGCGCCAGCTCAACATTCTGTGATTCTGGGCAAATAACTTAATTTGTCCATCCCTATAGACAATGTAAATGTAGTGTAATGTAATTGGGGCTTATGTAAAGAGCTACAATACCTTTGGGTCAAATTTGTGCTGTATAAAAACAGAGGAAAGGTGCATAAGGAGATAAAAACTAAGCTTGAACATAAGTAATGTTGCCCTATAATAATATATAGGGCTGGTAGAGGCTTTACATGACCACTGTCTTGCCCTTTAGTTCACTAAAGGTTCATGTTTAAAAATTATCACGTTTAATAAGTACTTATCAGTGCAGTTCTTTAATGTCAAAGCTTCGATATGCTAAAGATATAAACCTTTTTATTTTTATTTTGAAGCGATGTGATCATATTTACGCGTTGTTTGGTTTGTGATTTACATAGCAAACATTTTTAGGGCCCAGTTTATGCACGGGCTCTAGGTACCGAGTCAGCCCCTTAACTCGGTTCTTTCTTCCCGTTCGTTTATGTGTTGGCTCGCCCGCTTCTGTTAGCTGCGATTAGTCTCCGGAATGGGGCTCCAAAGGTGACTAGCTGTGCAATTCCGTTTGTGGTACGGTCTTTAGCCAACGCTTAGCCCTGTCTGCGGCAGGTGCATCATCACTGCCGTTTCACGGCCTTATCTTGACTTGCACCTGCACGTCCGTGCGCTTCTCCAGGAAGTGTCTCGGTTACTAAGTACAGGCCTATCCCCTTAGCAACACCTACCCCACGTGCGAAGACCACCCTAACACGACTTTTCCCGCCCGCGCGGTCTCATTCTCAAATGTAGTCCTACGTAGCTCCAATTTCATCCCCTCAAAAAATCCCACCCACAGATCAGTTCCTCCGCGCGTGCAATGCAGATTGCCAATCCCGCTCACTCACTGGGAACAGGCAGCGCAGCCAATCCCATCCGCCGGCCGGGGAAACATCATTTACCACGAAGGCATTACCACTACTCACGTTTACCACGTGACACTTACCACGCAGGGTGCCTTCCACGCAGGGTACCTTCCACGACGTCTTTACCACGGGCTAGGGGGGAGACGTGGTATTCCTTCAAGTCGATCTGCGTGGGCATGGGGGGGCAGAGGGAGGGGGGGGGGGCTCGGAGGGGGGCTGGGGGGGGGGTCTCCCCCCCAAAAATAACAAGCAGGTTACTTTAACAAAAAAACGAACATAAATTTAAAAGAAAGAGGAAAGAGCCTCCCCCAAAGACGTGCCGTGTACGTCAAAAAAGCAGTCCTTTTTTTATTTTGGTATACGTGTTTTGACGCTTGTTTCAAAGGAGGATGGAAGTAAGGGCTCGTGGAGAAAGACGTGAAGGTAAGACGTTGCAACGCGTAGTAAAATGCTACGTTGTAAATACCAGCGTGGTAAAGCCACTTGCGAGGTAAAATTCGCGTGGTAAAGCCATGCGTGGTAACTGAAATCGTGGTATAATCATATATTCGCCGGCCGCACCTCGCGAGCCCTCGAGGCGCTGCAGTCACCTTTCTTGTTTTTCTTGGTCACGGTCGGTGGTGACGCGCCCAGGCTCCGTGCAATGCGGAAGACGACGAGGACGAGCTGCATCAACAAGTCAACATTAACACGTGGGCATGATATTGGGAAAGAGTGCATAAAGCTGGCGCGAGCGCTTCTAAAAACGACCATTTGTGTCACCTATCGGTCAGAGCATGGAGAATGCATAAGTAGAGAAAGTGACCCCCCTCGGCATATGGTAAAATGCTTCCGTCCGGTGTTTTTTCTTTTTCAAAACTTTTCAGGCGTGCTAGCCGGGATCATATCGGGACCACAGCTCCCATAATGCATTACGGTGTTAAACAAGTTTCAAAGACGGGAACATAACATTTATATCGCATGAAGTAATTTGGTAAACTTGACAGCCCTGTATGTGACACTAGTGTTGTTTACAAAAGTAGTAGCGGCTCTGGAATGTATATTTATTTCAGTGGAAATAAATGTGGCCCAAAAATATTTTTTTTAAGAAGTAAACACATTTGTCTGCATTCACTTGTTTATTTCTCCTATGCGAAGGTCACATTCCACGTTGTCATTTTAGTACAGCTTAATTAGCTCGAGAAATCCCTCCTTATGCTCCATGCATATAAAGCTTATTTAATATTAGTGGCTTTCCTCTAAACCCCACCACCTTAGCAGGCAGGTGTGTGTGTGAGTGAGAGTTAAAGAACTAGGGGTGGGAAAGATAAATGGGAGGCGCTGGAAGTAGAGGTGCTGGAGGTGCTGCTGCGCCCCTAAAGTAACCTTGCTGGAAGTCAGGAGGGGAATGAGCAATAAGAAGGCCTTTATATTTTATTTTTTTCATTTAGTGCATCTTCGGACCGAGGTGAAATGTCCGGTATAGTCTTCTGACCTATTGCTTGCTGCGTATTCTTTTAACATGGAGATCGCAGTTTACTTTATTTTTCTCTACTGCAAATCGAGGGAAATTTATATTGAGAACCAAGTGATATTCTTGCTGTGGTACAAGGAGTGTGAAAGATCTCAAATGTGTTCACACACACCAACATTTTAATTTTTTTAAATGAACTGTACAAATATATCAAAATACATGCGAAGCAAATTAAGTTCAAATGAAGGATGTTGGTTTTATGTAATTCTGTAGTGTGATGGGAACTAAGATTTTAATAAGTAAAATAAAAGGAGACACTTTACTTGTGTGATGCGCAAATGATAAACATGCACTGCTACTCATATATATTGTTTGTTCGCCCTATATGCTCAGCAGTAAAATTACACATCTGATGCAAATTTAGTGCCCATTTCAAGGGAAAATGTACACTTAGTAAAAGGGCATTACCCCATGCTTTAGTCCTGTATTCAGGACAGTGTGCTCCAAAACGCAGCTTTTGTTGCATACCGATACCCCACAGCTATTATGCTGAGTGGACGTGGTTCATTTGCTACCCATGTTCTTTGTGTAATGCTTGGATGTTTTTGAAAACCCCTACGACTTCTGTGACGTCACATTCATGGCAGCGTCTGCAATCGGAAAATGGTACCAGCACCATTGGATATCATATGAGTGAAATAGCAAGCAGAGGGAAACTTCGATTAGGGTAGTTAAGGGGTAGGGAGGGGAGATACGCACCTGGTTGCTATGTTCTACCGCCCTGTGGGACTAGGTGTGTGCATTGTGTGCGACTAAAGCGAGAAAGGGAAGATTTTCAGAAAGGATGTAGTGAAAGCGAGGTGGGTGCATGAGAGGGTTTTTTTCTTAAAAGAAGATTGCGTTGGTTTTAAGGGGTAGGTAAAATCAGGATGCAAAAGAGATGTTTGATAGAAATTTGAGCAGAAGGTGAATGAGTTGGAGAAAGGTAAGAGGAGTAGGCAAGAGTGAGGGGTAATGTTAGAAGGTTGGTAAGGTTAGAAGAAAATCTGTGAAGGGAAGTTGTGAGAGGATAAAAGAGCAAGATGTGTAAGAGATAAGCTAGAGGAAATTCAAAAGGGTACTGGAAGGAAGAAAGGTTATCAGAAAATGGAGAGGCTTCATGGCTGCAAATGAAGAAGGTGTCTCGTAGAAGTGTGAGTTGAGGTTATGTGAGAGAGAAAGGGGAACATGGTTGTGTGCTGAGGAAGGAGAATGAATTATAGAGAAGGGATTTCTAGGGAGGCGCTAAGAGTGAATGGTGTGTGAGGTAGAGGAGTAGGCAGTACTGCTTATTGGATAGGAAATACTAGGTAGATGCCTTTTGTACCACCAAGCTGGGATGCGGTATTGACCATACAAGCAGAATATGTGCCCGCGGTGCCAAAAGAATGTCTGTTGCTGGGTTGACAAATCTTTTTGCTAAACTAGGATGTGGATAATAGGTGAGTAACAAAATACATGTATCTGTTATGCACCATTAACTGTTAATGCAATGCTGAGACATTCAGATGACTACCTCTCTCCTGACCAGTTTTATGTATTTATATCCCAGTACTTGCACATTTGTAGAGCTTGACTTGCATCCTGCACCTCTATCACAGGTCTATGATCTCTGAAAATGTACTCTAGTATGATATAACATAACCAGAATAAAATCACTAAGACAGACAGACAGACACCACCACCACCACCACCAGACAGCCTTCTCCTTCCTCCCTCCCGCCCTCCCTCCTCCTCCCCCTCCCCGGTACTCACACATTCCCGCCCACCCCTCCTGCATATCCAGATCCGGCAGACGTGCCTTCTGTTACTGTTTTCCTAAAGCCTGAAGCGACCTGCCCCTGTACATCAGAGCCTCCTCCTCTGTTCTTGAGTTCTGCAAAAAACTGAAGACCTGGTACTCTACCTAGTCCCGAAACTGGCTCAGCCCATACAGCCCCTGCTTCAGTGCCAGGCTGCCCTTCCGGGCGAGTTGTGGGGGTATAAAGATACACTTAACAAAGCACTTCTACTCTGAGTATCATTGTCCACTGGGTTTCAAGTAATGAAACATCTATCAAGTTCTCCAAATGCACCTCTGTACACACTAGCATTCCAGGACTGAGACCTCTCTAAAGCTCATAAAAACCACCGTGACTTGGCTGATAACGCAATATTGAGCCATTCACATGGATTTTACAAAACACCTCTATACCGACCTTCACAATGCACCACTTACACACTATGGAGACATCCACAGAGCTCTCCATGTCCCCCATGGGCCCTTATACCAGGCACTGAGATTTAGTCAGAGCATGCCATCCCACTACTCAGCCATCAGGAGTTCGCACCAGGTCCCAATTTTGTGGCCTGCACCATACTCTGATATCCTGGTACTGAGAGGGTCGCTTTTCTAGATGGGCACCCAGCACAGAGATCTCAGTATAAAGTCCCCAAGTATTTTTAAGAATGGTTGAAAAGTAGTAATTTTGAATGGCAGAAAGTGCGGCCCTGAGGGTGCAGCTCGAGACAAAAAACTAGGATTACTTTTCAGTTCAGTGCTAAGACATTTACAGGACTTGCACATTGCATGACTACTTGAAATGCACATGCACCACTATTAAAGCCAACTGCCTATTTTAAAACATATCTAACATGCAGAGGGGTTCTTGTGCTTGGTTTCCTCCTGCTTCTGTTACGTCCCTCTGTTTTCTTGTAAATCTTTATTCTCAATCTCTGACATCCTAGCAAGTGAAACCAGAAGTGTAAAATCTTTATCAAGTGTGATGACAATGATTTTGAGTGGTGGAGTGTTCCTGCACAGTAGAAGACCCTTTGCATGCAAAAGTTGACGAATTATCTTTCAGTTGTTTATTGCTGCTTTTGATTATTAAACGGGTACTAATGAGGTGAAATCTTTGCCCAGACAGTGTTACCATTAGTAACAAGCATTTACTTTTTTTTTTTAACAATCTTTATTGCAGATTTTTAATAATTTTACATACATTTGGCCCAACCCCCCACCCACCTCCCCCCAGGAGACCAAGAGGTAATTATACATTCAAACATAAGAGGATACAGATCAAAACGCAGTAATTTTTCTAAAACAAGGAAATATGCCCAAATATAGAAACAAGAAAGGAAAAAGAAAAGAGAGTAATACATAAACGTGAGGATGTGAGAGGAAGAGGATCTCATAGAATCTCATCATATTCCTGTTTCTAATATCTCCTATTATTCTCTCTAGTCATTTTATTCAATCCAGTCAAGTAGGGGACCCCAGATCTTCATCCCTCTTCTACGAGTATTATACCCTTTGTTTCTATAGATGGCAATTTCAAGACTACATGTCGCCAGCAGTCTGGCCCTCCATTGTGTATATGACGGAGGTATTGGATCAAGCCAGGCTGATGCCACACACAAACGAAGCACCCCCATCGCAACAAAAATTAACCCATGTAATTGTTTTGGCCTTTCGTTATTTGATACCCCCAGCATAATTTCTGATGTTGTGATGTTTACCTCATAATGCGCTATCCCTGTGAGAAAGCTTGATATTTCAGCGATTAGATTAGTTAGCGAGTCACAGGAGGCAAACATATGAATGATATCTACCGCGGGGAGTGAGCAGCGTGGACAGGTTGTGCCTTTCCCAATTCCCCACTTAGCTAATTTAGATGGGGCATAATACAATGAAAAAAAGGTCTTATAATATTGTGCTTGAAGCCTTATAGACATAAGGTAAGAGAGTGACATTTCATATGAATATGCCAAACTTTGGTTAGATAATCCAAGTTTGGTCTGCCATGTCATTATATGTTTATTCATATCATCTGGTAACAATGCATTCATAACCCCATAGATCTCAGCAATTTTTAGGGGTATTTCCCTATGTAAGTTTCTTATAAAAGAACACGGTTGAAATTTAATCCGGCCACCCCCTTTCTTTAGAAGAAAATCTCTCACTTGGAGATATTTGAAAAATTCCCTATTAGGAATATTGAATTCTAGCTTTAATTCGGTAAATGATTTGAATCCATTAGGCGTAAAAAAACAGCCAAATTGGGTAATCCCCAGATCATTCCATTTCTTTATATAATTGTCGTGGAAAATCTCAGGAAGATCTGAGTTCAGATTCACAGGAGTATAATAGGAGTAGCGACCTATTCCTAATAGATTCTTGACATTCCCCCAGACTTTGATAACATTATTGATAGTCTTAAATTTGACTTTTTTAAAATACCCGTCATTAACATGACGCCATAGACATCCAGCGGCCCCTTCTCCCAAAATAAGTTCTTGTGGGGTTGATATATTACCGCTTCCTCGGTTGCCAGTTATAAGACTCAAGCTATACCTTAATACTGTGGCCCAGTAGTATAGCTTGAAGTTGGGAAGAGCCCAGCCTCCACGTTCTCTTGTGTTAGTGAGCCACCGCACTGCCCTACGCGGTCGATTATATTCCCAGACAAATCTAGAGAACACTGTATCTATATTTTTAAACACCAGTGGGAAAAATTCTAAACAAATAGCCTGAAAAAAATACAAAAATTTAGGTAAAAACAGCATCTTGACTACATTAGTTCGACCACCAATAGTTAAATGGAGATTGTTCAGTCTGGTCAGCGCTTTCTTGGTCCGTTGTATAAGTGGATCTATATTGATGCTGACGATGAGCTCTATAGCAGCACAGATACTGACCCCCAGATATGTTGCCTTTTCAGTTACCCTAGAATCATTCATCATGATCTTACTGTTCAACACAATCTGTGTCTTACTAGCATTCAGTTTGTACCCAGAGGCTTCACCAAAGAGTAGTGCTTCTGTTTCTATTATACTTATGGCATTTATAGGATCCCCTGTAACAATGGCGATGTCATCAGCATATCCTAAGCATTTTGTACAATGCAATGGTTTCGCCTTTGGAAAAGTTAGAGCTATTGGCATTGTAAATGACAAAATTTGTATTTATGTGTTGGTTTTGAAAACAGATAAATAAATGGCATTGTCATTTACATTGTCATTAGCTTAATCTCGGCAGTCACTCTGCACTCCCTAGCATTCTGCAGTCACTCTGCACTCCCTAGCAGTCACTCTGCACTCCCTAGTCACTCTGCACTCTGCACTCCCTAGTCACTCTGCACTCCCTAGCACTCCCTAGTCACTCTGCACTCCCTAGTGACTCTGGACTCCCTAGCACTCCCTAGTCACTCTGCACTCCCTAGCATTCTGCAGTCACTCTGCACTCCCTAGCAGTCACTCTGCACTCCCTAGCACTCTCTAGTCTCTCTGCACTCCCTAGCACTCCCTAGTCACTCTGCACTCCCTAGTCACTCTGCACTCCCTAGTCACTCTGCACTCCCTAGTCACTCTGCACTCCCTAGTCACTCTGCACTCCCTAGTCACTCTGCACTCCCTAGTCACTCTGCACTCCCTAGTCACTCTGCACTCCCTAGTCACTCTGCACTCTCTAGCACTCCCTAGTCACTCTGCACTCTCTAGCACTCCCTAGTCACTCTGCACTCTCTAGCACTCCCTAGTCACTCTGCACTCTCTAGCACTCCCTAGCACTCCCTACTCACTCTGCACTCTCTAGCACTCCCTAGTCACTCTGCACTCTCTAGCACTCCCTAGTCACTCTGCACTCTCTAGCACTCCCTAGTCACTCTGCACTCTCTAGCACTCCCTAGTCACTCTGCACTCTCTAGCACTCCCTAGTCACTCTGCACTCTCTAGCACTCCCTAGTCACTCTGCACTCCCTAGCACTCCCTAGTCACTCTGCACTCCCTAGTCACTCTGCACTCTCTAGCACTCCCTAGTCACTCTGCACTCTCTAGCACTCTCTAGCACTCCCTAGCACTCCCTACTCACTTTGCACTCTCTAGCACTCCCTAGTCACTCTGCACTCCCTAGCACTCCCTAGTCACTCTGCACTCTCTAGCACTCCCTAGTCACTCTGCACTCCCTAGCACTCCCTAGCACTCCCTACTCACTCTGCACTCTCTAGCACTCCCTAGTCACTCTGCACTCTCTAGCACTCCCTAGTCACTCTGCACTCTCTAGCACACCCTAGTCACTCTGCACTCTCTAGCACTCCCTAGTCACTCTGCACTCTCTAGCACACCCTAGTCACTCTGCACTCTCTAGCACTCCCTAGTCACTCTGCACTCTCTAGCACTCCCTAGTCACTCTGCACTCCCTAGCACTCCCTAGTAACTCTGCACTCCCTAGTCACTCTTCACTCCCTAGTCACTCTGACTCCCTAGCACTCCCTAGTCACTCTGCACTCTCTAGCACTCCCTAGTCACTCTGCACTCTCTAGCACTCCCTAGTCACTCTGCACTCTCTAGCACTCCCTAGTCACTCTGCACTCTCTAGCACTCCCTAGCACTCCCTACTCACTCTGCACTCTCTAGCACTCCCTAGTCACTCTGCACTCTCTAGCACTCCCTACTCACTCTGCACTCTCTAGCACTCCCTAGTCACTCTGCACTCTCTAGCACTCCCTAGTCACTCTGCACTCTCTAGCACTCCCTAGTCACTCTGCACTCTCTAGCACTCCCTAGTCACTCTGCACTCTGCACTCTCTAGCACTCCCTAGTCACTCTGCACTCTCTAGCACTCCCTAGTCACTCTGCACTCTCTAGCACTCCCTAGTCACTCTGCACTCTCTAGCACTCCCTAGTCACTCTGCACTCTCTAGCACTCCCTAGTCACTCTGCACTCTCTAGCACTCTCTAGCACTCCCTAGTCACTCTGCACTCTCTAGCACTCCCTAGTCACTCTGCACTCCCTAGCACTCCCTAGTCACTCTGCACTCCCTAGTTACTCTGCACTCTCTAGCACTCCCTAGTCACTCTGCACTCTCTAGCACTCCCTAGTCACTCTGCACTCCCTAGTCACTCTGCACTCTCTAGCACTCCCTAGTCACTCTGCTAGCACTCCCTAGTCACTCTGCACTCTCTAGCACTCCCTAGTCACTCTGCACTCTCTAGCACTCCCTAGTCACTCTGCACTCTCTAGCACTCCCTAGCACTCCCTAGTCACTCTGCACTCTCTAGCACTCCCTAGTCACTCTGCACTCTCTAGCACTCCCTAGTCACTCTGCACTCTCTAGCACTCCCTAGTCACTCTGCACTCCCTAGTCACTCTGCACTCTCTAGCACTCCCTACTCACTCTGCACTCTCTAGCACTCCCTAGTCACTCTGCACTCTCTAGCACTCCCTAGTCACTCTGCACTCTCTAGCACTCCCTAGTCACTCTGCACTCCCTAGTCACTCTGCACTCCCTAGCACTCCCTAGTCACTCTGCACTCCCTAGCACTCCCTAGTCACTCTGCACTCCCTAGCACTCCCTAGTCACTCTGCACTCCCTAGCACTCCCTAGTCACTCTGCACTCCCTAGTCACTCTGCACTCCCTAGTCACTCTGCACTCCCTAGTCACTCTGCACTCCCTAGTCACTCTGCACTCTCTAGCACTCCCTAGTCACTCTGCACTCTCTAGCACTCCCTAGTCACTCTGCACTCTCTAGCACTCCCTAGCACTCCCTACTCACTCTGCACTCTCTTGCACTCCCTACTCTGCACTCTCCTGCACACTCACTACTCTGCACTCTCCTGCACACTCACTACTCTGCACACTCACTACTCTGCACACTCACTACTCTGCACTCTACACAAAGATCCGTTACAATTAAAATAAAATAAACCGAGGTGTAAAAAATGATATGAAGTAATCTTTCTCGAGTTTTTCTAGCACCCGATTCTCTCCCTTCCTTCCCCCTTCTAGCTCCCCACCTCACCTTCTGCCCACACTTTTTCAGATAATGCTGTGAATGGGTGCATTTATTTATTTTACTTAATGCAGTTTTATATAGCGTAAACTTTTCTAGCACCCGATTCTCTCCCTTCCTTCCACCTTCTAGCTCCCCACCTCACCTTCTTCCCACATTTTTTCAGATTATGCTGTGAATGGGGGATGGCGGGCAAAAAGAGATGGGGTGAAGGAGGGACGAGGGGGTCGTAGGGAGGGGGGTGGGGCACCAAGGAGGGATGGTGGACGTGGTATACAAGGACGAGGAAGGGATAGAGTTATTGGGTGTAGGGATAGGGAGGGTCGTAGGAAGTGGGTACGAAGGGAAGGGGCCGGAATGGAAGGGGGGAGACGAGGGAGGAGATGAAGAGAAGAAACGTCAGGAGAGCTGAAGGAAGGGGGCCGGACAAGCTGGCTGCAGAGGGAAGAATGGCTGAGTGAAAGCGGGTAGTGGAGAGAAGGAGGGACGAAGTGAAGGAGATGTGAGAAGGATAGGATGAGAGGGTTGAAAGGGAGCCTGGCTGAGGCTCGGCAGGGGCTGGGGCTGAATAACAGACTGGATGCAGAGGGGGTCTGTGTGGAGTGATGGAGGGGTAGGTGAGGCGAAGGGTCGTGAACTGATGGTGGGAAGAAGGGGCACCAGACGAGAAGACGGACTCAGGAGAGACGGGCAGGGAGGAGGAAATGAAGGGGAGGTGGACTGAGAGATTGGGGTAACTGGAAGGCGTCTTGGAATGAAGGTTTGGCAAGTATAGAGCCGACACAAGAGTGAAGGGCTGGGTGAAAGGGGCTTAGGGGGTCGTGGTAGATGACATGGTATAACAGGCTGGTGGGCCCCTGCCACTGGGAGGTCCGAGTGCAACGTGCAGGTCTTAGCTTTGAGTGCCCTGAGGGGGTTCAACTGCGTCGGTGCAAATCAAGAGTGCCAGCTGCAGAAATGCGTGCACCATTTGCAGGCCCAATGCTAGCAAGGTAGTTCGGCAGTTTTGGAGCTTGCAGTATCAACTCCCAGGTTTCCACTACATTCAGACCGCACAACTGTTCACCGCAGAGGTCTGAATGCCACGTGTAAAACCATTCCAGTCCTGGTAAGATAGCCAAGCGGGTTGTGCACCTGATGCGGACCTCTGTCCGCTAACTACTTGTAAAAACTTCCAATTCAGATAGCTGAGCGGGTTGATGCACGGACTGCGGAGATCTGTGCATGTGTAATATGCCGGTCCCAGGTTCGAATTCCAGTAAAACAGCTGAATGAGCGCAGGGCCTGCAGTGCACATCTGGGGGTCCCCTGCAGGTCACTAGTGGGAGTGCGTTCCCAGGCTCTTACTCTGTCGAGGCGGGTGGGGGTGGTATTGTGGGGGGGGAGGTGCGACAAGGGGGTGGGTCACAGAGGTCAGGAGAGGGCTCTATGCAGCGGCGGCAGGGGGGGTTGTTGAGGCAACAGGTGGGTGTTGTGCTATTGGGAATGGTGGATGCTGGGGCGGGAGGGGTGATTGTGGGGTGTCAGGGCTGCGGTACTGGGGGCCAGCGAGGACAGATAAAGGGGCAGCGGGTGCCCCAGTGGCTGGGTGGGTGCTTGGGTGATAGCGGATGGTGGTTTCGGATGCGGGGGGGGGGGCTAGGAAGGGGTGGGGGCTGGGGCAGCAGGGGGTGCTTTGCTGCAGCGGGACGGGCTGCTGCTGGGGCAGCGGGTGCCTTGATGGCTCCTGGGGGGGCTGATGCCAGGCTCTGCTCGCTCGGTCAGGGTGGCAGCGCCGCCATTAATCACCGGCAGCCTCCCTCCCTGGCAGTGATGGATGATGGGCGGGCGGGTGCGTGCGGGGGGCTCCCTCCTCTTAGGCTGGGCTTGGCGATCCGTTCAGAGGGAGCTCCTGCACCCGAGAGCTTCTTCTCAGAGAGAACAGGTGCTTTTTAAAGCGCCAATGCACAGTTCCACTTGTTGTGGGCGCTATAGAAATCATTAAAATCGCTCCTTTCTGTGACAGGAGTCCTCTTCATGATGCCGCGTCCCCTCTGCAGGTGTTGGGGTGGGGGGTCCTAGATCTCTTCAGGTGGGGGCTGCTCAGTGACCCCCCGGGCCCCGCTGGGGTGCGTGCAGCGCCGCCTTGGATGGATGCTGCCCGGTCCTCGTCCTGCCCCCGTCCCCAGGGCCTTTAGACCCTCGGCAGAGGCCCATTCTACTGCCCTCCCTGCTTACTGTCCTCCCTCCCTGCCTGCTACCCCCACCCTGTCGGTGATGCCTGTGCGCTGCAGGTGCAGGCGGGCTGGAGGAGGGGGGATGGGGGCAGCCCGGCTTAGTGCTTTTTACTCTTCCTGCATCGCTCATAATCACCAAGCACAGGTACTCTATAATGTCCCTTTGATTATGTTTGAGACCTATCGTGACATCACTCAACGGGCGGCCCCTTAAACAAGCTGGGCCTCTGCCATATCCGGCCTTTGATGCTGTCGGTTTTTCAAAGTGGGAGATTGAGCGATTGGAGCCCCTCAAAACTGAACCACGGGGACCCCCTATATCAAAATGACAAAATGTTCCAGATTGTTCGGGAGAACCTGAACAGGAAATGCAAAGATGGTACCCTGCATGGGCCTTCCAGGTCTTTACACATGCCGTCTTCTATGGGGCCTGTTACTAGATGGCCTATCAAATGGAGCGGTAATGCTGAGCCCTGTGTGACCGTTATTATATGGTATTCTGACCCATTTACCGGTATTTACGAGTAAGAGATTTGGAATGGGGAATAACGGGAGGGCCGTGGCACTGCGAGGCCATTTGCTGCATTTTTCCGAATTTTGGTCCTCTGCCTTCCAGAAGGTCTCTTGTTCAGAGTCGGTGGACCAGTAACGCAGGTGGCATTGTGATATTATCGGGTGCCTTGGTAATACGCACCATGCACGTCACCATGCAGAGCGGCATGATCAGCATGCAGCGCTCATGTACCACTCAGTACTGCTTGCAGTAGGCGCTATAAAATAGCAAGCAGTGTCTGACAAGGAGCCTGGAGTACATCGCACTTTAGGATAAGCTATTAGGGTCACATATGCTTTCCCTGTCTATAGATAATGCATTGGGGCTTCCCTCAACCTGCACAGAGACCCTCACTTAAGAAAGAGACAGTCTGCCGCCTTCTGTTGTGACGAAAGCCTCTTCGGACCTTCCAAACTTCTGTGGTGGAAGGATACACATAGGGGCTGCAGGTGGAGGGAGTATTTGGACCGGACTCACAGGGCTCTACCACCTGCTGACGGCACGGCCTGCACCCGGCTGAGCCCTGCCCGGCCCTATCCTCTTACAGTGAGGCGGTAAATACCGCCCGCGGTGCCAGGGCCGGCCAGGAATAAACCTGCGCTGGAAGCACCTTGGCTGCTGGCGGTCACTCGGCCCCTGCAGGGCTGAGGCTGCTGCGGGGGGTGTCTCTGGGTCAGCCAGCGTCTGTGTGCCGGAGGCCTCCATTGGCTGTCCGTTTATTGACACCGCCATGCCGGGGCACAGAAGATAGACTGCTGCTGGAAGGGTGCCCGGAACCGCAGACCAGGGAGCTGTCACTCGTTAACCCACTGGTATTTGGGAGAAATCGAGTGAAGGAACTGGATTTTGGCCCCTCACGGACAGTGGGAGGGGGGCGGGCGGGGACGGCACACGGACAGTGGGAGGGGGGCGGGCGGGGACGGCACACGGACAGTGGGAGGGGGGGGCGGGGAGGATACCTGCCAGCAACTCTAATCGCGCAGCCCACCCCTGCAAGGCACACGTTGGAAATGAAACCAACATGCCCATACAAAAAAAAAAAACGCCCACCGCCTGGATGACGTCACAAAGGGGCGGGATGAGAAAAATTCGACAAACGCCCACGAATCGCCTCGGTGCATGACGGACGCCTCTTTCTTCCAATGGCTAGCCTCCATTTATGGAGCTAGCCAATGGAAGAAGGGGCGGATTCAAGACCACCATACTGTTGACAAAAGTTTTCGCCCTGGGAGGGGCACTGCAAGTAGTGCCCTCGCCAGGTCGAAACCTAAAAATGACTAAATAAGGAAATACTTTGACAAAATGTTCTGCGTTATGCCTCATAATGAGCCTTTTCTTGTCGCATAATTTGATTCACCTCCTTGTGCCAATACCTCCCACTCCCCCCTGCGTCTACCCACCTCCCCTTCCAAACCTTCATTCAGTACCTCTGAACTGGTATCAGTTATTCTGATTATGAAGGACCTACACTGACGACCCACAAGCTCTGTTTCTTTATTTGGGTCCTATTTACTCAGGCCAAGCCTCTCATTAGTCTACTGCTGGCACCTGTCGCCGCTTTCCTGAACTGTAGCCATAGAAGTCATGTATGGCACATAATGCGGTGGTGCGGTTACCAGTGGGCTTCAAGTAATCTGCGCTATGGACCACTGTCCGTCTTTTCATTCTGAAACCATTATCATCTTTAGCTTTATTCTAATTGTGGTGGTCTTGGACTACTGCTCCCAGTCTGCATCACGCCAATCAATGGAAGGCCCGCACTGGAACTCTGCATTGCTGATGACTTGTGTGGTATTGGTGAGTGCTTGTCAACTCATTGCAGCGCTCACTGCACTTTGAAGGTAGTTGACTAAGTAGCTACTCAGTTCATAATACTCTTTCATTTCTTTGTGTTGGTTGTTGACGGAAACAATGTTTTAAAACTTCAACACAAAAAATTAAGTTTTCTCAAAGAACAATAATGCAGAAAACGTTATAGGAGAGTGCAACAGCGATTTGTAGATCGCAGTCAACCAGACAGCATTGCTAAAGATATCTTGGGCACTTTTAGAAAGTTCACCTAGGAATGCATTCTGCCCATTGATTGCCATTGGGTTTGTGGTTTGTAACTCACATATTCTGGCTTTCTATTGACTGGCTTTATTTGCTTTAGGCTCTCCCAGTTCAGTTCGTCCCTCCCGTCGCCTAAACTGTGCGTAACGTATTCTTCCATGAACTCCCTTTCTATAAATAGGCCTTTAAATCTTGTTCTTTTCTTGTCACATTTGCTGTGCATTTAAAGACCGTGGTCAAATTGTTTACTTTTCTTTCTCTGTTTTCAAAGTGAGAGGATCTTTGTGACAAGCTTGTTGGATACCGGGGGTAGGAAAGAGTTTTTTTTTGTAGCACACACCATTTAAATGAACTGTGCAAGTTTTTCAGAATATATCAGAATTAGGAACACACATGAAATATATTTGATGTTATTTCTGAAGCGTGTTGAAAACAAATGCTTTACTATGATCAAAACAAGTCATTACACTAGATGTTGCTATTTCCACACATTTTCGTTTGTGCACTGTGTAGTTTTCTTAGTAAAACTGTATGTCTGTGCAAATGTAATGGTAATTTCAATTGAAAAGGTGTTGTCTGTAATGGCAGTGTACTACCATACCATGCATACTCCGCTCTACGTCACTCTACTCTGCTCCACACCACTGCACCCTACTCTGCACCACTCTACTCCACTGCACTCTACTCTGCACCACTCCACTTTACACCACTCCGTACACGCCACTGCACTCTGAACCACTCCACTCTACGCCGCTGCACTCTGTCACTACACAGAATGCCTCTCTAGTCTACCCTGTACCACACTACTCTATGTCAAGGCACTCTTCGCCACTCTACTCGACTGCTCTCTTTGCCACTGCCCTTTACACCATTCCAGTATGGGCCACACACATGCGCTGTTCACAACTCCACTCTACACCACTGTACACTATGACACTTTGTAACACTTCACTCTATGCCCCTGCACTCTACGCCAGTCTACTGTATGCTGTTACACTCTATGCCACTCTGCCACTGCACTCTACCCTGCACCACTCCACTCTGAAACAGTCTACTCTGTGCCACTCCACTCTGTGCCACTGCACTCTGCACCAATGCACTCTACATAACTGCACTCTGTCACTGCACCTTATGTCGCTGCACTCTACTCTGCTCCGCTCTGCTGCGCCACTGCACTCTATTATGCCCACTCTAATCTACATCACTGCATTCTATGACACTGCATTGTATGCCTCTGAATTGAGTGCCACTGTACTCTACACCAGTATGCTTTGTAACACTCCATGCCATGGCACTCTACACCATTCCACTCTAAGCGACTCCACACTATGCCACTCCAGTACACAACACTCCACTCCACTCCTTGCCATTCCACTCTGACACTCTACTCTTCCCCATTCCACTGTCGGCCACTCCACGCAACACTCCTCTGCACCACTGACTTTTACCCATGCTGAACAGCAGCCACGCTGGTGTACAACCTGGCTTAAACGCATTGGCAAAGCCAGTAGCTCTTGCGTAGGTGAGGCCTATCGTCTTTGCCATTGCTTGTTTTTAATTGGAGTAATCTGACAGCCTTCTACTCTGGTCTGTATGCTAAGGAGAAGGGCGTTGCAAGCTACTCCAACCCCACGTGGGGGGTTGGAGGGGGTATTAAAGGAGGATGCGGGCGAGGAGCGGGAGTGTAATGATGAATCCTGCAATTGTAGTTAAGATGAGTTTATTGAAGCCATCAGGTGAGAGCCAGGCAGCACGGCTTCCAGTCCGTGGAGCAAACCGGAACTGACTCCGGACTGGAACGACCACAGAGAATGCAACACGCATTCCATGCCTCGCCCTCAGAATAGCAATACATCACATAGAATGATAATACAATTCTTCATATTAAAACATACCAGGGAGCGCCAGCTATTGGAAACTAATATTTAATGCAGAGGGTAGTTCGAGTAAAGCGCTTTTCGCAGGAGTATCTGGTGATCGGTGTAGGGAGGTCTCCTGTCCTTTCAAGCATTGCTACCATTAAATTGCCTATTAGTATCGCGTTTAACAGCGTTTTAAAACGGCAGAAGCGTGGAAAGAAAAGCTATATTAAAACGCAACTTTTAATTGAATGCTTTAGAGGCCATGAGGACACTTGCTCACGTGCTATCAGCTTTTAGACGTCGAACGGGTTTTGTGCAGCGTAGGGGGCATTAGTTTTGCGTGGATTCAATGAGCCCCTCCCAATGAAGGGTCCCTGGTCCCCTCAGGTCGGAGCTTGCGTGTGCAGGGCTCACAGGAGGGCCGACCGTCTGCTACAATTTACACCGATGGATCATGGTTAGTATTAAATATTGACCGGAGGTTGTTATGGGGCTGCAGAAGGGCGCGCGCCACCGCCATCTCCCAAGGAAGCCCCGTTTGACACTTAATCGAAGACATGTCTGGATCCGAGTGACTTGTGCAACCGCGAGCCTGGCTCCAACATTCCACCGCCGCCCAGGATCGCAGACACCAGCCTCTCCGTCTGTGACAAACACATGGGATGGAGAGAGCTTTGTTTGCAAGGCATGGCTCCGAAGGCCCTGGTGGTGCGCCCGCTGCAGGACCATCCGGCTGCGTCTCTCTTAAGCTCGTGACACGCTTCTTTTCACTGAGATTGTGTTTCCCCTAACTAGTTTTGTGCAATGGTCTGCCTTGGCTCGGGGTTGGCGTTCTCGGATGTTTGTATAGTAAGTAGCGCTTCTCTGACCTGGGCATGCTTTATTCTCTCTGTCCGTGGGGGGCTTCAAGTTGGTTCTTCTTCTCGGGTGTCAGTTTTGCGTCAGGCATGCCCTTCCAGGTTTGTAATGCTTTCCCCTTGCTCCAACTGCACAGCTATTGTTTGCTGTATTTACGCGTTTGCGCTCATATTCAACGTATGACTGGTGTATAAGAGGTAGTGGTGTAACAGCAATATATGTGTGTGTGTGTGTGTGTGTGTGTGTGTATGTATGTATATATATATATATATATGTGTATTCTAGATGGTATTGTAAGCAACAGACACAGCTCTTACTAGCATGGCCTCTCAAAGACTTTATGGCATTGGTTCTATATCGTTCTCAATTCATTGAGCTGTTAAGAGTACTAAACAATGCTTAAGAAACATGTTTCCTGAAATCAGGAGTTTGGGTGAAGCTGGGGGGAGGGTTCAGGAAAAGTCTGGGAAAGACGTGGACTTATACAGAGAAGTATGTTGGATAGGAATTATGTTAATTAAGTCTGTAGGTGTGAACATGCTGTTTGGGGCATTGGGTGTTGAGGTTGAGTATGTTGTTTCCTCACTATAAGGAAACAACGCAGTAAGCAAAGGGGGATGAGGTGTTGAGGCAGATTGTAACTGAGTCAGCAAAGTGCAAGGTGTTTTCAAAGATGTGCAAGTGCTCCTTGGACATGTACTCTTTGGACTTCTTTTGAATGTGGGAAAGGATGTCACTTGTCTAATATCAGTCGGAGTAAGTATTTCCAAAGAGAGCGCTACAGGTGACTTTAACATTTACGCTAGAGGCTCTAGGCCGAGTGTTATTTTTGATATGGAGCATTTTTGTGCCTCTGGATGTAGTTTGTTTGTCCATTAGCTAGGCGTGTTTAGTCTAATAGCTTTGTAGATAATGCAGGCTGGCTTGAAGGAAAACCAGGCCTCAAGAGGTAGCCATTTCATTGATCTGGGCACTGGCGTGATGTGTTCATATATTTTTTTTGTCAAAGGCCTGTCTTGCTGCAGCATCCAGGACATCCTGAAAAGGTGCTAGTCGAATAGTTTTGAAACATCTGGGGAGGATTTTACCATAATATTCGATGAGATGGCGATCAGGATCTGTACAGATTGATTAAGGTTCTCTTGCAGCTTAATGCATTAACCAACTTTAGTGGCATTTGTTGATAATGTTTTAGGTTCTTTCCACGCAGGCGTCCATGTTAAGTTTGCTGTCTAATGTGAAGCCTAGTGATTTGATGCTGGTAATAATTTCTGGCATGATGCCTGATTTGGGCAGATTTCTGTTTTTTGAGTTAGGTTGATTTTATGGATATGCGTTTTGGGTTTCTGAAGATTAGCTTTCTTCTGTGTCATACAGAGTTGAGATGATCTTTCAAGTCAGTTGAGTGTATGCGTAGATGCAGATGAATGTCATTAGCTTGTTGATGGTAGATGATGCCCAGCAAGTTTGTGATGTTGTGCAAAGGCGCAAAGTAAAGAGGTTAAGAACTCAGATGGAACCTTGCAAATTGCTGAAAGGTGTGTGCCCCTTATTCTTACCATTTTGAAGTGGTCCATCAGATAGAATTGAAACTATAAGGGTATATTCACCCGCTACCCCATTTTTGAGAAGAAGGTGCCAATGTGTAAGCTCAGATCTACCGTACCATATGTTGCAAATAGATCTAGTATAATAAAGAGGTCCATATTCCTATTTTCATACCCCAGGAGTGCATCATCTATTTGTAGTATTATTGTTTCTTAGCTATGGCCCTGCCTGAATCCTGACTTGTGCAACTTAAGTGTGGAGGTCTGTCATATATCGGCTGACATGCTCATTCATGGAGTTCTCAAGAATTTGGGTTTTAAAGGGGAGATCATTCAATAGTGGGCTTGGGTCGGTACTGTGATCTGATCGAATACGTACTCTATGTCTTTGTTATAAAGTTGTCTATATTTTTCCTTGACCTAATGCTTTGTTTAGTATATTAACCCAGTGTAGTAGGAGGAAATCCAGGCTCTTTTCTATAGATAGTGAAATTGTATCCAAAAGGTAGTTTCCCAATTTGCTGGAGGAAAAATAACTCACCTTAATCGTTTAGCCAAGAAAATTGACTTAGGTTCTCCTTGAGGCGTTGAAGTGCTCTACAGCGAGTAGCACACTACTCCGGAACCCAAGGTTAGTGGTTAATCTTGTGATAGATTATATATTACTACCATTAGTTGTGATCTTTAATGGGGGCTTTGTGGTTTCGGGTCAATGGTTGGTGATATAGCTAGGCTGACCGTGATTAGATAGTGTTAGGTTGCATGGATAGAGTTTTAAAGAAGGATGAGTTATGAACTGATATGAAGGGTCAGCCAATTGCAGAATTACAGTAAGAGAGACTAAGGCAGGCAAGCATGAGACTGAGAGGAGGCTATATTCAGAAATCGAAGGCATGCAGAGGATGGGAGGTAAGAAGAGGGTGACTGAAAAAAGAAAGGAGAGGAATCCAGAAGAAGGAAGTCAAGGTTGATTTTTCATACCTGGGTATAGGAGTATGATATGAGGCTTTCGGCGACATCCAGAAATCTCAGGGTGTAAGTTGTAGAAAGAAACATTACATACAGTGCTCCATGTCTGGGGCAGGCAGCTTAAACATGCGAGTCCAAGTGTACACATCATTTAAATATTAAGAGTCCGAGCCTGCTGTGTGCAAAGCATACAGTATCCTTATAAAATATAGTCCGGATTATCACAAACTTGGTGCAGGGAATGTACACTGCCCAAGAGAGAGGCCTTCTTTAGAAAGTCTCATTTAATGATATTACAAAACTATGCTAAATTGAAGGGTGTTTAACTCGCACAAAAAAATTGATTTGTCACTGGCTGAGAGCATCTCGCCAATGTGCAGTCAGATTAATACCGTGTTTTGCCACCTAATCCCATTCTAGGTTTCAATCGCTGACCTGAAAGATGCTGGGTTGCCATGTAGCCTTACCCATTAATGGGTTGCAAGGCACCCTCTCCCAGTACCGGGTTGCAGAGCACCCTCGCCCAGCAAAAGACTCCCATGCCACCCTCACCAGGCAACCACAGTATTCAAGCAAAAAATATATATATATAACCTCCTCTCTTCCACTGAGAAGACAGAACACTTTCTATGCATCTGGAAGATACGCAGGTTTAAAGACATCCTGCTGATGCAGCGGAGGCCCATCACTTATGCTAGAAAAAGGCATGCGGGCAGATATACAGAAAAATTATTAAACTAGGATAGGATTGTTTTGTCAATGTATGATGTATGTTTGGTTTCTCATTCTGTTCACCCTAATATTATTTGCTTTTGCAAGGTTTTGCATTACTTAAATGTTGACCCTAATCAATATATATGCTACAGTAGGTTTGGTAATAATACTTCCAGGTTACCATAACAATTTATTGTTCATGTAAAATTGTGCGGGACAGAATAGAGCAGGTCACTAACATCCCCTACAAGGGTTCTCTGGCAGTCTTGGTGTTCTCCAATCACCTTTTTTCCAGCGTGTACAGCACAAGGAGAGGTGTGAGACAGTCATCAACTTTCCTTTTCTCCAGAGTCATGACTGTAGCCACATCTCTTTGGGGTCTATGGAAATATAACTGGTTGTGTGCCTCAAAAAGAGAGAATGCTCCATTTACTTACTGGTAATCATAACTCCTAAATGTCCTCATCTCAAAATATACATCATGGTGAGGTAAATCCACAACCAGGAGAGCGGAATCTCCTCAACCTAGAAGTGTGCGCATAAATTAGTAGTTAGAACCTTTTTGAGTCCGCAGTATTGTCAAAGACTTGACAAAGAAGCAGAATAATTACCTCCTTACCACTTCCTCGTCACAGTCCCTACTTCTTAAGTATCTATTAAAGGAAGCACCCACCAAGATGGCCAGACAACATGGGAAAAGTCCAGATAACACTAAATAAAGCCTAGAAGCCAATGTCAGACCCTGCTCGGGGCGGGCCACAGCTGCAGTGGTTTGGACCGTCCTGGGGTCCGACCAATTATGGCTCTGAAAACTGAGTCAAGTACACCCTTTCTGCACATGACTCCTAAGGTAGCAGAGGTGAGCAGTCAAAGGCTTCTCAGGTAGGTAGTGTGGCAGGCAGATACTCCGAACTCGCCAGTCATCACACAGACTGTCACATACACAATAACTTACTGTCCAGTCGAGTGCTAGATTTAGGAAAAGAGAAGTACTTTAACAGAGTAAACCAAAATACTACACACAATAATGGGGATGGGCAAAATATTCCAGTGGCTCCCCACTGACCCCAGACTCAGTCACCCGGGCAGACTAGATTACGGCAACACATTCTACGCTGGCATTACGAATCAGTTCATACAAAGACTCCAGATCATTCAGAATGCCGCTGTCAGGCTCATCCTCAACATCCCCCCGCAGCGCACAATTCACGCCCCACCTCGGAGAGCAGTACTTTACAACCTTGGATGCACTGTTACTTTATGGAATTTTGTTGCTTTGGATACTTTGAAGACGTACCAGTTGCAGAGACTCGGTGCTTATCTTAGTGCAACAGACTGTTCTTAACAATCCCGATTTTGTGCTGATATAGTTATCTGCAATTAAGGGTTCAGAGGTTGATGTAAGTGCACGATGCTCGTTGCTATTGGATGTCTTCTAACCGTTGCTATGCCGGGTTGGTATAAGATTACCAAATAGTTGCATCCTATGTACTTGAGCTTGATTGGCTGTCTACAATTATGTTATTGGGTGCAGTACCCCTGTTAATTACGACAGAGTAGGCTGTGGTATGGCGGATGGGGCACAGCATTTATAGAGGGTAACATTTTGCTAGCCGTGTTCTGTCTGTTGTGATGTTTGGGAGTGGCATAGAGACAGACGTGAATTAACCACTCTATATCAGTGTGCCCATCTCTAGGGAAGACTTCTGTAGGAGATTATGGTAAGCGAAACGCATGCCATGTGCTTGCTGATAGTAATAGCATATATATGGTTGTGTTGTACACCACTGCATTGACCTAATATTTTGGTAAACAACGTTTCATAGTTTATGGGTGTTATCTCTTTTCATACGTCTCTTTATGATGATTGAGTTTGAGTTTTAAAAATTTTATATAGCGCTCTTTCACCAGCGGTTTCATGGCGCTGTAACTGGCAGATCTCCACAAGGGACAAGGGGTGGAGGACAGGGAAAAAGGAACTACATAAAAATTTTACTAAAAAAATAAGCTTTAAGTTTCTTGCGAAACTGGGAATATGAGGTAAGGGATCGGAGCTCCAAGGGTAATGAATTCCAGAGAGCTGGGGCAAGGGTCGCAAATTTTGATCCCCCCACTTTTTCCGACGAAACCGGGGAACTGTCAGGAGGAATTTGGAAGAGGATCGGAGCTCCTTGGCTAGAAGGTAAGGGACAATCTCCGAGGAAATGAAGGCAGGGGCCGTGCCCAGTCGAGCCTGGTAGGTGATGGTCGCCAGCTTGAACTGGACACGTTCCCGAACCGGGAGCCAGTGTAGGGTTTTCAGGAGGGGAGTGACATGTGAGGATTTGGGAAGGTTGAAGACCAACCGAGCCGCTTGATTTTGAATCATCTGCAGCCGCCTGAGACTATATGCAGGTATGCCTGCATATAGGGCGTTGCCATAATCCAGGCGGGAGATGACCATCGCAAGGACGATCAGCTTCAAGGCCTCGAAGGTGAAAAATCGAGAAACCTTGCGGATGGTACGAAGTGAAAGAAAAGAAGAAGAAACCACAGAACTAACCTGGGAGTGAAGGGTAAGGTGAGAGTTGAGTTTGATGCCTAAAGTTTTGACCGAGGTAGAGGGGACCGGAGGGAGACCAAGGGAAGGGGGCCAAAAAAGTGAAGACCAGGGACTGGAGCAACCACCCGTCCACACCAACTCGGTCTTATCAGGGTTGAGTTTCAGGTGGTTGAAATCCATCCAGTCCCGGATAAAAATCATAATAGACTGGAAATTAGAAATAGAGGCAGAAGATGCAGAGAGGTTGAAAACAAGTTGGAGATCATCCGCATAGTTATATACGGTGACCTCCATTTGTTCTAAAGAAAAGATAAGGGGAGAAATATAAAGGTTGAACAAAAGAGGTGAGAGGGAGGAACCTTGTGGAACCCCGCACTGGACCTTCCGGAAGTCCGCAGAGAAGTCACCCAGGCGAGCCGCCTGGGTTCGGTCCCTCAGGAAGGAGGACAACCATACCAGGGCCGTACCCCCGATCCCCGCCGCCCCGACACGAGAGAGTATGATGGTATGATCCACCGTGTCAAAGGCGGCAGAGAGATCGAGGAGGACTAATGCCTGGAATTGATTGGTGTCCCTGCCCTCCCTGAGGTTGTCAAGGACCGAAAGGACAACGGACTCCGTAGAGTGTGCGGGGCGAAAGCCAGCCTGACGGGACGCCAATACCCCATTCTCTTCCACAAAGGTGCTCAGAGACCTGGTGACATGGCGTTCGAGCACCTTAGCCAAAAATGGTAGGAGAGCAATGGGGCGATAATTGGCAGGGATCGAGGGGTCCGCGCCAGGCTTCTTTAAAATAGGTAAAATAATAGCAGATTTCAAAGGGTTGGGAACAACTCCCTGAGAAAGGGAGCTGTTAAGAAAGTGAAGGGGAGGATCAGGGCAGGTGGTGTAAATGTGACGAAGGATGTGAGCGGGACAAGTATCAAGAGGAGAACCGGATTTTACAAGGGGGATAAGTGAAGTAAAGGTTTCCTTAGTCAAAGGGGGAAGAGTATTTAATTGTCCTTGCGGGGGAGGACACTGAGGGTCAACAAAAGACGGGGAAGGTGGCGGAATGTTGGCTTTGATGATGGCGATCTTGTCAATAAAAAAACTGTTCAAAGAGTGACAAAGGGCCTGGGAGGGGGAGGGCTTAAGGGATGTGCGATCTGAAAAGGCTAGGTTCTGAACAATCGAGAAGATTTCCCTAGATTGGTTCTCGGCTGTGAGTATCTTGGAGGAGAAATAGGCAGTTTTAGCGACCAGAATAGCATTCTTATATTGGGCTAGTAGAGTGGTAAAGTCAGCTCTTAAGATGGGACAATAGTTTCTCCTCCAGGCCCTCTCAGCACGGCGTACCGAGAGTTTGATGGATTTCAGGTCATCGGTAAACCACCGATTGGCATCTTTCTCCCGTTTGGAAGTCAATCGCTTCAAGGGAGCGATAGACTCACTGGCGGAAGAGAGCCACTGTTCAATGGTGTTGGCCTGGGCCAGGGTGGACAGACCGTGAAGGGCAGGGTAGGAAGCACTTAAAAGGGCAGACAAGTTCGCCGGGTCAACTCTGCTCCACGAGCGGACCCAAACATTTTTAGGAAGGGGGACCCTAAGTGTAGAACTAAGAGGAAGAGAAAAAGAAAGCAGGTGGTGGTCGGACCAAGTGCAGGGAGAAATAAAGAGGGAATCAACAGGGCACTTCAAGGACCAAATCTGGTCCAGGACGTGACCCTTGACGTGAGTTGGGGAGGATACATGGGAGACAAAATTAAGAGATAAAAGTGTGTCTGAGAACTCTCTGGAAGATAGACACTCTGCAGGGTCAGAGGGCCAGAAGTTAAAGTCACCCAATAGTAACACAGAGGAATTATTAACGGCGAGGGTGGCTAGTACCTCCTGGAAATCAGGGAGAAAGCGTAGGGGTGACTGGGGAGGACGATAAATGAGCATACAAGTGAGAGGGGGGGAGGTGGACGTAGTACGGATAGCGAGATACTCAGTAGTAGCAATATCGGGGAGAGAGAGCAATTGAAATGGAAGGTCAGATCGGGCAATGACTGCTACGCCGCCCCCCGCTCTGCCAGAAGAGCGATCTGCTCGGAGGGCGTAGTAAGAAGCAGGCAGAGTGGCTAGCAGCGTAGGTAAGGAGTCATCACAGAACCATGTCTCCGTTAAAAAGAGGAGATCCGGTGCGTGAAGATCTAAGAGCACCGATAGTTCATGTGAATGAGCCACCGCCGATCTAGTATTCAGATAATAAGCCTTAAGAGTCCTGACTGGATCAGTGTTGGCATCGTCAATGGGGGGAGGGGCAGAAGTGAGAGAGGCAGATGGACAAGAACAGTGAGAAGCAGGGGATAAATTAAGCGGGGATATCCGGGAGTGAATGGAGGGAGGTAGAACCCACGGACCCTGTAGACTGTGGAGTTGAGAAGGAGTGTAGGAAATAAATTGGGCAGAGTGATGTGCCCCTAGCCCCGGTCGGGCGCAGACGGGCTTAACTTAGGCGCAACTTCGGCGCGCCTTCGTCGCGCCCGCTGCGCCTTCTGTAAGGGGAAGTTGTGATATAGGGACACATGAGGGGGGAGTTTGAGAGGGGACGTGGCAGGGGGGGAGGGACAGAGGAGCTGCCCCGCCACCACAGAGCAGCCCGAGATGGTGGCCACGCCCGTCCCCGCCCTCGTGACCTGCCCGTCAGAGGGTGAGGGAACGATCAGCGTGGGGCGCTCTGGCGGCGGCAGGCAGGGGAGTCAAGAGGCGTCAAGGGGTGCGCGATGTCCAGAGCGCAGCCCCTGAAAAATGAAGGCAAGGTATTTTAAGATACAGTCTCGTGAGTTTAAAAGCGAAGTTGCGCCGCGCCTCGGCAGCGTTGTAGCTCCCGGCAAAGCCTCGGGAGATCTGGTCAGTTTCTGCGGTCGGGACTCACCCAGCTGAAGAAGATTGCCAGGGGGGGAGGGACAGAGGAGCTGCCCTGCCAACCACAGAGCAGCCCGAGATGGTGGCCACGCCCGTCCCCGCCCTCGTGACCTGCCCGTCAGAGGGTGAGGGAACGATCAGCGTGGGGCGCTCTGGCGGCGGCAGGCAGGGGAGTCAAGAGGCGTCAAGGGGTGCGCGATGTCCAGAGCGCAGCCCCTGAAAAATGAAGGCA
Source organism: Lissotriton helveticus (assembly GCF_964261635.1). Taxonomy (NCBI): domain Eukaryota; kingdom Metazoa; phylum Chordata; class Amphibia; order Caudata; family Salamandridae; genus Lissotriton; species Lissotriton helveticus. Next base: position 1,556,357,655 of record NC_136065.1, read on the forward strand.
AGGTATTTTAAGATACAGTCTCGTGAGTTTAAAAGCGAAGTTGCGCCGCGCCTCGGCAGCGTTGTAGCTCCCGGCAAAGCCTCGGGAGATCTGGTCAGTTTCAGTTGATTTGTATGTATGTTGAGGAATTAAATATTAATCACAGAATTTATTTACAGATATATTGCAGGTTTATGTGAAGATACTTTTGTTTGGCACAGTATGAATGACTGAAGATGAATGTATAAAGACAATTTAGAGTGGTCAGTTTACCAAGTGGGAAGATGTATGCAAAATTGTTAGACGAGCCCTTCCAAAAATATGCTTACATGAAATGTTGCGTCCAATTATAACAAAAAATGAGCATGATAATCCATAGGGGCGAGTGACCATTTTATTAATAGCGTGAGTATTCGCTAGATCTCCTTTTGGTTGGTGTTTATTTAAATAAATTGATAAACTTGGATTAAGCTGAATATTTAAAGACCTTGTGGATGACTCAATATATTTGGGTTTAAGATGCAGCCATTTAAAAGGAAGTCAATATTCAATGTATGGATTAGCACAGACTTCAAGTCTTGATACTGTAGGTCATGTTACTATGTTTGAGTTTCATGAGCCTAGTCTGTAAAACGGGAAAAGTGTTTCTCACTCTTACGATGGTAATCCAGGTTTGTTGCAGTCGGAAGGGAAATCTGTTTTAGGCTTGTGGCGAGAAGCAAATATAGAGGACTGGGCAGTTTCTTGTAGGAAGTGGTTATGGGGAAGGTTTGCTGGCTTTTAGCAGGCCCAACAGAGAATATCCCCCTAGAGGTTCGCAATTAGATGGATGCGCAGGTGTGGAAGCCCTGTGCCACTGGACTTAAGAAAGAGCGTAGGCTGAATGGGCGGCTCTTCAGGATATATTTTTATTTTATTTATAAAGTTTTAGTTGTCATACCTAGAAGACCAATTCACATAGAGCAGAGTCAACATACCGATGATCCTTAAACTAGTTTGCGGCCTATGAAGATGACGGTCAAAAAAATTGATTCTTGCAAAATGCCACAGGGTTTGGTGATGAAGTCGAACCTGAAGGAATTATTCTGTAGGTACTGCTTCAAGTAGGACGGCAACCCCTGCTGTAAGATGTAATCCAAGTCTTCTGAAAGTAGAAAGTGCATCAACTTAATTTTCAAATGTTGAGGGGTTGCAGAGATAGTGGCAGAAGTGATCTGTTGGTGTCTTCGAAATTAGCAAATATATTGGATTTAGAGAATATAGAGATACCACAGCACTCTAAGCAGCAGTCTGACAAATTAAAGCCCACCAAATAGGGTTTGTAGAAAATCCGTACAGAGGATTTATTGAAACGTGGAGAAACTAATAATCTATTGTTGTGTGTTATCATAAAAACAGCAGACACAAGTTTTGTCACAAGCGACTTTTTCAAGGCTACTACTGTTAAGCTGAGCAGCAAGATTCACGTTATATGTAAGGATTCTGTTGAAGGAGTCCTCTGTAGATTTGGTTCTCCCGAAAGAGGTGTGGCGCCGCGGCCAGGGCGACTGACGCTTGAATCTGGGGATCACGGTTCGATCCCCGGCTCCGGCGGCAGGTTAGCCCAGCACCATGTGACTCTGGGCAATAGCTTGCTTAATCTTCCCGACGGCCCCCAGCGCCTAGAGACCCTTACGGGTGATTGTGCGCTTTACAAATGTGGATTATTATTATTATTATAATGGAGCTAAGAATAGATATCAGTCTCCCAAGTAGTAGACTAGAATTGAGAGTAGCAGCATAGACACTAATTACTGGTATACCCATTTGATCCTGCCAGTAGCATATGCTTGTCTCGAAGCTAGACCCTTACCCCATGCTGGCTGACTCCTGTGGCCACTTCTCCCTCATTTTGCACAGGGGAGAAGACTATAGACCACGAGCTACACTACTTTTGTTATTTTACATATTCCTGCTTATACTAATTTCGGTCTATTTGTTTGATTGATAATGTTGACCATAGAATTTTGACAGAGTACTTCATGTCGTCTCTTCTACGCGCAATTCTACTCTACTATTACATTTCAATAAATCCTCTGTATGGGATTTTCTATGAACCCTACTTGGTGGACTTTAATTTGTCGGCCCTTTCCCTTAAAGTGCTGTGGTATCTCTATATTATCTCAAATTTGTACAGTAACCCCTCTGGTTTATTGTTGTCTTTACCTGGTACTAGAAGGGTATGAGAGAACAAAGAAGCACACCCCCTAAAGTTACTTATCATACTACACCCAGAATATCTGTTTTAAATAGGGGTTGCGATTGATGTACCACTACTACCTCTCTGTTTATTGAATATATTGCATTGAACCAGGAGTCTCGAAGTATGTCTCTTCGGAAGTCAATCTCCTGGGGCTCTAAATCAACTTTGAATATTTCTATCATGCACTAATTAAAAATATAATCAAAAATACTTTGATCGGCTCCTTTGTGAGTTCCTATTAAATGTAACCAAGTAGTTCAAGCATTCAAACATTAACTTAGAAATATGACTCGCTGAGATCTTTTCTGCGAGGGATGTGAAAAGACTGAATGTTTTTCATTTCCACAGTGGGGTCAAATGGATCTGATAGTAAAAATCTCTATAAATGGATTACTCAACAGTGAAGCATTCCTTTTTTGAAAGCGTATTAGACTGATGGAATGCGCTTCACCTTTGTTTGTCTGATGCTGATGTCCTACAAGATTGGCAACCGGTTGGTAAAGCACCTGCTTACTTAATCCAGAACCGCAGCCCTGGATGCAGAAGGTAGGGCCAGGTTGCGGCTTGTCTGGATCAGATCTACAAGCACGCAGTGGAACGGGGAAGTATCCTTTATGCTCACCTCTCTGGTTCAGACCAGTTTTAGTTGGCCAGCCTGTCCCTTTGATAAATACTGTCGCCAAGGGCATGGCCGCTCCTAATATCTGAACAAAGATGTGCTGAGTTCTCATCTGCCATCCCCTGGGTCAGTTCTGGCATCAGAGGTCTTAAGCCCAGCTACATCTTCCTAATTGGTTGAAGGGCTGTCTGAATAGAGCCTACAAGCCCTGGGAACATTATGGGATGTCTGCTATGGCATTTAGTTATTTGATATCCTTATATGGTGCAGCTACATCTGTCAAGGGCGTTCATTACTAAGAGACCAGACTGAACTGTAAGAAAGATGCCTTGAACCAGATTGAATCCCCCCCATACGTTCCCAAGCAGATAAATGCTGAACCAGTCCCGATTGGCTGGTTGATTCTCCCAAATGTTACTGTTTAAGGATATTCCCTGCCCCTGTGAGCCAAGCAGTGTGTTCCCGTTTGACTTTCCTGAAAGCTCTGCTCTTAGCTAAACGGAGGATTGCACAAGGTATAACAAGGCTGACATTTGAAGAGCTGAATTTAAAGCTTGCATTGTGATCTTAAGGAGGAGGAAGCCCCTGCGTGCTAAGACACTGCCTTGTAGCTCACGAACCCAAGGCCCAGCCGTCCTAGGGATGCTGTGCGGATCCCTAGCTTGAATGTGGACAAGATTGGAGGCTTCCACCGCTACTGAGCTTTTTCTTCAGGTATGATTTCACAGAGGATGGAGCTCTTGTCTGACAGCTGCCGATGGAGAAATAAGAGAAGATCCATTGTTCCGCCGCCAGATGTGAGAAGGCAGAGCTTGTGTCCCTTCAGGCCAGATCGCTGTGGCCTTTGGGAAGACGCGGCGCTTTACTAATAGTAACCAAGCAGCCTGTCAATCAAGGACCTGGTTGCTGCGTCTATCATGTTACTCCCCCCACAACCTGACCCACCCAGCCCTGAAGGCCTTGCTGTCCTCCTGTGGCCCCAGATCGCCTCAGGTAATGCTGCAAGGACCAGCATGTGCCACAACCCTCAAGGACTAGAGTCTCCAGTTAGCTCAGTGACCGAGGCACGTCATCTACTGATGACATCCTCACTGCCAAAACAGTGTGCATCAAGGGCTCCGACTGAGGGTATTTGAGCCCTGAGGCTGTTGCCGGCACACGTCCAGCTGAACTCAACAGTAAGGTTCTCACAGCCCATGCACAAAACTTAGGGAACTCTTACGTTGCGTACCAGACACTACACATGCACGAAATGCACGAGAAACCACTCCAGATTATAATTGTAATGCGTCTGGCAACACCTGCATAGCTGGGAAAATTAGACTGTATACATTTAAATGTGCTGACGAGGAATTACTGTAGGGCTAAGAGAAACATTGCTGTTGTGCTGCTCAACAATTCAGCTGTGACTCAATCTTTTTTTGTAAAGTTATATCTGTGCCTGGACATTAATATTGTGAGACTTTCAGCGTTAGCGGTTTCTAAGCCGTGTGTCCCACACCTTCAGGAAGTTCACCTTCACTGCTTAGCTTTATGACTTTTCTGTCAAAGCCTAATAAGGAAGCGCTGTGCATTCAGTGAGCTCACAGCAGATTCTGGTTCCTGATGTTCCAAGGAGAACAGGAAATGCGTGTTACAAGGAGTGGCCACGTGCCCCCGACTTCCATGGCCCCGGGAGGATTGACCTTTTATATTTTCCCTTTTGCCTACTGTGTACGTGTGCTGCCATTCACAGTGTGTTTATTTCCTTCCAGAGTCCTCTATGGAATCTAGCCTGCACATGTCTAATATACTTAAAGCACCCCTATTTCTAGTATGACAGTGTCTACATACATTGTAATAATTCGGGTTATTGGTTGTGTTGGGTGAGAGCACCCTTCAAGTAATAAATACAGCTTTTATTGGGGTGAACAACAAAAATCATTAAATAATCCTGTGCTTAACTCTCTTGTAACTTAGCACAAAAACAGTCAGTCTTAATTTATTGGTAATAACTAAAGTATTTATGTAGAACTCCAAACAGTAATAAAGTGAAAACACAACAATCCTAAACCAATTTGGAAAAACAGATTACATTTTAATAAATAAAATGACACAAAAACAACAAAAATAAAGTAAGATGTGGCGATATGAATTTTTTACGTTTTCAGTAAAAGTGGTGCCAAAAAGCGCAAAACACAAATTGCAGTTATTTGGTTGTGCTGGACCGGGTCGAAGTCAAAAGTTAAGGCCATTCGCGATGGAGTGTGGGTCAGATACAGGTACTAGGTTTGTCCCAGTGTAAAATGTACCTTCCGACTTAGTCCAGTTCACACAAGAAGCACTCGTCGCTATGTTGTCAGCGGTCTGTCTTCTGGCTGAATCAAGACAGGGGCTCCTCAATGGCAGGTTGCTGAAGTCTCAGGCCTCGGTTAGAACTTCGCATTGGGTGTGCGGTTGTTGTCAGAACGAGGAGCTGGTTGACGGTCGCAGCTTTGCATTGGTGGGAAACGCAGGGTGGTTGTTATCGAAGCGAAGAGTTTTGGGAGGTGAAGTCCAGGGTCTGTATCTGAGTAGGTCTCTCCGGCAGTCTGATGCAGCTCCTGATTTGGCCTCGGTGAAGTCTGCTCTTATGCATAAGGAAGCCGGGTACAGTTCTCTTAGGCGCGAAGACCCAGAGCCTCTGTTTTTTCACCTTAAGTCCATTTTTTTTACCTGAAGTCCAGTTGCTGATTCAGTTTTAGGTTTGGAGTAGTACACTTGAACTCCAGCCAAGAGTCCAGGCCCAAGGAGGGCTCCACTTGGTGATTAGGACTCCCTCCTCTAGAGGCCGCCAGCAGGCTTCAGGCAGGACCAGTTGGTACTGGCCATCTAGGCAGGTACAAAGGCCAATGTAAACTTGTCCGTCCATGTACCTCAAGCAAGAGTTCAGCCAGCTGACCCATGGTGTCACTTCTGGGGTCCTGGGTTCAAGGCAAACCGGTCCAGTCCTCCTCAGGCTTTAGATAGCAGGGCGGTTTTTCTTAAGAGTTTCTACAGGTCCTGGAGTGTTCTCATTTCAGTTTTTGAGTGTGCCACGTTTATACCCAGTGCCAGCCTGTGTCTGTGGGACACCTCCTTTGTCTAACCCTTAACTTTTTTTGTCAGTTCTACCATTTTCCCTGGATTTGGCTCTGGTCTGTCTAGGGAAACAAAAGACAGGCAGACCCAGGTGTGAGATGCATTTATTTGTCAGTGACAGGACCAGCATTTTCTGAATTCAGAAAGGGGCTGGGTACTGCCCTCGGGCTATCCTTTGAAGCTCGGGAAGGGCTGGGGCAACCCTCCTGAAGGGAGGAACACCCTTCCCCACACCTAAGGCCCTTTTAATCCCTGTCTGGAAGGAATACACATCACATATCGGAGAGCCCTTAACAGCTACTGGTTTCTGCCAGTTCAGCGTGGACACTGGCAGAAAGGCACATGTGGTTTTAGTAGAAAATTGCCAACTTTCTAAAATGGCATTTTCAAATTTGTAATTTAAAATCTGACTTCACCATTTAAAGGGATTTTAAATTACAATTATAATAAGGGTAAGGAGTAGTAATTTAGCTGTTCCTAAACGGAAGTTATCACTTATTAAATGTAATAAGGTAACTCAATATTAGTCTATAGGAGAGCCAGCCTTGCCACAGTGAAAAATGTGTTTTTGACTGCCAGCACATGTAAACCTTTAAATGTACCTGTTCTATTTTTAAATGCCATGCACCCATCTTCTGATCCTTTATGGAATACCTTAGGGATGAATTGCAAGTTTTAGAAAGGGTGGTTTAGGTCCGGCAACATTTTTATTTTGCCCGTTTGACATGGCACTTTAAAGCTAGACTACAGGCTACAATGGGAGGCCTGAGACGTTTTACAGTGCTACTATAGTCAGTGGCACAATGACTACTGTGGCATTTAATTTACAGGCCCTGGAAACTTGTAGTACTATTTACTGGGGCGGTATAAGTAAATTAAAATGTTTAGTGCAGATGCCAGTTAGGTGGATCACAATTTTACCATGTTTTGGAAGGGAGAGCACAAGCACTTTACCTCTGAATAGCCAGTGTAAAGTGTGCATAGCCCTAATGTCAACAAAAACAAGTTTAGGAAAAATAGGATCATAAATAAAAATTCTGGGGGAATATCAATCAAAAGATAGTCATTTCCAACATGCACCTCTTGCTATTTTTGAGAAATCTTTGAGTATTTTGTCTCAGAGTACTTTAGGTTAGGGGCGTAGCCAGGGCATATATTATGGGCCGGGCAGAGTAAGACTCCTAGTGACAGCAAAGTGCCATGTAGATTGAAAATCTTTCTATAGCCCAACTACCCTCATCAGTTCACAGTCGAATCCTCTGCCTTGCAGGTAAGTTCCATAAGTGTGTTTGTGGTTACCATATTACACTTGTTAAGTTTTGTATTGTGCTGTTAGGGCCACCGCGGCTACTTTAGCACAACAGGGCTTACGCCAGTTTGATTACTTGACCAGTTTGCCTGAAGTGATTAATCTGAATTTGATCTTGAGTAAATTCTTATGGCGACTAGTTGATCAAGACCCAGTTTAGTCCATTTCAATACTTCGCCTGGTCTTAATTTTCAGTTGAAGGTGACCGATGGTATAAATCATTCTTGGTGGATTTTTTCGGTTGATGTTTCTAGTTGGTGAACTCCATGCATGTTCGACGGAGGTACGTCCAGGATCCATAATTGCTGGTAGAGCAGGGGTACGGCCAACTACACAACTCTTTTGCAGCCTTAATTGCCTTTCAAAGCGCCCAACATTCGAAGTCATTAATTGTCCACATGAAATGCAATATCTGGCTTGGGCGTGCTTGGGCTACGCATTGTTACTTGCTAGATGTGTGTTTCCCTACTGGAGGAGTGCCAAGGGGAAGGGAGTTGTGGAGTCTTGGGTTGGCCTCTCACTGACTGCCTCATTGGAGGTGAAAGTTTAGATGGAAATCTCTTGAGTCTGTGCCTAAAGGAGAAATGCTGTTGTGCAGTTTATCGGCAATAGAGTGATGGAGATAGCCGTTTTTGAGAACCCAGCTTGAGGCTTTGTTTTATATTTCAATGCGGTCAGTTCATTGTTTGGACAGGAGAGATGTGCTCTTATCCCCTTTTGGACTTTTTGAAAAATCTATTCCTACTACAAGGTGAGAGAGTACTTTGTCTAGTCTGTGCTCTTTGTGGTAGGTGTAAGGGACTTTCTGAAATTGACGTGTGTCGGGATCACCCACTTGCTATATGATTGCTGGTCTTTTACAGTGTCTTAAGTATGTGACGCCTGGACCCGGTATCAGAGTTTGTGTCTCTGTTTAAGCTAGGTGTCTTTTTTCAGTGTGTCCCTGTCATATTCAATTTTAATGATTTCCATGACCCATGGCTGCCTACCCAATGCCTGAGCACGAGTCTGTTTTTTGTTTTCCTTGCTCAATGACCTTCTGTTTCTATCTGTTAGCAGCAATATCTCAATGAATTGCTGACTCCTTCCTGGATTTGGATCCCATGAGTGTGAGCAGCATTGTGGTGGGAGGGCTTGATAGTGGAAACAGGTGTACAATTAAGATTAGATGGTTGGTTTCTTAATGGGTCTTGCATTCCAGCTGTCTCAATGTAAATCGACAATCTTTCAATAAAAGGTCCTTTGTTAATTTTAAAGGTTTATGAGATATGATTTTATTATCTCTAGCTATGTTTTCTTGGTCGATGATGGTGGATATACTGTTATTGAAGTGTGATAAAGCTTCAGAAACAGCTAAAACGTGGAAAAGAGCCTAAGAAGACTCTAGCTTTTCAGTTGTCTTAGCCAAGTTGATATTTTTCTAGGCACTGAAAGTAATTAGCTAGTGGTCGGCTTGAAGATGCACTATCTTTGCTCACTCGATTGGAAAGCAGACCAAGTTGTCGTCTGACTGTGGTAAGGGGATAAGATGTGACAGCCTGATGGGACAGCCTGATGTGACAGCCTGATGTGGTATTTTATGTCCAGATTTGGTCTAAGATGTGACCCTTGTTGCATGTAGTGTAATTTGTGAGATTCTTAAAGACATCATAGTGTCTGATAATTCTCAGGTCATTCCAGTCTAGGAATTTTTAAATTGCAGATTGAAGACTACCAGAATAGTGGACATGGGGAAGTGAAGGAGTTTTTAGCTCACAATCATAAAGGTCAGGAGAAGACGTTGTGTTTACTAAGTCTTTGTGTTTCTTTCTGTGCTCTTTGAGGGTGTCATCTGTTGCTTTCATAGATCTACCTCTCTGATCTTGGTTGGGGAAGCCCATGGTGTGGAAATGTCCTTGGCTCTTTGGCATGTGATGCTTTGGGTTTGCCATGTCTTTCACTTGGTTCCACTGTAAAACCTCAGCGGGAGTTCTTTTTTTTTTTTTTGGGAAAACTTTTTATTATTATAACACAAGAGGGAAATATACATAGACATATCGGGTGTCAGGAAGCAAAATACAGCATAGCTATAGATGGGCAAATGAAGGGACGAAATAATGTATAGCCATAGGCAGCAGAAAAAACAAATGCAGTGCGAACCAGAAGCAAGCAATTGGATAGCGATGACAGCAGATACCCATCAACAGCACCCGCCCACCAGGAATACAGGATATACGGAACAAACACGTGACACCCGAATACGCTCAGTCAAGAATCAGGAGAATACGCCACAGCCCTTGTGAAGAAGGAAAGGGGAAATAGAATGGTCATAGAAAATAACAAAGGAAAAATTAAAAAAAAAACACCCTACACCCCTGCCGATGGCTACGACCTAACCCCACTAGCAGCGTGCCTGTCGCCCCCTAAACTACACCCCAAGGAAGGGAAAAAGGTGGAGGAGGAGAGTATAACAAGTCAGTACGAGCTCCCGGACTCCCAACCCCCGGCCAAAGGCAGACACCCCGTACCGTAACGTTAAGCAAGTTATAGCAAATCAAAAGACATGTCGTAGAGGAGCAGCAAGCAGAAAAAGGACCATCCCGCCCGAATCCCGGCACCACAGAGGCAGCAAACCCGTCCCGCACACAGCAGACAAAGAAATCAAACACTCAGAACCACGTCTGGCCCTCGCTCCCATAGCTATTACCCAGCAAAGACAAAAGAAACATTGCAGCAATGTCCAATCAAGTTCAGCCCAAACCCCCACGTTCCATCTCGAAGACCCCCTCCCCAATATAAGTGAGTTGTTGCGATGAGCACACGGATCAATCTCGAGAATAACAATCAAGTAACATATGGAAATGCAAGTCATATAGTGCCACATGACGCTAGTCGTGATACTCAGTATAAACGTGTCCCACTTTGTCACCAGCCACACAAACACCAGAAAGCACCGAAACATCCTCAGCCCTGGCCCGTGCGATCAATCGAACATACAGAGTCCAGCTGGCCGTCCGCCATTTTGGGTACTTCGGAAGACCAGGGTGACCAGGATAAATCAGCGGACTGCCCATGACGGCCGGGCGGAAACAACAATGTGCAGTCAAAGTCAGTGTGGGAAAGTTCCTTGCACGACCATAAGTCCCCAATGCATGATATCTGGCACAGTAAGACCAATTCTGGGAGAAAAGGGAGGGGCCTCCCATCGATCCACAGCTGGAATGTCGGAGGCAGCATCCGGAGCCGAGTCCCCACCCACGGTGCAGGGCCAAAACCCTGGGGCCCCTCCTTACCAGTAGCAAGCAGCCCAGTAGCTATTGTGTGGTCCCGGTACTCCAGCATCTCCATGTCCGCCGGAGCAAACAGTACACTCCGCCCGGGTACAAGGCGTGACCCAGTGTCCCGCATCCGAGAGCAATCCCGCATAGTGTGTCTCGCAGCGTTAGTCAGGGCGTCCAGCCTTTTCCCCAGGTCGCGTGCGGTGCAATCAAGGGCGACACGCAGGGCACCAAGCGCCGCCATAACATCCCCAATCCCTGGCGCTGCTCCGTAGTCATGAGCCGTAGCACTCCACCTCGCAGGGAGCTCCCCGGCCGGCTGTGACTCCGCAGACAGGACGTCGCGCTCCAGAGCGTCCAGCCGGGCACCATCCTGTCGCCCACATAAATACGGCCGAGCTGCGACCAGAGGAGTGGCAGACGCCATGGCGCTATATACAGCAGCGTAGAGGCTGACTCGACAAACGCCAGGACGGCTATCACAAACTAAAGTCCTCAGTGCCCAGGCATAGCCCTCGTGATGCCCAAAATGGCGCCCACAACAACGTCGTGAAAAAGAAAGGGAGCGTCTGTGCGGTACACGGGCAGGAAAAATGAGATATGAGCACCTGGGTCCACGGTGTAACGCAAGCACTCGATCTGTGTGGCGAGCTAGTTAGCTGCGGCAAAGGTGATTAATTCAGTCCGTTCGTTCCGGTAGGCCGACTCCGCCCCGAAGCAGATGGTCACAGTGGTCGCGTCAGGGGCCGGCCATCTCGCGCACCCAAAGTCCCGGTTCCAAGGCTGGAGACCGAGCGAGGACAGTTCTCCGGTTCTACGACTGGTAGAGATCACGGGAGCATACCACCGGAGGCAGCATCATTTCCCCGCAGTGAAATTGTGACTCGGGTTCAGGATAAGTTGCAGGATGGGCGGGCAGGATAAGAAGTTCGGCGGAGCCGAGAGCCTAAGCGGCCATCACGGTCGCTAGCGTGGCTCCTCCCCCAGCGGGAGTTCTTTAAACCCTATATGCTGCTGTTCGTTTCTGAGAGTCTCAGATTTAGTTATCTACACCAACTTCTTTTTAAATGTAAGATCTTATGTTTTTGCTAATCTGTCGAATTGTTTTGATAGTGAGCTAGGCACCATCTTGAAGCCAGGTATCTTAAGAAGTGACTGTTTATCTTGTTTATATATCCTTTAGGGGTTGGAAATAATGGTAGAACTCTCTCAGCTTTTTGGCACTTGCCTGAACCATCTCGTGTCCATTGTTGAATATTCTAGTTGTGGGCTTGTTGTTTGAGATGATTCACGGAGATGGAGAACTTACAGTCCATGGGGATCTGATGTTCCTAAACACTGAGCTGTACATGGAAGGTTCCTGCCACTCTTGAGTGTCAATTTCCGAGTAGTCAATGAAATGCCTAGAAAGCAACTAAAGGAAGGCTGAATCCAAAAGCAGTTTATAAATGTACTGTATTATACTTCCAACAACTAACCTGCTTTGCTCCAAGTGATCTAGAGATGCACAGCTCACCTTGTGCTGTTACCATACCACAGAGGGAGTTGGACGCGCTCCACATGCTCTTCCACCAAAGGCCAGATTGGAGTCTAAGGCAGCATTCACTTTTGATGTCATCCATTATCGATGCCCTGCTTATATGCAGAACCAATGCGCCCATTATTTTCAGGACAAGCACTTAATGCATCGTGTCTTCAATTCAGGCATGAACAGCGAGGCCTATGGGCGAAGAGCAAGAGCCTCCACTCCGGAGAGCACTCCCTGGGGCCTTAAGAAACCTCATTCTAAAACCTCCTGGAGAGATTCTTTTTAATAACCTTCTTTATTAGTGGTGCAGCGTTCCAGTTTTAGAAACAGCGCTTATTAGAGTCCGTTCTTTCTAAATGTCTCTCTAGGGCTGTTAGAAATATTGAACTAATATATTTTTAATGATGCACACTCTTAGCAGCCTAGTTTGTAAATATATTTAACGTTTTTGCATTGTTTGGAATTGATGTCTTTCATAAGGAATTTTTGGCCACTTGCTATAGTAGCTGAATTTTCAAACCCAGAGGAAACCGCAACTCGAGGCCATTTTTGAGACAATCATCTATTGCCAAACATTGCTGAGTGGTACAGTTGAAGGTGAGCCTTTCAACACAGTCCACATGTGTTTGGTCTCTGGTATCTGCCCCACAACAGAGGCAGCTTGCAATGGGTAAGCTACATTGAACCAGGGTGTCATAGTATCTTCCCAGAGCTTGAAGGGCTCCTAAACGCAGTGGAACTTGGAGGTTTGGTCTTACCTCTAAACTATATATATATATATATATATATATATATATATATATATATATATATATATATATATATATATATATATATATATTCTTTTTTAATACATTTATATTTTCATATTCCAGATTTGACTCGAAGATATTAGAGCACTTTACATGAGCACCAGTTATGTTATTTTTTTAGGCACAGGGAGATTAATTGACTTGCCCAAAATCACAGGAGGTTGAGCAGATGCTGAGACTGGTTCCCCAGTTCCCTAGTCGGCATCTCTGGCCATAACGCTGCATCCTCTCCCCATCCTCTTGGCTGTCCTGATGAACGTAGGTGGCAAGATCAGGAAAGTGAAAAAAAATAGGAGCTCATTTATGTCCCTCTTGGCTCGCACTAGCTCATTTACTTTATTTAAACTCTCATACACATTAAATTGGTTGTCTGTTCTGAAAGTGGTCTGAACCCAACGTTGTTAAAAAAAAAAAAAAAAAAAAAATGTAACGTCCAAATGGATACAGAGTGGATCAGGGATAAATTATGGGATATCGTAGAAGAGTGGAACATTTTCTTTTTATTCTCAAGAAAAACAATTAAATTGTTAGGTTATGTTCACAAACCTATAACAAAGATTATTGAACCGAAACCTGAGAGAGACAGAGAGAGAAAAAAAAACTTGCAACCCAAAAATCCTCAGTACTGACTCTGGGTCCTATGGCCTTAATATGTGCACAGATTAAAGCTGTGTGCCACAGGTGTAGAAGCAGCGAGTGTTGGTCCAAGAAATGGGCTACGATCATGCCCACTCTATGTAGCCATTTCGCTTGTGCACATTTTTTGAAAGCCTGGGGCTTGAGTGTCTGTGCCAGAATCCATGACCTCTGCCGTATCGCGCTGCACTTAATTTCAGCTGTGCACCGCAGTTGCCGGGAGCTTAAGGGCTGGGTACAGGGCTTTGGTGCTGGATGGCCTATGTCCCCATCACTTCAGTCATGCACAATGGGTTCTTCCTTTGGCCACTGTCTTTTAAAGCAAGGGTACTCGCAAACATTTTCCCAAGAGCCACAAAGTTTGGTCTTTGATATGACCGAGGGCCACATTGATGCCAACAGGGTGGCGATCCGGTGGCAGTAAGGTGGGTATGTGGGAAGTGAAGCGCACACATCTGGTGGCTGAATTGCACAATGTGAAACCACAAAAACTTGGATTATTCACAGCTTCCCCACTTTACCAAATTGTGTGATAATAGGCAATTTGTTTATTTAATTTCCCCTCCTTTTTCTTTTATTAACAACACATGAGAGGACCTCGAAATACATGACTTAAGGATATGCGCTATACAAAACCTTCTCCTGTGTTTGATTTAATAAACAATAGTGTTGTTCATGTATAATAAGAACCCAGACCACCCTAAGAGTGCGCATAACAACTGCCTTACCTCTTAGTTCACTATTGGCATTGTTGTGTCAGTGTTGGGGGGAGAATACATGTTTCTAAATCCATATTTGAAAAACTACCACTTAAAAAAATACTTCATAGTGCACTGATATAATCTGATGTACTAAGGTGAAATTGTTCTGCATGTTAATGAAATGCAGTTTTTGAATTTTGAAGCAACTTTATTTTATTTACTCTTTTGCTGCCAGATGGCTTTAAAAATAAAGGCGTTACTAGGGTTAAAGTGGTGCAGGACAACCTTGTTACTCAAAATCTTCATTAACCTTTAAGTAAAGGTTTGTCTGTATATTTAACATATTTTTTATGTTAGTGCTGAGTCGAGTGAACAGTGCTGCTGTTGATCAGAGGGCCGCATGCGGCCCCCAGGCCGTACTTTTGAGTGTTACTGGACTCTAAAGTATATATTTTTAAAAAGTCAGTGACAAACCTTTGTTCCAGGGCCTGCTCCCATCCCCTCCACCATGGAAGATATTGGTATATGGGCACTCCCCACTCTTGCTAACATTCCATTCTCAAGGACACCACTGTGTTCACGCCCTACTTTCGAAAAGCTGGTACCACGGGAGATGTCGATGAACTTCATCTGAGCATTAGTCTGCCGCTGACCCTCTTCAGATCTTGGCAATGGGGGACTGTGAATGTTTCAGTTCTTTTCTCGCTCCTTTAGCCCATGGTACATCCCTGACATGCACACATATGTGAATATCATTCCTTCTCAGGTGCTCCCTGTACACAAACAGCGAGCTGTGGCGTACATGGCTGGGAAAGAGTAGCTAACCAAGCGGGAGCCTCCATTGGGAAAGAATTCCCACCTAGACTCGAATGCACATGCCGGGGCGGTCGTTATTTGCTTGTAAATGGAAAGAATGTCGAAGAGATGTGCCAGCCGTAATACAGTTCCATATTTTTCTTGTTTGAAAATCATAAAAAAATATATATTTAAAAAAGAACGTTGGTTACTGTAAAAGTTATAGTTTTTTGCACACAAACAAAAAAAAAAGCAATAAAAAGGCATAGAATTTCACCTAAAAAGAAACTTAAGTTGATGAAGGATATTGTGGTTCTGATGCAAAAGCTGAAATCCACTGACCTCACCAGTTATAGTGACCAAAACAAACATCTCCCCACAGTGTACATATGACGTCCCTTACGACATTGTATTGTATTGTATTGTATTGTAATTGCATTTATATAGCGCTTACTACCCCTGACGAGGTGTCGAAGCACTTTTTCGGCAAGTAGCACGCTACTTCAGGATCCACAGAGGATTAATGTTGAATTAGTATAGTGAAACATGCAAGTACATTTTAAGAACATTCATCGTATTGCATCTCAATGAAGCTGCCGTGGGAACTGTGGCGTGCTGTGCATGGGCTTGTGGAAAGCCAGTCCCTGCCTTCAGAATGGGGGCAGGGGTAAGGGTTGTTGAGCATTGCGATGGAGAGTACGGCCTTTTTCCTTTTTAGGTTTTGCCTAGCGAAAGCTGCGCTCTGCGCAGCTTTTCGCGCAGGCGAAATCCTGTTGAGAACTGTAGGGTGCTTTGGGTCGGCCCTCGTCATTGATTGGCTGGCTCCGTAAACGGAGCCTTGCCATTGGACGAGGGGCCTGTCCGTCAATGCCGGACCAGACACGGGGGCGTTCCTGACATTCTTTCCCTTTTGCCGACGTCACGCGACGCCGGGAACGCCCCCGAATCTGGTCCGGCATTGCCGGGACCTGCCTTGCCATTGCCTGCCTTGCCGGTCTCCCGTGTTGTGAGGGAGACCGGAGATGCTGCCCGCAGCGAGAAGCCGGCCTGAAGGAAGCAGCCCCCTACCCCCGGCGACATACCTCCGTCCTCCCCGCATCCAGAGCCCTCGCCCCGCTGCCTGGGTCCTCCGCGCTCTGAGCCCGCCGGTCACTCGTGGAGCAGGCTGCAGATGCGGCAGAGAGGTTAACTCTTGCCGTTCCGCGGCGCAGACAATGCTCCAGCCTGAAACAGCTGAGCTCTGGCCAAGGAGGGGCACCCCTCACTTACATGAACCCCAGCCCTGGCCGGCGCAGCATGTCTGAAACAAAGCGGAGAATACAAGCGCTTACTTTAGTACTCTCTGCAACTGCAGAAAAATGTAAATGTATTGTTTTCTGGTTCCCGTGAGTGAACAAAGGGAAACCCTGAGACTGTATGTCGTGCGCACGTAAAGAGAAACCAGGGTACGAGGGTCTGAGTGAGTGAAGCTGGGAGAGACACGGGGCGGTAAACGCGGAGTCGGCAGGGATAAAGTCGGAGGCCCTGTGGAGTTTGTACAACACAGTGGGCTAGTGCCTGTTTTACTGTGCCTGTACGGTACCTTTGTGGGAAGAGATTTCAACACTCAACAGATTTAAACGAGGTTTTGCTTTTAGGTGTCCTGTTAGTGTCACTCTGTAAAAACATTACTTTCTTTCAATGTCCGCCCCCCCCCCTCCCTCCACCCTCCCCCCCCCCCCCTCCCTCCACCCTCCCCACCCCCCACTGAATTAGGGCCCGAGTGGGCTTGTGGTGCCTTATTTGCTTCTATAGGTACGTGTCTGTCCTACAGGAGCGGGATGCAACAGAGCCACCATTAAAGTCAAGTAAACTGTGGGGGTTACTTGTTCGATATTAAACGTGTTCCTCCCGTGTTGTCCGAAATTCTGTGTTTGTCCTGTATTGTTCTATGTTATGTTTTGCAGAGCATTCTAAGCAGCGCATAACATTCAAGAACGCTTCTAAGTCAAGAGAACACCAAACCATTACTTACAGCATAATATGGGGTAATCTTTTTTAGCTGTCTTTTACGTCACCCCATGTTTGATAAAGTTAAAACAAAGCGGAGAATACAAGCGCTTACTTTAGTACTCTCTGCAACTGCAGGAAAATGTAAATGTATTGTTTTCTGGTTCCCGTGAGTGAACAAAGGGAAACCCTGAGACTTCGGTAAAATGCCCTAATCCGTGCCCTATGGAGCTGTTTGGCGACGGAGGAGCAGGGAAGGGGAAGAACTCGCCGCTGCAGCTAGTTACGTCTGAAGGAGGCTTGGCTTCTGCAAGGAAAGTTTGCCTCGCTGAGTTGGGTCTGACTTATGCAACAGGTGAAACATTTTTGTGTTCGAGTGTAAAGTGTTTTTACTGATGTGCCCACTCTGATGTTGTTAGCTTTTTTTTTTAAAAGAAATATTTTTTCACAGATCTCAGAACGTAGACCGACAATAGCGTTCGTATCCCCCTGGGGAAGCCTCGGAGTGCTGAATGAGCCCAGAGCCTGCCGCTTCTCACAGATGCGCAGGGCAGTGGCGTAACGAAAATGTAGCCTCCCGTTCCTACAAAGTACATCCCCCCCCCCGGCTCCTGACCCAGTCCTGAGCTCTAATGCTAGGGACGTGGTGGTGGTGGGGGGCAGGGGGCAGGGGGCTCCGGAGCTCCGAGCTGCCCGTCCTGCGCTTCAGAGTGCAGCTTCAGAGTGCAGAGTGGAGCTTCAGAGTGGAGCTTCAGAGTGCAGAGTGGAGCTTCAGAGTGGAGCTTCAGAGTGGAGCTTCAGAGTGGAGCTTCAGAGTGGAGCTTCAGAGTGGAGCTTCAGAGTGGAGCTTCAGAGTGGAGCTTCAGAGTGGAGCTTCAGAGTGGAGCTTCAGAGTGGAGCTTCAGAGTGGAGCTTCAGAGTGGAGCTTCAGAGTGGAGCTTCAGAGTGCAGAGTGGAGCTGCAGATTCAGAGTGGAGCTGCAGATTCAGAGTGGAGCTGCAGATTCAGAGTGGAGCTGCAGAGTGGAGCTGCAGAGTGGAGCTGCAGAGTGGAGCTGCAGAGTGGAGCTGCAGAGTGGAGCTGCAGAGTGGAGCTGCAGAGTGGAGCTGCAGAGTGGAGCTGCAGAGTGGAGCTGCAGAGTGGAGCTGCAGAGTGGAGCTTCAGAGTGGAGCTTCAGAGTGGAGCTTCAGAGTGCAGAGTGGAGCTTCAGAGTGGAGCTTCAGAGTGCAGAGTGGAGCTTCAGAGTGCAGAGTGGAGCTTCAGAGTGGAGCTTCAGAGTGCAGAGTGGAGCTTCAGAGTGGAGCTTCAGAGTGCAGAGTGGAGCTTCAGAGTGGAGCTTCAGAGTGCAGAGTGGAGCTTCAGAGTGGAGCTTCAGAGTGGAGCTTCAGAGTGCAGAGTGGAGCTTCAGAGTGCAGAGTGGAGCTTGCAGAGTGGAGCTTGCAGAGTGGAGCTTGCAGAGTGGAGCTTGCAGAGTGGAGCTTGCAGAGTGGAGCTTGCAGAGTGGAGCTTGCAGAGTGGAGCTTGCAGAGTGGAGCTTGCAGAGTGGAGCTTGCAGAGTGGAGCTTGCAGAGTGGAGCTTGCAGAGTGGAGCTTGCAGAGTGGAGCTTGCAGAGTGGAGCTTGCAGAGTGGAGCTTGCAGAGTGGAGCTTGCAGAGTGGAGCTTGCAGAGTGGAGCTTGCAGAGTGGAGCTTGCAGAGTGGAGCTTGCAGAGTGGAGCTTGCAGAGTGGAGCTTCAGAGTGGAGCTTCAGAGTGCAGAGTGGAGCTTGCAGAGTGGAGCTTCAGAGTGGAGCTTCAGAGTGCAGAGTGGAGCTTCAGAGTGGAGCTTCAGAGTGGAGCTTCAGAGTGCAGAGTGGAGCTTCAGAGTGGAGCTTCAGAGTGCAGAGTGGAGCTTCAGAGTGCAGAGTGGAGCTTGCAGAGTGGAGCTTGCAGAGTGGAGCTTGCAGAGTGGAGCTTGCAGAGTGGAGCTTGCAGAGTGGAGCTTGCAGAGTGGAGCTTGCAGAGTGGAGCTTGCAGAGTGGAGCTTGCAGAGTGGAGCTTGCAGAGTGGAGCTTGCAGAGTGGAGCTTGCAGAGTGGAGCTTCAGAGTGCAGAGTGGAGCTTCAGAGTGCAGAGTGGAGCTTCAGAGTGGAGCTTCAGAGTGCAGAGTGGAGCTTCAGAGTGGAGCTTCAGAGTGCAGAGTGGAGCTTCAGAGTGGAGCTTCAGAGTGCAGAGTGGAGCTTCAGAGTGGAGCTTCAGAGTGCAGAGTGGAGCTTCAGAGTGCAGAGTGGAGCTTCAGAGTGCAGAGTGGAGCTTCAGAGTGGAGCTTCAGAGTGGAGCTTCAGAGTGGAGCTTCAGAGTGGAGCTTCAGAGTGGAGCTTCAGAGTGGAGCTTCAGAGTGGAGCTTCAGAGTGGAGCTTCAGAGTGGAGCTTCAGAGTGGAGCTTCAGAGTGGAGCTTCAGAGTGGAGCTGCAGATTCAGAGTGGAGCTGCAGAGTGGAGCTGCAGATTCAGAGTGGAGCTGCAGATTCAGAGTGGAGCTGCAGATTCAGAGTGGAGCTGCAGATTCAGAGTGGAGCTGCAGATTCAGAGTGGAGCTGCAGATTCAGAGTGGAGCTGCAGATTCAGAGTGGAGCTGCAGATTCAGAGTGGAGCTGCAGATTCAGAGTGGAGCTGCAGAGTGGAGCTTCAGAGTGGAGCTTCAGAGTGGCGCTTCAGAGTGGCGCTTCAGAGTGGAGCTTCAGAGTGGCGCTTCAGAGTGGAGCTTCAGAGTGCAGAGTGGAGCTTCAGAGTGGAGCTTCAGAGTGCAGAGTGGAGCTTCAGAGTGCAGAGTGGAGCTTCAGAGTGCAGAGTGGAGCTTCAGAGTGCAGAGTGCAGAGTGGAGCTTCAGAGTGCAGAGTGGAGCTTCAGAGTGGAGCTTCAGAGTGGAGCTTCAGAGTGCAGAGTGGAGCTTCAGAGTGGAGCTTCAGAGTGGAGCTTCAGAGTGGAGCTTCAGAGTGCAGAGTGGAGCTTCAGAGTGGAGCTTCAGAGTGCAGAGTGGAGCTTCAGAGTGGAGCTTCAGAGTGCAGAGTGGAGCTTCAGAGTGGAGCTTCAGAGTGCAGAGTGGAGCTTCAGAGTGGAGCTTCAGAGTGCAGAGTGGAGCTTCAGAGTGGAGCTTCAGAGTGCAGAGTGGAGCTTCAGAGTGCAGAGTGGAGCTTCAGAGTGCAGAGTGGAGCTTCAGAGTGGAGCTTCAGAGTGGAGCTTCAGAGTGGAGCTTCAGAGTGGAGCTTCAGAGTGTCAAGAGCAATGCCAATAGCTCTAACTTTAACAAAGGCAAAACCATTGCATTGTAAATGCTTGTTTGCAGATTTATATAGCGCGAAATCGACCCGAATGTATTGTAGCGCTTAAATGAGCACCAGTTACTTTACACAAGGACACAATTATTTTTTTTGGTAGGCATGGGGAGATGAAGTGATTTGCCCAGAACAGTCGATCCCGAGACTCGAATTTTTGTTTCCCAGCTCCAAGGTAGACCGTCTAGCCCTGAGACCACATCCTCTCCCCTATAGATCACAGGTTTAAAGGCCAAATCTAGCGGGTGCTGAGTGCAAGGTCTAAGTGCAGAGCTCGCCCCCACCAGCTCACACCTGTCTCATTTCACTTTCTTCTGTCTCTTTACCGCCCTACTCTCGCATGAAACTTGTGTGTGTTGCTGTGCTCTCCCCTGTGTCTTCTATCTGTGCATCTCTGCCCTTCTCTCGTTCTTCTTATCACTCATCTGCCTCTTCCTCAATTCTCGCACCTTCTCTCTCTCCTTTACCTCTCTGTCATTCTCTCCGTCAGTCGCTCCCTGTCTCTGCCTGCTCTCAGAAAGCCTTCCGCACAGTCTTCCGGCTGTGGGATAAAGAGTCTGAAGTAGTTTCCCCACTTGACATATTGACTGATCTTTAGCTGTCACCATATGCTTGTATCTCTGATCTATGTAAATTTACCTTTTTTAAACCGTATATCCCCCCACCCTTTATAAAAATATTATTGCCATCTAATTAGCATAATACGGGATTCTTTTTGATGTCAGCATTCCCTAAAGTTATTAGATTGGAATACTTTCTGCCCCGGAGCCATCGACACTCGGTCATAGTGCAGTGAACGGTAACGTGTTGTCAGGTGTCCTATGCTCTTCTTTTTTGGACCTTGTGCTTTTATGTGTATATTATAAACCTCTGAGGACAAAAATAGCCTTCACATTCTGAATATCTCGCACTCAGCGATGGATCAAAGGTTGAGAGCACTGTGGCTTATTGGTGGCCAAGTTGACAAACCAATGTTTTTATTTTTGTAAAAGCTGCCCATGCCGCGCTTTCACTTTAATGGCGGCCTCCCCTTTCTTTAGACAAGCTGTGTCTTAAAGAAAGGGGTGTGGCCGGCATTAAAGTGAACTCACAATATGGGGCACTTTAAAAAATGTTTTTTTATAAAGGCATGTTTTAATCAGCATAGCGCGTGCAGAAGTGCCGCGCTGTGCAGGGAGAATTTTTGAAAGATAAACCACAGCGTCCATGATACTGCGCCGCGCTGCCCTGAAAACAGGGTGGGTTAGGGAGAGCGTGTCGTCCTGCAAAAGCAGCTAGATTAAAGACATTAAAGAAAATAGTGCTCACAAACTAGATAAAACAGACTGTTTAACAACACAAGTAAAAAGTCCTGTCCTCATGGGAGGTTACAAATGCACATACTCCCAAAAGAAGGGGGGGACTTGGAGCATAATAGAAACAGAGGTCCAGTACCCGTGCTCCCTAGAGTCTGTGTTTCATTCACTAGAGGGTAGCTGTTCAGAAGAAAAATACTCCCAATTCGGAGTACCTTGTCAAGAGTATTCCTCTTGGCTCCTATTTTTAACCAGATCACACGGAGCCCAGAATAACGTTTTTAAGGGTACCAGAGTGATATTTTTTAACTCACGATTGCGGCGTGCCTTGAAAAGATCTCTGACATAGAGCCCTCTTGCTGGGCCCGTGGGGGACAGCGGCACCACCCCCACGAGGAGCAACGCCTGATGATGAAGCATGACACCCACTTGGGTGTGTGAGGGCGCTGCTTCAACAAGGAGGAATTCCCCCTCTAGAATAGCCAACCTACACTCCTTGACAGAGTTCCACTCACCTATCCTTCTAGAGACCTGACTGGTCAGCTTTTCCTTGGAAAAGCTACCCTCTAGTGATTGAAACTATGTTACAAATGCAAAGAAAGCGCTACTGAGGATTGAAACAAGGTTACAAATGCAAAGAAAGCGCTACTAAGGATTGAAACAAGGTTACAAATGCAAGCAAAGCGCTACTAAGGAGGGACTAACAAGCCTATTAACAAATCAGAAGCAACCATTTAGAAAGGACAGTAACAGCAGACAATTGAAAGGATGTGTGGAGAGTGGGTGGAGCCTCAGGTCCATACCTGAATACAGCATGCCTCGCAGAGCAGTGCATGCGCTGGCCTGGCTTGAGCTAAAAAGTGGTGGTGTTTAGAAAATGTACTGCCAAGTTTTCCTTTTCTAAATAGTTGCATCTTAAAGTTCTGTTAGTCTCTGTTTTCAGTCTGCATGTTGAATTGATCTTAATTTTGCTTGGCACCAGCGGCACAGAGAGCGTGTATCGATCTGTCTATCTTGCAGACAGCATCTCCTTAGCTTGGTGTCACTCTTGTGCATTTCCAAGAGTTAGGTGAGGGGAGCTGTACATATGTTTCTGATTATGGCTGCACCATTATTTTCCCACACACTTGTGCTACAGTGCTTACAATATTGTGCACAGGTGTGCGATTGATTCTGTAGACAGATTTGGACTCCTGTACACAAACACAACAGTTTCGCATCTATCATTTTAGATGTACTGTTACATATACGCCTATTTATTTACACACAAACACCAGCACACACCCCTTCCCGCCACCGCCGGTGTTTCTGCTTTCTTGTGCACTTTATTCTTTTTCTGTAACTATTCTTGGGTTGTTCTGAATTGAAAGGTCTTTGGCCGTTTTTTTGGCTGTTTGCCTGTTTAATGGCCTGCTGGGGTCCGTTTTTTCTGTTGATTTCCCTTATAGTAAAACAAACATTGTCTGCAGCAAGCACAAATCCATGCTTTCTTCCATACATTACAAAAGACTTGTACAAAGTGTCTACACAAGTTCAAAACTGCCCCAATTTGAAAACACGGGCCATTTTTTAGGTATTTTATTCACTAACTAGTTCCAATCTTATTTTGGTGCGTGGACATACTATTCTCTGTCCCAGTCCGACCCTGGTGCATACACTTGTGTTTCACCACATATGGTAGTCTTTCTGTAAGCTTTTGGAACATTCAATTTGTGTTTTTTTTGCATACACATTCATGTCTTTTATACTGAGCATTTTATTCCTAAGCATACATTAGTGCCTGTCATCAGATATTTACTAATGTATACAGCAGTGAGTGTACATTGATGTGATTGGTCTACTGTGCATTCTGTCATGGTTGACGCTATCTTCAACCCAGTGTTAGGAAATTTTAAAATTGATAATCCAAAGTTCCATTTTACAGTTGAAATATAAACACTTTATTTATTTCTTCAAAGTTTTATATAGAGCGAACTTGACCCGAAATCCGGTATCAGAGCGCTTTACATGAGCACCAGTTGGGTTACATGAGGACACATTCATTTTTATTAGGCACAGGAAGATTGTGATTTGCCCAGGATCACAGAATGTTGAGCGTTGTTGCTGAGACTCGAACCCGGTTCCTCAGATTTGAAGTCGACCGCCCTAACTGTTAGGCTACATCCTCTACCCTAGGATAGTTAGGCAATTTGCTTTACAATAGGGCATTTCTCGAACTAAGTGGCGCGGAGGCCTGTTTAAGTAATAAAATATGTGGTCCTCTTAAATATAATCTTATTTTTAATTATAGGGGCCCCAGAAGTTTATTGGTGAATTATTTCCAGAGCCTTGCGTGCTCAGAAAGAGGCATGTCATTGTGTAAGTGTGTCAGCAACGCACATCTGGGGCTTCCCTCTAGGGTAAACTACCTCTCTGAAGTTCATATCCAGTGGCATTATAGCTTACCTTTCAGCTGACAAGAAATGGCTGTAAATATGAAACTAAAACTAAACTGCAAATACATTATGAGTCATACAAGTGCTTTGTAAAGAATAAAACAAACAATGGGTGGAGGTGAAAAGCTAACAAATCCTCACACAGAGGGAGAACCCCAAACAGAACTACTCCCAGGTGAGACAGAAGCTTTTGAAAAACAGGGAAGATATTGAGCTTTTTGCCCTAGTGCTGGCTGCACGTTGATAAGTCATTAAGCTGTCCTGAGAAGTCAAGCCAGCAGGGAACTTGCTTTTCCGGTAAATCAGACCACCTTAGCGGCTGGATAGCTCCACTGCACTCTACACCACTATACTCTGTGCCACTGCACCACTGTACTCTGCACCGATGCATTCTGCGCCACTGCACTCTCGCCATTGCAGTACTCTCTATGCCTACTCTGTATCACTCCACTCTGCCACTCTATTTTATTCTGCATCACTGCACACCACCACACTGCATCTCTGCAGTCTACCCAGCACCTCTCCTCTTTACCCTGCACCACTCCATAACACAATTCCACATAATTAAGTCCATAACGTACATTCTCACTCTACATATGTTCAGGACAGTTAATGCCATTTAAATACTATCCAGATAATTTTACAGCACACCATACCACATATTTCCACTATGCAACTCCACACCACACAATTCCACAACAAACAATTCCAAAATAACTCATCTCTACCTCACACTTCCACCAATCGTGTCACCCGTCTCCCACACACTCACTGTCATACTCATCTCCCTCACACTACCATTACCCTCTCATATCGCAAATCCACTGTGACCCTCTCATCCCTCCCCCACTCTGCTCATCTCCTCTCTATCCTGCCTGCTCACATACATTACCTTCCTATACCTCCTTGTGCTGTACACTGATCCATCTCTCGCCTCCAGATTCCCCTGGGTTCCCATCATACTCCTCTCTCTCCCACTCTTTTCCCACCTCTCTCATGTGGTTCACTTCAGGTCTTCAAGCACATTTTCTTTCCCGTGCCTTTTCAAGATTTACAACCCGAAAATCCACGCTCTTCTCCTTTTCTTAGTGTGTTTTCTACATACACAGAAGCTCCCTCTTTGTGTCTATAGCCTGCTCTCCCCTTCTTTCTCTTTCTCACATACTCTTTATTCTCCTCAATCTGGAGTTCATTCACCGCTTTGTACGTAAACTGCCTATCCTTCTCTATCTTCCTGTCTATCTATTCTGTGTAGCTCTCACCCCCTATCTATTCATCATGCCACATAATTCCACTTCACAAATGTGCCACACAATTCCAACCCACACAATTCCACAGCTAACAATTCCAATTCGACCCACATAATTCCACTCCAAACAAAAATACATACATAAGACATTGTCATTTACAAAGCCAGTAGCTCTAACTCTCGCAAATGCAAGACCTATTGCATTTTTTATCTCTCTGCTTCCTTCCACCTGTCTGCTGCTTCTGTATACGAGTAACTCTAAATCGCAGGCCTGCTACTAGCCTTACAGCTCTTTTTAGACACCCTGACAATATCTATTACTTCCAGCATGGAATAGCGTCTCACATAGCCGACTCTAATGATCACATCGCTCTCAACAATGTACTGCAAAGAAACTGGTGTGAATGCATGAAATGAGCATGCAAAACTAACCCCTATAATTAATGGACTGACCACTAACTTTGGTGTCACGAGTAGTGTGCTACTCGCTGTGTAGCACTCGACGCCTCGTCATTGGTAGAAAGCGCTATATAATCTGCATTCAGCCTCAACCCCAGTGCTTGGAATTATGCACCGTCATGAAGACCAACCCACACACAGAACCTACCCTGCTGCTTAGAGGGGATTAAGTTCACAGAATGCATTGAAGAAGAGTCCTGCGTTGCATCAAAAAACACAGAAACACATTTGGAACAATTACTCTTAGGGAATGTGTGATGAAGTAAGATATGAATTTAAACTGGGACTGCATCAGTGACGTCGAATAACCTGGGTTTTAAAGTCATTGTTAGGGAATGAATGTTTGCCTGTAAAGTTAAGGGCATAAAAGTCAGTTTTTAATTACCGAGTGAGAGCACCGACAGGACCCTGCCCACTGAAAGCTGGTCTGTACCTGCTCTTCATGTATGCAGTGTATGTGTCCCGCTATATAGTAGCATGGCGCCGGGAGAGCAGGACCGACCGTCGTGGCCGCGCGCCTTGCCGAGTGCATGCACAGCTGGGCGGCCTGTGGGCGTGTGGCTCTTTTATGCACGTGCCATCCTCCCCGCCATGAATTTTCTGCCTTTTCATCTCGGCCCTCATCCCATCTGTGAGTTTGGAAGGGATGGGCCATCCTCCGCGTGGACCGGTGCTGGAGGGCTGCCTATTGATCCCCCTGGTGACAGCCCGGGCTCGCCTGCCGTCCCAGGGTGGGATTATCCGCCTGGCTGGAGTCATGGCTAGCATGGGCATTTCAGAAGGAACTGCAGAAAATGTCTACGACACAATCCGCTTCGTAGAAAATTGTCTACTCTGATCTCTTCCAGTATTTTTTTGGCGCCAGCCTTACTGTTTTTATTTTTAGATGAGCAATAAATAGTTTAGTTACAATGTTTTTTTTGCTTTTTTTAAAATATGTTACGCGTTTGTCTATGGAAGTCAATACCTTCACGGTTGTACAGGACATCAACATTAATATTTCCTCAGGACCAATTTAACAAAGCTCTTTCTGAATATGTAATTAAAAATATGACTTTCCTCAGCCATCACTTAAAAAAAAAGTGCTACATTTCTACGCCGTAAAGCAAAATCTATTCTGCTAAATAAATTTGGGAATATGTATGAGTGAATCTTGTGTGTCATGTGCCACACGTCACTAAAGCCGAAAGCTACTTTTATCTAATTCCTCGGCATTCGGGCCTGGCTGCATTAATAATACGGAAACCGCCTGCAGGGGCTGCGAGCAGTCCCGTTCGTGGTCCGTTGGATGGCAGATTTCACATCTATGGCTAAGCAGAAATGGCGATGCTGCAGAAGAATGAGGGAGGGGGCTCCCCAGGGGCCGCCGCGAGGGCAGAGGGCAGGCGCGCGGTGGGGGCTTGCGGGGCACAGATTCCTGCTCTGAATTCCCACGGACTAGTATGGCATTTGGCAGCGTCTTTGGCAGCGGCCCTGTGCGGCGAGCCAAGGGGAGCAGGTGTCCATCAGCTGGAGCAAAACTGTCACATGCGCTGGTGGGGACTGTCCCTATCCCCCTCCCCCAACCTAAAAGTCTAACCCCCCATCCTCCCCCCGTTGGGGGCGCATGCAGATACAGATGGGGCATTAGGCCACACGCCCATTTCCCTCCCCTTTCATAGTGTGCAACCCCTGGCTCGGGCGCAGCGGCACTCCCGAAAGCCATGAAAGATTGCATATTAAGACAGAAAAACAATAGTGTGCCGCCGTTTGTGCTTTTAGCCAAGCCCGACCCTCCTAACGGCTGGTTAGGTTGGTAGAAAGCCCCTGGCGTTGTTGGCCACAGTATTAAGGATTCAAATGCCCAGTGACCTCAGACGCGATCTGAAACTCGCCATCCGCAAGACACGGCTCGAGGGCGCGGCGGCCTCCGCTTTACTTGAAACTATTTTGTTGTGTAGTTTATATCGGAATGTAAATGTAAATGTAAAATGTAAATGTTTTTGTACTTGTATAGCGCACAGCTACCCGGCGCTTGGCTTGTACGAATACCACAAGGGAACCCTTCCTGGCTTTCTCCTGGGCACCCCCATGGTGCAGACCAGGCATCCCTCGCGTTGTGGGGGCCGTTGTGGAGACTAAGCAAGCTATTGCCCAGAGTTGCAGCGCGGGACCCATGATCAGAATAGGCACTGAGGCAAGAATATCCGGTCAGGGGAATTAATGAGCCCGAGACCCACAGAATATCCGGTCAGGGGAATTAATGAGCCCGAGACCCACCGAGGCGGGAATCAAACCCTGGTCCCTGGCCAGAGCTCTGCATCGAGGTCTGCCTGCTCTAACCATTGAGCCACACTGTAGCAAAGGCGTGTCCCATCTGCCTGTGTGCTACTCCATATTAGGCGAAATCCTCATCGATTATCGGTTAAATTCAGGCCACTTTGTCGTCCCAGTGATGCAGAAGCGCCAATTTGTTTTGGTCTTTGTAATTTTAGTTTCAGAAACAGTGCTGTTTGGAAATCAAAAGGGCATTTTGCTGACTGGGCCTTGTCAGTCCTATAATGTCTTGATTTGTCTAGAGCAGTGATACTCGGAAAGTATGGCCCGGGGCCTCATGTGGCCCTGATGTGGCCCTCTTGACCTTTACATGCCTCTCCCTGGTGAACAGCAACACGAGCTGCTGTTTAGTTGCTGAGCATTAAAATTCTGAAAAATACGTTGAATAAATGGGCAAGTATTTATTAACCTGAAAATTAATACTTGTCTGATTATTTAATATGTTCTAGACCTCCTTACACAATCCCTGACCCACCCAGACCCCTTACCGCCACTCTGCTGGCATCAGTGCGGCCCTCGGTGATACCACTGACCATACTTTGTGGCCCCTGGGCTAATGTTTGTGAGTACCCATGATCTAGAGAAAATTCGACCAGGTCCCCACATTAGTTCAAACCTTTAAGTACAACCTTTTAGATCCGGCGCCAGTGTTGCATTAAGGGTCCCATTCACATGTGTTCTGTCTGGGGCCTACCCTAGAATGTCTCACTATTGCTTAGCAAGGTTTTGATGACTTGTTCCAGAGCCTTGACGTGTTGTGGAAAAAGGCTGGATATTTCTGGTCGAAACACCTTCTTTGAGGGTAATCATGAAACCTTTTTTTTTTTTTTACACGTGTCAAAAGACTGTTCATTTTTTGAGGTGTGCTGTATTAATAAGCAGTGATATTGCGATACAGTGCATTTGTGAGAAAATATTAACTGCAAGTTTCATGATTGTTTTTGGCAGCTCGAGATTGGCATGTGGGTTTTGCTGACACTCATGATTATTATGTTATGCAGATTTGCAGAGTGCACTATCACCTGAGAGGGTATTCTGGCTCTGAGCAGGTGTGAGTCTAGCCAAATCTATGGCCTAGTGGGACTACTCAACAAGCATTTGCAATGCAATAGGCCTCGCATTAATTCAGTTTGAGCTATAGGCATTGCTAAATATTGCAATACCAATTGCAACAAAAGTCTATACATTGTAGGCCAAAAAAGTGTATTTTTTTTTTTTAGCAATGGTGGAATGCTGCGCTTTAGATGAATATGTTTAAAAGTAAAGTGCGCCATACTGCGATTGCTACAATAGTTAATTGTGGATGCGTTAACAATTGATGTGTGCACTGATGGCTGGTGGTGTGTGTGCCTGTAGAAATTGTGCACTGATGGCTGGTGTGTCTGTTCCTGGTGGAAGTGTGCACTTCCGGCTGGTGGTGTGTGTGCCTGGTGGAAGTGTGCACTTCCGGCTGGTGGTGTGTGTGCCTGGTGAAATCGTGCACAGACGGCTGGTGGTGTGTGTGTGTGCCTGGTGAAAGTGTGCACTGACGTCTGTTGGTATGTGCCTGGTGGAAGCGTGAAGCGTGCACTGGCGGCTGGTGGTGTTTGTGCCTGGTGAAAACGTGCACTGACTGATGGTGTCTGTGCCTGGTGAAAGTGTGCACTGACGGTGTGGTGGTGTGTGTGGTGGTGGTGTGTGTGGTTGGTGTGTGTGTGGTTGTGGTAGTGTGTGTGTGTGTGTGTGGTTGTGGTAGTGTGTGTGTGTGTGTGGTTGTGGTAGTGTGTGTGTGTGTGGTTGTGGTAGTGTGTGTGGTTGTGGTAGTGTGTGTGTGTGGTTGTGGTTGTGTGTCTGGTTGTGTGTCTGGTTGTGTGTGTGTGTGGTTGTGTGTGTTGTATTTGTGGTTGTGTGTGTGTGTGTTGTATTTGTGGTTGTGTGTTGTGTTCATGGGTGTGATTGTGTGTGTGGTTGTGTGTGTGTGGTTGGGTGTGTGTCGGTGTGTGTGTGGTTGTGTGTGTAGTGTGTGGTTGTGTGTGTGGTTGTGGTTTTGTGTGTTGTGGTTGTGTGAGTGGGTGAGAGGATGAGTAGATGTGTGGGTGAGAGATGCTTTGCCCTGGATGGCCTGAGCGTGCTGTTGGCTCGTCGCAGGAAAGTGGTATTCTGTAATCAGATATTCCAGCGATAAGGAAGCCTGACTCTCCTATGACAACTCGCTGAGAGATGCGTTTCACACATTTTCTTTAAAAACAGCAAAAACGCATAGGAACAGAAATGGTGACAGGAATAATTTGCTTTCAGTTTGACTGCAACTTGGTATGAAGGCAGGAGGCAATGAATGCT
This sequence comes from Lissotriton helveticus, assembly GCF_964261635.1. NCBI lineage: Eukaryota > Metazoa > Chordata > Amphibia > Caudata > Salamandridae > Lissotriton > Lissotriton helveticus. Next base: position 1,556,388,004 of record NC_136065.1, read on the forward strand.
CGGTTCCACATCAGTGCTAAAACTCTGGCCCGGCTTCTGGTGGGGAAGGCAGGAAAGTGGCACGCGCTGCGTGGGCACTGCTTGAGGGTGTGGGGGGCAGATCAGAAAATCCTATTTTAAAGCCGCTGCTCCAGCTAGTACAGCGCAGCGTGGGGTTGTCAGCTGTAAGTAAACTAGCTATCCACCAGAACTATTTTGTAATTTTACAAAGATTTTTTGAGTCAAACAATGAGATTTGTATTAACTGATCTAAAACCGAGAATAGCCCCTCCCCCCAAGTTTTTTTTAATTTCTGATTGGTACTTTTTATTGTTCATGTTCTTACACATATACACGTTCCGTGAGCAAATTGAATTTGTGCTCAATTAAATTAAAAGCTAACAGTTTAGCAGGAGTTTATCATAAGAGAGTAACAATATTCGTGTAATTCGCTTTTAAAGTAACTCGGGAGCTATACACACTCTTCTAGAATAGGCACTCTATCCCGTTTTGTTTGTTTGTTTTTGAGGCAGCTAACTTTAGAATAATGTTACAATTAATAGTTTTCAGCGTTTTTGTGTGAATTGGTATACCTGTGCTGCAGTACTATTTTATTTGTGCCTTTTTTTCTGTGGCACCAAACCAGATCCTTTGTCAGACGCTTTGCTTTTTCAGTTGGCTTTATAGAGAGCTGTAGTTTTCACACTCGCATTTGTATAAATTGCCTTTCGTTAGGGGTACTATTAAATTTGTTCTATGCTAATTTTTAGTATCCTGCTCAGTTCTTGTTATATAATGCATACCATAAAACTAGTGTATGACATTGCAGAATTGTGACATTATGTTTTATGTTCAGGTGAGTCTACTTCGATTGTTGTGTATCGCCGTAGAGGTTTTCATCGCAGTAACATAGCAAGATCACTACTGCACTTACGTATTCAATGGCAGCTGCATCTGTGCATGCATCTTACAGGTGAGCAAGAACAAGGCAATTGCCTATGATTTAGGTATCCCAAAGTGAGTGAGGGAGGTGCTTATATGTAAAGGAAAAAAAAAATACTAGGACGAGGCTGCAAAACATTTGTCACGTTGCATTGGATTTTGAAAGACAAAATGGCCTGAATTTATGTATCCTGGCAGGCGCCATTTGCATTCTTTCACGAGGCTCTTCGTTCGCAGTGTCGAGCAATAGCCACATTCTTGCACGCTGCTGCCACCCTGTGGCTGTGTCCATCAATGTGCGAAATATACCGAGTTACTAACGCAGTGTTGTTAAAAGTAAAAAAAAAAGTGTTCCCATGTTGAGTTTAATTAGACGTGCAGTGGTTGATTAACTTTTGCGCAACAGCTTCAAACTGTGTTATAGGAAACAGGATGGAAAAGGGTGGGAAGGAATATAAATGGCAACCAAAAAACGTAAAAGGTCTTGCTTCGATTAGCTCATCTCAGAATGTGCATGGCCAGTTTAAAAAACGCATGTAATTGAATTTTTGTTAGTGAATTTATTTACTGTGGACTTGGATCGGAGGCGTCCGAGTACTTTACAACAGAACAATTACCGGACATTCACAGGAGAAGTACATTAGAGATAAACTACAATCTAGGTAGAATTAAAAGCAGATATAGAGAGTAAATGAGAGAAAAGTTGTACACGAGAACAATTCCCAAACAATCAGCGTAGGATTACAATTTAGATCCAATAAAAACAAGCCATTTTTGAGGATGCTGGGTTTGAATGGCAAGCATATTTCAGGACAATGATTAGGCGAAGGCTGCCCACATCGTTTGGTGATACACTTTGTTTGTGATCACTTTCGCGGCCGCTTTGATGTTTTCAGTGGCCGTGCGGCTCATTGAGACCATCAAAGCGGCTGCAAAAGTGATCACGCCGGCTGACAAATGGTGCGCGCGCCCGGCGCACATGCACTGTACCCGATCCACCTGCAGCCTTTGGGAGCACTTTCAGAAGCCCCTTACTTAATATCTCACAGAGCATTGCTTACGCGATAGTTAGGCGAGACCTAAAAAGCCAGGTCTTCATCTTTTTGCGGAATTCAAGAAGTGAGGAAGGAGGATCTATTGTGTAGTGGTAGGTCGTTCCCTGCTTTAGGAGTCTGTTTTTCCATATGTGTGGGATGTGTACAATTAGTAGTCTGGGTGAGCAGAGGTGTCTTAAAGGGTTGTGAAAAGAGATGCGATTGTTGAGGTGTTCTGGTTCAGTTTTTTGTGGTGCCATGAAAGTGTGGCTGAGGGGTTTGAATTGTGTGAAGTGTGGGGAGCCGGTGGCCCTCCTTTAGATGTGGAGTGGTGTGATGCGAGTGTGGCATGGAAAGCTGAGTGATTCTGCCCACTGGGATTTGAATAGCCTGCAGCCTTTGGATGAGTTTTCTGTTGATCCCTTCATAGAGGTTGTTCCTGTAGTCTATCTTCCTTGTGAGGAGGCTGTTCATGATGATATTTTGGTTGCTAACTGGGAGCCATTTGAAAATCTTCCTATATCTTTAGGGTATGGAAGCATGAGGAGGTGACGGCATTCACTTGGGCGGTCATGTTGAGTCTGCTGTTAATGAGAGTCCCAAGGTTCTTGCGTGGTGGGGGTTGGTCTTGATCCTGGCTCTGTTGGTCTCCAGGTGGAGTTCCAGGGTTAAGTGCTCTTCCAGACTATCACAATTTCGGTCTTGTCTGCGTTCAACTTCAGACAGTTGGTCTTCATTCAGTGACCTATGTCTATCATGGAAGCATTGGAACTAATCTGGGCGACTTGTCCATGAGGGACAGAATGAGCTGTGTGTCGGTGTAGGAGAGGACAATGATGTAATGAAAGCAAATGATGCTGGCTAAATGGATCATGTATGCGTTGAAGAGGCTCGGGCTCAGGGAAGATCCTTGCAAAACTCCCCTAATGCGCTCTCTTCTAAGAGTGTTTTGTGTATTGGCTTAGTCTGTGGAGCAGATACAAAATTATTGAAAGTTTTACAGTCAAAGGTGAACGGAATATTAGTTGTAATTAAGTTAAGTGTCGGTATTCCAAAAGTGAAAGCAATGTTCCGGATCCCATGTACGTCATTAGCGGAGTAATGTAAAAGTTGGTGTTTTCTGTTGTGTCCCAGATGTTGTTGACTAGTTTCTGCATGGTTTTCACGGTCTTGCTAAACTGTTGTGTTTTTCAGATCTTAAAGTATCTGGCTTTTATGATGTATGGACAGTGTGTTAGGTTTGGATTGGAGCATGCAGATGAGGTGAATCGTCTTTGTTCTGATTACTTGTACCAGGAATACTAGAGTCTTTTTAGATTACCTTCAGCAGGAGTGTGGTAGTCCTATCATATTATTTGCTTCAGAAATGCTGCTGCCGTGGCTCATTTACCTGTATTGGAGAGCTACAGTGGTGATTACCTTCATCTACAGTCCTATTAGATTAGCCGCCTCAGAATTGTTACAGTCCTACCTCTTTTCAGATATTTAAAATCATACGCAATACAAGGGTTGTCAGTTGGGTTAACAATTCAGCTTTTGAGACTTTTCAGAATGTCATTTGTGTGTGACCAAGATTTGTTTTCTGAAAGGAGAAAATCGAAAAAGCACTATTCCTGATGACCGTACATGCACTGAAAGAAGCTGTTGAAATGTTTTTGTCACTTACATATACTTCAGAGGATGGGGCATAAATGGGTTTTCAAGTTGTTTGCAAATTTATAAATGTTCCTCCGAAATCTACACCATTTAGGAATTTTACACAAACCAGCCAAAGCGGCGTATGGATAACGATTTGTGAACTCAAATCTAAATTATTTTCCCGGAGTATTTCTGAGAGGATCCGTGATTAATTATATTCTCAAAGTTTCTGTGAATTAGTCCCTCCCTCATATCTTAACTAAATCTTTGTCAGTCTCAGGAAAATGTGACCGGCTAAGTTACTGTTTTGTATTGCATGTGCAGTAATGGGATATTGAAATCGGTTTGCATGAATTATTATATATATTTTTTAATTATAATTGTGATATTTATTTATGGCTATTGAAAATTGTAGCTAATAATTACGCAGAAATATGGTTTTGGAACCAGCACTGTTTGGTTGGCCGAAGGGAGACCCCGGGCAGGCAGGCTGCACTTCTCCTGTCAAGGGCAGGTGATCACACACACTGTACAACCCCAGTTCACCCCTAGGTAGCTTGGCACTGAGCAGTCGGGGGTCCTTCAAAAGCAATGTGTAAAACATGAGCACAGTACGCGCACACAGTAAAGGTTCCGCTCTGCACAAGAGACCACACTTGATGTCGCGAAATATCATTTATATTCAACACACATTAAACAATGCAACATGACAATCATGGAATCTTGGGCATGAATCGCACTTGGCAATATTACTAGCGGTACTAGGCCCAGTTAGTGTTGCTCAGATAATATGCGCATACGGGAAAAGTCAGATTCTAACCCCCACCCTACCCCCATAGCACCCTTATGCGGTGCAACATGTTGTCAGCCCCTACTCACCCTCACAATCCTAATATTGCTATGCCACATGGCTATCGGGTACACCCTTGGCTACAACGATATCAGTAATATATACATATACAGAATTATAACACTTTTAGCAACACCTCAGGAACAGGCCACGCTGGTATACCCAAAGTTGAGGTAAAGTGCTTTTGGCTCGAGAAGCCAATATAAACCAACACTGCCGACCGGTGTCATGAAGCACAGGCGGTACACAGACTGTCACTCCACACACTGATGCTCACTTTGCACTTCTACGCATTACAACAGGTACCAGCCCGGTCATTTATTTATTAGGAAATTTGATAAAGCTTTAGTTTGTCACTTCAGCTAATTTTGAGTGCTTGCCAAAATGTCGATGAGTGCAACATTATTAGAATTGGGTTCTAGAGGAGCAGGTGATTAACGTCACCTGCATTGATTTAACAGTGTCCCAATTATTCCATCACCAATATTGTTCTGTATTTAGTTCAGTTAAATTGAGGTCTGAATAGTTCAGTGTTCGAAAGTTTCCTGAGCTGCAGGTAGTTGTGTTTGGATTAAATTCTGAATGTGTATTCCAGCATCTAGGCTCTTGTTATGAAAACAAAATCACAAATAACTCTAACAATCATTAGTGCTAAAGTTAGAGTCCTGTTTTCTTTCTGAGGGGGTAGAAAACATGTTTCTACTTAATCTATAAGCCTTTAGTTTGTCCAAATCCTTAAAAAAAATGTTTTGTCTGCCCATTGGTCTCCGTTTTTACTTTGAATAGGATCTTGGTGTCTGGAGCATTTATCTGGTTAATTTTAGAACTGTGAGATGTGGTTGTCATCACCTTTATAACTGAGATGTGGTTGTCAACCCTTCTGTGCTGCTTTACACCAAGTAACAGGCTTTCTTAGATTTATTTGGCTCACAAAGATTTCCACTGCTTCTTTGTGTTCATAGCCCATGTGTAGACTCCTATGGTCGACTTAAGCCCCAATATTCCTGTATCACATTTGGCTTGATTGGCTCTTATCCAGGACTTTCTCACCCATGAGCAAAGATGTATGGCTTCCATTAGCAATATACACATCAAATAGGCCCAGTTATCAGGAACTCTATCAAGGGCTACTATCCATTTTTTTTAACATTGTTTTTATTGCAGAACCAGATCTTACATATACCATACGTTTATGAGCACTTTACATAACCACTAACAGTCCTTCTTACTTGCCCGGGTGATTCGTCTACACAGCCTATTGGCCCACAACCCGGAGGTCGGGCGGCGTCAAACAATTGTGCACCCCTCATAGCAACCCCTGAGCTCATGAGATCCTCGTGCAAGTATGCCTGCAGTCTGCCTTTACAGTTTTTGACCCTCCCCCTCCCCTAGCTTCTCCTACCCCCCAACTCCCCCCCCCCCCACTCTTCCCCCAATACCTACGCCTACGCCTGGATTCGCAATTAGTGTATGGATATGACCATGCCAGGAGGAACGTGTTGTTCATAAAGAGTGTGCACCTAGTGTGCCAGTGGGATCTGCAGGTCCTGAGTCAGAGTGCCCCTCTTCCTCCTCCAGCATACCATCTCTGAACGCTTGCACTAGTGCCTCCCATGCTGTCGCCCTTTCTAGCGCCTTTTCGTCAGTATTGGGACGGGCTAGTTGATACCTAAGTGTACTTTCGCTCGCCGCCCATTTAAGAAATTCATTATACCACCGCCTATACATGGGTCCTTTTTTTGAATTCCAATTTCTAGTAATTTCCCTCTTAGCCAATATTAATCCCATATCTATAAACTTACTAGTTATCTTATTCTTGGGTGTGTGCGGAAATCAGTGTAGCACGCCTACCGCCTTAGTGTATTGTAGCTCCCTGTCCGTTGCGTTATTTAGTATCTCTCCAATCTTCTGCCAATAGTCTCGCAAATGTGGGCAATCCTATAGCATATGTCCTAAATCTGCCTCTGCTGTATTACACCTGGGGCAAGCTGCATTTTGCACCGCAAAGTATTTCCCAATTTTTCCCGGTGTGAGGTAGGCCCTATGGAGGATATAGAAATGTATCAATTGAAATCGTGCATTTCTAGTGCTCTTCCTTGCTCGCTGCAGCAGCTGTGCCCAAGTTGTGTCAGGAATCTCCAGCTGGAGGTCCAATTCCCATTTGGTTTTCAGGGATGTCAGTGGTTTCAACGTTTCACGCAGCATTCGAGAGTAAAGGCAGGTCACTGCCTTATAAGTTCCAGCCGCCATCATCGTGTATTGGCAGGCCATAGATGTGGTGGGCTCCTGCAGCCCATCCCCCCAGTGCACCTGCATGGCCCTAGTCACGGCAGCATGCATCAGATAGTCTCCTCTCGGCAGATCGAATCGATCCTGCAAGGTCTGGTATGGGAGCAATACCCCGTCCTCATACAGGTCACCCAGCATTTGTAGCCCCGCATCTTCCCCCCCCCCTGCAGTCGCGACCGGTCGCCGCCGTGAGGGAGTGCTGTCACCATACCCAACGGTATTTCAGGTGCATACATACGCCGCACACCTGCTCTCCGCCACGCTCGATTCCAACAGAGCCTAAACGTTTGCTCCTCCAGGGAGAGATCTCTGAGAAGGAGCCTCTGCTGTAGGGTGATGTACGCAAGCACATGTCGGGGGGTGCCCCCGACCCGTTCTTGTTCTGGTCCCCGGTACACCCTCGCCACCTCCTGCGTGAAGACCTGCAACTGAGCCGCCAGGTAGTAGAATTCAAAATCCGGCACTGCCATGCCCCCCTCATCTTTTGGTCTAACCATCGTGTCTAACGCTATCCTACGTCTGCCCGTACCCCATAGGAATGATATCGGCATCGATCTCAACTGCCGAAAGACAGAGCCCGGTATCCACACCGGCAGCGTGCGGAAGTAGTAAAGGAGACGAGGCAGGGCTATCATTTTCAGTAAGGAGATACGGCCTGCCACCGAGAGCGGAAGAGTGGCCCAAAAGGTCATGCTTCCTTTCAGTGCCCTGATACAACGGCCTACATTGCCCTCCAACATATCTGCCGCCGAATGGTACACATATACTCCCAGGTATTTCAAACAATCAGGCTCCCATTTGAGTAGCTGGAGATTAGTGGGTCGCTTCTCTCCCTGTCGTAGTGGAAATAAACAGTATTTGGCCCAGTTAACCTTTAAGCCCGATAACGTTCCAAAGAGTTCGAGAAGTCTTTCTGAGCCCTCTAGTGCCTCATCCGCATTCTCCAGAAATAATAAGAGGTCGTCCGCATACAGCGAGATAGCCTGTGGGTTCCCCCTGTGGACTAGGCCCTTGTAATAGCGTCCCGTCCGTGCTGCTGCCGCAAAAGGCTCCATCACCAATGCAAACAGCAGAGGAGATAGAGAGCACCCCTGCCTAGTGCCACGGCCCACTGTATATTGGCTCGAGATTAGGGAGCCTATCCGGACCCTTGCTTTCGCCGACGTGTACAACACCTTGGTCCAACCAATATAATTACCACCTAGGCCGAAACGTTTCATGACCCTATAAAGATATTCCCATTCCAAACTGTCGAACGCTTTCTCGATATCAATTACTAACACCAAAGGCATGCTCGTCTCTGACATTGGGTCCCCAATTAATCGTATCAGTCGGCGTATAGTGATGGTAGTGTTCCACGCGGGAATAAAACCGGATTGGTCCCTGTGGATGAGCTCCGTCATGTGGCTCAACAGCCTATTTGCCAGTATTTTGCTCAGGATTTTATAGTCCGTCGTGAACATGGACAGCGGACGATAGGAGGACAGTTTATTACTCTCCCTCCCCGGCTTCAGCAACGGGATCATGAGAGCTTCGCGCATGGATTGAGGCAGCCTCCCTCTCGACCTAGCTTCGTTGTATACCGCCTGGAGCCGCGGAGCTAGGTGCACCAGGTATTTACTGTAAAACTCTATGGGCAAGCCATCCAATGTTGGCTTGCCCATAGTTTTGTTTCGAGCTATCTGCTTCACTGCACACCCTATCTCCCCCAGTGTAATGTCCCTACCCAGATCGTCTGATTGGTCTTGTCCTAGTTTCGGCAATTGCAGTCCCTCCAAAAAGGTGTCAATCTCAGCCTCCCGGCCCCCTGATGCGCTCTCGTATAGCCTTTCATAATAGGACCGAAAATTGTCCAATACCTCTGCTTGGGTAGTGTAAGTGTTTCCCCCCTCTTCCTCAATGGCCAAGATCGGGTGACTACGCCTAGTTGGGTTAGCCAGCCAGGCAAGCATTGTCCCTGCCTTGTCCCCCTCAGCATGCGCCCTCGTCAGGTAGACCTTATGATCAAAACTCCGTAGCCTTTCCATTTCGACCGCCACTGCTTCCCTGGCCTTGCCAACCTTTTCCTGAAGCTCTGGATGGTTAGGGCGCGCCAGCTCGGCTTGCCGTAGCGCACCCTCTGCCCTATCTAGATCGTCTAAGAGCATCTTACGGACTCCCGCATATGCCCAGATACAATGGCCTCTGATGACAACCTTGAAGGCATCCCACTCCGTCGCCCTGGAGGTCGTGGTCTCACTATTTTCTTCAAAATATTGAGTGAGTCTCTCCCCTAGCGCTTCCCTGAACGGCAGGTCATCCAGGGTGTCCGGTCGTAGCTGCCACGTCGGGACTCGCGAGGTCTCAGTCATCCAGTTCAACGACAACAATAGGGGATTGTGGTCGGACAGCGTGCGGGTCAAGTACTCAGCGTTTGCCACAGTAGAAATTACGAGCGAGGAGCACAAAAACACGTCCAATCGGACGTGCAGATTGTGCAGACTAGAGTAATATGAATAATCTCTCACTGTTGGGTGCAGCGCCCTCCAAGCGTCCACCAATTCCATCTCTCCTGCCATTCGAGCCTACGCTTCGCCAGTCTATGCACTGGCGATGCCCCCAGTGGTGGGTGAGACCTGTCTCACGTAGTGTCTGCCACGGAATTAAAATCTCCTCACATAATGATGGGGCCTGCTAAGTAGCTCGCCATTGTGCCCGAAAGCTTCGTCAAAAAGGCTGATTGATCAATATTGGGTGCATACACGCTACATAGTGTTATGTCCCGGCCCCTAAGTTTCCCCGCTATGGCCACAAATCTGCCCTCTGGGTCTATTACTTGCCTAGTCACTTGGAAGGGAACCCCCGCTCGGATCCATATCATCGCCCCCCCTTGCAAATGCAGAGTATGTGGTGTTGAACAGTTGCCCTCTCCACCTTCGCTGTAGCGCTATGCCCTCCTGTTTTGTTAGGTGTGTTTCCTGTAATAGTGCTATCTGAACTCCTCTGCGAACTAAGTAAGCATGCGCCTTGTGCCTTCTCGCCATAGTGTGCAGCCCCCGCACATTCCAGGTCACACATTTCAGCACTCCAGAGCTAGCCATTGTCTCTTGTTAACCAATTCACAGTGTTAACAGTTTGCGTCCAGGCGCTTATGGTGGCTCCCTCCCAACTCATCCCCCCTCCCATACAACAAATCCCCAAATCCCACTCCCCTCGAGCCCCCCCAACTACTCTCTGCATCCTCCCCCCCAGAACAGGACCCAACTTTACTAAAGCAGCTCCCATCCAAACTTCAACAAAGGGTAAACTTTCCCAATCGCTTCCCCTTTACTCCGCAGTCTCCACTACGGTGGCCTTATGGGCCAGCTGGGTGTGACACGACTCCGAGAGTGGCCACTCCAACCCCATCCCCCGCCCCACAATTCCCCATAATCACTCACGAATTTCCGATTTCCTTCGCCATTGTCTTTTGCATCGAGGGGCCTCGGTCCCCCCAGGGACTTCGCATAAATAGTTCTGTACGCTTTCCCTCTCAAGCTTCTATAATTTCCTCCGATGTTTGTGGTGTCACCACTGGGCCCCTGGCACAACCAAGCTCGGAGAGGTCCGTTACCGAGCCTGTGGCGTGGCCCTCAGAGTCCGAGCCCTTACATGACTGAGTACGCACCGTTCCCGATAAGTCCACCACCGCCTGTAGTGCTGCCCTCCTCTCCTCCTCCGTTTGCGATGCCGTCGGCTTCTTAGTTCTCTGTCGGCGCTTCCGGAGTCGCTGTGATTTTTGGGTCGGCTGTCTCTGCTTATCTTCCTCGGCTCTGATCTGTGCTCCATCTGTTCCGGCCTTATAAGTATCCCACCACGCCCAGGCATCTGCTGAAGTGGGAAAGAAGAGTGTTTTGTCATCCGCCATAACTCTAAGCTTGGCCGGAAAGAGGAGTGAATACTTTATGCCCTCCACACGCAGTTCACGCTTGAGTGACAAAAAGGAGGCCCGCAGTTTCTGGGTTTCAAATGTGAAGTCCGGGAACATTGTCACGTTGTTATTATCCACCTGGAAGGGGCCCGCTTCTCTGGCCCTTTGCAGCAGCCAGTCCCTGTCCTTATAATGCAAGAGTTTTATCACCACCGGACGGGGCGGTTGGCCTGGGGCAGGTGGTCTGGCCGGGACCCGGTGCGCCCGTTCCAGCGTGAAGAAAGGTGAAAGCCCCTCCGGCGCCACATCTGTCCGTAACCAGTTATCCAGATATCCCACCATGTCGTCTCCCTCCTTTTTCTCCGGAAGACCAACCAAGCGTACGTTGTTGCGCCTACTACGATTTTCAGCGTCCTCCGCTCGCCGTTCCAGCGCTAGTATTCGGTCTAGAGCATCGCCCAACCGTCCTTCCATAGATTTATGCTCTGGCACTATTTCTTGCAGAGTGACCTCCGTGCTCTTGACCCTGTCCTTTAATTTATCGTGATCCGCTCGCAGGAGCCCCAATCCCATGGCTACTTGAGCGATGTCTTGTCGTAGAGCTTCTTTCGTGGCCGTGATAGCTTCCAATATTCGATCTTGCATTTGTTGTAATTCCGTAGGGCCCTGCTCCGTGCTGTCAGCCGTCAGCTGTCTCAGAGCCAGTGGCTCCTTCCCCTTTTCCTTTGGGCTTCCCCATCTCGCTTTGGCTGTCTGTCGGCGACTTCTCTCCTTGCCAACCCAAAATTGGGGAGGGGGACTCTCTCACTGTTCGTGGGTGCAGGCTCAGCCACCCTTCTGTGAACCGTTCCGATGGGAGCACAGTTCCGACTAGCTCTCAATGTCACAGTCTCCGGGCAACGCCCGTTGCGTGGCAGTAACCAGGTCGGGGGGGGCCCTTACGACACCAGCACAATCCTGCATGGTCTGGACATCTATGGTGCATCAGGACTCCTGTCAGCCGTTGCCAGGCCTGCGCTCCGCCAGGAAATTGGGATTCCCCCAGCCCTACCAGTGCGCTACTTTGCCCAGCTCCGGCGTATGTTGAAGCCTCGGGCTGGAAATGGCCGCTCCTGTCGGTGCCCCCTCTATAGCTCTCTCGGCCCTCCAAACCTATCGGTGCTATCCCATCCTAGCTTGGGGAGCCGTCTCCAATGTAGCTCCCCGTCTCTGGATCGGGGTCCCCACTGAGCTTCAGCCGTCCCCAGGTTCCCTCAGGAGGCGTGTGTCCGCACTTAGGCTCCGTTCCACCCGTGTCCCCCTCGGGCTGCGCCCCTGTCGCCTGCTTCGGTCGTTGGTTAGTGGTGATTCCGTTAGTATGACCCCTTATACACAGGACTCAGTATGCCTCCAACCTCACTACAGCGTCTATCGCTCTCCGGTCACTGCAGCCCGCACAGCGCCAGGAGAGCGCAACTCTTCACCCCCTGGATCCGGGCTGCTCGCAATAGACGACTCTCTTCCGCTGCCTGCCGACACTCCTGCTAGTAAAAGCTGGGCAGGTCGTTTCTCCCTGCAGTCAGGCGGATCCCTTCCCTCGCCAGCGGGTTCTGTGCAGCGCGAGCACCGTACTCTGGTTTCTCGGTCCTCCCGTTCTCCAGGCTCTTCATCTTCCGATTCTCTGGGCCGCCGCCATCTTGTGTATGCTTATGGGGATGCCCGGCTGCCTCCGACCGGTGTCTCCCCATTAACGTCGGGGGATGCTATGAGCGACCTCCTCCGCTGTAGGCGCCTGGGAGAACGTCCAGTGGTGTCCCTCACCCGGTCGGTGCATCCGGAGAGGGGATCACTGTAATCTTCCGGTGTTCAACTGCGCCGGCTCCATGCATCGCCCGCCATCTTGGGTCGAAGCGGCTGGATTCTCGATCGGTCCGTCGGGTGGGTTTCTAAGCTTTAGAGTGAGTTTTAGCTCAAGCCCTGGGGTCTCGTCGCCCCTCCGACGCACCCTTCAAGCAGGACATCTCTCGGCCGCTGGATTACGTGCCTTGTAGCAGGATTTTAGCCGGGATCAGGCGCGGAGCTCCGGGCTCACGCTGCCTATCTCCCCGGCATCCAAGCCACGCCCCCCCAAGGGCTACTATCCATGTACACTGTCCTTAATGGATTCCACAATCCTGTGTATGTTTTCCTCTCTCCATATTCTAACCTAAAAGTAGTTAGAGGCTACTTCAAGGTGCATTTTAGGGCTTTACAAAAACAGTGCATAAAATGGATATCATGGAGTCGGGGTGGGTGTAAATTTGCATTCAGCATTCATCAATGCCTTGTAGGTGCTAGAGCTGTGATATTCCATTGAACAAGTGCTCTAGCGGGGGGTCATAGAGTCTGGACTGCAGCCAATATGCATCTACCAATTATGCCACTGAACCTTGACCTATCATTGTGGAGAGGGTGCCCTAGTGCTGGCTCGGGGAGGGCCCCCATCACTTCTCCATCACTTTGGTGTCCTTGAGCCGTGGCATGTCGTTGAGCAGGTGCTGCAGCGATTGACGAGAAGAGTGTGTGCTCCAGCCATTGCAAGCCCTCCCGTGTCCCTGACATGTCATTGAGCCGGGGCTGCTGTGATGAGCGAGGGGAGTATGGTCCCTAGCCATCACTCCGTGTCTCCAACCCATGGAATGTCAATGAGCAAAAAGGTGTCTGGGCTCCAGCCAACCCTGCTCCGCGCCATACCTTCAGTGTCCCTGAAATGTCATTGAGAATGAGCTAGAGTGTGGCCTCCAGCCACCACCTCTCCATCCCTGCTCTATCCCTGAGAGCTGGCAAGTTATGAAGCAGGAGTGTCAGTGATAGGTGAGCGCAGTGTCCACCAGCCTCCACCTCTACCCCTGTATGTCCCTGAACTAGATGTGCAACGCCCATAGTGCTAAAAGGGCTTCAGCCTAGGCTGCTGCAGCTCGAGCTGCTGTGGGCTCGGCTGGGCAGAAGTCTTATCTCCAGTGTGCCCGAGGTTTTCACAGGTCTTTAAAGACCATTTGCATATTTACATACCTTTGTAAACTGGTCACAGAGGCTTAGTTTTCCTTCTGGTCCTGTACCCCCTGGGCCCCCACTCCGCCTATTCCTTACATTTGTATTTTACATTTACTGCAGTAGTGTGAGAATGCATTTCATGAAAATAAATATAAAGTAGGGTTGGCAAAACAAAAATGCCAGTCATGTGTTGTTTAAAGAGCCTGCCAAGGCCTTTTCTGGGCACTAAATAGGGTTATAAATCAAAAGGTATGTATTCATTTGTAATGTGACTTTTCTTTCTTTCTTCACTTTAATGATCAGTGCTTTCTAGTTATATTTGCCGTTCGAAGTATACACAGATAAGTGCTGAAAATACCGCATTAGGTGACTGCTTATTTTTGTACCGGCTGGTACATCAAAATAATGAGCTGGCAACCCTAATCAGAAGACTGGAGGTTTGTTATAGGATTAGCACATTATTTATTTCCACTATCCTTGTTCCCAGATTAATGCCATAAGAGCAATGGTTTAACTTATATCTAAAACCCTACACCACCGTCAATAACATGCCGAGTTATTTCAAGTGTTTGGAAATGCACACTGCATTCAGACACCTCGCTCCTCATTGTCACCCTTCAACTCACGCTTACGCTGCACTCACAGTGATCCCAATTCACTCACACTGATCAACATGCACTCACACCATTCACCCGTTCACCCTGCACTCACGGTAATCACTCTGCACTCACGGTAATCACTCTGCACTCACAGTGCACTTGCACTGTTCAACCTATACCTCACCCTACAGTCACCCGAGCACATTACCCACACTTCACTCATGTGACACTTGACTCGCCTGTCCCCCTCATTGCTCAATCTGCAATCTCACCCAAACCAGCCCATCATTAACCATGCATTCATTCATTCGTCCCACTCTGCACTTGCATCCGCACTCAAATTCATATGTTCACCTCACTCACCCTGCGGTCACTCCTCTTACCCTACTCTCACACTGTCACATCTCTCACCGTGCACTCACATGGGCACAGCTGCCACCCACACAGCGCAGAGGGTTAATGTGCCTGCTACACAGAACGTGTATCATGCAGCTCACAGAACTGAGTGTGAGTAAACTATGAGTAGCTCTAAAAAAAAAAAATGTTTGCCAAAGGGGTGCTATAGAGAGTTGAGGTGCATTGTTAGTGAGTAGTGGTGAAGGAATTCATAGAGAAGGAGGAAATGGGGGAGGGTGCGCCAAAAAAAGACTGCAGTGTTACACCGTGTATGACCAGTGCTAGGGCCAGCCCTGGCTGGGAGTATTAGCCCTCCCCCCCACCCAGTTCGGGTCTAGTTGCTTCACGTCATTGAGCCGAGGATGCAGAGAAGATCGAGGGGAGTGAAGGGGCTGCGGTGATGGGCGAGGGGGGTGTGGGCTCCTCTCCGTCCCTTCCGTGACCTTCACATGTCATTGAGCAGGGGCTGTAGTGATGGGTGAGTGGAGAGTGGCTTCCACCCACTACCTCTCCATCCCTCTCGTGTCCTTGACGTCATTGAGCAGGAGGTGCAGTGATGTATCTGACATGCCATCGAGGGCTGGTCTAGGGCCGAGGCCCGCATGGTTCCCACGCTCCCGCCAGCTGTTCGGTGAAGTAGGGGGCGGTACTTAGCAGGCTCCGGGTTTCCAGAGAGTGCCGCGCGCCTGCCTGGGGCTGTCCACACATCCGAGCAGCTGGCCTACCTGCGAGAACAGAAGAATAGACAGATATTCTAGCCTTCTTGGCTGCCTTCATCGTTATTTGATTTTCAGCCTGCGGCCCTCTTTTTTTTTTTTCTTCAAACTGGATCCTATTTCCTAAATATACCCTTTTTGTTGCAGTAAAAACCGTGCACGCTTTATTCACCCTCTTAGAGCGTTTACCAAAATCTAATCACGAGATAGCCAGCATCCAATAAGTATCCTAACATTTTAGACTAAAAGTTGATGTCTTTCACAAGATGGAAGGTAAATGCCACAGAGATGCCAGGGACGAAACCCCTTTGACTAGCCGAATTTTTGAGCAGAACATACATTTTCACTCCAGTGCGTCGTGGAGACGAGGCTGCTCATGGTCAGGCCTTGAAGCATCGACATCTTTCAAATAAAATCTGGCCGCATACTTAGCACTCATAGTTTTCTGTCTTTTCTCACTGCACGCCTCCCTTGGATGCTGGCTATTCCTGTGTGATACATGGTGCTAGTGTGTGTGAAGCAGCTTGCATTGAAAGCAGAGCTTCCAGACCTGCCATGAAAGCCTCCCGAAGATCCCGGGACAGAAACGAAAACCGAATGGCAGTGTCACACACAGGCCCTTCATTCAGAATCAGAATAAATGTGCACGTGTCGCACACAGGCCCTACATTCAGAACAAATGTGCATGCGTCGCACACAGGCCCTTCATTCAGAACAAATGTGCATGCTGCCTTAGGCATGAAATGAGATTGGATCAGTACTGTAAAGAGCTAAAAACGTGTTTTTCTGTACATTTACTGCTCCCTGAGAGGTATACAATAACATTGCTGCTGTACAAATGTTATTTTGCATCTTTCTAAATGCTTACCATTCCGCACAGGCTTTCTTGGCTTACTTTGTGGGAAGAGATTAATTTGGATAAACATGGTTACATATTGCGTCTTCATATTTCAACTGTCGTCTCTTACGTGGTCGTCACCTAGGGATGCTTTTGTCAGAAAGCCATTGCAATTTTCTTTAATTCAGTTTATTTAAGGATCTTGTTCTTTTTGCTTTCTTCTACAGTCTTCATAATGTTTTATTTCACAATATAGTTTTTCCTAATTTTTGTATTTGTTTGTAATTTTCGTACATCGATGTTAATGCGTTAGAAATCAATAGACTGTTTTGAATACATTTTGAAGAAATGAAACTGAAGGTTACAGAATGCAATACGAAGCAGGCTGTAGGTCAGTACTAGCTGAAGGTCTGGCACCTCGCATTGAAATGCCATAAGAGGCACAGAAGGAGAGAAATAGGATGGTCGTACAGGAAAATTCTTGCTGAGAAGCTGAAAGGCAACTTCTCTTTTCCATACAAGAGCCGCAGAGTCGGGCCGCACAGATGTAACCTCCTTCCGCTAAACGTCTACTAGTGAGAGACCACCCAGAGTCTGAAACTAGGAGTAACTATGTAGCTGGAATCTGAACTGAGACATGGTCCTTACATTGGATCCTGCTTGCAGGGATTGCGCATGAGGGCTATCCGGTGGCAGGTTCTACCAAAACAAAATAAAAAACCTTGATGCCTGCCTGAGATCCTGGTAGGGTTTAAGGGTCCAGCAATGTGTGCTTATCCTCCCTTTAATGGAAATTCAACCTCTTCCGGCACAAGAGGCTCCTCTGCCCTCTGACCAACCAAACATCTCACAAGTCAGAGAGGTCCTTCACAACCTATACACGGTGCACAGGCCTCTAAGAAGTCTTTCCTCGGCCTTCCTGACCCAAGGTGCCAAGGCTACGTGAACCTCATGTAACTCTGTCAACGGGAACGTCCTATGGCATTATGGAACCATCAACCTGTGGCTGATCCCTGGTTTAAGGTGGGAAGGATAAGAGTACAAAAACAACCCGAAACACCCATCAGCCTCCGTCGAGGCGCGTGTTCAGGTCTTTTTGAGGGGATCACCCTATTTGTGCCAGGATTGCCACCACATCGGTAGTTTACTGGCATGGCGAAATATATATTTGCCAAGGTTGGTAGAAAGTAATGAGAAAATCGCAAAGATAGGTATTTTTTAAGTTATAAAAATAATCGTAAAAAGCAACTATAAGAAAGAATCTCTTAAAACATATCTTTAGAGCGATCTTCATTATCTGTAAATGAGTTTGTTTGTGCAAACGGAGTTAGAATAGCCACATTCGAATGAAAGAACACACCTCTATGGGATTTTACACCTATCTCATGTTTTACAGCGCTTAGAACCAAAGTGATCTAGTCAAACGAGAACATAGGATTAAATGGGCCTGGAGTTAAGTGGCAGCGTCTGCCTGCCCTTCAGAACCTCAGACATGAACAAATGACCACTCTTTGTCTGAGGAAGGAGGCGACGCTGCTGTGCTCTGGATCAGTGCAAGCAAGGTGTGGTCAAAGCGGAGACAGCTGGCACCAAGTGCCACAAGACATGGCACCGAGCCCTAACTAACGAGATAACAGCGCAGGGTGTATCACATGCACCTGCTGCTGAAGGAGGAGGGGTGAGAGCATCGCCTCTCACCTGTGCACCTGCTGTGAGGAAGAGAAGAGGGCAACTGCATCCTGAACACCTGCCGCCAGGTGACGGGCAGGCAGCCGCCCCACATGCCGTCAGCAAGGCGGCTCCAATGTTCCCCCAAAGCATCCAATCTAGTCCCATTCTTGGGCGTCAGCCATTGGTTGGGTACAGTCTGGGAGAACGTATGTCCCCTCCAGCCTACCCGCCTTCTGCCAGGCGAGCTCCTGCCTGCGGCCAGGGAGGGGCGGCACTGCAGGTGCGTCCTTGGGGGGGGGGGGGGGGGGGGTGATGGAGGAGGAAGGGGTGGGCAGGGAGCTCCGCTGCCTCCTGCTTGTGGTAGTTTTAGGAAAGATGGAGGGGCTGCATGTCGCCGGACAGTGAGTTGTGCAGTGTTTTATGTGTATGTTTTGGTTTCCTTAATCCTCCTTTTTTAGCCTTCTCCATTTTAGTATTTTTATTTCACTTGCTTGTCTGTTTTTCGTTTACTTGTTTTCCTCAGTCTTCTCTTTGGTGACTTTTCTCGCCGTTTCGCGTTTACATTTCTTTCTTGCCTTTCTCTAATCCCATTTAGACTCTCCCTTCCATTTGTTTCTGTCACATTTTGGTCTCTTCATGCAGTGTTAGCTTATTTTGCTTTTTGAGCAGTTGCTGCCGCTGGACGGTGTTATATGCACGTGTAATGCAAAATTACTTCACTGATGTTGCTGACTGCCGATCTGTTTAATGTTGGCGATAGATGCCTTAAGCTTGGCGCCTTCTCTGGGCTCGCGCTGCTCGCCGTGCCTGATGCATTGGGTGCATATTTGCAGCCACCTGCATGTCCTGCTGCTGGTGGCGACGGTTTGCAGAAAGTGCTCGGTACACTCCCTGCTAACCACCCTGTCAGGATTTTCCTCCAGACACCTTGATTATAGGGAGGAGCGTAGGGTTAACGTGCTCCATAATGACCTGTGCTCAGTCCACGGTTCCTATGTTAATGCCTGTAGTGCCTAGTCTGTAATAAATGTCTGCCGCCGATGTTCACTTTTAATGACTTTATGCAGTGCTTGGTCTGTAATAAATGTCTGCTGCAGAGGTTCACTTGTTATGAATTTCTGCATTGCCCAGTTTGTAATAAATGCCTGTTGTCGAGATTCACTTATAATGAATTTCTGCATTGCCCAGGTTGTAATAAATGTCTGTTGTCGAGGTTCACTTGTAATGACTGTCTGCAGTGCTCACTTGGTAGTAAATGTCTGCTGCGGAGATGTTCAATAATGACTTTAATGTCTTCCCCTCACAGGAGACTCCACCTGTCTCAATGCTACTGTTACTCCTAAATCCTGACCGTCTCCGGCAGTAGCCACCGTCCCTCCGCCATCCCTGGCATTGGGCTTCACCGTGGCGAGAGATGTCCACCACCCAAGGCAGCGGAGAGCAATGGCAAACCTTGGAGTCCTTGGGCATCAGTCGCAAGGAGCTGGTCCTGGCCGAAGCACTGCAGATGGAGTACGACGCCCTGTCTCGACTCCGCCAGGACAAGCACCACCACGAGGAGGGCAGGGGTAAGCAGAATGCAGAACATTCCCTCATCTCTTGGGATGACCCAGTCTTGGAGTACAAATCTGTGAAGACCAACTGCAAGGGAATGAAAATCACTCGAGGCCTCTCTGGTTCTGACCCCACCCTTAACTATAACTCCATGCTGGAAGACTCCGGGGTCATCGGCAAGGTGACAGGTAACTCTTCAAGGCTCTCAGACCCTCCTTTCCAGTCCTGGGGCAAGGAGCCTTCCAGTGACTATGTGTACATCTACGATAGCCCAGGGGAGAAGCACACACCCCAAGATGGCACCTTGCCTGGGAAGCTGTCACCTCCTCCTCTGCCGCCTCGCACTTCAACGCGGAGTTCTTTAGAGATTAAGTGCTCCCCACCACCCCGCCGAAGTTCTCCAATACCCTACAAGAGCTCCCAACCCAAGGACATCAATGTGTACAGCTCAGAGCAAAATGGCTCTTCTGGGAAACTGCTGGACCGCCGTATCTCTGAGGAGGAAGACCTGCGACTCATGAACTATGATGGCATCAACGATGCCATCATGAAGCTGAATCTGAAATCCACATATGATGCGGAGATGCTGCGGCAGGCCACGCAGGGCTGGAAGGATAGCAAGAGCATCTTTGAGAAGGATACCCCTGGGAAGCCTGTGGCACGGAGTAAGACCATGCCCCCACAAGTGCCTCCACGGACCTACACCCCTCGGCCTGTCACCCGGAAAAATGCTATTTCAAACAAGAACCGCAGAGTATCCGTGGACCCGGTAGGTGGCACTTGTTTCCTCTTTGGTTTTATCCACACAGTTGCAAAAAGAATACTGGCAGTATGATGGCTTTGTAAATGAAAAATTTTCTTTTTCTGTTTTTTAATTTTTTTAAATAGATATATTTCCATCATTCGGTTTAATGTTGGAAAGTGTCATAGCTGCAGCACACATTAGTCAACGTATGAGTGTTTTTGAAAGACATCTTAAAGGGTGATATTTCTATAAGGAAAGGGGCACAAGATCATTTTGGAAAGAGAGTAAATGCTGGTATCTTGTATCCTGGAGAGACACCCCAAAACCATGTTTTTTGTCTCCAAATCTCCATCAGACACTCTCTGGAGGAAAGTTGTTTGTTTTAGAAAGTATAACAGCTCTGCCTTGGAACTCATTGCATTTTGATATAGTGGCGGTGTTAAAGTTATCATATCCGGTAATCTAAAGAAAGTGCCTAGGCAGGATCTAGAGTGGTGTCCTCAAGAACGTATGAGGAAATGTGCCACATTATAAATTTAGGAGCAGTGGTTCCTGTGGACAATGTGTGTAATATGTTAGTAGTTAGCTCAGTGGCAGTATTCATGGACACAGATGTCGGCGAGAGAAAAGAAACCGTATACAACAAGACATTTATGAACATTACCTGTTTATCTAAATGCGTAATCAAATTAATCAAGAAATGTGCATAGTGTCCCAAGTGAACATAGAACCTACTTATATTCAGTAGGTACTCGCAGCCTTCTAGTACAATGGTGTACGGGCTGGGGAATGGCTCATTTTCAGATTTGTGTCGACGGTGTTTTGACCCCACCATCAATAGGGGGTCTCTTCAGGACCTAACAGGGAGGGACATCTGAATGTTTGTGAATTAACTGTCAGAGTATAAAGTGCACACCACAAGGAAGTGTGTTCAGAGAAGGTACTCACATGGGGCCCAGCCGGGCACCCTGTGAGAGGAAGGGTGGCTGACAGTTCTTTCGGCGTATTGTGTGATATTAAACGTCCGTAACGTAGGAGACACGACAATCTGTGTTATGGATGTTTATCCAATTTAGCAGAGCTTGAGAAAATCCTCTTGCGTATGCTGTAAATGAGGTCTCCGTAGTCCTCCTCATTAATAATCCGAAGTTACGGAGTACAATCAAAGAAGACAGCCGAAGTCAGACTCCGTCCGTAGATAAACATCCATAACACAGATTGTTGTGACTCCTACATTACGGACGTTTAATATCGCACAATACGCCGAAAGGACTGTCAGCACCCTTCCCTCACAGGGTGCCCAGCTGGGTCCCATGTGAGTACCTTCTCTGAACACACTGCCTTGTGGTGTGCACTTTACACTCTGACAGTTAATTCACAAATTTTAGGTGACCCTCCAAGTTGGGTCCTGAAGAGACCCCCTATTGATGGTGGGGTTGAAACGCTGTCGACACAAATCTGAAAACGAAGAATTCCCCAGCCCCTACCATTGTACTAGAAGGCTGGGACTACCTACTGAATATGTATGTTGTGGTCGGTTTTTATATCCTTGAAACCTATTGTATGTCACAAATTGTCCCCTTTTTCATATGTAGGTTTTATGTTCACTTAGGACACCACACACATATCTTGATTAATTGATTATGCATTTACATAAAAAGATAATATTTGTAAATGTCTTGTTGTATATGGTTTCTTTTCTCTCTCCGACATCTCTGTGCCATGAATACTGCCATTGAGCTAACTACTATCATTTATTACACACATTGTCTACAGAAACCACAGTTCCTCGTTATATAATAGATACCCTGGTTCCATGTTAGTAGAGTGGCTCTTGTTTTCCTATACACAACACTGTGAATTAGATCGTCAGAATATCCAGTAGCATAGTCAATTAAATAAGCCTTCTTTAGACTAGAGATAAGGTAGAATCCATGAAAGTTTATTCAAAATGAACATTCATTGCATAAGCCAAAATATGATTATTCTAAAAAAGTCTGTCAAAATTCATATCAAATCATATACAACGATTTAGCATAAGGTTCAAATAAATTGCAGAAATCGGAAATACAGCATAAAATCTGACTTGGTGTCTTCCTCAATAGAATTGTAAATGCTTCTAAGTCCAGAGCATGCAATAAATCGATGTGAATCTACTCTCTAACCGGCAGGAAGTCAACTCTGGCTCACCTCCAAAGTGAGTGCTCTTTTATAGTAAAATACACAGTTGGCATGAAGTGAGAAAAATCTTAGAGGGTCAACAAATCACAATACAGAATAAAATGCAACAATACCGAACACCAGCTCCTGAATTAATTATAATTAGCCCATTTGCCCTAGCATTATCGGATTTGATAGTACAAATATACTTCCATATATTACACTGATAGACTTATGAAACAAAAGACATGGAAATGTTTAAGAGGAAAGCTTCCTCCAGAGACTACACAAAACAACATTTTAATACATAGAGAGCAAGCAGGGTTAAAATAGTTATTACATGCATTATTATTTCATTGCACATTTAGCATGTGTGGAATCGATGAGAAATTAAAACACTGTGTTTTGGCCTAGTTTGTCCATGCTAAGATAAGCACAGTTACGTAAAACGGAACAAATTAATTTAGGTTGCAAATTATTCATATCACTAAATAGTTTTTAATTATTAATTAAAAATCAGGTCTAACTTTCTCTCTTCCTAAAAAACGACAAATTGTTGTCACAGAGGGTGTTCGGGGTGCATTAAAAGCTTCTGTCTGATGACCAACTTGTTTGCCTACTTGCTATTATCAGACTGTATTTGAAGGTGTGGGTCTAAACTGAAGGGCTTTCAACCTTTAGAGATGCAGTGTGTCCAAGCACATGGCTTGTGTTTTGTTTGACTGATCCGAGGGGTTCTTCTGGGGCTAGTACATTGCTTTATTAGGCTTTTGTGGTCTTTCCTATGGATGCCGTTGCTGCTGAGACCAACTGTCTTAAAGGCCACTAGTGAGGAGATAGGAGTGCCATTGCTGTTGAGGAGTCAGTTTTAAAGGCCACTTTAGTAGCCTGTTGGAGACGCATGATTACCTTCTGTTAGGGCTTGTTCCAGTCCTTGGGTTGCTGAGCAACATAGAGACCGGAGATTAGATGTTTTCGGGGGCAGAGGTAGAGGGAGTTTGCAATGTCATGTCATGTACTGGTTGTCCGGGTCAAGGGGTTCACGCTTCAGGGACATTGTCCTCCTTATCTAATAGCAAAGCTAAGTTGAGAGGCATCGCTATGTTTTTGGCTTTGAGTATCCTCTGGGATAGCTTGCCTGGAAGTTTGTGGGGGTTGGAGCTGTAATTGACATTGTTCTACTGGAGTTGATGAAAAGCAGTAGAAGTTGTTGGATTTATAGGCTCCATTCAGTGAAAAGAGAGAAAGGCACTTTTCCTTGCACCCCTAGCAGTCAGAAATCCATAAGTCCTATTGTTTGCCTGGTTTTGTGGCATATTGTGACATCATTCAGTGGGATATCCCATCCTCGTCGCCAGTGTTGCAAAGTAGTAGCCTCCACACAGAGAGTTCAGTCGTACTTTTTGGTACACAGGAAGACACGAACCTCAAGATAACTGCCAGTCCAGAAACCTTTTCACTGGCCCCGCGCTCTACACTGGAGTTCTTGGCATGCAGAGCATACTGAGAATTGTGCAAGTAGATTACTACAGGCCCCCTTTAAGCAAGCTTGTGGCCAACCACATATCAGGGTTATGATGCCTGTCTGTGTCAAGGTGATGGGGGAATGGGGTTGTATACTTTACCTTGAGATGATGTGCGGGTGTCCTGCTCCCAAGTAAAAACAAGCATTTTCAATGCAATAGATCTTGCATTTGCGAGCGTTTAAGCTATTAGCATTGTAAATGAGAATGCCTTTTATTCATGTGTTTTTAAAAGCACATAAATAAAAGGCATTGTTAATTATAATGCCGATAGCTCTATCTCTCGCAAATGTGAGGCCACTTTAATGGTGGCCCGGCCCTTTCTTTAGACACTGCTTGCCGTTTTCAGGTTACAGTGAGCATCGTCTAAAGAATGGGGCACGGCTAACATTTAAGTAAAAGTGCTATGGTGCCTTTTCACCCAAAGCGATAAACATTTAATTAAGAAAGCTTCTGTAGTGCTGCTGCTAAAGTGAAAGCGGCCTGCACTGTCATTTAAATAAATACATTACTAATATAAAAGCGTGCAGCGTGTTGCAGTGTCGTGGTTGGAATAGGGGAACACAATTATAGAAAATAGTTCTCACCGACTACATAAAGACGATCGTGTAACAACACAAATAAAAAGGCCAGTTGTTATGGGAGGTTACAAATGCAGACAAGGCTGTACCAAGGAGGGACTAATAAGCCTATTCACAAATGAAAAGCAATGATTTCGCAAGGCAGTAACAGGAGCCAATTGAAAAGATGGGCGGAGCTTCTATGCCATACAACAATACAACCTATCTCGCAGCACACGCCTTGCCCAATTTCGACCTAAAAAAAAACAAGTCAGTAGGTGAGGCTCGGAAGTGCATTTGCCACAATCGGCCCATCTCCAGGCCGTTGTATTGATCTTGTTTGCTGGTGACGGGCAAGTATGACTAAGTGAGGTTGGCATTACTAAACTAAACTGCAACCCCGCTTATTTTACATGCTTAAATACAGCAGGCATGCTGTATAATTCAGTGCCCTAGCAAAAGTGTAGTGAACCCTAACGTGAGTAGGGAAAATGGGCCCCACAACCGCTGGGATAGCAGTAAAAAAATATTGATTGAGGGTGCGTGTGACCCCTGGTGCCACTGCTCCCGCTGCACTATTGATAGCTACTCCCCTGGTATATCGCGATTTGTGAATGACACCCTCCTATGCCAAATACGGTTCCGGTTGTAAGGAGAGGTGCTGAGCAGGCGGGAGAATGTGAAACCGGCCCCTTGGCACCATGTTAAGTACATTTGGGCACCATGCCATAGCTAGAATGTGCCTCGTTGTATCTAGGGCAGTTTGGGTTAATTTTCTCCATGACCGAGGTCTCCCCTGTGTTTCGCACTTGCCTTTTTGCCAAAGAATGTCCATTTTGGGGTTCAGCTAGGTCACATTTCCAGGCACCAAATCTAGTGCGATCTGGACGGTTTTCTGTTCCTAATTTCGCCTCGAACAGTCGGCGGTCTCGATGTGATAGGCCGGTTTTGCTGCCAGGCCTCGGTGAATCCTTTAGCTGCAGGATTATTCAAGGCAGATGCCATGCCCGGTGCTGGGTGGGCAGCAACACTGCGAATGCCAACCTCTGTCCGCAAGCCCCCACCCCCGCAATAATCCCCTCCCCTCTGACAGCCTCAGAGGGCCTTTCTGTGCACTAACAATGCTCCCACTGTGAGTGCAGCCGGCTGCACTGTGGTCTCGGGGATGGGGGCCGCCCCCGGGGGCCGCGTTAAAGCTCTTTTGTATCGTGTTTTTTTGGCCAGGGAAGGAAATTGAAATAAAGGCCCCGGGGATGATTCATGTGTCTGTGAACAAGTGCTGGCACCTACCGCCCGCCCCCTGACGTGTACCCTTAGATGGGGTTCACGGATATACCAACGCCTGTCAGTGGGGGTGCATGCGTTTGTGCCCTGTGTAGATCAGTACATGATGGAAACCCCCTCCCCTGGCCAATCCTTGGCCTCTCTCTAAGGTGCACAGAGCAATGGCCACTTATGCCAGTTGCAGGAGTGATTATGTGGCATATTTGTGGCTAGGGTGTTACTCTATATATAAAATTGTGAGCTATAAATCCACGATACGCTTCCCACATCACAGCTGACATGGAGTGGCGGCTGGTCCATTAGGGGCGTCGGGGCAGCGCCCCACAAAAGTATCGGGCAACAGGTGAACAGGAATGTAATCCGGCGAATTGACAGTTTACAATTCGTCTGTTTACATTCCCGGACGGTCTGTGCTTCACGGGGTGAAAGTGCTCATGTGCACAGTGCACGCAGGCGAGAGGCGAACAGGAGTCTAGAAGATGGTCTGCGCATGTGAGAGAGGACCGTTGCCCCTCACTCACATTTGCAAACCATTAGGCATGCTGCGGATGCCCAGTGAAGAGCAGGCGTCTGAAGATAGGCTCCTGCTCGGGCGGTGATGCGTTTTGCGCAAGGTCGCCCATGCCCTATCAAATGCCAGGACAGAGTATACAAGGGTCAGCCGCCCGCCCCCCCCCCCCCCGTCGCATCCAGTTAATATTTACTGTTGTGGCAAAAGAAAAGAGCGGGGAGAAGTTACTTTCACCACCATGTTGCAGAGGAGACGTGATGCGACGCGGGACCGGAGGAGATGCCTGTTAAGTTTTATTAATTAAATTAACTTCCACCCCCCTCCCGTGTTTACACCCCCCAGATCCCCCCTCGAGGCATGCCGGCCGCATCTCGTCCCCAGGATCTGCTGGACGCAGAGAGGGTCACCTCACCAGTTATAACTAATTCCCTCCTAGTAGCCTCTTCATCCGTGTCAATTGGGAATCAGGTGGACAGGTAAGAGGCTAAATAACAATAATTGTATTGTAATTTAATGAATTTTTCAGTGCTACGGACTGTCTCACCCGATCTAGGATGTGTTAATGTG
Source organism: Lissotriton helveticus (assembly GCF_964261635.1). Classification (NCBI taxonomy): domain Eukaryota; kingdom Metazoa; phylum Chordata; class Amphibia; order Caudata; family Salamandridae; genus Lissotriton; species Lissotriton helveticus. The sequence goes on from NC_136065.1 coordinate 1,556,414,761, forward strand.
TTATATAGAAGAGAGGCCGTGGACCTCCTGGCCACTGGCAAGTAAGTTTTTTTTAAATTTATTACATCTCCCCGCCCCCCCCCCCATCTCACCTCCCTCCCCCCTCCCCTGCCCCCCTCCCCTCCCCCGTGAGAACCCCCTCCCTCGGGACTCGAGTATTGCTGCGAGCCCCGACTGAATGTAAAATGGGCGTTTGGGGCACACCAGTAGGTGGGGGGGGGGGGAAGCACTGACACAGACACCAAATGAGAGTGATAAAGGCCGCTTTATTGGAATCAGGTGCACCTATACAACACCCCCTGGCCTGTGCCGAACAAAACTAATGCTCGCTAAATAACAACTGCCTAACAGCCCCCCCACCCCCACCCCTAAATGTATCCCCAACAATGCAACAAAGTGTCCACATCCGCTCAGCAACCTACCCCCAACTGCAATGACCTCAGTGACCTTACTGACCTCCGCTCCCCATCTGCCCATACAGCCCCAGGCCTCCTGTGATTGCCCCCCTTTCTCTTAGGAAAAACGCCACTCGGAAGTCGTTTACGACTTTCGACCTCCTCCTAGGACTCCTGCCTCTTGGGATACCTGAGCACCCCCAAAGCTCCATCCAGCGCCTCCTTCAACTGCACTATGTACAGTTCCATGCCATACCTGGAAAGGTGGACCCCATCCTCCCTGAAAAAATTCACCGCTCCATAGCATAACTCCGGATGTTCCATTCTCCCCACCCCTTCTCTGGCACAGAACTCCCTCATCTCCCGGTTAATCTTCCTCCGTGCCCTGTCTATCGCTCCTGGGCGCTCCGCTCCCCTCCACACCCGCCTGGGGATAAACTCAGACAAGATCACATGACACCCCGCCCACTGCTGCTTGATTTCCCTCAGGTCCCTCTTCATTTGTTTGACCAAAGCCAACCCCTTGCACTGCACTAAGTCGTTTTCACCTAGGTGAATCACCACCACATCCGGGCACACCCCCCCCCCCCCCTGACTACCGTATTCAACAAAGGCAACAATTCATGCCAACGCATACCCCCTTTGCCCCTCCAGTGACAACGATACAGTCCTGTATCCAATCCCAAATTGAGTGCACGATGCCTTTCCCACTCCGCCTGCTCAGCCCGCTTGACAAACGAGTGTCCCACCATATACACATTCAACACCGCCACCTCCGGCCCCGCCACAGCGCCTGCAAAGAGACACATATCAGAATTCGGAATGACAGTAACAACACCCCTTCCACCTCCCGCAGCCTCACATACGTCCGGTAGCAATCCGACTTCCACCGTCCCAGCCTCTGTATCTCCTCCTTCCCCCACCCTCTACGCGCCGCTTCCGTCGCCGCCCCAATCCGGAAAGAGTGCGTCCCGAAAGCTAGGGGGTCCTCACCCAAGCCCCGCAGGGCGCGCCGCAGAACCCACAACGCCTGCGCCGCCGTCACTCTGACCCCACCACCCCGACCAAACACCTCTCCCGCCTCCTCGCGCCGATCCGCCAACAGCCTTCTACCCCACGCCGCGGGACACACCCCCTCCCGTACACCCAGGCCCAAGACCACCCAAGTTCCGACCCCCCTCTGGTCAGTTTTCGAGCGACGCAACCGCACCGCCACTTCCCGTGCTCGCAAGTCCACATCCTCCCACACCACCCCCGGCACCCCCTTCGTGCCCAAAAGCTCCGACACTCTAAACGCTCCATAAAACAGCCAAGACATCAGGGTAGAAAATCGCACCGCCTCGCCCTCATCCCTGCACACCGCTGGCAGCGCGCCAATGATTCCTTCCAACAAGGCCACCGTGATGGGACGCCTCAAACGAACCGCTGAGCCCCCCTCCCTCGCCCACCCCTCCAGCAGCCGGGACCCCAGTTCCCCCGCCGACGAGGAGTAACCCGACCACAACTTCCCCATGAACGCCATCGCCGACATCTTGCCCGCGATCGTGACCCGCGACAACCCCTTGTCCATGAGCGCCAACATAAACCGCACCACCTGCTCCTCGCGCTCCCACCGGTCCCCTCGCCTTACCGTGCCAGACAGCAAGAATTCCTCCCAGGCTTGCTCGTACGACTTCCACGTGGACACCGCTACGGACGTCTTCACCAATTGAAGGACCCGGGCTCGCCCACCGACCACATCTCTCCCGGAACCGGCGTCCTGACTTCCTCCACCGCCGTGGCTAGCCCATGGAACCTCTCCCACTGTGAACGAGACAAAGCATCCGCAATGTCATTGTCCACTCCTGGAACGTGGCGCGCCTGAAACAGGATGTCATTCTCTAAGCAGCGCAACACAAAAACCCTCATCAACTTCAACACCTGCGGGTCTCTGGCCGACTGCCTATTCACCACCTGCACGACCGCCATGTTGTCCACCCGAAACAACACGCGCTTGTGCGCCAGCTCCCCGGCCCACACCGTGACCGCCACCACCAACGGGAACAATTCCAAAAACGCAATGCTCCGGCCCCCAGCCTGCCAATGCGCCGGCCACTGCTCCGCGCACCACCTTCCATCCCAGTACAGGCCGAAACCGCCTTCGCCCGCCGCATCAGAGTACATGGTGACGTCCCACTCCCAATCCTCCGCCGGCGCCATGGGCACTCCATTGAACCGTTCCAAGAACGCCCGCCTCATGCACAGATCCTCCTTCATTCCCACTGAAAATCGCACATGGTGGTGAGGCAAAGACAGCCCGGACAACGCCAACCCCAAACGCCGGCAGAAAGTTCGACCCGCCCGCACCACGCGACAAGCAAAGTTCAAGTGCCCCAACAGCACCTGCACCTCCCGCACCGCCACCTTCCTTTTCGCCAGCATTCCAGCCACCAGCCCCAGCATAGCTGATTTCTTGTCGTCCGGTAGGCGTGCTTCCATGGCGACCGAGTCGAGCTCAATACCGAGAAAGGACAACACCGTACGTCTTCTCTGGCGCCAGGGGAACACCAAAATCCCCCATCAACCCGGCCAAACCGTCCAGCTGCCGCTGGCAGTCCGCCCCACCGGGCCGTCACTGACTCCGAGCTTGTGCGCCTGGAAAAAACCCACTTGAGGAAGAAACTGAAATGCTCAAATAGCGAGCACGAAATGGAACACCCCATCGGCAGCGCCTTGTCCACAAATATGAGTCCCTCAAACTGAATCCCCAGCAGCTGGTGATCCGCCGGGTGGACCGGAAGGAGCCGGAAAGCCGACTTGACATCGCATTTCGCCATCAATGCGCCCCTCCCTGCCGCCGTAACGAGCCTCCGCGCCACGTCCACCGACGAGTAGGTCACCGACGCCAGGTCCGCCGAGATGTAGGCATTAACCGACTCCCCCTCCGGCCACGACAGATGTTGTATCAACCGGAACTGCCCCTCCTCCTTCTTGGGCACCACCCCAATGGGGGAGATGATCAAGCCAGGCATCGGCGGCTTCGAGAACGGGCCCGCCATTCTCCCTTCTCTGACCTCCTTGAACAGCTTCTCCCGCACAATACCATTGTGTGCGTTCACCGACTTCAGATTGTCCGCCCAGCGGGCAATCCGAGGGCCCTCATAGCCCAGTCGAAACCCCTCCCGAAAACCCCGACGCAGCACTGCAGCATCCTCCGCCCGTGGATACGCCGCCAACCAGGGCTCCATCCGCTCCAACCTAACCGGCGTACGAGCCTTTGCCCAAAGCTCCTGCTCCCCCCCCCCTCTGACCCCTCCCTCCACCCTGCCCCCCCCGCTTTGGGGACCTCCGTGCACGGGCTGCAGGCCCGGCGGGCCCCCAAGCCCCCAGCACCGCAGTGCTGGGTGCCGCCTTCCGCATGTCAAGCACTCATGCTTGAAACGGCATGCCGCCCGTCCGCACTCTCCTCTATTGAAGTCCCAACAGGCCCCGACCGTGGCCTGGCCGCTGGACTCCCCCCGTCCCCCCCCCCGGGAAGGGCGCGCGGAAAAGGGGGGCGGCCCAAGCGGCAAACCGCTGGCCGTGTAAATGGTGTGGCCGAACTTGGCCCCGCCCATTGTCTGCTGGTACAAGTCCGCATCCAGCTCCCACCATAGCGCCTCCGGGTCAGCCGCCATGCGCGCCTGGAACTCCTCGTCATAGTGCGACCACGCGAACCCGCCGTATGTCACCTGCGCTCTCCGCACCACATCCATGTATTTGAAAAGCGCCACGGAACGGTCAGGAAACTTCTCGCAGTACACACTCGCGTATATAAGGAAAGCCGCTGACCAGTTGTCCAGTGTCAACGGCACCTTCGGGCGCCTGGCCAACTCTTGCTCTTCCTCCTTTGACCCTTCCTTTGACGTCAACTCCCTGTGGAGAAGCTTCAATATGTCAATGTACTCCCCTTTCCATATCTTCTCTTTCGTCGCCAACGACAGGTGGGCTCCCAGCGGCTTTGTCAGCCCCATGTATGGTAACTTACGCACCGGCACCACGCAGCTCTCCTTCCCCCCCACCGGCAGTGTCCTTTCCGGCGACCGCCTCTGACCCGCTCCGTGCGCCTGCCCCACCTTCCGCCGCGCCGTCCGTGCCCACTTCCGCGTCCTGCACGTACCGCCCCCGCACCAGCCGCCAGCCATCCTCCCCCTCGCCCCCAGTCCCCACTGAGACCTGCACACAGCGCCGCTTGCCACTCCCCGCTCCGTCTCCCGCCTTACCTGGCGTCAAGGTCGGCGTCCTTGCTGGATCCCGCCGTCTAACCAGTGGAGCTGAGGGGGCCGTCACTCTAGGCACTTCCCGCCTCGCCGGCACCTGTAAAATACTGCCAACAACATTACTCGCCCCCCTTCCTCCCGAATCTCCCCTTCCTCCGCAGACCCTCCCGCTGGTCGGCTGCCCCCCCCCCCCCCCCTTTCCCCCCAAATCCCCAATGCGAATGGGACACACAAAAGATTAATTTTGCTGGGCACCTTCACACCCTGGCCGTGCGCATTAAATCAGAGAACGTGGTAGCCTTTTGGATGTTGAAGTTGGCTCATCACTAGCGTTAGTGTGGTTAGTAGCTGCTGGTGTGTAAATGCTTAGATGTAAATAGCTAGACGCCTTACTACTGTGGCTGGGTGTCTTCTGAGAGCACAGCGATTGTGTGCACAGCACCAATCCTGAAGTACTTAAGGTTTAAGGGTGTGGAGTCTTGTGGGTGGGCACTGTGCCCCTTTGTGCAGGCCAGCTGATGGATTTAGGGTGGTCTTTCCTGTGGTATGTTATGTTTTGCCCTTTGCTCTGGAGGGAATATTGTTTTATGGAGGGTAGAGTGCTGCTGTGAGGTCCAGCCAGCCCACTGTTCCCGAACTCGGTCAGATGAACGTGTGTTGTTCTCTCTGATGTACTCTGGTGGGGGTGGGATTGTTTATTCATTGTTATGCACTCTTGTGACCTCAGTGGGGTGAACCACATGGCGGTAGCTCCCAGCCAGTAAAGTAATACGAGGTAAGAAGTAGAGCAGACACACGGTTTCCCCACCGCTGGCACACAACACACTCACTTTGGTGTCTACTCTCACAGTTCTGTGTCAAGTCTGCGTGTAAGAGTAATTAAACAGGCAAAGGGAAACTAATGAGAGGTACTGATAGTGTTCATTTAAAGTGCTCCAAAACCTCCAGATCATGAATGCGCAGTCTAAAACTGTAAATATATGTATATATGTGCATGCAGTTTTGGTAGGTTAGCAGAAATTAACGTAATGAATGTAAATTATGAGACGACCTGACTGATTGTTACTGGGTGACTGTTATGCAGCGCTAAACTACACCAACTTATTGCAATTATTTCACAAAAGGTTTGTACTTCTGAAAGTTATTAGCTGGTGACCAGAAATGTACATACAGGCGTGTTTACTTTCCTGATTAAAGTGGTATGCGTGGGGTTGGAGAGCAGCTGTGCCATTTGAGCAGTGCCATGCCTTTACAAAACAGCACCTATGGCCTGGAAATGGTATTCGTATTTTGTTACTCAGACTCCCCCAGTCCCACCCTCCGAGTCAGGTGATGTGTGGTGTAAACATGTCCTGTAAATCAGAAGGTTTGCTTTGTGACTGCCTGCCTGGCACACACCATTTTCATCTTCAGACCACAGTTTATTTATGTGTTTTTTAAACTTCTACGTTTACACTCCTACGCTGTGGTGGATGCATTATTTATGCTATATTCTTTGTCCGTGCTTTGAATCAAGCTCTGTAGATCGAGTCAACTTAAGCACTGTATTTTGGTTTGCAAAAAGGCAAAGTCATGGCGTATAAAGAGTTAACATTTTTTCGCCTATCTCATCTCGGACTTCTGTCTGAATAGTTACTTTAATTAAACTTAGTAACAGGGCTACAGAAAATAAATCACTTTCATGCTGCAACACTTTGTTTCTAAACATATTTTCATGCAAAATGGCACTCGGCTTGTGTGTTGCCAGTTCCTGTGTTAGGTTTTAGCGTTGTGACTTTCTTTTTAAAGCTAATAGCGATGTATAATGCTTGCGGGTCTGTGTTGGGTATAGGCTGTCGCAGTGTCAGAGTGACTGAATGTCCACAGCCTCCTCACTCAGCCCAAATCTTCAGACAGTGTCTCGTGCAGATTTTGCACATGTGGGTTTAGATTAATCTTGTGTGCCTTTTGGTTTGTGTGTATTTCACTTGTTTTGCGCTATTTGGAGTTTATTTAATTTTCTTGTATATCTGTTAACTAGTTTCTGTCTCCTCTTTGGTATTATGTACGTTTGAGTTTTTGGTGCGTGGGTGTTGTTGTCATTTGGGTGGATGTGTTCCGTTTTGTTTGTACGTATTGCTTTGTGTTTGCTGCCTACCTTTATATTCCAGACGGTACGTGTGTGTATGTTTGTGCCAGTTGTTCTTTATGCCATTTAATATGTATGTGACATTTAGTGTTTAACTTTCGGAGTGTCTGTGACATTTTCTGTATTTGGGCCTGCCTTTTGTTTGTATTTGATGTCCACGTTCTGCTTGCTGCTGAGTGTGTGTGGTATTTAGGGTATTTCTGTTTCCATGTGTATACTCCGTGTGCCCCTTATTCTATGATTTTCAATCGCCCATTGCGCTCATCTGGGTATAGAGCAAACTTTGTTTGGGGTGTCTGTTACTGAAAGCGTGTTCTGAGTAGTGTATGTATGGCACTTCTATTTGTTTCGTGTTCTCCCACTTATTTACTGCTCTAATCACAATGCTGCAGCAGGCTTATTGTGTGATTGCAGCTCTACTCTCTGTGCTTTTCAAATTTGCTTGAAAATGCACCATTTACCCACTTTTTTTCAAACTTTTCTCTGGGGAGAACCCCTGAACCCTTCTTATGATGATTGGGCTCGCTCACTGCGCTGACTCGCCACGGTGCAGTCAGACAGAAAGTTTACGCCCTCACCTCTTTCAAAGTTCACCAGCCGCCACTTTAAAAGTGCGTACTCATGCTTGCATGTATTGGTGTGTGTGCACCGCACTCTCTACAGCTGGTGTGCTTTGTGCTTTGTGATAGTGCGTGCATGCTGTATTACATGGCACTGACAAAGGGCTGTTTACACACACGTCCCGACCAATCCGTCACTCATGGTGACCCAAACACTAGAGTGACCATTACCTAAGAACTCTACAGTTACCAGGCACTGTTGGTCCAGACTGATGCCCGGTGAGTAGGGAGGGTGGGCTGAGCTTGTATTCAATAATGGTATTCGGGGTGTTCCAGATCATGTGATTAACTCGAGGAATTCTTCTAGGGACCACTGTATGCCTGCCATCTCTTCAAAAGATCATTCTTCTCACAGTGGGGAAATAAATCTTCTCTTGGCCAGTGACTGTCTTATGTTACACACCATCACAAACATATTTCAGAAGATAAAGAAGCTTCTTTTTTAACAGCAAATATTAACAGGATGTCTGTTCCTAGGATGGTGTATCTCAGGTTAGGATTAGGAAGTAGTGCCCTCACACACCCTTTAGGGTGTCCTGCTTCATCATGGGGCTTGGCTCCTCGTGAGGTTGGCACTGCAATACCCCACGGGCCCCGCAAGAGGGCTCTTTAGCCACGGGCCCCGCAAGAGGGCTCTTTAGCCACGGGCCCCACAAGAGGGCTCTTCAGCCACGGGCCCCGCAAGAGGGCTCTTTAGCCACGGGCCCCACAAGAGGGCTCTTCAGCCACGGGCCCCGCAAGAGGGCTCTTTAGCCATCGGCCCCGCAAGAGGGCTCTTCAGCGGAGATCTTTTAGTAAGAAAAGCTGTGATGATGAGTGCGGGTTCTTGGGAGGTAAGTGAATAGGTAAATTAAAACTACCTTAGGGGTACCACGAAACTGCTTGTAATCCGGGGTCCCCTAGGTAAGGATAAAAGGTAGGTGTAGATTGTTTACTTCTAGTTAAGAACAGATAAATTAACAACGTGTGTAGGTTGGCATGTATCACTCATCTGCGGTCCAGGAGGGATCCATGGCGTTTCATCAGGACCACAAAGTGAAAATTAGAATCCCTACCCTTAGTCAGGGTTAAGTGGGCGGTGTTGTTGGTATCAAATAATTCTCGAAATGTATGCAAATCAGTAACACTGGTACCTACTTTTCAATAGATCTAAAGAGGACTCTAAATCAAACCCTCCAAACAGGATACCAGTGCACTTTCGGTGAGGCAGAGGGCCGCGGCAGTGCCACAGTAGAAATGGATGGATTGTTGCGCTGTATAACATGGTGACCTACCCTGCATCTGCTGCTCCTTCACCACTCCATCAGTGTCATAACTTGGATTATTATTTGGGGTGGACTGCCAAATTTAAGGAATAATCATTTACCACAGTGAAGCATTAAAGTACCTATATTAACCTGAGCTCAGCCCCCTGGTTGCTATGGTACAGGGCAGACTGGCTTAACTTGGGGCAATGTGGAAAGTATGTGTACTAAAATAGTAATAAAGGCAAAATGCCAAATAATAAGAATCTCAAACCAAATTAGAAAAATAGACTAAAATGTAATAAACAAAATGACAAAAATCCAATACGGGAAACCCAACTTATGATTTGTTTAGAGTTTTAAATAGAAATGGCACTAAAAAGCCCAAAGTGGCAATGATAGACTGGGACCTAGGTCAGGGTGACCAGAATTTTAAAGCCAAAAATGGGGACATTTCCCAAAAATAGAAGAGGGACTACAGTTGTACTTCAACCCAGCGCACAGAATGACAGTGCTACTTAGCAGAGAATTACAGAAGCGGCAGTAAGAACATATATGCCATTTTTTGAGCCAATAGCATGCCTGTTAATTAAATTGCTTTCTTATAACAGCTGCTGACTATTCCTGCTTTGCAAAATATAAAAAGATACCTCCCACCGTTTTCAGCCGCCCCTCTCTAAAAACCGGGACATGAGTTTAATTTCCTGAAATCTGTCGGGACAACTGGCAAAAACTGTGACTGTCCGGGCAAATCCAGGACGCCTGGTCACCCTAACCTAGGTGCAATTTGGGGCTTGCCACGATGGAGTGCGGGTCAGAAACAGCTACAAAGTTTGTCTCCGTTAAATACTTTACCCTCTGTCTAAATCTTTTAAGTCCTAAACAATCTCTGCAGTGCACTTCTAAAGTCCCAGGATTTCCGGGGAGGCTATTAGAGACTCACAGGACCTCAGGCAGAGGCCAGCAGCAGGGACCAGTCCAAGTTGTGTTGCCTCTGGTCAGCTATGTACTTTCAGGAAAAGGTCTCTCACAGCTTGTTGTCTCCCTGTAGCCCCACAGGAGGTTAGCCAACTGACTCTTGGAGGCAATTTCTTTCTCGTGGGTAGAAAAGGGAACTGGCCAAAACTTCTGGGCACCTCGGGGGTCACAGACAGCAGGTGCAGTCCTCTTCTGATTTTATGCAGTTCCAAAAAGTGTTCTGAAGTGGGTACCTGGAGGCTTCTACATTTATGCCTGTCACCAGCTAGAGTGTAGGGGTAACTCCTGGCTCCTTCCTAAACAATGGGGTAAAGGTTCCCAGGCCTGACTTACCCACTTTTACAGCAGATCCCGTTTCCCTTACTGCAGACAGGCCCCAAATACCGTAGATCAGGGTATTTTAAGCACAAAGGTCTTCAACTACACTAAACCTAGCTTTGAGGGCTGGGTGTGTGTGTGTGTGTGTGGGGAGTATATTGTGGTAATCATAGTGTCCTCCCACATCTAACTCTAAAATCCAGTTTGAGGCAGGCACTGTATCCTCTTGTTTTTATTATGTTTTATTTAGTTAGAGTTGTCATTAGTTGAGTCCATACATTAATTCCATTATATCCTTAAAGAGAGAGACAGAAACTCAAACCAATCATGCCACACATAGCATATTTCTGAAACAACTGTAACCAGGTCTGAATTAATCACTCAAATCTCGTATTCTCATTTGGTATTTGAATAGCTAATTACATCTCGAAGATTCGCACTTAAGTATCCTCTGGTCACTAAAGGATGAGTCGTATTAATTCATTATTGTGCAATACATAATTGTGCGGCTAAATAGCTGTTATTGCCAGCCTGTAACTATTGACATTCTTCGTATTTAGTGCCAATTAGACAGGCACTGTACCCACAGCAACTCCAGAGGCAGAAGTCTGGTAGAAGCAGGGTCCTTTAGCAAGCAGACCATGGATGCACAATAATTGTCTTAGCTTCCTGTTCTCTCCCTTTCGTGTTCTCCAAGTGTTACATGTGGCTCTACAGACCTGTCAAGTAGGATTAGACACTGTGCTGCCAAAAGGAGCCCACAGCACCCACCATATATATTCTGTTGAGTTCAAGATAGTCATCTGTGCCCATTCAGGTCAGGCTATTGTTTGCTCTTGCGTACCTATTTACGGCTGAGCACAGGCTGTGGGCTGGCAGAGGCTTGTGGTAATTAGCTTTCTGAAAGTTCAGACAGATAAAGGGTAACTTTCTAAAAGTTACTTTTCCTTAATATTTTTTACAAATACAGCTTCTTCCTTGAATTGGATGTGTAATAACTATTACAAATAGAGGTTAAACTATGTTTAGCTAACTATGTTTAGAGGTATTAGTATTTTTAATCTGCATTCTACTTTTCTATATAGGACAGTGAGCCCTGCCACAGTGAAAATGCTTTTTTGGGCCGTGTCACTGTAGGGACCTGGCAATATAACTTTTCTTCGTGTCCCACTTTTAGCTACACCACACCTTACTATGTGGGTTGCTAGGTTTACATAGGGGTGACTCATTAGTTTTTAAAAGGTAGGTTTTTAATAGTCGGAAGCGTTATTTTGATAGGTTTCTCTGCAGAGTTACAATACAACAGTCAGGCTGCACAAAGTAGGCCTGTGCACCCATGTTTGCACAGCAATTGTAGCATATGGCACAATAGGTGCTGCAGCCCACATGTGGCGTTCAAGTTTGAGGCCCTGAGTATGCTTTTTACACCATATCCTAGGGATTTACAGAGAAATTAAATGTTCCAGTCATGAATAAGCTAATTTGTCCATGGATGAAAAGGGGAGCATAGACGCTCTACTTCTAGTCAGCAGGGATAAAGTGCACAGAATTCTAAATCTAGCAAAAATATGGGGTCTAAAAGGCTAAAATTACGAGATGACTATGCATAAAAGGCAGATTTTCTACACTCTGCAACTGCTGTACTAGCAAAATCCAAAATCCATCCTAAATACTCAAATCATTTTACACCCACATTTCCTTCTGGCTGATAAATGGATGTGGTTTATGTACAATGCAGTTTCCCACTATCCTCTCGTATCCAACCACATCCATACGTATTCTTTACCAAGGCATATCGGGTCTTTGTGAGAGGTATGGGTGGGGAGGGGGAGAAACGTTACCTGCTTTTTGTCAGAATTGTTGCATTCAACACAATCACAGATTTTCTTTTCTAGGTCTGTCAAGCCGCGGCCACAAATGCAGTTTCTTCACCCTTCACTTATTCTTTATAATGCCAAAGTGTCCCTCGTGGCATATATAGCAACATTCCAACCTAATGGCTATAAAATAGAATATAAAATATAGAATAATATAGAATATCAAATAGAATGTATTGACACCTTGGCAACGGTGGCCCCCAAAATACATTTGAAGCACAACACTAGAGAGCCCGCAATTAATTTAATCTCTTGATTTTTGTTGTTATTATAACTTTATTGAAAATTCAATTCTTATAACTCCTAGCAGGGAGTATTCATAACTAGGAAAAGTTAGCTTTACCTTTCCTAGGACTTGCCAGCGAGTGAGTGATGCCTTTACTGTGGGTGTGTGACAAGGGCTGATTACTAGAATGGATTCTCTTTTGACCCTGGCTGCATCGTTTTTAATTTCCTTACTCTGTATATTTGGGTCTGTGCAACTTTTCGACTGTTTGACCTCCACCATTTCAGGGAGGTTTTATTTTAACATTGGTGTCCTTGTTTGCGAAGTAAAAAAAAATAAAAAACAGCCAAACGTCACCTTAAAGTATTTGGTGGGGAAATACTCCCTTACTTAGTGGACCATTTTCCAGTACCCTGCTTCTTTGTTAGTCAATTTTTAGGCTTGCAGAACAGTTCTTTGCAGCCAGTGTCCTGGAAATCAGAAGCTGGTACTGAAATGTGAAGTATGCGGAACTTATAGGTTTAAAGCATTACATTTTCCCAGCTCCTATATAGTAGTAATCGAAGCATCGTTATACCAAAACTCCCCATGTCAGCAGATATTGCAATTCCTTGTTCTACTTTAGGGACATGTGGAGGGTTACCGATTGCCCTATCCTCAGATACTGGACCCAAATGCTGAACCCTGCCCTAGCTCAGATTGTCCCGTTGTATGGTCTTCTATCATAACTGATGATTGCATTTCCCTTAGTTAGTACCCCTATATTTGTTCGTATTCATACCCCACCTGTCGGCACCTCCCAACTCCACACCTTATTAAGGGTGGGTGGGGCTGAGTTAGCACCAGGTTGCCTGCTGGTCTAGGGCGGTGATCAAATATCAGCACACATCAAGCTTTTGATGTTCGCCTCACTGGTGGCATGCAGGGCGCCTTCCATATGCCAGATGCTTAACCCCTCCCACCCCGCAAGTATGAAGTAGGGATTGTGGCATGTAGCATATTACAGTGCTGCTGATAACATATTCTCTGAACTGCACGCAAAGCAGCAACAGGCGTTGAAGCACCTGTCCACAAGTATTTTCTTATGTACTGGCTGGTGATGCTGGTGATGACGCAGACCCTAGCATTCATGCACCGAATGCCGACCGAAACATGTCGGGATACTCAGTATTTCACGTGACAAGATCAACTAGACCTACTATATCTGACCTATTGGGATCTGCGGCGTATGTTGCTTTTTCTGTACTCCACTTGCTTTATTATTTCTGGTGAAACTAATCCAGAAGCTGTGACGTTGGAAGTGTTCTTGCACAGGTGGGAGTGTATTATTTGGTAAACAAAGGGTTGTCTGTGGCATGTTGGTTAAAGCCTAAAACTGGACACCCGTAGCTTTGATTTTTGTTGTGGAGTAGATTTAGTGATTATGAGATAGGTCAGCTCGAGTGTACTTGCTGGAGGCATTGTTGCTGGAACAATTTTCAGAGTTGGGGGTATCTGTATCAATGTTACATTACTGAAGTCATAGGGAGGGATTCTGAAAAACCCAATGATTGCACAAGCATATCAAATTAGCCGCACTCATTCAGCAGGAGAGTGGCAAGGTCGTGATGTAGCTGGTGGTGCATTTTGGAGCATACGGTTGCAAATATATTACTAAAGCTTGGGGCGGTTGTCAGTCATATACCGCAGTACATTTTTCATTGAAACGACCACAAAATTCGCTCTGACATGCAGTTTTACTGATAAAATTATTAGGTCTCGCGACCTATCGATGCGCGCATGCGCATCGAGCGGAGCGAGAATTCAAGTAGCGAAAATCCTCATGAAACCACCAGCTTTTTGCTGGCGGTTTTCATCAAGTTCACGTGAACCACGTGATCAAACACGAACGCGCATCAGCCTCCCTCCCTCCTATCGGCTATACTTTCAGCTCCAGCACCTCCCCTCTCTCCTCCCCTCTCTCCCCGCACACAGCCTTCCTTGGATTTCTCCTCCCCGTCCCCAGCCAGCTTCCCCCAGGCCGTGTTCCCTCCCCTGCTACCCCATCCTCACTCATCCCTCGCACCCCCTCCTCCTTCAGGCCCCCACCATTTGCTTTTGCTTAAGGGAATTGCTTGTATCCCATCAATCACCCTCCCACGCCAGCAGCTCTTCCCACTCCGCCCTCTGCTCTCCGCCCCCTGCTGCATCAAAGGCTTTTTTTTTTTTTTTGCTACCGCCTCCGTCAGGCTTCATTCGCATAAAACATATGTCCGGGAGGTTTTGCGTGTGTTTACCATTGAATCCCAGCACTACACTCGTCAGGCACTGTCCTCGTATAATCAAACAACATTCGCACTGATACCCTGTCCTAAAACAGAAACAAAAGACTTCTGAAGCTACAATTATGTGCCCCAGGGAAGCTGCAAAATCTGTAATGGGTGTCAATTGTGCATTGTTTCTACACGCAAGCTGGAAAACCTCGTGTAGGGCTTTCAGCTCGTCCGTGGTAATTGTGTAATATCGGCTCTTCGTCTGGAGACTGCTGGTATCGCGTCAATGCTGGGCTCACGTCAAAGGCGCTCAGAGCTCATTATGCTTGCAGAAGCGAATGGGTTAATTTTCTGAATATCGGCATTACGTCTATTTTCTCTTATGTGCACTCAATGCCGAAGTGCTTAAGTGTCCGAAAGGTTATAAGCAGCACATTCCTAAATACATATGAACATATTTAAATAGCATCACCTGTACGATAATTTATTAATTTTATTTTAAAAGTTTTTATATAGCGCTAGCTTGACCCGTAGGTATCGGAGCGCTTTACATACACACAATAAAAAAACGGAAGTCCTTTTTTTCCCGTCTATTGTACCTGCACCCATTGTGTACTGAAACTTCTATCCCAAAATCTCTCCTACTCTGAAGGGGGTAAACCATGAGGTCAGAGCACACATTGTCATTTATTTTATTTTTTTTCTATCGTGCCTTCCTAGCTTCTATTTATGTCATCCCCCACTCTTTGTTGTTCCCCCTTAACGTTGTTGCCTTTAGTTGTTTTGTAGTTACCTGTAAAAATAAACGAGCATTGCCATTAGGTCTCGCTTGTGGGACCTTATAAGTATTTAGTTTTGCAGCACAATGTCCTTGTTGCAACAAGGATATTGTGCTGCAAAACTAAATACTTATAAGGTCCCACAAGCGAGACCTATTGGCAATGCCAATGCTTGTATAGTGGGCAAATGATAATGTGTGAAAATAAACTGCTCCTCATTTATGTTCACTGTTGAGTAGTGCTTTATTTAATCCAGTGGTCTGCTGTGTTCAGCACCGGCACTTATTTGTCAACACCGGCGCTTGTGACAGTCTGCCACAAGGTGGCGCTGTCTGGCTAATTTACAGATGACCACAGCAACAGTTAATAATTCATTCAATATAAATAGAAAATGACTATGACCTGCCGCCCAAGCCATTTTTTTATAGCTTTGGGGGCCTAGAATAGTCCGAACTATCACACTTGTAGGAGTGTGATGGTTAGTAGTTGTGTTGTTACTATCATTGGCAGCATGGCAGGGGCAATGTGTGGTGCAAACTGCAGTGGTCTCCTGCTGAGCCCTGGCATGTATTATATGTATTATTATTTTTTTTACAAATTAATCACTGCTGTTGAAGCTGTGCCAGTGATGTCCTTTGACGCAGTAAGGTGTACTGTGCCAATTGACATAGTAAACTTGTGGCATTTGGCACTCACTAACATGGCTTGCATATTTTGCTCAATAAATGTTATCTGACCCAGGCTCTGGCCGGTTTCCATACCTTTTAACTCACCCGCCCTGAGGGGTCTTACCCTGTCCTAGCCTCCCTTCTCTGGGTGTCCAGGCGCCCTGGATTTGCCTGGACAGTCCCGGTTTTTCACCAGTTGTCCCGGCAGATTTCGGCAAATTTGACTAATTTCCCGGTTTTTAGAGGGGGTCGACTGAAAACAGTTAGCAGCTGTTATAAGTAAGCAATTTAATTAACAGGTATGACGCTCTTTAAAAATGACATTTTATTTATTTTCTTAGTGCTTCTATTGTGTTCTTATGTGGATGAGAGCTGTCATTCTAAGCTGATGTAAAATTGTAGTCCTTCTATTTTTGCAAAATGTCCCGGTTTTCGGTTCTCCAGATCCGGTTACCCTATTCCTTCTCCTTGCAGTGGGTGCAACACTGTCCGGTAACGAACAGCAGCGGCTCATAACAAGAGGCATACATTATAATCTTGTACATCTTGTTTCATGCTAGCTATTTCCTAGTTTACGTGGTGGACGGAAGACTGAGTGGCTGTGACAGCCATTCCCACAATGATACTGCCAATTGACGTTTTGTTCCTGGCTCTAGCGTTCAACTCGCTGAGCTATTCCCACCTCTGCTGGCCACAGTTCAACAGATGGAAGAAGAGTGAAGTATGACGGACCCATGTAAAAAATGAACTCTGTTTTGTTAATCGAGGCATGCACTTGAATCGTTGTTTATCCAGTGTGTTTTAAACATAAGGTTCAAGCATGTGGCTTGAATAAAAATACCAACATCGAGTCTCACCTGCCAAGCTGTTACAAAAGTTTGAGAGGTGCATTGTTTCTTTGTGTAGGCCTCGTCCATCAGGAGGATGAAATCCTGCGATGAGTGTTCTAGAAGTAAGAGCTGTTTCAATGTACACCCAGCAATTATCTCCTATGGTATCTTCCTCATACACCACTTAAAATGTACTTGCATGTTTCACTATACTAATTCAATACTAATCGTCTATGGGTCCCGGAGTAACGTGCTACTCGCCGAAAAAGCGCTTTGACGCTTCGTCAGGGGTAGTAAGCGCTATATAAATGCAATTACAACACAAATACAATAGTAGAAAAGGGAATGACCGATCTTCATATGTATCTGTAGGAGCTAAAACAACGTAAACGCAAGTTTCCTTCTATTTGGAAAATACTTTGTTCACACCCTAGCTGTCACATGTTTAATGTTAATTTTTCATGAGCCTTTGAAAGGACGGAAAAATATGATAGGACCACTAGAATTATGCAATTTTGTGGCTGCGGCGTTTCCTGCATATTTATGGATTTGGTGCACGTTCTACCTAATCCATCATCTGCTGCATAATCTGCAGTTTTCAACACAATAACAAATGTGATTCTAGCTCAAATGGATCAAACATTTCTAAAAACTCAGCAGCACACTGTGCCAACCCTGTGGTCACCAATCGGTTATTCACTGCTGTGTTTTCTGTTATACTGATACTAACGAGAAGAGACCTTAGCCCAGTCAGTGTTAAGGTATAAAAATGACAATAATGGAGCAATGGTATCACAAAATGGGCCGCATTCACTGCATAATTTGCCTTTTATTTCCAAATAATTCAGTCAACTCTCACCCTCCATTTTCAACACCTTCATCGACACAGTCACTTTACCAGAAGCCTGGCAACAAGCAGCTGCCAACGCCCTTTGCAGACTCGGCCAAACTCATGAACTTCAGACTGCTCTCCCTCCCACCATACCTGGCCAAAATCATAGAAAAAAAGCCAACAATACATGCCTGGCGTACCACCAGCTCCTCGACGCCATGCAATCCAGTTTTAGGCTAAACCACTGTACGGAAACAGCCCTTACTTCAGCGACAAACGACATTCGGATGAACCTTGATTCATCCAGTACTGACCACACAATTTCACGAGGCTGGCATCCAAGGACAAGCCCTTAAATTAATCTACATCTTTCTTACAGGAAGAACACTAACAGTCAACATGCCACCATACTCCTCAGAAGCCTGGAAACTCATTGGCTGAGTTCCTCACTCTTCCTGATCCTCCTAAACATCTACAGGACTCTGCTGGTGGACACTTGTAGGAAAGTGCCCCATATTGCTTGGTTGCCCTACGCTTTATGCCTGATTATGATGCACTGACTGAGTGTGCACTGGGTCCCTGCTAATCAGGTCCCTAGTGCCTGTTTTCTTTCCAAAAACTGTACCTTTGTTTCCACAATTGGCACACCTCTGGAACACATGCAAGCCCCTTGCAAACGGTACCACTGGTACCAAGAGCCTTGTAACCAGAGAGGGTCTCTAAGGGCTGCAGCATGTATTGTGCCACCCACAGAGACCCCTCACCAAACACTTACACACTGCCATTGCAGGCTGTGTGTTTAGGTGTAGCTAAAACTGAAGAGTCGACATGGCTCACATCCCTGTGTACCAGGCCTACAAACCACTGCCTTTGGCATAGTTAAGTCACCCTTTAACAGGCCTCACAGCTCTAAGGCACGGTGCACTGTGCCACAGGTGAGGGCATAGCTGCATGCGTAATATGCCCCTACAGCGTCTTAGTCCATTCATAGACATTGTAAGTGCAGTAAAACCATATTGAGTATATGGGCTGGGACTTTGTCATTACGAACTCCGCAGCTCCACAATGGCTTTACTGAATGCTAGGAAGCTTGATATCAAACTTCTCAACATAATAAACCCACACTGATAGATTTATTGTAAAATGTATTCAAACGGCATCTCAGAGATACCATTCTGGTGTGCAGCTGACTGGTCTGCACCAGGCTGCTGCTTTCAGACATGTTTCTGTGCCTGTGCACTCGTGGGTCAGAAACAAAACCTGCTTGGGGTGGAGGTGCTTCTCACCTACCTCCAACCAGGAACAGCATTTAGGGAAGTGAACCTCAAAGGTTTCCTGCCCTTTGTTATGCTAGCCATGGCCTCTCAAAGGTAGTGGAGCTGCCTGCCATTTGACCAAGCCACACTTTTGGCAGCCAGCTCGACTGGAAAATTAGGAAACAGGAGAGGTGTGTCCCTTCTCATTCAGGACCACCCCTAAGGTGTCCCGAGCTGAAGTGACCCCCTCTTTAGAAAATCCTCCATGTTAGGTGGAAGTATTTTAGCCATTAGGATTGGGGGATGCTCCCTACCCAAAGGGAGGGCGACATACAAAAGGTGTAGTCCGTCTAAAGGTAGGTATCTCATTGGCTACTCCCTGCCTGTAATGCTCCTAAATTGAGCATTTAGGTGCCCCTTGAACCTCAGATTCCTGGTGATCTAAAGAACAAGGAGGACGAAGAACCATGCAGCAGTGAAGTCTCCAGACAACTGTCATGGCCCCAGCCCTACTGGTATGTCAGCAGCCCTCGAAGAAACCTGCTTGAAGAAGCAACTCGTCCTGCAGGCCCTTTGACCTCCACAACCCGGTAACAATTGCCTGCCTTCCCTAAAGACCAAGAACTCTCGAGGGCAGCGGCCCTGTCCACAAAGAAACCTCCACCAAGGACTCGCTTGCCTTATGGATCTGCAAATCCTGCCCTCTCTGCACCGGACGGCCCGAGTCTGAGTGGCCCACCAGTCCAGGGATGTCTCCTCAGCAATCCTGACATCAAAACCATTGGTGACTGACCTCTCCTGGACTCCACGACGAAGCCTGCAGCCTCAGCACAAAGGGTCCCCCTGACCGCGACAGGCTCCTGTAAAGATTTCCCAACGTCTAAAGTCACCCCTGCATCCTCAGTCCCCCAAATCGGGGGAGGCCATATGACGGTGCCCAGGTGTCTCCCGACTTCCCAACCCACCTGCCCAGTCATTGGTCACCTTTGTCCAGCCTCCTGGTCTGAGCCTGCAGCCTCTTTGTCAAACCGAGTTCCCCCATTTGCTTGCGTTGCACGCCTGGCACTATCTTTGCAGCCTGCACCCGGCTGCCCCTGTACTCTGCTGCCTTGTGGCCCCCCCTATGTTTGTGCAAACTCCTGGGGCCTGTGCCCTGAAAGCATGGGTACTTACCCGCAAAGTTGGCAACTCCCATCACTCCTAGTCTCCATAGACTAACATTGGGCTCCAATGATTCAGAAAAGGGGGTGGTGATGGACAGAGCATCTGAGTTAAACAGAACACTCATACCCAGTCAAAAGATCAGGGCTTGATCCATCACCGTTTTTTAGCTCACTGCACCATCCCAGCTCAGAACCTGGCTATATGCAAATTAGTCTGACCCTGGCCCAGTGCATCATGGGAACAGGGCAGACCAAACTACCAAGCCAATTCTTTACTGGAAAGGAAACAAGCTTCCGGGGACCGGTTTCTGGCATTGCAGCCGTCTTCGGCCCGGCTTGCTTGAATCCTGATAGTGCAGTGAGCAAGGGACTCATGTCTGAGCATACCCTGCCACTCCTATAGTGGCCAAAACAATTCAGAAAAGGGGGTGGTGATGGACAGAGCATCTGAGTTAAACAGAACACTCATACCCAGTCAAAAGATCAGGGCTTGATCCATCACCGTTTTTTAGCTCACTGCACCATCCCAGCTCAGAACCTGGCTATATGCAAATTAGTCTGACCCTGGCCCAGTGCATCATGGGAACAGGGCAGACCAAACTACCAGGCCAATTCTTTACTGGAAAGGAAACAAGCTTCCGGGGACCGGTTTCTGGCATTGCGCTCCAGGCACCACCTTTGACCTGCCCCTGTGCCACTGGGGGTGCAGATTTAGTGCCCACTTGAACCTTACCTGTTAATGTGCATAATTGTTTTCCTTCAATAGGATTACATTGTATTTTTTGTTATTGCACTGTCTATATTCTGCATTACTAAGTATTGCTACTGTTGATTGACGCCACAAAGTATTTCCAATAGTGCTGTAATGTATTCTTATTGTTATTTGCAACACATTCCTATTGTACCTGAAAGTATTGCTATTTTAAAACTGGTACTGATCTGCAACTGAGTTCTTCTTGGTGCTGAAATAAAAGTAACAAAGTAATATTTTTATACAAACATTGAATTTAGAGTTTGTCAATGAGTGTGTGCCTCCTTTCCTGTCTATGTGTACAACAAATGCTTAACACAACCCTCTGATAAGCCTAACTACCCGACCACATTACCATAAAAGAGAGCATTAGTATTCTCGACTTTAACCTCTGTAAAGCCTCTGGGGGTCCACTGGACTCTGTGCACACTCTACCTTACTTTGGTATAGTATATACAGAGTCACCCTCCTATAAAGCCATCCACACCCATATTGACCTACTCATCTACTCCAATGACACACATTACAGACCCTCTCAGATGGAGCATCCAACACCAGAAACAATTTTAACTTGTGCATGACCGGAGTGACCATGTGCATGATATCAACTGCCTCAAACTGAACACGGACAAGACCTAAGTGCTGATCTTTGGAAAAGATACCTTGCCATGGGACTCCGCCTGGTGGCCTACGGGCCCACACAAGCGCTCTGGATCATCATCAACCGTAAGTTGGACACATGTTGGAGTGGACACCACACAGATCTTCAATACACTGAGGAGGCTAAAAAAGATTTTCGAGTGGCTACCTAACAACAACTGGAAAACCATCACCCAAGCCCTAATCACCAGCAGATTAGATACAGGAACACCCGCTACATGGTAATCGCCAACCAACTCTCAAAAAAACCTTCAGACTGTCCAGAATGTAGGGGCCAGACTGGTCCGGCCTCCCATGCATGTCTCATGCCACCCCACACACCTATGGAAGCTACTCTGGCTCCCTATAGATAAGCGCTCACAGTTCAAGCACCACAAAACATAGGTCCTGCCTACCTGAACAGCTGCGTGCTGTTCCACATGGTGCATCTTACTCTTACATGTACTGTGCATATGCAAGAGCATAGAAAGAGGCTGTGCTTTCTCATACATTGCTCCCAAAGCATGGAGCGACCTCCCACACCGCACAAGACCCTCCTCATCACTTCTTGAATTATGCAAGAAGCTGAGGATCAGGCTCTTTGAGTAATGCCCCTCGAAGGCAGCATGTAACACACAATAAGATCCATGATACCCTGTAGTTACTATAAAAATCTTCATAGCCACCGTTCTGCAGTATAATTTCGTCCTCCCATGCCACATAATCCCAGTGGTCCTGGTGATATGTGAATGATTCTGCCCAGGAACTGCTGGCCTTAAATTAATGCATCACTTTACTTTAGGCCTTCTCAAATAGTTATTTATTTTCAAGGGAAAAGCCTGCTGAGCATTCCTAATTATTGTGTGTATAATGTTCTCTACTGTATCCCACTCCAGACCACCTTCGATGAGCCTGTATGTGATTTCCCGTCCAGGGTGCCGAGGCATAGTGAGGGAGTGCGAGGGCCGGCTACATGCTTCTGATGGTTGTATAAGGATTTCTCTTCAATGTAATGTGTGTCAACTGAGGCTATGGCAGCGGGCAACTCGCAACAGGCTCAGGCAGGTTGAGTGTGTGTGCGGGAGGCAGATGCGCAGTAAAAGGATATTATAAGCTGAGAGGGAGTATGTGTTCAAGTCGATTGGGTCTGAGGGTTAGTTAAAGTGGACTTATGGCAAGTGGAAGATCTTGGTACGAGATGAGGGATTCTGACCTGTGATAGTTGGTCTCTGAGGACTGGTTGAGCGGCTGCTAGTTGTCTTGAGTCTGACCGAGAGCCTTTGAGGGTGGCTGAAGGCTGTTGTAGAATGCAGGAGGGACAACTTCTGAAATTACCCAGCCCTAATTTGTTTATTTTTATTTTATTTGAAAAGTTTTATATAGCGCTGGCTACACCCAGAGGTATCATAGCGCTTTACATGAGGATCAGTGAGTTACAGGTTACATAGTTACATCAATTAAATCAAAGAATCACTGAGGGAGGAGGAGGGGGATGAAAGGAAACCCAACGGGGAAACGAGGAAAAACAATGTCAGTTGACCGGCTGGGTAGGTGACGGTCGAGGGGGTGAAACCAGTGCCAGACTCCTCTTTAGCTGCATGTGACCGCTCCGCCGGGCATCGGCCAAGGTTGCTCATGCACCGAGGTAAGTACAAACAGTATTGGTATCCACCCAGAGTCTAAGGGTCTGATGGCCGGATGAGGCTGGGGTTGGTTGTGTGATATGAAAACCGGTTAATGGCAGTGAGAGGCGGCTGAGTATCTGTGGTGGCAAGCTAAGGGCCACCTTAAAAGCAGCATAAAGGCGGATTAGTGCAGCCACTAGCCGCAAAGGGGCCAGTAGCAGTCCTCTAGGGCTGGATGGCCTGCAGGGGGGCTCTGAGGAATGCCATCTGTCCCAGGGGTTGACTTATAACACCGCAGCATACCTCTCCTTTAGTCTCCGAGCAGGTCTCCACATCCACAGTTTCTCCTCTTTACTTTATTTGCCCAAGATTATGCCAGAAATGGTTCCCGCCTTTTTATTTAAACAGTGTCAATAAAAACAGAACTTCGGAGCAGGCACCTCCCCCCCCTTCCTCCAGCCTGCATATAGTGTTGGGGTTGAGAGGGACCGACGAATGGTGCTTTGGCTTCCATTACTGGTTTTCTGCTGTCCTTATACACCGGGTATGTGTGTGAGGTAAGTTTTCGTTGTTACTGTCTGTGCTGCACTGCTACCGTGTGTGAGAGGCTCTGCTGCACATGTTCTGTGTTTGAGAGAGAGTATGTCCTGCTGTTGCATATGCAGGATTGTTGTATATGTGATAGAGATAGAGGGGAGCATGGCCTGCTCCTAACTGTGCTGTGCTTATTCACTGTGTGTGAGAGAACCACTCTGCTGTGCCTGTTCATTGTTTGGGGCACACCAGTAGGTGGGGGGGGGGGAAGCACTGACACAGACACCAACTTAGTGTGTTAAAGGCCGCTTTATTTGGAATCAGGTGCACCTACACAACAAACCCCACCTGGCCTGTGCCGAACAAAACTAGTACTCTCTAAATAATAACCGCCTAACAGCCCCCTCCACCCCCACCCCTAATTGTATCCCCAACATTGCAACAAAGTGTCCACATCTGCTCAGCAACCTACCCCCAACTGCAAATGACCTTAGTGACCTTCCTGACCTCCGCTCCCCAACTGCCCCTACAGCCCCAGGCCTCCTGTGAATCCCCCCTTTTCTCATAGGGAAACGCCACTCGGAAGTCTTTTACTACTTCCGACCCCCCCCTTAGGACTCCTGCCTCCTAGGATACCTGAGTACCCCCAGCGCTCTATCCAGTGCCTCCTTCAACTGCACTATGTACAGTTCCATGCCATATCTAGAAAGGTGTACCCCATCCTCCCTGAAAAAATACACCGCCCCATATCGCAAGTCAGGATGAACCATTCTCCCCACCCCTTCCTTGGCACAGAAATCCCCCATCACCCGATTAATCTTCCGCCGGGCCCTGTCTATCGCACCCGGGCGCTCAGCTCCCCTCCACACCCGCCTGGGGATCAATTCGGACCAGATCACATGGCACCCCGCCCAACGCTGCTTGATCTCCCTCAGGTCCCTCATCATCTGTTTTACCACAGCCAATCCCTTGCACTGCACCAAGTCATTCTCCCCTAAATGAATCACTACCACATCCGGACACACTCCCGCTCTTACCACCGCATTCAACATAGGCAACAACTCATGCCACCACATACCCCCTTTGCCCCTCCAGTGACACCGATACAGTCCAGTATCCAATCCCAAATTCAATGCACGATGCTTGTCCCACTCCGCCTGCTCAGCCCGCTTGACAAATGAGTGGCCCACCAAATACAAATTCAAAACTGCCACCTCCGGCCCTGCCACAGCACCTGCAAAGAAACACATATCAGGCTTCGAAATCACAAAGACGTCACCCCGTCTACCTCCCGCAGCCGCACATACGTCCGGTAACAATCCGACTTCCACCGTCCCAGCCTCTGTATCTCCTCCTTCCCCCAACCCCTACGCGCCGCCTCCGTCGCCGCCCCGATCCTAAAGAGTGGGTCCCAAAAGCCAAAGGATCCTCACCCAAGCCCCGCAGGGCGCGCCGCAGAACCCACAACGCCTGCGCCGCCGACACTCTGCCCCCACTACTCCGGCCAAAAACCTGCCCCGCTTCCCGGCTCCGTATCGCCATCAGCCGCCTACCCCACGCCGCGGGGCAAACACCCTCCTGCACCCCCGGGCCCAGGACCACCCATGTCCCAACCCCCCTCTGGTCAGTTTTTGAATGCCGCAGCCGCACCGCCACTTCCCGAGCGCGCAAGTCCACGTCCTCCCACCCCACTCCTGGCGCCCCCTTCGTCCCCAACAATTCAGACACTCGAAAAGCCCCATAAAAAAGCCAGGACATTAACGTGGAGAAACGCACCACCTCGCCCTCATCTCTGCACACCTCCGGCAGCGCGCCAATGAGTTTTCCCAACAGCGCCACTGTAACCGGACGCCGCAAGCGAACCACCGCGTCCCTCTCTCTCGACCAACCCTCCAGCAGCCAGGCCCCCAGCTC
This sequence comes from Lissotriton helveticus, assembly GCF_964261635.1. Lineage (NCBI taxonomy): Eukaryota > Metazoa > Chordata > Amphibia > Caudata > Salamandridae > Lissotriton > Lissotriton helveticus. The sequence goes on from NC_136065.1 coordinate 1,556,440,028, forward strand.
CCCCGCCGACGGGACGTAGCCCCACCACAGCTTACCCATGAACGCAACAGCTGACAACTTGCCCGCGATGGTGACCCGTGACAAACCCTTCTCCATGAGCCCCAACATGTAACGCACCACCTGCTCCTCGCGCTGCCACCGGTCCCCTCGCCTTACCGCGCCAGACCGCAAGAATTCCTCCCAGGATTGCTCGTAAGATCTCCACGTTGACGCTGCTACGGATCTCTTCACCAGCTGGAAGACCCGGGCTCGCCCACCGACCACATCGCTCCCGGCACCGGCGTCCTGACCTCCTCCGCCGCCGTGGCTAGCCCATGGAACCTCTCCCACTGCGAACGAGACAAAGCATCCGCAATGTCATTGTCCACACCCGGGACGTGCCGTGCCTGAAAGAGGATGTCATTCTCCAAGCAGCGCAACACAAACACCCTCATCAACTTCAACACTTGCGGGTCTCTGGCCGACTGCCTATTCACCACCTGCACGACCGCCATGTTGTCCACTCGAAACAACACGCGCTTGTGAGCCAGCTCCCTGGCCCACACCGTGACCGCCACCACCAACGGGAACAATTCCAAAAACGCAATGCTCCGGCCGCCAGCCTGCCAGTGTGCCGGCCACTGCTCCGCGCACCACCGACCATCCCAGTAGAGACCGAAACCGCCAACACCCGCCGCGTCCGAGTACATGGTGACATCCCACTCCCAATCTTCCGCCGGCACCATGGGCACTCGTTGAAACGCTCCAAAAACGCCCGCCACATGCGCAGGTCCTCCTTCACTCCCGCCGACAATCGCACACGGTGGTGAGGCAAAGACAACCCGGACAACGCCAATCCCAACCGCCTGCAAAAAGTCCGACCCGCCCGCACCACGCGACAAGCAAAGTTCAAGTGCCCCAACAGCACCTGTACCTCCCGCACCACCACCTTCCTGCATGCCAGCATGTCAGCCACCAGCCCTAACATAGCCGATTTCTTATCGTCCGGTAGGCGTGCTTCCATGGCGACCGAGTCGAGCTCGATACCGAGAAAGGACAACACCGTACTGGGACCGTATGTCTTCTCTGGCGCCAGGGGAACACCAAAGTCCTCCATCAACCCGGCCAAACCGTCCAGCTGCCGCTGGCAGTCCGTCGCGCCGGGTCGCCCCACCAGGAAAAAGTCATCCAGGTAGTGCGTCACTGACTCCGAGCCTGTGCGCCTGGAAAAACCCACTGCAGGAACGAACTGAAACGCTCAAAGAGCGAGCACGAGATGGAACATCCCATCGGCAGTGCCTTGTCCACAAAAATGAGCCCTTCAAATTGAATCCCCAGCAGCTGGTGATCTGCCGGATGGACCGGGAGAAGCCGAAAGGCCGACTTGACGTCGCATTTCGCCATCAATGCGCCCTTCCCCGCCGCCGTAACGAGCCTCCGCGCCACGTCCACCGATGAGTAAGTCACCGACACCAAGTCCGCCGAGATGTACGCGTTCACCGACTCCCCCTCCGGCCAAGACAGATGTTGGATCAGCCGGAACTGCCCCTCCTCCCTCTTGGGCACCACCCCAATGGGGGAGATGATCAAGTCAGGCATCGGCGGCTCCGTGAACGGGCCCGCCATCCTCCCTTCCTTAACCTCCTTGAACAACTTCTCCCACACGATACCTTTGTGTGCATTCACCGACTTCAGATTGTCCACCCAGCGGGCAATCCGGGGGCCCTCATAGCCCAGGCGGAACCCCTCCCGAAAACCCTGACGCAGCACTGCAGCATCCTCCGCCCGCGGATACGCCGCCAACCAGGGCTCCATCCTCTCCAGCCTAACCGGCGTACGAGCCTTTGCCCAAAGCTCCTGCTCCCCCCCTCGCACCCCACCCCTCTGCCCCCCCCTCCCTGGGGACCTCCATGCCCCTGCTGTTGGCCCGGCTGTCCAACGAGCCCCCAGCACCACTGCGCCGGGTGCCGCTTTCCGCAATTCGAGCACTCATGCTTAAAACGGCAAGTTGCCCGCCCGCACGACCCTTTATTGAAATCCCAACAGGCCCCAACCGTGGCCTGTCCGATGGACTCACCCCGCCCCACCCCCCGGGTGGGGCGCGCGGCAAAGGGGGGCGGTCCCACTGGCAAACCGCTGGCCGTGTAAATGGTGTGGCCGAATTTGGCCCCGCCCATCGTCTGCTGGTACAAATCCGCGTCCAGCTCCCCCCACAAAGCCTCCGGATCCGCCGCCATGCGCGCCCTAAACTCCTCGTCATAGTGCGACCACGCGAACCCGCCGTACGTCACCTGGGCCCTCCGCACCACATCCATGTATTTCATGAGCGCCACGGATCGGTCGGGAAACTTCTCGCAGTAAACACTTGCGTAGATAAGGAAAGCCGCCGACCAATTGTCCAGTGTCAACGGCACTTTCGGACACCTGGCCAACTCCTGTTCCTCTTCCTTCGACGTCAACTCCCGGTGGAGAAGCTTCAGAATGTCGATGTACTCCCCCTTCCAAATTTTCTCTTTCGTAGCCAACGACAGGTGCGCTCCCAGTGGCTTCGTAATACCCATATATGGTAACTTACGCACCGGCACCACGCAGCTTTCCTTCCCACTCGCCGCCTCCTTCCCGGCGACCGCGTCCGACCCCACTCGCGCGCCAGCCTCCCCGTCCGCCGCGCCATCCGTGCCCACTCCGGCGTCCTGCACGTACCGTCCCCGCACCAGCCTCCATCCCTCCGCCCCCTCCCCCCCAGTCCCAACTGAGACCTGCACACATCGCCGCTTGCCACTCCCCGCCCCTTCTCCCATCTTACCTGGCGTCAAGGTCGGCGTCCGAACCGGATCCCGCCGCCTAACCAGTTGAGCTGAGGGGGCCGCCACTCTCGGCACTTCCTGCCTCGCCGGCACCTGTAAAATACTGCCAACAACATTACTCTCCCCCCTGTCCTCCCAGATCTCCCCTTCCTCAGCGGACTCCTCCTCCGCCACTTCAACACAGTCCCGACCCCCCCCTGGGGGGTCCACCCTGCTCAAGCCCGCTCTCTCCCGACACACTCATCAATTCACCCAAATCCACACTCCCACGCCGTTCCACTCCACTAACGCCTGGTTCAACAATTTGTGCATCCATAACCACTCCCCTGCCCCCGGCGGCCGTAACAACCCTTCGGGGGGGGGGCCGGCGGGGCTGACCCCCGCCGCCATCCACCACGCTCCAGTGACAGGTCCCTCGTTGGAGCGCGGCCGCCCGCACTAGACAGAGCCGGCCCATCCTCTCGGTGGAGTAGAGCCGCATGCTGCTCACCCGAGCGCCTCGCAAGCAGCTCCTGCCAAGGAAAAAAGGTGGAGTCCAGCATACCGGGGTGAAAAAACCCACCATCCCCTCCCCACTCACCCCCCCCCACGCTCCCACCCCAACGGCGCCCCCCGTCCCCACCCCGCCGAGTGACTGCCGCGGCGCGAGGGAACCCCTCCGCTCCCCATGCCCCACCCACTCACACCGCCCCAGCCCCCCGGGCCACCCCACCCGGCAGACCCCCAACTGGGCCCCACACCCCCTCCATGCCCCCCTTCCCAGCCCCCCGCCGAGCCCCACACTCCCCCCCCCCCCCGCCCCCCCACACCCCACCCCTCCATCTCCCCCATACCACCCTACCTCCCTCGGCCCCCCCCACCCCCCCCACCCCCCCACACGCCCCCGCCCCTTCCGCTCTCCATGCCCCCCCTCCCCCTGGCACCCAGCCCCCCCCCTCCCCCGCCCCGGGGACGGCACTCTCTCCTGGCCCCCCACGCCCCCACCCCCCTCCGACCCCGATGAGCTCCAATCCAGTTCTGTGTCCACCCCCCCACCCATCTCCTCAACCTCAGTCTCCTCAATTAACTCAGGGGACCCCGCCCCCCCCCCACTCCCTCACCCCCTCCCCCCTGACCCCCTCCCTGCACTCCCTGGTTCGACCCCCCCCCAGCACTCTCCTCCCCCGACCCCCCCCGCCCCCCCCAGCAGCCGACCCCGCCGGCACCGCAGATACCCCTTCCCCCCCTCGGTCTTCCACCCCCTCGTCACCTTCCGTGGCCGCCCGCCCCCCCTCCGCCCCCTCCACTCCCTCCGCCACCGGAGCTTGTCCTCCCCCCCCTTCCACAAACTCCAGGGCCTTTTTCTGCACGCCTCGCTGGCCGGCCTTCTTCGCGCCTTTTCCCCCCGCCTTCCGAGGCACCTCCGCACCACGCTGCTTCGCGGCCTTCGCGCCGCCGCACCCCGCCCCGCCCCCCCTCCGCTCCACCTGAGCCGGCCGCGGTCGCGACCGCGGCGGCTCGCAGGCCCACACGGCCGCCGCGGCGCCGTTGGCAGCGCGCCGCGGCGGAGGCCTTACCTGAAAGTCCAGCCGCAGGACATCCAGCCGGCCCGCCTCCCCCAGCAGCCGCAACGCCTCCGCTACTCTGGCGTCCCGCTCCGCCATCCTCGACCACACCGCCTTCGACAATATCACCGTCTCCTGTCCTGTAAAACACCGACGATCCACACCGCACCCGCTCACGCCGCCTGACACAACGCTCCCGCTCACACCGCCTGACAACAATTCCGTGTAAAACACCCCCGGCTGCCGTGTCACTGCACCTGAAATGGTGCCGGGCACTACAAAATGGCCGTATTTATCGAGGCCAGCCCAAAAGCCGCCCAAAGGAGCCCAACCAGCCCAACCAGCCCAAGCTACGGGTGCCTGCCGAGTTCACCTATCCCCCCCCCCCCTACTGCCCCAAAATTCCCCGGGTGGGCAAGCCTCCCTTTGGTCGGCTGCCCCCCCAAATCCCCCATGTGAGGTAATCTTGCAAATCTCGCATTGCTGTTGCCTGTGCGGCATACAGTATTAGGCTGACTTTACATTTCGTGTTTAATGGCACCACTGAAATGATTGTCCTGATGCCTTTGACTTTGCAGCCCCAAACACCCCATAACGTTTAACACACTTGACGGCTCAATTCAACGTTAACTCTCAAACATTTTAGCAGATTGAACTTCTGGGAGAGGTTGGACAAAAATATGGAGCTTGGCATAAGGAAATTGGAATAAGGAAATTGGCAAGCTTGGCATAAGGAAAATTTAATCCCACTGTGTTGGGTGTGTAGCCTACGAAGTTGTCTGTTTCTTTACTTTTCAGTTCAAAATGTGTGAATACTGTTTGGACCCAGACAGACTTTTTCCAGAGCTCCTTCAGTGTGGGCCAAGAATTGAACTCGAGACTTCAAAGCAAATCTTTTGAGCGCGTGGCTGCAGTCCTGTCCGCTCTGCCTCAGTGGCAAGCTTCTTGGTGGACGTTTTGACAGTCCCTTCATATACACCTGCTGCGTGGTTTTGATATGGGAAGCTGCAAATGGCGGGGGATGCACAGTCTATCTAATAACTCCAGGGATGTTCTCTGTCTCTTAGCAGAATGCTACAAATCTTGTTAATCTATCTTTTTTCCATCTACCACCTTTCCCCATCCTTTTGTCTCCTCTTCCTCCATACCTTTCCCTCTCTAGGGCATCGGAAGGGCACCTTGCACCTCCAACGGCTATGAACTCTTTGAAGTGTCGGAAGAGCGGGACGAGGAGGTGGCTGCATTTTGCCACATGCTGGATGGGTAAGTCGGGCGGTGGCCATACTGACTTGAAGGAACTCTTGGGGAGAGGCGGGCCATAGAGGGAGATGCGGAGGGTGACCAGACATCCTGGATTTGCCAGGAGAGTCTGTTTTCCAAGGACTGTCTGAGATGCTGACTCTTTTTGCTGAAATAAATATATGTCCCGATTGTCGAGAGCGGGTGGGCTGAATGCGTTAAGTGCTTGGTGTTGCGCATCCTCACGCTTTCACCGCCCTCTCATCAAACCACGGACAGAAGTTCACTCTTCATTAAAGAGCCGTCTTCGGTGCTGCCTCGGGAAATGGCCTTAACAACGTGGGCTGATCCTCATGTGCTGTTTCCCCGGAAGCCGAACCATGCTTGCGCTAACCACGCATATGCGTGGGTAGGGCAGTGCGCGGCTAGATGCTAGAATGGGCGGGCAGGAACAGGAGGATCGGGAGAGGATGCGGTTAGGTGAGGGTGGGGTAGTTTTTAGGGCTCAGGGTTTTTTTATTGGGCAGGGGGCTGAGTTTTAGGGAGCAGGGCAGGGGGAGGTCGGGTCGTTTTCAGGGGTAGTGGCAAGTTCTTAGGGCTCAGGGCGGGGAAGGGATAGTTTTCTGGGCTGGGGAGGGATAGTTTTCTGGGCTGGGGGCAGTTTTAGGCCTCTCGGCAGGGGGGCTGGGTGGAGGTAATGTACAGGTGTAGGAGTCCGTTTTTAGGGCTCCGGGCCAGGGGCTGGGGTAGTTTACAGGTGTAGGGGGACAGTTTTTAGGGCTCAGCGTGCGGGTGCTGGGCTCGGGTCATATTTAGGGTACTGGGTTAATTTTTGGGGTGCAGCGGAAAAGGGACAGTTTTCAGGGCTGGGGGAAGTGGTGTGTTCTTAACCACACATGTCCCTTTACCAATCAGGTCTTTAATACAAAATTGCGTGGTAAAGGCATGCGTGGGAACAACGCAATTGTGGTTGAGACAGCGTGGTTCAGGCATGCGTTGTACCATCATACAACCTGCTGCCACACCTCGTTGCACAGCAGGTTTTAACCTGGGGTGAATTGGTGTCACGTGTGTCCATCAGCCAATATGAAGCCTGCCTCTCTGGCTCATTACAGCAAGGGAGAAGGAGTGTTTTGTTTTCTGAATCGTTTCACCTAGTAGAGGTTTGTGGAAAACCGTATATCTACTCGGAGATGAGGCCCTTTTATTTTTGATTCCCTTGTGATATGAAAATAATTCAGTTATGAGTCCCTGGTCATCTTTCTGTCTCCGCCTTTATAGAAACCCACACAGAAGCTTACCCAGCCCTCTTTTAAAAAAAATGTGTTGTCTATTAGTTGTAATCTTATTTTACAGTTATAATACAGGACCATGTACCCCTGGATGGAGACGAAAGTGTACAGAATTAGTCGCTCGTGTGTGATGTGAGACAGCTTGTGATCTCCTGTCTTTCCTTGGCTAGGCTAGTCAAAACTTTTTGAAATGGAACTAAGAACACAACCCCTGAAAAGCTGGTCTGCTTGTGTCTTTCTTACTGGTAGTCTTTGTAAAGGTTTGTGTGATGTGGCAGTGTAGTACTTTGTCGTCCGGTGCTGTACTGTACCCCTTCAGTCAGTGTCACTCACTGATCAGGGGGATCCTATGTCTGTCACCGCCCCAGTGTTTGGGTCTGAAAATATGGTCATGCAAATGTGTGGTCTGCTTCCATCTCCTGTCTGTCCACTGTTGGGATGAAATGCGACCTGTTTCCACCCCACCTGGGTTGCTGTCTCACTCTTTCTTTTCCCGCCCGCAGGCTGCGTTCGGACCACAGCAGCAGAGACTTCATCAGCACCGGCTTCGTCTGGAGTCCAGTGAACCTGAGCTTCGAGCACCTGGGCCTCGGCGTCAGCCTGAAGGTGACCATCGTGTACGCCATCCTCCCCGAGCCGCTCACCTTCACCTGCGACTGTAAGTGTGACACGCGCAAACACTGTGCCCCAACAACACTAGTTTCTTCTCAGGAGCAAACTGCCTTACTCCTAGGACTGGCCCATACCTACACAATAATTTCTAGAATTAGAACGTCGTGGGAGCACTGGGGTAGAGTCAGTCACATGTCAGCGCACTCTTGAAAGTGTCTTAAAGTTCTCTAGGCCTGCGGTCTTCGCAAACCGTGTACATTGTGTGGTGTGGTTCCCCTGGACCTCCGTGCAGGGTCGGATTGGGATCACAATATGGCCAGGGCACTGCCAAAAAAAGTGACCCACTTTCGCGGGGTGTGCACTTTCATGAAACACCATTTGGTTACTCTCAGAGGTATAATTTGTAGAGAAATGTTTTGAAAATTAAGTATTTTTAAAACTTATAGAGCCAATAACATTGGACTAGGAGCACTGCAGTTCTAAAAACTGAAAATTTACTTGCAGCCTTAACGCCCTGCTCAATGTAGTTAGATGCTCTTTCCCAACCAGCTATGTCCTTGACTTTGATCATCACATAAATCAGAAATCTAGTATAAAGTTAAGGGGAAAGGGTAAGACTGAATCTCTGGGAATAGAACATGTAATAACAAACGTAAGAGGAGGAGTAGTAGTTCTGAACCTCTACCTTTGAGAATACAGTAAAGAAAAACATTTAGCAAAACCTTCAAAAGAAATTTAATCTAGCTCCCTCACATATTTTCCACTTTTCCCTAAACTTAAGTACCTTTTGCCGCCTTGTCTTGCCTCCATTCTTTCTTTGTGTGCACTATTCTAGTTAGACAGTGATCCCCAGTTCTGCTGGGCAGTACCAACGGGGGGGGCTAGGGGAAAAGAGGAGGCGAATAGAGAGGTAAAGAGACAGTATATTGAGATAGGTGAAGTAGTACTAGAAATCAGGTAGTGACAAGTGTGATGGGGAGAGACCTAAGGTAAATACGGAAAGATCGGATAGCCAGAAGAAAAGGTACATAGCTATAGAAAGAGCAAGAAGTAGGGAGATAATGAGTTTAAGAGATATAGGTAATATTTTATGGTCTTAGAAAAACACATGCAACCCTGCAAATTGAACCTTCTTCACTTTTCCAAAGAGAATATGTATCAAATGCCACACAGAATTCAAAAGAAGCAATACACACCCTCTGTTCTCAGAGTCATGGTTCAAGTGGTCTGCAGACAACTAGTGATATTGGTTTAAATATTTCATCTGAGTAACAATCCCTCACAAGTCTCCACATGCCCTCCATGTGTAAGACACATGTTGTTGCACCAAAGCTGAAGCATGTTCAGAGGGCCACAATTGCCTACAGCTGCTCAACCTTATAAAAAGTGCTTCACACTACATGGAATTTCCTTTCTTTTCATTTGCAGATTATTTATTTACTTTTTATTCCACTAGTTCACCTCTTCTGCCTTCTCACTTCAGACGATTTCTCAGTGGGTTTAACGCACTATGCAGAGGTGGAAACTGGAATCCGCTAAAATGTTCATTCTTCCCATGGAGACGAAATGGCACCGGTACAAAACACTACTGCTTTCCTAGTACAGATCCCTTCATGCTATCCATACAGACAGCACTGGCAGCCCAGAATCGTGCACCTGGATGGCGCCTCTGCACCCCCGCAATATTAGAGTGTATTGTAGCTCCCAGAAGCACCCTTTGTACATGCATATTTTGCAGGACAGTACAGCAGTGTCTCTTGTATTGATGTGCACATAGGTCTGGATGAGCAGACCTCGGCGCTGTACAATACAACAGCAAAGATGTGCAACTAATGCAGACAAGAAAAAGATTACTAATATACTATAAACCTCTAATCTTGCGTTCCGGAGTAGCTTGCTACTCATAACAAAGCACTTCAACTCGTCATCAGGGGTAGCACGCGCTATATAAATACAATGTACAATATGTTAGCTAACAGTAGCGGCCGGCATGGATCGGGAGTGGCCATGTGATGTAAAACAAAAGTTAAAAAAGTACCTTCTCGCCGCTCTCCTGCACACGTCGTCTGTCTCTCCTCTCCGGGGCCAAAACAGGAGGCAGCCAGGCTCCCTCCCCTAAGCCACAACGCTGCAATGTAGTGTAGATTGGTCTGAGCGCCGTGGATCAGCGCTCCGCCAGGGAATGGGGTCCTGGGCATGTTCTCCACTCAAGCTGTAATGCAGCCTGCTTGGAGAATATGCAAAGTGCGCATTACTGTTTTGGACGGCCCCAGAGGGCTGACCAAACAGTCATTGCACACTTGGAGTGGGCAAACAACTTCTCACCTGCTCTGAGAGCCGAGCAGCCTGCCCACCCTGCAAAGCGCAGCTTTTAAGTTAATTTGATGCCACATAGCAAAAATACACATAAATGCACTCCACATCATACCACATAATTCTAAGCAGTATAATTTCACTCAACGCCACCCAGTTCCACGCAACACAGTTCCACTCCACACATTATCATTCCACACAATTCAGCAACACACAACATAATTCAACTCAACACATTTACACAATTCACCACATACATCCAATCCACGCCACACAATACCACATCATGCCACTGAATTCAACACACCACATCATTAAACTGCACAACATACCACTACACAACACAAAATATCATCCTATATAATTACACTCCACTCACAAACCTAATTACTATCCACATAATTCCACAGCTCACCATGCCACATAATTCTACGGTACACAATTCCACAACTAACAATTCCAATCTAAACCACATAATTCCACTACACACTACATACCTCCACTTCACTCCGTAAGACATAGGTAAAAAGCATTTGTAATTTACAACGCCAATAGCTCTAACTCTTGCAAATGCGAGACCTATTGGCATAGTCAATACTTTTTTTTTATTGTTGTTCTTCCTTTTGACAGTTTTATCTAGTGTGAACTCATCGCAAGGCTATTTGAGCACTATTCAGGAGCACCAATTACAGTCCCCAAGATCACATTTTTTATTAAAGGGCCTTGGAGATGAAGTGATTTGCCCAGAATCACAGGATGTTGAGATCAGGCGCTGAGACTCAAACCTGATTCCCCATCTCTGCAACTCTGACCTTCAGGCCACATATGTCTATGCACAAGCAAGGCATGAACATGGAAGGATCCTATTCTTGTGAAGAACACTGGGGCCAAGGTAACAGTGGCCTACCCCCAGAGCAATAGAAAAACTGGGAGGCCCCTTAGTTTACTTAGTCAACCCCTCCCCAGCCCTCCATTACCTGAGCAACAGAACAAATGCCAGCCCCACTTACATTGCTAAATTACTCAAACCCTCCCTAGCCCTCCACTACCTCAGGACAATGGCCTGTCAGTGGAGGGAATAAGCAACATAAAACACAGCTGCTGGGCTGTCCATAGGGTCGGGGGGGGGCGGAGGGGGGGAGGCTGAGGAATACCCAAGTCCACAACCTCACCTGTCCCCCACAGCGAGGCCCCAACATAAAACTACCCTTTCCCGACCACCAGGCCCTGAATGAGAAGGGCTGTGGGCAAGGTGTAAAATATGACACAGAACACTGTTTCTGAGCGGCATGGACTCCAGGAGGTGCGAAGTGAGAATAGCTTAATGGCCTGGACCACAGGGAGGCAGATTATCCCAATAGGCAAGCAACAATCAAAATAGGGAGTGAAGAGGTAGTGCTTAAAAAGCACTGGGGTGGATGCACCCTCCTCCAGTCAATGAAATATTCAAACAACAAGATCCACCTCTAACAGGTTTTCCTGTGAGCCAAGATATGACAGGCATACACAGTATTTGTTAAAATACCCCTCACACACCAAAAGGTCCCTTGGTGTCATGCTTCATCATCGGGGTCTTCCCGCCCCGCTGCGGGACGGGCGTGCTACGACTAGCGACTACGCTGGAGCACTCAGATATTGTAAGTGCTATGTGAGGTGTATTGTTGTGAGTGTAAATAGGGTAAAAAAGTGATAGGAAAAGTGAGGTTAAAAGAATACCTGGACTTTTAAAAACAAAAAAAATCTTTATTACTCATAGGCTGGTATTGTTAAAAATTGGTGTGGCGGAGACAAACACCGCTGGTCAATGAGCTAGTTCTCATGATGGTGTCAACATGTTTCGAGGCTACCTGCCTCTTCGTCAGGACGGGGTCAGATCCCTCTATCACTCACTAATGTTGCCATCAATGTGTGTTATGTGTTTTTACAGGTGAAACGGATATTCTAATACCTATGTGGTATGCAATTAATTTACAGTTTATAGAGCCCTAACAGTATCACTGATTCGTGGGCTGAAATAAGTTGGAGACAATGCCCCATGAGCCGATCAGGAATGAGGGGTAAATGAAACTTCCATTCAACCTCGAGTTCTACTCTCATCCTCCCTCGTCCGCGGCTTCCGTGATGTGTCGGAAGCCGCGGACGAGGGAGGATGCACTGACACGCCGGCCCTTCGGCCAGTGCCCGACTGCCCGCTGTGCCAGTCCGTCCCTGCCTCCGTGTGATGGTGTCCCCCTGGGCCTCCGTGTGATGGTGTCCCCCTGGGCCTCCGTGTGATGGTGTCCCCCTGGGCCTCCGTGTGATGGTGTCCCCCTGGGCCTCCGTGTGATGGTGTCCCCCTGGGCCTCCGTGTGGTGGTGCTCCTCTTAGGCCTCCGTGTGGTGGTGCTCCCCTCAGCCTCGTGTGGTGGTGCTCCTCTTGGCCTCTGTGTGGTGTTGTCCCCCTAGGCTTGGGCCTCCGTGTGGTGGTGCTCCCCTCGACCTCCGTGTGGCGGTGCTCCCCTCGGCCTCCGTGTGGCGGTGCTCCCCTCGGCCTCCGTGTGGCGGTGCTCCCCTCGGCCTCATCTGGTGGTGCTCCCCTCGGCCTCGTGTGGTGGTGCTCCCCTCGGCCTCGTGTGGTGCTGCTCCCCTCGTCCTCGTGTGGTGGTGCTCCCCTCGGCCTCCGTGTGGTGGTGCTCCCCTCGGCCTCATCTGGTGGTGCTCCCCTCGGCCTCGTGTGGTGGTGCTCCCCTCGGCCTCGTGTGGTGCTGCTCCCCTCGTCCTCGTGTGGTGGTGCTCCCCTCGGCCTCCGTGTGGTGCTGCTCCCTTCGGCCTCCGTGTGGTGGCGTTCCTCTGTGTGGTAGTGCTCCCCTCGGCCTCTTTGTGGTGGTGCTCCTCTCGGCCTCGTGTGGTGGTGCTCGCCTCTGTGGGGTGGTGCTCCCTTCGGCCTCCGTGTGGTGGCGTTCCTCTGTGTGGTGGTGCTCCTCTTGGCCTCTGTGTGGTGTTGTCCCCCTAGGCTTGGGCCTCCGTGTGGCGGTGCTCCCCTCGGCCTCCGTGTGGTGGTGCTCCCCTCGGCCTCATCTGGTGGTGCTCCCCTCGGCCTCGTGTGGTGGTGCTCCCCTCGGCCTCGTGTGGTGCTGCTCCCCTCGTCCTCGTGTGGTGGTGCTCCCCTCGGCCTCCGTGTGGTGCTGCTCCCTTCGGCCTCCGTGTGGTGGCGTTCCTCTGTGTGGTAGTGCTCCCCTCGGCCTCTTTGTGGTGGTGCTCCTCTCGGCCTCGTGTGGTGGTGCTCGCCTCTGTGGGGTGGTGCTCCTCTCGGCCTCCGTGTGGTTGTGCTCCTCTCGGCCTCCGTGTGGTTGTGCTCCTCTCGGCCTCCGTGTGGTGGTGCTCCCCTCGGCCTCCGTGTGGTGGTGCTCCCCTCGGCCTCCGTGTGGTGGTGCTCCCCTCGGCCTCCGTGTGGTGGTGCTCCCCTCGGCCTCCGTGTGGTTGTGCTCCTCTCGGCCTCCGTGTGGTGGTGCTCCCCTCGGCCTCCGTGTGGTGGTGCTCCCCTCGCCCTCCGTGTGGTGGTGCTCCCCTCGGCCTCCGTGTGGTTGTGCTCCTCTCGGCCTCCGTGTGGTGGTGCTCCCCTCGGCCTCCGTGTGGTGGTGCTCCCCTCGGCCTCCGTGTGGTGGTGCTCCCCTCGGCCTCCGTGTGGTGGTGCTCCCCTCGGCCTCCGTGTGGTGGTGCTCCCCTCGGCCTCCGTGTGGTGGTGCTCCCCTCGGCCTCCGTGTGGTGGTGCTCCCCTCGGCCTCCGTGTGGTTGTGCTCCTCTCGGCCTCCGTGTGGTGGTGCTCCCCTCGGCCTCCGTGTGGTGGTGCTCCCCTCGGCCTCCGTGTGGTGGTGCTCCCCTCGGCCTCCGTGTGGTGGTGCTCCCCTCGGCCTCCGTGTGGTGGTGCTCCCCTCGGCCTCCGTGTGGTGGTGCTCCCCTCGGCCTCCGTGTGGTGGTGCTCCCCTCGGCCTCCGTGTGGTGGTGCTCCCCTCAGCCTCCGTGTGGTGGTGCTCCCCTCGGCCTCCGTGTGGTGGTGCTCCCCTCTTCCTCCGTGTGGTGGTGCTCCTCTGGGCCTCCGTGTTGCTCCTAAGGGCCTCGTTTGGTGGTGTCCTTCTGGGCCTGGGTGTGGTGGTGCTCCCCTCGGCCTCCGTGTGGTGGTGCACCCCTCGGCCTCTGTTTGGTGGTGCTCCCCTCTTCCTCCGTGTGGTGGTGCTCCCCTCGGCCTCCGTGTGGTGGTGCTCCTCTCGGCCTCCGTGTGGTGGTGCTCCTCTGGGCCTCCGTGTTGCTCCTCTGGGCCTCGTTTGGTGGTGTCCTTCTGGGCCTGGGTGTGGTGGTGCTCCCCTCGACCTCCGTGTGATGGTGCACCCCTCGGCCTCTGTGTGGTGGTGCTCCTCTCGGCCTCCGTGTGGTGGTGCTCCTCTCGGCCTCCGTGTGGTGGTGCTCCCCTCGGCCTCCGTGTGGTGGTGCTCCCCTCGGCCTCCGTGTGGTGGTGCTCCCCTCGGCCTCCGTGTGGTGGTGCTCCCCTCGGCCTCCGTGTGGTGGCGCTCCCCTCGGCCTCCGTGTGGTGGCGCTCCCCTCGGCCTCCGTGTGGTGGCGCTCCCCTCGGCTTCCGTGTGGTGGCGCTCCCCTCGGCCTCCATGAGGTGGCGCTCCCCTCAGCCTCCGCGTGGTGGCGCTCCCCTCAGCCTCCGCGTGGTGGCGCTCCCCTCGGCCTCCATGAGGTGGCGCTCCCCTCGGCCTCTGTGTGGTGGCGCTCCCCTCGGCCTCTGTGTGGTAGCGCTCCCCTCGGCCTCTGTGTGGTGGCGCTCCCCTCGGCCTCTGTGTGGTGGCGCTCCCCTCTTCCTCTGTGTGGTGGCGCTCCCCTCGGCCTCTGTGTGGTGGCGCTCCCCTCGGCCTCTGTGTGGTGGTGCTCCTCTCGGCCTCCGTGTAGTGGTGCTCCTCTCGGCCTCCGTGTAGTGGTGCTCCTCTCGGCCTCCTTGTGGTGGTGCTCCTCTCGGCCTCCTTGTGGTGGTGCTCCCATGGGCCTCCGTGTGGTGGTGCTCCCCTCGGCCTCCGTGTGGTAGTGCTTCCATGGGCCTCCTTGTGTTGGTGCTCCCCTCCGCCTCCGTGTGGTGGCGCTCCCCTCGGCCTCCGTGTGGTGGCGCTCCCCTCGGCCTCCGTGTGGTGGCGCTCCCCTCGGCCTCCGTGTGGTGGCGCTCCCCTCGGCCTCCGTGTGGTGGTGCTCCCCTGGGCCTCGTGTGGTGGTGCTCCCCTGGGCCTCGTGTGGTGGCGCTCCCCTCGGCCTCCGTGTGGTGGCGCTCCCCTCGGCCTCCGTGTGGTGGCGCTCCCCTCGGCCTCCGTGTTGTGGTGCTTCCATGGGCCTCCTTGTGTTGGTGCTCCCCTCGGCCTCTGTGTGGTGGTGCTCCCCTCGGCCTCTGTGTGGTGGTGCTCCCCTCGGCCTCCGTGTGGTGGTGCTCCCCTCGGCCTCCGTGTGGTGGCGCTCCCCTCGGCCTCCGTGTGGTGGTGCTCCCCTGGGCCTCGTGTGGTGGTGCTCCCCTCGGCCTCCGTGTGGTGGTGCTCCCCTGGGCCTCGTGTGGTGGTGCTCCTCTCGGCCTCCGTGTGGTGGTGCTCCCCTGGGCCTCGTGTGGTGGTGCTCCTCTCGGCCTCCGTGTGGTGGTGCTCCACTCGGCCTCGTGGCTTTTTGACTTGGGCCTGTGGCGGGGGCGGCCCTGCAGTGAATCCCTTCTCCCTCAGTGAGCTTGTTAGGAGCTGACCACGCGCTGCATCCCGTCCCCGCCACAAGCCCGGGCTTCACACAGGCCGCAAACCCACTGTTTGGATAAAACATCTGATAATGGCAGGTTTGAGGCTGCGCACGCTTTCCACATGTGGCACTAGACAGTGTTTGGGAGGTCGGCCTTTGTGCTCCCTCTGGATTGAATCTTTGCTGTTTGTCTCTAGTTGAAAATGTTTGCAGAAAGCCCTCCCAAACGTTTGTAATCATTGATAGGAGATCTTTAGGAAGAGGGAATATGAGTTGGGAAAAGGCTGTCTCTCGGCTATGGCCACCTTCTTGCCCCATTTCCATGTGTTTATTAGCAAGCGGAGTCCTTCCTATATGTTGGTCTATCCTTCTTTAGCGTGCTATGAGCTCTGATCTACCTCTAGAGAGAAACCTGAGGGATTTAAAATGAAGCCTGGGGCATGGTTACTTGGTTACTGTGACGCTCTGCCACCCTGTGCTTCTGGGGACCACTATTTTTTTTTAAAGTGCTTTTTAAAATTCGTTGAATTACCTGAATTAAGTGATTTTAAAAGTTGAGAAATACTTGAACCTGCATCTGCACTTTATTGAAAATTCTATTGCACTCTATTATTATTATTATTGCATTTTGTAAAGCGCAACAGCTACCTCCAACGGAGGTGTCCCGGCGCTATCAGCGAGTTAAGTGAGCGAAAGGTCTGAAGAGTAGGTATGAGAAGGGAGGGTCTAGGGTGGACTAAAGAGCCAGGTTTTAAGATTCTTCCTAAATATCAATTCAGAGTTGGCCTTTCGGAGATGCTCCGGCATGGAATTCCAGAGGGAGGCGGTTGTGACCGAGAAAGAGCGACCGCCTAGTCTAGTTTTTTTAAAACGTGGAATAGAAAGAAATCTCTGGACATTAGATCTCAGAGTTCTGTTTTGAGTATATTTGGGAAGTCTTAGTTTTAGGTAATAGGACCAATGTCATTCGTGGACCTGAAAGCCAAGGTCAAAGCCTTGAACTTGATCCGCTTTTGGACAGGCTGCCAGTGTAGGCTGCGGAGATGTGGAGAAATGTGATGACGAAAAGGTACATTTCTAATGAGCCTGGCGGCTGCATTTTGAATGACCTGCCGCTTTTTAATGAGATAGTCTGGGAGACCCAAATAAAGACTGTTCGCATTGTTTTTCTGCAGTCCATTGGTAAGAGGTAGAGTAATCTCTTTAGGGTTTTCAGCTTCCAAAAGCACGCGGACAAGACTTGGCCTATCTGGGCCTTCCCTGAGAGGGCAGAGTCAAATTTGAATCCTAAGTTTCTTGCCAATGGGACTGGTGTAGGGGGAGGATTCAGTTCCACAGGCCACCACAGTTCGACTCCAGGGGGTGATGGCTGATTAAAGAAGAAAACCTTCGTTTTTTCCGTATTTAACTTTTTAACAGTTGTCTGCCACCCAGGATGATATGTTTATAATACACTGTCTAAAGTTAATAAATCAGCTTCAGAGTGGTCCTTAAAGGAAAATACCAGCTGGGTGTCGTCAGCGTAGGAAACCACGTTGACACCAGGGTGCTCAATGATTGAAGCAAGTGGGGCGAGGTAGATATTAAAAAGGGTTGGGCTGAGTGGGCGGGCGGTGGAGACATAGAGACCTGCAGGTGATTAGGCGCGGTATAAAATTAAAATAACAATAACAACAATAACAATAACAATAACATGAGGACGTAGACAGATTTTCTGGGATCATCCCTCGAGAAAGGAGCGGGACCATTTCAGGACAATGTCCCCTATGCCCAGCTGCTCAAGCCTCTCCAGTAGGATCAGGTGTAAGACTGTGTCAAATGCTGCGGACAAATCCAGCAGCACTTGCATAGAATGGTTGCAGCAATCTATGGATACTAATCGTTTCTGCCACTTCCAGTAGAACTGTCTCAGTGCTGTAGCCGGCCCTGAATCCAGACTGGGAGTCATGCAGAAGGTTGTTCGATTCAAGGTATGTTGCAAGTTGTTTCTGCACTTCCTTTTCCAGTATTTTAGCCGGGGCTGGTAAGAGGGTGGTAAGAGGGAGTTCGGCCTGTAGTTTTTTAACTCCGCCGGATCAGCATCTACTTTCTTTAGGATGGGCTGTACTGAGGCTGTTTTCCAACAAGATGGATAGGCGCCTATATTCAAGGAGGTATTCCAAATCTGGTTTAGTAGCGGGGAAAGGGAGGCGAAGAACGTGGCTGGGCACGGGTCGGTGGGTGATCCTGATTTGACTTTAAGAAGTTGTTTAAGAGAGGCTTCAGTGTTGAATTGGAGAACGTTGCACCAGGCGACTGAGCCATGTTGTTTAGATGGGATTGGGGGAGGATTATTCGTAGGAATAAATGCCGAATATATTGCTTGGATTTTATCCTGAAAAAAACAGGCAAGGTCGTCGCAAAGGGCGGCCGAAGGGGCGATAATACATTTCATGGCCTCAGGCTTAATGAATGCTTGAACAATCCTAAACACTTCTTTGGGAGAGTTGTCTGAGGCAGTGATTTGAACAGCAAGAAAGTCCCTGATGGCCAGACATTTGAGTTTTTAAAATTGTTTTAATGCTGCTCTAGAGGTGTCCTTGGTCTTAGTGTCATAGTTTTTGCGCCATATCCGTTCCAATTTTTTACAGAGGCTTTTCTCTTTGCAGAGTTCGTCTGTAAACCCGGGGGCAGATGGTTTGGTTGTAATCTGTTTTGTAGTTTTGACCGAGGGCAAGTTGCACTCTACTGCTTGTAGAGTGCAACTTGCACTCTATAAAAGGGAGGCAGAGTTTTGGGGGAAACTACGAGGCTGAAAGACGTCATCTAGGTCGGTGCTCCAGTCAATCTTCAGCCGGCTCCATAAAATGAAGCCCGTCTGCGCCCGCCCGTGCCCAAACGTGAGTCCTCACAACTGGTAGCTCTTCAGGGACCCATCAAGGATAAGTGCCTTCACTCAGTCAATTTGCATAAGGGGCAATTTCACTGTAAGAGCTGCTTTATGCCTCTGCATTGCACCCACGGTCCCAAGACTGCTAATACTGCAGTGACTAGCTGGCACGTGTTTATGATCAATTGTAGATCCCTTCTACGCCACAAGTTGGACCTATTGTCATTTCTAGCGGAGGCAAAAATGGATGTGGTCTTCCTGACAGAAACCTGGCTCCATGCAGAGCCAGGACCGACCTCTCCCAGGTCCTGCCTACTGCATTTGTCGTAAAGACCAAGAGAATAAGAAGCGATGCGGCATTACCTTAATACTTAAGGAAGCCTTTAGATGTCTCTAGGAACCCCTTCAACTCCTGGATTGTGAAAGCATGCCATTTGCCATCTCCCTGTCCCCCATGTATACCTTCTCAGGGGCACATGTTTACCAATAAGGAACAATTAAATCGCTCCTCTCCCTTGGGCTGAGTGGTCGCTCCCCAGTGTCGTCCTGCTGTGTGACTCGGTATCGTTGCTGCTTTCATTTGTTTATATTTGTGCCTAATAATTGCTGCCTGCTGTGTGCCTAGCTGCCTAGCTGCCGCTCTGATAATCTTGCACTTTACAATTTAAAAGCGCCGCTTTTTTTCTGTTAGCGCGTTTCCGCTGTGCTCCCCCCTCCGCCTCCATTTTGTTGGTGTTGTTGTTGTGGTCATCTATAGCCCGCCCCGCCTCCCAGCTGAGACGCCCTCGCCCCTCCCCCTCCACCACCCATATATGACAGTTGCTCCCGCGCGCAGCGTTCACGCGCAGCGTCCGCGCCCAATCCGCGCCGAAGGTGCGCCAAAGGTAAGCCCGTCTACGCCCGTCCGCGCCTGGCCCGCGCCCAGCGCCAGACCCCCTGCCCCTCGCGCTGCCCAGCCCTCCCGCATTACCTACGATGCCGCCACCCTCCTAGCCCTTAACCCCAGCCGCGCACCCAACTGCGTCCAAGCCGCCCCTGGACAAACGCATGGACCTTTCTCCTGCTTCTCCTGCAAATTCAGCGGCACCCTCAACATCTCCGCTACGACCACACCACAGATTCCCGACCCCAACCACCTACATTGCATCCTTCTCAACACCCGATCGGTCCACAGGCACGCCATTGACCTATGGAACCTGCTAGACACCATTTCGCCGGACATCGCCTTCCTTACGGAAACATGGATGAATGCTTCCTCCGCACCAGACATCACCATTGCCATCCCTGAAGACTATAAGATCACTCGCAAAGACCGTACCAGCCACACAGGAGGAGGAATCGCTATCGTCCATAAGAAATCAATCCGCATCTCAACCAGCTCTGACGCCAACCTCGCCAACTCCGAACACCTTCACTTCCAGATCCACATCGACCCCAAAACCACACTCAGAGGCACCCTCCTCTACAGACCACCAGGACCCCGCGCAAAATTCAGTGAAGACATCACGGACTTCATCACCCCACACGCGCTCCCCTCCAAAGACTACATCCTTCTGGGAGACCTCAACTTTCACCTCGAAAAGATCAACGACCGCAACACTGCCATCCTCGTGGACAACCTCGCCAACCTCGGACTTAAACAACTAGTCACCTCCCCCACCCACATCGCAGGTCACACACTCGACCCCATCTTCACATCCAGCAACCATGTCTCCTTCAGCCACACCACTGACCTCCTCTGGACTGACCACAGCTGCGTTCACTTCACCTACAACAAACCAAAACCCAGCATCCACCTCCAACCTACCCTGCAAAGAAACTGGAACAAAATCACCACGAACCAAATCTCCGCATCGCTCCTTCAAAACACCCCAGCCCTCTCTTCTAACGCTAACGAAGCCGCCGCCAACCTCACCCTATGGTTATCCAACACCGCTGACACCTTAGCACCACTGAAAAAACGTCAAAACAAACCTGGCAGCAAGAAGGCCTCATGGTTCAACGATGATCTCAAGAAGTCCAAGAAAACCTGCCGCTCCCTTGAAAAGGCCTGGAAAAAAGACCCAACCACCAGCACCAAGGACGCCTTCAAAAACGCCACCCGCATTCACCACCAACTAATCCGAAAAGCCAAGAAAACAGCATTCAAGGATCGACTTGACAACAACGCTCACAACAGCAAGGAACTTTTCAACATCGTCAAGGAATTTTCCAATCCCTCGGCCAACTCCAACGACATCACCCCCTCTCAAACCCTCTGCGACTCCCTAGCCTCATTTTTCCACAACAAGATTGCAGACATACACAACAGCTTTGACAACCAACCCGGAAACCAACCCACCCTACCATCTGCTGATCATCCTCCCCCCGTGAACACCCTTAACGACTGGAACCCTATCTCCACTGAGGACACCATCCGCCTGATGAATTCCATCCACTCAGGATCCCCCACAGACCCATGTCCTCACCACATCTTCAACAAAGCAGATTCCGTCATAGCACCGCACCTCCGAGACGTCATCAACTGCTCATTCAACTCCGCCACCTTCCCGGAAGACTGGAAACACGCTGAACTCACCGCCCTTCTGAAAAAACCCACAGCGGACCCCACCGAACTCAAAAATTACCGCCCCATCTCGCTTCTCCCATTCCCGGCCAAAGTCATCGAGAAAGCTGTCAACAACCAGCTCGCCGCCTTCCTCGAAGCCAACAAATCCCTCGACCCCTCACAATCTGGCTTCCGAGCAAAACACAGCACTGAGACCGCCCTCATCGCAGCAACAGACGACATTCGAACTCTACTGGACAATGGAGACACAGTCGCCCTCATCCTCCTTGACCTCTCTGCAGCATTCGACACAGTCTGCCACAAAACCCTTTTACAACGCCTCAATAACATCGGAATCCAAGGAAAAGCACTTGAATGGATCACCTCGTTCCTCACCGGAAGAACCCAGAGAGTCCGCCTTCCACCATTCAAGTCCGAGGCCTCTGAAGTCATCTGCGGCGTACCACAAGGATCCTCACTCAGCCCCACCCTCTTCAACGTATACATGAGCCCCCTCGCGGCCATCGCACGCCAACACAACCTCAACATCATCTCTTACGCGGATGACACTCAACTGATCCTTTCTCTCACCAATGACCCCAGCACCGCCAAAACTAACCTACACGAAGGAATGAAAGAAGTTGCCGAATGGATGAAACAAAGCCGTCTGAAACTGAACTCAGACAAAACAGAAGTCCTCATCTTAGGTACATCCCCCTCTGCATGGGATGACTCCTGGTGGCCGGAAGCCCTCGGAAAAGCACCCATCCCGACAGACCACGCACGGAACCTAGGCGTCATCCTGGATTCTTCACTCTCAATGAACAGACAAGTCAGCGCCGTATCCTCTTCCTGCTTCAACATTCTTCGCATGCTCAGAAAAACATTTCGCTGGATCCCCTCCGACACAAGGAAAACAGTCACCCACGCTCTGGTCACGAGCCGACTGGACTACGGAAACACCCTCTACGCAGGTACTACCGCAAAACTCCAGAAGAAACCCCAACGAATCCAAAACGCCTCAGCCAGACTCATATTAGACATCCCACGCAACGAACACATCTCTGATCACCTTAAAGACCTCCACTGGTTACCCGTCAATAAGAGGATCACTTTCCGACTGCTTACCCACGCACACAAATCACTCTACGACATCGGTCCAGAATGCCCCAACTCACGACTGTCCTTCTACACCCCCTCCCGCCAACTACGTTCTTCCAGCCAAGCCCTCGCCACTGTACCTCGCATCAACAAGACCACCATGGGAGGCAGATCCTTTTCATACCTGGCTGCTAAAACATGGAACTCACTCCCCGCTTACCTTCGCCTTACCCAGAACCACCTAGCATTCAGAAAGCAACTTAAAACGTGGATATTTGACAACTAATCCTTCTCCCCTTCCTAAGCGCCTTGAAACCCTCTGGGTATGTAGTGCGCTATACAAATTATATGACTTAACTTGACTTGACTTTGCAAGTGGTCCAGAATACTGCAGCAAGACTGGTGCTTAACGCCCTGCCCAGGACTCCCTCCCGCCCGCTTTTGGACAGCCTTCACTGGCTGCCTGTTCGACAGCGGGTTAAATACAAAATCTGCTGTACCATACATAAATGTCTCTTCGGGTCAGGTCCAAAGTATTTAATGGATAAGTTCACCCCCTATAGTCCTGGACGTTCCCTACGATCAAGCAATCAGCAGTTGCTTCAGGTTCCCAGGATTAGGAGGGCAAGACAGGGAGAGGACGCGCCCTCTCCTATAAAGGTCCCATTCTTTGGAATTCACTTCCACTCGCTTTAAAGATTAATTCCAACTTTCAATCCTTTAAGAAGTTCCTTAAAACGTATCTATATACAACCTCCTAACCTGCTGGTAGCTAAATTTCTTCAGTCATTAGTCTAACATCTCTTCAAATGCGCAAGCGCGGAGATACCCCTTTGGGGGTCGAACCCTGCGCTATATAAGAAAATAAATAAATAAATAAATACCAGTCCCCTGGTCCGGGCAGAAATTTTATCCAGGCCCTGCTCAACGTGATCATATTGGGAGATCTCAATATTCACATGAAAGAGCTGGCAGGCCCACAAACACCTGGGCTCTTGCAAGATCTTTATGCTATGCAGCTCTCCCAAGTGGTATCTGGTCCCACTTACAAAAATGCCACTTGCTTAACCCTACCTTTACGAGCGTACCTCTCCTAAATATGCGGAACTCACTCTCCATAATTTGGTCCAACCATTTCATGATTCCTATGGTCCTCAATGCTCAACTCCCACTTCCTTCCCCCAGTCCAAGCATCTGGACAGACCGCAGCTGGTCTAAACTAGATAATGAAAAGTGGAAATCCAAATTGGGATGGAGTAGTGGGCAAAAGAACAATGGATTTAACTCTGATCTCTTGACTGGGGGAGAATGTTTGAATCATTCAGCATTCCGTCCATCATTTGTTGCAGTTACACTTTTTCGCCCTAAGTAGGACGGGTATGCCCAGACGTGGGTCCCTTGCTCACTGTGCCACTGGATTCAAGCTAGCCTGGCTGATGAAGGGTGACCTACCCCAAAACCGGTCCCAGGATGCTTGTTTCCGGTCCAGGGAATACCTGACTTGGCAATTTGGTCTGGACTGTTCCCATGAGGCACCAGGTCAAGACTGATTTGCATATGGCTGGGTCCAAATTGGGGGTGGCGTAGTGGGCAAAAGAATGATGGATTTAACCCAGATCTCTTGACTGGGAAGAATGTTTGAATCATTCAGCATTCCGTCCATCATTTGTTGCAGTCACACTTCTCTGTTGTGCGGACAGTCTCACCATGCCTGTCCATTGAACTTCTTCTTTTCCCCCCATATGGTAGTTCACCATCTGCTTTCTAATTGGTGAGCTAATCTCCTTACTGGTTCCCTTTGCCGTGCCCTCTTCCCGCAGTTTTGGCAGCTCCTTCTCTGTGCCTTATTTAGAGCAAGTCCACCCCTCTCGTTGGAGTCCATCAGCGATGCCAGTATTGAACTTCACGATGGCAGCAAACCTACTGCTGAAAGAAGAAATCTACCTGTTGAGGTAGAGTTTAACATATTTGCTAGAGTCCTCTGAAACCCTCCTAACTGCGACCAGTGGGATTCAAGGACCTGGTCATTGGCCAGTACTGCGCCTCGAAACACTGACTATGAGATACCAGGTGTCCAAGACACCATCCAGGAAAATTCAACTGCAACCAGTAGTTGATGGAATAACAGCCTACAATATTTGTCGCAGAACTCCGAGATTAGGAGTCCCAGCAGTGTTCCAGAAGGAAGGCGACTGGACACTGGTGGGCAGCTTACAAAATATAATTAGAAGGTTAGAAACTGAAGTAACATAGAGGCTACCCTTTTTATTTGTAGATCTATCGATTTGTATCTTTGGTTTGCAATTACAGCAGAAAATTGAACCTGAATTACCTAAGATTTCACTGCTCTGCCCCACCACCGAGAGCTGTAGCTCATCTGGTATTTTGGTGGGCAAGACTTTTGTCACCCCTTGTTACTCTGGCCTCTGTATTATAACCCTGGACCAGTGACTGTGTAACCCCACACAAGTATCCTTTCATTCGAGACCAGAAGCCTTAAGTCTTTACAGACACAGGAGTGTTTTCAGTGCTTCACAAAGCCCATCACACAGGATACAATATAACAATATAACTTTCCTCTCACTCTAATGCCTTCTTCTGATCACTGGCTTCCATGTTCTGCTTCAGCGCTGGGACGCCTCTTTGCTGAGGCAGCTGTGCGCTATACAAAACATGCTAACATAACATAACAATTGATTCCATAGGCGGACTTTAATTCTTCTTAGGTTTTGTTCTGCTACAATGAGCCTGGTGGGGGCCAGAGCTTGTGAGTCTTAAGAGTTAAGGACATAGTTGATCACATATGTTTACATCAAGTACCAATAAAAAAATCTTTTTTTGGGGAACATCCCTCACACCACATTCCATGAGTAGGCTTTATTAAGAGGCTTCATGGAGTGCTGCGCAACAACGAGCATAACATTTTTTGGTATTGTCTTTAATGCACCACTGCAACTACCAATAGAAAGTGTAGAGAACTGGGGAGTCTTGTCAGCTGCTGCAGTCCCAGTATTCAGAATGTAGAATCCCGGTCAGAATCAACATTTCACATTTGGTGGTGCTAGTTGTGCTCTACAAACCCTAATATCTGGAAAAAAGTTTGATACTCCATTTCTCTGTGTTGGGAGGATGGGAGGGCTGTTTTGTTCTTCTATCTTGGGAGCCTTTTCTCTCATTCTTGGAAAGGCCACTCATATATGAAGTTTTTTCTCTTGGTTGATGCCAGTGTAAGTTTAATGCCAGCTTATACTTTCTTTCCTTCTGAAGGGTCCGTTTGAAGTTTTTTGGCCAGTGCCTATACTTAAGGGATTGGGTAATGAACAGTCTTTGTTGGTGCGCCCAGGTTTTCCCTGTATCGAAGCAGCAGGGAGCTGATAGGACCCAGCCTCTGTCCCAAGAGATAATCCTGTTCTTGTCTTCTCAGGTTCTTCCACTGTGGACCTCCTCATCTACCAGACCTTGTGTTACACCAATGATGAGCTGCATACCATTGACGTTAATGACTATGTGCTGAAGCTATGCGGCCTGGAAGAGTTCCTGCAGAAGTGAGTTTCTTATAGAGCCCGGCGGCTCATTTTTGGTTTTTTTGTAGGTAAAATGTATATAAATGTTTGTACCTGTGGAGCACAAAAATAGCTCAGTAGCAAGTGTGTGGTTTTGTGGTTGGTGAGATTCAAGATTGCATACAGTAGAGGGGTGGGGATGATTGAAGGTTGTGTACATCAAATGAGGTTGATGGTAGTGAGGGAAGGTCTCTTATTGTTGGGTATGAGTTTGGCAGTGTTGAGAAGTTCCACATAAGTGAGATGAGGTGTCCTTTAAGAGATGCATCTTTAGTTCCTTTCTGAACTGCAGGACTGATGGGGCGAGACTAATAATCGAGAGTTGTTCTTACATGACATTTTGTTCTTTGATTTCTTTTTTTGATTTCTGGTATGTCAGCTTTATGGTCTTTGGTGTTGTGATGGCTTCATGAAGTAGTTTGATTTTACTCAAATTAAGCTAGTGCACACGCTGATTGTCTTGTAGATGAGTAAAGAGTTCTTGAAGATGATGTGGCATGGAGGCATGGCAATTGAAAGCATTTTTGTGTGGAAGTGGTGGAAGTTGGAGCAATGACAGGGAGGTTTCTCATCAGTGGTGCCAGTGTGCAGTACGGGATAGCTACAGATACGGGATTACCAGTGTCCAGGTAACCAAGAACCATGGCTTGTGTGCTTATTTCTAACATCTAATTTAGAAGAGGGGCTTTTGTTATTCATAAATGCAATAGCTGAAAGTTAATGCTCTGTGGAATATTTTGAATGTGACTCCGGTCAACTTCATATCAAAGTCCTTGGCTGTGCTTTTTCATTGCTGGTGCAAATGGGAATGAATTTGGTTTCAGTCAGGGTGAACTAGAGGTAGGCCATTGATGCCAATGTCTGAATAAGTGCAAGGCAGACTGAGACTGAGTCAAGGGATATGCTTGGTTTTTTAGGTCTGCTGTGATTCTGTTTTATTCACGAGGGACTTCAGGAGTATCCAGATAGAGTTTGAAAGTTATGGATAAGAGGATGATAACTTCTGATAGTACTGGTAGCTGCTGAGATATGCAAGATCCTATCCGGGTGAATTCATTTAGGTCTGAGAGGTTGGAGAAGAAGAGTAGAAATACAGGGTTCGCAGATCCCTTGCTTGTGGAAAGGATCAAGACTTGATGACCAGTGGCTTTGAATGCTGTCGACCAATGCAGCAGGTCCCTGTAGTTTGTAACATCAAGGGTGTTTTGATGACTTGGATCCTTGGCGCTTTAGTGTGAAATAGGACTGTATTCATGCAGGCTGTGTGTGTTGTGGAGTTCGTATTAAAGCTGGATGGGAACCGCAGTCTCTATTATATTTTTGTACAGTGGACTGGCTTGTGTTATGCATAAGGATTTGAAAAGGGTATAAGCTTGGATTTATACACAGTTCTGGTTTTGGAGCGTGAGATTGATGTAGTCTCCCTTCTTGCCTACTAGCTAAATGTTGACATTTATTAAGTCTGTTAGTGACGCTAGCCTGATATCGAGTATAAGGGGTTGTTGACATTTCAAGTCTAGAGATAACCCGTCTAGCCGGGATTGGGTGCAGTGAATACTGGTGCTGCATGGCATGGGAGTGTAGGTGGTGGGAGAAATCCGATGGAGTGAGGGAGCAGGCTAGGCAGCAAGTTGGATCAATTCAGGAGTACTGAGGGTGCAATGAAGAGGATGAGGTGCAGTGGCAGAGTCCCAGAGTTTTTGATTTGGACTTACCTGTTAACACCTTTCGTTCTCTATTCATGGGGACCGGTCTGTTTCCTGGTCCTCAGTAGAGGCTGTGAGGCTGCATGAGCATCTCCCCTGGACTCTGTGCAGATGCCATGAGGTTCAGGGAGGCGGGGATGCCTCTTTGTGGTCTTTGAAGATCTGAGTGTGTTTTGACACTCTCAGCCATGAAACGACCATTTCTTTTCTTTCGGGCGGCATAGGATTAGTTTAGATCTGGATGTCCCCGATTCATCCCGGTGGTTGGTTAACCCCAGACCTCTAAGTCCAGTATACAGTGGGGTAAGCAAGGGTTCCATCCTTGCTCCCATATTCTGCATGTACATTGAGCCGCTGACTGATGTGCCTGTTGGCTCTGGTATCTGTGTCCTCCACTACGCCGTTGACATCCAGCTTTCGCTAATGTTGTCATCCGTTGTTGAGATCTGTTGCCTGCAGGATTGCTTAAGTGCTGTGATGGTTTAGATTTCCCTCCATTTCTTAAATGTATAACCTCTGAAAATAGAATTCGTTCCATTTGCTGCTTCCATCTCCCCAACTCTAGTGCACGACCAACTCCGCCTCTGCCTAACACTTGCTCCTATGGTGAAGTCCATGTATTTCAATCTTGATCCCACTTTGGTATAAAAATACACATTAACTTGGCTCTATAGAGGCGCACAAAATGGGATACGGTTCCTTAAGTAACTGTTTTCGCGCAGATTTTTATTTTGTCAGATTTTGAAATATTTTTCCGGATTTACTAACCTGATCAATGTAATAATGATGACTCCTGGATTGTTTCTGTTTTATTAATACATAGTTGCTTTTCTGTATTTTTTTTTAACTGTTTCTTTTGTATGTTCCTATTTTGTTGTCTTATTAGTTATTGTAGGGTAATTTATACTTTAATCATCTATTGTGCAGTGCCAGTTTGCACTAAAGAGCTAAATTGAACTTAACAGTAAGTCTTGTAAATAAAACTAAACATGTAATTCCAAACTCAGCTGTGAGAAAGCATTCCTGCATCCGAATTCCATTTCGGTTTAATTCTCAATGAATACGCGCAGGTGATGTTTGCAGAGTTCATACGTGTCACAGGTTCATGCTTTAGCATCTCATTTGTAGCGTGTTGGGGCTTGGAGTTATGATTTTATAATGGTATGAACTGAACTACAAATCCCAGAATGCAAATAAAACATCCAGACTGGATGGGCTACTCACGTGCATGGACGTGGGAAACTCGAGCCCACTGGTTGCCAAAAGCAAGAAGGTCAGACTTTTGAAAGGAACATTGTTCTACTACGTGGGGTTGTATCACATGTGGATTGGACTGTCAGTCACTCAGGGGTCTGCTGCCCTGAGGCTTGTACCCATGGACATCTGATGGCATGAGGGACACTTCTCACAGATGCAGAGAGACTGGGAGTCAGTCCCCTCTGAGAACTAAGTGTGTGAAAAGGGCAGGGGTGAATATCCCAGGAGATGCCTTTCCTTGAACAGTGGGTATAATTAGAGTTTTCAGATGTCCTTTAGAAAATGGGAAACCCCTGGCCCATTATAACAAGTTTCACAAGAGGACGGAGCTGAATTTATGAACATTGTTTTTTGCTTGGAAATCCAAATGTATTCAATTAATCTATAGTCCTGAATTAGTGCACCATATTTCTTTATTTTGGTTTTTCTATGCAATAGGATTCTATAGTCCGAATCACAGGATAGAGGGGACAACCAACATGTGTTTCGCCCCTTACTGGGTTCGTGCTATGGGGCTTTCTCGGGGATGTTAGTGCGAGTGATATGTAAGGCAAACAAATTGTTTGTCACATTATATTGTGAAACCATAGATTACCCAAGACCACCTCAAATGAGTGGACATAAAAGGACCACATAAAGGTGAAGGGAAAGTGGGGAAAGAGATGGGTAGAAAAACAAGAAAAATACGTATGTTGCAAACCCAAATCACAACATACAATGCTTTTTTTTTTATTAACAAGTTCATATGTAGTTGCCCAGCAATAGTGTCATGGCTAAGTAAAAACCATGGAGTTTCCATATGGAGACATATGCAGGTTTTTGCATATTAACACGTACTGATAGCATACGTCTGAATGCATCGTGGTAGCACCCAGGGTTTAAAACATTATGTGGTATTATTCATTACATTTTCGTAATTTGGTTGTATGTATAAAAAAGCAAAATACAAAGTGGTGTAAGTTTCAGTTCAATACGGAGTTCATAGAGAGTTAGTCGATAGGTAGCACGTCATTAGTAGTAAAGCATATATATATATATATATATATTTATTTATGTGTGTGTGTATGTATATATATATATATATATATATATATATATATATATATATATATATATATATATATATATAATGTTCATAAAAGGGGAGTACATACGAGTTTCCAGATGGTGGCCGGAGTTCAATATGGAATTAGAGAGGAGTGTGTTTCATAATCAGGGTAAAATGAGTGGAAATTCATTAGAGAAATGTATAGGTGAAAACCTGCAGTTGCGCCAGCGCTGTACCATTAAGGTCTGAAGGAGACAAGTGATTGGATACCTGGTGTGTGATTGTGGCATACAGTTGAGACAAAATGAGCAGATACTGGTGATCATGGAGCGCCCGACCTCAATAAATTAGGGTGCATGAAAAAATGCATCACAGTTCGAGAGGGCTGTCCCAGACTCAAGGGAGCAAAGAAAAGCGGTGTAAAATATACAGTGATTGGGGCTCCCAAGATCTTACCATTTAAAGTAATTGCAAGTGTTGTCTCTGCTTTTAAGGGTGTATCATACTTAAGTTCTAAAAAAGAGTAAAATTAGACTTTAAGAAAATAAATTCCTACCTATGATACATGCCAAATGACGGGTTAATTGACCAAGGTTACCTGTTATCAATTGAATGGTCCGAACACTTCAGTGCAAAGCCATGTGAGGTGCCGACATCAATGTAATGGCAAGATCTAGAATGCAGGCAGAAAAATATATATAAATAATAAAGGGTGCTAAAACAAAGTCCTAGTCACTTTTGTGCACGTATTAGGGATGTTACTCTGATAGAAAAATACCTTTGGTGGTTGTTCCAAGTTTATCCAGCACGGTACGGGGAGAAGCATGGAGAGCAGCACGGTCCAGCGATGATCTGAGATGCGGCAAGGTGGCAGTGCCTCGCTAGTTGTAGCCTAGGTACTTTCAGTGTGTGGAACGCATAGTAGGCGCTAATGTTAGCAGACTCTGCAGGATGCCCCTATCCTATTGGGATGTGAAGGCATACTATGCGCTACTGTGAGTGAACTCTGTAAAATGCCCCCGCCATATTGGATGTGTAATGAGCAGGTACATCTGGGCTAAGTGGAGAGTAAAAAAGTATGGGGCAGCTAGCGGGCTTCAAGAACCGCTGCCGCCATATAGAAATATGTAATACTGAGGCTTACACCCTTCACGGTGATAATGAAGGGGGAGAGGCTGTTGTGGTGTTTATATGGCGATTAAAGTATTATCGGCTGTACTGGCAAAAAGTGAGCCCCGTGCAGCAAGGGGGAACCAACCAAATCCAAAGGAAGTTTGGGAGGGAAGCAAGGTTCCATGGTATCATGGGTGCCATAAGTTGCAGGGGTGTAGCTTGACCTGGAGTGACCAAGCAGGAAGGGTCCACTGAGGCTCATGTGACACTAAAACCACACCATGCTATTAGCATCTTAATGCTAGTATAGGGCAAAGTTATGTATATTTTCAAGAATAGGTTTTGCGTAGCTCATCCCAGAAGTAAAATGCCAATGGAAAGTGAGGGAGGGCTTTCACATGATGGACGCTCGGATTATGGTGCTTGGTGATGTTGAGAATACTAATCCCGAAAAAGGGAGAGACAAAAAGGAAGGAAGTGCTTAGATCAAAATTAATAACTCATAGTCCTTAGGTCAGATTATGTGGATTAAAAAATATCAGGACGCAAGTTCATAGCGCCGTTCTAGTGCATCGGTAAGGTGAGCGGGGGGGAGGGGGATTGTATGTCTGGGTTGCAATGTGGGGGAGTTTTATTGTCTGGCTGAGTACTCCAAAAAGTCCTGTAGAGTAGACCAAAGTTTTTTTTTTTTAAATTCATATGTCTGACAAAGTATACCGAAGAGCTAGATGTCTTATGTATTGGACTTCCTCCATGGGTCCCCACACTTTAACCCATATCTATTTTATTTAATGTCAGTTAGGTTAGGCTAATCATCGTACAACCAGTAGTGCATTTCGGCTTCTTTGTTAAGGCCATTCTTGGCAGTGTGATCTCTCAGAATGAGTTCACCTTCTATTATACGAAGTTTCAGTTCTCGTTTTCAACCTCTTGGTCTTTTGTTTATGATTTCAATGCCTGTAAAGGGAAATGTGTTTTTATGTGGATGTGAGTTGTGAAAATGTTCTGTTAGTGAGTGTCCTCTTGAGAATTTGTTAATATTGCGGTAGTGTTCTTGTATTCAGGTGCGTAAGGGGTCATGTGGTACTCCCAATGTATGGTTGATTGCAGGGACAGAAGATGATGTATATGATGAAGTTGCTATTGCAGTAAACCCATTCAGGGATTTTCATGCAGTGGCCAGAGTTCATTATGAATTCTTGTGCTTTGTTTAGTCCCAATTTACGGATACTGCATTGTGACAGGTGTGAAAGCTTGGTGGTCTTGCCAAAAAGTAGTTTTTGTTTTCCGTTTGTCAACAATTTCTGAATTGCCCAACATTTGTTTTAAATTCTGTGCTTGGCGGAAACCTATTGTAGAAGATTTTTTGATGCAGTCTAAGAGGCATGGATTTGACAGGAGATGGCAATGTTGTTTAAGGATAGTCTTTATTTTTTGTTATCCATTATGGTAAACCGTTATGAAGTGCAAGAACCAAATTTCATCCTTAGGGGCATTGATTTTTGGTGGAGGGTCTCTCTGCGACTGATGCTTGAAACTTCTTTCATGATTTTCTTCAGATTCACGTAGGGTGATATCCTCTGTGTTCTATGCGGTTTAGTAGTTCTGCCCCATTCTGCAAGTAGATGTCTTCTTCACTGTAATTGTGTTTCATTTGCAGTAGTTCACCCATGGGGATGTCATCTATATTGTGTTTGGGGTGACAGCTCTCTGTGTATAGAATGGCATTTGCAGCAGTTACTTTCCGGAAAAGTTTTTTGGGAGTTGGTTATTGTGTGTATATAAATTGTCAGATGTAGAAAATCAATTTCTGTTTGGGGCAAGTTGGAAGTGGTTTTTATATTCCAAGCATTGTCCTAGAGTTTGCCCAGAAAGATTTTCAGTAGGTCAATGTCTCCTTGCCATAGACGGAGATTGTTGTCTTTATAGTGACCCCAAAAGTTCATGTATGGGTGTAGTAGAAGAATTGGTTATCACAGTGCCAAAATCTTTCCACACTGCCCATGAGGCTACAGGCACACAGTGGTGCAAATTTTGTGCCCATCTCCGTTCCGCTAAGTTGGTGATAGTATTTTTTGTTGAAGCTGAAAACGTTCTCTGTGAAACCACCTGTATTCGATCGATGTACATAGACTAACAATGTCAATGGTAACTAGAATAAAATCCTGTTCCTATTTTATGTTCTGTAATTTTGTTAGGATATCCTTTGTCTAATGGATGTAGGATGGGATGTCTTTCATGAACTGTTGTAGGTATTTATCGATGTGGTACCCATTCTGGAGCAAACTGAGTTACTTCCTGCAATGATTGGTCTCCCTGGTGGTGGAGAACTTAAAAAAAAAATTAAAACATTTGGTACTACGTAGAATGTGAGCATGGTAGAATAGGTAATGTACAGGTAGTTCTCATTGTCATCATTTAGAAGGTCCTGTGCGTGGCAGTCTTCTAGGCGGACCTTGATTAGTGCTTATATTTACATAGTTGGATCATGATCGAGGACCTGATAGAAGTCCTTGTCAGAGAGTTGGTGTGTGGCTTCTAGCAGTTAATAATCATTGTGAAGTATCCTCACATTTCCCCCTTCTCTACCTCTTTGATAAAAACATTGTGACGTTGTTTCAGTGATCTGATGGCTGCACGTTCATGAGGGGGAAATTTTATGTAGCAGAAATCTTTTATGTACTTCCTGTATTTTCGATCCATATCTGGAGAGACTGCAAGTTGGAATGCATCTGTGCTATTTTCAGGTATTAGTTGAGGGCAAAAGATGGATTTGGTCCTCATGGTTGTGGTTTTAGCGGTGGCTTTATTAATGCTTACATCTGCTGCTGTTTCCATGAGGGAGCAAGAATCTCTTCCAATTTCTGATAGATTGGTCAGAATGTTGATATCCTCGGGGTCTTGCAAGCACATGATGGTCAGGTTGGTTCTTGAAGGAATAAAGGTTTTAATAAAACTTTCTCCATAAACAATGAAAAAATTGAAGAAGTCCAAAGTTTTAAGTACCTGGGTATCATTTTAGATAGTAAAATATCTTGGAAATCTCAATTAGAAACCTCAAAGATCAGACTAGTCCAGAATCAAGCTCCTATTTTAAGGAAAAAATAGCTATTATAAATCAGTCACTCCAGCAATCAGTTTGTTCAAATGCAAAGCACAATCTGCTTCCCTTTATGGTGCAGAACTTTGGGGACATGTTTCGAAAGGCACGCTCTTAGTTCAGGAAAACAAATTCATCAGACAGCTGTTAGGTGTACCTGCCTCCACTCCCCTTACTCCGGTTGTATGGGATGTTAATTTTCGCCGATCAAATGACCACGCTGCATTGCGCCCATTGTTATACTGGGTTCGTCTTTGGTCCACTGACGAGTTAGTGGACTATAGAGAGGCGTTAAAAGAGATAATGGTAATAAAAAACTCCACATGTCTAATATGGTTGGCCTATATCGAAAAGTGGTTTACAAAGCTGGGGTTAAGTAGCTTTTGGTCAGACCCGGATTCGATTACCAATAATTCTAAGAAACTGCTAAAGAAAAGGTATTGGGAATATATCAAAGATTCTATGTTGGGAAATCCCAATTTGGGGACTCTGACCCTCAGGTTCTTTGAACTAAAAATGGACATGAAACTAGAATCCTTTATGGATGAAATCTACCCACCTATGGCCAAATCGTTACACTTAAAATTTCGCTATAGTGCCCTTCAAATTAAATCTAAGACTTCGAAGTGGCACTGCAATAAAGGACCAAGAGGTAGTATTGGATCTGATTTATGTGAATTATGTGAAATGGGCCTGAGGGAAGATGAGTCCCATGTGCTATTTATATGCACCGCTTACCTACAGGCGAGGAAAAAATGGTTAAAACCCATATGCCAACTCTTGGGTCTTCGCCACATTAAAGATGGCGAAAGAGTGTTTAAAGGAGATACTGCACGCCCAATAGTATTCAGTTTGAGTCGCTTCCTCCTATCAGTAGCGATAGTTAGGAAGAGAAATGGCTATAAAATGTAAGCAGATAGCCGGCATGATTGTAGTCTAGCAGCTGAAATGCACTCTAAACTGTACCCTACTGTACCTGAACTAATTGTATATATGTAATCCCTATTGGAACGTGTGTGCAATATGTAATTATAAATGCAACTGAACTGATAACATCACTATCAAGTGGTGCATGCAATCGAATTTGATTTAGATTTATACTGCAATTTAAACTAGAATAATGACAATAGGAATTGGCCTGATCCTAGTGTTTCCTGGTGCCTTGTTTTTATTGTTTTATAGTATTATTTTAAATTTAATGAACTGTTATTCATTAAGCGTTCCTCGAATATGTGTGTTAATTTAACTGAGAAGGACCTTGCTGCTAGTCTTCTTAACCCGGTACTGTGTAGACATATATATTGTATTGTAATGTTTTAAAATTGTATTGTACTGCATTCTTTTAAGGTTGTTTAACCGAAATAAAGAATAATGAATTGAATTGAATTGAATAGGTGGTCATTCAGATTTGTTATGGAAAAAAGATTTCAATTTCAGTTTGCGAGTGAATTTGTATAGATCAATTTGTGTTTTTGTTATATCCCAGGTTGCTTTTCGGCAAAAAGATAACCCCATATTCAATGTGCTTATTTCAGTTTGTGATCAAGCAGTTTTGGACAGATTGATGACGTTGAGGGGGCTTCCTTCATTTCCCTTCCTCTTGTTTGTGTTATCACTCCTGGTGTTGGTAGTTTTTTTTAATCTGTTTGGCAGAGAGTCTGGGGGGATTTTTGTCTTTTGGACGTTTGGTGTCCGTATACCTAGCCGGTGGCGCGGAACCTCCTAGAAAAAAATCACCTTGCATAGTGATGCGGTCAGTTGTAAGCCGATTTCGGGTGATTTGATGTCAGTACTAGAATTCTGATCTGGTTGGTGAGTGAGATGATCTGTTCCTGTCTTGGGTTATATATTGTTTCACAATATAATGTGACAAAAAATCTGTTTACCTTACACATCACTCTTACTAACAGACTTGAGAAAGCCCCAGGCCTGCCTGCCAAGTAAGGGGCAAAACAAGTGTTGGCTGTCGCCTGTATTCTGTGGTTCTGACTATAGTCTCCTATCCCATTGAAAAGGAAATAAGAAAAACCAAAATAAAGAAATATGATGCACGAATTCAGGACTATGGATTCCTTGAATACATTTGAATTTCTAAACAAAGTACGGTTCATCAATTCAGCTCTGTCCATCTGAGAATTAGGCTGAGCTTCAGACTTCTCCATCTCAAAAATGTACTTCTATTGCAACCTCATGATACCCTGAGGTGACATTGGTGCCAGTGTGCATCTAAAGAAACTCACAGTACTAGCCGTTTCTGGAGGACCTCCACATTGTTGTGAGGACTCAGCCTTTGCTACTTTTATAGACAGGTACTCCAGGCTTAGTTTGTAACACACTGGCCTTGTTTTGTGCAGACAAGCACTTCAGCCTTTGCCTAGAATAGGACTAAACGCCAGTTAAAAGTGTCTGCTTGGTAAGTAAGTTCAACTAGGGAGAATAAATACATTTCCTGTTTCTGTACTCTGAATATGCTCACATTTTTGGAGCAGTGTCACAAATAGTGTCGAATATTTAGGCATTCTTTTCATGCCCAAAGATTGTGCTGATCCTCCTGGTTGGGTGTGATAGTATCACCAGTTTCCTTTTCTGGGAGGATTGGCGCTGCAGGTGCTGTGCAGGAGGGCGTAGGAGAAGCTTCACTGAAGACACATAGCCCTACTTAGAGAGTGGCTATGCCACAAGTTAGAGTCTCCAGTCCTGCTCACCTGCTCAATAAAATGATGGTATTTCAGTCAGCTACATGAATATTGCTTGTTGTGGAGTTGGTATTAAATCTTGATGGCAACCGCATTCTCCATTACACTTCTGTACGGTGGACTGGCGTGTGGTATCTTTTCTGTGTGTACAAGAAGCCTAGAGTGTTGCAGACTTTGCAATACTTAATCTGTTTGTGAGTAAACCTTACCCTTCAGGTGCCCGTTTTCTGTGTGGTATGTCATCTAGAGCTTGCACACTGCAGCTGCCACTCTTGTGATCTTGTATCTCTTACTGCCTGAAACAATTTACAGGTAGACATGTGTGAATGGTTGGAGAATTGTGTGGTTGTAACTTGATTTATATAGGTGGGGGAGCATGAGGGACTGTCATGTGTTCTGGTGAACTTGACATTGCATTTGTGTGTGCGCGCACATTTTTTACGGTATATGCGGCATGTGACAGATTGCACTTAATATGGCATGTTTCAGGCATTCCTGAATTGGTGAGACTTCCTCTCTGGTGTACTATTCTGTCTTTTTTGTCTGGTTTTAGGTTTACACCGGTTGAGAGGTGATGGTCTAGTGGCTTTTTTGAGGATCAATTAAGGGTCTGAGAACACGACGGGCCATGCGTTTATGACCTTCCCGAAAGGAAGATGGCTTTGTAGTTTCCTTATCTGGATGGGGAAGGAGCTCCACACATCACTTGCTTTGGCTGGAAATAAGTTCACTTCGAAGTCATGTTTTGTGGAAACCTGCTACTTTAAAGTTGTTCGTTTCTTGGATCGAAGGCTTCCTCTAGGATGCTGGATCTCACATTTTTATTGATGAAAGTAGGTCCTATTCCAAGTAGTGCTTGGTATCTTATGCACAGTGCTTTGAACACGATTTAGTGAGACACCGGAAGTAAATTCAGTGGCAGAAGGTGTCACAAGTGATGTGCACAAAGGGTTTTTAGTGCAGGAGTAGCAGCCACTGATTTTTTCACTCGTAATTGGCTTAATAGTAAATTTCGGGCTGCTAGGTAGATCCTTCACAAATCCAAGCAAGAGTGTACAGCCATATCTGTGGTTGAACTCTGTGGGGTGTGCACAGGTAGTGGTAAATCTGTTTTGGAATTAAAAGCATATTGGTTGATGACCTCACTATAGTTTCTATTTGTAGTTCCAGAATAAGTATGATTCCTGAGGTTTTTGCTTTTTGAGTGGGTGCTTGTCTTAAATCTGCGGTAGAGGGTGGGATCTCTAGTGCCAGTGGCCAGTTTTTGCATCTAAGATTTTCTGTTTTGTCTGGGTTAGGTTTGAGGTGGTTAGCAAACATCCATCTTTTTATAGCAATCACGTTTGGTGCAAACCTGGATGTCGTTGTGTTGCTGAGGTTCTTGAATATGAGGGTGAACTATGTTATCTGCATAGTTGAAAAAGGACAGGCTCAAGGATTGATTTAATCCCGGCATAGGTCCGAGGTAGTTGTTAAAGTGAAGAGTTGAATAGAGGGTTGAGCCTTGAGGGACGTGGTATCCAGTGAGTTGGGTTTCGGAGGTGTATGGGAGTAGGGGGCTGATAATTGTATCTAAAAAAGGAAATATGTCTGAGGATTTCCTAAATTTCCTATGGCTTGCAGTCTGGTTAGTGTTGTTGGGTGGTGAACAGTATTGCATGCCAAACTAGTAGCATCAGGGCGGCTACTTGATTTGATTCTCTTTGTTTTCTTAGGTTGTCCACTGCAGGGACTAGGATCCAATCTGTGCGTGTGGGTTGCCTGCCCAGCTCCTATCTGTGCTGTCTGCTCTGTACACTTCAACTACCCAGTCTGTGTCTGTTCTCTTTTAAAGGGGAGCTCGCATGACTGTGTTTGTCTTTTGACTGTTATGTGACTCAGTGAATTTTGCAGTGCTGTGGACTGTGCTTTGTCAGTTATATCTTTGTAAGTGTACTTGGACTGTTGCCTTATATTGTGTTTTATGTGTGGGTGAAACTTCCACTACTTTTACCCGTGCTCATTTTCTGTCCATCTGAGTGTGCACTTCTGCCCAACTACCACAAAATGCAAGCCCTGGCCCAGACTGTAACCTCCCCTTGTGTGCTGCAGTATGTAAAGAGATGGTCACAGGATATGCACCGGTGGGTTCTTATTGCATAACAATGTCCAGGAAGAGTCACTTTTTACCAACGCCTCTGACTTTATGCTGATAAGTTCCCGGCACCAGGTTCTGCTTCATTGACTGCACATTTGCTCAATGTTCCAAGTGGCCAGACAGGATATGGCTGTCATGCTCTGATAAGGCCTTTGGTTAAGGGCGTTGAGGGCACACTTTTTCCTGCCACTGACATTTGACAGGGTGTGCCTACCAAACCAACTCCTACTGAGGTAAATACTATATTGTCATTTCTCATAAATGTTACATTTAATGCATTTCGCTTAAGCAGTTTGCCTCATTCCCAGCACAACTGGTGACACTAAGATGAACTGTCCCTTGTGCTTCCATCTCTGCCGGCTTACTCTTTTTTTGGAGTCTGATTTAGACCTTCAATGCCCAGCCCCATGCCAGGTAACAGTGGATCACACATTTCACACAATCCTGATCTTGTACTCTTTGTAGTCTGTCATTCCTCACTTTACTGCCCCCCTACACCCAATGGAACCCATCTCTGTTTGCCTTTCACTATCCTGCTCTCCCTTCTTGTTGGTGTCAGTATTCGCTTTCCACTTCTCCACCCTACCATGTTAGGCAGTACCACATTCTCCATCTTTTCCTACAAGGTGCTTGTAGAGGCCTGAGATGATTGTAGTACATGAGGTGTCAAATGAGGTGTGAGGTGATTAAATAGACATACCCTTTGGGAATGGTGCTCACTGATTCTGCTGCAAATTATAGGACCACACCGTGCCCCAACGTTTCCCTTAGAGAAGGGAATAATCTGGTCTCTTATTAGAGGCGTGTGTCACACTCAGATCTCCCAGGGACACTGTATGCAAAGACCATCCTGACATTGATGGACAACTGCATGTAGACAGCGCATTGCCATGGCCTTAGACTGGCTTTGGAGTCATCTTTGGCTATCTCCGGCCCTGTTTTGTGCTTGAGCAGCGTATGGTTGTATATGTACAGGGAGCAATAGGTTTTTAGCTTGGACCCTTGACATAGGTTCTGCAGATATTGATTTCCCTTTTTCTTGTGAAACATGCACGCCTGTCCAAACTTCTGAATTCTTGCCCTGTCTGGAAGGTTCTGCAATTCCCTCCGACTTGTCTAAAGGCTGGAATCGGAGAAATAGTCCCTGAGAAATAGGTATTAACTTGAGCAGTATTTCTGGCTGCTGGTCTATCATGCATATTCAGTCATTGAAAGATTTCCTAGACCAGTTTGTCCTGGGCGGAAGATCCGCTTCCTTGAGTGTCCTGTTGGAGAAAAAAGAAAGCAAGCACGAATGAAGGAATCTGAGACACCTGTTCGCTCACTTACTTTGTCCACCTTCTCCTGACCTCAGGATGAGTCGGCTCTGACTGCTCCTGTCAATTCTGGCGCTTGCTGGCTAATTGCACTATTAGCTTTTTCTAGAATTACCTACGCTGTTCATTTTCTACCCTGAGTAAAGGTACCACATTCGATTAAGGGTTTCTCAAGACAATTTACAACTGCATTTGTGTTTCTCAGACAACAGGACTACGCTTCTGTGATGATTAAATATGTTGTTGGTTACCAGGACATCTTGGCTAAATGTTGTAGGCCGACATTGTGTGTGCTCCCACTGTAGAGGCTTGTGTATCTAACCCGTGGATACTATTTTGCACTTGTTATTTTAGTTCCATGTTTATCGTTGATATGTATGTATGTATGTTTGGATTTATATAGCGCTTATAACCCAGGGGTCTCTAAGCGCTTGCCTTGGGAACCCGTCCTGGCTTTTCCCTGTGAGATAGCCCCTACAGGGCATCCCCAAGGTGAAAGCCAGGCATCCCGCCGCAGGGGGCCGTTGTGGAGATTAAGCAAGCTTAATGCCCAGAGTTGCAGAGTGTGAACCCATGATTAGGTCAGGCACCGAAGCGAGAATTATCGAGTCCGTGGACATTTGAGCTCAAGACCCTGCCGCGTCGGGAATTGAACCCTGGTCCCGGGTCTGACCTCTGCTTCAGGGTCTGCCTGCTCTAACCAGTGAGCCACACTTCTCCACTATAAATGCTGTGATTGCATTTCTGTACTCATCCTTCCATGAGCCACCAGGCAGGGCTGCTATCTTCAGACTCAAAGCTGGAGGCGCAGTATGAAGGATTTAACTTTCCAAATTATAGTAATAATTTAACACCCTTGGTGGTTGAAGTTCTGTGGCAGTACAAGGAGGGCGCAGTCATGGCTCAGTCACAGACTTGTATTTCAGTTGTGTCAAGGCTACCCAGACCTTCAAGTTCGGGATTCTCTTTCAGCAAAGGCCGTCTGCTGGCTCCTCTGCCTCTGCTTGCTAGCAAAACGAGGACAAGATCTTTGGAGGGAATCACCAGCGTGTTAATCTGGCCTTTGCTGAGGCCAGTGTGTCTCAGGCAGCTCCCTACGGCTCAAACTGCCTCTACATTGTGGAAGGTGCACGCCACGTCAGTCGGGGCAGATGGCACTCAGATGGTGCAGTCCATACATACCAGGGTAAAGAACAATAGTCTTCGGCCAGGCCAGGAGAGTCCTCGTCTTCATTTGAAGACATCAGATATCATCCAAATGGTTTTCTCCTTTGCTTTTTCCTTCAGTAAGGGGGCCTACGTCCAGATGGAATTTGGACATCAAACTCTCCCATCTTGTGCACAAGCTTTTGCAACCTTTTGCTTTTTGGGATCTACATCCGCTTTCAAGGACGACAGCTTTTATGGCTGTGATTACTACCATGATGTGGGATGATGATGAACTGCATGTTCTGCTAGAATTAATACTTTATACCATTTTTCTTTGCGACTCAATGGTTGTTTGAGGTTGCCCCTCCTTTGTCTTTAATGTGTTGGCCAAATTCCTTCTCAATAATTAAACCTGGTGTCCACTCACTCTTTTTCAGCCTAAATAGTGCTTAATATTAATAATATAGATTTTTGACACATATTCTGGTTTAACTAGACAGGACAAAGCAACCTTATTGCTCGGAGTTGACCTTCATTCTTGGTGGTCTTGATGGAATTAAAGCAGGTTGCAAGATGTCCCATGTAGAATATCCATAATTGCTACTCCTTTTCCGGGTTGTTCCCTTTTAGCAAAAATCCATGTGTTCTCTCGCAGACCCAACGGGTTTGTGGTTTCCTAGCTTGTACCCTCCAGAACAATCCCCCGCCATCTTTGTCTAAGAGTTGTTCCGTAGGCTCTATCCTCTTTGTGTAATCTAGGATTGATACACAAGCAGCTAAGAAGTCCTAAGACCTAACTTACTTAGCCATTGTCTGAAAAGTGCTGACATGGTTGGGAGTAGGAATGAGTTGAGACAAAGGTGTAGGATACAGATGCCCTAATGGTGACTATTACTCCTGGTTCAAGGCATTCCTGTTCCAGCACTCTCCTTCATCAAGTCTGCCGTTGATCAGAACAAAGGCTGTTTTAAATGGGGGAATTGATGATGGTGCAGGCCTGTGTTGGAGGTGATGTACTCTGTATGTACGGATGCTGACCACTAGTTGAAAAGAGCTTTGAGAAGGTTATTCCAGTCCCGCTACCAGTCAATAGGGCACATTTGTTAGGGAGAATGAGAGTAACTTTATACTAGGAGTAACAGCCATGCTACCAGTAACTTTATCCTTTGACTGAATACGGATGACTAACAGTTAAATGTCAGAAAGAATTCAGAGGGTGAAAAGGCAGTAGTGGTAGGCGCTTGACAGCTGAGGATGTATGATCTTACCTGCACTGGACTGCAGTATCAGAGGTAGCAGAATCGTCAAGGTGGGAGGGACTATTAAACAATGGTGGGCGGGTGGTGCAGTTACGGCTTGGCAGTTGTGGTACTGTGCCACAGTGCTAGTCCTGCATGAGGGGCTAAGTATTTAAATGCGGGTGGAATGTTTGGCTTTGAAGTGGTGGGTGTTAGAAACTGCAGCTGAGGTAGGTCGCTTGCTATGAGCGTGAATAAAAGTTATCTTTAACTCACTTGGAGTCCGCCTACTTCCCAGAAGTAGGCCATTTGGGAGAATGCACTAAGATTGTTTAAGGAATGGTGGTAAATGTAAATCCAGTACTGGTATAGCCCACTAATCGCCCCCGAAGGGGTATCTCGGCGCAGGGGGCCGTTGGGAAGATTAAGCGAGCTATTGCCCAAAGTCGCAT
Organism: Lissotriton helveticus; assembly: GCF_964261635.1. Classification (NCBI taxonomy): domain Eukaryota; kingdom Metazoa; phylum Chordata; class Amphibia; order Caudata; family Salamandridae; genus Lissotriton; species Lissotriton helveticus. The sequence continues at coordinate 1,556,482,848 of NC_136065.1, forward strand.
GGTGCTGGGCAGACCCCTGCCGCTGGAGCCAGGGATTGAACCGTGAAACCCAGCATCAGTCGCCCTGGCCGCAGCGCCACACCTCTTCCCGGTAGGTGGAAAGAGTGCTGGATGAGGAAAAAGGTACCGACTGTTTGTGGTGCATTGAAAGGAAGGTGTGCAAGGTGGGGACGTGGTACACGTGTGGTGCTAAAGTGAGTCCATGCGCGAGATGCAGGTTCTGGTTTGGACAGGTAAACAATGCAGTGGTTTGGGGTGCACTAGTGGTGAGGTGCAGTTCGCAGTGAGTGGTAGGGCTCTGGAGCAAACGGGTGGTACATAAAGGAACTGTTTGAGCAATGGCTCGAGGTTTGCGAGTGGAATTGTTTTCCTAGGTCAGGGATGGCATATTTTTAGGTAAATAATGGTGCAATTCGACCTTCTGTTGCTCTGGGTATGCCTTGTTATTTTCACCGTCCTTATTACAGTAGCCCTAGCAGACATAGATCTTTGTGTAAAATGATTAAAGTCCTCTCTGCTGTTGTTTTTTCAGTTTCATTTCTGTCATCTCTGTTCCTCCCTCAGCGAGCGTGTGCTGGGAAGCCATGAGTACATCCAGCAGTGCCGCAAATTTGACGTGGACATTCGACTGCAGCTAATGAAGCGCAAGGATGTACGTGGAGACCTAGCCCGGACGGTAAGTGTAATATCCTTTAATGAGAATTATTCCATGAGTTTACTTTTGATTGTAGAATGTTGTTAGACTTACCTGGTTGTTTACCGTGTGCTGTTTCCTCGCGCGCTCTTGTAGAACATAAGTGAGGCCTGGGTTCCTCCGGTGTCTGTTACTTGTATTTGCCTCAGGTTATCAAAGTTACAACTGTTGTGGCCATCCATACTGCAGTAAATTGAATGCATGTCCATCCTGGATCTGAGATGCAGCCACCACCGGGGCAGAAGTGCTTTTTACGGCTTTGCAGTGTCTCTGCTACTACTGTCTTTATAGGTCTTGCATAAGCAGCACTTTCACTGTCTCTTCTAGACATGCTGTATTCAGGATAGGGACATAAAGCTCTGCCCATCTTTTTAATTGGCTCCTCTCCCTGACCTTTGTAAATGGTGGCTTTTCATTGGTCAATAGGCTTAGTAGTCCCTACTTAGTACCGCCTTGTCTCTTCTTGTTATCTCCCATGAAAACACCCCCTGTCACATGTGTTGTTACTACCTAGGTTTTATTTACAGGCTCTGAGCACTATTTTCTTAAAGGGCTTAAGGCAGGACACACGCCTGGTCCTAAGCAAGGCTGACAGTGGTTACTATACTCACTAGCACACGTCACAATTATTAAGACCTTCTATAAATTTCCCCTCATTAGCTTCACACACCCTAATACAGAATTATATAATAATTCTAATTGCATATATGGACATAGCTATTTGAATGTATTTTTGGTACTGTCTTGCATGTAATGCATGATGGATAGGGTGAATTTATGTTTATGTTTATGGGATTTGTATTGCGCGTGACTAACCTTGGGCATCTCAGCGCTGCATGACTCAGAGTAGAAGTAACGTGGCTGGACAGGATTATTCGCAAAACAATTCCCCAGACACACAGTCAATCTGTACCATGTGACCACTGGATTAATATTCCAAACGAATTTATTTTTCTTTTTTATACATTTGTCAACAAATTTTTTGAAAAACAGACACAAACAGAACCACTGTCAGATCAAAAGGTTCATATATACAGTATCTACAAATGTACACATTTACAAATTTGCAACAATGAATCAAACAAAAGTGGTTTAACACACCAAAAAAACCAATAACATATATAGTAGTCCAAATGAATTGCAATTATATACAGTGCAAAAATTAGTCCATAAACAAAAAACGGGCACCAGTCCTAGGAATTAAAAAACCAAGTGACAGGCGGGATTGAGATCGAAAACAAGCCTGCCTGTCTACAAAAGCCTGTGGTATAATGTTTAGGGTTGCGAGGCTAGGGTACAGAATGGTAATATGATTTACATCCTAGCGGCACCCTTTGTTGTAGCCACAGGGTGGTATTGTCGACGCGTTTCGAACCTCAATGTTCAAGGTTCTCTTCAGGACGGGGACTGGGGGAAAGATTCTGCAAAAAAGTACAGAATTGGTGTCAGAAACGTACATTATAGCGCTGTAAAGAGCCTACTCAGACTCCAGGAAGAGTGAAGAATATTTACCTGCACGGAGGCACAAAGATTGCCGTAGTGTAGGTATATCGTGATCCGTAGTCACACCTAAAAGACATATGAAGAGGTGCTCAGTGCGGGGAGGATAATTGGGTCACACTAAGGTTGGCGAAGGGTCTGGCCTATGTATGCATCATACCTGCAGTTAACGCAGAGCAGGACTTTGGGCGTGGTGTCAGGCTTCAGGAGCATTCAGGGATCAGAGCGGCTCACATTATTTTTGCGCGTTGGTCTGGATGGGTGATAAAAAATAATATATGGAATATATATATTAGCGTGAATCCACGGTATGTCACACCCCCAACTCGCCAAGATCATATGGCGCGAGGTTCCTACCTGAGTCTGGGGACCACAGAGAAGAAAGCGACCGGACACTGAACCCAATTCAGGCCGGCAGGCGAGGTTGGCCCGCTAGAAAAGAAACAACCTTTTATGAGCGCCAAGATCAGAGGGCAACAGCGGAGCTGGTTACAAAACGCTGCGCACGAGATGCTTACTTCTGTAGAGAAATTAATCCAGCCTCCCAAAGATCGGTGTTGCTCACTCTCTCCCAATGACAAGCAGTCTGTAGGTAGAGCGCCGGGACACCATTGAGTATTTTAAACCCGGGTCAAAGTGTCGGGGGGTGTGGTCAGAAAACGGAGTAAAGCCCCTATGGAATGCTGGTATCTGTAGTTTCCTGATGTTCTAAAGGAACCTGAAGTCAAGCATGTCAGCTAACTTCATACTTGAAAGACCGCCAGGAGTATTACACTCTGGCAATTGTACAGCTTTTTCAACAGATTCACGTGACATTACCGCGCGGGGGCATATTCACAAGGCCAATACAATGAAAACATTTCGCATCAGTTTGGATGAGCAACATTTACACAGTAATACTACATGTCATCATACTCATTATTTTCACTAAAATAATACATGTCATTATACTTATCAAAACATGAAAAATCTAAATTCCTTGTGCAATCTAATATTGGGAATGACACTCATGGCACTTCAAGTCCGTTATAACAATAGACAACACCATAGCTCAGTGTCCAAGGGTGACTCAATAATAGACCTGTGGGACCCAGCAAATAGTGTTTAAAGGTTGAGTGAGAAGTGAAGGGTAAGTACACAGTAAGAGTTATGATAATGCAGCACAGCCGAACTCTGCATTATCATAACTCTTACTGTGTACTTACCCTTCACTTCTCACTCAACCTTTAAACACTATTTGCTGGGTCCCACAGGTCTATTATTGAGTCACCCTTGGACACTGAGCTATGGTGTTGTCTATTGTTATAACGGACTTGAAGTGCCATGAGTGTCATTCCCAATATTAGATTGCACAAGGAATTTAGATTTTTCATGTTTTGATAAGTATAATGACATGTATTATTTTAGTGAAAATAATGAGTATGATGACATGTAGTATTACTGTGTAAATGTTGCTCATCCAAACTGATGCGAAATGTTTTCATTGTATTGGCCTTGTGAATATGCCCCCGCGCGGTAATGTCACGTGAATCTGTTGAAAAAGCTGTACAATTGCCAGAGTGTAATGCTCCTGGCGGTCTTTCAAGTATGAAGTTAGCTGACATGCTTGACTTCAGGTTCCTTTAGAACATCAGGAAACTACAGATACCAGCATTCCATAGGGGCTTTACTCCGTTTTCTGACCACACCCCCCGACACTTTGACCCGGGTTTAAAATACTCAATGGTGTCCCGGCGCTCTACCTACAGACTGCTTGTCATTGGGAGAGAGTGAGCAACACCGATCTTTGGGAGGCTGGATTAATTTCTCTACAGAAGTAAGCATCTCGTGCGCAGCGTTTTGTAACCAGCTCCGCTGTTGCCCTCTGATCTTGGCGCTCATAAAAGGTTGTTTCTTTTCTAGCGGGCCAACCTCGCCTGCCGGCCTGAATTGGGTTCAGTGTCCGGTCGCTTTCTTCTCTGTGGTCCCCAGACTCAGGTAGGAACCTCGCGCCATATGATCTTGGCGAGTTGGGGGTGTGACATACCGTGGATTCACGCTAATATATATATTCCATATATTATTTTTTATCACCCATCCAGACCAACGCGCAAAAATAATGTGAGCCGCTCTGATCCCTGAATGCTCCTGAAGCCTGACACCACGCCCAAAGTCCTGCTCTGCGTTAACTGCAGGTATGATGCATACATAGGCCAGACCCTTCGCCAACCTTAGTGTGACCCAATTATCCTCCCCACACTGAGCACCTCTTCATATGTCTTTTAGGTGTGACTACGGATCACGATATACCTACACTACGGCAATCTTTGTGCCTCCGTGCAGGTAAATATTCTTCACTCTTCCTGGAGTCTGAGTAGGCTCTTTACAGCGCTATAATGTACGTTTCTGACACCAATTCTGTACTTTTTTGCAGAATCTTTCCCCCAGTCCCCGTCCTGAAGAGAACCTTGAACATTGAGGTTCGAAACGCGTCGACAATACCACCCTGTGGCTACAACAAAGGGTGCCGCTAGGATGTAAATCATATTACCATTCTGTACCCTAGCCTCGCAACCCTAAAAAACATTATACCACAGACTTTTGTAGACAGGCAGGCTTGTTTTCGATCTCAATCCCGCCTGTCACTTGGTTTTTTAATTCCTAGGACTGGTGCCCGTTTTTTGTTTATGGACTAATTTTTGCACTGTATATAATTGCAATTCATTTGGACTACTATATATGTTATTGGTTTTTTTGGTGTGTTAAACCACTTTTGTTTGATTCATTGTTGCAAATTTGTAAATGTGTACATTTGTAGATACTGTATATATGAACCTTTTGATCTGACAGTGGTTCTGTTTGTGTCTGTTTTTCAAAAAATTTGTTGACAAATGTATAAAAAAGAAAAATAAATTCGTTTGGAATATTAATCCAGTGGTCACATGGTACAGATTGACTGTGTGTCTGGGGAATTGTTTTGCGAATAATCCTGTCCAGCCACTTTGTTCTGTTTTTCCTATTGTTGAGATCCGGGTTGGTCAGATGTAGGATCCGATACCTTTACTGCTTCACAGTCAGAGTAGAAGTAGCGCACACTTAGTCTTGTGGGAAGAGCCATATTTACCATATCTTCTCCATGGTGCAGTACCATATGTAACCAAAAGAGGTCCCATGAGACCTCTTGGCCACATTTGGTACTGCACCCCGCAACATGGCTAGGTAAAAAAAAACATTGGCATTTATAAGGCCTTTAACTCCCACTCCACAAATCCTAGACTGATTGCATTTCCAATTCAATAGGTCTTTCATTTTTTAAAGCTAAAGCTAGAGCTGTTGGCGTTGAAAATGACAATGTTCTTTACTTTTGCTTTTTTATACCATTGGCAATAGTGCTATGCAAATGTAATAACTCCACTGCAAATAAACAAACAAAAGTAAAGAAAATTTTATTTTCAACTCCAACTGTTCTAACTTTAACAAATGCAAGACCTATTGCATTGCAAATGCTTGTTCTTTCTGTTACTAGCGTACTTTTTTATTGCTACAAAGACTGACATGGACAGCCATGGAGAGTAGTACGAGAACACCACCTCTAACTCACCTCACTTATTTCCTACTTACAAGGCCAGCGACCACCAGAGCCCTTGGACACTAAACCACCACATACACCTTCAAGAGAGGCCGGTGAAGCAGACCATCAGCAGGTAAGACCGGATGTGGCACTGGATTTCAGATGAAAACGTGAGAGAGGAGGGACTTAAGGAGTTAGGAGTGATGAAGAGTCTAGTTTGTTTGAAGGAAGCAATGAGCCTGGGTCGGGAATGTGAGTGCTTAGAGAGAGGGGTCTGAAAGAAGCAGGGATGGAGGGAGGTGGAGGTGTCCTGGAGGAGAAATGAAACTAGAGCTTATTGAGAAGCTTGGAGGGCTATGCATGTTAGGACAAGAACAATCCTGAGAGGAAAAAGGACGAGATAGAGTTTTAATACGTTTTTGGACTGACACGTTAAGGGGAGGCAGTTAGGGACTGGAAGTGTTCCAGGAGGATGAAGTTGACCAGTGTAGGGAAAAAGGGTCTAAGACTGCAAAAGAGAGCTTAGCCTGGGCGTTAAAGGGTAGAGTGTCTCTAAGAATACAGAGAAAAAGGAGATAACGGGCAGAGTCAAGAGATGATCTGTAAGATGGCAGCATGTGTGCAGTCAGAATCTCAAGCACTCTTAGAATAAGTCAGGATGGTGTGGGAAGACTTGGGATAGGTGGACAGGAAGTCGGATGAGAGCTCAGGAGGCTCTGCTGAGGAGGCCCACGAGGCCTGGGCGGTCAGGAGTTGCCCTGGTAGTGGGAACTGAGGATTAGTGGGCAGACAGGTCAGGAGAGCTGTAACAGGTTGGAAGCCTTTAGTTCTAAAGGGGCTTTGGAATGATGATGTCGGAACCGGCGGTGTCTGGTTGGCTGAAGGGAGGCCCCCAGCTAGGCAGGACTACTGCTCTCATCACGGGCAGGTGATCACACTTGCTCTATAATCCGTTCTCACCCTTGTGTAGCTTGACTCTGAGCAATCAGGCTTACAACAGCAGCTATGTGTAAAGCAAAGGCACAGCAGGCACACATGATAAATACAATGAGCATCACAGAAGAGACTTCACACGTGATGTATGTAGAAACATTTGTATTCAACACACACATTCAATCATTATAACATGATCATCATGTACTTTCGGGCATAAAACACATACGGCATTATTACTTGCAGTACGAGACCCACCCGTATTGTCATGATGTCAATAGTACACACACTGTGGACGTTCCTAATCTCACCCCCTGCAACCCACCCTCCGAATTGATTGAGAACACCCTTATGCGATGCAGAATATCAAAATTATTTACATAAATGAAAATAGAACACATTTTAGCAGCAGAACAGGCCAGAGCCACGTGGTAAAACACAATGTCAAATGTATTGTGCTTTTGGCAACAGTCCACGTATAAAGCGGCACGGCCGACCAGTGTTTTGAATCACAGGTGGGCTGCACACAATCACTCACACACACTCACTCGGCACTGCTATGTGGAGCAACAGGTATCAGTCAGTTCGTACAGCACACTCTTTTACACACATTCGCACTCAGCACCCTAATGCAGTGCTATTGGAATCCAGCAGGTCAATGGTTCATCTCTGCAGGGTACGTGGTCCAAGCCTACCTCTACCCTATGGTTCACCCTGATTGTCCTGTACCCTTGGATGAATGATGACCAACCCAGCCCCACAGACCCTGAGCCTCACGCGACCAAAGTCACAATTAGTCTGGGTCCTCTGGAAGCATGTGGGAATATATAGCAGTTTATATTGGGAGGTAAACGTAAACAAGGGAGTGTTTAGCAGCCACTCGGGAAGTTTACCCACAGGTCTCAAAACACAAAGGAGTCACACAGTTTTATTACCCGCTTCCGACTTGTCTCAGAAGCGTTCCTTCAACCTGTCAGTCTCTCTCGCTAATACCTCTCCAAGATGTCTTTGAGAGGGCCCAAGTGTGGAGAGGGCAGTTGGTCCACCGCAATGAGGGTCAAAAAAGGGAACAACCAATGAATAGGGAGTGAGACTGGAGCCTCTCGATAGGATAAGGCGCCCGGATTTGTACAAGATGATCCAGCTCTTGCCCAGGCAATCTGGGCAGAGCACCTGGTGCATGTTGGTGTGAGTTGCACAGGGCCCTTCAGATTTCAAACACGATAAATTGCAAATTCCGCACCTCCCTGGAAAAGAGGCACGAGACCAATGCATGTTGAGATGGGTTGCACCAGGCAATTTCGGTCACATACAGTGCAGAAATGCAATTCTGTACCTCCCTGTAAATGAAGCACAACATCCTGTGCACTATGATACAAGTTGCACCAGAAAAGTCTGGTTCCCCACACACCGGGGCAAGTTCAGCAGAGCCAAATGAGGTAGAATGAGGCACTACAACTATGGCCGCACCCCCACCTTCGAGGGTCGCACCCTATAAATCTCACTTTGCACGCAATAAGCATGCAGTCTGGGTGTCCCACGAGAGTGATGCGGCTTGATCGATGAAACGGGCCACACATCAGGGTGGTGGGGGAGGGAGGGTCCTGTAACTGGTGAGTCTGCTCACCACCAACTAGTCTCCAGACACAAGTTTTAGTTCCATACTCACACCACTCTACTAGTTGAGATTCAGTTGCTGAGGTGGGCACTTGAGAGAGCAGCGCTCTCCAGATGTCACTGGTAGATGGTGTAGGTCCCTTGTGGGAGATCTTTGATGACCCTGAGATCTCTGGGAGATCAGGAGGCCCACAGTTGGGCCCTTGGGAGAGCACACTTGAGGGTGTCACACTTCAGCAGGTCCTCGGCCCAAGCCGTTAAGACAGTTATCCTCCATGTGCACAACAGAGTCCTCTGGTATTGTGCACCACGCAGTCAGGGTTTTCTGGTTCCACGTCCCAACAATCGTATCTCCTCTTTTGCTGAACGATGGTACCCGTAGTTATACTGTTGTGTGTCTTTGAACTTCGGGGTGGTTTAGGGGGTTTTCCCTTTGAACCACAGATGTCTCCCCTAAACAGTAGGCCTATCTGCAATGGGGCTCTGGAGTGCAGATATTAATCTTTTGTGAGGCGATGAACAAAAAAACGATGGATTTAGGCCCAGATCTCTGTACTGGGGTGAATGTACGACAGTGTTTTGCATTCCGTCCATCAATTGTTCTTTTTGCATTTGCACCCGAGTGGGACGGGTATGCCCAGACGTGGATACCGTACTTTCCATGCCACTGGAGTCAAGCTAGCCTGCTGATGAGGGGTGAAACCCTGAAACCAGTCCTAGGATGCTTGCTTCCAGTCCAGGTAGGACCTGGCCTGGCAGTTTGGGCTGGACTGTACCCATTGAGAACAGGGTCAAGATTGATTTGCATATGGCTGGGTTTAAACTGGAATGGCATGGGTAGCAAAAAAAACATGGTTTTAGGCCAAGATCTCTGTACTGTGGTGAATGTTTGACATTGTTCAACATTCTGTCCATCAATTGTTCTTTTTGCACGTATTCTGTAAGTGGCATTTCTAAACGAGTTATGCCAAATCCTGCTTTACTAATGGAACGGGTTTGGCACTGCGAATCCATTGATATGAAACATCATGATGCTGCTCCAGTGTAATTCACTATTGCTGTCCGAAGTAATGTCAACCACTTCCCCATGTTAACTTATGGGAAGAGTAGGCCTCATAGGTAGTGAAAACACACATAGGTATTCCTCACTACTTGGGCGCATGTGTGCTGGTGCGCACACCGACCTGCGACCGCAGGTGGGACACATAGTTCCCAGCCCCAGGGGTACAAGTGCGCCCGCCCGAGATGGCACAGCAGAATGGACATGGGTTTAACTAATTCATGTGTCTATGCACATGCACAAACCTGCTTTGGCAGGTGGCACACACAATCACGGGCACCATAGGTGTGGGTATGCACTTACAGTGGCATACAGTGGTAAGCTGCTCATGAGTTTACTCAAGATAGATGCCATTGCTCACCCAACGGTCTGCAATGATAGATTGGCCCAGGTTTCAGAACATTGAATCAGCTCCACTTCCCAACACTGATAGGAAGGGTGCATGCACTCTCATGCCGCAAAGACAGGCCAGCACATGGCTTACTCAGGCCCTCACACTTTTGGTGCAAGTGCGTGCACGCCACCCTGCCAGGACCAGCCAGACATGGGGGACCCCTTACGGGTGCGAATGCACGCTCCTGGCAGCAACGGCGGACCCAGTTTCTGATTTGGAGGTTAGGACACCAGAAGTGCAGGTATATGCTCACCAGCCTGCGATGGCAGGCCGGGCACCTATCCAAGATGCATAGGTGGCAGGGCACATCCTCCAGCCTGCAACGGCAGACGGGACACTTATTCAAAACAACATCAGGGCCGGTTTGCATTGGCAGACCAGCCTCTGTTCCGGAACATCATGTCAGCACCTCTTCTAATCTGTGTAGGAAGGCGCTCGCACTTCCACACTGCCTTGACAGTGAGGAGGTGGTCAGGGTTCGGAGGCCACCAAAAAGAATTTGCACTATCCCAAGAGTATCCCGTGAGAATAGCCGAACTCCAAGGCAGGGGAAGCCCCAATTGTGGTGTTCTTCTCTACCTGGGCAGGAAACATCCATATGTACCCTCCCAGTCTTAAACCTACCACCTCCCGGCACCCGTCGTGGCTTCATAATATGGGGCGTTGCACTCCAGGTTGGCTGAGGCGTAAGTGATTCCAACCTAGGCAGGGGCGCAAAGACACCCCACTGGCTTTCAGTGGCAGACCCGATACAGGGTTCACTGGCTATCCTGTGGGTGGCACACTCAGTGCAATGTCCCACTACTAGCCAGTGCCATCCCTGCCCCGGGTATGTGGTGTACCTGTTGACTGGGTGCACAAAGGTATGGCACCTAAACCTATTGCATGCGCCCCCTCCCCCCAGCCCGAGGCGGGCATGCGCACCTTCCCCCTGCAGTAGAGTGTGAAGGTGCTCAGATTCCTAAGCTGGGTCAGCAAAAACAAGGGGAAAAAGCAAAAAGTTATGGGTTATTTGCCCCTAAGAAGGCCATGTCCAACAATGTGCAAGAAAGGCATGAGGTTGCGGTACCCCTTCACCTTCTTCACACTCCTAAGATGAGCTTGTAATTTATTGGTATGTTTCAACTCTGATAGCTATGATGTTGAAGCCCTTTTCCATTGTAAGCTGTGTGATTGATCTCCTTGTTATCAATCACCTCCAAAAGCTTCTCTATTGAAAGGCTGTGATTGAAAAGTTGGGTTGAGTTTCATTACTGCAGCTACCTAAGCGAAGTCAGCAGTTTCGCCTCCAGCCTGGGCAATGCTGCCAGAGAAACGTGTCACTGAGACCAATGTTATCATGTACTAAAGACGCTCGTTAAATAGAAATATTAATATTTTGTAAGATTATGATGAAGGTCTCACTGGGTTTTATCAGTCACGGATAAGGTTTGTAACTGCTCTAGATCAATCTATGTTCAGGCTTTACTAGTAGTATAGTAGATCTTAATGTTCCACCAGCTCAGCCATCATGGTCTGTGTAGAAAATTGGCCTCTGGGCAGACTGGCAATTCGATTCCTGACTTGAACATGACATACAAGCCCTCTTAATCAGTGCCTTGACCCATCTGGTGTTGCCGGTGTAGAATCCTGCAACTTTCCATAGTTGGCGAGTGTACAGCTCACCTAAAGGAATAGGAAAGTGAACTTGAAGTTGGTTTCTGTGTCTTTCAGCAGAATCAGTTGATGAGGCCCCCGGTACCTTAAAATGCATTGTTGGTCAATTCTCAGTGGCCCTCGCGTGACCTCTTCATGTGAACACTAGATAATGGAATGCACCGCCAGCCTAGTCAAAGCTGTTAGGGGTCACAGATTGAATGGGCTCAGAGCGTGTGCTTCCCTCTCTCATCTCTTGAGAAACCCTGCAACGAAGAGCGAGAATTAGATGGGTGTAAGGACTGAACTCTGTTCATATCCCTTGAATTCAGCCCTGCTTAGAAAGGCCAAGAGTGATGGGTATGGCATGTGATCCCTGTAGCTTGAGCTAGGTATTAATGAACTCCTAGGGTGTCTACTTAGCTCCCAGCTATGCTGTTATAACACTCCCTCCTCAGGCACGGGTGATCAAATGTTCTCTTCCCCCAGCCAGTCTAGTGCTGGTAAAGGCTGCTCTGTGGTACTGCCGCACCCTGATCACCAGGTCACTCCCTAAGTTGGTCTGTCTTTGTCAAAGGCTTCATCCTTCCTCTCTGGCCTCTTGGTGTCTCACACACTCCCCACAGAAGGGACGAGTCACTTTTGTGATAATCTATCTCCACTCTACTCTTGTGTTGATCTGTTGGCTCTTTGTCTCCCCCTGCAGGCAAGCCATGACACTCCTCTTTGACACCTTCCACAACGAAGTGGATGAATTCCTGGCTGCTGAGGTGAGTGGGGTAAATGTGCATGTGGAGAAGGGGCAGCATGTGCAGTCTGAAGTCTCTGGATCTAGTTCTTTTGAGACCAGTGTTTGTGTGTCTGCATTTGTGTTTGTGAAGAGATGTGTGTCTTGCAGTGTTATTTGTGTATGTCTGTTGATGTGCGGCTGTTGACTCTTGTTGATATGTCATTTTTAGGTTGAGCCTGCAACAGTGCATGCACTCTTGCTTGCGAGACATTATTTACAGTAAAGGGCTTGGAGCCTCCCCATTGCTTATCATTTGTTAACTTCTTTGTCGCTCTTCTTTGCTGCCTCCTAATTGTCTCTTACGTTCCTTTCAGTGGAGCATGGGCCAAACACGGATTGATTCAACATATTTAGTGCCAATTCGATGCTCATGCTGTGATTTAGGAACTGTTTTCTCTTTGCCACTCCCCTTGTCTTATGCTTGCTCCCTCCAGCCCATGCCTCCCTTGTTTTGCTTTCTACCCCTTCATCCTGCCTGTTATTGCTGCACCTCCCCCTTGCCTTTCTCTCTTGTTACTTCCCTTCAACCCCCTGCCAGATTAAAAAAGAAATACACATATATATTGCACAGCAGCGCTGTGCAACATAGCTTTAAAACAAAAGCATTTTGCAGCGCCTTTTTTTTATATATCTGTATTTTAAGCCATGGTGCGAAGCAGCTTGTGCTGCTGTGTAACATGTTAAAAAACATTTATTAAGCCAATAGATCTCACATAGGTGAGACTTATTAGCGTTGTCAATGCTTGTGTGTTGTACAGGTATACACGGGCCGGCCAATATTGGCCAGTGCGGTGTCTTATCATAATATTGCCGTTTTAACGGCTATCTCAGAATGGAATGGCAAAAAGTGTGAATAAAGCAGTAGAGTTCAAACAAAATGCTGATGCAAAGTTTGGAAAGTTTAAAACAGTGCAGTATTTTGTGTAGAGTTTAAAAGTGCTCAAGCTTTGTCCGTCTTTACCAAGTGTAACATGGATGGATACACTGTAAATGTACATAACTTGTAAAAATGGCTCCAAGAGGCCACATAATTTTGAAGGGCTGTGTTGCACAGAAACAGAATAACCTAACTGAGGGTTTTGAGAGCACAGCTGCATATTCACCTACCTTTCCTACAGCACCAGAAAAGTCTTCACAACTCAAAAACTGCTTCGTGTCTATTTGCATACATTTTGCCAGTGTTCCTAAAAGCAGGGCGTTTTAAATAGAACACAATGTCTAAAGGGTATTTTTTCCAAAGAACTTTTTATTGCACCTGGTCTCAAGGCTAGTTAACTTTTTTAAATGAAAACAATGGCCGTAGACCAACGAAGGCAATGTGGTCAAAATGTGGAAAGTACTTTTAGAATAAAATACACACTTATCCAGTTTGTGTGGAGAGTTCAGTCGCCAGACTGCATTACAAATAGGCGAACCTCTTGATCAAGCGATCCAGGCCAGTAAAGTAAAAGGGGCTGGGACATAGGCTATTCAAGGACTGTAATGTCATATTGATTTGTACAGCGCACTAATTACCTGATAGAGTATCCTGTCAGCAGTTACACTAACGTCAAGATGGCGCCCATGTTTACATAACTATGCAGGTAGCCCGATATCAGTCGTGCAAACAACTGGAAGGCAGTTAGGATGGAAGGATATGTGCCCCGAGAAAAGCAAAAACAAAGTTCATGGCTTTAGTTTTACTTCTGTTTTAACCGTTTTCAGTTGTTGACTTAACTAGCTTGACATTTTTGCTAGCTCCCTTCAGTTACATACATTTGCTGAATGACATGAATTCTGTTATGGTGAAAGCAGCTTGCTCTTGTGTGAAGTCAGTGTAGTTTGTGTGTTTGAGGCATGTGTGCTGTAGATACACATGCTTTGCATACTCCTGCCTTTTAGTTTTGGGTCCGGATGTTTGCAAATCGGTTTTCTTTGAAGAAGTCTTTCCTAGTCACGAGTTAAGGTGACTACTCCTTTCGGTGATAGTGCGCCTGGGCATCAACTCCATTGTTAGATTGTTTTCTTTCCGCATTTGGGGTGCCATCTGGTTCGGACGTGTATTGCTTCGCTCCGGTTCGAAACCATCCTTTGGGTTTCCCTTGGTGTGCAATCCACTCTACCCTCGACGGTATTGTCATTATATTCATTTCCCTCTCCGCGTATCCATTCGATCAGAAAGTCTCATCTTCGGTCGAAAACATTGTGGGCGGCCTTTCAGCCTAGCCACATCGATGCATCCCTCTGCCGATGGAACATACTCCATTTCAGTTCTGACCTTGGTGCCACTCGAAATACCCTTTCACCGATCTACACCAAGTCTGCAACTAGTGCGTGTCACCGGACCACAAGGAAGAAGACTGAGAGGCCTGTCGCTCGTTCAGATCGAAAAAGACTCTTCGAGATCGCTGTGCTCAATGACGAGAAATGCAGCGCTAAAGCACTCAACAAACTCTGGATCTCTTCGGAGAAGAGTCAGAACAAGAAGAAGAGGTGGCCGCAGAAGAAGAGGAAGCCTTCTTGGTTTAAGAATCCTATTCCAACCTCGAGATTGAGCGGGACAGGGTGTTGTGAGTACCAAAACCTTTGTGTCCCTAAAGTTACCCTTTACCAAACATAAGGCTTTGGCACCACCTCTGCCTTCGGGCCTTGGTCGCCACCGAGACAATGATTCTGACGCCCCTGGGCCCGGTGCCAAAACAAGTAGTCAAGACTTCCAGCTCTGGATTGAGCCAAGAGAAGTAGTCTTCGGACCCGAAACATTCCGCTCCAAAAGACAAATCTGGTTCGTAACCGAAATCCTCCGTCTCAAAAAGTCTGCTTCGGAGCCGAAACCTTCCGGTTCGAAACAAAAAGCTGCTTCAGAGCCGAAACCACCTTCTTCCAAGGACAAGTCAAGTTGGGCACCGAAACTTTCGGTGCCGAAATCAAAAGAACATATTTCAGAGTCTACGGAACCAATCTTCGACATTATGAAAGACCGATTTGGATCCAAAGCAAAAAAAATCTAGATTAGTCCAGTCACTGGAGACATATTGGCCAAAACTCCTTCCAAAAGGAAACTCAGGAAACCCAGAGGACACTGGAGCAAGATTCCCCTAAAAAGGAAAAACGATACTGCTACAAGTCCTATCCACTTGCCTTCCCCTCCACCAATTTCATATTTACCAATACTGACAGGCTCAGATCCATTACACAACACTAAAGGGATCTCCTCACACACAGCCTGATTTAGGAGATGATGATGATGATGATGATGATGATGACGACGACGACAATGCTCCTCTGACTACATATCCATAGAATAATTGCAATATTGATCCACCCATGGATAATGATCCAGACCTATACCCTGCAAAACCTTCACCTCCAGATGATAACATATCTTATCTGGAGCTAATTTCCAGGGCGGCAGCATATCATGGTGTTACACTGCATAAAGATAGAGGACGATTGTTTTTTTGGGACACTAGGGGCTTCACATAGTTAGTCAGAGTCTCCCTATGTTAAAAGGCTTGATGAGACATGCAGATGACATCTTTAAAGATCTGGTTCGTGCACGAATCTTAACACCCAGGTATGATAAAAAAAATATAAATCATCACCCTCTGATCGGGTTTTTATTAAAGGACAGCTGCCCCTTAAATCCCTGGTAGTTTCCAATGCTGGTAAAAGAGCAAATTCACAGACATCTGGTGATGCTCCTCCCCAGATAAAGAATCTAAGCTTATTGATGCATATTGGTAAAAGGGTAGCTGCTCAAGCCGCTAATCACTGGTGCATTGCCAACACTCAGGGCCTCTTAGCCAGATATGACAGGGCACACTGGGGCGAGATGGAAGGTTTCCTTCAGTACCTCCCAGAGGAACACAAGAAAAAGGCACAAGAGCTTGTTTAAGAAGGAAAGCTCATCTCTAACTGTTCCATTAGATGTGCTCTTGATACTGCTGACACTGCAGTAAGAGAAGTTAATGCCAGTGTTCTCTTAAGTAGGCATGCCTGGCTTAGAATTTCTGGCTTCAAACTGGAAGTCCATCAATCTATCTTGAACACTCCATTTGACAAACAGCATCTTTTCTAGAGCCTCAGGTTGATGAGGCTCTAGAAAAGATGAAAAAGGACACAAACATGGCAAAATCCATGGGAGTGCTTTAAAGTCCTTCAAGCAGAGGCTCCTTTCATCTCTCATTCTATAGAGCAGGGTCTAAAAGTACATCCTTGGGACCCCAAAACTTCCTCTTACCAATCCAACATGCAACCCTCTCCCGAAAGAGGCGCCTTTAGAGGAGGGTACAGAGGAAACAAGTTTAAAGGTAGAGGTAAGGGCACGCCAACGCGAAACTCCCCTTCCCCCAATAAGCAGTGACTTGCATACACTCCCCATGATCATTTAACACCTGTCTGGGGGGTAGGGAAGGCTTCTACAATTTCTCCCATTTGGCAATCCATAACATCAGTCAAATGGGAGTTAGACGTTACCCAACATGGTTTTTGCCTGGAGCTCACCAGCAATCCTCCCAACATACCACCTCGTACCCACAAACTTTCAGCAGAATACTTGCAGCTTCTCAAACAAGAAGTACAAGCTCTTTTGACAAAAGGAGCTATAGAACCAGTTCCATTACAGTACCAAGGCTCAGGGGTCTATTCTCTTTACTTCCTAATTTCCAATAAGACCGGCTCCTCAAGATCAATTTTGGATCTAAGGACATTAAACCCGTACATACTTTTAGAACATTTTCACATGGTCACACTTCAACAGGTTCTTCCACTGCAAAGCGATTTTATGTTCACACTGGACTTAAAAGATGCATACTTTCATATTCTGGTTCAGCCAGCCCATCGTACATACCTCAGGTTTGTGATAGCGGTAAAACACTATCAATTCAAGGTGATCCCGTTCAAAGTAACTACTGATCACATAGTATTTACAAAATGCCTTGCAGTAGTGGCGTTTTAACAAGTGAAAGGATAGCACACCTTTTAATGTTTCATCTGTTTTTTTTGTCCATTCTTTTTAAACCATAGTTTTGTTCGGCGTGCACACTGCTTGACATGCCAAGCCCACATTGCATGTGACGAACATAGTATACCAAAATTGTGGGGCAACTTCTTAACCCCACTCCAGTGGCGACAGCCTGTTTATTCTGCATTTGCATCAATTTCTTCATTTATTTGTATTAATCTTCATTTTTAAACCATCCGCTTTGCGCAATATTTATCCTGTTAAATAAACATCCTTCATAATCCATCCTCAAGCAAGGAGTTGCAAATTATCAAAGTTTCTCATGCTTTGGTGGGCCAAACGAACCTCTCTCCCCAAAACACGCACTGAAGCATGGTTCTTATTTCAGCAGTTTATTTCTATCCAATGCATTTCGAACCCTTACATGGGTTCTTCGTCAGGGAAAACTGTAGACAAACAATAAGACATATATTTACAATCATCTTCGTGTCATGTTAATTTCATCAGATACATTCACTTCAATACAATCTGCTTACAATATATGAATGCTTTCTATGCCCCTCATGGTCCGTTTTTCTAGTCGATTTTATTTCATTCAGATGCCCCCTCCACTTTTATCTCAATGCTTTCTATCCATGTTTTCAAAAACCTTTTCCTCTATGTGTAAGTTAAACCTGCTAAGTTCCCCGTTTCAATGGCTGTTACTCTCTCTTCCCACCACAGCGTCTTCCTCTTATTATTCTACCAGATTCCAGCTTCCCTCACTCTCTCTCTTCTCCCAGCCTTCGTGTGCTGCGTTAACTTTCCTCTCTTCCCCCTCCCAATCTCCCAACTATTTTCTCTTTACCTGCTGAAACTGCTTTCTCCCTCTGCTCTCGTGAAACTGGAACCATTTCTTTCAACTCGTGTCCTTGTTATAAAGATGAAAACTCCCCTTCCACGCTCGGTTCTAAAAACCGCCCCTTCAATCAACATTAATAATATGCACCTGGTTTTCTACCGTATTTTTTCAACCTCTTACACCGCCCAAACTCCTCCTTGTTTACAGACTCCTACAACTCCCACATTCCTCCTTTTTGGCATCCTTAATGCCGTGTTTGTTCTTTCCACAGCCACCTTTAAATCGAACTGTTGCAGTAGTGGCGGCATATCTCAGAAGACAACAGATTCATGTCTTCCCACACCTGGACGACTGGCTTATCAAAGTGCTTATACCACACTCACTACATTACACCTACTTTACCAATTGGGTTTCACGGTCAATACTCCAAAGTTTTATCTTCAGCGTGCACATATGCAGTCTTATCTGGGAGCTACTCTAAACACTTCCACAGCTCTAGCTCCTCCCAATGCAGCCAGAATTCGAAATATTCAAACTCTGCTACTACAGTTTCAAACCAATCACTACTTTGCAATCAGAACGTTTGTGCAAATGCTAGGAATAATGGCATCATGCATCACGATAGTGCCTCATGCAATGTTGCACATGCGTCCTCCACAAGAATGCTTGGCACGTCGGTGGACTCAGTTGCAGGGTCAATTAACAGATCTAGTGTTGGTAGACAGCTGCATTCATCGCTCCCTGCAGTGATGGAACACACAAAACTTATCAAAAGGGCGGCCCTTCATTGACCCTGTTCCACAGATCCTGCTAACAGCAGACTCATCCCTCGCAGGTTGGGGAGCCCATCTTCACAACTTGACAATTCAAGGTCTATGGGACAAGTACAAAGCTGTGCACATCAACTAGCTAGAGCTTCTAGCTGTACATCTAGCACTGAATGCTTTTCAGTTTCGCCTCATAGGGAAAGTTGTCCTAGTCCGCACCAACATGACAGCAATGTACTGTGAACAAAAACAAGAAGTGGGGGTGGGCACATTCCCTGCAATTAACACGCCACTCTCAGAAAATGAGGGATTGGGCAATTCATCACAAAGTTAATGTTCTGGCAGAACACTTCACAGGAGTGGACAATCAGATTGCAACCTCCTAAGCAGAAAGCGGCAACAAATACACCAGTGGGAACTTCATCCCCAGCTTCTTCTATACTTTCAAGAATGGGGATTTCCACTAATAGAACTGTTCGCCACAGTAGACAACTCAAAATGCCCAAGCTGCGCCTCCCACACCCTCTATCCAAAGGCTATGCCCTATGGATGAATTGGTCAGGGATATTTACCCATGCTTTTCCACCTCTCCCTCTCCTTCCATTTCTGGTTTGGAGGCTCAGGCAAACATTCCTTGCATTGATTCTAGTGGCTCCCACATGGGCCCTTCAGCCGTGGTTCACGACACTCTTGGAACGGTCAGTAGTTCCACATCAAAAGCTGCACCTCAATTACAACCTTCTCACTCAGAACCATGGACCAGTCAGACACCCAAACCCCAAGGATCTCAATCCAGCGATTTGGCTCCTAAAGTCATAGGTTTTGGATATCTTAACTTGACTCCAGAATGAATGACCTTTCTTAAAGAAGCAAGCAAACCTACTACCAGAGCATACTATGCAGCTAAATGGAAAAGAATTGTAATACATTGTACTAATAACAACATTGATCCACTAGATGCATTCACTCAAAATATCATTTGCTACCTTCTGCGTTTACAGTGTGCTGGTTTAGCCTACACTTCCATTTGACTGCATCTTGCAGCAGTAGCAACATATATGCAGAACATACATCTATCCTTGTTCAAGGCTCCAGTAATGAAAGCCTTTATGGAGGGCCTGAAGAGAGTTATACCGCCAAGGATGCCTCCAGCACCAGTCTGGAATCGGAATATTGTGCTTACACAACTCATGGGCCCAACTTTTGAGCCATTGCACAACTGTCCCCTACTATTTGCTTCATGGAAAGTGGCCTTCCTCATTGCATCATTTCCTCGAGGAGAGTTGGTGAGCTACAGGCTTTAACCTTAGAAGACAGAGTAGTTCTTCGCACCAACCCAAAATTTCTTGCCACAGTGGTTTCTTGTGGGAGAGCGGGCTGGATAAATTGACGCGAAGGCTGTATATAGTGTGCCAGTCAGCGGCATTTATTTAAAGAGTCCGGTATTGGACCAGAGGGGGTTGGTGGATCTTAGGCTTCCTTGGGGGTGTTTCTCTCTGTCTGGTGAAATGTCGTCTTCGTCAGTTCCCTCTTCCGTCTGATCTTCTCCACTGTCAGGGTGTTACCCACGGAGGCTCATAGGAGCAAGTAAAAGTAAGGAGCCGTCAGTCCCCCTTTTAAATGGTATATCCGTAGGCTATTTTGTACCCGTCACCACACCCGTTTGGTGCTTCAGTAAGGTTTCTCCGACAGGATAGGGTTACTCGTGAGGGTAGGGGAGATCTGTGTCTGAGGTAAACGGTAGGGTAGGAATGTGCACGATGAACACTTTTGGGCACCCTTGAATCCTAATGACTGAAGAGGACCACGCAGGAGGGGTAGTGTATCAGGGAAAAAACATGAACTCACACATGCATTCAAACTCCCCCTTAATCGCCCACCTCCCTCCTCCCCGGTCCCTCTTTCCCCTGTCCCAAGTCACTCACCAGCTCTGCCGCAATTCTCCTGAGCTGCGGCCGCTCTCGAGCCTCCTCCTGTGGGGACCACCAGTCTTCACACCACCTCTTGTTTTCTTCTCCGAATTCTTCCTCGTTTTCTCTCGATTCCGCGTCCTTCTTCTTCGCTGTTCCTCCGCCCGACGACTTCCTCCTTTCTCCAGCACCTTCACACTTTTCGTGAGTTGAATCGATCCTTTTCTCTTCCGGTTGGGAACCACTTCCGGGGTTAATCCCTCCTCCTTCCTCCGCGACGTCCCAAGTGTATCATTCCTGTCTGGGCAAAATACGGTGGGTGTGGTTATCTTCACGAGGGCGTCGCGAACGAAGTTGGATTCCGTGTTTTAATCACCACCGGTAATCGGTCTCCGTTATTATTTCTTGTCCAGAGGCGTGACCGGATCGGCACCCTCTCACATTTCTGTTTTTCATATCAGTTGGCTGAGTTGCCAGTGTTCTTTCCACACCTGATTCTGTAGCAGAAAGAGCTCTTCATACTCTTGATGTCAGAAGAGCCTTGCTATAATACATTGAAAGAACAAAACAATTTTCCAAAACAATTGTTTGTTGCATTTGCTACACCTCACAAAGGCATTCCCATCTCTAAATCTGGTATTGCAAGATGAATTGTTAAATGCATTCAAACCTGCTACACTAAAGCTAAAGGAACTTTTTCTATACCTCCTAGAGCGCATTCCACTCATAAAATAGTAGCGTCTTTGAAATTTGTAGGTAACATCCCTATAGCTGACATTTGTAAAGCAGCATCATAAACCACAGCACACACTTTTAACAAATATTACTCTGTGGGTGTTGTTGGCACGTCAACAAGCCAATGGAGGGCAAGCAGTGCTAAAAACACTTTTTCAAACAGCTCCAACATCTACTGGTTAGCCACTGCTGTGGGAGAATACTGCTATATAGTCTATGCAAAGCATGTGTATCTACAGAACACACATGCCTCAAACGTATTATGCTTCTGTTCTTAGTTAGTAGAGCTGTAGATTCACATGCTCCCTCCCGGGCACCTGTAATTGTGGCAGTCTTGCTTTACTTACATTACATACGCATGGACATCTCTATACTACACTTACTCACTCCATTCTCACCCTCTTGCGGGAAAACAATCTAACAATGGAGTCGATGCCCATGCGCACTATCCCCAAAAGGAGGAGTCACCTTACCTCGTGACTAGGAAAGATCTCTTCGAAGAAAAACAACATGCCAACATCCGGATCCAACACTAGATGGCAGCAGTATGCAAAGCATGTGACTCTACAGCTCTACATGCCAAGAGTATATGCTTACTGGGTAAGTAGCATAATCCTTACACTACTTGTCTTTATGTCCATGCTTCTGTCTTTGGATAGGTGGATCACCAGCACAAGGCAGAGCGTGTGGTGCAGTCTGTGATGGTGGTGTGCAATGCTCTGGCGGCGGTGGAGACGCAGGAGGTGACCAGTGCACTAAACCAGCTTCCGACTTGCTCCCCTCGTATTCAGCTCAAGGGTAATAAGGTAAGGTGGAGACATACACATTCTCCTTCTCCAATAACTTTATATCCAGGAGCATTGAAAAGTATCACAGCATTTTCTGCACACCAGACTTCTCTAGCGCCACCTCCAAAAGTCCACATCCAGAGCACTTGTAGCAAACTTTAGGTTTGGAAAACTGGTAGCTCTTTAAGCAAAACAGTGATTCATGTGTCACAAATAGGGTTAGATCCTTGTGGGTGGAACTGTATGGTGCCTTGTGAATGCACAGGGCCAGGTGATCCGCTCCTCCTGACAGGTGATTACTCGATATCTAGTCTGGTGAGGATAACACCATGCCTGTCTTTCATGAGACAACTATGCCGTTTTTCATGGAAAGAGGTCCTCGTGTAAGCCAGAGGCGCAGATCAATAGCCCTAATTTACAAAGGTAGAAAAAACATGGTCTTAACCACTGAAGCCTTTCCATGTGGAGAGAGACTGCATTGCTCAGAGAATATGTTCATTCCAGCCTTTTCCTATAAAACAGCACATTTACTGGGGGAGACAACTATCCAAGACCACAGCAGCCATTCTGGCTTCCATCTTTGTCAAAACGTGCCGGCCATTCCCTCCTTTAGTAAGTCTGTATTTGATGCATGATCTGCCTGCTCCACTTTGATCCCTGTGCAGGTCTGTTGGGTGTGTCAATTACTCCTCTTCTGTGCATCACTTTTCCCTACTTTTTCCAGCCATTCAATATGTGTAATTGTAACTTAAACCTCTATCCATTACCTTCCTAAATCTGTGTTTTATTTAACTCATGATTTGCCATGATGCTTATTGTGATGCTGTCCTCTTCGAGTTTTTGGGCCTGATACCTCTACATTACCACATAATCAACCCACTTTGTCATCTGTCGATTTTCACTGCTAAACTTGAAGTCTGTGCTTTCTTTTCCAGGATCCGAATGCTTTGGCCAGCCGGGAGAATAGAGGTGAGTTTTCTTGAGCCATCACTTGGCACTATTACCAAGCAGATATGACGACATCAGTTCCTAACCTGAAAAGCTATTGCTTACCATACTTTTACACACATTAAAATAGAAGCAACGCAAAAGTGGACTCTGGTGGAACGCAGTCACTCACTTGGTGAAGGAGCGTTGGTCATAAGCTTGCATTCAGGGCTGTCTCCTGGGTAAAAGACTTTTTTAAGAAAAGTCTTTTACCCAGGGCTCAAGTTTCCTATGGTCTACTGCTATGCTTCTTAGGTTTCTCTAAGTAGTCCGTTTTCGTTTTAGTGCTTTTCTGAGATATGGTAAGACAGGAAGATCTCATAGTAGAGCTTCAATGGACTTCAAAGAGAGGTTCCCTGAACTCTCCCTGTTCTCGCCCATGCTTCTTTTTAGCGTAGTTTAGTATGATGCTCAGAAGGGCACAGCTGTCAAACAGCAGGTGCTCTAGAGCCCTGTATGCAGATTGCATATGATGGAAAATACAAAAAGAACCGGGCACATTACAGACATAATAGTGGCACAGCACTTTGTGGGAGCCTGGAGAACGAGGCATCACACAGAATGGACAGCTTGAGAGGCGGGCAAAGCGTGACCCATTTCAATCTAGTTAGAAAGAACAAAATGATTTGTCTTGAAAAGCACTGTAGTGAAATAATTTATCATAGGACCTGATTACGAGTAAAGGTGCTATTTATCAGTGGCTGTTGGTAGATTTGAAAAGTGGTGTGGCACAAATTCAAGATCTGAGGTGTAGCATTCGTGCTAGCATAGCTAAAACTGGAAAGGGGGCTCGGGCTAGAATTTCAAGAAAATGTACAATAAACAAGCTAAAAGCGATCTCAGAAAAACTGCCTTACAGCCCAAGCACACATAGTAGACCAATTCAAACACAATTGATTTCTTAAATGCACTGCATCTCTAATGCTTTACCACATCATTCAGTCAACAAACCAATATAGAGGCAAAACTAATGCTGATAGCTAAAGATAGATCCATTCATATTTCACTTCTACCGTTTCCGATGAACCTTGGAAGGATGGAATTCTGAGTCGATTTTACCAGAATTCAAACTTATGATCTCCATATCATTGCAAATGTCAGAGCCATGAATTAATTCACCATCTAGCTGTTTTGCTTAAAAGGACTCTGCACTTAAAATTCCATTTCCCCAAATATGTGTTTACGTTTACAATGTCTGCCTCCAAACCCCTTGTAGCAAATCACTCGTCTAGGAGTATTCCCTTTGAAAGCCATATTTCTGCAGTTATCTACCTTTATGTGCATAGTGCACTACAATAATATTGCATGTCACGCCTCTTCTAGAACTTCTGATTTGGGCCCCCAACGACCTCGGTTAATATAGCACTTAGAATAAAACTCTGTATGAAGTAATACATCAAAACAATTGTTATGCAGCCTACTCGGTTTCTCGATCATGCCAAAATTATAAATTGCATAGAGCTGACATCTATGTTACCGTCACAATGTTTATGTTGGTCTCCAAAAACGACAATGGTAATGAATGTCAAAATATTGTATTATGGCTGATATGGTACATCCAGAAACTATTGAAAGTTTAGACAGGGGGCAGTTAAAATGAAAGTGATGTGATGTTATTCACGTTTGATACCATGGACGAAGATTGTAACTTCAATGTACTCCCATATCTCCGTGTCAAAGAATTATAATTGTATTGATATAGTGCTTACTATCCCTGGCAAGGCCCTCCACCCCTTCCCCCAAAGTAACTGCCTACTGCCTGGCCTGAGGTATTGCACTGATTTTAGGAACTTGAAGGTTTCCAGCCTCTCCAGGGTTTGATACAATCCCACAAAGTGTACCTGTGTATTTTGAATGTGTTATTCGTTTTATTTTATTCTGAAGATTTGCACTGTGTAAGAGGCACAATGCCACCTGAGAGATTTACGTGGGTAACAAGACAAACGTGTTAAAGGCTGACTGTGCAAAGAGAAGATGAGAAATAAGAATAAAATTGCTGATAAGGGATACAAGCCTTTTTAATTCCAAAATACACATCATACTGTTAATAAAGCTACAACAACGCTATTATGTCCAGGGCCTTGCAGACGTTGCAGGGCTTCTTAGTTTTTAGAATTGTACACACTGCTTAGAACGAGTATTAAGTTATTTAAAAAAACGGACGATTTTAATGAAGAACAGCACAGAAAACAGATAGTGTTCATGGAGAAGACATATACATCATGCATACACTCAAATACACGCACGCATATATACATACGACACATAAACAATCATGTACACACACAGACACACACAAACGATCACAGTCCTGCTCACTCACAAAAGCTATTACAATAATTTTACCTTGTGACTTTGGAATTTGACCTCGCCGTGATTCTTGTGCCCGGATTCTGACTCCAATGAGTTGCGCGCCAGTATAAACAGGCGGAAGCTGTTATGAATGATAGCTTTTGCTTGTCCTGGCCTGGAACACAAGCTCCTGCCCCATCAGATGACAAGATAGGGCTGGAAGCAGGTCCTTCTCCCCTAACCTAGCATCTGATGGGGTATCGGGATGAAGAGTGACAAACCCCACTGAAGCCTCCTTAGCAGACATGCTGGACTGCCCAAGGTGAGTGCTCCATGTCTGCTATGAACTGTGAATGTGAGAGGTGGGCTGAAGAAGCCACCGCCTGACACATGCGCAGTTTAAACGGGACAGTGACGCCCCCTTTGCTGCTTGCATGATGCTGCACTAGAATTTGAAAACAGACACTAATTTTCCTGCGAAAGAGCAACATCATGTCAGCAGGTAATTGGAGACGAGGCAGGCTTGGGACATTTGTTGGTGGTTCGCCGCCCCTGCGCCCCCTATGGGCGAACTACCACTGCTATTTATTACACCTGATAAATAACAATACTAAGGTACGTTATTTATTGGGTGCAATTAATAGTTTCTGGGGAATGCCATGCAGATTTTCGTGTTTAATACACCAAATTCCACGTGGTATGGTAATACTGTCCACATTTCCCCTGTTAAATTTCAGTAGGTACGACCTGACAAAATATTTAAAAAAAAGGTTGAAGTATTTAACACATTCAATATGCTTGCGGTAAATAGCTCCCAAACCGTAATTATGACCTGTGCGTAAACCGGGGTTTAAGCATGTGTCCAAATACACCGACCCACTCGTAATTCGGCACTAACTGTTGGGAAAGTCTTAGATGCTCGCTTTCTTTTTCTTTTTCTTGTGTTTACAGCAAGGTACTGTGCTTAGAATGAAATATTGTAGCCAGTGCTTCAGTTATGTAATTGTTGCAGCTTTTAGGACAGCAAAAAATAAAACCCCTGTAAGTGAAAGATTCTATTGATAAAAGCGTGTTTTAACACCAATTACAGCTGTAGTCCATTGAACATGATATAAACGAGCTGATAGGTGTTTTTTTTCAATTGGAAAGTCTGTATCTGATAGAGACTTCAGGCCGCAGATTCCTTACCTTAGAATTATCCCTAGGCTTCAGACTGGATCCGGATATTTTCCATCAGCAGTGCCCCTGCATGCCAGTAGGTGGCGTTGTTCACCTCTGCGTGGCATCGTCCATGTCGGAAGTGATGTGCGCTGTGCCAATATATGGGAGCCACCCCACTGTGCTGAAGTAATTTCTTCTATTTCCGTGTCACTCAGCGTAGGTCTGGCGAGAAGTACCCTCAGTCAATTTTTTGACTGACCTTGTTTGACTATTGTCAAAGTCTTTTTGGAGTGACCGTCTCCTGGATTGGCTGAGATGCCCTCTAGATAGGCCGACTTCAAGCCCTGCAGCACTTGTCATCGACCGATGTCAGTGATGCATCTTGTTTGCTGCTGCATGTAGCATGACCACAATGCGAAGACCCGTGACAATTGTCATGACATGCACCCAAAGCCTTGAGGAACTGGTCCCTCAAGATCCTTGTCGCTGGACATGCGACGCGCAACGGTCTTGATCCCGGTTGAGAGGAAGGTCCCGGGATCATTGAAAGAGCCAAAGATCTTCCTCACACTATAAGTTGTCTGGGCGTTTGGGTATGTCCCACAAGGTAAAGAAGAACAAGAAGTCGTATAGGTCTTCGACTTTGCCCCGCCCGTCACAGTCTTTATACAAGACAATCGGGCTCCCTTGGATTCACAGATGGTTGGGACAGGCTACAGTCATACCCCCTCGACCCTCCCTGGTGCTGCCATGATGCCGATGCTTCCACCAGTGCCATCATCTCCATTTTAATCCTCGACTCCAACAAGGAGCCCGTGGGGCGTTGTCCGACGCTGATTCTGGTGCAGACTGGGCCCATACCTTCCTAGCCAGAGCCCTATTCCCATGGGCTAAAACTTGGGGAGGATTGGGAGGGATCGCTGGACCCTGAACAATACATGCCCCTAGATAACACCATGGACTGGTGTGAGGGCTTGGCGGAGGCCAGTGAACCGTACCCTTCCCCAGATACTGGCATGCTTTCTCCCCCTACTGTGGGTTTGGAGGAGAGATCGTCATTTCCTATGGTGGTGAGAAGTGCAGTCGAGGTCCTGGACCTTTTCCTACCCTCAGTGACAGTCAGGACTAATGTCTTAACGTGGGTGCTTCAGCCGAGATTGGCCCCCTCAGAACCGCTTCTCCCATTTAATGAAACCCTCAAACATCCTTCAGTGAACAAGACGATTACTTGCTCCCATTGCCCTGCCCCAGGGGACCCCCAGTACCTCATGCAACATCCATCCATCGAACCTCTACTACCTATGTAAATCCGGCACGTTCCTTAACACCCCACCGGATAAGGAATCCAAGAGGCTGGACACCTTAGGCAAAAAAATGTTTTCTTCCACCAGCCTGGCACTGGAGTCCATGAACACTGCTTGCCTATTGGGCCGTTACTTCCATGCTCTATGGGATTCAGTTGCACATATGCTGCCCATGTTTCTGGATGAGGCACGGACCATACTTTTGCAATCTGTTGCTGATGGAAGAGACGCAGCTAAGTTCACGATCAGATGTGGACTGGATACCACCAACTTGCTAGGCAGAGCAGTTAAATAGATTATGGCCTTATGGCGCCATACCTGGCTGAGAGCTTTTCAGGGCAAGTCCAGCCATGTCTTATGGACATGCACTTTGATGGCTCCTGTCTCTTCAGAGACAAGGTGGACTCAGCACTGAAGCTCTTCAAGGACAGCGTGGCTATGGCCAGGTCCTTAGGCCTTTTCATGGCCTCTCGCCAACCCCCCCTGCCTTTCGAGCCATTCATAGCTATGGAAGGGGCTTTCAGCCGCATCTTTACCCATCTAGCCACCACAGTGCCCAAGCTTCTCCGCATCTGAGTGGCCGAGGGTATGGTACCCACAAACCTCGTAGGTCGGGCAACCAGAAGTTGGACCAGTCCACCACTCACCCGGCAGCCGCAGCCTCCAAGCCCCCTTTAGTTTGCCCTCTTACTATCATGGGCAACCAGTGTGAGGCTAAGTTTGCCATCACCTGCTTCACTGGAGGCCTCTAAGATCTGATCAATGGGATCTTCAGATGGTCTGAAGGGGCTACTGCCTCCCCTTCATGACCAGTCCTCCACCCCTGCTACCCACTTACGATAGGCTGACAGAGGACCATCTCTGTTTGCTCTGCTAGGAAATAATGGCTTTCTTGGACAAGAGTGTCGACGCCAGAAGTAGGTTTTGGTTATTTCCACTATTTCCTTGTGCCCCCAAAGGACGGAAGCCTTTGTCCTATCCTAGATCTTCCCCCTCACAATTTCTTCCTCGAGGAGAAGTTCAAAATGTTCATGCTCCCTTACGTTCTGTCTTCCCTGGACCCGGTAGACTGGATGGTAGCGTTGGACTTGCAGAATGCATACCTCCTGCCCACAGGCACTACCTGTGGTTCATGGTGGGCCACAAGCACTTTCAGTTTGCTGTGCTTTATTTTGGCCTTACCAGTGTCCCTCGGGTGTTCCCCAGGGTGTCAGCGGTGGTTGCAGTTCATCTGCGGAGATCAGGGGTGCAAGTCTTCCCCAATCTCGACGACTGGCTGTTGAAGGTGAACTCGCTCCAGGTTGTCATCTCCCACCTTGATACGACTGCGGGTCTCCTGCACTCGCTTGGGTTTACTGTCAATGTGCCGAAGTCACACCTGACTCCCTCTCAGATGCTTCCTTTTATCTGAGCTGTTCTGGACATGGTACAGTTTCGGGCCTATGATCGAAAATGGCGAGCTCAGTATGTTCAGGCTATGGTACTGATGTTTCAGCCTCTGTCCTGGATTTAGGTGAGACTGTCTCTTAGACTGATGAGCCTCTTGGCCTCCTGCATCCTGCTTGTGACACATCCTGGCAGGCATATGCGGGTTCTGCAGGCGGACCTGACATTGCAGTGGCCGCAGAATCGAGGAAATCTCTCCAACATGGCCCAGATCTTGGACGAAACTTGAAATGATCTGCAGCAATGTTTAGGAAACTGCGTTTGGATCAGCTGCAGACCCCTCCCCCTTCCTCAACCAGATTTGACAGTAGTGACCGATGCGTCACTCCTGGGATGGGGTGGGCATCTGGGAGAGGTGGAGTTCAGAGGCCTCTGGCGGAATCAGGACTTCAAATCAACATGCTGGAGCTCCGGGTGATCTGAATGGCGTTAAAAGCCTTTCTGTCCTCCATCTAAAGAAGGCTAGTGCAGGTGGTCACGGACAACACCACCGCCATGTGGTGCTGTAACAAACAAGGCGGGTGGGGTCATGGATCCTCTTTTAAGAGGTCCTGCATGTCTAAACATGGCTGGAACATCAGGGTGTTTTCATGGTGGTTCAACACCTGGAGGGCTCTCTAAACACTGGGGCAGACTAACTCAGCTGAAGATGCCTGGCAGATCACGAATGGCATCTCCATCTGGAGATGGTGCAAGGTCTCTTTCAGCAGTGGGGAGAGCCTTGGTTAGATCTGTTCTCCAACGCTGAGATCGCAGAGATGCTTTTTGTCTCAAGTGGAGCTCTCAGGCCTCTTGTATGCCCCTCTGCCCATATCACTCCTGCTCAGATTTCTCAAGAACATCTGAAACGACCAGGCCCATGTCATTCTTCTGGTTCCAACTGGGCTCTGAGAGTTTGTTTTCCCGAGCTGTTTAGTATGGCGATCGGTCCCCTGATCAGGCTGCCTCTTCAGGAGGATCTTCTGTCTCTGCAGCAGGGGAGGATTCTCCACCTGAACCAGTTATCGCTCAGCCTTGATGCATGTAGATTAATCGGTGACAGTTGGCGGCTTTTGACCTTCCACCCGAAGTCTGCACTGTTTTCATGGCAGCCAGGCGGCCCTCCAACAAGCCTGTATAATCCTGCCTTTGGGGCAACTATGTGGCATTGTGGGCAGAGAAACAGGTTGACCCTCTTCTCTCTCAGGTCCTTCTCTTTATCCATTCTTTTACCCAGCAGGACCCTGCCTGCCATCTCAGCCTTTCTGCGGTTGCCTGATCAGCCATTCCTATTTAAATCTCCTGTTGTACATAAGTTCTTAAAAGGTTTGCAACACATGTTCCCACCTTCGCCCTTCATCATACCTCAGTGGGACCTTAATCTGGCCTTTACATTTCTGATGTGCGCTCCCTTTGAGCCATTGCACAATTGTCCTCTCAAACTCCTTACCATCAAGACTGCCTTCACGCTGCAATAACATCTGCCGGGAGGGTCAGTTAGCTTCAGGCTTTGTCAATACAAGTCTCCTTAGTTGAATATCTACCCAGCCAAGCTGGTTCTTCGTTCTGGAGCTTCCTTTCTGTCAAAAGTTATCAGTCCCTTTCATGTAGGCCAGTCCATCACCCTGACTACTATTTACGCTCCACCACATTCCTCCAAGAAAGAGGAGTGACTTCACTGGCTGGACCCAAAAAGAGCTTTGTCGTTCTACCTTGACCGCACAAAAGAGTACCGGGTGGACAACCAACTCCTAGTGGCCTAGGTCGTAGTGAAGAAGTGAAATGCTGTGCAGAAGCAGACCATCTCCCTATGGATCATGCTCTGCATTAAGATCTGCTATGCACTGGCCAAGAAGCAGCCCCCTGAGGGCTTGTGTGCTCATTACACCATAACCAAGGCTGCGACCATTGCAATAGCATGTGGAATCTCAGTCCTGGACATTTGCCAGGCAGCGACATTGGCTTCTCTGCACACATTCACAAAACACTACTGCCTGTACAGTCAGGTCCATCAGGATGGGCACTTTGCCCATTTGATCCTGCAGGACTTTTTGGTTTGAAATTGTTTTACAGACCCACCTCTGGGGAGCCGACCAACCCGCTGGTTTACTGCTCTCGAAAAATTTGCGAATCCAGAGTGACACCGTGGGATTATTCTGAGGTAACGAATCTGCAGCTAAATAGAGCCTCTACTAGATAAGGGGTTACCGAAGGTAAATAAACTGTTCCTTATTTTCTTATAAAATGGACGTTAGTAGTTTACCACCCACCACCCCATCCACCTATTGTCTTCCATCTTTTTTTGTCACATTTGTTTTTATAAAGGTTTATTGTGCGAGTACTAAAACCATTACAACATAAGTAGAGCATGTAAAAGACAACATTCAAGTCTCATCAAGAGCGTTTGGATTTCGATAATTTTTTTTTTTTTTTAAATGCTTTCAAAAGACCTGAAGAAGTTTCCTGGATTTTTCTTTTCAAGGTATACAAATATTGAGCACAGATAGAAGTGAAGGGGTGGGAACCCGGAGATGTGTAAAAACAGCTTGTACTCTAAGTCCATGGGCTCTTTAATGAGTGGAAGGGCCGGATGCACAACCGTTTTTTGCGGTCGCAAAGGAGCATTTGGCCCATTTGTGTTTGACACAGTTGATAGGAACATCCCCTGGGCCAGATGATTTCCTGTGCTCGCACCGACACTTCATAGTCATCAGCGGCACTTGTTACAGTCTGCCACAAGATGATGCTGTCTGGCTAATTTAGAGATTATCACAACAAGTTAATTATAAATTCAATATACATTGAAAATGACTATTAGACGGTGCCCAAACCATTCTTATAGCTTTGGGCGCCTGGAATAGTCTGAATTGTCACACTTGTTGAAGTGTGATGGTTAGTAGTTGTGTTGTTACTATTACTGTCAGCATGGATGGGGCACTGTGTGGTGCACGCTGCAGTGGCCTCCTAACAAGAGTCTGGCACTTATTATTATTATTATTTTTACAAATTGAGCACTGTAGGCGCAGAGTAACTGCCTGTTTTCAAAGCAGAGGTTTTCAATTTCAGTAGCGGATTTATGAAATTTAAGTCCGTTATAGAGGAAAGAGCCAAAAACATTCTTGGCAGACTTGCGCAAGAGAACCACTTGGATGCATATGATCATATACGGCTGCATTATATACACTGAGAACTCCAATGTAATGTGATTTCTGTTTTGCACCTAAATCTACCTTGAATTGATTATCAAAATGGCAACAGTGAAGCCCTCTTTGTCATTTTTTTAAATTAATATGTCTATTGCACTTTGGATCCCAAATAGGACACCATTTTAGTTACATCTACTCTCAACTCAACTACCTCAACTCTGACTCATCTCAAACGTCTTTTTACTACTCTTTCCAATGCACTACCCTATTTCACATAATATACCTCTATCAATATGTCCTCTACGACCACTCTCTCATTCATCCCAAACCCCATACCACCACTACTATGATCCCCAAAATAACTTTTTCTAAACTCAACCCTACTCTACCTGACCTTGCATCAACTCTTTGACTATTCCAATCCCCCAAAACAACCCTTCCCTCTGACTCTTCCCCCTCCACCTCCCTTTTACTCATCCCAAGCCTCCTCCTGCTGCCATGAGCTCCCCAAAAACACATTTCTAAATCCTTCTCTCTTTTATCCCTCCACTATCCTTTTCAATTCAAATAACAGACTAACATGTCCACTACTCAAACTAATTTCATATATCACTATACTAATTCACCCCTAAAACTTTATGGGTTCGGGAGTAGCGTGCTACTCACCGCAAAAGCTCTTCAGCCCGTCATCAGGGGTAGCAAGCCCTATATAAATGCAAACCTTTTTCCCTCTGCTATCCATCTCAATCCAAATAACTGACATACATATCCACGGACTCAAATTACTTTCATATTTCACTGTACTAATTCACCACTAATCCTTTATGGGTTACGGAGTAGCATGCTACTCACTGAAAAAGCAGTTTGACGTCCCACCAGGGGTAGTAAGCGCTATATAAATGCAATTGCAATACATTACAATACTCTGAGTGGCGCTAAGGCCTAAAAATGTTATGTGGCCATTGCTAGTGACTATCGCTAGCGGACAGCACATGCTTAAATATTTAAATAGGTCATAAAAATATTTAGTCTTATCATGAATTCATATTCTATTTATGGGCAATTTTAACTCTGCTTTTTATGATGTGTGAAGTATTTTTTATGTAATCTTCGCTTTGCAAAACGTATGGTTTTAATAAACTGAACAATAAGCAAATGATTAACTGATGCTTGTTGTGGACGTTCTACAGCATGCTGTGTAGTTTTGAGGCCATAATCATAGATCTTGTACTTTATCAGTCAGCTGTTCAGATGGGGATAAAACGGTATGTTCCCCTCCCCCCTTCTCAGTTTAGTAGGAACAAGGGAGCCGATGGTGCTTGTCACCTACCATGATTCTGTGGTGCTCTTTGTTCTGATACATGGGGATTTTCAGTTATGTGCACTCCCGAACTGATGGTACTGAAAAATGTGCCTTCTGCCACCATGGATATAGTATCCTGTAAGTTGATTTATTGCCCTGGCCCTGCGTGCAACAGTCCACTTTTTGACTGGCCTTGGGTCTTGCATTAAGTTTTGTTTCATATCCTTTTTATATCTGGCTTGGTTCCTTTAGAGGACGGCAACTGGACTGTTGTACCAATTCTTTGACAGTTCCTGAAGCAATGGCATTTACCAACATCTCTAAGTATGAGGCAACAGTGTTTGGTGGTTGTGAGACTGGTGTTAATGATTGGCTTCTGGCAGTGACAATCTGATCTCCACTAGACTCATTCTTTTGGTAATTACCCACATAACCGAAGTTAGAATGTTGGTTCTAGACCCCGAACCAGACTCGGAGAGCCCCTTTCTCTCCAATAGGGGGGGTTAGTTTTTTTTTTTTTACTTATCACGATTTCAGCCCAAATATTGTAAATGTCCTTGGTGGGAAAGAGAAACGATTGCCACGTACAGCAACACAGCAAGTGCTGCTTGAGGGCTTATGGAAATAGTTTTGCACTGCTGTCGTTTTCCACCCCTCTCTGCCTCTCCTACAGAACTCTCAAGTTTCCCAGTTCCATGCTTGAGTAGTAGGTCACGCTGCCGGGGTTTCGACCAAAGCATTATATTTTAACTGCAAAAAGAGAAATATATCCTAAGCTTGTTTCACAATTAATCAAAGTCCTTAATAAGTCAACATCGAGAAGGTCTTCTTAATCTTCTTTTATTTAAAAAAACTTCTCCAAGAACAGTCCTAGCCGCCAACACGTGTTTCGTTTCTTTGTGGTGTGAGCCACAGACTTCCTCAGGGCTAAAACTATATAAAGTGTTCCAAATTAACAGCAAAGTTCAAAACAAGCATTTGCAATGCAATAGGTCTCGCATTAGGAAAGTGTGAGCTATTGGTATTGTAAATGACCATTTTTTTTAAATGTGTTGGCTTTGAAAATATATAAATTAATAGCATTGTTATTCACAAAGCCAATAGCTTACACTTTCCTAATGCGAGTCCTATTGGCTATGGCAATGCTTATTGGTAGCAAGCAAGGACAGTGCAGTTGTGGTGCTGAGTGATGATGTGGTTGGGCTGAGTGATGTGGTGGTGTATTAGAGTGATGTGGTGGTGTCCCAGAGTGATGTGGTGGTGTCCCAGAGTGATGTGGTGGTGTCCCAGAGTGATGTGGTGGTGTCCCAGAGTGATGTGGTGGTGCCCCTGAGTGATGTGGTGGTGCCCCTGAGTGATGTGGTGGTGCCCCTGAGTGATGTGGTGGTGCCCCTGAGTGATGTGGT
Organism: Lissotriton helveticus; assembly: GCF_964261635.1. Lineage (NCBI taxonomy): Eukaryota > Metazoa > Chordata > Amphibia > Caudata > Salamandridae > Lissotriton > Lissotriton helveticus. The sequence continues at coordinate 1,556,518,031 of NC_136065.1, forward strand.
GGTGCCCCTGAGTGATGTGGTGGTGCCCCCGAGTGATGTGGTGGTGCCCCCGAGTGATGTGGTGGTGCCCCGGAGTGATGTGGTGGTGCCCCGGAGTGATGTGGTGGTGCCCCGGAGTGATGTGGTGGTGCCCCTGAGTGATGTGGTGGTGCCCCTGAGTGATGTGGTGGTGCCCCTGAGTGATGTGGTGATGCCTCTGAGTGATGTGGTGGTGTTCCTGAGTGATGTGGTGGTGCCCCTGAGTGGTGCCCCTAGGTGATGTGGTGGGGTCCCTGTGTGATGTGGTGGTGTCCCTGGGTGATGTGGTGGGGTCCCTGGGTGATGTGGTGGTGTCCCTGGGTGATGTGGTGGTGTCCCTGGGTGATGTGGTGGTGCCCCTGAGTAATGTGGTGGTGCCCGTGAGTGGTGCCCCTGAGTGATGTGGTGGTGCCCCTGAGTAATGTGGTGGTGCCCGTGAGTGGTGCCCCTGAGTGATGTGGTGGTGCCCCTGAGTGATGTGGTGGTGTCCCTGAGTGATGTGGTGGTGTCCCTGAGTGATGTGGTGCAGCAGCACAGAGACTGAAGCTAAGAACATGCAGGGTTGAGTGCTACAAAGCACGTTCAGTTTATCAAAGCACAGAATAATGGAGCCGGGAAAAAGCAAGGGGAAACAGGAAAACACAGGGAGAGTGTATAATGATAGAGGCAGCGAGGGCTTGGACAGCAATCGAGTACGGGGTCGAGAAGGCACTGAATGGGAGAACACGGAAAACCCCCAGGGCCAAGGAAGGAAGATGCAAGCACACGGGAGAGCAGGCACAGACCAGAGGGCAAGGAGTAGCAAGCAAAACAAGCTCTCGGCATTGCTGTGGCGGAGGGGCGGGGGAGCGGGAGCGCATTCCTTTGAAGTCTGATGCCGGGGGCGGGGAAGCGGCAGCCTTTGAAGTCTGATGCGAGGCACAGACAAATGATGGTGTGTGACGTGGCTGGCGCTGTGCACGAGCATAGATCACATGAACTGTGTCTAATCCGTCATTTTGGTAGACTGTTCTTTTCCCCTTACTATAATCTTGCCGGAGCAATGCGCAAGCGCATTGGCTCAGGCGAGACTTAAATAGGTAGCAGCTATTGTGAATGTCAAATTCCAAGGATTTATTGAGGTCTTGTGCCGAGAAACAAGTTATATAGCCTCTCCAACGTCTAAACACCACTTTCTACACCTCGTTACACGCAACGCTGCTGCTCATGGGTACCTGTTGGTTTTCATGACACAAAAGACTGGAGAGGCTATATAACTTGTCTCTCGGCACAGGACCTCAATAAATCCTTGGAATTTGACATATTCACAATAGCCGCTACCTATTTTTGAACTTTGCTGGTCATTTGGAACACTGTATAGTATTAGCCCTGAGGAAGTCTGTGGCTCACACCACAAAAAGACTAAACATATTGGCGGCTAGGACTGTTCTTGGAGAAGTTTTTTGAAATAAAAGAAGAATAAGAAGACCATCTCGATGTTGACTTATTAAGGACTTTGATTAATTGTGAAAAGAGCTCAGGATATATTTCTCTTTCTGTGTTTAAATGGGTTAGAATTTCTATACCATCTGGTATATGGTGGATGGCCGTTGCCATAACCTTTAAGCTATCTAAATTTTGATTTGTTTGACTATTTCACAACTTTGCGCAATTGTCCTGGTGCTAATACGATCTACTGCTTTCTAAGTGTTCTCGAAGACTTACTTGCATGTTGTTCTGTATCGAGATTTTGAAACAGCCTCTGCTATTTTGATATGCAGCTATGTACTTTGTGCTCCTGGACATGAATGCTTAGGAGTGATTTTTGTGACATCCGTTTTAGACGTCTTTATATTGTGTATTTCAGAAAAAACACAAGTGCAGCATTTTTCGGGGTTAAACATGCCATACCTGTATTCTTATGCCTCTGTCTGATTGTGGTGCAATTTTCTAAATGTTGTACCTCAAGACTTTTCAGGTCAAATGCTACACGGAATGGAAAGGGTCTGTGGTTCCTCACATACAGGGTGTCTGGCTGATATGCTTTGGTGTTTGTGTGGCTGAACTAGCCTGGAGTTACACCCTCAGGACTCGCTAAATGCCTCACACCTACCAGTACTTTCAACAGTCAGATTCGCCTGTGCCCATTAGGCAGTCTTAAGCTTTAGGGGTTTCAAAAGCGGCCAGCTTGATGCCTAAAGTCCAGTTGGCATCATCGCTGTAGGCTTTTTTATGATTGAAGAGTAGCAAAGAAGTTTGTTTTGTCCCTAGTTAAAAAAAATAATCTATTAAGTGAAAGATTGAAATGGGCTGTTAATTTTGAGTTTTCTATGTTTATTCTTGTGGGGTTTAATAGGCACAGCACAGCATAATCTTTAGAGAAACATTGGTAAAGTCAATAAGTTATGCCTTTTTTAGGTTTCGCCTGGCGAAAGCTGCGCACTGCGCAGCTTTTCGGCGCAGGCGAAATCCTAATGAGTTCAAGATGTGGGCTTTGTTCCGCCTCTGTCTTTCATTGGCTAGCTCCATAAATGGAGGCTAGCCATTGGAAGACAGAGCCGTCCGTCATTGTGCGAAGTGACTCGTTGGCGTTCCCGCCGATTCTTTCACTCTCCGCAACGTCATGAAGACGTGGCCACTGTGGGCGTGTACTTTTTTTTTTTTTTACACACCGATGTTTGTGTTCATTGTTGTCTTGTCCCTGTCCCCTTGTGGATGTATTCTTAGAGGTAATGCTTAATGCGAGAAGGTATGGTGTAACCAATATTATCGACAACTTAATGCATTAAATGGGCAAAGAATTGACGGCAGTTTTCACCGCTCGAGAATTTAAATGTACAACAACAACAAAAAAAAAAACATGGGAAATCTCGGCCAACGAGTCCAGATTGCATCGATCAGATCGCGTACAAGCTCCCTCTGCAGGCGACGAGCCGGGCTAGCAGCGAGAGGCGAGCAGAGGGCAGCCCCCGGCGACCTGCACCGCAGGCAGCCGTCCCTTCCGGGGGCTACTCTTACCAGGGGCCCGACCTATAAATAGCACGGGCGCACGCTGCAGGCAGCACAACAGCATTACTCATGGCAGAAACTAGCCCTTCAGACACAAGACATTAGCGTCAAAGCCACCGAGATCTGCAGGGGAACAACAACGCCGAGGTGCTTACACAGTGGCGGCAGCAGCAGGCTGCAGAGACAGACCACCCAAAACAAGACAACAGAGCCGATTCATCCGCCTGATCTGCCCAACTCAAAACAAACAACAACAATGGGAGGCGATCTTCGGTTACAGATAGAGAGACTATTGCTCTGTGGCAGGCTGTGTGTGCAAGTCTGTTATTTCCAAGCGATGGAAGGGCGAGGGGACGTGAGCGCAGACCGACACGCATCAAACCACTGCATCCCACAGGAGGCGGGCAGTCAAGCGCAATGTCCACTCTCCAGCGGGCCACGTGACCGGGTCTAAAATGCAGTGCTGAATGAGCGACCGATTGAGCTATCAAACCACATGGATTCCAATACATACGGTGTATGTATTCACACACTTAAGAGACTTAAGTAACGCAAAAAATACTGCAATACAGTGACCCCACCAGAGAGTTGAGGTTTTTTTAATGAAATTATCAAACAAAGGTCATCATCTGGGTATCACTGACAATCCTTGAACACATGACCCTGTAAAACACTAGCAACGGACAGAGCTGCTGTCGATCTGACGGGCACACATCCCAGATTCAGCCTGCAAGAAGCAGTCGCAATATTTCAAGTCTAGACGCCTTACACAATTGGCGCCCTGAGCAGCATTTCCTTTTCATGCCCTGGCACAATCAATCTTAAATTCTGTCTCACGTCACTCAGGAGTACAACCTCTAATGCTAAACACTGACCAATGAAATAATGTGGCAAAAACAGCAGCCTAGACAGTGTCATGGACCCCAGTGCAAGTAATAAAAATGCACAAACCTCCCCCCTCGATGTCTACAGTTATATTAAATACACGAATTATCAGAGTTCCGTGGGCCCCGGTGCCATTGCACCTGCTGCACCAATGTAAGAAACGTCCCTGGGCAAAAGAACACAAACAAGTAATCAATGACTACCGACTTAGCGGAACCACTGCAAAAATAAAAATAAAAATACTTTCCTCAGAACAATTACTATGCAATGCATAGAAGCGCTGCCATGATATTATTAATAGAACATCGTTGCTACGTTTGTTTTTTTAAGTGTCGAATTCTATAGGAGGGCAGCAGAGGCGCAAGGCGCAGGATCGCGCTAGCATGCATCACAGCCCACAAACGTCGGACACATTAGGGGCAGCGGAATGTACAACATGCAGAAAGTATGTGCATCATCACATCGTTACAGAAATGCAGAGTACAGCGCCGCAGCTGAGAAGGGCTGCTGAAGTCTCGGGGAAAAAAAATGAATCGTCAGAGATGGAGGCCTTTTGTTTTCTTGGCTGCAAAAGCCACCGCGAGGGGTTTAACTTGTTCCCAGGAACTCTAGGCACTTTCATCGGCGTTCCACGGAACCCGCACTTCCAAGTTCTATTAGAATATGGTAGCAACAAAACAGAGTTTACTGTTTGAACCTCAAGTAAGGCTAGGTGATTACCAGGGAAACTAAAATCAAGTGACATTGTACAATTTTATAAGCATTGGTGCTGGACTATCGCAGAGAACGCCGCATCACGAGGGGAGATGGCACAGGTGAACACTAACTTGGTTGTGGCAATGGAAGCATTTCGGCTGTATGTGTTTGGAAGGTGTTGTGCCTATTTGTGGGAGGTGTGTGGGAGCACAGCGTCGTAGAGTGCTGCCGTCAAATAAAGGAACAGGTGAATAGTTGGGACTAGGCTAAGCGGATACAAGCAGTCAAGAGGTCCATACCACGACTGGAGCTCTTCTGAGCAATGAAGACATCCAAGTTTGCAAGAAAGGGGTCAAGGAAAAGGAAGAAAGCTGTAGATATTGTATTGTATTGTATTGTAATTGCATTTATATAGCAGTTACTACCCCATACGAGGCGTCAAAGGGCTTTTTTCGGCAAGTAGCACATTGCTCTAGAGCCCATAAAGGATTAGTGGTGAATTAGTATAGTGAGAATATGAACGTAATTTGAGTGGTGGATATGATTAAGCTATTGGCATTGTAAATGACAATGCCATTTATTTATCTGTTTTCAAAACCAACACATAAATAAAAAATTGGTCATTTACAATGCCAATATTTCTAACTTTTACAAAGGCGAAACCGTTGCATTGTAAATGCTTGTTACCTATGTGTTTGCAAATACTATTTGCTGCTACACCGCAGCATCGGCAAACAAAAAGGAAAAAAGGATGATGAGGCAACCATGTCTAAAAGCGCGTGCATATACGTTCACACCAGTGATGCAGGTGTTATTTTTAGGTCTTGCCTACTATACGCTTTTGAGCTGTCTATAGGCAGAAGCCTAATGTAGTGGTGTTTGGGGGGAGAAAGCAGCACACGAGAGAGAGATAGAGAGATAGAAAGAAAACATGTGCATTCTTATGGAGTGCTGAAAGGAAAGGAACCTTCTCTGTGAGGGAGAAGGGGAAGAATTCAAGTCGTCCAATCAACAGGATGGTAAAGAGGCTGTGCTCCTGGGGAGGGACAAACAAAGAAGAGGAAGGCAAACCAAAAAACAGGAAGCAAGCAAATGAGTGACAACAAAGCCAGCCAATGGAAATCTAAACCCTACTGTTTTTCGGTCAAGCCTGGGCAGCGCATGCGCTGCTCTATGAACCATGCTGTATTGGAGTATGGAATAAAAGCCAAGTCCTCGCTCCGTCCATAGTTGTCATTGGCTTGTGTCATTGTCCTTCATAAATGCTGGGTTCTGATTTCTTATTAGGTTTGTTAGTCCCTCCATAGAACTGCCTTCTCTTCATTTGTAACCTCCCATGAGGACTGGCCCTTTTACTTCGGTTGTTACATGGTACTTCTTTATTCTGTAAGCACTATTTTCTTTAATGAGTTTCTCTTACTGCAGGAGGGTCTCTCTGGCACAGTTGTGCATGTTTATTTAACTTGTAGCAAACTGGGAGCTCTTCCGGGGCCATGGGAGATAGAGACAACCCAGTAATGCCATCAAGCATATGCAATGCAATAGGTCTCGCATTTGCGCAAGTTTAAGCTATTGGCATCGTAAATGACAATGCCTTTTATTTGTTTAAAAACCTAAATAAAAGGCATTGTCATTTACAATGGCAATAGCTAAAACTCGAGTAAAGGCATATGTTTTTTTGTACAGTGTCCACAAGAGGTCTTTAGCAAACGGACACCTGAAAGCTGTCTGGTGTGGGTGCGACCTAATAAGGCTATCGTCCCGAGAAATGAATGTGTGAGCCCCATCTATTTCAGGGTCAAAAATACTTAGTGATTGAGATGCTGAGGAGTAGCCAGATACAGGTCTCTTTCAATGATTGGACCATGTTGAACAAAGAATGCAGGCTCTGAAGATTGAAGTGTGATAAAGAGGACGTCGGTCTAGCAGGATATGTTTTCCCATCAAATCAGAAAAAGCAAAGGCAATGGATCTGGCCGTGGCAATGCCGCAGTATTTTTTCCCTTCCCTCGCTCTCTTTTTTTTTTTTAACAAACACAAGAAATATGCATTAAGAGTGTAATTGTAATAAAAATGTAGAAATTTCTAAACGTGGTATCCATTTGTTTGCAAAAAAGGTAAATAAAATCCCATCAGAAAAAACCTAGCACTGTTGTGGACTACTTTCTGTGTGGATGTGCACATGTGCACTCTCATAACCATCATGGAAAGGGAAGACACAGGGAGTAGTAATGAGGGAATGGTAAAGAAGAAATCTGGAAATTAAGTTGGACTTATGCTGTTAAGAGAACTAGGGAAAGAAGCAAGCTAAAAAGGGTCTGGCTTCTCCAGTGTGTTATATAAAATAAACATTTGAAGCCAAATTGCTGCATGAATGAATTCAGCTGTCGGCATGTTTTGATCAAATGTGTTTCCATGTTCTTCAGTAGGAGCAAGGTGAAAAGGGATAAGGGTTTATTTTCAAAGGGTCTGCTAATTTGACAAGACGAAATAAGCCAGGCATTTCAGTGTTACTCACTAAATCCAGTAAGACTTTAGCAGTGCAACTAAAGAAGACTTGTCAAAGCTGTGTTGTACTCAGGCTGGAGGTTTTATGTAAGTACCGAGATGTATCTTTTACATACATTGGAAGGGCAGGAGATGGTTCTCTGCTCTGGTGTACTGTGCGTGTTCCGTATTCTAGATTAAAGCACTGCTGTCCTGTCAGTGTCCATCCTTCTGTTGATCTGCGGGAGGTGCCCTACACTCTGGGTCGGATTGGTAAGGCGGGCAATGGACGATGGGCCGGTATCTGACTTACAGCTGTGGGCTGCTTTTTAGGTCTCCCCTGGCGAAAGCAGCGATGCGCTGCTCTTGCCATGGAGAGCACCTTTTGGAATCAATTCTCCCTCGCTTGCATGCACGTGTCTGCATGGACAAAGATGGCTGCTCTCGCCATCCTGTTCAAATCAAACAGCATGCGTGTGTCCATACGGACTGTCGACAGTCCAACACCATCTTGCCTAAATAGCACGTTCACCACACGCCACGCTCAACCCCCCTCGCGTGTTCGCCACGCTCACTCCCCCACCCATCGCGCCTTCAGCGCTCTGCCGGCTCACTCCCCCACACCCTCTCTATTGCAGCCAGCTGCTCTGAATGTTTTTCTTGCATTGAATAGAAACCATTACACGCTGCCAGCTCACTCCCCCACGCCCCTCTCTGTTGCAGCCAGCTGCTCTAATGTTTTTCTTGCATTGAATAGAAACCATCACTCCGAAAAAAATGCACAACTCTAACCCCTTTATGCAAAGGGGGTTGTTACACACTTTTATCCCATCACAGCGATTGCTGATGGTTACAACAATGGATGGGCTGGGGAATGCTGCTTGTCACTCACCACCAAATTCTTCATGAGGGATCTGACAGTGAAGGCCTGGGGGTGCTTGCTACTGCTGCCCGCAGCCTCCCTCCTGCAGGCTGCCTTCTCGGGGGCTCTGTTCACCTGTGGTTGCTTCTGCTTTTGTTGCTCTGCAACCATCTCTGTCTGACCACCGGCCTCGATCCTGAGGGCTGGCAGGGTTTCGGGCTCCCGGGCGGCAGGGTCGGATGGACTCTGGGACTGGGGCACGGTGCGAGGCTCCTGGAGTAGATCTCTCTGCCTTGGGAAGCGGTAACCGTCTGCTGCTCTTACCTGCGATAGCAACGCACGCTGCGCACTGACCGTTGCTAGGCGACCAGTCAACATTCTTTTGGAGCCTCCCAGTTTCCGCATTACCCCACGGACTTTGCTTCCCATCAGACACTGGGCCTTCCCGCGTGCCTGTGCCTGCGTGCTCTTCTGGCCTCTTGCACTCCCAACGTACTTCTTCTGTGCTTTGGTTGCTCGTTTTGGGCCCTGTCCTAATGCATAACACCGTAAGCACGTAAGGGCTACACTACAGTTTTCAAGCATTCATTGCTACGTCTTAATATTGAAATCACAAGAACATTAATAAACATTACCAGATATTTGCGTGGCTGCCATTTGTCAGCAATAAAATAAATAATGCATTAATACTTTTTTTGACTTTTTCTCCTGATAACCCACATATGCCCTAAAAATTTAGCAACAGCGCAGGCAAATGGGGGTTTGCATCTGATCTTAATATACACAGAGCAGATTCGCAGTTGAGTGTTTCCAACTAACTTTAGATTGTTTTGATCCAGTTAGCTCGTGGAAGCACATAGACTCAACATCCAACAAGCATTGGCATAGCCAATAGGTCTCGCTTTTGGGACCTTATAAGTGTTTAGCCATGCAACAGTTGGTGTTGTTGCACTAAGGATATTGTGCTGCATACCTAAATACTTTTAAGGTCCCAAAAGCGAGACCTATTGGTTATGCCAATGCTTTTTTTGGGGGGTAACATTTCCCCAATCTGCATACCATTGCTGAAAATCAATGGCATAGCCAATAGATAAAGGTGAGAACTGCTTTCTTTGCCAGTGCTTGATTGTCAATGTCTATGCTTTCCTGTACTTCCAGTGAGCGAAAAAAGAACAAGCATTAAAAATGCAATAGGTCGTGCCTTTTATTAAGTTAATGCCATTTGCTTTGCTATACAATACCATTAGGAAAGCAAATGGCTTTAACTTAACCAAAGGCGAGACTTGTTGCATTTTCAGTGCTTGTTTGGCCAGCAAGGTGGCTGATATGGGCTATGGCTGTGTAGTTCAGATGCCCCAGCTGCCTTATAGGGGCTTGAGCGCCCCTTCCGGAGCAGACGGGCCTCTGATACCTCCCTTTTACCAAGGGGGAGGAGGTGTCATTTCCAGTCTCTCTCTCTAGACCGGCCCAGTACTGTATCCAGATTGAGCAGCGGACGAGGGTCCTGAGCATGAGTGGTCTCACTAATATTCAGTTGTGGTTCACCATTATGAACTTATCCATGCACAAAAGGCTCCTGGCAACATTTGCATATTTTTTTATCACAGTGAAGTAAAGACCGCCTGCCTCTTTTAGAGAATCCCCCACCTTCCTTCTTTTTATAATACTTAAAGCACTGAAGCAGTGTTTTGAGAAAAAAAGAAACTCAGCAAATGGTAGGCCATTTTTTTAGGCTGCCCAGGCCTATTTTTTATCCCAATCCTACCCACACCTGTGCATTTTGCAGATATTTCCGACTTTCCATCTTGGCTTGGAGTGCTTTATTATGCAGCTTTACCGCAATACAGTCAGACACCAAAAAATATCCTGCAGCTTTACTTCTGTGTGACCTACACTGTCGCCTTATGTCCGGTTGTCCTAAACTGTCACCTGCCACCAGGTATCCTGCCGTTTTTAGGTCTTGCACCTGGCGAAGCAGCGCGAAGCGCTGTCGCCAGCGAGAACTATAGTCGTCGACTATGCTTTCAAGGGCTTGCAAGGGCGATAGGAGATGGGCACGCGCAGGCTGCAGGCCGGATCGGATCGAGTCACACGCTGTGCCCATCGCCTGTCTCCCTTGCAAGCCTCATGCCGTTACTTTCACTTTGCCTCCCCCCTCGGCTCCACGGCCCGTCAATGCGCACCGAAGTTCTCCTTTCCGCTATTACAGCACCAAATGCATTTTACTCGCGCGCGCACACAACCCCCTAATGCTTGTTTATATTACGAACGGTAGTCCTCTCTCAGACCTTCTTTTAGGCCCCAGTGCGTCCAATGACCTGGACGGCTGCCATCATGGAGTGGAGCGGGCGGCTGTGGTCTGTAGGCCTTCAATCCCTCCGTACTAGACGGCCACCGGTACCCGCCGTTAGCCCCGCACTCACCATTAGCTCAAGGCGTGGCAGCGAGGTCAAGAGCCGCCTCCACTCCTGTTGTCTTCTACCTGATCTCCTCTGTCCGTGCCACTGCTTCAGTCTCCCTGGGTCTGCTGTTTCAACTCGACACTCAGTAAGTCTCCCACGTATGCTACACCTCTCGGCAGAAGCTAGGCCAGGCTCATCGGAATTCGCATCGGCGGCTCTACAGGCCCCGCCACTCATGTCCTTTGGTCTCAGCGCTGGCCAATGGGGAGTCCTCCTCCGCTCATTCTCCACTCAGCACCAGTAGGGAGTCTTCACCCTTCTGTTCCGACTTCTGCGCTCCCACCAATAGTGCATTTCCAGCTTTATTTAAACAAATGCCACGGAGCCCTCGTGGATCACGTCTACACTGCAATCTTGGTTGGCCACGCCCTCTTCTCCTAATACATTTTTACAGCTTCTTGAGTTTCCGCTTGTGTTGCTGTTTAAATTTTACAAAATGTTTTTATATACTTATGGACACCGCAGTGCTTTTATTTTAACATGGCGCCCGCTTCATGCACACTGGGCTTTTGATCATTGTCTTCTTTCCTCACGGGCGCTGCAGGGGAGACACATAGCTGCTTCGTGCAATAAGCTAGTTCAGCATGTCAGGGTCCGTGAGTGGAGCAGGATACGTAGGTAAGTGTGCGCGGTAAGACTGCAGCCCTGCCAAGGGTCACTCAGGGGTTAAACTAATGCACATTTAGTATTGTTATCCCATTCCCTCAAAATATGTTGTCATGCAATGACTGGGTGTGAGTGTTTGATTGGTTCAGATGCTCCGTCCATCACCACCCCCTTTCTACCGCTTTTGGCCGCCATAAGTGTGGCAGGGTATGCTCAGACGTGAGTCCCTTGCTCACTTTGCCACTGGATTCAAGCAAGCCGGGCTGAAGACGGCTGTAATGCCAGGAACCGGTCCTCGGAAGCTTGTTTCCGGTCCAGGGAAGGCATGGCTTGGCAGTTCGGGCTGGACTGTTCCCATGAGGCACAGGGTCAGACTGATTTGCATATAGCCATGTCTGAACTGGGGTGGCAGAGTGGGCTAAAGAACGGTGATGGATCAAACCCAGATCTTTTGACTGGGTGTGAGTATTTGATCGGTTCAGATGCTCCGTCCATCACCACCCCCTTTTGTATGCAATTCACAGCGCCAGTACTTGCTTGAATTAGTGTGCTAGTAATGCGCTTTGCACAGACACTAACAGTGTCTGTTCTTCTGCGGCTCTGTAAGCATACCCAGGACTGAGGAGAGGGCATGGGTTATGATCAACCGTTTAGAAGTCAGACTCCAGTGGCTGGCAGCATTTGACCCTGCTTTACTTTAATTCTTATGGTAGTCCTGGCTGCTTTTTTTCTTTTTGTGTGTGTGTGGTTAGAAGTGGTGCGCTTGGTGCAGGGCAGATTGTCTCTTAGGGAGATCTCGCCACGAATCTCTGCCCCCCTCGCCCTTCACACAGTGACATTTTATATACAGGTTGGCAGGTCTAACATCTGTATGAAATGTGCCATTAGTAGGAGACGAGGCAAACAGTGCGCTTGTGTTTCCTAGAACTCGCAGGTATTGAGGGGGTAGGAGGCTTCTGAGTTTCTAAAAGCACTTTGCACTTCAGGAGGTCTAGCCCACACAAGAACAGTATTCCCCTTGAAAACCATCTTTCATGTGCTGAATCGCGACTCTCTAGTTCAGGCGTGTGTGCTCTCTAGGGCCCAAGCATGATTAATTGTTGGCAAACTGGCCTGACCCCTCCCCTACCTAGGTTAGTGACCTCTCTGTGACAAAGAGCCATGCCTTGTGGACTACCAGATCCTGTACACCTGTGCTTGCATACATTCAGTTCATAGTGGGCACTTCACACACACACTGCACCCTCACACACACTGTACACTCACACACACTGCACACACTGCACCCTCACACACACGGCACACACTGCACCCTCCCACACACTACACCCTCACACACACTGCACCCTCACACACACTGCACCCTCACACACTGCACCCTCACACACTGCACCCACACACACTGCACCCTCACACACTGCACCCTCACACACTGCACCCTCACACACTGCACCCTCACACACTGCACCCTCACACACTGCACCCACACACACTGCACCCACACACACTGCACCCACACACACTGCACCCACACACACTGCACCCACACACACACTGCACCCACACACACACTGCACCCACACACACACTGCACCCTCACACACACTGCACCCTCACACACACTGCACCCTCACACACACTGCACCCTCACACACACTGCACCCTCACACACACTGCACCCTCACACACACACTGCACCCTCACACACACACTGCACCCTCACACACACACTGCACCCTCACACACACACTGCACCCTCACACACTGCACCCTCACACACACTTCACTCACAATGCACACACTGTACCCTCACACACAATGCACACACTGCACCCTCGCACACACTGCACCCTCGCACACACTGCACCCTCACACACTGCACCCTCACACACTGCACCCTCACACACACTGCACCCTCACACTCACTGCACCCTCACACACACTTCACCCTCACACACACTTCACCCTCACACACACTGCACCCTCACACACACTGCACCCTCACACACACTGCACCCTCACACACACTGCACCCTCACACACACTGCACCCTCACACACACTGCACCCTCACACACACTGCACCCTCACACACACTGCACCCTCACACACACTTCACCCTCACACACTTCACCCTCACACACTTCACCCTCACACACACTGCACACACTGCACCCTCACACACACTGCACACACTGCACCCTCACACACTGCACACACTGCACCCTCACACACACTGCACACATTGCACCCTCACACACACTGCACACACTGCACCCTCACACACATTGCACACTTTGCGCACCCTCACACTCTGCGCACCCTACAATCTGCGCACCCTCACACCCTGCGCACCCTCACACCCTGCGCACCCTCACACCCTGCGCACCCTCACACCCTGCGCACCCTCACACCCTGCGCACCCTCACACCCTGCGCACCCTGCGCCCCCTCACACCCTGCGCCCCCTCACACCCTTCGCACCCTCACACCCTGCGCACCCTCACACCCTCACACTCTGCGCGCCATCACACTCTGCACCCTCACACACTCTGCAATGGAACATACACTCCAAATACCACTCAGTGCCACATAATTACACTCCACATAATTACACTGCACTCAATGCAACATACACTCTAAATACCACTCAGTGCCACACAATTACACGCCACATAATTACACTGCACTCAATGCAACATACACTCCAAATCCCATTCAGTGCCACATAATTACACGCCACATAATTACCCTGCACTCAATGCCACATACAACCCAAATACCACTCAGTGCCACATAATTACACGCAACATAATTACACTGCAATCAATGCAAAATACACTCCAAATACCACTCAGTGCCACATAATTACACACCACATAATTACACTGCACTCAATGCCACATACACCCCAAATACCACTCAGTGCCACATAATTACACGCAACATAATTACACTGCAATCAATGCAAAATACACTCCAAATCCCACTCCGTGCCACATAATTACACGCCACATAACACAGCACTCAATGCAACATACACTCAGTGCCACATAATTATATGTGCCACATAATTATATGCTACATAATTACACTGCACTCAATGCAACATACACTCCAAACAATACCACTCAGTGCCATATAATGATATGCTACATAATTACACTGCACTCAATGCAACATACAATAAAAATACCACTCAGTGCCACATAATTACTCTACTAAATACAACATGTACTCCCCATATTACCACTCAGTGCCACATAATTACACGCCACATAATTACACTCTTCTCAATGCAACGTAAATACACTCCACATAATACCACTCAGTGCCATATAATTACACACCTCATACTTGCACTCTACTCAATGCAACATAGATACACTTTATCTGTCTATCTATCTATCGCACTCACTCTATCTATCGCCATCTCTCTATCTATCAATCGATCGCCCTCACTCTATCTATCTGTCTATTTATCTATCGCCCTCACTATCAATCTATCGCATCAACATAGCATCCCTCAGCACCACCACAACATCACTCAGGGGCACCACAACATCACTATGCGCTACCACAGCATCACTGAACGCCACAGCATCACTTGTCGCCACCACAACATCACTCAGCGCCACCACCGCATCAATCTGTGCAACCATTCAACAACAACTGGTTCAAATATGTTCTCTCAATGTTTCAAGCATTATTACAAATGTCACAAAAAGATGTTAATATTTCACTTCTGTTCTTGGATTTTCATCACAATAAAATACAATTAACATAATTTTCACAAAAGTTATTTACAAAAGCTGTTGCCATTGTAAATTACAATAACTTTAATTTAAGTATTAATTATTAAAAAAAATAAAAGGCATTTTTATTTGTAATATCAATACATCTAAGTAACGTAAATACAACACATATTGCATTACCAATGCTATAGGTGTTCCATTTGCGAAAGTTAAAACTATTGGCATTGTAAATGACAAAGCTATTAATTTCGCTATTTTCAAAATCAACACATAAATAAAAAAAATTGTCATTTAGAATACCAATAGCTCAAACTTTCCTAATGCGAGACCTATTGCATTGCAAATGCTTGTTTGTTATTCTGGAGCTCCGTTTCTGTTTACCTTCTATTGTGACCTGCAGCCAGATATTTTGCAGCTCTGTTTCTGGGTACCTTATACTGTGACCTGCATCCAGATATTTTGTAGCTCTGTTTCTGGGTACCTTATACTGTGACCTGCATCCAGATATTCTTCAACCCTGTTTCTGGGTACCTTATACTGTGGCCTGCAGCCAGATATTTTGCAGCTCTGTTTCTGGGTACCTTATACTGTGACCTGCATCCAGATATTTTGTAGCTCTGTTTCTGGGTACCTTATACTGTGACCAGCATCCAGATATTCTTCAACCCTGTTTCTGGGTACCTTATACTGTGACCTGCATCCAGATATTTTGCCGCTCTGTTTCTGGGTACCTTATACTGTGGCCTGCAGCCAGATATTTTGCAGCTCTGTTTCTGGGTACCTTATACTGTGACCTGCATCCAGATATTTTGTAGCTCTGTTTCTGGGTACCTTATACTGTGACCAGCATCCAGATATTCTTCAACCCTGTTTCTGGGTACCTTATACTGTGACCTGCATCCAGATATTTTGTAGCTCTGTTTCTGGGTACCTTATACTGTGACCTGCATCCAGATATTCTTCAACCCTGTTTCTGGGTACCTTATACTGTGGCCTGCAGCCAGATATTTTGCAGCTCTGTTTCTGGGTACCTTATACTGTGACCTGCATCCAGATATTTTGTAGCTCTGTTTCTGGGTACCTTATACTGTGACCAGCATCCAGATATTCTTCAACCCTGTTTCTGGGTACCTTATACTGTGACCTGCATCCAGATATTTTGCCGCTCTGTTTCTGGGTACCTTATACTGTGGCCTGCAGCCAGATATTTTGCAGCTCTGTTTCTGGGTACCTTATACTGTGACCTGCATCCAGATATTTTGTAGCTCTGTTTCTGGGTACCTTATACTGTGACCAGCATCCAGATATTCTTCAACCCTGTTTCTGGGTACCTTATACTGTGACCTGCATCCAGATATTTTGTAGCTCTGTTTCTGGGTACCTTATACTGTGACCTGCATCCAGATATTGTGCCGCTCTGTTTCTGGGTACCTTATACTGTGACCTGCATCCAGATATTGTGCAGCTCTGTTTCTGGGTACCTTATACTGTGACCTGCATCCAGATATTTTGCAGCTCTGTTGCTGGGTACCTTATACTGTGACCTGTATACAGATATTGTGCAGCTCTGTTTCTGGGTACCTTTTACTGTGACCTGCATCCAGATATTGTGCAGCTCTGTTTCTGGGTACCTTTTACTGTGACCTGCATCCAGATATTGTCCAGCTCTGTTTCTGGGTACCTTATACTGTGACCTGTATCCAGATATTGCTCAGCTCTGTTTCTGGGTACCTTTTACTGTGACCTGCAGCAAGACCCCTACGTCTCTTTCTGCGATTTCACTGTTAGCACCCACTAGAGTTTACCTCTTTTGTTCATCACTCACCTTTAGGAAGACTGGTAGTTTCAGTGCTCTGTGTCAAAGTTATGCCTCGTTGCTGGTTTGAATCGGTTGATGTGCTCACATGATAATGGATGCTGCTCAGGTTTAAGCTTAGTTTGGTAAACTCAGCCCTGCGAGATAGGGTTTGTGTGCCTGCATCTCTGAAATATCCCTCTACACTCATGTGCCGTCCCTGAAATGAACAGAAGTGTCTGAACATCGCACATCTAACAAATAAGCTACATCTGTAATCTTAAATGTACTGAAAAAACAATAAGGGGTTCTCCGTTTGATTGGAGACACTTGTTATTGATACTCTTGTGGTGCAGTCTATATGGCCGTCTGTTGCATTGTGCGATGCTTGCCCTTCTGTTGTCACTCTTGAGATCTACTGGGAAAGGAACTGATGTCAAATGTATGCTGTGTTACAGAGAAAGTAGTCGAAGCTGTGACGGCCGCCATCTTGGACCTGGTCCAGCTGTACTGCAGTGCCTTCAACGCGGACTTCCAGGCACTGGTACATGGGGATCGCAAGCAATACGTGACCCAAGATGCATCTCTTCTCACGAGTCCACTTTCCTTCACCATCTATGCTGCACATCGGATCCCTATCACGTGGGTGGCAAGGTGAGACAATTGAATTATGTGACTTCCAGCCAGATGGGTTGTTATATCAGTGTGATACTTGGCTGGTTTAACCCCGAGTCCCTGTGTATGTATCGTAGTGTGCGAGACATGTTGGATGGCCTCTGATTCCCTCTATCTGTGTGATAGTAATCTTGAGATGGCTTGGCCATAGATTTCAGCACACTGAATAGCAATCTGGGAGCTGGATCCCATGCATATGTGATAGCATGCTGGTAGGTGCAAGCTGACTGGGCAGGATTTCCTTCTTCTGTACTGTACATGGGTGGGAGAGGCAAGACTGACTGTGCCCCCCTCCATTCCCTGTATATGTATGGTGTCATGGCATGGATTTGCAAACAACTTCAATAGTTCATTCGTTTTTCATTTTAAAACACATTAATATTCACCTCATTACATCAATCAGCAACTAAAAGGTGACAAGATGAACTTTGCAGAAGATCTACTCCTATTGGACACGCTTTTTTCATAACATTTGATCTGTTTGAGTTAGAAACAATTCTGTTGAAGTCTATAAATTAGTCTGTACATGATGGATAATATAACTAGAGGGTAAAATCCATCGTTATATGGAAAATGTCATGGCCGCTTACTTCCAGTGGCAGAGCATATGTCTGTATGGTATCGTGGATATGGCTGTCAAACCTACTCAATGCCCTTAACCCAGTACTTCTGTAGGGATCCCGTGGTTCAGAATGAATGGTTTGGGTCTTAGTTCTCTCTGCATGGCCATCGCTTAGAGGGAGATGCTAGTTGGCCCTTCTAGACAGAGAGTGGACCGGTGAAGGAGGTGACGAGCTCCTTGCAGCGCTTCTCGTTAAAGCTGAAATGCATGCATTTTTCTGTTGCCTGCTAAGCTGCGCACACTTTAGTGAGGTGGCATAGCCGACAGGACTGATGGCCTCCCTCAGCACAGCCTGGTAGCCCCCTGTGCCTATTTGGGGGTTGTGAGTGTAATTTTCAGGTAGGTGCGTGTGTGTGTGTGTGGGTGTATGAGGAATGCTCAAGCCAGGATATTGTGAGGGAGAGATTGAGTGTGAGAACTGCTGTGAAAGGATGCTTATAGCGAGATGGGCGCTCTACACTGCAGGAGAGTCCCCTGGGAGAATGACTGCTTGTGAAGGATGTCTCCAAGGTGGAGTGGGGTCTAGAGAAGGATCCAAATAGCTTGACAGGTCAGCATTAGATCGAGTTAAATCCACTACTGGGTGATCCCCTATGGTGGTCAGGTTCCATTTGCTATTCCAGATGTTACATTTATTCTAATGTGGTGGGAGATCAGGTGTGACATGCATATTCCCTTGGGGACTGCAGGCCCTCTTTGTCGATCATGGACTGGGACATTCCCTTTTCCTTTGTCCCATGTGTAGGCTGTACGCCTCCGGGTGGCAGGCCAGACTCTAGCGGAGATTTCCCAGCTGTGGGTTGTAAAAGAAATCCCTTTCCTATGTTAATCCCCAGGCAAGAGGGACACGATTAGGTATTTTGTCTCAGTGGCCCACAGGGCTGCACTGCTTTACTCCATGAGCTTGTTCCACATTTCCCTGACCTGTAACTGTGCTCAGTTTGGGACACCACTCGGCCAGATTGTATGTGACGAGACAATGTATCCCTGAATGAATGTCTATATGATGCAAGGCCGTAGTGAGTTCTGAACCCCCGGTGATACATGCCTGTGGGAGTGCAGCCCACTGTCCTGTGGCTCCCAGAGTGAAGGCTTGTCAACAGTAGGAATCGCGTTACGCGAATCTCCGCGAAACGGTAAAAAATCTCTGCGAAAACGCAGAAATTCCGCGAACATGCTTTTTTACTGTTCGCAATCGCTGTTTGCGTGCTCGGGGAGAAATATCTCACGACACACATTTGAGAACGCAAACAAGCAAAAAATTTCGCGAACTCTCGGAACGCCGAATTTTGGGCAATTTTGCATTCTCCGCGGAACGCGAAATTACCCAAATTCCACGAGCCGCCCAGGCCTAGTCATCACACTGGTGTGTGCAGAAGAGATGTTGGATCTTTCCTGGACTTCTAAGACACCGGGTGGAGATGCTTTGACTGTCCCGTTCCTCGGGAGCTCCATCCATGGTGATTGCTGCACTGCACCCGGCAGTGCTTCCTGCACAAGCCCGTGCTTGCTACACTGGACTGCAGATTGCATCGATCCATGCTCTCTTAATACGGACAGGCATCTACGCTCGGACTAGTGGACCTCTGACTCTACCGGGGTGACCTCAAGGTTGCAGCAAACTGCATGTATGTGTCTGCTTCATGGAAGGGCTTTATCCATTTGTTTACAAATACCCATTTCGTCTTTTTTTTGTGTGTGATTTATATTCCAATTTAGGGTGGTGACCTCACTCCATGTAATAACCCTGTTTAGTTTTTTACAGTTGGCTGCAAATGGTGGCCACCAGTACTCATTTTTGGGAACCGTGACTTGTTTTTCACCATCAAACTTTGACCCAGAGGACGAGAGAGACAAAGGAAGGGAAGGACCAAGAAGAGAAGTTTGGGAAAAGGGCGACAATGGTAGAAAGCAGGACTTAAAAAGAAAGTGAGATGAAGCCATGAAGTGAGGGGTGGTGGAAGGAGGAGACATGACACGGAATCAAGACTACTAGCCATCCTTGGTATTGGCCACCCCTGGCAGCATGAGGCTACCCTGCACTTTTTCCCTCCCCAACTGATGCACTTGTCACAACAGATACAGTTTCTACTCGTGTTCTTTCATTCGAAAATGCATTGCTATTGGGTGCGTTAGTCTAATTATTTCTATGGACGCAAACCAAGACTACAAGGCCCAGCATGCATTATGTTGTGAAATAAAAGCCAAAACTGGAAGCAGTATCTTTGATAGGATGGAGTGAGGCGATCACCGCTCCCATACTGAATGAAGCTGTTCATACTGTGGACTTCTGTCTTCAGTGGCCATGACAGCTTCATCTTTTAGGCATGTTCTGCTACCATGGAAGGTACCTGTGTCTGTACATAGACCATCATATGGGATCATGCTGAGCATGTGTGCTTGGTCCCTCCTTGAAGGAGTACAAGGCCAATCGGGGTTTCTCCCATTGTGTTTGTGGTTAATCAGTTAATTTGTTTGTTCATCGTAATTGTTGTCTGGGTGATGCATATTGTGCATGACTGAAAGGGAACTGATTTGTGTGCCGAAGTCCTTCGTCTTCTGACATCGTTAGCCTGTTCTGCACAGAAATTTTATAAGAAATGCAATTTGAGTTGGGCAGGGAGGGGAGGGGACCAGGCCTGGGGTACGAGCACCAGAGGCGGGCATAATCAAAGAATGCAGAACGCTGCAGAGTTATATTTACCACTACATTTTAAGTTTCTAATGTAGGATTTGTGTTGAACGCGCAAACACGCAAATAAAGATGATCGCGTTGTTAGTATTTCCGAAAAAGCAGGTTTCACAGCTTTCAGTGTCGACCAAGGAAAATAGCGAGATGTCTTCGAGCCTCTGAGGCGCAGCGCTCCTGCCCTGGGCTGTTCTTTTACAGGCCATTAACTTTAATGTGATCAGTTGAAGTGAACCAGGGCTACACACAACCAGGCCCGGTTCCGGGAATTTTAATCAGAATGGGCCACAGATACATTTGGGTGGGCCATTGCGGGTTCACAAATGGCACTGTCGCCAGTGTGAATGCGGGGGCAAGAATGGCTCCAAGTTCATGTTTAAAAAGAATAACTTAATAATTACTTCTCAGTGCTGTAATGTGAAGTATTAATAATGTCAAAGCTTCTACGTGTTAAAGAGATGCGCTTTTTTGAATTTTGAAGAGCCATTCTCATATTTTACATAATGTTTGTTGCATGATTAGCAAAGACTTTCAGGGCTCGGCTCGTGCACATGCTCGAAGAGCCAAGCCAGACCCTTGGCTCGGCTCCTCCTGCTAATCATGTGTTGGCTCACCCACCTGCAGCTTGCCTCAGATACGAGCTTGGGTTGCCACCAGATGGCCTTTACTGGCATAACCAGTATTTTAATGTCTCTGTCAGTGCAAAAATAGGGGAAATGACCTAAAGCCGGTGCTTTTCTCTTTATCAGTACATATTTTAAATTGTAGGTATTAAAACAAAAGCAATGCTCTTTAAAAAGATGTTCACGGGTTCCTTGACCCCTGACTGAGAATTAAAGTAAACAAAGTGGTTGAAAAAATCACAGCATTCGACACTGTGCTTCTCCCCAGCATATTCGGCTCTGTCTGGATGGGCCAAAGGTCATGTTTGGATGTGCCTGCCCCCCCCCCTCCCCCCCCACTGCTATAACCGGGCCTGGCTACAACTCCCAGAATGCATTGCATTTTTAAATGAAAGCCCAGAACCCGTGTGCCTTGGTAACATGAAGTAATCTGGTAAATGTACACCCGAGACAGCTCAGCTGTACCTCGGGTTACACGGCTTTTATTACCGCCTGAGACTTTAAGCTCAATCTTTGTCACCCACCCTTCCGGTGAAACCTTAGACAGCAGAGCTATCTTTCAAGTTGCACCGCTGCCAAATTACCCATAGACTGCAGACCTGTTATTGAAATGGCACGGTTCGCCGAAGCAGCTAGAACACGCCTCAGATACTGAGACAGCAGAGCTATCTCGCGGGTTACACCGCTCTCAAAAGAACAATCACAGCCGAGCTATCCCTGCTGTTACTCACCTCATGGCTTTGGGTGCAGCTTAAAGAATGCTGCTTTCGAAAACAAAACCTGAACCGACTGACTTCGTCGACTGAGTGACCCTCCCGCCCTCCCCAGAATGAGAAAAATGTGCAGCGCCCACAGTCCCTGTGTGCAGTGACCCCTCCTCGTGCTGTGGAATGGAGTAGAATTCCGGCCGAAGGGGTGGGGGCAGCACCGGCATTTCACACTGTAAACGTTTTTTTAAAAAAAACTCTTAGCAAGAACGTCCAAAAGCACGTGGAAACACGAATCCCATTCGTAGGAGAATGATCAGAGCAGCCGAGTGGCCGTGTCACGTGTGGCACCTTCAGCTATTTTTAGGTCTCGTGACCTACAATGCGCGCAAGCGCATTTGGGATCGAGAATTCAAGTGCTCGATCGACTAGTGAAACCACTGCGGTTTCTTAACAGTGCATGTGAGGTCACGTGGCCACAAAAGCGGGTCACCTGACCACACAAGCACGCGCATCTCCCTATTCCGCCTGCATCAACTTCTCCTCCCGTCGCTCGTATTCCCGCCCCCCCACCAGGCTCTCCCGCGCTCCGGCCTCCGAAAGCTTCAAAGCTTCCCCGTCCACTGCTTCACACTTCACGGCCGGCAGGCCGTGAGATCCATTCCTTGCTTCCCGTGCTCCGGCCTCCGAGAGCTTCAAAGCTTTCCCGCCCACTGCTTCACACTTCACGGCCGGCAGGCCGTGAGATCCATTCCTTTAATACAGTTGGAAAAGCCCAGCCATCTGCAGTTCCTTGTAGCTTGTTCTAAATATTTGTGCTGTGGCAACCATTGATAATGCCAATAGTCGCAGTTGCTCGTAGGTGTTATTTTACCTGTGTTACATATGCATTGCTGCTTGTAGGTGTTATTTCATTTTTTTTTTTAAGTTGTTCACCGCTGCACAAATATATCGAAGCACTTTGCTGCTGGTCAAGCGCACAACGCCATTAGGCTAAAAGGGATTCAGGCAACCCCCATCCGTCCTGTATGACAGCTCCTGCTCCGGATGCTTCCCGGGCACACACACACAGCCCTAGTACTTGAAAGGTGTTATTGGCACACTATGCTAAAACCTACATTTTAGCTTATTTGTGCTTTGGGAGTGTTTTTATTAGTTGCGAATGCCTTCCATATGTTTAATTATTATTCGCACTACACTTTACCTAGGGCTTTAAGGGTGCCTGGTCCAAGTAGGTGCTGCAACATGTGCCGATCGGGCTCTCTGTTTTTACCGTCACCCTAGAGAGAAAAATCATAGTTTACCTTTGCAGCATTTTAGGTTTTAAATTTTATTTGGTTTTTGGGCTATTGTATATTGTGCTAACTCGAACCTAAAGTATTGCACAGTTTTACATAGCCACTAGTTACACAAATATAAAGTAACATGTGTTTTACCATGCTGTAGTTGCCGACACTTTTTTTCCCCCTTCCTACGTGCCAGCACAAGTTTAGCATACTGCTGTGGTTAATTTGCATCCCACAGATGCAGCCTCCAAATAGATTACAATCTGTGTCGCTTGTCTACGTAGCTTTTAATTAACGTCTCCTACTTTCCTTTCTCAAGTGCTGGATTTGTCACCGAAACATCTCACTATAGCAGACTTTCTGTCTGCATTTTGTTAATCAAACCTAGCTATATTTATTGCATTGTATTTACAGACTTACATGTTTACCATGAAAGTAAAGTTTTAATAACAGGGTAAAGACGAGATTTTAACTTTGTAGCATTTCAGGGTTTGCAATGCCATTTGATTTTTAGACAATTGTATATAGCACAAACTCAGTCCTTAATGTATTGGACCGTTTTACATAGTCCATAGCTACATTCTACAAATGCAATGTTTATGTATTTTTTGGTGAGCCTGCGCTATAACTCGACCCTACTTGGTTAATTACATACAAACAACGTTTATGTTAATTTCTGTAGTAACAGTGATCACAAGGTTGTCCATAATTACAGAATGGTGAGCCAGGGCTGTGACACAATTCTGCTCCCTGAAAGCCGCAATCGTTATGCTACAAATTAGCACATATGAACAAAAGCGTATTTCTTTTATATAGCAAGCTTTATTTTTTGTTAAATCTTCATGTAGGAACAACTATTGACAAAGCTAATAGTCATGGCTGCTTTTTGGTGTGTTACCACTTGTGGTACATATATGAATACGCTGGCAGGAGTAGAAACATGCTAGTTTGGCGGCACACTATGCTAAAACCTATTTTTTAGGTTATTTGTGTTTTGTTGGACGCTTTTGTATTCGTTATGTATGCTTTCTGCATCTCCACAACCACGCGCATTGTGCGCAGCTTCCATTTGCCACCAGACACTTCGCACGCGCCGCACTCCACCTCTGCTGCCACACGCATTCAGCTCACCAGGCTGCACACCCCCTCACCCCCATATGCTCGCTTGCCAATGTCCCTCCCACCCTTCCTTTGATCTCCGCCGCGAGTTCTCACACGCTCGTCTCCGTCCCCTTCCTTTAATGGCCCTCCCCCTCCCCCAGCACAGAGTGTGCATCGCTTGTTTTTAATGGCCGCACGTTTTCGCTCTCACACGCCATCCTAATAAGCATCTACCTTGCTGCTCACGCTAACTTTTGATTCGTGAGATCCACACATATCTCTGCCAGAACACATCACCCCTCTCCCCGCAGCATACCCTGCTCTCACAGGGCACACAGTTTCTACTCCACGCACCGTCTCTCTCCACTCTGCTCTCCCGTATCTCACACTCCTCCACCGCCTCGCCTGTCTTTGAAGGAACCTCCCTTTCTAGCTCAGCTGCCTTTTCTACTTCATCTCACCACTTACTTTTCTCTCCTCTCACTGCCCTCGCTCCCTCTCATCTGTCACTCACACACTGTGCACTCACACTACTTTAGACCACACATAATGCACACGCGCACACACACACCCCACACCCTCACACCATGCACCCTCACACACCCCGCACCCTCACACACCCCGCACCCTCACACTACTTTAGACCCCACACAATGCACACACACACTGCACTCTCATACACCCCGCACCCTCACACACCCCGCACCCTCACACACCCCACACCCTCACACACCCCACAGCCTCACACACTCCCTACCCTCATAAAACACTCTGCACCTTCACACACTCTGCACCCTCACACACACTCTGCACCCTCACACACACTCTGCACCCTCACACACACTCTGCACCCTCACACACACTCTGCACCCTCACACACACTCTGCACCCTCACACACACTCTGCACCCTCACACACATTCTGCACCCTCAGACACTGCACTCTCACACACTGCACCCCTATTTGTTTACCGCACTCATTATTACTACAGTCATATCCCTTGTGTTTTAAAATAACAACTGTATATAGCCAGGGATCACTAGATCACAAGGACTCGAGTGCACACTAACTAAAAGATAAATCTTTCAAAATTTTACAATTGACATAATTTTAATTCAAAATGTTTTGAAACTTATTTCATTTCAGGTTCAAACGAATAAAGTATAATTCATTGCAATATATACATAAACAATACACTATTAGTGCCTTTTATCATACATTTTTCACTGATCAATTGATACACAACACAGTTATATACACAACCCAATGCATTTCGGGGTTTGCACCCCTTCGTCAGGGGCCTATAGAAGAAGAAAGAAAAAGGAAACCTAATTAGTTTCGATGCTTTAGAGGAAATTAATCTGTATTAAACCAATTGGTATTGAATTCTCTTACCTAACTAACTGGTTGGAATATAAATAACGTGTGCTACATAGTTCCTGTAGAATCTGGAAAAATTATAATTACGTAAGTACATATACCGAGGCTTACAGAAAGCACAGTATTTGATATTATGCTTATGCAACGTTACCTTAGTTTCCAGTGGTTGAAAAAACCATCTGTGGATATTTAAGAAATAAGGAACCTGGTAAAAGGCTCGCAGGTAAACACAAGCTTTCCCTTATATTTCGAATGGACGGCAATTTTTGAAGGTTATATTACAAAAGATTGGCCTTTCATGGTCTTTACTTCTCTATTTTATTAGATCCCCTTTACATCACAGTTAAGCGTCACTGATCCTCAGGTGAGCGTTCGTCAACTTATATGGCATACAAACCCTTATGGTTTGTTAAAGACAGATATAATAGTGACAGTTTTTGATAAAATTTATGTTTTTTTATTTTCTTAAATATCCACAGATGTTTTTTTCAACCACTGGAAACTAAGGTAACGTTGCATAAGCATAATATCAAATACTGTGCTTTCTGTAAGCCTCAGTATATGTACTTACGTAATTATAATTTTTCCAGATTCTACAGGAACTATGTAGCACACGTTATTTATATTCCAACCAGTTAGTTAGGTAAGAGAATTCAATACCAATTGGTTTAATACAGATTAATTTCCTCTAAAGCATCGAAACTAATTAGGTTTCCTTTTTCTTTCTTCTTCTATAGGCCCCTGACGAAGGGGTGCAAACCCCGAAATGCATTGGGTTGTGTATATAACTGTGTTGTGTATCAATTGATCAGTGAAAAATGTATGATAAAAGGCACTAATAGTGTATTGTTTATGTATATATTGCAATGAATTATACTTTATTCGTTTGAACCTGAAATGAAATAAGTTTCAAAACATTTTGAATTAAAATTATGTCAATTGTAAAATTTTGAAAGATTTATCTTTTAGTTAGTGCGCACTCGAGTCCTTGTGATCTAGTGATCCCTGGCTATATACATTGATTAAGAGTGTTGGCAGGCACCAATCTAGTGCAGCACACATACCGAACAAGTGATCTACTTTGATTAACGGAGTGCAATACCACCAACCATTCATTAAAATAACAACTTACACATAATTGAAAACACCTGTTATATATCCAGTATATAAGTATATTGCTCTCTCATTTACATTCATTACACTGTGCCCTCACACACTGCCCACTCACACACTGCCCACTCACACATTGCGCCCTTACACACTGTGCACTCACACTACTTTAGGCCACACACACACTGCACCCTCACACTACTTTAGACCACACACAATGCACACACACACACACACACACACACACACACACACTGCACCCTCACACCCTGCACCCTCACACACCCCGCATCCTCACACACCCCGCACCCACCCTCACATTACTTTAGACCACACACAATGCACGCTCACACCCCACACCCTCACACCCTGCACCCTCACACACCCTGCACCCTCACACACCCTGCACCCTCACACACCCTGCTCCCTCACACACTCTGCCCCCTCACACACTCTGCATCCACATAGTTATACGCCATATAATTACACTGCACTCAATGCAACATTCACTTGAAATACCACTCAGTGCCACATAATTACCCGCCTTCCCTCTATCTATCGCCTTCCCTCTATCTATCGCCCTCACTCTATCTATCTTTCGCACTCACTATGTCTATCTATCGCACCACCACAGCATCACTCAGCACCACCACAGCATCACTCATGCGCTACCACAGCATCACTGAACGCCACAGCATCACTCGTCACCACCACATCACTCAGCGCCACCACAGCATTAATCTGTGCAACCATTTAACAACAGCTGGTTTAAATATGTTCTCTCAATGTTTCAAGCTTTATTACAAATGTCACAAAAAGATGTTAATATTTCACTTCTGTTCTTGGATTTCCGTCACAATAAAATACACTGAACATAATCTTCACAAAAGTAATTTACAAAAGTTTAAGCTATTGCCATTATAAATTACAATAACTTTTATTAAAGTATTAATTATTAAAAAAAATAAAAGCCATAGTTATTTGTAATATCAATACATCTAAGTCACGTAAATACAACACATATTGCATTACAAATGCTATAGGTGTCACATTTGCGAAAGTTAAAACTATTGGCATTGTAAATGACAAAGCTATTAATTTTGCTATTTTCAAAACCAACACATAAATAAAAGATTTGTCATTTAAAATACCAATAGCTCAAACTTTCCTAATGCGAGACCTATTGCATTGCAAATGCTTGTTTAGACTGCATTGTTAATTCTGGGACTTGTAGTTTCACGTTTCCCTTTATATTTAAAGGTCTTAAAGCGACAGCATGGTGACTGCTGTGGGCGATATGTATTTTTGATTTGTATGCGCAAACCTAGCCAAAAGGCAGGCGGCGCAGCGCTGAAAAAAGCTAAGGATGCTACTGAGGAGTGATCGGAAGGGTGGCTGCACGGTGATGTGTTCTTTCAAGAGGGGTAGCTTCAGATGCAGAAAGTTTTTTTTTCTTTTATTCATTTTTTTCCCTCCAGCCTGATGACCATCAGATAAGTGTGGGTACAGACAACTAAGGGCTTTGTAAATTATGCACCCGGGCCAGCAAGGTGAGCCCGTTGAGTTCAGTTGGGATGGGTGATGTGATCATATTTCTTCAGTCCTTTGGTGAGACAGGCTTGTGTGTAGGATGCATTTAAAGGGGGTCCTTGTGGAATCTGGGAGGCCATGGAGCAGGGTGATTCCATCATCCAGATACAAGACTCCGGGCCCCGGCCTGAACAGCAGTTCTGAAGTCCTTCTTCAGGCGGAAGGGCTTCACTTTCTTTAACAGAGAGAGCTGGTACCAGGCCATCAGTTGGAGCCCCAGTTACCAATTGATGATGTCCTCACTGATGCTTTGATGGCTACAGCAATCAATCAAACAGTACTTGTAGAGCGTGGCAAGTCACCCCTGGGGGTATCCAAGCGTTGGTCTCTCAGGCCTTTAGTTAGAGTCAAGTCGTGATTCCCCTTCTGAAGTCAGTGAGTGAAGGTGAGGGGAGGTCGTTACAGGCGGCGAGGTAGGAGAACCAATGACCTCTTTTGTGGCTTTGGCAGATACGGGGGCGAGGGAGGTGAAGCGCAGTTCGGGTTGGTGGAAGGTCCGTGGATGGTTGATGTAGGCTGGTCCCCAGGGCTTTAAGTGGGGTGGAAAAACTAGTGGGGTTTCTCAAAGGGGTGTGGCCAATGTAATTAAGGGTGTGGCTTAACATGTAAGCTAATAATTTGTGTTGAGCATAGTGTGCCACCGACTTGTATTTTGCTGTTCCTGTCATTGCATCCAGATATATAATACAACAAGTAACATCATACCTACAACAAATAAGGACTATTGGCTCTGTCAATGGTTGTTAGTTGCATAGGATAAGTAAGCATCAACTATGACTTGTATATAAAATTGAAAAAGCTTCCACTTGAAGCCCTGGTGACACCACGGCAAGGTTGCTGCTCATGAGTTTCAAATAGAGAAGGGAAATCCAGAGAGAAAATGACTCTTTAAAGGATTTCCCTTCCTCTACAATGCTCACCTGGTGTGACGTCATGTCGTAACTTCTCCACTAGTGAGACATATGCAGTGTGGACACGTGCACATTGATGTGCCTGCTGTCACTGAAGTCCGGGAAAAAATGGACTGTCTGTGGCAAGGCACAAAACAGAGCCCCATAGACACCCATTTCAAGGCCCCCTTTAAAAAACTGCTGGTGCTATGCACCGGTGAGACCCGGCCCACTTAAAGCCCTGCTGGTCCCTGGTTGTGGAGGACTTTGGAGTTGGCATCTTAATCTGGGCATCTCGTCTGGATAAGGAGCCAGCGGAGGCTTCTAAGTTGGGGCGTGATGCTGGTGCATTTGAAGCGGTTGAGGATGAGTCTGGCTGCAGCATTCTGTATGGTCTAAAGTAGCTTGAGAAGTTGGGTTGTGGTGCCAGAGTAGGGTGCGTTTCCGTAGTCCAGCCGGCTTGTGACGAGCGCTCAGATGACTGTTTTTCTGGTGTTGATGGGGATCCATCTGAAGATAGTTTGAATCATGTGGTGGGTGTGGAAGCAGGATTAGGATACTGCAGTGACCTGTCACTTCATGGTGAGTTTGCTGTCCAGAAAGATGCAGAGGTTGGGGGCATAGTCCTTGGGGTAGGTGTAGGTTAGAGTTCGGTGGTCACCAGGTGTTGTCCCATGGTGAGGTGTTCCTCCCGAAGATAAGCACTTCTGTCTTGTCCGTGTTGAGCTTCAGGCAGTTGGACCTCATCCAGTCGGAAACATTTGTCCTGGCATTCCAGAAGTTAGTTCTGGCGGGGTCTTCCGTGAGTAAGAGGATGAGTGGAGCGCCGTCTGAGTTGGAGATGTTGAATCGGTGGGTGCAGACCATGTCGGCCAGTGGTGTCATGAGTCATCTACAGTCTTGTACATGGTCCAAGCCTTGTTCTTGCCTGCCAGTCAGCTGGCCAATAGCCTGGCAACATAGACCTGTGCCTGGAGATCCAGACTTCTTAACTAAGCACCCTGTATCTGAGAGAGCCATTGTACATGCTCCACCAGCAAGGTCAAATCGTATTGCTTCCCAAAATTCACAAGGATTGAAGCTTTCGGCAAAGTAATGCTCTGTTTGGTAAGCTTGGCCCTTAGGTTCATAAATGCAGTATAGTTGCTGGTCAGCTGTGTGCATCCTCTGAGGCATATGGCTAGGAAAATCTTCCTGGCAGTACCAGAGGACCGCCGAGCTACTCGGGCTCAGACAATACACGATGTACAGGGTGCAGCAAAGTATGTAATCCATGCTGGCCTTCCTTGGCATGGCTGTTGGCAGCAGTGTTGTGCTTAGAAGGAACGCATGGATTAGTTTGACCCGATTTTCTGGCCATGTACAAACATACCTAAGGCCATGTCCCTCCATGGGTTCAGATTCTTTGGAGAAAAAGTGAACTCTGTGCTAGAGAGATTTAAAGATAACCGAAACACTGCATGCATTTTCAGTTTACTGAATCTTGGGAAACTATTTCCCCATCAATTTAGTAATTAATGAAACTATTTCTGGGGGCTAGCCTATTAGCAACCATGGCCTTCACAATCAGTGGTACAGAAGACAATTCAGTGCTTTATTGACTGCAAAATTAGCACTGGCAGGTACAGCAGAGGCCTGCAGGATCAACAGTGTTCCAAGGTAGCTCATTTCAGGCCGATGGGAGACAGGATTCAACAGTTCCTCCCTATCCGTAGGTTCATTAATCAGACAAATGGGTCTTAGAGATCATTCAAAGTGGCTACATCATAACCTTTGTTTCCTCCCTGTCCCATCTTCCTCTACGCCTCAATGAATTTTAGAGGAGCTCTTTACCATCCAGATGCAGGCCGTTCATCTTTTACTCTGCAAGGGTGGCAGTGAAAGGAATGCTGTTCACACTAGGCGGGCACGGGGGTTAAGGGAGAGTGCTGTAGCTAGTGCAATAGCGCCAGGGCTGGATTAACCGATAAGCAAATAAGCACGTGCTTAGGGCATCATGGGAAGGGGAGGCACCACAGAAACCTCCCATTGCTGGATTGACCATGGAACATAGGGTACAAAACTGCAAATGGTGCAGCTGAACCTATAAATAAAGTGGAAGTATACAAAAAGAAACATTATTTTCCATTTTATTGTAAGTCTTGTTTCATGTCGAAAATGTAAATTTTATTTTGCGTTTTATTATTTATATTTTTAATTAGATGTAGATGGGGGCACCAAAAAATGCTTATGGGCTCTAAAGGTCTTAATCCGGCCCCGAGTAGAGCGTGCAACAGGACGAACACAAAGGCATGGTGCTCGGCCAGGAACGGTGGCAGCAGCACGTGTGCCGGAGCAGGGAGGACTCTGACAGGGAGTGCGTGGAGCGGTTGTATAGCAAGGGCGGAGGGTTAGGAGGACATGGCTGCTCTTGGGCCGGAAGGGTGGCTTGTGTCTATTGCTGGTGACACATCCCCCCCGTTACCCCATCCCGGTCCAAGCCCCGCACAACGCCTTTTGTTGTGTCCTTTAATGTATGCTGGTTGGCGAGTGGCCCAGGACAAAGGAATCCAAGCCTGGGAAATGGCGGCGCCCTCTGACCCGTGTCGCCATGCGCCCCGCATGGGCTGGCACCTGTCGCGTAGGCTGCGCCCTGTGAAGGCTTTCACTGCAGCATATGTCTGTCTGCCTGCCTCTCCCTCCAGAGGAGGGTGGGGGCATCTTACTGGGCGGAGCGGGCTGGGGTGATGCCGACATCCTCGAGAGAAAGGCTCAGCGAGTTGGAGGCTGCCAGGGACAGATCCAGGGACCCGATTAGCGGCTGAAATAACCTACAGCTTCTTGTTTGCATGGGGTCCTGCTCTCTTTTGACACTCGGCGCCAGTCCTTGGATGTTTTCTGCTTGCGTTTCCCAGATTATTTCTTTTTTTGCACCAAAACAGCCACACGCAATGTGGCTTTCCTCAGCACTCTATAACTGCCTCGTATGATCTGTTTAATGGACAGATTACATACCTGCTGCTGCAGGACAGAACCCTAGTGTGGGCAAAAGCACACATCTTTCACCCTTCACCCAAAATTAAGTTCACAGCATCAAACTGAGGTTGGATCACCGGCATGAAATTAAACTAAGCCTCCAGAGCACGCGCTTCATCACTGTCTCCAACAAACACCCTTGTCGCAGAATTGCAACACAGCGACAGATTATAGTATGGACGATGGGTGGCCTCCTTTGAAGTGCCGACAGAAGAGCGCGTGCATTAGGAGCAAAAAGGCAGTGATATCCTAGACCGCAGCACACCCCTTCGTGTTTTAGAATTAAAAAAAAAAATTGAAAATCTCCAACCTTCCCATTAAAATTTCGATTTTTCTATATTTGTAAGTTAATTCAATATTTCAGCATTTGAGTTTTTGTTTGATGTATACTTGTTTCTTTATTTGTGTATTGTTTTGAGGTTCAAATCATAGAAATTGCCTTGCCCGGGATTTCTGGCTTCTAGTAACGATTCAGTGTAGGTCCCCAAAATCGAGTAATGCTTGAGTGGGGATCCACGGGAGTCAAAAACACTGTTATTCACACTGACATTTGCCTTTTCCCACTTGTATTTTGTTTCACTCTATTTTAAAGCGCTCTGGTACCTTTTGCCCTTCTCTCAGTGGGCTGTATCAAGAATTAAAATAAATGAATTACTTGAGTGCGTTGCATGTTGCAGTGGAAGCATTCCTTGACAGCAGTGCCTGTGGCGCGGCCCCTGGACTCAAGGTGACACTCCACACTATAGGGGCCACTGTGGGCGCTCTTCATCAGGAGTGTAGCTGCAGGGCGTTGAACAGTCGGATGTCTTTGCACATGCTCACAGGTTCCGATGTATGACCTCATCATCAATGGACACCCTTGGCGTAGCCAGATACTACCTACTCCTGGCTTCCCGTTGCCAGTGGTAATGCAGACGATGAACAAAGTGGCGGTGGCTTAAAAGCTAATCGTTTAGTAGTTATGTGTCCCACAATTTTGGTCTCTTAGCCAGGTTTTCTGATGTCTGTGCCCACCCCATTTTACCCTTTGACCTACTGAATGTAAATATTTGCCCATTTGGATGCTTAATTTTACAGTGAAAAACGATTGATGCGAAGATTACGTTTTATGATAAAGGATGTGTGACGGAGAGGAATTAGGTGCATATCTGTAAAATGAAACCACAGCAAAAGATTTCTAGATACTTGTTTAACAAATGTCCCCGTTTCTTTGACCTGTTTTACATTGTGGCACTGATCGGTTAGGAAGTTGATCATATCGTACACCGGCTGGTCGTTGACTCTGAAAGGCCTATATGGGTGCGGTAAAGTTAATGGAATGTCGGGTTGATTTTTCTTGCCCAACGGACGGTTTAGTGAAACCGACCAGCTTATACATTTGTGCCTGCTGTGTGCTGCAGGTGAAGCAGAGATCGTGTGCATTGATTGTTTAGTTGTTGTGTAGTTTGTTTGCATGTTGCTTGACTTCAGAGCAGCATGTTGGGCCTTTTTATATATTCAGCTGAGGCAGTGGTACAGCATGGGTTGCCTGCGCCTGGGGCGGACCGTTAGCACTTCAGGAGTCCCTTCCACCAGTCCAGTACCGAGACCCTTACCCCCAAGCACATCTATTAGATTTTAAGAACATTTTTAGAATTTGCGGCCCAAAGAGTTTTGCACCCGGGGTACCGGCCTCTATGGCCCACCCCACGCTACGCCACTGAGCTGAGTAGTTGTGACTTGGTTAACACCATAAGTTCTGCTGTGCTCATGATTGCACGCAGCAAGGTCGAGAGGTCCATAGGCACAGGGAGCTTTTGACTATTTGGATTTGGGGGACAACACGCCTGTGTATTGCTCTTGAGGCAGAGTACTATCGCTGGGTCTGGTGGCTCAGTGGACGAATACATCCACTGCCGGGGCCTGTGTTCGACCTCCTGGTCACAGGTTCAAATCCCAGTGGGTCCCACAGGTTCAAATCCCGATGGGTCCACTCGGCCTTTCATCATCCACCTGAGGTCGATAAAATGAGTACCATTGAGTTGGGTAATAATAAACATCTGTTATTCAGTGCCAAGATACCCTGTTAGGGGTGAACGTGCGCTTTACAAATGCACATGTTATGTTATGGTATCTGAGAGAGTATGGTAGCTTATTGTCTTAAAATAAGCCATCTTTTGATTTTTTACAGCTATGAAGAATTCTATGTGTGCTGCTCACTGAGTCATGGGAGCAAGGAGCTGTGCGGCCCGCTGCAGACTAAGAAGGTGCATGCCACCAAGTCTCTCTTCCACCTCATCCTTTGGGACCACAGGTAAGTGTTCTTCCTGACTCCACTGGAAGTGGGTGGGACAGTAGGTAATGGTGTAGGAAGGGTGACCTGTTCATGGAATTTAGCACTCTGGCTGCAGGCCAGGACTAGCTGAAACCGATCACCTACTAATATTTCAGCAGGGGCCTGTCCCAAGTGAATTGGTGGCCTTGGGTATGAATGATTGGTAGGCCTGTTTATCATTCTAGAAGCGGGGTAAAAGCTGTCCCTACTCTGTGTAAGAGAAGGTTACACTACTCACTGCTTTACTGTACAGAGATTTCGAGAGACTGTGCATGTGTGTACTTGCATTGCTACTCGCTGTACTGTAATTATTCTGTGTGTGGTTGAACTTTCTGCTGCTTCCTGTATGTGCTATAATGGATCTTTAATAAATTTGCATGCTTGAATCATTCCTGTGGGACTTCCACTTCGAGGACGGGGAATGATTCAAGAATTTGAATCTATGAAAGTTACCAATACTGGATAACTACAGTTACAGGTAAGTAACACATTTTCTTATCCAGTATTGGATCTTACATAGATTCTCATGCTTGAATCATTCCTGTGGGACTCCCACTTCGACGTCAGGGAATGATTCAAGCATTTGAATCTACGAAAGATACCAATACTGGATAACTACAGTGAACGGTAAGTAACATATTTTCTTATGTTGCACTAGGTTTCCATTTGTGGTACAAGATGCTGTTGAGAACGAGCACTGAAGTGCATGGTGTCAGATGCCTGCTATTGCTATTTAAAAAGTCAACATTTTAAACAACTTCAGAGCTTCCTATCATTTGGTTCTCTCAAGCATGAGAGTTCAGAAGACTGGGCGGCTGTGCATGGAAAGATCTGCCACCAAGCAGACTCGACTGTAGCTAGAGTAGCCAGTAGAGCACTAGATGCGGATCTGAGAAGGTGACCATGTAAGTGCTTCTGCAAGATGGATGTGTAAGCATTGGCAAGCATCTGTGGTGTCACTCACTACAAGTGAGAGTCACACATGAAGGGGGTAGGTGGATTTCTCGATCCCGCTATGCTCAATCTCACACCTACAACAAAGGATTAGGCCCTGATGCCCAGCTGTGGCCCCGACATCTGTAGAACAGCTGGAAGCCCTCACCTTACAGGGGGCCGATCCTACAGCCCTTTAAGCTGAAGAGAGACGCTGGTCTGCATACAGCAGCATACGTAACCCGCTCCCCCTCCTATGGATGTGATGTCATCTGCTGGGTGTCGCACACCTCACGTCCCCTGGTTGCACTCTGGAGGGTTGCACAACCCTTTCAAAGAAAGTAAACCATATGTAATAAAATAATCTGTTTTCTTCGTTCAATTTTCAATGATTTATTGATTTCTTGTTGATACACAATGTTAATCGTCACATGGACATTTGGACGTTACTTGGACGTGGCCACATGGCGTCACACCAGCTCTTGACCGGAATGAACCACATAGACAGTTCAAGTTCAAGTTCAGAAATTTGTATAGCGCACTACTCGCCCATAGGGTCTCAAGGCGCTTGGGGGAGGGTGTGTGCATTACTTATCGAATAGCCAGGTTTTTAGCTGCTTTCTAAAGGAGAGGCGGAGGTGAGTGGGGAGAGAATTCCAGGTTTTGGCCGCTAAGTAGGAGAAGGATCTTCCTCCCATGGTGGTTCTATGGATGCGCGGAACTGCGGCGAGGGCTTGATTGGATGAGCGCAGTTGGCGGGTGGGTGTGTAGAAGGACAGTCGTGTGTTGAGGCATTCGGGTCCTAGGTCGTAGAGGGCCTTGTGTGCGTGGGTGAGGAGACGGAACGTTATTCTCTTGTTGACGGGGAGCCTGTGAAGGTCTTTCAGGTGACCGGTAATGTGAGCTTGACGTGGGATGTCCAATATGAGTCTGGCTGAGGCGTTTTGGATGCGTTGGAGTTTTTTCTGTAGTTTGGTAGAGGTTCCGGCGTAGAGGGTGTTTCCATAGTCCAGTCGGCTAGTGACCAGTGCGTGGGTGATAGTCTTTCTTGTTTCAGTGGGGATCCAACGGAAGATTTTTTTGAGCATGCGAAGGACGTTGAAGCAAGAAGATGAGACGGCGTTGACTTGTCTGGACATCGAGAGGGAGGAGTCTAGGATGAAGCCCAGGTTGCGTGCGTGGTCTGTAGGTATGGGTGCTGTACCCAGGGCCGGTGGCCACCATGAGTCGTCCCAGGCAGTGGGGGATGATCCTAGTATGAGGACTTCCGTTTTGTCGGAGTTTAGTTTTAAACGGCTGTTCTTCATCCATTCGGCTACTTCTTTCATTCCTTCGTGTAGGTTCGTTTTAGCGATGTTAGGGTCTTTGGTGAGGGAGAGGATCAGCTGGGTGTCGTCTACGTAGGAGATGATGTTGAGGTTGTGTTGTCGCGCGATGGATGCGAGGGGGCTCATGTAAACGTTGAAGAGGGTGGGACTGAGAGATGAGCCATGTGGTACTCCGCAGATGACTTCGGTGGCCTCTGAATTGAATGGGGGAGGCGGACTCTCTGGGTTCTTCCGGCGAGAAACGAGATTATCCAGTCCAAAGCTTTTCCTTGTATTCCGACCTTGCTGAGGCGTTGTATGAGGGTGCTATGACAGACTGTGTCGAAGGCGGCGGAGAGGTCAAGTAGGATGAGGGCAACTGTTTCTCCGTTGTCCAGAAGCGTTCGGATGTCGTCTGTAGCTGCGATGAGGGCCGTTTCGGTGCTGTGTTTGGCTCGGAATCCGGACTGTGAGGAGTCAAGGGAATTGTTGGATTCCAGGAAGGCGGCGATCTGGCTATTGACGGCTTTCTCAATGACTTTGGCAGGGAATGGGAGGAGTGAGATGGGGCGGTAGTTCTTAAGTTCAGAGGGGTCTGCTGTGGGTTTCTTCAAAAGGGCGCTGAGTTCGGCATGTTTCCAGCTTTCTGGGAAGGCAGCGGCGTTGAAGGAACAGTTGATGACATCGCGGAGATGGGGTGCGATGATGGAGTCTGCTTTGTTGAAAATGTGGTGGGGACATGGGTCGGTTGGCGATCCTGAGTGGATTGAGTTCATCAGGCGGATGGTGTCTTCGGTAGTGATTGGGTTCCAGGCGCAAAGGTTGTGAGTTCTGTATGGGTTCGGAGGTGGGTGGAGTGGATTGTTCTTCGGACTGGTTGTTGAAGCTGTTATGTATGTCGGCGATTTTGTTGTGGAAGAAAGAGGATAAAGAGTCGCAGAGTTCTTGGGAGGGAGTGATGTCGTTATTGCCGGCGGTGGGGTTGGTAAATTCTTTGACGATGTTGAATAGTTCCTTGCTGTTGTGGGCGTTGTTGTCGAGTCGATCCTTGAATGCTGATTTCTTGGTGGATCGGATCAATTGGTGGTGTTTGCGGGTGGCGTCCTTGAAGGTGGTCAGGTTGTCAGTAGTTGGGTTTTTTCTCCAGGTTTTCTCGAGAGTACGACATAACTTCTTGGATTTCTTAAGGTCCTCGTTGAACCAGGGGTCCTTTTTGCTACCTTGTTTGATCTGGTGGTTTTTCAATGGTGCTAATTCGTCAGCGCTGTGGGTGATCCATTGTGTGAGTTTGGTGGCAGCTTGGTTTGGGTCCGATGATATGGTAGGAGGGTTTTGGTTAAGCGATGTGGAGAGTTGGTCCGCTGTGATTTTGTTCCAGTTTCTTCGGGGAACAGGTTGTGGGGATTGTTGTTCGCTGTCTTTTTGTAGTTGAAGTGAACGCAGCTGTGGTCCGTCCAATGGAGGGCTGTTGTGTGATCGAAGGAGATGTGTTTGCTGGAGGTGAAGATAGGGTCAAGCGTGTGTCCGGCAAGGTGGGTGGGGGTGTCAACAAGTTGTTTGAGTCCGAGATTGGCCAGGTTGTCCAGAAGGGTGGTGGTGTTGCTGTTGTTTTTCTTTTCCAGGTGGAAGTTGAGGTCTCCCAGTAGGATGTAGTTCTCGGAGGTGAGGGCATGTGGACTGATGAAGTCAGTGATATCTTCGTTGAATTGTGTGCGGGTTCCTGGTGGTCTGTAGATGAGGGTGCCTCTAAGTGTGGTCCTGGGGTCGGTGTGGATCTGGAAGTGGAGGTGCTCGGCGGTGGCGAGGTTATCGTCGGAGCTGGTAGTGATTCGGATGGTGTTCTTATGGACGATGGCGATGCCTCCTCCTGTTTGGTTGGTGCGGTCTTTTCGGATGATCTTGTAAGCGTCCGGGATGGCTATGGCGATGTCGGGCGCGGATGAGGTGTTCATCCAGGTTTCTGTAAGGAAGGCGATGTCCGGTGATGCAGTGTCGAGTAGGTCCCAGAGTTCGGTGGCGTGTCTGTGGACCGAGCGGGTGTTCAGCAGGATGCACTTCAGGTGGGTAGAGTCGGAGCTGTGTTTGTAGTTAGTGGATTTGGTGTGGGTCCTGATGCAGTTGAACTTGCAGGAGTGGCAGGCGAAGGGTCCATGGGTGTGTCCTGGGCCTGCCTCGCAGCATTGTGGTGTGCGTCCGGGGTTAAGGGCAAAGAGGGTAGCGGCGTCATACGTTATACGGGTGGAGTGGGTAAAGCGAGGACCAGGGGGCTGGCGCTGGGCGCGGTCCAGTCGCGGACGGGCGTAGACGGGCTTACCTTTGGCGCACCTTGACGGGCTTACCTTTGGCGCACCTTCGGCGCACATGGGGCGCGACCGCTGCGCGTGAACGCTGCGCGGAAAGGCATCTGTCATATGTGGATAGTGGGAGGGGTAGGGGTGAGGGAGGATCAGGTGGGGGCGGGGTGTAGAGGACGGGCTCCGAAGGCACAACAAACAACAAAATGGCAGCAAAAGTGAAACTAGAAACAGGCTGGGGCACAAAGACAAATTAAATAACTTATACAATCTGTGATGAAAGCGTTACAAATATCGATGCGCAAAACAAGCAAAGCAATTTCCAGTCAAAGCTACCCAGCGAGCGCTACAACTGAGACTGCACAAATGAATAAAACAGTGCTAAGTCAGCTTAAGCGCTATAATTATTTCTAATGCTCGACAATGCTTATCGCAGTGCAGCGCTATGACGGACAGCAGTCAGCAGTTTTTAAATGAGCAGATCAGAGCAAAGAGCGCAGCCCAACGATACCAAAGGAGAGCAGGGAGCATGGGGAGCGACCGCTACTGAGAGCGTCAGGCTGGTCACCGATAAGAAGTTGAAACGTAATACCGGCGTTAAGCAGACCGTGCCTAAAGATATCATAAGCACTGTTGACCTACTGTACTTTTTTCACTCAAAGGCATTGACTAGAGTAATGACTCCCCTGATGAAGGGTTAATCCCGAAATGCATTGGGAATGGGAACATGGCAATGGCCTACTCAAATGTTAAAAGAAATGAATTGTTTCTGAAGAAAAACGTCCAAATGCGCATGTGACGATTAACATTGTGTATCAACAAGAAGTCAATAAATCATTGAAAATTGAAAGAAGAAACCGATTATTTGATTACATATGGTTTACTTTCTTTGAAAGGGTCGTGCAACCCTCCAGATTGCAACCAGGGAACGTGAGGTGTGTGACACCCAGCATTTTTCTAGTAATACTTGACCTACACCCCAACGTCAGAGTGCGTCACCCCAGTTGCACCTAGACTGACTAATATCATATGAAGATTTAGAATTTTTTGAATAACATGCAGAGTGCCTCACCACGTTTATATTTATAGTGATGTCATATGGAAATGAGATATCCCCTGAAAGACAATTCGAGAATACGCCTTTGCATTGCACTGTTGAGACAGTGTTGTATAGAGGATGGCTAATGAAGCTCCTGGACGCAGTTTGCATGATAGCAGAATGAATATAATTTGTTTCTAAAATATAGCGTGTCATACAATGCTTTTGTTTTTGTTTTCAAGCACCGTAAACCGGTTTAATACCTTCCCATGTGTAACCGACATCGGAAGGATGTAAGTGTGAGCTGGCCTTGCTGGGTTTCTATTGTGAGTCCTGTCCTTCAGATGCCAAGGCAAACACTTGCTCACTTTGAGGCAATATAAAATAAAATAGGATTGAAATGTAGGTGAAATTATCCAAATGCAAGTACCAGATAGGTGCCTCTGCGCCACTTCTTCAAGAGCTAGCCTCCCTCTTAATATGGACACCTACAGATGTTTGAATTCGTTATATTTGTAGGCCAGTCATGTTTTTATTTTAGTGAGGTTCAGTTATTTTTTATTTATTTATATTTAGCCAATGTTGAGCTTTTCACTTCCTGTGGTCATTATTTGCAAAGATAATATGGCATCACTTCTGGTGATGTCAAACATGCACATTAGCACTCATAATAATTTAAAAACCCCAAGCAAGCCCCCTGCATTGTTCTAGAATAAAAGTCGGTATGGCTGCACCAGAGAGAGTGCAGAGTGCGGGCCTGGTGCAGTATCATGACTTTTTTTTTAGCTCACTGTAGGTATGAGATGCCATAGCAAGGAAGGCTAAGATTCACCGTCTAACTTCAAATTAAAGTAGTCTTAAAGTATTTGGAACAACAGATTCTCACTTTAGTGTGCTGAATTGAACGTCCTACGCAAACAAATGATGGACGGAATGCTGAATAAAACATACATTCACCCCCAATGAAGAGATCTGGGCTAAATCCATCGTTTTTTTGCTCACCATGCCACCCCAGTTTAGACCCAGCCATATGCAAATCAGTGTTGACCCTGTGCGTCATGGGAACAGTCCAGTCCAGTTCTCCCTGGACCGGAAACGACGTCCCTTCACAGGTATCGGATAAAAAAGGGTTTGGCTGTGAGAGCTATAATGTACCTGAGCCGGTAGTGTGATAAAGGAACAGATGGCGTTTTATGGCGTGTCACACGTCGCCGCACCACCACAATAAAGTTATATGGGAGCAGGTGGAAGTACCAAAGGGCAAGGGTGGGTCGAGTTCATTGGCATGTGAGAGGTGGCGCTGTATCCTGTATTCCACTTCTGACAACCCCGCCGTCCCAAGGGTTGTGGAACACGCCAGCCAGAGCAGCTGTCTTGAGGAGTTTCCTGAATAGTTGGTGGTACAGTTCTGTATTCAGGTTGGGGTACAAGGTCCTGCAGAGGCTGTGGCCCTGGAGCCCAGAGATGTGTCCCGGGCCTATTAATGGTCACTGGTGGCTGGGCTATAGGTTGTACAATTGGGGCTCGTGACTTAGTTGTTGTGGTGGACAAGGCTACTGAACAAGCAAAACAGCCACAGACTCTCCCATTAGGAGGAAAGTTACACAAATCATGACAAGGTTTTGAAAAATCAAAATGTTAGATAAAAGCACCTCAAATATACCAGCAAGAAAAACTGAGTGTTGGTTCGCAGCAAGTGTCCCCTGTGCTGTAGCTGTTATGTATGCGAGGGAAGCTTGGCTGAGCACAGAGGACGTTTAGCCTGCAGTGATGTGGTCACTGCACTTTCTGTGTATTCGGAGACAGACACTCAGAGGCCGAGCGAGCACTTTCATCTTAATTGTGCCTGATCCGCAAACTGGAAAACGACCAGGGCGTGCCTCCACTCACGCGGTGTTGTACGAATGTGCAGTTGTTGTTCTTAGCAACCTGGCCTGCTTTTTCGAACTGTGCGAGGCTTTATGGGAAAAAGTTTGTCTGCACTGCGGAGGTAAACACGTGTGAAGGAACCAGCTTGGAGGGACAGATTTGTAGCGAACAATTCGACAACTG
This sequence comes from Lissotriton helveticus, assembly GCF_964261635.1. Classification (NCBI taxonomy): domain Eukaryota; kingdom Metazoa; phylum Chordata; class Amphibia; order Caudata; family Salamandridae; genus Lissotriton; species Lissotriton helveticus. The sequence continues at coordinate 1,556,560,210 of NC_136065.1, forward strand.
TTCTGGTGGATAAAGTTGTCACTTCCTGGAGGGCCCCTCGGACTTGACTCATATCCTACGCGGGTGCTGGGTCCCTTGGGCCGGCAGGTGCAGCTGTGGCACGAGATGGGGCGGGGTTAAGGGTCAACACTCGAGCTGGATTGTGGGATGAGGGCGGAAGAGCGCCTGCTCTTTAAATATCACAGGACAGTGAACGTCGTGGGCACCAGCCCCGTCCCCGCCGAGCCTCTGGTATGCGAGGCGGTGTCACATTTTAACTTGACCGTGCTGTGGAAAAGGGCTAATTTTAGAACGGGTCTGTCCCAGGGAAAGGACACTGGCGGAAGTTTGGGAGACGGCAGGGGGACAAAGCAGCTAAAGTGGGCAGGAGAAGCTGACTGAATGGAACAGAGGAGCTGCTCGGGTCAGGAAAACTACAGGAGAAAGAAGGAATGAGAGAGAAAGGCCACGCGCTAGATCGACACAGACGGGTGTGGAGGAAAGGCTGCAGACAGGAGAACTGAGAGGGTTACCACTTGAGGGGTTAAGCACGAGAGACCGAGAAACTAACGACAAGTTATTGTCATGAAAGCAAGCTGATGGGCAAATCCGGAAATCCAACAATAACTCATTGACCAAATTTCCACGACCTTCCCAGAACTCAGTAACCGAATCTGCAAGGCCACCCAGAATTCAAGGCCCACCGGGAACTTGGTGATAGGATTTGAAAGACCCTCCTGGAACCTGTTCACCCTGAATTAATTGACAAAGTCTGCAAGGTGCACCCTAAACTCGTTGACAGAATCTAAAAGACCCGCCCACAACTCACTGTCAGAATTTGCAAGACCCATTGCAAGGAAGTTATTGGAGGATTTGCAATTCAGACCACATTCCTGGGACACTCCATGGATATCCCATAAGGTGGTGGGGAACGGCTTTCTTCCTTTACACCAGAGGCCCCCTGCTGCGGGTGGTGAGGAACAGTCCAAAGCCATGGACTTTGCAGCCCATCGCTTCTGCCAGGTATCGCCGAGCGGTGAGGGTCCCCTGGCCTGGCATACTCCCCAGAAGGTGTAGCTGGGTGGTTGTCCAAGGGTTAATCTGCCCGGCAGCCATTCTTGAGGTAACCCTGAGACTGCCGGGAGGGGTGGAGGAGCAGGGAGGGAACTGGGTGTTTGCAGTTCTGATTAACTTTGGGTGGATGCTTTAACATCTGGGAGCTGGAGTTCCACATTTCACCCTGAACCACAAAGAAATTCCCAGGTATTTTGTCAGTAAGGTTATCCGGTATGTTAAGGGAACAGGTGACACAGTGGCTTGTCTTTGTACCATTATGTTTTCCTCCTAGTGACATAATTGTTCATTTCTGCGCGAGTGCCAGAAAGAACTTGGAAGTGGATTTGAAAACGGAGGGTCTGAGCATCGATTAGGTGGGACGTGTGTACCATGGCCAATGCTCAATTGTCATCATGTGTTGGCCTATGCAAGGCTGGGCTGTGGTGTGCATGAGTTAGTGAAGTAAAACAGTGGGGAGAGGTAGGACATAAAGCCTGATAAGATCTTAATACATCTTCACGTTTTGGGTTGTGCAAGATGGGGTTCTTAAAGGTTTTTATTGACATGTCCCCATTTTCCACCAGCACCCCAAGTTTGAGAATGTGTTTACCTTGCATTGCATTAGTCTGTTGGTTATGATGCCTTACAATTTGACCTCTACTTACCAGGTGACCCCAGCCCACCCAACCTACTATGCACCCAAAGCTCAGAAACTGACGATATAAGGTACTGGGGCTTGTCACAGCAGTGTCACGGTATAGACTATTGGAGCTGTGCAGAAAATGACGGTGCCCCTAATTCATGGACTTCTCTAGATGTAGGGAGTCTGAGTGCTCTTAAAGCTACAGCAATGCATGGAGTGTGCTTGGGTTTCGGTGCTCTCCAGAGTGTGCTGCATGTGGGGGAATCTACTGAATATGTATGTTTCTTTGTGATTATCTATAGGGTAAAGCTTGGGTGTTTGTGGGCATGTGTATTGGGTTGAGGTGTATGGAAATCTACAGTGTGCTTGTATGTGGTCCTCTTTAGTGTGTGAACATATGCAATGAGACAGTGGTATAACAAAACTTGTGCCCCCCCCCCCCCTGCAAAGTTCACGAAGTAGGCGCCCAACACTCCGGACCCAGTCAGGAGCTTTAAGGCCCGGGGTCCCACCACCCATGCACAGTGCCGGAGGGGGCCTCCTGGAGCTTCGAGGTCACCCTTCCCGCAACGCGGGGGCTGCGGGGACTTCTGTTATGCCACTGCAATGAAAGAGTGTGAAGATCTGGAGAGTGTATGTTGTATGTGTGAAGATCTGGAGAGTGTATGTTGTATGTGGGTAGATCAATACTGGGGTGGTGTATGGAGATCAGTAGTGGGGCTTTATGTGTGTGGAGATCTGTAATGTACTTGTAAACGTAGATATATTTTGTGCTTGTGTTTGAGGAGATCATTTTGTGTATCCGTGTAGATCTGTGGGGTGAGATTTTAATTGCGCTTGAATGTGAAGTCGAAACATTTATAGGGTGTGCAAAATCTAGGTGCTGCGCATTTGGACCTATCGAAACATCAGCTTAAAAGTTGTCAGTTTCTTGATCCTAAATTGAGCACAGTTGTCCACCTGGCAGATATCCTAAGGAAACTGTTCCACCTTCAGGCAGCTGGCACCTACAAACGCTTGTAATACGAAATACTTCTCTCAGTAATTGGAGTATCCAACCTTTCTTAATCTAATGCTCTTAGAGCCCTGCATGGCTTGTAGACATTCAGTCTAGGTTTCCAATGGGTTAATTCCTTCTCCACATCAGCTTAAAAATCACAGCCAAAGTCCGAAACTTAACTCTTCACTCCTGGGACCCAGTGAAGCCTTAGAGTAATATGCTTCTGCTGCCTTATAACAGGGACAGCACCTTCTGAAAAATTATTTAGATTTTGTAGGAAAGCCAATATCTTTTGGAGCTACCCACTAGAATGGTGCTGCTGCAATTTTCTTGATCAATGTCTGCTCTACCTAAGGTGGTTCTCTCCTTCTCTAAAGGGGAAGTTTTATGTTTCTAAAGTAAACAGATGTGAAAGCAGCAGGTATTAGTCAGGTGATTGACATGACCCCAGGTTCACTGTTGCACAAGATCCTATACATTTTTACTTTCGGGAAATGCACAATGGAGATCTGTTGCATGTGTAGTGAGATCTGTGGTATGTGGTGAGCTATTGTGCGCATTTGTGTATAGAGCGCTACAGAGTGTAGAAATGTATAGGGCGTCTGTAGTTCTATGGTGCACAAAGATCTGTTTTTGTGTGTGTGTGTGTGTATATAGGGAGATTTGTAGTGAACTTCTGAGTATGTGAACCCACTCGGTGTGAAACCTAGACCAGGGATGAAATGAAATGCATAGTCAAGGGGCCCACAAAACTGCAGAAAAACAGGCATTGGTTTGTGGCGAGCGATATGGTTCCCAGTTTTACAGAGGGTTACGGAAGGACATTTCGTAGATGGGTGAATGAATGAATGAATAGGGGTCTTATAAAGCGCAACTTAGCTCAAGGGCATCAAGGCGCTAGAGCGGATCATCCAACACACTAACAAGGGGGCAGGATTACAAATATGCCTCAGAAAAAAAGACAGGTTTTTAAGGCCTTACGGAACAGAGGGAGGGAGGGCTGCCCTGATAGCTCTAAAGGGAGAGAATTCCACAATCTGGGCGCCACAATGGAAAACGCTCTACCACCCCATTTTGCCTTGGCAAACCTAGGAACCGCAAGAAGGTTTTTGTTGGAAGAACGAAGAGATCCACTGGGGGTATAGAGATGAACAGATGACTTGATGCCCTCCGGACCAGTACCATAAAAGGCTTCATTGGACAAACATAGGATTTTAAAGGTGATCCTATAGTGCATCGGAAGCCAATGTAAGTTCTTAAGTGCAGCCGAGGCATATCTAGGAAGGTTCAGCACCATCCTCGCCGCAGCATTCTGCACCATTTGAAGACGATGAATAAGACTCTCTTGTTGATGCCCAAATAAAGGGCATTACAATAGTCCAGTCTGGAAGAAACTAATGCCAGCGTGGCCTGTTTTTGAGCATCTGGAGAAAGAAAGTGGGAGATCTTTCTGAGGATCCTGATGATCCTACAACAGTTGGAGACGGTCCTATTTACCTGGCGGTCAAAGGAAAGGGCAGTGTCCATTAACACCCCTAAGTTCTTACCATACTGGACTGGGCGGGGCATTCCCCAAGCGAGGGTGGCCACCAGTCTCTTGACCAGATTTCCTGATTTCCCCCAAAGATTAATACCTCAGTTTTCCCCCCGTTCAATTTCAGGAAGTTCTGAACCATCCACTGAGAAACAGACTACATGCAGCTCCTGAAATTCTGGGCAGAGTCCTTCACTGAGTGAGTAAGAGAGACCATTATTTGGGTGTCGTCTGCATAAGACGGCACTTCCAACCCAAATGATCTCGCCACCCTTGCAAGGGGGGCCACATAGATGTTAAAAAGTGTAGTGCTCAATGAAGAGCCCTGAGGAACCCCACAGTGCAAGGGCTTAGGGGCAGAAAGAAACTGACCCAGTTTCACTCTTTGTTCTCTATCAATGAGGAAGGAAGCAAGACGATTCAGGGCAGGGCCCCCGACACCTATCTCTCTAGGACGTGAAACCAGTATAAGAAGAGACAGAGTATCGAAGGCCACTGTAAGATCCAGCAGGACCAGCAGAGTGGTATGGCCCTTGTCGACCTGGGAACAGATATTATTGACGACTGTAGTGAGAGCAGTTTCCGTGCTATGGTATCTCCTGAAACCATGTTGAGATCTATCCAAGAGGGCAAAGTCCTTAAGATAGGTGCTGAGGTGGAGATTAAGATAGGCCTCTTTGCAGGAGCAGGGAGCAGGGAGATGGGGCGAAAAATTTTCAAGACGCCTGGGTCTAGGGTAGGTTTCTTCAGAAGCGGTTTTACAACCGCCGTCTTCTATAGGGAGGGAAAGACTCCCTCCAAGATGGCATGATTCATAACCTTCATAAGAGGTGGAAAGTGGGGAAAGTGAGGCATTCTCCTTTATTGATGTAGCTTTCTGTAGGGATATCATAGTTTGCCCCCTAGGGTTAATTCCACAAATATGCCATAGGGAAAAATGTGTTTTCAAAATGAGACATCCCATGTGATAGGGGAGGCATCGGGCCAGTGGGATGAGCATTATCACCAGGAAGTGGCATAAAGGAGTGACAGAGTTCCTAAAGAACGAGGGCACCTAAAGCAGTTGTAATCTGTGTATAGTGGGGTATTTGTGTAGCACTTTATACTACTCTAAGGTCACTTGAAAGCACTCGAGTAGCAGGAGTGATGAAAAAGCACAACAAGGAGAAAGGAAAGGAGGGGATAACATTGGGTGAATGACAAAGGAGCCGTGTGCATGAAGACGTCTTAACACAGAACGTTAATATCCCACTACATAGAGAGATAGTTGATCGCGTGCCAGCAGATGGTGTGTGAAAGAAAGGTTGGCTACCAGGGAGCATGAAAGGTGAGGCGATGTAGGGGGCAGTAAAGAGGGAAGGAGTTAGAACGTAGATGAAGGGGACAGTGACTCACAGGACCCTTATAGAAAGATATAAATCATGGTACTCCGAACAGCCCAGAAGACTGCCTCTTCATCCCCTGACCACAGAGTATAGTCTCATCTCTCATGCATCGTCACACAAAAAAGATACATTACCCGAGGGCCCGCAGAGATGGAGTCCCTGCTTTCCCCAGGTGCTCTTGGTAGAAAGCGACGTCTGTTTCCAAATTGAACCCTAACATAATGCTTCTGAAGGCTTGTCCAGAACTTGTCTAGTGCTGTATGGCCTGTGCTTGGCCTGTGCTTACCTTCACATGCTCAAATCCTCACCTTTGCCAGCTTGCTGCTCCTCATGCTTATTGCTAAACCATGGATACAGCTTACAATTGGGCTCATGGAGGAAATTTGGGCAGAACACTGCTTGGGCTGCTCTAAAATTCTGTGAAAGACAGGTTTGTGGGAGTATTTTAACTGAGAATCTGGTTGTGTATGCTTGCCTGTGCTTCACCCACAGCACGTAGGTCTCAAAGCGGGCAGTGACTCTGTGTGTGTGTGTGTGTGTGTCTGTCTGTCTGTCTGTCTCCAAAGAATATCCGGGGATCCAGAAACTCACACATGTACATTATTTCATGATGAGTGACAAATTCATCATCATCAAATATCTTTATTCGATTGTTGGAAGCAATCATAAAAGTACAAATAAAAGGAAACACATTTCATTACAATATTAAAAATACATAGTTATAATACAGGAATTCATCAATTTCAAGGGAATCAACTCGGTAAAAATATAGGATTCAAGTGCATTTAAATAGTCATACTCCTACTTTTCCTACTGCAAATCACATTTTTTAGATACAGTGTCGTTGTTGCTACACATAGGTGATTGTCAAGACATTGAATATTAAGCATAGCAACACGGCACTGACTGTGTCCTAGTTCTCTTAAAAGTGGTAATAAAACATTCTTTCTTATTGCATCATAAAATTTACAGAAAAGAAAAACATGGATAGTACTCTTGGGAGAAATGTTATCACAGGGACAGGGAGGTAAATCATGAGTCCAATTATTAATCGTGGGAAAACTAATCTGTGAAAAATAACAAATCTAAAGCGTGAAAATAAAAATTATATGATGGGTGCTGTGCTTGAAGTGATACATAGATACTGGACAAATCTAGCGCCATCTGTGGGATACGTAGTGTGTGAGTTTCTCACTTTGAGGGAGAGCATAAACATGGGAGCAAGAGTCAAAGCATCAGTGCAGAGGATTTCAACGGGTAGATATAACTCCAGATGACGTTTATTGTGGATACATTATTATTTCAGAGTTTGGAGTAGGAGGACTCCTGGGAAACTGATGGCATTATGCCCTCCTCATGCAGTTAATGTTTTATTTCATTTTGTTCATTCGGATTATGTTTTAATTGCTTGAAAGGGGGCAGAGAGCCTCTCAAGTTTGAAAAAACTGGGGTGTAAAAGGATTCACTGAACAAGAAGGCTCAGGGATCAAAAGACCAGACTAAACAATATGTCATCCCACAGTACACCATCCATATACAAACACAGTATCTACAAGCCATGCGATCACAGGCCTGATCACTGCTCATTTGTTTCATGTCCAGAGCTATGGAGGTCTTGAGTCCTGTTCTCAAACTCAGGGGACCAGCTCAGGATCACTTCCGGGTGAATGGTGCATATACAGAATTAATGGCAGCCCTTCAGATGCGAGTGTCCTGGCTTCTATCTTAAGCATGAGATGTGGGTCTATATATACACCCAGTTACAGAGGTGTTCTAACCCTGAACAGGTCTGGTCTCTGCCGAAGGTGCTGGAGCTCTGAGTTAAGTTATAGAGTTGTACAGTTGTGCAGTTACACAATAGTGAAGCAATCTAGAACAGTTAGTCTCTTGTTAATGAAAGCTCTGTGGCCACTCTAGAGGCGAGCTGCTCTCCAGTCGCCTGTACCTATGTAGCTGTTCTAGATGTGCCTAGGCTCCTAGTTACATCGAACTTTCTGGTTAGACTACATGAGACCAGGCTGTTCGAGTTTCATGGGTCAGTCTGGTCATCATTGATACAACTAGCCACATTCCAAAAAATCTTCCGCCAAGCTAAACATTTACAACAAAACAATGTTCTTTGTTAAATATGGCCTATGTTGTCCCACAAAATCTCACACACATGACCGGCAAGGTCACCACGAACAAAATCACGAATCTAACAAAAAATCAAAACTGTAACAGTAATACGATTCCCCATACAACAACGTTTTGCAATTTTTTGTCTCTGTAATTTGCTGGGAACCAGGATTGTGGGTTTAGAAAGGTGAACCCCTAGCAACGATAGTACCATTTTCCAGAAGTTGTCTGGCTGTCCAAGAGTGGACCAGTCTCTTCTACCTAGCCAGAGTTTATGGATTGTGGATAAAACCAGCATTCCCCGATTACACGGTGCTCCCTGTTCCCCTGAGATAGGATCAGCATTCCCTAAACACCTGGGGCCCTCTGATCTTAACCCCATCCCCAGAAAGGACCAGCCACCTCTGGTTACCCAGAGCTCTTATGCCCACCAGATAGCAAATTCAACTGAGCGGTCACCTCTCAGATCAGATGGAAGTAATGGCAGGGGAGGCAAAGTACAAAATATCAACTGTATGGCACTGAAAGCCGATATTCAGCAGCATGTCTCTTTCTCTTGACAGGATTTGTTTTCCAGTCCAGGTGAACCGGCTGCCCAGGGAGACTCTACTGACGGTGACGTTGTATGCAATCCCCAACCCACCACCCGGCAACTCTTCGGAGACCAGCAAGCAGAGGCGTGTTCCCGAGGCCCTGGGCTGGGTCACGACCCCTCTCTTCAACTTCAGGCAGTAGGTATCTCTCCAACCACCCTCCATCCCTCAGCTCACAACCCTCCTTCCTTCTTCCTTCTCCCTTCTCTTCCCAACCCTTCATCCATCTAGCCTCTTCCATCACCACCATCGCCTCTCTCCCATCAGAGTCGTCTATCCCTCTCCTGATAGGCCTCTGTCCATCCACCTGCTTCTCAGGTTTACTGCCCCCTCCCATGGCTCTAGCCCTCCATTCCTGGGCCTTCGGTTCCTCCCAGTGCTTCGTCCTATAAACTTCTCCTGCCAGACCCCATGCCTTTCCCTCCCTCACTTTCTCTTTCTGCTCAGCTCTCTTCTTCAGCCCCAAGCCCTCCAGTTTTCTCTTCTCTTTTTTTTGGGAAGGAATAGCTACTGCCACACAGGAGGTGTGCTCAGCTTGGTGTTACCCTCTTCCCTCTCCTACAGGCTGACAAGCTCCCTGTTTCACCTGTAGTGTGGTAGCAGGTGGTGGACAAGGGCTCGCGCAGTGGGGCCCAGTGTTGGTACATTTTCCAATAAAAAACTGGTTGTCCAAGTTATCTATAACCACCTTCATTTATATTGAACCATGTTAAGACTGTTACATACCACACCCAGCTAATGTAACCTTATTCATAAAAACTCCCTTAGCATAAGGAGATGAACTTTGAAAGTCCTGGAGCGCAGATTTGGAGAGTGGGAAGTTAAATGCCTATTGGCCGGCATGGCAAGCAGCAGGCCACTTGGCGTCTGTCGCATTTAGGGCCTCGCAATATTTTTCAGTGTTGAGCACCAACCCAACACGGGGTCAAAGTATTAGTGTCTACGAGTGTATGTAGGCTGGTATCTCCTTAAAGAGGGACTCGGGAACTGGGGGATGAAGCGTTTGTTAGCACCTCAGGGGGTGCAGTAGCACCCTGTAGCTAGGATGACCAGGTGTCCCGGTGTTGCCGGGACAGGCCCAGTTTCTCAACGGTTGTCCAGGCAGATTACGGTAAAATTGGCTCATGTCCCGTTTTTTGGAGACGGTAAACTGAAACCAGTGAGAGGCACTTTTTCAGGTGTTCCAAAGCAGGGCTAGTTAGCAGCTGTTATGAGTAGGCAATTTAATTAATAGATATGATGGTGGTTTAAAAAATTACATTTTATTTATTTTCGAAGTGCGGAGTGCGCACAGTAGGACAGCCCCAGAAATTCACAGCTTCCTTCAGCTTAGAGAGCTCAGACTGGAGAACCTCTAGATGTAACTCCTTGAAATGGGGACAGTGCTGTCTGCAGTCTTATCAACTAGTAAGTGATTTAATTTTACTGTTGTGGACCCTCCCCGAGGTCGGTACACTATCTTCAGAGTTTTATATAGCGCAAACTTGACCCGATGGTATCAGAGCGCTTTACACGAGCACCAGTTGCGTTACATGAGGACACATCCATTTTTGTACGGCACAGGGAGATTAAGTGATTTGCCCCGAATCACAGGATGTTGAGCGTCCTTGCCGAGAATCAAACCCGGTTCCCCAGATTTGAGGTCGACTGCACTAGCTGTTAGGCCACATCCTCTTCTCTAACTATCACTTCAGCCCAATAATCAAAGGGCGGTAGAGTGTTTCCATAACTGGTAGATTATCTTCTGTCACTTAACCCCAGTTCACTCAGCCCGGCGGCCTCATTGAGTGAGGCTCCACACCTCGGTCTGGGTGATTCTGTACTTTATTGAGCGGGGGTATTTGACAATCCTGCATCGCCACTATTTTGACCCGTGTTATGAACACTCCCTCTCATGTTGCCCCCGTACTGGAGGCTGACTGCACAGCTTTTATATCATTATAGGCCGCCACAGCGGGCTATACTTACCATTAAAGACTGTCTCCACCGTCTGATGAGGGCCTTTAACAAGTACACAGGGCTTTAAAGGCCGGCATAGCCCTCTATGGAGGGTCATAAGTTAGGCTCCCAGTTTTCAGTTTTTACTGATTTTTACAGATAAATACAGAGAGAAAACAATGTGTTTCCTGTCTGTATTTATTTTGAAATGCATAAAAATACAGAAAATTGCACTTATTGTGGATGACACTCTATGCTATCCTTCATGAATTCCAAGCCAACAGCTGGAAGCATGGGGAGGGAAAAAAATGGGACGAAATGTCCTTAAATACAGGCATAGCTCAACATGTATGTGTATGTAATGCTAATGTGTAGTGTTTTATTTTTGGCTTCCTAATGTGCTAAAAAGCAGCAGGCATCAAAGTATGAGTGCAAGTTTATCACTTAAATAAATGTGGAAATATACCATTTTACAACTCCATTTACTCTCAAAACATAAAATAAAAACAGATAAATACCAATAACATGGGTAAAAAATACATATGGATTAATACAGATGAAAATGTTAAAAAATATATATATATCATTAAACCGGGAGCCTTAGTTATAAGGCTATTAGAACATTTCGCCCCTAGAGGGCAGAATGTTCTGATATTGAAAACCAAGGTATCATGGAGCCGAGGGGGTTAAAATCTCCATGAGCTCTGTGAGGCCTTTGTTCACCACAACAGCTGTGAAATAAAAAAAAATGGAAATGTTGATGCTCTGGGCTTTACCAGCCATTAAAAGCCTGAAGCACCCATTGTTTTCAATGGAGTGCTCAACATTCCAATGTTCTAATATACATTAGCTACGTCAGTGGGTTTCATGTCAGAGTTTTCCAGGCACCTCAGTTTAATTTAGAGTGTGTTGTACACCTAGGAAGACTTCATGGTGCATACAGCGCCTTGAGACCCTCACGTGTGAGTAGCGCACTTTTTAAACACCCTGATTGATTGATTGATTGATACCCACTTGCATAAAGACATACAACGAGCCACAAGGTCCATCTACAGATAACCAGGGCTTCAGTATTAGTTGGAAACTCTGATGGTTCGCCCCAAGCCAAAGGGCAGAAGCTTGCGAATTCCAGCTTTTGGTTGCTATTCTGAGCCCAGACCCTCCCGTGAGGACCTTACAGCAGGCTGACCATTGAGCACATGTTCAGAGAAAGAAGGGAGGTTTCTGGTTGACGCTCAGTGCTCTGACACTTGGCTAAGAAGTTGGGGGGGCCAGATTTACCAGAGCGCCATGAACCTCTTATATTGCCTTAAACATGTGTTCCTGACTGGACTGTTCCCATGAGGCACAGGGTCAGACTGATTTGCATATAGCCATGTCTGAACTGGGGTGGCAGAGTGGTCTAAAGAACGGTGATGGATTAAACCCAGATCTTTTGACTGGGTGTGAGTGTTTGATTGGTTCGGATGCTCCGTCCATCACCACCCCCTTTTGTACCGCTTTTGGCCGCCATAAGTGTGGCAGGGTATGCTCAGACGTGAGTCCCTTGCTCACTTTGCCACTGGATTCAAGCAAGCCGGGCTGAAGACGGCTGGAATGCCAGAAACCGGTCCTCGGAAGCTTGTTTCCGGTCCAGGGAAGGCATGGCTTGGCAGTTCGGGCTGGACTGTTCCCATGAGGCACAGGGTCAGACTGATTTGCATATAGCCATGTCTGAACTGGGGTGGCAGAGTGGGCTAAAGAACGGTGATGGATTAAACCCAGATCTTTTGACTGGGTGTGAGTGTTTGATTGGTTCGGATGCTGCGTCCATCACCACCCCCTTTTGTACCGCGAATGGTTAGTGGGCACAAGCTGGCTGGCCTTTTTTTGGGCTTTTGCAGGCACTTTTCTTGTGGCAGCTCCTGGTAAAGTCCTGTGCACTAATCTGTCTTGATCAAATTAACGGTCCATGTGACAAAGCAATGCTGGGTCAGCAGAAGAGTGGACAGGACACGCTGTCGAACTTCAAATTGGAGGTGTCAAGCCCTGGCCACAGCTGATACTTAGGTTTCTAGGGGGAGGCTCTAAGCATTAAATACGCTTATGAATGTGTATTCCTTGTGAGAGCACTGAATGTAGACCCAGGTCTTCAGACAACAATGTACCGCCCAGGCCTCAAACTCACTTCGAGAGGATACAAAAGTTCACTGGGCTCAAGGAACGCCTGCGTGGAGTCTTCTCCACTTTTTCCATGAGCTTGGCCAAATATGACGGGCACGAAACTGGACACAGTCATATAAGGCCATCCTGGCCGAGAAACCCACACTCTTCATGCCTGAGCTGGGAAAGGCCTCAGAATTTCTCAACATTAAAGTAAACGGTTATAGAATAGAAAAACTTGGGAAGGCGAAGCTCTGGGTCATCGCGATTAATCTCATCCCTCCTTCACAATCACTCCTCCGCAGCACCACACCGCATAACTCCTTTACTCCGAACTCTCTTCTCCCCTCCCAGCTCCTCATCCTGTTCCATGCAACTCTATATCTCTCCCCCTTCTCTCCTTCTGACCCCTATGCCTTGCAATTAAGTTAAAGAAGACCTAAATTATCTTAAAAACGTCAGTGGTAAAAAAAAAAAATGCTCTCTACCATATTTGCAGATATAGTTGCATGAGTTTTACTTTAGATTAGCACAACGTGTTCTACTACTGCGCAGCCAGAACGTAGCTATTAATGATTAACATTGAAGGATTGTTCCATATAAATTACCATCGATCACCTTAATGTTAGTGCTCGGATTAGTAAATAAGAGTGAATTGTCCTTTTTTTGCCACTGCAATTAATGTGATGATGTTTGAACATAATTAACTGGATTTCCGAGATTTGTAACCTTATTGCGATTACATCACTACAGTTGCAGCATTGCGATGCTATTGGGTCACACATCCGTGTTGCGCCATGACACGAAACAGTTTATACACCATAATAATGCATATCACCAAATACACTCTTGCAAAATAACACACCATTCCTCCATCTTCCAAATCATACTGCAACCACTACTAGCCTAAACACCCCTCAAGCGGCACACAACACCCCCTAATGTGTAAACTTGCACCACATCACCATACCAAACCTGCTGGACCATGTCTTCACACTGAAAAGCGAATCACTCACTACACACATTCAGACCACAAAACATCCTTGTATACCCCTTCATGCAGCACAGCCAACCCCATCCCTCTCAATGCTCAAACCACCCCATTCTTTGTACATACCAACACACTATGCTTTAACAAAACTGGAGCCATATGATTCACTCAAGCCAAAGGGCTACTATAAGTTGTGACCTGGTGCTACACTTTGCACTAATACTCAAGATACTAAAACACACTCATCACACGACTTTCCTCTCATTAAAATGCACAGCATACCAAGATCACCTTCGAAAGACCTTCAATCTTCCAGTGTGTGCCACAACTCCAGACTTCCTCAACCTCTTTATGTAAAACCCGCCGGACAAATCACACCAACTGAGCACATCACTAATGACAGTCAAACCACACAAACACACTCTCAATATTAGACTATCTGAACTCTTCAGCATGAGTCCTGAACAATAACTTGGGGTCAATGGAAAGCCAGGTCGAAAGAATAGCCCTACCTCTCTTTGGATCTCTGTGTTGGAATTTAAGGCAAACTATCCATTGAGCTCGGGTGACATTACACCTGCGTCCGCCCACATCCGCTACCAACCTTACACGCATCAAGTTTCGGCCAAAGGTAGAAAGGCCCTCTCATCCCTGACTCTCTTCTGAAACACCCTTCTTTGAGAATACCCACAAAATAGGTATGGGGGAAATTGTTAAAACACGTAGGGGCCCATTCTGAAATATTAGAATAAACAGTTTTAAATCCACTGCCATAGGTTTCCTTATACGGTATAACGGCTTTAAATGGACGGGTGCTACCAGGTACTCCGTACCTGTACTTCTTTCATTTGGACAGCATAGTACTGGCACGTCTTAGCACAGCTTCTGTGCTCTTAATGGGCGAGTACCAGACCTTCTCAACAGCAGACAGGTACTCTGGGACAAGCAGTCCCTGCGCTGCTATATTTCCATTTCAAATAATGCTGATAAATGTGGTTTACATTCCTGACTTGTAGGCAATTCCTAATCCCAGGAATAGTCCTGGAAATCTACAATTTCTATTTTCAGCATGGGAACCATTCTTTAAAATGTTTATGAAGTATATTGGTATCCTTGTTATTTTGATGAGCCTTCCCGCTTAAATGTCTGCGATATAATGTAATCTGGATGAGTTCCTCTGAAAATACCTATGGTCATGACTCTGCTGAAAGGCCCATATGAAGACGGAAATCCTGACACTGGAGAAGATCCTGTTTTTTAAATAAGATAACAAATACTTCAATGGCGACTGAGCAGCACGTTTTTTGTTTGACCTTTAAATTACAAGAAAGGATTAAATTTAGAAGCACTGAAGAAGGAAGTGCACAGGAAAGAGTTTTCTTCACCTAGGAGTAAATTGGGGTGGGTTTCCGCCTCTGCAGTCTCTTGAAAGAGTGTCCGCGTGGAGTCACCGACCTCTTCTTTGCACACTTGGCCGAAGCCTCTTTGGACACAAAAGGTTCTAAGTCTCCCTTTTGTCCTCTAGGGTCCTCACCTGTGGCCGGAAGCTTCTCGGCCTGTGGCCAGCGACGAAGGACAACGCCAGAGCCCGCTCCAGCGCCCCCAACATCAACCAGCCGGACAGCGTCATCCTGCAGGTGAGTCACCTTTCCCGTTCTGTGGTGGGTGGAGAAGGGTCTCTGGGATTGCCGCTGCAAAGCAAGTGCCCGGCAGCGCCCAGTGGATTCTAATGTTTACAAAAAAGTACCTGCCTAAAAAGCCCAGAAAACGGTTGCAACAACGATAGTAGTTCACCAATATACAAGGTATTTTTTTAGGCCAATTATGAAGATTTTAAAAAATGGCAAACTCAACAAAGTGGAATTGTTAGAGTTTAGGTGAAGAGTTTAATCCTGTGAAATGAAAATTGTAATCTGAAAATACAAGAAAAACATTTGGACTAGTTAAAATTGCCCAAACGTTTCTGAAATCTAGATTGCATACAATATATAAATGATTCGTGTCTTGTTTATTTATAGCACGTTTGTAATAGGCTAGTGAACAATAAATCTGAAAACGTTACTTCCCTGTGGCAGTAGTTTTGGAGTGTTAATCTATTCTAGATTCGTGTGTCCAGACTTGACGTAAATCTTGCTCCCACTCCATTCCCCACCCCTTCCAGAATCTGACCACATATACAACCTGCTGATGTTTACCCTTAAAAAGATTGCATTCGTACTTTCTGCAAGTAAGACCCTTGCTTGTCGGGGTCTCTCGTTGGCGTGGTCTCAACCCGAGTCCCAGAGGTGTTTGTCGTGGGCTGCACATGCTGAAAGATTGTTCTGCATGGTCACCGATTTTTGAACAGAGGCATCATTCCTCTGCCGGTTTTTCTGGCGCCATTGCTGTGTCAGACCTGTTAGAAGCTGGTTTATCTACACTTTGACCATTGACCATTGTACCTCAAAACCATCCACCGTGATAGACATCCGGTCTTTATAGGAAAATATACTATTCCCATTTTTAAGTTTGCTATTAAGGCGATAACAAGCTCTTCCGCTTTGATGAAATAATATAAGCGTACGTGCATTTTTGGACGATCCAAATAACGCTACAATATACGTATCGCCATCAAGAATTTGTCGCATGGTCCTCATGGAATTTTAAGTTTTATTATGGTCTATGACTGTTTAGAAAAACAACAGAGGGACCCGACTGATCTTCTGTGTGAACACTAGTTTTTCAGGCCTAAACCTTGTACATTTGCGCTATTGTAATATCAAACTGCTGATCCTACGCATATCGATACAAAACTTTTTGATTGTCATCAAACAACTTGAATGTGTGGCTCCTGAAGAAGGCGTTTTTTTCTACACCGAAACGCGCGTCAAGTTCATTTCGCCACTGCTTTGGAACACCAATGATAACTGTAGAAAAATCCCCCCTCTTTTTTCTCAGTGGGTTCTTGTTTTTATGATTAATTTTGTGTAAAAATTGTATGATTTTTAAATTTACTGTATTTTTATTGTATAGTTTCTGATCTCCAGTATTCTATATGATTTTTAATTATGTGTATTAAAACTATGGTTGTTTTTAAATACTTTTCCCTTATTTTTGTTTCGCTGTCATTTTAAGTCACTTGTTTTTCAATATTGTCAAACTGCCTAGGAATTTTTATTCACATATACATGCTGAAAGAGAGCAATTCTTACTGGAGCTGCTTATTTTGAATGGGTAGGCCGGCAAGCGGGAGATGACGGTGTCTTTCGTTCATCCCTGATCACAGCTGGAGGCTAGCTAACCCGTGGGTTTTGTACAATCCTCTGTACTGCACCTCTGGCGAAGGAGAAGAGAAGAGGCGGGGGAATCATGCAGCCTTGCTCGTGGGTGGGATTTTTCCTTTTATTGTTCAGTCTTTTTCAGAGTATTGCTTGGCAGAAGAGAAGTTGGGATGCAGAGTCCCATGAGATGGCAGGCAGAGTGGACCACCCTGTTTCCAACATTTTCCAGCTGTTTTTCACTCTGATTTGTTGCACTCTGAGGCAGAGGAGAGGGCCCTTTCTTTTGAGGGCGCAGCATTAGAATCTTAGAATGTGCACCCCAAAACAAGCTTACTAACATCAAAGCCTATGCCACTGGGTTGGGTGCTGGCAAGTCTGTAGCTGGTACCCAGGGCCACTGGAATTATGCGTCAGGAGACTGACAAATTATGCGGCTGGGTTGAGTAAATTATGTAACAAGAAAAGGTATATTATTCAGCATAATGTGTGCATTTTGTGATAGTATTACTTCATGATGTTGTCATTTTTGCACTTGTTAACTCTGTCTGGGTATTGGTTGCACCTCATTAGTACCGGTTTAGCACCCAAATATAGCAATAAACAATAAAAGTGACTACTCAACCTTTCCTAGGGGCCTCACATTGCACGTGAACATGTGTCGCTGCGTCTTTAGTAACTTTTGAGCCGTATGAGCGAGAAACATAATTATTTTTTGTTAAAATGTGCAGATTATGCAGTTGATGATGGAATATGTGACAAATGCAGAAAATCTATGGTTACACGAAAACCGCTGCAGCTGTACAATCTCATAATTCCAGTGGGCCTGCTGGTACCTCACATCTCAACTCTCCCTTCACCCGCCTGCTGTCTCGCTATGGTTCTTCATGGCTGGCTCTTAATTCTCTTCCCCTTTTCTCTTCCCATTTTTTTACTTGCCTACGTTTGCATCACTTATTTAGCTCCTTCCTGATCTATTTCCAATCTGTTATCCATATCTCTTGATTTCCTGCCTTCTTTGTTTCCCTCTATTTGTACCTGCCCTTCTTACTCCTCCTCTCTTCATCTGATACTCCTTTCACCAACTTTCTATTCTCCTTCCACTGTCCTCCTGCTCTCTTCAAATAAAACGTTTTGTTCACTGCCTTTATTTGCCCTCTTTCAATTTGTTCTTTTCTTGTCTGAGCCATTTTGAGTTTCCCACACACTTTCTGCGTTTTTCATGTTCTCACGCTAACTCTCTCTATTCTCTTTCCCCCCCTTTTTCATCTGCCATTTCTCGTCTTTCGCTCAAACCTATTTTATCCATTGCACTTTACATATACCTTGCTGCTTTTTATTTTCACCCACTTCCATTTCCCAATCCCCTTTTTCTCTTCCCCCTCCTACCTTCTCCTTCGCTTATTTCCGTTTTCTGTCTTAACTTCTTTAGCTGTCTGCTTCCTTGCTTGTCTCCGACTCTCATCTGCTCTCCTCCTCTGTCATTCCTTCCCTCTCGCAGTCACCCTCTTCTCGAACCTCCACAGAGCCCTCCCTGCCTGGGCCTCCCTTCTCGTTCGTCTTTGTTCTCTCCCTCCCCCCGTGTGGTGTTTAGACCCTTCATCGCTCGCCCTGGCCTCCGTTTCACTGCCCCTGCTTGCCTCTCCGGACGCAGTGTCTGTTGTGTGCGGCCCGTCGCACCGCGCCGTGCGCCACGTGTGCTGCCCGGTGATGAGGCCCGCAGGCCGGGCCGGGCCTGGCCTGCCAGGGAGCGTCTGAGAGGAAGCAGCTGTGCTCCGCGCGCTGCCAGGACGAGGAGGTGTTGGAAGGGCCTTGTTGTGGTTTGGATCCGCCCGGGGAAGGGAAGATGTGCTGGGAACAGAGCCCTCCAGACCCCGGAGCTGCTTTCACTAAGGTTCACTCGCAGAGGCATCGAAGGGCTCTGGGCATGGATTTTAAGAGACGGCAAAGCAGAAACACACATTAACAATGTCTGCCAGTCTCGAGACGACAACCTGCCCCTTTTAAATGGTGGAAGTCGGCGAGGTTGGCAGTGAGTGGCCTCGGCGGCACAGACCTGCTGAGGTCACCCCTCATACCTGCCAGGTTGTGGCTGTGAATGTCTGGGAGAAGTGTTGTCTGAGAGGTGTTGTTGCTTCGTGGCACACATTATGTGACGCTGCAGAGATCTACTGCACCCTGGCTGTATCCTTTTTTGTCCGGAAGAGGAGTGCCAAAGCCAACCTAAAGTCTAAGTTCTAAATTGAATCAGTGATAAGTTCACCTTTCTTCTTGGTGTCAGGCTGCACTTTGGATTCCAGGGTCAGTCTCCCTTCACTGGCTGAGATGTGGCTGTGGA
The DNA here is from genome assembly GCF_964261635.1 of Lissotriton helveticus. NCBI lineage: Eukaryota > Metazoa > Chordata > Amphibia > Caudata > Salamandridae > Lissotriton > Lissotriton helveticus. Next base: position 1,556,579,184 of record NC_136065.1, read on the forward strand.
TTGGAGCCAGTCACCGAGGGCCACTGCTGCTATGTGACACTCAGCAACACTGGCATGTTCCATAGCAGAAGAAACTTAAACTAAATGAAGGGAGAGCATGGAAAGCCTTGCCACTGCCCCCCAACCACGCCACTTAAGCGGAGTCTGGTTTCGTGGAGGCTTTTCTGAGCACAGGGACGTGGAGGCTGTCTTGTCGGCCATCGACAAAGGGCAGTCTATATGGAGACCGCCATCTTGTCAGTTCTTGCACAGTGTGTGTCGAATGGACACCGCCATTCGTTGGATTTCAATGACACTCACAACACGTGCTTATCCCACACGCCCCACACATGAAGATAGGCGTGGGTTCCCGGTTATGGGGGAACTGCATGAGCCTTTAACAGACAAAGTTGACAGGCTCCCCAAAGAGTGTACAGATAAAAAAGGCCTGTGCCCCTAAACTATAATCACACTGCCACTATTACCAGTCACTTCGTAGCCTGGGATGATGGGACATCAGGTCAAACAGCCACTATTACCAGTCACTTCGTAGCCTGGGAGGATGGGGCGTCGGGTTGGGGGTTTACTTTGTGTGAACCTGATGTCAGCAAAAAAGGGCTTTGCTGAGGAAAGGTAAAATGAAATCCGCAGTCATCTCGGTGCACCTCTCCGACTGTCTAGTTTAATGAAAGAAAACCTAACGCATACTCAACAATAATGTACAGGGCATGGCGATACGGCAGAGGTTTTCCAAACCGCGCAGAGCCCGTTTGTCGCGGAGTACCATGACCCCAGGGATCTGTTGAAGCATACCTCCCAGAAGAGCAGAACCGGTGCCCATGATGAACAGAATCCGCTACTGAGCCAGGTAGGGCAAACGCCGGCTTGAGGAGTTTCTGCTCTGGCTTCAGTAGGAGCAGAGCATGGTCACTCTATGTGGTGTGCCATAGGGGATCTGTTACTATGCAGCAGCTGCGGGTATCTATGGATTCCACTAATATTGTGAAGAGCCCTTTCTATACGAGCACTTATATAGGAGCCTCAAGAGTATAGTGAAGCTCCTCTGTCACCACGTGAGGAGTGCATTGCTCTGGTACGAAATGAATCTCATAGGTAGTTGCACTGGAATTTAGATTTTTCTTCCACATAATTATGGATTTTCTGCATTTGCCACATAATCTATTGTCTTCTACAAAATCTGCATATTTTTGCAAAAAATGGTCTAGCTCATACAGATGAAAAGTTACTAAAACGCAATAGAATGCCCTTCTCAAAGGTGGACTAATCACCTTGCGGTTGCATATTGCTTCATGTGTGTGCTACACTGGTGCTGATGAGGTGAACCTTTGCCCAGGCAAAATTAACATATGTAAAAATGACAAAATAATGACGTAATACTATCATTAAAAAAACAGCATTATGCTACATTTTTTGCCCTTTAATGCCACTTAATTTAGTAAACCTTCCGCATTATTTGGTCCTCCCCAGCCGCATAATTTTAGTGACCCTGCCCATAGGTTATCTGAGCTCGCAGAGGCAGTTCTGCTGCTGTCCTCTATAGTCCGAACCAAACTAACTGAATGCCTGACTCTCAGACTGCTGTAGAACAGGCATTGAGCCAAGTCAGGATGGAAACTGGGACCAGTTCTGACTCCTAGCAGTTTTGATGAAGAGTTGAAGATTGACCTTTTCTGAATGACTGTTTTTTGGTTTTATCTCAGATTGACTTTCCAAGCTCAGCCTTTGATGTGAAGTTCACGCGGCCACAAAGTACAGAATTCAGTCCTGTGTACGAGTTCAAAAGCCTTAGCGAGGATGACCAGCGGAAGCTCAGAGATGTTATGAGGAAGAAGTCACTCTACTGGTAAGTGATGGCTCGATGGAATGGAATGTCTGGTGACACTCACCTAAACAAAGCAGCAGACGACACCTTACTATGAGACAATACGAACAGGCAAATAGAATTTGACAGGCAACATTTCAAACCACATTCAAACAAAGCAGACTTTTTAGAGAACAGCACACCAACACAAGCCAGGGACACTACTCTTATGTAACCAGCTGTCTAGCACTTGTGAATGGCTACACGGAAGCAAAGCAGAGCACCTAGTGATGGTTTGTTCTGTAGGTTCTCCGACACGCAAGTGTCCTTGCTTGGTCTAAGAAATGTTTGCAATTCAACACTGTGGCAAATCAATACAAGCAGTACACTGGAATATTGTATCACTGCAGTGACCTAGCTTCCAAAGATGCCCTCACTGCAGGGAAATCACAATGGGAGCTGCTGTTAATCCCGTGCATCAGATTGGGAGGTGTACTCAACTGCACATCACACTTGGAGCTGCCCTTAATGCAATAAGATCAAAATGGGCGGGAGCTGTCCCTCCTGCAGTGACATCACTGGGCACTGCTCTTTTCAGCTTCTGTCACTTCTGTGACATCACACTAGGACCATGTTCCTCCTGCAGTAACCTCACTGGGCACTGCTCCTCTCATCTGCGGTCACTGCTATGACATCACACTGGAAGCATGCTCCTCCTGCAATAACATCACTGGGAACTGCTTCTTTCGGCTGCTGTTACTGCTGTGACATCACACTAGGAGCATGTTCCTCCTGCATTAACCTCACTGGGCACTGCTCCTTTCTGTTGCTGTGACATCACACTAGAACCATGTTCCTCCTGCATTAACCTCACTGGGCACTGCTCCTCTCATCTGCGGTCACTGCTATGACATCACACTGGAAGCATGCTCCTCCTGCAATAACATCACTGGGAACTGCTTCTTTCGGCTGCTGTTACTGCTGTGACATCACACTAGGAGCATGTTCCTCCTGCATTAACCTCACTGGGCACTGCTCCTTTCTGTTGCTGTGACATCACACTAGAACCATGTTCCTCCTGCATTAACCTCACTGGGCACTGCTCCTTTCTGTTGCTGTGACATCACACTAGAACCATGTTCCTCCTGCATTAACCTCACTGGGCACTGCTCCTCTCATCTGCGGTCACTGCTATGACATCACACTGGAAGCATGCTCCTCCTGCAATGACATCACTGGGAACTGCTTCTTTCGGCTGCTGTTACTGCTGTGACATCACACTAGGAGCATGTTCCTCCTGCAGTAACCTCACTGGGCACTGCTCCTCTCATCTGCGGTCACTGCTATGACATCACACTGGAAGCATGCTCCTCCTGCAATGACATCACTGGGAACTGCTTCTTTCAGCTGCTGTCACTGCTGTGACATCACACTGAGCGCATGCTCCTCCTGCAATGACATCACTGGGAACTGCTTCTTTCAGCTGCTGTCACTGCTGTGGCATCACACTGGTACCATGTTCCCCCTGCAGTGACATCACTGGGCTCTGCTCCTTTCAGCTGCTGTCACTGCTGTGACATCACACTAGGACCATGCTCCTCCTGCAATGACATCACTGGGAACTGCTTCTTTCAGCTGCTGTTACTGCTGTGACATCACACTAGGACCATGTTCCTCCTGCAGTAACCTCACTGGGCACTGCTCCTCTCATCTGCGGTCACTGCTATGACATCACACTGGAAGCATGCTCCTCCTGCAATGACATCACTGGGAATTGCTTCTTTCAGCTGCTGTTACTGCTGTGACATCACACTGGAAGCATGCTCCTCCTGCATTAACCTCACTGGGCACTGCTCCTTTCTGTTGCTGTGACATCACACTAGGACCATGTTCCTCCTGCAGTAACCTCACTGGGCACTGCTCCTCTCATCTGCGGTCACTGCTATGACATCACACTGGAAGCATGCTCCTCCTGCAATGACATCACTGGGAATTGCTTCTTTCAGCTGCTGTTACTGCTGTGACATCACACTAGGACCATGTTCCTCCTGCAGTAACCTCACTGGGCACTGCTCCTCTCATCTGCGGTCACTGCTATGACATCACACTGGAAGCATGCTCCTCCTGCAATGACATCACTGGGAACTGCTTCTTTCAGCTGCTGTTACTGCTGTGACATCACACTGGAAGCATGCTCCTCCTGCATTAACCTCACTGGGCACTGCTCCTTTCTGTTGCTGTGACATCACACTAGGACCATGTTCCTCCTGCAGTAACCTCACTGGGCACTGCTCCTCTCATCTGCGGTCACTGCTATGACATCACACTGGAAGCATGCTCCTCCTGCAATGACATCACTGGGAATTGCTTCTTTCGGCTGCTGTTACTGCTGTGACATCACACTAGGACCATGTTCCTCCTGCAGTAACCTCACTGGGCACTGCTCCTCTCATCTGCGGTCACTGCTATGACATCACACTGGAAGCATGCTCCTCCTGCAATGACATCACTGGGAACTGCTTCTTTCAGCTGCTGTTACTGCTGTGACATCACACTAGGAGCATGTTCCTCCTGCATTAACCTCACTGGGCACTGCTCCTTTCTGTTGCTGTGACATCACACTAGGACCATGTTCCTCCTGCAGTAACCTCACTGGGCACTGCTCCTCTCATCTGCGGTCACTGCTATGACATCACACTGGAAGCATGCTCCTCCTGCAATGACATCACTGGGAACTGCTTCTTTCAGCTGCTGTTACTGCTGTGACATCACACTAGGACCATGTTCCTCCTGCAGTAACCTCACTGGGCACTGCTCCTCTCATCTGCGGTCACTGCTATGACATCACACTGGAAGCATGCTCCTCCTGCAATGACATCACTGGGAACTGCTTCTTTCAGCTGCTGTTACTGCTGTGACATCACACTAGGACCATGTTCCTCCTGCAGTAACCTCACTGGGCACTGCTCCTCTCATCTGCGGTCACTGCTATGACATCACACTGGAAGCATGCTCCTCCTGCAATGACATCAATGGGAACTGCTTCTTTCAGCTGCTGTTACTGCTGTGACATCACACTGAGCGCATGTCCCTTCTGCAGTGACCTCACTGGGCACTGCTTTCGGCTGTTGTGACATCACACTGGGAGCTTGTCCCTCCTGCAGTGAAATCAATGGGCACTGCTCCTTTCGGCTGCTGTGACATTACACTGGGAGCTGTCCCTCCTGCTGAGACACCACTGGGCACTGCTCCTTTCAGCTGCTGTGACATTACACTGGGAGCTGTCCCTCCTGCTGAGACACCACTGGGCACTGCTCCTTTCAGCTGTTGTGACATGACACTGGGAGCTTGTCCCTCCTGCAGTGACATCTCTGGGCACTGCTCCTTTCGGCTGCTGTGACATTACACTGGGAGCTGTCCCTGCTGCTGAGACATCACTGGGCACTGCTCCTTTTGGCTGCTGTGACATCACACTGGGAGCTTGTCCCTCCTGCAGTGACATCACTGGGCACTGATCCTTTCAGCTGTTGTGACATCACACTGGGTGAATGATCCTCCTGCTGAGACATCACTGGGCACTGCTCTTTTCAGCTGCTCTCACTGCTGTGACTATTCAAATATAGGGGGTTTGCCCTAATACTCCACCCGCATCTGGGCAAAAGAACACTGAAAATACAAAAATTGATGCAGCAGAATGGATCCGAAACAACTTTTTTATGAAGGAAAATCAATTTAATACCTCACATGGAATTTTATGTCCAAACAATTTTTCTTATTCAGAAACCAACACCATAACATGATCCAAAGTGATATTTGTATCTATATATATATATATATATTTGTTAAATGAGACCATGCACAAAATATATACACACAGATTTAATATATATAAACCATCACACATATATCTGTACAACAAAATCAATCCTTGTTACCCTGTTTACCAATACGGATGCGAAGAATTATTTTTCAAACACAATAATTATCACTTGCAATCCGTATTAAAGAAGATCGCTCATATGGAAAGCACAAACTGCTGTGACGTTGCCCTGCGCGCATGTCCCTCCTGCAGTGACATCACTGGGCACTGCTCCTTTCAGCTGCTGTCACTGCTGTGACGTATCGCTGAACGCATGTCCCTTCTGCAGTGACATCACTGGGCTCTGCTCCTTTCAGCTGCTGTCACTGCTGTGGCATCACGCTGGTACCATGTTCCCCCTGCAGTGACATCACTGGGCACTGCTCCTTTCAGCTGCTGTCACTGCTGTGACGTATCGCTGAACGCATGTCCCTTCTGCAGTGACATCACTGGGCTCTGCTCCTTTCAGCTGCTGTCACTGCTGTGGCATCACACTGGTACCATGTTCCCCCTGCAGTGACATCACTGGGCACTGCTCCTTTCAGCTGCTGTCACTGCTGTTACATCACACTAGGACCATGTTCCTCCTGCAGTAACCTCACTGGGCACTGCTCCTCTCATCTGCGGTCACTGCTATGACATCACACTGGAAGCATGCTCCTCCTGCAATGACATCACTGGGAACTGCTTCTTTCAGCTGCTGTTACTGCTGTGACATCACACTGGAAGCATGCTCCTCCTGCATTAACCTCACTGGGCACTGCTCCTTTCTGTTGCTGTGACATCACACTAGGACCATGTTCCTCCTGCAGTAACCTCACTGGGCACTGCTCCTCTCATCTGCGGTCACTGCTATGACATCACACTGGAAGCATGCTCCTCCTGCAATGACATCACTGGGAATTGCTTCTTTCAGCTGCTGTTACTGCTGTGACATCACACTAGGACCATGTTCCTCCTGCAGTAACCTCACTGGGCACTGCTCCTCTCATCTGCGGTCACTGCTATGACATCACACTGGAAGCATGCTCCTCCTGCAATGACATCACTGGGAACTGCTTCTTTCAGCTGCTGTTACTGCTGTGACATCACACTAGGACCATGTTCCTCCTGCAGTAACCTCACTGGGCACTGCTCCTCTCATCTGCGGTCACTGCTATGACATCACACTGGAAGCATGCTCCTCCTGCAATGACATCACTGGGAACTGCTTCTTTCAGCTGCTGTTACTGCTGTGACATCACACTAGGACCATGTTCCTCCTGCAGTAACCTCACTGGGCACTGCTCCTCTCATCTGCGGTCACTGCTATGACATCACACTGGAAGCATGCTCCTCCTGCAATGACATCACTGGGAACTGCTTCTTTCAGCTGCTGTTACTGCTGTGACATCACACTGAGCGTATGTCCCTTCTGCAGTGACCTCACTGGGCACTGCTTTCGGCTGTTGTGACATCACACTGGGAGCTTGTCCCTCCTGCAGTGAAATCAATGGGCACTGCTCCTTTCGGCTGCTGTGACATTACACTGGGAGCTGTCCCTCCTGCTGAGACACCACTGGGCACTGCTCCTTTCAGCTGCTGTGACATTACACTGGGAGCTGTCCCTCCTGCTGAGACACCACTGGGCACTGCTCCTGTCAGCTGTTGTGACATGACACTGGGAGCTTGTCCCTCCTGCAGTGACATCACTGGGCACTGCTCCTTTCGGCTGCTGTGACATTACACTGGGAGCTGTCCCTGCTGCTGAGACATCACTGGGCACTGCTCCTTTTGGCTGCTGTGACATCACACTGGGAGCTTGTCCCTCCTGCAGTGACATCACTGGGCACGGATCCTTTCAGCTGTTGTGACATCACACTGGGTGAATGATCCTCCTGCTGAGACATCACTGGGCACTGCTCTTTTCAGCTGCTCTCACTGCTGTGACTATTCAAATATAGGGGGTTTGCCCTAATACTCCACCCGCATCTGGGCAAAAGAACACTGAAAATACAAAAATTGATGCAGCAGAATGGATCCGAAACAACTTTTTTATGAAGGAAAATCAATTTAATACCTCACATGGAATTTTATGTCCAAACAATTTTTCTTATTCAGAAACCAACACCATAACATGATCCAAAGTGATATTTGTATCTATATATATATATATATATTTGTTAAATGAGACCATGCACAAAATATATACACACAGATTTAATATATATAAACCATCACACATATATCTGTACAACAAAATCAATCCTTGTTACCCTGTTTACCAATACGGATGCGAAGAATTATTTTTCAAACACAATAATTATCACTTGCAATCCGTATTAAAGAAGATCGCTCATATGGAAAGCACAAACTGCTGTGACGTTGCCCTGCGCGCATGTCCCTCCTGCAGTGACATCACTGGGCACTGCTCCTTTCAGCTGCTGTCACTGCTGTGACGGATCACTGAACGCATGTCCCTTCTGCAGTGACATCCCTGGGCTCTGCTCCTTTCAGCTGCTGTCACTGCTGTGGCATCACGCTGGTACCATGTTCCCCCTGCAGTGACATCACTGGGCACTGCTCCTTTCAGCTGCTGTCACTGCTGTGACGTATCGCTGAACGCATGTCCCTTCTGCAGTGACATCACTGGGCTCTGCTCCTTTCAGCTGCTGTCACTGCTGTGGCATCACACTGGTACCATGTTCCCCCTGCAGTGACATCACTGGGCACTGCTCCTTTCAGCTGCTGTCACTGCTGTTACATCACACTGGGAGCATGTTCCCCCTGCAGTGACATCACTGGGCACTGCTCCTTTCAGCTGCTGTCACTGCTTTGACGTCCCGCTGAGCGCATGTCCCTCCTTCAGTGACATCACTGGGCGCTGCTTCTTTCGTCTGCCGTCACTGCTGTTACATCACACTGTGAGCATGCTCCTCCTGCAGTGACATCGCTGGGCACTGCTCCTTTCACCTGCTGTCACTGCTCTGACATCACAGTAGAAGCTGTCCCTCCTGCAGTGACATCACTGGCCACTGCTCCTTTAGGCTGCTGTGACATCACACTGGGAGCCAGTCCCTCCCGCAGTGACATCACTGGGCACTCCATCTTCAGCTGCAGTCACTGCTGTGACATCGCACTGGGAGCATACTGCTCCTGTCAGCTGCTATCACTGCTGTGACATCACACTGGGAGTTATTATTGCTGGAGTGATCTCATTCTCCGAGTTGCTCTCCGTATTGTGAGATTGCGCTGGGAGCTGTCATGCTGAAGTGACATTACACTGTGAGGATGCTCCTCCTGCAGTGACATCACTGGGCACTGCTCCGCTCAGCTACGGTCTCTGCTGTGACATCGCACTGGGAGCATGCTCCTCCTGCAGTGACATCACTGGGCACTGCTCCTTTCAGCTGCTATCACTGCTGTGATGTCACACTGGGAGTTATTATTTGCTCTACGTATTGTGAAATTGCGCTGAGCGCTGTCATGCTGAAGTGACATCACACTGGAAGCATGCTCCTCCTGTAGTGACATCACTGGGCACTGCTCCTTTCAGCTGCTATCACTGCTGTGATGTCACACTGGGAGTTATTATTTGCTCTACGTATTGTGAAATTGCGCTGAGCGCTGTCATGCTGAAGTGACATCACACTGGAAGCATGCTCCTCCTGCAGTGACATCACTGGGCACTGCTCCTTTCAGCTGCTATCACTGCTGTGATGTCACACTGGGAGTTATTATTTGCTCTACGTATTGTGAAATTGCGCTGAGCGCTGTCATGCTGAAGTGAAATCACACTGGAAGCATGCTCCTCCTGCAGTTACATCACTGGGCACTGCTCCTTTCGGCTGCTGTGACATCACACTGGGAGCATGCTCCTCGCAGTGACATCACTGGGCACTGCTCCTTTCAGCTGCTATCACTGCTGTGACATCACACTGGAAGCATGCTCTTCCTGCAGTGACATCACTGGGCACTGATTCTTTTGGCTGTTGTGACATCACACTGGGAGCTGTCCCTCCTGCAGTGACATCAGTGATTTGATTTGATTTTACATCTTGTAAAGCGCAGCGTATGCCCAAGGGCGTCTTGGCGCTAGAACAACCTAGAAGCTAAAATTCCAACTGATTTTATTTTATATTAACTTATTAGTTCTTAAACAGCCAGGTTTTCAGCAGACTTCTGAACGACCTCAGTGAGTTACTATTTTTCACTGAGCACTGCTCCTTTCGGCTGCTGTGACATTACACTGGGAGCATGCTCCTCCTGCAGTGACATCACTGGGCACTGCTCCTTTCAGCTGCTATCACTGCTGTGACATCACACTGGGAGCATGCTCCTCCTGCAGTGGCATCACTGGGCACTGCTCCTTTCAGCTGCTGTCACTGCTGTGACGTACCACTGAACATGTCCCTCCTGCAGTGACATCACTGGGTGCTGCTCCTTTCAGCTGCTGTCACTGCGGTGACATCACACTGTGAGCATGCTCCTCCTGCAGTGACATCACTGGGTACTGTTCCTTTCAGCTGCTATCACTGCTGTGACATCACACTGGGAGCATGCTCCTCCTGCAGTGACATCACTGGGCACTGTTCCTTTCAGCTGCGGTCACTGCTGTGACATCACACTGGGAGCTTGCTCCTCCTGCAGTGACATCACTGGGCACTGTTCCTTTCAGCTACTATCACTGCTGTGACATCACACTGGGAGCATGCTCCTCCTGCAGTGACATCACTGGGCGCTGCTCCTTTCAGCTGCTGTCTCTGCTGTGACATCACACTGGGAGCATGCTCCTCCTGCAGTGACATCATTGGTCACTGCTCCTCTCAGCTGCGGTCACTGCTATGACATCACACTGGGAGCCTGTCCCTCCTGCAGCGACATCACTGGGTGCTGCTCCTGTCAGCTGCTATAATTGCTGTGACATCACACTGGGAGCATGCTCCTCCTGCAGTGACATCACTGGGCACTGCTCCTTTCAGCTGCGGTCTCTACTGTGACATCATACTAGGAGCATGACCCTCTTCCAGTGGCATTACTGGGCACGGCTCCTTTCAGCTGCGGTCAGTGCTGTGACGTCACACTGGGAGTTATTATTGCTGGAGTGATCTCATATTCCGAGTTGCTCTCTCTGCTGTGAGATCGCACTCGGAGCTGTCACGCTGAGGTGAAATTACACTGTGAGCTGCCCGTACTGTTGTTACAGAGTCCTGGGATCTGCCATTGCTGTGTTGGCGACACTGTAGGAGCTGCTCTAACTCTGGGGAGGGAGCGAGAGAATGCACACGTTGTGCACTTAGTCTTCAATGATGAACTATGGGATATATAAACACGCATTGAAAATGCAATAGGTCTCGCCTTTGATTAAGTTAAAACCATTTGCTTTGCTAATGGTATTGTATAGCAAAGCAAATGGCTTTAACTTAATCAAAGGCGAGACACATTGTATTTGTAATGCTTGTTTTATACTGAGAACATATTACTGCAAAACGTAGATGTGTTAAAAAAAAAAGTACAGTCTTGTACCCTTAGAAAGTAACTCAGAGTATCTTCTAGTTGTCAGTATTGAAAAAAAGAATGGGTTTGTGTTTTGCATATTTCTAAAGGTTTCACGCTGAAAGTTGATGGTTTTGGTTAAACACAAAGCTATACATTTTAGAGTTCAAGTTCAGAAATATATAGCGCACTACTCACCCAGAGGGTCTCGGGGCGCTTGGGGGAGGGAGGTGAATTTACTTATCGAATATCCAGGTTTTTAGTTGCTTTCTGAAAGAGAGGTGGTTCTGAGTGAGGCGGAGGTGGGTGGGGAGAGAATTCCAGGTTTTAGCCGCTAAGTAGGAGAAGGGATCTTCCCCCCCATGGTGGATCTGTGGATGCGCGGGATTGCAGCAACGGCTTGATTGGACGATCGTAGTTGGCGGGAGGGGGTGTAGAAGGATAGACGCGTGTTGAGGCATTCGGGTCCTAGGTCGTAGAGGGCTTTGTGTGCGTGGGTGAGGAGACGGAACGTTATTCTCTTGTTGACAGGGAGCCAATGGAGGTCTTTCAGGTGGTCGGAAATGTGAGCTTGCCGAGGGATGTCCAAAATGCGCCTGGCTGAGGCGTTTTGGATGCGTTGGAGTTTTTTCTGTAGTTTGGCTGTGGTTCCGGCGTAAAGGGTGTTGCCGTAATCCAATCGGCTTGTGACCAGTGCGTGGGTGACTGTCTTTCTTGTTTCGGTGGGGATCCAATGGAAGATTTTTTTGAGCATTCGTAGGATGTTGAAGCAAGATGAGACGGCGTTGACTTGTCCGGTCATCGAGAGGGAGGAGTCTAGGATGAAGCCCAGGTTACGTGCGTGGTCCTTAGGTATGGGTGCGGTTCCGAGGGCCGGTGGCCACCATGAGTTGTCCCAGGCAGAGGGGGATGGTCCTAAGATGAGGACTTCTGTTTTGTCTGAGTTTAGTTTTAAACAGCTGTTCTTCATCCATTCGGCTACTTCTTTCATTCCTTCGTGTAGGTTGGTTTTGGCGGTGTTTGGGTCTTTTGTGAGGGTGTCGTCTGCGTAGGAGATGATGTTGAGGTTGTGTTGGCGCGCGATGGATGCGAGGGGACTCATGTATACGTTGAAGAGGGTGGGGCTGAGTGACGATCCTTGTGGTACGCCGCAGATGACTTCGGTGGCCTCTGATTTGAAAGGGGGGAGGCGGACTCTCTGGGTTCTTCCGGTGAGGAACGATATTATCCAGTCCAATGCCTTTCCTTGTACTCCGATGTTGCTGAGGCGTTGTATGAGGGTGCTATGACAGACTGTGTCGAAGGCTGCGGAGAGGTCAAGTAAGATGAGAGCAACTGTTTCTCCGTTGTCCAGTAGTGTTAGGATGTCATCTGTTTCTGCGATGAGGGCGGTTTCGGTGCTGTTTGGCTCGGAAGCCTGATTGAGAGGAGTCGAGGGATTTGTTGGATGCTAGGAAGGTGGCGAGCTGACTGTTGACGACTTTCTCGATGACTTTGGCGGGGAATGGGAGGAGCGAGATGGGGCGGTAGTTCTTAAGTTCGGTTGGGTCAGCCGTGGGTTTCTTCAGAAGGGCGCTGAGTTCGGCATGTTTCCAGTTTTCTGGGAAGGTGGCGGAGTTGAGGGAGCAGTTGATTACGTCTCGGAGATGGGGTGCGATGATGGAGTCTGCTTTGTTGAAGATGTGGTGGGGACAAGGGTCGGTTGGCGATCCTGAGTGGATGGAATTCATCAGGCGGATGGTGTCTTCAGTGGTGATTGGGTTCCAGGCGCAAAGGTTGTTAGAGGGGGGTTTTGGTTCGGAGGTGGGTGGAGTGGGCCGGTCTTCGGATTGGTTTTGAAAGCTGTTGTGTATTTCGGCGATTTTGTTGTGGAAGAATGATGATAGAGAGTCGCAGAGGTCTTGGGAGTGGCTGATGTCGTTAGTGCCTGCGGAGGGGTTAGTGAATTCTTTGACGATGTTGAATAGTTCCTTGCTGTTTTGGGTATTGTTGTCAAGTTGATCCTTAAATGCTGATTTCTTGGTGGATCGGATGAGTTGGTGGTGTTTGCGGGTGGCGTTTTTGAAGGAGGCCAGGTTGTCAGTGGTAGGGTTTTTTCTCCAGGTTTTCTCGAGAGTCCGACGGAGCTTCTTGGATTTCTTAAGGTCATCGTTGAACCAGGGGGCTTTTTTGTTCCCTTGCTTGATTAGATGGTTTTTCAAGGGTGCTAGTTCGTCTGCGCTGTGGGTGATCTTCCATTGTGTGAGGTTGGTGGCTGCTTGGTTTGGGTCCGATGAATTGACAGGAGTGTTTTGTTGAAGCGACGAGAAGAGCTGGTCGGTGGTGATTTTGTTCCAGTTTCTTCGGGGAATAGGTTGTGGGGGGTTATGGGATGTGGATTTTTTGTAGTGGAAGTGACGCAGCTGTGGTCCGTCCAGTGGAGAGCTGTGGTGCGATCGAAGGAGATGTGCTTGCTGGAGGTGAAGATAGGGTCGAGCTTGTGTCCGGCGGAGTGGGTGGGGGTGTCACCGAGTTGTTTGAGTCAAAGATTGGCCATGTTGTCCAGAAGGGTGGTGGTGGTGGTGTTGTTTTTCTTGTCCAGGTGGAAGTTGAGGTCTCCCAGTAGAATGTAGTTCTCGGATGGGATGGCATGTGGGCTGATGACGTCAGCGATGTCTTCACTGAATTGTGAGCGGGGTCCTGGGGGTCTGTAGATAAGGGTGCCTCTGAGTGTGGTTTTGGGGTCGGTGTGAATCTGGAAGTGAAGGTGTTCAGCGATGGCGAGGTTATCGTCGGACCTGGTCGTGATGCGGATGGTGTTCTTATGGACGATGGCGATGCCTCCTCCTGTTTGGTTGATGCGGTCCTTTCGGATGATCTTGTAGGTGTCCGGGATGGCTATGGCGATGTCGGGGGCTGATGAGGCGTTCATCCAAGTTTCTGTAAGGAAGGCGACGTCCGGCGATGTAGTGTCGAGTAGGTTCCAGAGTTCGATGGAGTGTCTGTGGACTGAGCGGGTGTTGAGCAGTAAGCACTTTAGGTGGTTAGTGTCGGAGCTCTGTTTGGAGTTTGTGGATTTGGTGTGGGTCCTGATGCAGGCGAACTTGCAGGAGTGGCAGGTGAAGGGTCCATGGGTGTGTCCTGGAGCGGCTTGGTAGCAGTTAGGGAGTGGGCCGGGGTTAAGTGCTGAGAGGGTTGCGGCGTCGTATGTTATGTGGGTGGAATGGGGTTTGCGTGGACCGGGGGGGCTGGCGCTGGGCGCGGTCCAGGCGCGGACGGACGTAGACGGGCTTAGCTTTGGCGCGCCTTCGGCGCGTCCGCTGCGCGCGTAGGCATCTGTCATATGTGGATAGTGGAAGGGGAGGGGCGAGGGAGGATCAGCTGGGAGTCGGGAGCGGGGTGGAGATCAGGGCAGGGAGGCACAACACAACAACAAAAAACAAAATGGCAGCAAGCCAATATCGCAACAGGATTGGGGCACAATTGTAAATAGCGCAATGCAAATGGCAGTGGCGCCGGCACAATCAGGCACAAATAAGTCTGCAGGCAGCCCAGCAAAAGTTCAAATATCGTACAAGCGCACCTTGGCAATCAAGCGCTACGATCTAATTTACATCAGCAATTTAATAAATAATAATAGACAGGCGGGGCAATCTAGCGCTACGAACTCTAATAAATAATTATGCAGGCTAAAGCAGTTGTGGGTGCAAGGTGAGATAGGCACTCAGCAGTCTGGCGGTAAGCGCTACGATACCAGGCGAGGCAGGGAGCAGCGTGTGGAGCGACCTCTTCTGCTGGGAGCAGGACGGTCACAGCGCTACCACGGCAGAGCGGGGGTAAACAGTATCAGTGGGAGGGAGGATCAGTTGGGAGGCAGGAGCGGGGTGGAGATCAGGGCAGGGAGGCACAACACAACAACAAAAAACAGAATGGCAGCAAGCCAATATCGCAACAGGATTGGGGCACAATTGTAAATAGCGCAATGCAAATGGCAGTGGCGCCGGCACAATCAGGCACAAATAAGTCTGCAGGCAGCCCAGCACAAGTTCAAATATCATACAAGCGCACCTTGGCAATCAAGCGCTACGATCTAATTTACATCAGCAATTTAATAAATAATAATAGACAGGCGGGGCAACCTAGCGCTACGAACTCTAATAAATAATTATGCAGGCTAAAGCAGTTGTGGGTGCAAGGCGAGATAGGCACTCAGCAGTCTGGCGGTAAGCGCTACGATACCAGGCGAGGCAGGGAGCAGCGTGTGGAGCGACCACTTCTGCTGGGAGCAGAGACAGTGCTCGGAATTCTGTCTCACACTTCCTACACGAATGCACACAAATCCTCCCCACACAAATGCCCTCCAAGTCTGCAAGTGGAATACATGTGCCTGCGCAGTGCCTAACACAATGCGTTCAGAAAAGTAACTGCAAACGAGGCTCTTAGTATTCGGAAAATGTGAACTTGGTCAGTGGCAGGATGAATCCCATGTAACTGGTTTCACCTACAAATCTACATAGAAAGGGATAGCCAGGGAGAAAATGCAGTACCGACGAGATCTGCTTTCCGTAATACCCCCCACCTTGCATTCCTGTACTTACTTCTACGAGACTGCCTACACTCTATTCGGAACTTTACCTTCTAGCCTAGCGCTTCGTAGTGAGGCGGATATTTTCCAATACCTCTAAAGAGGCGACAAAGCACGTGCAGCCATTAGCTACTCAGTCATCTAAGTCCCGACTTTTCATACAATAAAACACGTTTACAACTGTCGGAGAAGAAGGGAAATGGAGGGAGACGAAAGAGTAGGCGTGTAGGGGAAAGACTGCAGTTCGGGCCTTTGTCGCCATTGTGAAAAATATAGTGAGTCCCGGAGACCGTCTCACGCCGCGAGTAAAGCATCCAGTCCCGGTGGGCGGGGCTAAAAGCAGACCGAGCGGCACTACTGTCGTCTGTGTGCACATCTTTTGTCCATCCACGTGCACATCTGGAATCTGTATCGATTCCAAAAGGCCCTCGCATGGAGAGAGCAGCGCATGCGCGCTGCTAACGCCAGGCGAGACCTAAAAATGGTTCAAACACATACAGAGACTGTACAGAATACAGTAAACCTCACACGGAGGGTGGCGTGAGCGGGGCAACCGCACTCAAACTCCATAGGAGCCTGGACTTCAGAATTTCTCTCTAAAGAAGGAGCTCACAGAGAGTACCTTCGAGAATGACTGAGTGTGCCAGTGTCCATGCACCGGGATAAAATGGACATAGAAAAGCTTCCCAGGTAACTCAAGAATGCAGGTTTTCTTAACCAGTGCTGTGTACAATGCAGTATCAAGTGTTTATTCTATTCTGTTATAAAAATGGTGGAATAGAAATACCGTTTAAGGTATGATTAAGGTCAGTTCTGAGCAGAAGCAACGATCTATAGTAAGAGGTTGGTTCAGTTAGTTGGTTAGAAACGGTTTAACGATATCGTTTTTTTCTTTACGTTTTTTGACAGCTTTAAATCAAGTACTTCGGTCGAATGCGGCATGTAAGTGGAAAGTTTTTCAAAGCACCTTGTAGCTCACGGTTTATAAAGGTTGAGTAGGTGACACACTAAATTTTAAGAGATCACTTAATAAACCACATTGGGCGTATGTAGTCTTGTTCTCATGTAAGAGACGGAAGCTTTATTAGGCTGATTGCAAGCATTTCAAAACATTTGTTTATTATGTTTATTTTTTAATTTTTGTAGTGTTGTTCCCTGATGAAGGGCTGTTAGGCACGCCCGAAATGCATTGGATCTGAAAATAATAATGTCGCTTGTATGAACATAAGAGAAACTAAGCATTTGAAATACGTAATCTCATAGACGAAATAAAAACTGTGTGAAATAAAACATGGAATACTTGGCAACAAAAACTGTGTTTAGAATCCTCATTTCGCACTGAGGAGCAATTGAGTGCACACAGGTATGCATCTAGTGTTTCACTGGCAGCACGTGTGAATTCATATATTTGGCGTCCGGGGACGTTGGACGTCTCCTGTGGAGCACCAATAATGGACTAATTTAATTAAGAACAAGGAGAACCAGCTGTGCGCCTGCCTCAATACTATAGGAATAGAAATACCACCAGTAAATCAGAATATTTACAGAAGCTGTCATGCATTGTAATAAGATGATGGACCGGTGGGCCTTACGTCGTTGGCTGTTTATAGATTAGCTTGCGCTTTGCGAATAAGTCCTTTTCTGTTTCTTAGTCTCTACTTCTGAAATCTTTCTCCTCTTGGGCAAAATTTAACTCTCGGAATATGAGCGTCAAGTTTTTCAAAAGAAGCCTAGCAAATCAATGTTGAAGCATATAGCGAAACACCACACGTAGAGATTTAAAATCCTTTAGGCGACTGTAACGCTGCTGTTAGTACTAGAAACGAATTCTACATATGAAGGAGTAGTCGGCAGAAATGACTTGCCCATGGGCACAGCATGGCATGAAAGCCATATAGCTGACAAAGTGTTGCCCTAATCAGATTCAGAACTTTTCACCAACTGATCTATCGAACCATTCAGAACAAGTTGGCGACCTGCACAGCACGGCATTGAAGCTGTGCCAGTGACCAAGGGTGCCCCAGAAGTACAGTGCCCCCAGACAAGGTAATGGCCAGCCAGGCGCCCCAGTGAGGCGAAATGAACACCAGTGTTCTGAGTACATATCCGCCTGCCACACAAGTCATGACAGAGAGCCGCACTCGGATCAGACTCGCAGCAGTATGAACCATCACCACTGTATGTACAGACATCCGTTACCAACCCCAGTGACTCGTTGCTTCCTTCACTCCAATCCCTGGTAACCCCAGGGTTCGCAGACTCCGACAGCACCAGGGACCATCCCATGGGTGCACGTGCGCACCACAGTGGCCGATAACTCATCATTCTGCGCTGGGCAGTGGAGCAGACCTCCAAAAGAATGTTTTATCGGAAATGTCCTGGAGCGAACTTTATTGTTTATCAGACCTTGCTTTCTCTCAAGGCTCAAAGTGGAGGGCGTGCTTCTTCTGTATGGAGAGTAGATTCGGCTACGGCGCCCTGGCTGTTTATTTCACTGATTTTTCCACAATTGTTATATATAGATGGCTATCCAAAAATAATTAGACAAGCAGCAAAAGTTGGTAATTCATTCCTGTGATACAAACATTGTAAATAGTAAACACGATTTAAAGACCCCCAAAACTATTTTACTGCTGGTTTAGCAACACCTCAATCCCTGCATAAGTAAATTGAGCCAGGATTTCGTGATAACATAGATACCAATCTTCATCTGTATTGCAGCCTGCTCTTTGCAGCAGTGCACCTGTCCTCTTAAGTGTGGCTTCCTGAGACCCATTCTGCCGTTGATAAACGTGCTGGGAATAACAAATATCAATGATCACTAGCAGTCCGGCTGCCCCTTAGTGATCACATCTCTTACCTGTACACTTGTAGCGTCTGTTGGCATCAGCAGGGCGCTATTCTGTTCCTTCTCTAGCACCGCGATGTGGCATAAAGGGTGCCCAAGTGGCCATGTGATCGAGACGAAGCAGCCAGTACGAGGATTTGCTGCCATCTAGAGGCCACATTTGGAAGTGATGTCCAAAATGTTTGTCAAGGTTATGTTATTCCCTGGGTACTCAATTCAATACAACTTTATTCGATCTAGTTAAATGACATAGGTCGTAAAAGTATACCGTTTTAAAAAGAAGCAGTTTAAACATCAGTTTATAGAATTAATACAAACTAATGATAAAAGGGAACCTTTGTAACTAGCAAAAAAGACTTCCAGTAACTCTGGGCAAATTATTTAATGATACAGCAAATCTTACCCTGCCTTCTTCCGTTTAATTAATAAAAACATAAAACACAGTTAAAAAGGATAACCTATTTAAGATTATACAAGTATATACAAATAAAATAGCAATAGTTTGATCTATATTGTTAAAAACTCCGACCTAAGAAACCTGATTAACCTTCCTATTTACAATGAGACTTCATGGAAGACAATTAATTAAAACTGACAATTTTCCTTTGGGTACTCGCAAACATTTCCCCAGGGGCCACAGAGGATGACCTTTGGCAAGCCAGATGGCCGCATTGATGCTTGCAGGGTGAGTGTCGGGGTGGTGTAAGGTGGTTGAAGGGGGGGAGGGAGGGGGGACTGGGTGAAACATGTGCATGGTTCGGGAAACAAACCAAGACTTCACATGGCTTCTGCCACGCTCACTCCAACCTCTTGTGTCAATATTTAAAGGCGATGCATTACGTTTTGAAGTAAAACGTTATATTCTTATCTAGTGGCTGAGTTGCACAATGTGAAACCAGAAAAGCTGGGATCAGTCCCGGCTGCCCCACTCGACCAAATTTTGTGATCCTAGGCAAACGTTTTACTTCACTTTGCCTCTTTCTCTCGTTACCACATATGAGAGCACTTTGAAACGCATGAATTCAGGATATGTGCTGTACAAAACAGTCTCTTGTGTCTGACCTCATAAACCATAATGTTGTTCCAATTATACCAACAACTTAGGCCACACAGAGGGTGCACCTGAGAAAAGACTTGCCTCTCGATTCTCTAATGGCATTGTTGATAGGATGGGCGCAGCATGATTTTTTTTTCTAAGTTCATGTTGGAAAATGATCACTTCTAATAAATGCCTCTTAATGCAGCAATACAATCTGATGTACTAGGGAGAAACGTGTCTGCGTGTTAATGAAATACTCTTTTTTGAAGTTAGAAGAGTTTCTCATATTTTTACCGAATTAGTACAAGAGGTCTTTAAAAATGAAGTTTTTTCTAAAGATAAGTTGTGCAGGACAACATTTTTGCTTTCCTACCGTTACTTTAGTTTGGAGTTAAAGAAATGCTTTCCTATTATTTCTGAAAGTTCGTGCTCTGTTAAGTAAACAACAGCCCTGTGCTACTATTCACCAGGGGGTCGCCTATATAGGTCAGGAGGGCCGCATGCGGCCCACGGGCCGTACTTTGAGTATCTCAGGGCTATTTGATACGTGATCATCCTGTCCCTTGCTTTTGTTATATATTAGGCTATAGTTCCCAATTCAATTTGTGGCCCCTATAATAAAGAATATCATATTGGACATTATAAACTTTGAGATAAATGCTTACCTTTCCTGTCTCTGTACTGGACATTCCACCAGATCATGTGAATCTACAGCACTATGAACTTCAAACAGATGAGTACATGGTAAGAAACATTTTCAATTCCTTGGTGGCACAATGGAATCATCACAATGGAATCAGAGACGCTGAGAATATTATAGATGTCGGTTGCTTAGAAACAAAGCTGTACCAGGAGATTGATGCACTTTAAACCAATTGATTCCTTCTGAAATGTGAAATGCTGGAATAGTTGGAATAGAGTGGCTGAATCTGCTGACCTGAACTCCGCTACGCATGAACATACGCATGAGGTATTCATGCTCGACTTAAACTCAAGCAGAAAATCTGTGCGCCATCTCTCAGAAAAGGATTGACAAGTACCTGCAAATTGGCTGCTGTGCCACAGAACTGGGGCAGGAGTTGCAGTGGCTGGAGGCTGAACATTGCAGTGGTCTGAAGGCAGAGAGGTAGGCTTCCACCTGCCTTAGTTCACCTCAAGAACTGATGCCAGTGGCTCCGGTGCCCAAGGAAATGCTCGGGACCGGAGATTTTGTCCCGATCCAACCCCAGTAGTGTCATTAAAAGGAGAGCTCTCGTTTGGAAATGACTTTATAAAGTCCCCGCTCCTGAGAGAGAGGGAGGACGAAGAATCCGTTGCATCCAGGTGCCTGGAGGAAGAGGGAAGAGCTGAGCTCCTTACAAGTGAACGGTTGTTGCAGTTCATGCTCTCAAGGGTGGACCCCCTCACTCTACGAATAAATCCTACTTTTATGTGACCTACCAGGTTGTGAATCTTGTGCATGAGGCTCAGACTGATTGGCTTTGTCACTGCATGCTCTTTTCACAGTTCATATTTGTAAAAGTAGCTCGGCCCTCAGAATGGAAGCTGGCTTGGGAGCACTGTTTTGACCTCTGAAAATACACAGCAATTAGTTGTCCCGGGGTTAGATCTCGTTATCGTGAAGGCAGAACAAGCACTTACCCCAGACAGTGGTGAGCCACGTCATATCAAACCTTTGTGGAAGACATTAGGGGGAATGGGAGACATTTGCCAATGTGCCTCCGGGCTGAGGGGCTCTGCGCTTATGGCAGAACGCCATAGGGGGATGGGCTGGTGGCAGCAGAGAAAGACACCACCAGCACCACTCTACAACGAGCTTGGGCATCGATCAGCACGGCACTAGGGACTTTTAAACACTTCCGGGTCAGGGAAACCAGTTTGCACCAGACTCCGCCCCTTTAAAAGGGGAAGCGGAGCGGCGAAGCAGTCTCTTTCACTCCTCGCCGCTCCGACGTAGACAAGCTGCCATCTGCCCCTTCGGCTCTGGGGGAACTATGCTGGCCTGTGGCGTAAGGTCATGTTTGGTGGGGCATTTACGATCCTTAGAAAGCATCCCCATTTTTAATGGGGATAAGTTGGGGACAGCGGTCTCTCAAGGCCCTCCAGGGGCTGCTTACAGCAAGTCAGCTAGAGGGTGCGGAGGGTGGGTGGGTGCATGCTTCCAACAGGCCGTTATGGCCAATCCCTGCTCTGGCGTGTCTGCGCCAAGCTGGC
Organism: Lissotriton helveticus; assembly: GCF_964261635.1. NCBI lineage: Eukaryota > Metazoa > Chordata > Amphibia > Caudata > Salamandridae > Lissotriton > Lissotriton helveticus. The sequence continues at coordinate 1,556,600,984 of NC_136065.1, forward strand.
AGCACAGCCCCTTGGGGTGGTAATTGAGGGCGTAAGGGGTGCGGAAGGTAGGTAACCTTGTGGGCAGACAGGTCCCCTGCGCAAGTTCACTCTTCGGGACCGCACAGGTCGTTGGACCAGTCATGATCTTACACATAGGCTCAATGCAGGATATTCAGGGACAATGTATAGTTCTGGTTAGGAATGGCTCTGTATTAGAGTCTCTGATAAGGTTAGCCATCCCAAAATATGGAAATAAAATTGTATAGAGTGTTCTGTTTTCTGTGTGCAAATTTATGTAAAAATGGATACTTTATTGTGATGTGCTGTGTGTAAATAAATACGACCAGGGTTGTCACAACCCCTAACCCAAAAAGATTCTGAAGGTTTTTGCGTGTAATCTGTGCCACAAGGGGGATGATGGTGGGTAAAGCCCACAGGGGAGGGGGGCATGCAGTTCACAGAGGTGAGTGGTCAGTGGCCTGCTACCAAGTCAAGGTGTTGGGGCTGGGACTCCTCAATACCTGCCCATATGTCAAGGCGCCCCCAGTGTCTGGGGCACCCCACCTATGGTGGGTTGCCAGTCCTTGCCTGAGGGGGAGGGGCTGGTGGCGATGTCAAATGATGCTGCCGGCAACAGACAACGCACCCGGGCATTGGTTTGTTTTAAACACTTCCGGGTGGGGGAACCAGTTTGCACCAGTTCCTGCCCCTTTAAAAGGGGCAGCAGAACGGTCTCTTTCACAGCTCTGATGCCGAGAAGCTGCCGGCTGCTATATTGGGGCTGGATTTGATCCCTTTTTAGTCCCTCCCACCATCCCCTCAGGCAGCAGATTACTGTGGATGAATGTTTGGTGTCCGGTTGCAGTGTCACTGGGTGTTTTCTTTTGCTTTTTAGCTATCAAGAGCTGGAGCCATGTTGTTCTACTGTTCGTTGCACTCTCATTAATGATTAACCTCTTCTTGCAGTTGATCAGTATTTGTTGTATTTATGATAGTATCCTTGTTCTGCGGTAAGGTCATGATTGGTAGGGCATTTACGGTCCTTAGAGGCATCCCCCTTTTTAATGTGGATAGGTGGGGGACTGCGGTCTCTAAGTGCCCTCCAGGGGGTGCGTACGGCAAGTCGGCTAGAGGATGCGGGAGTGATGGAGTTCACGCTTCCAACAGGCCTTTACAGTTAACCCCCACATGGGCGCGTCAATGCCCAGCTAGCAGTACAGCCCCTTTGGGGTGGTATTTGAGGGTGTAGGAGGTGTACAAGGTAGGTAACCTCGTGGGCAGATATGCCCCCCCTGCACAAGATCACTCCTGTGGGACTGCCCAGGTAGTTGGACCGGTCATGATCTTACAAGTAGGCTCAATGCATAATACGAAGGAACAATGTATAGTTAGGCTTTGGAATAGCTATGTTAAGGTTAGCCATCCAAAAATGTTTAAATAATAGTGTATGGAGTGTTATAGGGGTTTCTGTGTATTAATGTAAAAATTGATACTTTATTATGATGTGTTGTGTTTAAATAAATATGTCCAGGGTTGTTACGACCCCTAACTCCAAAAGTGTCTGAAGATGTTTGTGAGTAATCTGTGCAACAAGGGGGGATGATGGTGGTAAAGCCCACAGGAGATTGTCAGGGGGGTTGGGGCCGGGACTTGGCAATACCTGCCCGTATGTATTGAAAACTAGACTGACTGGGAGTGCTGGCAATCTCAAATGTAAAGGCCCAGTAGCAATCACCTTTTCTTTGATGTTTGGTGTCGTAGGCTCACGGAAACAGACCGTAAACGCCTGTGGGAGAAGAGGTATTATTGCCACTCGGACACCAGCTCTCTACCTCTGGTGCTGGCGAGCGCCCCCAGCTGGGAATGGGCCTGTCTGCCCGACATCTACGCCCTGCTGAACCAATGGACGCACATGAACCACCAGGATGCCTTGGGCCTGCTGCATGCCACGTAAGCTGCTGCCCTTCTTCGCCTCGGTTTGCTGAGGGCTACCTTCGTCTGTGCGTGTAGGAGTGAGTGTGAGGGGCATGCTGAAAGTACAGTGCGTGCATGAGAGTGAGTTTGATGGGGATGCTGAAAGTACAGTGCGTGTATGAGAGTGAGTGTGATGGGGATGCTGAAAGTACAGTCCGTGTATGAGAGTGAGTGTGATGGGCATGCTGAAAGTACAGTGTGTGTATGAGTGTGGGCATGCCGAAGGTACCGTGTGTGTAGGAGTGTGATGGGCATGCTTAAAGTACCGTACGTGCATGAGTGTGATTGGGATGCTGAAAGTACAGTGCTTGTATGAGGAGTGAGTGTGATGGGCATACTGAAAGTACAGTGCGTGCAGGAGTGTGATAGGGATGCTGAAAGTACAGTGCATGTGTGAGAGTGGGTGTGATAGGGATGCTGAAAGTACAGTGCGTGTATGAGAGTGATGGGCATGCTGAAAGTACAGTGAGTGTAGGAGAGTGATGGGCATGCTGAAAGTACAGTGAGTGTAAGAGTGTGATAGGGATGCTGAAAGTACAGTGAGTGAGTGTGATGAGCATGCTGAAAGTACAGTGTGTGTATGAGTGTGGGCATGCTGAAGGTACCGTGTGTGTAGGAGTGTGAGTGTGATGGGCATGCTTAAAGTACCGTACGTGCATGAGTGTGATATGGATGCTGAAAGTACAGTGCTTGTAAGAGGAGTGAGTGTGATGGGCATACTGAAAGTACAGTGCATGCAGGAGTGTGATAGGGATGCTGAAAGTACAGTGCATGTGTGAGAGTGAGTGTGATAGGGAGGCTGAAAGTACAGTGCATGTGTGAGAGTGAGTGTGATAGGGATGCTGAAAGTACAGTGCATGTGTGAGAGTGAGTGTGATTGGGATGCTGAAAGTACAGTGCAGGTATGAGAGTGAGTGTGATAGGGATGCTGAAAGTACAGTGCATGTGTGAGAGTGAGTGTGATTGGGATGCTGAAAGTACAGTGCATGTGTGAGAGTGAGTGTGATAGGGATGCTGAAAGTACAGTGCATGTGTGAGAGTGAGTGTGATAGGGATGCTGAAAGTACAGTGCATGTGTGAGAGTGGGTGTGATAGGGATGCTGAAAGTACAGTGCGTGTATGAGAGTGATGGGCATGCTGAAAGTACAGTGAGTGTAGGAGAGTGATGGGCATGCTGAAAGTACAGTGAGTGTAGGAGTGTGGGCATGCTGAAGGTACCGTGTGTGTAGGAGTGTGAGTGTGATGGGCATGCTTAAAGTACCATACGTGCATGAGTGTGATATGGATGCTGAAAGTACAGTGCTTGTATGAGGAGTGAGTGTGATGGGCAAACTGAAAGTACAGTGCGTGCAGGAGTGTGATAGGGATGCTGAAAGTACAGTGCGTGTGTGAAAGTGAGTGTGATTGGGATGCTGAAAGTACAGTGCGTGTATGAGAGTGAGTGTTATAGGGATGCTGAAAGTACAGTGCATGAGTGAGTGTGATAGGGATGCTGAAAGTACAGTGCATGTGTGAGTGAGTGTGAGAGGGATGCTGAAAGTACAGTGCATGTGTGAGAGTGGGTGTGATAGGGATGCTGAAAGTACAGTGCGTGTATGAGCATGCTGAAAGTACAGTGAGTGTAAGAGTGTGATAGGGATTCTGAAAGTACTGTGAGTGTGATGGGCATGCTGGAAGTACAGTGTGTGTATGAGTGTGGGCATGCTGAAGGTACCGTGTGTGTAGGAGTGTGAGTGTGATGGGCATGCTTAAAGTACCGTACGTGCATGAGTGTGATATGGATGCTGAAAGTACAGTGCATGTGTGAGAGTGAGTGTGATGTGCATGCTGAAAGTACAGTGAGTGTAGGAGTGAGTGCGCGATGGGCATACTGAAAGTACAGTGCGTGCAGGAGTGATGGGTGAGCTGAAAGTACAGAGCGTGTATGAGAATGAATGTGATAGGGATGCTGAAAGTACAGTGCGTGTATGAGAGTGAGTGATAGGCATGCTGAAAGTACAGTGAGTGTAGGAGTGTGATAGGGATGCTGAAAGTACAGTTCGTGTATGAGTGATGGGCAAGCTGAAAGTACAGAGCGTGTATGAGTGTGATGGGCATGCAGAAAGTACAGTGCGTGTATGAGTGTGATATGGATGCTGAAAGTACAGTGCGTGTGTGAGAGTGAGTGTGATAGGGATGCTGAAAGTACAGTGCACGTATGAGAGTGATGGGCATGCTAAAAGTACAGTTCATGCAGGAGTGTGATGGGCATGCTGAAAGTACAGTGCTTGTATGAGAGTGATTGTGATTGGGATGCTGAAAGTACAGTGCATGTATGAGAGTGAGAATGATAGGGATGCTGAAAATACAGTGCGTGTGTGAGAGTGAGTATGATGGGCATGCTGAAAGTACAGTGCACGTATGAGAGTGATGGGCATGCTGAAAGTACAGTGAGTGTAGGAGTGTGAGTGTGATGGGGATGCTGAAAGTACAGTGCATGTATGAGAGTTAGTATGATGGGCATGCTGAAAGTACATTACCAGTTGGACCAGCAATGATCTCCTGTCACTCGTGCAGATTTCCAGATCAGGAGGTGAGGCGCACAGCTGTGGAGTGGATAGACTCCATATCCGATGCAGAACTCCTGGATTATTTACCACAGCTTGTGCAGGTAAATGGGTTGCACTGCATCACAGTTCTCTGTTCCTCTCTGTTGCACTCTCAAATTCTGTCCATATGCGTTTCTCTTTTCTTTCTCAGACTGTATTGTTCCCATCCTCACAGCTCACCTGCGCGTGCTTTTATTCTCCTGTGACCTGTCTCTCCAGTTCTGAACTTTATGCATTACTTCCCCCGGGTCCTTTCTAGTCATCCACTTTTTCTTTCCATCCCTTTTGCATTAATTTGTCAGTGTTTCATTGGTCCATATTCCTGTTTTTTTCTTCAATAGTCCTATCATCTTCCTTCCTCTTGCTTCCTTACTCCCCCTCAATTGGTTGCTCGTTTACCTGATTTGTTTTTGCAGTGTTTTCTTCTCTTTATTTAATTATATTCCCATCCCTACCACGTTGCAGTTCTCAATCTTTTCCTGTGACTTCCTTTTCCTGCCCTCACTACTTTGCTCTATTGCACCAAATCTAAGTCTGATGTGCGCTGTCATCCCTCAGGCCTTGAAGTATGAATGTTACCTGGATAGCCCTCTAGTCCGCTTCCTGATGAAACGCGCAATTTGTGACCTGCGCATTAGCCACTACTTCTTCTGGTAAGCACTCCAACAGCACAAAGGACTATGAACATCTCACCTGCACTGTTTACACGTGTTGATTGATCTTTATAAAGGATGCAAAGTTGTGTAAATTTCCCAAAACTTCCCTTATGGTAGAATGTTCTTACACTGAAATTTTTCTGCAAAACGTATGTATTCTTGGTGTTTTTTTCTTTTGCAATGTCATCACTATCATACTGACTGTAGTGAAGGTAACCTAAGAGAGTTTGTAGAGTGAAAAGCTCCAACATCTGGACTCTTGAATTGCTATGCACCCCACTCCTAAGACAAACAAATGTTGGTTTGCATTTGAGTCACAATCTTTGAGAGACTTGCCATCTAAAACACATGAACGCCAACAACTATTACTAATGGAATTGTCCATCAATTTAGAGATTAAAATAACGCCCTTTTTGTATTATCTGCTTCTTTGCCACATGGGCACCCTAGTTCATTTTCTCATTCGCTGTCACCGGTCCTTAGCCTGGACATGTTGTCCTGAATGACTGTGTTAGGTCCTTGTTTCTTTGTCTAGGATACCATCATGAACTAGTCTTGTGTGCTATGCCAGATTATATGTTCCATCAGATGCCAGGTTACATTATTACTCTCTTTACCTCTGTGTGACTTGAATGAGACATCTTTGTAGTCTGGGTCAGCACTGTTGTTCATCTTCATTGCCATCGTTTATAAAATGTCATAGGTGTTAAGGGTTAGATCTCTTGTTTTTTGGCCTCTGTATGTGCTGGATGAGGTGTCATTGGTTTCCAGATTACGTTTTTAGTCCTTGAATACATTCAATATTTTATGATGTGTACTTTGTCCCCAGGCCACATAATTTTGTTCTTTGCCCTCGATTGTTTCTTAGATGAGGTGTGAGTTCTGGTACTTTTACCACAATGTTTTTTAGTGGATGTGTCCCTGATACCCACGCAAATGCCCTTGGATGGAATATCTACTCTGATGGGTTGAACCTCTTGTATTCCCTCTTCCTCTAGGCTGCTGAAGGATGGTTTGAAAGACTCCCAGTTTAGCATCCGATACCAGTACCTCCTGGCTGCCTTGCTCTGCTGCTGTGGGAAGGGTCTTCGAGAAGAGTTTGACCGACAGTGTTGGCTTGTCAACTGCTTGTCCAAATTGGCCCAGAAGGTCCGGGAGGCCAATCCGTCCTCTCGCCAGGTTGGTTGTACACCTTCATTGTCCTCTTCATGTTGTCTCTGGTGGGGATGCAGGGCCTCAAAGAGGCCAGGAGAGCACTGTCCTAGAGGATCCAGACCGAGCTGACCATCGATCTTTGTAGCTCAGTTGGAGAGTTGAGTATTGGGCATCCGAGGGGACAACTGCTCCTCTGGATAGAAAGCAGAGGCAAGGAAAGCAACCACTGGAAGAAGAGAAGGTTGAGAGATGTCTCCCATGGTATTTTTAAGTGGTGCAGGAGATGGAGAACGGAGAATGGAGACGGTGGAGAGGTGCTGGACGTGGATCTGGTTGCGGTGGAATTGCGTCCTGTGACTCTGATTAACACACTTCTGCCTTTCTTTTGTAGACCATCCTCCGTGAAGGCCTGGATGATGTCAAGCAGTTCTTTGATGTCAATGGTTCCTGCCGTCTGCCCCTCAGCCCCAGCTTGTTAGTCAAAGGCATCATCCCTCGGGTGCGTAGAGTGGGGCACTAGCGAGGAAGCTTTCATATGGGACCAGCCACTAATATTATTTTCTGTAGAGGAGAAGCTTCAGGCTATCTAGTGACTGGGAAATTGATTGGTGGAATGAAGCTAAGCCCTACCACCAACTTGAATAGATGTCTGGGATGGTGGAAACGTTATTTGAAATTACATTTTTTTTTAATGCGGTACATTTTATTATTACTATCTAAATATCTAAGCTATTACTTGTAACCTCAAAGATCCTGAAATTCCTTCTCCAAAACCGTTAATAATGCTTTGTGTTTACAACTACCTCGCTTGCTTTTTCTGTTCACAACTGGTTGTTTATTTTTTTTGCTTTTTCTACTGCCTTGTTTTGTCACTATCAATGCTTGCTGTTTTTTAACGTCTATATTTGTCCACCCTTTTTTATTTTGGCCCATTTTTTCCTTTCCCCCTTCACTTCTCTCTTACCTCTTTCCTTTTCTCCTTCAGTCTTTTCTGACTTTTCTCCCTGGCTTTTTTCCGCTAAGATACTCTTTCTGGTGCCCTTTTCTTCCCTTGCTCCCTTCTGTCGATCACTCCCCACCATGCATACCTCTGCTGCCTGCCGATCTCCCCGCATTCCTGCTCCACGTAAACGCTGTCCCTGGAACCCCAATTAATGTCCTCTTCTAACTTTCCAGGACTGTTCTTACTTTAACTCCAACGCGGTTCCTCTGAAGCTGTCCTTCCAGAATGTGGACCCCCTGGGGGAGAACATCCGTGTCATATTTAAGGTATGTGGGCTTTGCTGCAGCAGCTCTTTCTCATTCCACCGCCTCTGGACAATTTATAGCTCGGGTCTTGTAACTTTCTTGTGCTGAGCTTCCCTTTCGCCTTACAAAATATTTTCAAGTCGGGCCCCCCTCCAAAATGCTAGCATTGAGAATGAGGCAGAGTAGGGGGGAGGGGGTGTTATTAAATAATTTCAGTGGTACCATTGATTTTGCTCATAATTAGTTGTGGAAGTTATATTAGCTGGAATGCATCCAGGGGAGAAGAAATGCTGAACAAAAATATTCAATGCTGCTTCATTTTTTGTAGAAAAAATACAAAGATGGAAAACATATAAAAATAGGATGGTGCATAACATGGCCTATGCTAAAATTAATATTAGTAAACGATCAAGTCATGTAACAAAAGTTGAGTGATTTTTACATTTGAATTATTTTTTACACTTTCATAATGCAGTTAGGGAATACGCATCAGAAAGATTGATGGCTGCGTCAATTTTATTGGCATTCGCAATTGTGTTGTATTGCTCAGATCCTGAACTGGGACCTTTTCTGATATGTTGTCGTCTCTATTCATTTAATTTTTGAAATCTAGTCAACTCGATGTTAGAGGTTACTCACTCCCCTCAGGTGGGCTCCATTGTGAAAACATGTAACCAGGCAGTGGTCACAAATTCCTAGACAAAGAGCAAGTGTGCAGAATTTGTTATAAATTGTGTGTGCTCAGTAGCGATGGTTGTAACAAATCTTAGAGACGTGCAGAGCCCTTTCCTGTTTGTAGACCTTGTGATTCGCAAAATCATCGGGTTGCCTCATACCTGTCCGGTGTCTTGCAGTGCGGCGACGACCTCCGCCAGGACATGCTGACGCTTCAGATGATCCGCATCATGAACAAGATCTGGATCCAGGAGGGCCTGGACATGAGGATGGTGATCTTCCGCTGCTTTTCGACTGGGCGTGGGAGAGGTGAGCCTCAGAGGATGTCGGGTTGGGGTGTGGATGGGGGTTGGTGGGGGTGGGCTTGTAGGGGAACGTTTCACCAGCATTTAGAAATAGTACCATTTTGAAACGATTTTCATGCCAGTCTTGCCATTATAGTCCTATATTCCCTCTTTCTTTTTAGAACCCTTTAAATTGCATTCAAATATTCTTTAAGCTCAGTGAGCCATGTACAAACCCGACGTTTTCATTCCACCATTGGCAGATGGTCATTTTACAGGGTTATTGCAAGCAAACCTATATTTTCACAAGGAGGCCTCCTAGTGCTACATATAGAATGCAGTAATGTAAAGTTGTCTAGTTTATATTTTGTGGTCAACCTTTTCTCTTTGCACTCTCTTGCTCAAGTTCACCGAGCAGCCCCTTACGGTAAAAGACTCCCCTCTGCCTTTCATGACGGTGGACCATCCTGGGTCTACATACTGCTCTCCTTGTACTGTTTGCCAGTGTTTCCGGGCTTCTCTCCCGCTTCTTCCCCTCTTGTGGCTCCATCACAGGCCCTTGCAGCTGCCGCTTGTTCCTTCTTCTCTGGCATGAACCTTGCCTCTTTCACTGTCTCTGCCGCGCTATCCTGGAAAACTCTGGATTCTCCTCCGTTCCTACCCTAGTGTCTCGTGCCTCCTTACCCAATGCTGTTTTGCTCCTGTGACCTAAATCTAATAACTTACTGTACCCGTTTGGCCAGTAGTTTGAGGTGATTCACCTGAAACTAGTACCCGTGAGACTTGACCTGATGCCCAGGATCTTGGAGCAGGCGCACAATGCCCATAGGGCCCAAAGGTCTTCAGCATCTTCATTTGATTTTCCTTAGGTGTTGTGCCACGGTAAAAGGCACATAACTGTTTTGAGATGATGGACCTGTAAGAACATCATCGGAAGGTGTGGGCTGCTCAGGGATTCATTCGCCACCATTTGCCCATGATTGTCAAACTTCACGCAGTGCGAGCTCTGACGTGGCACGTTCTGTCACTCCCTCTTCCATAAACTGCTTGTATACACCCAGAGGTTGAAATGCATA